>NW_027658746.1:0-1249997 GCF_041902795.1 Electrophorus electricus | reverse complement strand
TTCATGGTTCTTTGGAAAGGGTTGCATCTCCCCTGTAATCGCCTTTAAGCGGCACGCGGATCGGACCCATCGTTCTCACGCTACGATTTTTTAAACGTGGTGCGCGTCGGAGAAAATGCGCGTAATATCTCTTGTCTCCTTGGGAGTAGAAAGTCTGTTCATGGCTCTTTGGAAAGGGCTGTATCTCCCCTGTAATCGCCTTCGAGCGGCACGCGCATCGGAACCATCGTTATCACGCTACGATTTTTTAATGCCGCCAGGGATAGGCCGAAAGCGTGGCAGGTGGCGTTCGTTAGGGACAGTCATGGAGGTGATGCACACCGAGTTGCACGCCATTTGGAGTTGGCCCGGCCTAGATGTGAGCGTTCAAAGTCAGCGCGTTTGTTTAAAGTTTCTCCTCCAATTCGTTGCAATTGTACAAGCGTTTCTCGTTCATCCGACTGGAGCGTAACGCTTTATATGTTAATATTTCTGGTCTCCTTGGGAGTAGAAAGTCTGTTCATGGCTCTTTTGAAAGGGATGCATCTCCCCTGTAATCGCCTTCGAGCGGCACGCGGATCGAACCCACGTTTTTCACGCTACGATTTTTTTTAAATGTGTTGCGCGGCGGAGAAAAGACGCGCGCCGGACGTATTTGCGGCTTAATATCTCTTGTCTCAGTGGGTGTAGAAAGTCTGTTCATGGCTCTTTGGAAAGGGCTGCATCTCCCCTGTAATCGCCTTTGAGCGGCACGCGGATCGAACCCACGGTTTTCACGCTATGATTTTTTTAAATGTGGTGCGCGGCGGAGGAAATGCGCGCGTCGGACGTCATTTCGGCTTAATATCTCTTGTCTCCTTGGGAGTAGAAAGTCTTTTCATGGCTCTTTGGAAAGGGCTGCATCTCCGCTGTAATCGCCTTCGAGCGGCACGCGGATCGAACCCACGGTTTTCACGCTATGATTTTTTTAAATGTGGTGCGCGGCGGAGAAAATGCGCGCGTCGGACGTCATTTCGGCTTAATATCTATTGTCTCCTTGGGAGTAGAAAGTCTTTTCATGGCTCTTTGGAAAGGTTTGCATCTCCCTTGTAATCGCCTTTAAGCGGCACGCGGATTGGACCCACCGTTCTTCCGATACGATTTTTTAAATGTGGTGCGCGGCGTAGAAAAGACGCGCGTAGGACGTATTTGCGGCTTAATATCTTTGGGCTCCTTGGGAGTAGGAAGTCTGTTCATGCCTCTTTGGAAAGGGCTGCATCTCCCCTGTAATCGCCTTCGAGCGGCACGCGGATCGAACCCACGGTTTTCACGCTATGATTTTTTTAAATGTGGTGCGCGGCGGAGGAAATGCGCGCGTCGGACGTCATTTCGGCTTAATATCTCTTGTCTCCTTGGGAGTAGAAAGTCTTTTCATGGCTCTTTGGAAAGGGCTGCATCTCCCCTGTAATCGCCTTTAAGCGGCACGCGGATCGAACCCACGGTTTTCACGCTACGATTTTTTTAAATGTGTTGCGCGGCGGAGAATAGACGCGCGCCGGACGTATTTGCGGCTTGATATCTCTTGTCTCATTGGGAGTAGAAAGTCTGTTCATGGCTCTTTGGAAAGGGCTGCATCTCCCCTGTAATCGCCTTCGAGCGGCACGCGGATCGAACCCACGGTTTTCACGCTATGATTTTTTTAAATGTGTTGCGCGTCGGAGAAAATGCGCGCGTCGGACGTCATTGCGGCTTAATATCTCTTGTCTCCTTGGGAGTAGAAAGTCTTTTCATGGCTCTTTGGAAAGGTTTGCATCTCCCCTGTAATCGCCTTTAAGCGGCACGCGGATCGGACCCACCGTTCTTACGCTACGATTTTTTAAATGTGGTGCGCGGCGTAGAAAAGACGCGCGTAGGACGTATTTGCGGCTTAATATCTTTGGGCTCCTTGGGAGTAGGAAGTCTGTTCATGCCTCTTTGGAAAGGGCTCCATCTCCCCTGTAATCGCCTTCGAGCGGCACGCGGATCGAACCCACGGTTTTCACGCTATGATTTTTTTAAATGTGCTGCGCGGCGGAGAAAATGCGCGCGTCGGACGTCATTGCGGCTTAATATCTCTTGTCTCCTTGGGAGTAGGAAGTCTGTTCATGCCTCTTTGGAAAGGGTTGCATCTCCCCTGTAATCGCCTTTAAGCAGCACGCGGATCGGACCAACCGTTCTCACGCTACGATTTTTTAAACGTGGTGCGCGTCGGAGAAAATGCGCGTAATATCTCTTGTCTCCTTGGGAGTAGAAAGTCTTTTCATGGCTCTTTGGAAAGGTTTGCATCTCCCTTGTAATCGCCTTTAAGCGGCACGCGGATTGGACCCACCGTTCTTCCGATACGATTTTTTAAATGTGGTGCGCGGCGTAGAAAAGACGCGCGTAGGACGTATTTACGGCTTAATATCTTTGGGCTCCTTGGGAGTAGGAAGTCTGTTCATGCCTCTTTGGAAAGGGCTGCATCTCCCCTGTAATCGCCTTCGAGCGGCACGCGGATCGAACCCACGGTTTTCACGCTATGATTTTTTTAAATGTGCTGCGCGGCGGAGAAAATGCGCGCGTCGGATGTCATTGCGGCTTAATATCTTGTTTCCTTGGGAGTAGAAAGTCTTTTCATGGTTCTTTGGAAAGGGTTGCATCTCCCCTGTAATCGCCTTTAAGCGGCACGCGGATCGGACCCATCGTTCTCACGCTACGATTTTTTAAAATCCGCCAGGGACGGAACGAACGCTTGGCAGGTGGCGTTCGTGACGGACAGTCAAGCAGTTAATGCGCACCGAGCTGCAGGCCATTTGGACCTGGCCCAGCCTAGATGTGAATATTCAAAGTCAGCACGTTTGTTTCAAAGTTCTCCACCAATTCGTTGTAATTGCGTGTGTGCGCGTGAACACCAGGTTTGTGGAGGAGTTCGTCCTTGGACTGTACAAGGGGAGACAGTGTGTGGCCTGGCTGCGTGAGGTTGCAGTTTGCTGGGCATGAGAGATTGGCATGTGGTGCCCTGGAGGTGTGGTTGTTCCAGGACGGGCAAGGTGGTGTAGTGTGGCTGGGTGACGGTGCGCTTCACTGGGGATGTGGTTGTGAGTTGCAGGCCCATTCCTTTGAATGACAGAAAGGATCTGATTTGTTTCCAGGTTTAAACGTACTTTGCTGGGTATGACTGTGACCTCTTGGGCCAGGAAGTCTGTTTCTAGTTTTATTTAAACGGTCAAACTGCGTGAAGTGTGCCCAGGCCCAGAGCTACTTTGCTGGGCATGGCTGTGTGACCTCTTGGGCCTGGAAGTCTGGTTGTAGTATGATTTTAAAGGGTCAAATGCTCTCCATTGCGTGTCCAGGTTTAAGGCTACTTTGCTGGGCATGTGATTTGGACCCATCGGGTACGGAAGCCTTTCCGTCACGTGCTCGTTTTCCACGCCTTCAGCACAGGTAGCCTGCGAATTTAAAACCGACGTGCATTTTATTCTTTTCCCCTTTTATCCTTTCATATCTCTCCGCTACCTTGGAGAAGAGAGACGCACGCGGGTAAATAAAATGTAAATATCTCTAAATATCTGTATAATATGTAAATAAAAGGAAGATGTGGTTGTGTAGTGTAGTCGTTTGATTATAAATAATCTCATAATAATTTTATCCACAAATTCTTATACATTTATACATGTTTATCTCTGTGTGTGTGTGTGTGTGTGTGTGTGTGTGTGTGTGTGTGTGTGTGTGTGTGGTTCTGTGTCACTAGTGGGGCCTGTGGTCCGATTGGAGTGTTTGCGGTGTGAGAAGGAGGAGTTGGAGAACAGTTTGTTGGAGCAGCTGAAGGAGTTGAGGTTGCAGAAGCAGAAGGAGCTGCAGGTTCTTCAGGAGATGCTGAAACACAAGCAGCAGGAGGAGACAGAGCTCCTGCAGAAACAGCAGGAGGAGGAGGAGCATAACAGGTCCATCAAGAGTAAGTACTATGGAAATGCAATAATACTAACATAACTAATAATGAATGCTAGCCTTTAGGCTCCAATAAAAGTGACACTAATATATGTATAGTACTATATATATTATATTTTATATATTCAGCAGTAATTATGTAGTATATACAATCTGTGTTATATCCAGCAGTAATGATACTTGCTCTGGCAGATATGAAAATGGCCTGTGAACAGGAGAAGAAATCTCTGGAGGAAGAACTTGAGAAGCTCAAACTGTCACTGCAGGTAGAGATCCCTTATAGTGTCAGTACACATCCACCAGTACCACCACCTCTCACTTATAACGTCAGTACACATTCAGTACACATTCCCACCTTTCCATTGTACTGGCTGTAGTGATGATTCGTGTCTGTGTTATACCAGCCCATAGAGGAGGACATTATGAGTCTGAAAGTGGCGCTGGAGATGAAGAACCAGGAGATCAAAGATCAGCACGATCTTTTGGTCAAACTATATACTCTGTATGTATACTATATCGAACCCACGGTTTTCACGCTACGATTTTTTTAAATGTGGTGAGCTGCGGAGAAAAGACGCGGTCCGGACGTATTTGTGGCTTAATATCTCTTGTCTCCTTGGGAGTAGGAAGTCTGTTCATGGCTCTTTGGAAAGGGCTGCATCTCCCCTCTAATCGCCTTCGAGCGGCACGCGGATCGAACCCACGGTTTTCACGCTATGATTTTTTTAAATGTGCTGCGCGGCAGAGAAAATGCGCGCGTCGGACGTCATTGCGGCTTAATATCTCTTGTCTCCTTGGGAGTAGAAAGTCTTTTCATGGTTCTTTGGAAAGGGTTGCATCTCCCCTGTAATCGCCTTCGAGCGGCACGCGCATCGGAACCATCGTTCTCACGCTACGATTTTTTAAACGTGGTGCGCGTCGGAGAAAATGCGCGTAATATCTCTTGTCTCCTTGGGAGTAGAAAGTCTGTTCATGGCTCTTTGGAAAGGGCTGTATCTCCCCTGTAATCGCCTTCGAGCGGCACGCGCATCGGAACCATTGTTATCACGCTACGATTTTTTAATGCCGCCAGGGATAGGCCGAAAGCGTGGCAGGTGGCGTTCGTTAGGGACAGTCATGGAGGTGATGCACACCGAGTTGCACGCCATTTGGAGTTGGCCCGGCCTAGATGTGAGCGTTCAAAGTCAGCGCGTTTGTTTAAAGTTTCTCCTCCAATTCGTTGCAATTGTACAAGCGTTTCTCGTTCATCCGACTGGAGCGTAACGCTTTATATGTTAATATTTCTGGTCTCCTTGGGAGTAGAAAGTCTGTTCATGGCTCTTTTGAAAGGGATGCATCTCCCCTGTAATCGCCTTCGAGCGGCACGCGGATCGAACCCACGTTTTTCACGCTACGATTTTTTTTAAATGTGTTGAGCGGCGGAGAAAAGACGCGCGCCGGACGTATTTGCGGCTTAATATCTCTTGTCTCATTGGGTGTAGAAAGTCTGTTCATGGCTCTTTGGAAAGGGCTGCATCTCCCCTGTAATCGCCTTTGAGCGGCACGCGGATCGAACCCACGGTTTTCACGCTATGATTTTTTTAAATGTGGTGCGCGGCGGAGGAAATGCGCGCGTCGGACGTCATTTCGGCTTAATATCTCTTGTCTCCTTGGGAGTAGAAAGTCTTTTCATGGCTCTTTGGAAAGGTTTGCATCTCCCTTGTAATCGCCTTTAAGCGGCACGCGGATTGGACCCACCGTTCTTCCGATACGATTTTTTAAATGTGGTGCGCGGCGTAGAAAAGACGCGCGTAGGACGTATTTGCGGCTTAATATCTTTGGGCTCCTTGGGAGTAGGAAGTCTGTTCATGCCTCTTTGGAAAGGGCTGCATCTCCCCTGTAATCGCCTTCGAGCGGCACGCGGATCGAACCCACGGTTTTCACGCTATGATTTTTTTAAATGTGGTGCGCGGCGGAGGAAATGCGCGCGTCGGACGTCATTTCGGCTTAATATCTCTTGTCTCCTTGGGAGTAGAAAGTCTTTTCATGGCTCTTTGGAAAGGGCTGCATCTCCCCTGTAATCGCCTTTAAGCGGCACGCGGATCGAACCCACGGTTTTCACGCTACGATTTTTTTAAATGTGTTGCGCGGCGGAGAATAGACGCGCGCCGGACGTATTTGCGGCTTGATATCTCTTGTCTCATTGGGAGTAGAAAGTCTGTTCATGGCTCTTTGGAAAGGGCTGCATCTCCCCTGTAATCGCCTTCGAGCGGCACGCGGATCGAACCCACGGTTTTCACGCTATGATTTTTTTAAATGTGTTGCGCGTCGGAGAAAATGCGCGCGTCGGACGTCATTGCGGCTTAATATCTCTTGTCTCCTTGGGAGTAGAAAGTCTTTTCATGGCTCTTTGGAAAGGTTTGCATCTCCCCTGTAATCGCCTTTAAGCGGCACGCGGATCGGACCCACCGTTCTTACGCTACGATTTTTTAAATGTGGTGCGCGGCGTAGAAAAGACGCGCGTAGGACGTATTTGCGGCTTAATATCTTTGGGCTCCTTGGGAGTAGGAAGTCTGTTCATGCCTCTTTGGAAAGGGCTGTATCTCCCCTGTAATCGCCTTCGAGCGGCACGCGCATCGGAACCATCGTTATCACGCTACGATTTTTTAATGCCGCCAGGGATAGGCCGAAAGCGTGGCAGGTGGCGTTCGTTAGGGACAGTCATGGAGGTGATGCACACCGAGTTGCACGCCATTTGGAGTTGGCCCGGCCTAGATGTGAGCGTTCAAAGTCAGCGCGTTTGTTTAAACTTTCTCCTCCAATTCGTTGCAATTGTACAAGCGTTTCTCGTTCATCCGACTGGAGCGTAACGCTTTATAAGTTAATATTTCTGGTCTCCTTGGGAGTAGAAAGTCTGTTCATGGCTCTTTGGAAAGGGCTGCATCTCCCCTGTAATCGCCTTCGAGCGGCACGCGGATCGAACCCACGGTTTTCACGCTATGATTTTTTTAAATGTGGTGCGCGGCGGAGGAAATGCGCGCGTCGGACGTCATTTCGGCTTAATATCTCTTGTCTCCTTGGGAGTAGCAAGTCTTTTCATGGCTCTTTGGAAAGGGCTGCATCTCCGCTGTAATCGCCTTCGAGCGGCACGCGGATCGAACCCACGGTTTTCACGTTATGATTTTTTTAAATGTGGTGCGCGTCGGAGAAAATGCGCGCGTCGGACGTCATTTCGGCTTAATATCTATTGTCTCCTTGGGAGTAGAAAGTCTTTTCATGGCTCTTTGGAAAGGTTTGCATCTCCCTTGTAATCGCCTTTAAGCGGCACGCGGATTGGACCCACCGTTCTTCCGATACGATTTTTTAAATGTGGTGCGCGGCGTAGAAAAGACGCGCGTAGGACGTATTTGCGGCTTAATATCTTTGGGCTCCTTGGGAGTAGGAAGTCTGTTCATGCCTCTTTGGAAAGGGCTGCATCTCCCCTGTAATCGCCTTCGAGCGGCACGCGGATCGAACCCACGGTTTTCACGCTATGATTTTTTTAAATGTGCTGCGCGGCGGAGAAAATGCGCGCGTCGGACGTCATTGCGGCTTAATATCTCTTGTCTCCTTGGGAGTAGAAAGTCTTTTCATGGTTCTTTGGAAAGGGTTGCATCTCCCCTGTAATCGCCTTTAAGCGGCACGCGGATCGGACCCACCGTTCTTACGCTACGATTTTTTAAATGTGGTGCGAGGCGTAGAAAAGACGCGCGTAGGACTTATTTGCAGCTTAATATCTTTGGGCTCCTTGGGAGTAGAAAGTCTGTTCATGGCTCTTTGGAAATGGCTGCATCTCCCCTGTAATCGCCTTCGCGCGGCACGCGGATCGGAACCATCGTTATCACGCTACGATTTTTTAATGCCGACAGGGACGGGCCGAAAGCTTGGCAGGTGGCGTTCGTTAGGAAAAGTCATGGACGTGATGCGGACCGAGTTGCAGGCCATTTGGACCTGGCCCGGCCTAGATGTGAGCCTTCAAAGTCAGCGCGTTTGTTTAAACTTTCTCCTCCAATTCGTTGCAATTGTACAAGCGTTTCTCGCTCATCCGACTGGAGCGTAACGCTTTATCTGTTAATATCTCTGGTCTCCTTGGGAGTAGAAAGTCTGTTCATGGCTCTTTGGAAAGGGATGCATCTCCCCTGTAATCGCCTTTAAGCGGCACGCGGATCGGACCCACCGTTCTCACGCTACGATTTTTTAAACGTGGTGCGCGTCGGAGAAAATGCGCGTAATATCTCTTGTCTCCTTGGGAGTAGAAAGTCTTTTCATGGCTCTTTGGAAAGGTTTGCATCTCCCTTGTAATCGCCTTTAAGCGGCACGCGGATTGGACCCACCGTTCTTCCGATACGATTTTTTAAATGTGGTGCGCGGCGTAGAAAAGACGCGCGTAGGACGTATTTGCGGCTTAATATCTTTGGGCTCCTTGGGAGTAGGAAGTCTGTTCATGCCTCTTTGGAAAGGGCTGCATCTCCCCTGTAATCGCCTTCGAGCGGCACGCGGATCGAACCCACGGTTTTCACGCTATGATTTTTTTAAATGTGGTGCGCGGCGGAGGAAATGCGCGCGTCGGACGTCATTTCGGCTTAATATCTCTTGTCTCCTTGGGAGTAGAAAGTCTTTTCATGGCTCTTTGGAAAGGGCTGCATCTCCCCTGTAATCGCCTTTAAGCGGCACGCGGATCGAACCCACGGTTTTCACGCTACGATTTTTTTAAATGTGTTGCGCGGCGGAGAATAGACGCGCGCCGGACGTATTTGCGGCTTGATATCTCTTGTCTCATTGGGAGTAGAAAGTCTGTTCATGGCTCTTTGGAAAGGGCTGCATCTCCCCTGTAATCGCCTTCGAGCGGCACGCGGATCGAACCCACGGTTTTCACGCTATGATTTTTTTAAATGTGTTGCGCGTCGGAGAAAATGCGCGCGTCGGACGTCATTGCGGCTTAATATCTCTTGTCTCCTTGGGAGTAGAAAGTCTTTTCATGGCTCTTTGGAAAGGTTTGCATCTCCCCTGTAATCGCCTTTAAGCGGCACGCGGATCGGACCCACCGTTCTTACGCTACGATTTTTTAAATGTGGTGCGCGGCGTAGAAAAGACGCGCGTAGGACGTATTTGCGGCTTAATATCTTTGGGCTCCTTGGGAGTAGGAAGTCTGTTCATGCCTCTTTGGAAAGGGCTCCATCTCCCCTGTAATCGCCTTCGAGCGGCACGCGGATCGAACCCACGGTTTTCACGCTATGATTTTTTTAAATGTGCTGCGCGGCGGAGAAAATGCGCGCGTCGGACGTCATTGCGGCTTAATATCTCTTGTCTCCTTGGGAGTAGGAAGTCTGTTCATGCCTCTTTGGAAAGGGTTGCATCTCCCCTGTAATCGCCTTTAAGCGGCACGCGGATCGGACCCACCGTTCTCACGCTACGATTTTTTAAACGTGGTGCGCGTCGGAGAAAATGCGCGTAATATCTCTTGTCTCCGTGGGAGTAGAAAGTCTGTTCATGGCTCTTTGGAAAGGGCTGTATCTCCCCTGTAATCGCCTTCGAGCGGCACGCGCATCGGAACCATCGTTATCACGCTACGATTTTTTAATGCCGCCAGGGATAGGCCGAAAGCGTGGCAGGTGGCGTTCGTTAGGGACAGTCATGGAGGTGATGCACACCGAGTTGCACGCCATTTGGAGTTGGCCCGGCCTAGATGTGAGCGTTCAAAGTCAGCGCGTTTGTTTAAACTTTCTCCTCCAATTCGTTGCAATTGTACAAGCGTTTCTCGTTCATCCGACTGGAGCGTAACGCTTTATAAGTTAATATTTCTGGTCTCCTTGGGAGTAGAAAGTCTGTTCATGGCTCTTTGGAAAGGGCTGCATCTCCCCTGTAATCGCCTTCGAGCGGCACGCGGATCGAACCCACGGTTTTCACGCTATGATTTTTTTAAATGTGGTGCGCGGCGGAGGAAATGCGCGCGTCGGACGTCATTTCGGCTTAATATCTCTTGTCTCCTTGGGAGTAGAAAGTCTTTTCATGGCTCTTTGGAAAGGGCTGCATCTCCGCTGTAATCGCCTTCGAGCGGCACGCGGATCGAACCCACGGTTTTCACGCTATGATTTTTTTAAATGTGGTGCGCGGCGGAGAAAATGCGCGCGTCGGACGTCATTTCGGCTTAATATCTATTGTCTCCTTGGGAGTAGAAAGTCTTTTCATGGCTCTTTGGAAAGGTTTGCATCTCCCTTGTAATCGCCTTTAAGCGGCACGCGGATTGGACCCACCGTTCTTCCGATACGATTTTTTAAATGTGGTGCGCGGCGTAGAAAAGACGCGCGTAGGACGTATTTGCGGCTTAATATCTTTGGGCTCCTTGGGAGTAGGAAGTCTGTTCATGCCTCTTTGGAAAGGGCTGCATCTCCCCTGTAATCGCCTTCGAGCGGCACGCGGATCGAACCCACGGTTTTCACGCTATGATTTTTTTAAATGTGGTGCGCGGCGGAGGAAATGCGCGCGTCGGACGTCATTTCGGCTTAATATCTCTTGTCTCCTTGGGAGTAGAAAGTCTTTTCATGGCTCTTTGGAAAGGGCTGCATCTCCCCTGTAATCGCCTTCGCGCGGCACGCGGATCGGAACCATCGTTATCACGCTACGATTTTTTAATGCCGACAGGGACGGGCCGAAAGCTTGGCAGGTGGCGTTCGTTAGGAAAAGTCATGGACGTGATGCGGACCGAGTTGCAGGCCATTTGGACCTGGCCCGGCCTAGATGTGAGCCTTCAAAGTCAGCGCGTTTGTTTAAACTTTCTCCTGCAATTCGTTGCAATTGTACAAGCGTTTCTCGCTCATCCGACTGGAGCGTAACGCTTTATCTGTTAATATATCTGGTCTCCTTGGGAGTAGAAAGTCTGTTCATGGCTCTTTGGAAAGGGATGCATCTCCCCTGTAATCGCCTTTAAGCGGCACGCGGATCGGACCCACCGTTCTCACGCTACGATTTTTTAAACGTGGTGCGCGTCGGAGAAAATGCGCGTAATATCTCTTGTCTCCTTGGGAGTAGAAAGTCTGTTCATGGCTCCTTGGAAAGGGCTGTATCTCCCCTGTAATCGCCTTCGAGCGGCACGCGCATCGGAACCATCGTTATCACGCTACGATTTTTTAATGCCGCCAGGGATAGGCCGAAAGCGTGGCAGGTGGCGTTCGTTAGCGACAGTCATGGAGGTGATGCGCACCGAGTTGCACGCCATTTGGAGTTGGCCCGGCCTAGATGTGAGCGTTCAAAGTCAGCGCGTTTGTTTAAACTTTCTCCTCCAATTCGTTGCAATTGTACAAGCGTTTCTCGTTCATCCGACTGGAGCGTAACGATTTATATGTTAATATTTCTGGTCTCCTTGGGAGTAGAAAGTCTGTTCATGGCTCTTTTGAAAGGGCTGCATCTCCCCTGTAATCGCCTTCGAGCGGCACGCGGATCGAACCCACGTTTTTCACGCTACGATTTTTTTTAAATGTGTTGCGCGGCGGAGAAAAGACGCGCGCCGGACGTATTTGCGGCTTAATATCTCTTGTCTCATTGGGTGTAGAAAGTCTGTTCATGGCTCTTTGGAAAGGGCTGCATCTCCCCTGTAATCGCCTTCGAGCGGCACGCGGATCGAACCCACGGTTTTCACGCTATGATTTTTTTAAATGTGGTGCGCGGCGGAGGAAATGCGCGCGTCGGACGTCATTTCGGCTTAATATCTCTTGTCTCCTTGGGAGTAGAAAGTCTTTTCATGGCTCTTTGGAAAGGGCTGCATCTCCCCTGTAATCGCCTTTAAGCGGCACGCGGATCGAACCCACGTTTTTCACGCTACGATTTTTTTTAAATGTGTTGCGCGCGGAGAATAGACGCGCGCCGGACGTATTTGCGGCTTGATATCTCTTGTCTCATTGGGAGTAGAAAGTCTGTTCATGGCTCTTTGGAAAGGGCTGCATCTCCCCTGTAATCGCCTTCGAGCGGCACGCGGATCGAACCCACGGTTTTCACGCTATGATTTTTTTAAATGTGCTGCGCGGCGGAGAAAATGCGCGCGTCGGACGTCATTGCGGCTTAATATCTCTTGTCTCCTTGGGAGTAGAAAGTCTTTTCATGGTTCTTTGGAAAGGGTTGCATCTCCCCTGTAATCGCCTTTAAGCGGCACGCGGATCGGACCCACCGTTCTTACGCTACGATTTTTTAAATGTGGTGCGAGGCGTAGAAAAGACGCGCGTAGGACTTATTTGCGGCTTAATATCTTTGGTCTCCTTGGGAGTAGAAAGTCTGTTCATGGCTCTTTGGAAAGGGATGCATCTCCCCTGTAATCGCCTTTAAGCGGCACGCGGATCGGACCCACCGTTCTCACGCTACGATTTTTTAAACGTGGTGCGCGTCGGAGAAAATGCGCGTAATATCTCTTGTCTCCTTGGGAGTAGAAAGTCTTTTCATGGCTCTTTGGAAAGGTTTGCATCTCCCTTGTAATCGCCTTTAAGCGGCACGCGGATTGGACCCACCGTTCTTCCGATACGATTTTTTAAATGTGGTGCGCGGCGTAGAAAAGACGCGCGTAGGACGTATTTGCGGCTTAATATCTTTGGGCTCCTTGGGAGTAGGAAGTCTGTTCATGCCTCTTTGGAAAGGGCTGCATCTCCCCTGTAATCGCCTTCGAGCGGCACGCGGATCGAACCCACGGTTTTCACGCTATGATTTTTTTAAATGTGCTGCGCGGCGGAGAAAATGCGCGCGTCGGATGTCATTGCGGCTTAATATCTCGTTTCCTTGGGAGTAGAAAGTCTTTTCATGGTTCTTTGGAAAGGGTTGCATCTCCCCTGTAATCGCCTTTAAGCGGCACGCGGATCGGACCCATCGTTCTCACGCTACGATTTTTTAAAATCCGCCAGGGACGGAACGAACGCTTGGCAGGTGGCGTTCGTGACGGACAGTCAAGCAGTTAATGCGCACCGAGCTGCAGGCCATTTGGACCTGGCCCAGCCTAGATGTGAGTATTCAAAGTCAGCACGTTTGTTTCAAAGTTCTCCACCAATTCGTTGTAATTGCGTGTGTGCGCGTGAACACCAGGTTTGTGGAGGAGTTCGTCCTTGGACTGTACAAGGGGAGACAGTGTGTGGCCTGGCTGCGTGAGGTTGCAGTTTGCTGGGCATGAGAGATTGGCATGTGGTGCCCTGGAGGTGTGGTTGTTCCAGGACGGGCAAGGTGGGGTAGTGTGGCTGGGTGACGGTGCGCTTCACTGGGGATGTGGTTGTGAGTTGCAGGCCCATTCCTTTGAATGACAGAAAGGATCTGATTTGTTTCCAGGTTTAAACGTACTTTGCTGGGTATGACTGTGACCACTTGGGCCAGGAAGTCTGTTTCTAGTTTTATTTAAACGGTCAAACTGCGTGAAGTGTGCCCAGGCCCAGAGCTACTTTGCTGGGCATGGCTGTGTGACCTCTTGGGCCTGGAAGTCTGGTTGTAGTATGATTTTAAAGGGTCAAATGCTCTCCATTGCGTGTCCAGGTTTAAGGCTACTTTGCTGGGCATGTGATTTGGACCCATCGGGTACGGAAGCCTTTCCGTCACGTGCTCGTTTTCCACGCCTTCAGCGCAGGTAGCCTGCGAATTTAAAACCGACGTGCATTTTATTCTTTTCCCCTTTTATCCTTTCATATCTCTCCGCTACCTTGGAGAAGAGAGACGCACGCGGGTAAATAAAATGTAAATATCTCTAAATATCTGTATAATATGTAAATAAAAGGAAGATGTGGTTGTGTAGTGTAGTCGTTTGATTATAAATAATCTCATAATAATTTTATCCACAAATTCTTATACATTTATACATGTTTATCTCTCTCTTTGTGTGTGTGTGTGTGTGTGTGTGGTTCTGTGTCACTAGTGGGGCCTGTGGCCCGATTGGAGTGTTTGCGGTGTGAGAAGGAGGAGTTGGAGAACAGTTTGTTGGAGCAGCTGAAGGAGTTGAGGTTGCAGAAGCAGAAGGAGCTGCAGGTTCTTCAGGAGATGCTGAAACACAAGCAGCAGGAGGAGACAGAGCTCCTGCAGAAACAGCAGGAGGAGGAGGAGCATAACAGGTCCATCAAGAGTAAGTACTATGGAAATGCAATAATACTAACATAACTAATAATGAATGCTAGCCTTTAGGCTCCAATAAAAGTGACACTAATATATGTATAGTACTATATATATTATATTTTATATATTCAGCAGTAATTATGTAGTATATACAATCTGTGTTATATCCAGCAGTAATGATACTTGCTCTGGCAGATATGAAAATGGCCTGTGAACAGGAGAAGAAATCTCTGGAGGAAGAACTTGAGAAGCTCAAACTGTCACTGCAGGTAGAGATCCCTTATAGTGTCAGTACACATCCACCAGTACCACCACCTCTCACTTATAACGTCAGTACACATTCAGTACACATTCCCACCTTTCCATTGTACTGGCTGTAGTGATGATTCGTGTCTGTGTTATACCAGCCCATAGAGGAGGACATTATGAGTCTGAAAGTGGCGCTGGAGATGAAGAACCAGGAGATCAAAGATCAGCACGATCTTTTGGTCAAACTATATACTCTGTATGTATACTATATCGAACCCACGGTTTTCACGCTACGATTTTTTTAAATGTGGTGAGCTGCGGAGAAAAGACGCGGTCCGGACGTATTTGTGGCTTAATATCTCTTGTCTCCTTGGGAGTAGGAAGTCTGTTCATGGCTCTTTGGAAAGGGCTGCATCTCCCCTCTAATCGCCTTCGAGCGGCACGCGGATCGAACCCACGGTTTTCACGCTATGATTTTTTTAAATGTGCTGCGCGGCAGAGAAAATGCGCGCGTCGGACGTCATTGCGGCTTAATATCTCTTGTCTCCTTGGGAGTAGAAAGTCTTTTCATGGTTCTTTGGAAAGGGTTGCATCTCCCCTGTAATCGCCTTTAAGCGGCACGCGGATCGGACCCATCGTTCTCACGCTACGATTTTTTAAACGTGGTGCGCGTCGGAGAAAATGCGCGTAATATCTCTTGTCTCCTTGGGAGTAGAAAGTCTGTTCATGGCTCTTTGGAAAGGGCTGTATCTCCCCTGTAATCGCCTTCGAGCGGCACGCGCATCGGAACCATCGTTATCACGCTACGATTTTTTAATGCCGCCAGGGATAGGCCGAAAGCGTGGCAGGTGGCGTTCGTTAGGGACAGTCATGGAGGTGATGCACACCGAGTTGCACGCCATTTGGAGTTGGCCCGGCCTAGATGTGAGCGTTCAAAGTCAGCGCGTTTGTTTAAACTTTCTCCTCCAATTCGTTGCAATTGTACAAGCGTTTCTCGTTCATCCGACTGGAGCGTAACGCTTTATATGTTAATATTTCTGGTCTCCTTGGGAGTAGAAAGTCTGTTCATGGCTCTTTTGAAAGGGATGCATCTCCCCTGTAATCGCCTTCGAGCGGCACGCGGATCGAACCCACGTTTTTCACGCTACGATTTTTTTTAAATGTGTTGCGCGGCGGAGAAAAGACGCGCGCCGGACGTATTTGCGGCTTAATATCTCTTGTCTCATTGGGTGTAGAAAGTCTGTTCATGGCTCTTTGGAAAGGGCTGCATCTCCCCTGTAATCGCCTTTGAGCGGCACGCGGATCGAACCCACGGTTTTCACGCTATGATTTTTTTAAATGTGGTGCGCGGCGGAGGAAATGCGCGCGTCGGACGTCATTTCGGCTTAATATCTCTTGTCTCCTTGGGAGTAGAAAGTCTTTTCATTGCTCTTTGGAAAGGGCTGCATCTCCGCTGTAATCGCCTTAGAGCGGCACGCGGATCGAACCCACGGTTTTCACGCTATGATTTTTTTAAATGTGGTGCGCGGCGGAGAAAATGCGCGCGTCGGACGTCATTTCGGCTTAATATCTATTGTCTCCTTGGGAGTAGAAAGTCTTTTCATGGCTCTTTGGAAAGGTTTGCATCTCCCTTGTAATCGCCTTTAAGCGGCACGCGGATTGGACCCACCGTTCTTCCGATACGATTTTTTAAATGTGGTGCGCGGCGTAGAAAAGACGCGCGTAGGACGTATTTGCGGCTTAATATCTTTGGGCTCCTTGGGAGTAGGAAGTCTGTTCATGCCTCTTTGGAAAGGGCTGCATCTCCCCTGTAATCGCCTTCGAGCGGCACGCGGATCGAACCCACGGTTTTCACGCTATGATTTTTTTAAATGTGGTGCGCGGCGGAGGAAATGCGCGCGTCGGACGTCATTTCGGCTTAATATCTCTTGTCTCCTTGGGAGTAGAAAGTCTTTTCATGGTTCTTTGGAAAGGGTTGCATCTCCCCTGTAATCGCCTTTAAGCGGCACGCGGATCGGACCCACCGTTCTTACGCTACGATTTTTTAAATGTGGTGCGCGGCGTAGAAAAGACGCGCGTAGGACGTATTTGCGGCTTAATATCTTTGGGCTCCTTGGGAGTAGGAAGTCTGTTCATGCCTCTTTGGAAAGGGCTCCATCTCCCCTGTAATCGCCTTCGAGCGGCACGCGGATCGGAACCATCGTTATCATGCTACGATTTTGTAATGCCGCCAGGGATAGGCCGAAAGCGTGGCAGGTGGCGTTCGTTAGGGACAGTCATGGAGGTGATGCACACCGAGTTGCACGCCATTTGGAGTTGGCCCGGCCTAGATGTGAGCGTTCAAAGTCAGCGCGTTTGTTTAAACTTTCTCCTCCAATTCGTTGCAATTGTACAAGCGTTTCTCGTTCATCCGACTGGAGCGTAACGCTTTATATGTTAATATTTCTGGTCTCCTTGGGAGTAGAAAGTCTGTTCATGGCTCTTTTGAAAGGGATGCATCTCCCCTGTAATCGCCTTCGAGCGGCACGCGGATCGAACCCACGTTTTTCACGCTACGATTTGTTTTAAATGTGTTGCGCGGCGGAGAAAAGACGCGCGCCGGACGTATTTGCGGCTTAATATCTCTTGTCTCATTGGGTGTAGAAAGTCTTTTCATGGCTCTTTGGAAAGGGCTGCATCTCCCCTGTAATCGCCTTCGAGCGGCACGCGGATCGAACCCACGGTTTTCACGCTATGATTTTTTTAAATGTGGTGCGCGGCGGAGGAAATGCGCGCGTCGGACGTCATTGCGGCTTAATATCTCTTGTTTCCTTGGGAGTAGAAAGTCTTTTCATGGCTCTTTGGAAAGGTTTGCATCTCCCCTGTAATCGCGTTTAAGCGGCACGCGGATCGGACCCACCGTTCTTACGCTACGATTTTTTAAATGTGGTGCGCGGCGTAGAAAAGACGCGCGTAGGACGTATTTGCGGCTTAATATCTTTGGGCTCCTTGGGAGTAGGAAGTCTGTTCATGCCTCTTTGGAAAGGGCTCCATCTCCCCTGTAATCGCCTTCGAGCGGCACGCGGATCGAACCCACGGTTTTCACGCTATGATTTTTTTAAATGTGCTGCGCGGCGGAGAAAATGCGCGCGTCGGACGTCATTGCGGCTTAATAGTTCTTGTCTCCTTGGGAGTAGAAAGTCTGTTCATGGCTCTTTGGAAAGGGCTGCGTCTCCCCTGTAATCGCCTTTAAGCGGCATGCGGATCGAACCCACGGTTTTCACGCTATGATTTTTTTAAATGTGCTGCGCGGCGGAGAAAATGCGCGCGTCGGATGTCATTGCGGCTTAATATCTCGTTTCCTTGGGAGTAGAAAGTCTTTTCATGGTTCTTTGGAAAGGGTTGCATCTCCCCTGTAATCGCCTTTAAGCGGCACGCGGATCGGACCCATCGTTCTCACGCTACGATTTTTTAAAATCCGCCAGGGACGGAACGAACGCTTGGCAGGTGGCGTTCGTGACGGACAGTCAAGCAGTTAATGCGCACCGAGCTGCAGGCCATTTGGACCTGGCCCAGCCTAGATGTGAGTATTCAAAGTCAGCACGTTTGTTTCAAAGTTCTCCACCAATTCGTTGTAATTGCGTGTGTGCGCGTGAACACCAGGTTTGTGGAGGAGTTCGTCCTTGGACTGTACAAGGGGAGACAGTGTGTGGCCTGGCTGCGTGAGGTTGCAGTTTGCTGGGCATGAGAGATTGGCATGTGGTGCCCTGGAGGTGTGGTTGTTCCAGGACGGGCAAGGTGGGGTAGTGTGGCTGGGTGACGGTGCGCTTCACTGGGGATGTGGTTGTGAGTTGCAGGCCCATTCCTTTGAATGACAGAAAGGATCTGATTTGTTTCCAGGTTTAAACGTACTTTGCTGGGTATGACTGTGACCTCTTGGGCCAGGAAGTCTGTTTCTAGTTTTATTTAAACGGTCAAACTGCGTGAAGTGTGCCCAGGCCCAGAGCTACTTTGCTGGGCATGGCTGTGTGACCTCTTGGGCCTGGAAGTCTGGTTGTAGTATGATTTTAAAGGGTCAAATGCTCTCCATTGTGTGTCCAGGTTTAAGGCTACTTTGCTGGGCATGTGATTTGGACCCATCGGGTACGGAAGCCTTTCCGTCACGTGCTCGTTTTCCACGCCTTCAGCGCAGGTAGCCTGCGAATTTAAAACCGACGTGCATTTTATTCTTTTCCCCTTTTATCCTTTCATATCTCTCCGCTACCTTGGAGAAGAGAGACGCACGCGGGTAAATAAAATGTAAATATCTCTAAATATCTGTATAATATGTAAATAAAAGGAAGATGTGGTTGTGTAGTGTAGTCGTTTGATTATAAATAATCTCATAATAATTTTATCCACAAATTCTTATACATTTATACATGTTTATCTCTCTCTTTGTGTGTGTGTGTGTGTGTGTGTGTGTGTGTGTGTGTGTGTGTGTGTGTGTCTGTGTGTGTGTGTGTGTGGTTCTGTGTCACTAGTGGGGCCTGTGGCCCGATTGGAGTGTTTGCGGTGTGAGAAGGAGGAGTTGGAGAACAGTTTGTTGGAGCAGCTGAAGGAGTTGAGGTTGCAGAAGCAGAAGGAGCTGCAGGTTCTTCAGGAGATGCTGAAACACAAGCAGCAGGAGGAGACAGAGCTCCTGCAGAAACAGCAGGAGGAGGAGGAGCATAACAGGTCCCTCAAGGGTAAGTACTATGGAAATGCAATAATACTAACATAACTAATAATGAATGTTAGCCTTTAGGCTCCAATAAAAGTGATACTAATATATGTATAGTACTATATATGTTATATTTTATATATTCAGTAGTAATTATGTAGTATATACAATCTGTGTTATATCCAGCAGTAATGATACTTGCTCTGGCAGATATGAAAATGGCCTGTGAACAGGAGAAGAAATCTCTGGAGGAAGAACTTGAGAAGATCAGACTGTCACTGCAGGTAGAGATCCCTTATAGTGTCAGTACACATCCACCAGTAGCTCCACCTTTCACTTATAACGTCAGTACACATTCAGTACACATTCCCACCTTTCCATTGTACTGGCTGTAGTGATGATTTGTGTGTGTGTTATACCAGCCCATAGAGGAGGACAATATGAGTCTGAAAGTGGCGCTGGAGATGAAGAACCAGGAGATCAAAGATCACCACGATCTTTTGGTCAAACTATATACTCTGTATGTAGTACCTGGTTTAACATTATATCCTCTGTTTATATATTATATACTGTTTATGTAGTACCTGGTTTAACACTATACCCTCAGCTTACTCTAGTCTGCAGATGTGAAGAAATTAAACAGAATGTGCATCTGTGTATATGTGCGCACCTGTATGTGTCTGGTTGTAGTATTATTTAAAGGGTCAAACTGCATGAAGTGTGCCCTGTCCCAGAGCTACTTTGATGGTCATGATTCTGTGACCTCTTGGGCCTTGAAATGTGGTGCTTTGAATGATTTAAAGAGTGAAACGGTCTGAAGTGTGCCCACGTTTAAAGCATCCTTGCTGGGCATGACTGTGTGACCTCTTGGGCCAGGAAGTCTGTTTCTAGTTTTATTTAAACGGTCAAACTGCGTGAAGTGTGCCCAGGCCCAGAGCTACTTTGCTGGGCATGACTGTGTGACCTCTTGGGCCTGGAAGTCTGGTTGTAGTATGATTTTAAAGGGTCAAATGGTCTCCATTGTGTGTCCAGGTTTAAGGCTACTTTGCTGGGCATGTGATTTGGACCCATCGGGTACGGAAGCCTTTCCGTCACGTGCTCGTTTTCCACGCCTTCAGCGCAGGTAGCCTGCGAATTTAAAACCGACGTGCATTTTATTCTTTTCCCCTTTTATCCTTTCATATCTCTCCGCTACCTTGGAGAAGAGAGACGCACGCGGGTAAATAAAATGTAAATATCTCTAAATATCTGTATAATATGTAAATAAAAGGAAGATGTGGTTGTGTAGTGTAGTCGTTTGATTATAAATAATCTCATAATAATTTTATCCACAAATTCTTATACATTTATACATGTTTATCTCTCTCTGTGTGTGTGTGTGTGTGGTTCTGTGTCACTAGTGGGGCCTGTGGCCCGATTGGAGTGTTTGCGGTGTGAGAAGGAGGAGTTGGAGAACAATTTGTTGGAGCAGCTGAAGGAGTTGAGGTTGCAGAAGCAGAAGGAGCTGCAGGTTCTTCAGGAGATGCTGAAACACAAGCAGCAGGAGGAGACAGAGCTCCTGCAGAAACAGCAGGAGGAGGAGGAGCATAACAGGTCCATCAAGAGTAAGTACTATGGAAATGCAATAATACTAACATAACTAATAATGAATGTTAGCCTTTAGGCTCCAATAAAAGTGATACTAATATATGTATAGTACTATATATATTATATTTTATATATTCAGTAGTAATTATGTAGTATATACAATCTGTGTTATATCCAGCAGTAATGATACTTGCTCTGGCAGATATGAAAATGGCCTGTGAACAGGAGAAGAAATCTCTGGAGGAAGAACTTGAGAAGCTCAGACTGTCACTGCAGGTAGAGATCCCTTATAGTGTCAGTACACATCCACCAGTACCTCCACCTTTCACTTATAACGTCAGTACACATTCAGTACACATTCCCACCTTTCCATTGTACTGGCTGTAGATATGATTCGTGTGTGTGTTATACCAGCCCATAGAGGAGGACTTTATGAGTCTGAAAGTGGCGCTGGAGATGAAGAACCAGGAGATCAAAGATCAGCACGATCTTTTGGTCAAACTATATACTCTGTATGTAGTACCTGGTTTAACATTATATCCTCTGAATATATACTATATACTGTTTATGTAGTACCTGGTTTAACACTATACCCTCAGCTTACTCTAGTCTGCAGATGTGAATAAATTAAACAGAATGTGTATCTGTGTATATGTGCGCACCTGTATGTGTCTGGTTGTAGTATTATTTAAAGGGTCAAACTGCATGAAGTGTGCCCAGGCCCAGAGCTACTTTGATGGGCATGATTCTGTGACCTCTTGGGCCTTGAAATGTGGTGCTTTGAATGATTTAAAGAGTGAAACGGTCTGAAGTGTGCCCACGTTTAAAGCATCCTTGCTGGGCATGACTGTGTGACCTCTTGGGCCAGGAAGTCTGTTTCTACTTTTATTTAAACGGTCAAACTGCGTGAAGTGTGCCCATGCCCAGAGCTACTTTGCTGGGCATGACTGTGTGACCTCTTGGGCCTGGAAGTCTGGTTGTAGTATGATTTTAAAGGGTCAAATGGTCTCCATTGTGTGTCCAGGTTTAAGGCTACTTTGCTTGGCATGTGATTTGGACCCATCGGGTACGGAAGCCTTTCCGTCACGTGCTCGTTTTCCACGCCTTCAGCGCAGGTAGCCTGCGAATTTAAAACCGACGTGCATTTTATTCTTTTCCCCTTTTATCCTTTCATATCTCTCCGCTACCTTGGAGAAGAGAGACGCACGCGGGTAAATAAAATGTAAATATCTCTAAATATCTGTATAATATGTAAATAAAAGGAAGAAGTGGTTGTGTAGTGTAGTCGTTTCATTATAAATAATCTCATAATAATTTTATCCACAAATTCTTATACATTTATACATGTTTATCTCTCTCTGTGTGTGTGTGTGTGTGTGTGTGTGTGTGTCTGTGTGTGTGTGTGTGTGTGGTTCTGTGTCACTAGTGGGGCCTGTGGCCCGATTGGAGTGTTTGCGGTGTGAGAAGGAGGAGTTGGAGAACAATTTGTTGGAGCAGCTGAAGGAGTTGAGGTTGCAGAAGCAGAAGGAGCTGCAGGTTCTTCAGGAGATGCTGAAACACAAGCAGCAGGAGGAGACAGAGCTCCTGCAGAAACAGCAGGAGGAGGAGGAGCATAACAGGTCCATCAAGAGTAAGTACTATGGAAATGCAATAATACTAACATAACTAATAATGAATGTTAGCCTTTAGGCTCCAATAAAAGTGATACTAATATATGTATAGTACTATATATATTATATTTTATATATTCAGTAGTAATTATGTAGTATATACAATCTGTGTTATATCCAGCAGTAATGATACTTGCTCTGGCAGATATGAAAATGGCCTGTGAACAGGAGAAGAAATCTCTGGAGGAAGAACTTGAGAAGCTCAGACTGTCACTGCAGGTAGAGATCCCTTATAGTGTCAGTACACATCCACCAGTACCTCCACCTTTCACTTATAACGTCAGTACACATTCAGTACACATTCCCACCTTTCCATTGTACTGGCTGTAGTGATGATTCGTGTGTGTGTTATACCAGCCCATAGAGGAGGACATTATGAGTCTGAAAGTGGCGCTGGAGATGAAGAACCAGGAGATCAAAGATCAGCACGATCTTTTGGTCAAACTATATACTCTGTATGTAGTACCTGGTTTAACATTATATCCTCTGTATATATACTATATACTGTTTATGTAGTACCTGGTTTAACACTATACCCTCAGCTTACTCTAGTCTGCAGATGTGAATAAATTAAACAGAATGTGTATCTGTGTATATGTGCGCACCTGTATGTGTCTGGTTGTAGTATTATTTAAAGGGTCAAACTGCATGAAGTGTGCCCAGGCCCAGAGCTACTTTGATGGGCATGATTCTGTGACCTCTTGGGCCTTGAAATGTGGTGCTTTGAATGATTTAAAGAGTGAAACGGTCTGAAGTGTGCCCACGTTTAAAGCATCCTTGCTGGGCATGACTGTGTGACCTCTTGGGCCAGGAAGTCTGTTTCTACTTTTATTTAAACGGTCAAACTGCGTGAAGTGTGCCCATGCCCAGAGCTACTTTGCTGGGCATGACTGTGTGACCTCTTGGGCCTGGAAGTCTGGTTGTAGTATGATTTTAAAGGGTCAAATGGTCTCCATTGTGTGTCCAGGTTTAAGGCTACTTTGCTTGGCATGTGATTTGGACCCATCGGGTACGGAAGCCTTTCCGTCACGTGCTCGTTTTCCACGCCTTCAGCGCAGGTAGCCTGCGAATTTAAAACCGACGTGCATTTTATTCTTTTCCCCTTTTATCCTTTCATATCTCTCCGCTACCTTGGAGAAGAGAGACGCACGCGGGTAAATAAAATGTAAATATCTCTAAATATCTGTATAATATGTAAATAAAAGGAAGAAGTGGTTGTGTAGTGTAGTCGTTTGATTATAAATAATCTCATAATAATTTTATCCACAAATTATTATACATTTATACATGTTTATCTCTCTCTGTGTGTGTGTGTGTGTGGTTCTGTGTCACTAGTGGGGCCTGTGGCCCGATTGGAGTGTTTGCGGTGTGAGAAGGAGGAGTTGGAGAACAGTTTGTTGGAGCAGCTGAAGGAGTTGAGGTTGCAGAAGCAGAAGGAGCTGCAGGTTCTTCAGGAGATGCTGAAACACAAGCAGCAGGAGGAGACAGAGCTCCTGCAGAAACAGCAGGAGGAGGAGGAGCATAACAGGTCCATCAAGAGTAAGTACTATGGAAATGCAATAATACTAACATAACTAATAATGAATGTTAGCCTTTAGGCTCCAATAAAAGTGATACTAATATATGTATAGTACTATATATATTATATTTTATATATTCAGTAGTAATTATGTAGTATATACAATCTGTGTTATATCCAGCAGTAATGATACATGCTCTGGCAGATATGAAAATGGCCTGTGAACAGGAGAAGAAATCTCTGGAGGAAGAACTTGAGAAGCTCAGACTGTCATTGCAGGTAGAGATCCCTTATAGTGTCAGTACACATCCACCAGTAGCTCCACCTTTCACTTATAACGTCAGTACACATTCAGTACACATTCCCACCTTTCCATTGTACTGGCTGTAGTGATGATTCGTGTGTGTGTTATACCAGCCCATAGAGGAGGACATTATGAGTCTGAAAGTGGCGCTGGAGATGAAGAACCAGGAGATCAAAGATCAGCACGATCTTTTGGTCAAACTATATACTCTGTATGTATACTATATACTCTGTATGTAGTACCTGGTTTAACACTATATCCTCTGTATATATACTATATACTGTTTATGTAGTTCCTGGTTTAACACTATACCCTCAGCTTACTCTAGTCTGCAGATGTGAAGAAATTTAAACAGAATGTGTATCTGTGTATATGTGCGCACCTGTATGTGTCTGGTTGTAGTATTATTTAAAGGGTCAAATGGTCTCCATTGTGTGTCCAGGTTTAAGGCTACTTTGCTGGGCATGTGATTTGGACCCATCGGGTACGGAAGCCTTTCCGTCACGTGCTCGTTTTCCACGCCTTCAGCGCAGGTAGCCTGCGAATTTAAAACCGACGTGCATTTTATTCTTTTCCCCTTTTATCCTTTCATATCTCTCCGCTACCTTGGAGAAGAGAGACGCACGCTGGGAAATAAAATGTAAATATCTGTAAATATCTGTATAATATGTAAATAAAAGGAAGAAGTGGTTGTGTAGTGTAGTCGTTTCATTATAAATAATCTCATAATAATTTTATCCACAAATTCTTATACATTTATACATGTTTATCTCTCTCTTTGTGTGTGTGTGTGTGTGTGTGTGTGTGTCTGTGTGTGCGTGTGTGTGGTTCTGTGTCACTAGTGGGGCCTGTGGCCCGATTGGAGTGTTTGCGGTGTGAGAAGGAGGAGTTGGAGAACAGTTTGTTGGAGCAGCTGAAGGAGTTGAGGTTGCAGAAGCAGAAGGAGCTGCAGGTTCTTCAGGAAATGCTGAAACACAAGCAGCAGGAGGAGACAGAGCTCCTGCAGAAACAGCAGGAGGAGGAGGAGCATAACAGGTCCATCAAGAGTAAGTACTATGGAAATGCAATAATACTAACATAACTAATAATGAATGTTAGCCTTTAGGCTCCAATAAAAGTGATACTAATATATGTATAGTACTATATATATTATATTTTATATATTCAGTAGTAATTATGTAGTATATACAATCTGTGTCATATCCAGCAGTAATGATACTTGCTCTGGCAGATATGAAAATGGCCTGTGAACAGGAGAAGAAATCTCTGGAGGAAGAACTTGAGAAGCTCAGACTGTCACTGCAGGTATAGATCCCTTATAGTGTCAGTACACATCCACCAGTACCTCCACCTTTCACTTATAACGTCAGTACACATTCAGTACACATTCCCACCTTTCCATTGTACTGGCTGTAGTGATGATTCGTGTGTGTGTTATACCAGCCCATAGAGGAGGACATTATGAGTCTGAAAGTGGCGCTGGAGATGAAGAACCAGGAGATCAGAGATCAGCACGATCTTTTGGTCAAACTATATACTCTGTATGTATACTATATACTCTGTATGTAGTACCTGGTTTATCACTATATCCTCTGTATATATACTATATACTGTTTATGTAGTACCTGGTTTAACACTATACCCTCAGCTTACTCTAGTCTGCAGATGTGAAGAAATTTAAACAGAATGTGTATCTGTGTATATGTGCGCACCTGTATGTGTCTGGTTGTAGTATTATTTAAAGGGTCAAATGGTCTCCATTGTGTGTCCAGGTTTAAGGCTACTTTGCTGGGCATGTGATTTGGACCCATCGGGTACGGAAGCCTTTCCGTCACGTGCTCGTTTTCCATGCCTTCAGCGCAGGTAGCCTGCGAATTTAAAACCGACGTGCATTTTATTCTTTTCCCCTTTTATCCTTTCATATCTCTCCGCTACCTTGGAGAAGAGAGACGCACGCGGGTAAATAAAATGTAAATATCTGTAAATATCTGTATAATATGTAAATAAAAGGAAGAAGTGGTTGTGTAGTGTAGTCGTTTCATTATAAATAATCTCATAATAATTTTATCCACAAATTCTTATACATTTATACATGTTTATCTCTCTCTTTGTGTGTGTGTGTGTGTGTGTGTGTGTGTGTGTGTGTGTGTGTGTGTGTCTGTGTGTGTGTGTGTGTGGTTCTGTGTCACTAGTGGGGCCTGTGGCCCGATTGGAGTGTTTGCGGTGTGAGAAGGAGGAGTTGGAGAACAGTTTGTTGGAGCAGCTGAAGGAGTTGAGGTTGCAGAAGCAGAAGGAGCTGCAGGTTCTTCAGGAGATGCTGAAACACAAGCAGCAGGAGGAGACAGAGCTCCTGCAGAAACAGCAGGAGGAGGAGGAGCATAACAGGTCCCTCAAGGGTAAGTACTATGGAAATGCAATAATACTAACATAACTAATAATGAATGTTAGCCTTTAGGCTCCAATAAAAGTGATACTAATATATGTATAGTACTATATATGTTATATTTTATATATTCAGTAGTAATTATGTAGTATATACAATCTGTGTTATATCCAGCAGTAATGATACTTGCTCTGGCAGATATGAAAATGGCCTGTGAACAGGAGAAGAAATCTCTGGAGGAAGAACTTGAGAAGATCAGACTGTCACTGCAGGTAGAGATCCCTTATAGTGTCAGTACACATCCACCAGTAGCTCCACCTTTCACTTATAACGTCAGTACACATTCAGTACACATTCCCACCTTTCCATTGTACTGGCTGTAGTGATGATTTGTGTGTGTGTTATACCAGCCCATAGAGGAGGACAATATGAGTCTGAAAGTGGCGCTGGAGATGAAGAACCAGGAGATCAAAGATCACCACGATCTTTTGGTCAAACTATATACTCTGTATGTAGTACCTGGTTTAACATTATATCCTCTGTTTATATATTATATACTGTTTATGTAGTACCTGGTTTAACACTATACCCTCAGCTTACTCTAGTCTGCAGATGTGAAGAAATTAAACAGAATGTGCATCTGTGTATATGTGCGCACCTGTATGTGTCTGGTTGTAGTATTATTTAAAGGGTCAAACTGCATGAAGTGTGCCCTGTCCCAGAGCTACTTTGATGGTCATGATTCTGTGACCTCTTGGGCCTTGAAATGTGGTGCTTTGAATGATTTAAAGAGTGAAACGGTCTGAAGTGTGCCCACGTTTAAAGCATCCTTGCTGGGCATGACTGTGTGACCTCTTGGGCCAGGAAGTCTGTTTCTAGTTTTATTTAAACGGTCAAACTGCGTGAAGTGTGCCCAGGCCCAGAGCTACTTTGCTGGGCATGACTGTGTGACCTCTTGGGCCTGGAAGTCTGGTTGTAGTATGATTTTAAAGGGTCAAATGGTCTCCATTGTGTGTCCAGGTTTAAGGCTACTTTGCTGGGCATGTGATTTGGACCCATCGGGTACGGAAGCCTTTCCGTCACGTGCTCGTTTTCCACGCCTTCAGCGCAGGTAGCCTGCGAATTTAAAACCGACGTGCATTTTATTCTTTTCCCCTTTTATCCTTTCATATCTCTCCGCTACCTTGGAGAAGAGAGACGCACGCGGGTAAATAAAATGTAAATATCTCTAAATATCTGTATAATATGTAAATAAAAGGAAGATGTGGTTGTGTAGTGTAGTCGTTTGATTATAAATAATCTCATAATAATTTTATCCACAAATTCTTATACATTTATACATGTTTATCTCTCTCTGTGTGTGTGTGTGTGTGGTTCTGTGTCACTAGTGGGGCCTGTGGCCCGATTGGAGTGTTTGCGGTGTGAGAAGGAGGAGTTGGAGAACAATTTGTTGGAGCAGCTGAAGGAGTTGAGGTTGCAGAAGCAGAAGGAGCTGTAGGTTCTTCAGGAGATGCTGAAACACAAGCAGCAGGAGGAGACAGAGCTCCTGCAGAAACAGCAGGAGGAGGAGGAGCATAACAGGTCCATCAAGAGTAAGTACTATGGAAATGCAATAATACTAACATAACTAATAATGAATGTTAGCCTTTAGGCTCCAATAAAAGTGATACTAATACATGTATAGTACTATATATATTATATTTTATATATTCAGTAGTAATTATGTAGTATATACAATCTGTGTTATATCCAGCAGTAATGATACTTGCTCTGGCAGATATGAAAATGGCCTGTGAACAGGAGAAGAAATCTCTGGAGGAAGAACTTGAGAAGCTCAGACTGTCACTGCAGGTAGAGATCCCTTATAGTGTCAGTACACATCCACCAGTACCTCCACCTTTCACTTATAACGTCAGTACACATTCAGTACACATTCCCACCTTTCCATTGTACTGGCTGTAGATATGATTCGTGTGTGTGTTATACCAGCCCATAGAGGAGGACTTTATGAGTCTGAAAGTGGCGCTGGAGATGAAGAACCAGGAGATCAAAGATCAGCACGATCTTTTGGTCAAACTATATACTCTGTATGTATACTATATACTCTGTATGTAGTACCTGGTTTAACACTATATCCTCTGTATATATACTATATACTGTTTATGTAGTTCCTGGTTTAACACTATACCCTCAGCTTACTCTAGTCTGCAGATGTGAAGAAATTTAAACAGAATGTGTATCTGTGTATATGTGCGCACCTGTATGTGTCTGGTTGTACTATTATTTAAAGGGTCAAATGGTCTCCATTGTGTGTCCAGGTTTAAGGCTACTTTGCTGGGCATGTGATTTGGACCCATCGGGTACGGAAGCCTTTCCGTCACGTGCTCGTTTTCCACGCCTTCAGCGCAGGTAGCCTGCGAATTTAAAACCGACGTGCATTTTATTCTTTTCCCCTTTTATCCTTTCATATCTCTCCGCTACCTTGGAGAAGAGAGACGCACGCGGGTAAATAAAATGTAAATATCTGTAAATATCTGTATAATATGTAAATAAAAGGAAGAAGTGGTTGTGTAGTGTAGTCGTTTCATTATAAATAATCTCATAATAATTTTATCCACAAATTCTTATACATTTATACATGTTTATCTCTCTCTTTGTGTGTGTGTGTGTGTGTGTGTGTCTGTGTGTGTGTGTGTGTGGTTCTGTGTCACTAGTGGGGCCTGTGGCCCGATTGGAGTGTTTGCGGTGTGAGAAGGAGGAGTTGGAGAACAGTTTGTTGGAGCAGCTGAAGGAGTTGAGGTTGCAGAAGCAGAAGGAGCTGCAGGTTCTTCAGGAGATGCTGAAACACAAGCAGCAGGAGGAGACAGAGCTCCTGCAGAAACAGCAGGAGGAGGAGGAGCATAACAGGTCCCTCAAGGGTAAGTACTATGGAAATGCAATAATATTAACATAACTAATAATGAATGTTAGCCTTTAGGCTCCAATAAAAGTGATACTAATATATGTATAGTACTATATATATTATATTTTATATATTCAGTAGTAATTATGTAGTATATACAATCTGTGTTATATCCAGCAGTAATGATACTTGCTCTGGCAGATATGAAAATGGCCTGTGAACAGGAGAAGAAATCTCTGGAGGAAGAACTTGAGAAGCTCAGACTGTCACTGCAGGTAGAGATCCCTTATAGTGTCAGTACACATCCACCAGTAGCTCCACCTTTCACTTATAACGTCAGTACACATTCAGTACACATTCCCACCTTTCCATTGTACTGGCTGTAGTGATGATTCGTGTGTGTGTTATACCAGCCCATAGAGGAGGACATT
Organism: Electrophorus electricus; assembly: GCF_041902795.1. Taxonomy (NCBI): domain Eukaryota; kingdom Metazoa; phylum Chordata; class Actinopteri; order Gymnotiformes; family Gymnotidae; genus Electrophorus; species Electrophorus electricus. The sequence continues at coordinate 1,220,261 of NW_027658746.1, read as the reverse complement.
ATGAGTCTGAAAGTGGCGCTGGAGATGAAGAACCAGGAGATCAAAGATCAGCACGATCTTTTGGTCAAACTATATACTCTGTATGTAGTACCTGGTTTAACATTATATCCTCTGTATATATACTATATACTGTTTATGTAGTACCTGGTTTAACACTATACGCTCAGCTTACTCTAGTCTGCAGATGTGAATAAATTAAACAGAATGTGTATCTGTGTATATGTGCGCACCTGTATGTGTCTGGTTGTAGTATTATTTAAAGGGTCAAACTGCATGAAGTGTGCCCAGGCCCAGAGCTACTTTGATGGGCATGATTCTGTGACCTCTTGGGCCTTGAAATGTGGTGCTTTGAATGATTTAAAGAGTGAAACGGTCTGAAGTGTGCCCACGTTTAAAGCATCCTTGCTGGGCATGACTGTGTGACCTCTTGGGCCAGGAAGTCTGTTTCTACTTTTATTTAAACGGTCAAACTGCGTGAAGTGTGCCCATGCCCAGAGCTACTTTGCTGGGCATGACTGTGTGACCTCTTGGGCCTGGAAGTCTGGTTGTAGTATGATTTTAAAGGGTCAAATGGTCTCCATTGTGTGTCCAGGTTTAAGGCTACTTTGCTTGGCATGTGATTTGGACCCATCGGGTAGGGAAGCCTTTCCGTCACGTGCTCGTTTTCCACGCCTTCAGCGCAGGTAGCCTGCGAATTTAAAACCGACGTGCATTTTATTCTTTTCCCCTTTTATCCTTTCATATCTCTCCGCTACCTTGGAGAAGAGAGACGCACGCAGGTAAATAAAATGTAAATATCTCTAAATATCTGTATAATATGTAAATAAAAGGAAGATGTGGTTGTGTAGTGTAGTCGTTTGATTATAAATAATCTCATAATAATTTTATCCACAAATTCTTATACATTTATACATGTTTATCTCTCTCTGTGTGTGTGTGTGTGTGGTTCTGTGTCACTAGTGGGGCCTGTGGCCCGATTGGAGTGTTTGCGGTGTGAGAAGGAGGAGTTGGAGAACAATTTGTTGGAGCAGCTGAAGGAGTTGAGGTTGCAGAAGCAGAAGGAGCTGCAGGTTCTTCAGGAGATGCTGAAACACAAGCAGCAGGAGGAGACAGAGCTCCTGCAGAAACAGCAGGAGGAGGAGGAGCATAACAGGTCCATCAAGAGTAAGTACTATGGAAATGCAATAATACTAACATAACTAATAATGAATGTTAGCCTTTAGGCTCCAATAAAAGTGATACTAATATATGTATAGTACTATATATATTATATTTTATATATTCAGTAGTAATTATGTAGTATATACAATCTGTGTTATATCCAGCAGTAATGATACTTGCTCTGGCAGATATGAAAATGGCCTGTGAACAGGAGAAGAAATCTCTGGAGGAAGAACTTGAGAAGCTCAGACTGTCACTGCAGGTAGAGATCCCTTATAGTGTCAGTACACATCCACCAGTACCTCCACCTTTCACTTATAACGTCAGTACACATTCAGTACACATTCCCACCTTTCCATTGTACTGGCTGTAGTGATGATTCGTGTGTGTGTTATACCAGCCCATAGAGGAGGACATTATGAGTCTGAAAGTGGCGCTGGAGATGAAGAACCAGGAGATCAAAGATCAGCACGATCTTTTGGTCAAACTATATACTCTGTATGTAGTACCTGGTTTAACATTATATCCTCTGAATATATACTATATACTGTTTATGTAGTACCTGGTTTAACACTATACCCTCAGCTTACTCTAGTCTGCAGATGTGAATAAATTAAACAGAATGTGTATCTGTGTATATGTGCGCACCTGTATGTGTCTGGTTGTAGTATTATTTAAAGGGTCAAACTGCATGAAGTGTGCCCAGGCCCAGAGCTACTTTGATGGGCATGATTCTGTGACCTCTTGGGCCTTGAAATGTGGTGCTTTGAATGATTTAAAGAGTGAAACGGTCTGAAGTGTGCCCACGTTTAAAGCATCCTTGCTGGGCATGACTGTGTGACCTCTTGGGCCAGGAAGTCTGTTTCTACTTTTATTTAAACGGTCAAACTGCGTGAAGTGTGCCCATGCCCAGAGCTACTTTGCTGGGCATGACTGTGTGACCTCTTGGGCCTGGAAGTCTGGTTGTAGTATGATTTTAAAGGGTCAAATGGTCTCCATTGTGTGTCCAGGTTTAAGGCTACTTTGCTTGGCATGTGATTTGGACCCATCGGGTACGGAAGCCTTTCCGTCACGTGCTCGTTTTCCACGCCTTCAGCGCAGGTAGCCTGCGAATTTAAAACCGACGTGCATTTTATTCTTTTCCCCTTTTATCCTTTCATATCTCTCCGCTACCTTGGAGAAGAGAGACGCACGCGGGTAAATAAAATGTAAATATCTCTAAATATCTGTATAATATGTAAATAAAAGGAAGAAGTGGTTGTGTAGTGTAGTCGTTTCATTATAAATAATCTCATAATAATTTTATCCACAAATTCTTATACATTTATACATGTTTATCTCTCTCTGTGTGTGTGTGTGTGTGTGTGTGTGTGTGTGTCTGTGTGTGTGTGTGTGTGTGGTTCTGTGTCACTAGTGGGGCCTGTGGCCCGATTGGAGTGTTTGCGGTGTGAGAAGGAGGAGTTGGAGAACAATTTGTTGGAGCAGCTGAAGGAGTTGAGGTTGCAGAAGCAGAAGGAGCTGCAGGTTCTTCAGGAGATGCTGAAACACAAGCAGCAGGAGGAGACAGAGCTCCTGCAGAAACAGCAGGAGGAGGAGGAGCATAACAGGTCCATCAAGAGTAAGTACTATGGAAATGCAATAATACTAACATAACTAATAATGAATGTTAGCCTTTAGGCTCCAATAAAAGTGATACTAATATATGTATAGTACTATATATATTATATTTTATATATTCAGTAGTAATTATGTAGTATATACAATCTGTGTTATATCCAGCAGTAATGATACTTGCTCTGGCAGATATGAAAATGGCCTGTGAACAGGAGAAGAAATCTCTGGAGGAAGAACTTGAGAAGCTCAGACTGTCACTGCAGGTAGAGATCCCTTATAGTGTCAGTACACATCCACCAGTACCTCCACCTTTCACTTATAACGTCAGTACACATTCAGTACACATTCCCACCTTTCCATTGTACTGGCTGTAGTGATGATTCGTGTGTGTGTTATACCAGCCCATAGAGGAGGACATTATGAGTCTGAAAGTGGCGCTGGAGATGAAGAACCAGGAGATCAAAGATCAGCACGATCTTTTGGTCAAACTATATACTCTGTATGTAGTACCTGGTTTAACATTATATCCTCTGTATATATACTATATACTGTTTATGTAGTACCTGGTTTAACACTATACCCTCAGCTTACTCTAGTCTGCAGATGTGAATAAATTAAACAGAATGTGTATCTGTGTATATGTGCGCACCTGTATGTGTCTGGTTGTAGTATTATTTAAAGGGTCAAACTGCATGAAGTGTGCCCAGGCCCAGAGCTACTTTGATGGGCATGATTCTGTGACCTCTTGGGCCTTGAAATGTGGTGCTTTGAATGATTTAAAGAGTGAAACGGTCTGAAGTGTGCCCACGTTTAAAGCATCCTTGCTGGGCATGACTGTGTGACCTCTTGGGCCAGGAAGTCTGTTTCTACTTTTATTTAAACGGTCAAACTGCGTGAAGTGTGCCCATGCCCAGAGCTACTTTGCTGGGCATGACTGTGTGACCTCTTGGGCCTGGAAGTCTGGTTGTAGTATGATTTTAAAGGGTCAAATGGTCTCCATTGTGTGTCCAGGTTTAAGGCTACTTTGCTTGGCATGTGATTTGGACCCATCGGGTACGGAAGCCTTTCCGTCACGTGCTCGTTTTCCACGCCTTCAGCGCAGGTAGCCTGCGAATTTAAAACCGACGTGCATTTTATTCTTTTCCCCTTTTATCCTTTCATATCTCTCCGCTACCTTGGAGAAGAGAGACGCACGCGGGTAAATAAAATGTAAATATCTCTAAATATCTGTATAATATGTAAATAAAAGGAAGAAGTGGTTGTGTAGTGTAGTCGTTTCATTATAAATAATCTCATAATAATTTTATCCACAAATTCTTATACATTTATACATGTTTATCTCTCTCTGTGTGTGTGTGTGTGTGTGTGTGTGTGTGTCTGTGTGTGTGTGTGTGTGTGGTTCTGTGTCACTAGTGGGGCCTGTGGCCCGATTGGAGTGTTTGCGGTGTGAGAAGGAGGAGTTGGAGAACAATTTGTTGGAGCAGCTGAAGGAGTTGAGGTTGCAGAAGCAGAAGGAGCTGCAGGTTCTTCAGGAGATGCTGAAACACAAGCAGCAGGAGGAGACAGAGCTCCTGCAGAAACAGCAGGAGGAGGAGGAGCATAACAGGTCCATCAAGAGTAAGTACTATGGAAATGCAATAATACTAACATAACTAATAATGAATGTTAGCCTTTAGGCTCCAATAAAAGTGATACTAATATATGTATAGTACTATATATATTATATTTTATATATTCAGTAGTAATTATGTAGTATATACAATCTGTGTTATATCCAGCAGTAATGATACTTGCTCTGGCAGATATGAAAATGGCCTGTGAACAGGAGAAGAAATCTCTGGAGGAAGAACTTGAGAAGCTCAGACTGTCACTGCAGGTAGAGATCCCTTATAGTGTCAGTACACATCCACCAGTACCTCCACCTTTCACTTATAACGTCAGTACACATTCAGTACACATTCCCACCTTTCCATTGTACTGGCTGTAGTGATGATTCGTGTGTGTGTTATACCAGCCCATAGAGGAGGACATTATGAGTCTGAAAGTGGCGCTGGAGATGAAGAACCAGGAGATCAAAGATCAGCACGATCTTTTGGTCAAACTATATACTCTGTATGTAGTACCTGGTTTAACATTATATCCTCTGTATATATACTATATACTGTTTATGTAGTACCTGGTTTAACACTATACGCTCAGCTTACTCTAGTCTGCAGATGTGAATAAATTAAACAGAATGTGTATCTGTGTATATGTGCGCACCTGTATGTGTCTGGTTGTAGTATTATTTAAAGGGTCAAACTGCATGAAGTGTGCCCAGGCCCAGAGCTACTTTGATGGGCATGATTCTGTGACCTCTTGGGCCTTGAAATGTGGTGCTTTGAATGATTTAAAGAGTGAAACGGTCTGAAGTGTGCCCACGTTTAAAGCATCCTTGCTGGGCATGACTGTGTGACCTCTTGGGCCAGGAAGTCTGTTTCTACTTTTATTTAAACGGTCAAACTGCGTGAAGTGTGCCCATGCCCAGAGCTACTTTGCTGGGCATGACTGTGTGACCTCTTGGGCCTGGAAGTCTGGTTGTAGTATGATTTTAAAGGGTCAAATGGTCTCCATTGTGTGTCCAGGTTTAAGGCTACTTTGCTTGGCATGTGATTTGGACCCATCGGGTACGGAAGCCTTTCCGTCACGTGCTCGTTTTCCACGCCTTCAGCGCAGGTAGCCTGCGAATTTAAAACCGACGTGCATTTTATTCTTTTCCCCTTTTATCCTTTCATATCTCTCCGCTACCTTGGAGAAGAGAGACGCACGCGGGTAAATAAAATGTAAATATCTCTAAATATCTGTATAATATGTAAATAAAAGGAAGAAGTGGTTGTGTAGTGTAGTCGTTTCATTATAAATAATCTCATAATAATTTTATCCACAAATTCTTATACATTTATACATGTTTATCTCTCTCTTTGTCTGTGTGTGTGTGTGTGTGTGTGTGTGGTTCTGTGTCACTAGTGGGGCCTGTGGCCCGATTGGAGTGTTTGCGGTGTGAGAAGGAGGAGTTGGAGAACAGTTTGTTGGAGCAGCTGAAGGAGTTGAGGTTGCAGAAGCAGAAGGAGCTGCAGGTTCTTCAGGAGATGCTGAAACACAAGCAGCAGGAGGAGACAGAGCTCCTGCAGAAACAGCAGGAGGAGGAGGAGCATAACAGGTCCATCAAGAGTAAGTACTATGGAAATGCAATAATACTAACATAACTAATAATGAATGCTAGCCTTTAGGCTCCAATAAAAGTGATACTAATATATGTATAGTACTATATATATTATATTTTATATATTCAGTAGTAATTATGTAGTATATACAATCTATGTTATATCCAGCAGTAATGATACTTGCTCTGGCAGATATGAAAATGGCCTGTGAACAGGAGAAGAAATCTCTGGAGGAAGAACTTGAGAAGCTCAGACTGTCACTGCAGGTAGAGATCCCTTATAGTGTCAGTACACATCCACCAGTACCTCCACCTTTCACTTATAACGTCAGTACACATTCAGTACACATTCCCACCTTTCCATTGTACTGGCTGTAGTGATGATTCGTATGTGTGGGTTATACCAGCCCATAGAGGAGGACATTATGAGTCTGAAAGTGGCGCTGGAGATGAAGAACCAGGAGATCAAAGATCAGCACGATCTTTTGGTCAAACTATATACTCTGTATGTATACTATATACTCTGTATGTAGTACCTGGTTTGACACTATATCCTCTGTATATATACTATATACTGTTTATGTAGCACCTGGTTTAACACTATACCCTCAGCTTACTCTAGTCTGCAGATGTGAAGAAATTAAACAGAATGTGTATCTGTGTATATGTGCGCACCTGTATGTGTCTGGTTGTAGTATTATTTAAAGTGTCAAACTCCGTAAATTGTGCCCAGGCCCAGAGCTACTTTGATGGGCATGATTCTGTGACCTCTTGGGCCTTGAAATGTGGTGCTTTGAATGATTTAAACAGTGAAACGGTCTGAAGTGTGCCCACGTTTAAAGCAACCTTGCTGGGCATGACTGTGTGACCTCTTGGGCCAGGAAGTCTGTTTCTAGTTTTATTTAAACGGTCAAACTGCGTGAAGTGTGCCCAGGCCCAGAGCTACTTTGCTGGGCATGACTGTGTGACCTCTTGGGCCTGGAAGTCTGGTTGTAGTATGATTTTAAAGGGTCAAATGGTCTCCATTGTGTGTCCAGGTTTAAGGCTACTTTGCTGGGCATGTGATTTGGACCCATCGGGTACGGAAGCCTTTCCGTCACGTGCTCGTTTTCCACGCCTTCAGCGCAGGTAGCCTGCGAATTTAAAACCGACGTGCATTTTATTCTTTTCCCCTTTTATCCTTTCATATCTCTCCGCTACCTTGGAGAAGAGAGACGCACGCAGGTAAATAAAATGTAAATATCTCTAAATATCTGTATAATATGTAAATAAAAAGAAGATGTGGTTGTGTAGTGTAGTCGTTTGATTATAAATAATCTCATAATAATTTTATCCACAAATTCTTATACATTTATACATGTTTATCTCTCTCTGTGTGTGTGTGTGTGTGGTTCTGTGTCACTAGTGGGGCCTGTGGCCCGATTGGAGTGTTTGCGGTGTGAGAAGGAGGAGTTGGAGAACAATTTGTTGGAGCAGCTGAAGGAGTTGAGGTTGCAGAAGCAGAAGGAGCTGCAGGTTCTTCAGGAGATGCTGAAACACAAGCAGCAGGAGGAGACAGAGCTCCTGCAGAAACAGCAGGAGGAGGAGGAGCATAACAGGTCCATCAAGAGTAAGTACTATGGAAATGCAATAATACTAACATAACTAATAATGAATGTTAGCCTTTAGGCTCCAATAAAAGTGATACTAATATATGTATAGTACTATATATATTATATTTTATATATTGAGTAGTAATTATGTAGTATATACAATCTGTGTTATATCCAGCAGTAATGATACTTGCTCTGGCAGATATGAAAATGGCCTGTGAACAGGAGAAGAAATCTCTGGAGGAAGAACTTGAGAAGCTCAGACTGTCACTGCAGGTAGAGATCCCTTATAGTGTCAGTACACATCCACCAGTACCTCCACCTTTCACTTATAACGTCACTACACATTCAGTACACATTCCCACCTTTCCATTGTACTGGCTGTAGATATGATTCGTGTGTGTGTTATACCAGCCCATAGAGGAGGACTTTATGAGTCTGAAAGTGGCGCTGGAGATGAAGAACCAGGAGATCAAAGATCAGCACGATCTTTTGGTCAAACTATATACTCTGTATGTATACTATATACTCTGTATGTAGTACCTGGTTTAACACTATATCCTCTGTATATATACTATATACTGTTTATGTAGTTCCTGGTTTAACACTATACCCTCAGCTTACTCTGGTCTGCAGATGTGAAGAAATTTAAACAGAATGTGTATCTGTGTATATGTGCGCACCTGTATGTGTCTGGTTGTAGTATTATTTAAAGGGTCAAATGGTCTCCATTGTGTGTCCAGGTTTAAGGCTACTTTGCTGGGCATGTGATTTGGACCCATCGGGTACGGAAGCCTTTCCGTCACGTGCTCGTTTTCCACGCCTTCAGCGCAGGTAGCCTGCGAATTTAAAACCGACGTGCATTTTATTCTTTTCCCCTTTTATCCTTTCATATCTCTCCGCTACCTTGGAGAAGAGAGACGCACGCGGGTAAATAAAATGTAAATATCTGTAAATATCTGTATAATATGTAAATAAAAGGAAGAAGTGGTTGTGTAGTGTAGTCGTTTCATTATAAATAATCTCATAATAATTTTATCCACAAATTCTTATACATTTATACATGTTTATCTCTCTCTCTGTGTGTGTGTGTGTGTGTGTGTCTGTGTGTGTGTGTGGTTCTGTGTCACTAGTTGTGCCTGTGGCCCGATTGGAGTGTTTGCGGTGTGAGAAGGAGGCGTTGGAGAACAGTTTGTTGGAGCAGCTGAAGGATGTGAGGTTGCAGAAGCAGAAGGAGCTGCAGGTTCTTCAGGAGATGCTGAAACACAAGCAGCAAAAGGAGACAGAGCTCCTGCAGAAACAGCAGGAGGAGGAGGAGCATAACAGGTCCATCAAGAGTAAGTACTATGGAAATGCAATAATACTAACATAACTAATAATGAATGTTAGCCTTTAGGCTCCAATAAAAGTGATACTAATATATGTATAGTACTATATATATTATATTTTATATATTCAGTAGTAATTACGTAGTATATACAATCTGTGTTATGTCCAGCAGTAATGATACTTGCTCTGGCAGATATGAAAATGGCCTGTGAACAGGAGAAGAAATCTCTGGAGGAAGAACTTGAGAAGCTCAGACTGTCACTGCAGGTAGAGATCCCTTATAGTGTCAGTACACATCCACCAGTACCTCCACCTCTCACTTATAACGTCAGTACACATTCAGTACACATTCCCACCTTTCCATTGTACTGGCTGTAGTGATGATTCGTGTGTGTGTTATACCAGCCCATAGAGGAGGACTTTATGAGTCTGAAAGTGGCGCTGGAGATGAAGAACCAGGAGATCAAAGATCAGCACGATCTTTTGGTCAAACTATATACTCTGTATGTATACTATATACTCTGTATGTAGTACCTGGTTTAACACTATATCCTCTGTATATATACTATATACTGTTTATGTAGTACCTGGTTTAACACTATACCCTCAGCTTACTCTAGTCTTCAGATGTGAAGAAATTTAAACAGAATGTGTATCTGTGTATATGTGCGCACCTGTATGTGTCTGGTTGTAGTATTATTTAAAGGGTCAAACTGCGTGAAGTGTGCCCAGGCCCAGAGCTACTTTGATGGGCATGATTCTGTGACCTCTTGGGCCTTGAAATGTGGTGCTTTGAATGATTTAAAGAGTGAAACGGTCTGAAGTGTGCCCACGTTTAAAGCAACCTTGCTGGGCATGACTGTGTGACCTCTTGGGCCAGGAAGTCTGTTTCTAGTTTTATTTAAACGGTCAAACTGCGTGAAGTGTGCCCAGGCCCAGAGGTACTTTGCTGGGCATGACTGTGTGACCTCTTGGGCCTGGAAGTCTGCTTGTAGTATGATTTTAAAGGGTCAAATGGTCTCCATTGTGTGTCCAGGTTTAAGGCTACTTTGCTGGGCATGTGATTTGGACCCATCGGGTACGGAAGCCTTTCCGTCACGTGCTCGTTTTCCACGCCTTCAGCGCAGGTAGCCTGCGAATTTAAAACCGACGTGCATTTTATTCTTTTCCCCTTTTATCCTTTCATATCTCTCCGCTACCTTGGAGAAGAGAGACGCACGCGGGTAAATAAAATGTAAATATCTGTAAATATCTGTATAATATGTAAATAAAAGGAAGAAGTGGTTGTGTAGTGTAGTCGTTTGATTATAAATAATCTCATAATAATTTTATCCACAAATTATTATACATTTATACATGTTTATCTCTGTGTGTGTGTGTGTGTGTGTGTGTGTGTTTGTGTGTGTGTGTGTGTGTGTCTGTGTCTGTGTGTGTGTGTGGTTCTGTGTCACTAGTGGGGCCTGTGGCCCGATTGGAGTGTTTGCGGTGTGAGAAGGAGGAGTTGGAGAACAGTTTGTTGGAGCAGCTGAAGGAGTTGAGGTTGCAGAAGCAGAAGGAGCTGCAGGTTCTTCAGGAGATGCTGAAACACAAGCAGCAGGAGGAGACAGAGCTCCTGCAGAAACAGCAGGAGGAGGAGGAGCATAACAGGTCCATCAAGAGTAAGTACTATGGAAATGCAATAATACTAACATAACTAATAATGAATGTTAGCCTTTAGGCTCCAATAAAAGTGACACTAATATATGTATAGTACTATATATATTATATTTTATATATTCAGTAGTAATTATGTAGTATATACAATCTGTGTTATATCCAGCAGTAATGATACTTGCTCTGGCAGATATTAAAATGTCCTGTGAACAGGAGAAGAAATCTCTGGAGGAAGAACTTGAGAAGCTCAAACTGTCACTGCAGGTAGAGATCCCTTATATTGTCAGTACACATCCACCAGTACCACCACCTCTCACTTATAACGTCAGTACACATTCAGTACACATTCCCACCTTTCCATTGTACTGGCTGTAGTGATGATTCGTGTCTGTGTTATACCAGCCCATATAGGAGGACATTATGAGTCTGAAAGTGGCGCTGGAGATGAAGAACCAGGAGATCAAAGATCAGCACGATCTTTTGGTCAAACTATATACTCTGTATGTATACTATATACTCTGTATGTAGTACCTGGTTTAACACTATATCCTCTGTATATATACTATATACTGTTTATGTAGTACCTGGTTTAACACTATACCCTCAGCTTACTCTAGTCTTCAGATGTGAAGAAATTTAAACAGAATGTGTATCTGTGTATATGTGCGCACCTGTATGTGTCTGGTTGTAGTATTATTTAAAGGGTCAAACTGCGTGAAGTGTGCCCAGGCCCAGAGCTACTTTGATGGGCATGATTCTGTGACCTCTTGGGCCTTGAAATGTGGTGCTTTGAATGATTTAAAGAGTGAAACGGTCTGAAGTGTGCCCACGTTTAAAGCAACCTTGCTGGGCATGACTGTGTGACCTCTTGGGCCAGGAAGTCTGTTTCTAGTTTTATTTAAACGGTCAAACTGCGTGAAGTGTGCCCAGGCCCAGAGGTACTTTGCTGGGCATGACTGTGTGACCTCTTGGGCCTGGAAGTCTGCTTGTAGTATGATTTTAAAGGGTCAAATGGTCTCCATTGTGTGTCCAGGTTTAAGGCTACTTTGCTGGGCATGTGATTTGGACCCATCGGGTACGGAAGCCTTTCCGTCACGTGCTCGTTTTCCACGCCTTCAGCGCAGGTAGCCTGCGAATTTAAAACCGACGTGCATTTTATTCTTTTCCCCTTTTATCCTTTCATATCTCTCCGCTACCTTGGAGAAGAGAGACGCACGCGGGTAAATAAAATGTAAATATCTGTAAATATCTGTATAATATGTAAATAAAAGGAAGAAGTGGTTGTGTAGTGTAGTCGTTTGATTATAAATAATCTCATAATAATTTTATCCACAAATTATTATACATTTATACATGTTTATCTCTCTGTGTGTGGGTGTGTGTGTGTGTGTGTGTGTGTGTGTGTGTGTGTGTCTGTGTCTGTGTGTGTGTGTGGTTCTGTGTCACTAGTGGGGCCTGTGGCCCGATTGGAGTGTTTGCGGTGTGAGAAGGAGGAGTTGGAGAACAGTTTGTTGGAGCAGCTGAAGGAGTTGAGGTTGCAGAAGCAGAAGGAGCTGCAGGTTCTTCAGGAGATGCTGAAACACAAGCAGCAGGAGGAGACAGAGCTCCTGCAGAAACAGCAGGAGGAGGAGGAGCATAACAGGTCCATCAAGAGTAAGTACTATGGAAATGCAATAATACTAACATAACTAATAATGAATGTTAGCCTTTAGGCTCCAATAAAAGTGACACTAATATATGTATAGTACTATATATATTATATTTTATATATTCAGTAGTAATTATGTAGTATATACAATCTGTGTTATATCCAGCAGTAATGATACTTGCTCTGGCAGATATTAAAATGTCCTGTGAACAGGAGAAGAAATCTCTGGAGGAAGAACTTGAGAAGCTCAAACTGTCACTGCAGGTAGAGATCCCTTATATTGTCAGTACACATCCACCAGTACCACCACCTCTCACTTATAACGTCAGTACACATTCAGTACACATTCCCACCTTTCCATTGTACTGGCTGTAGTGATGATTCGTGTCTGTGTTATACCAGCCCATAGAGGAGGACATTATGAGTCTGAAAGTGGCGCTGGAGATGAAGAACCAGGAGATCAAAGATCAGCACGAACTTTTGGTCAAACTATATACTCTGCATGTAGTACCTGGTTTAACATTATATCCTCTGTATATATACTATATACTGTTTATGTAGTACCTGGTTTAACACTATACCCTCAGCTTACTCTAGTCTGCAGATGTGAAGAAATTAAACAGAATGTGTATCTGTGTATATGTGCGCACCTGTATGTGTCTGGTTGTAGTATTATTTAAAGGGTCAAATGGTCTCCATTGTGTGTCCAGGTTTAAGGCTACTTTGCTGGGCATGTGATTTGGACCCATCGGGTACGGAAGCCTTTCCGTCACGTGCTCGTTTTCCACGCCTTCAGCGCAGGTAGCCTGCGAATTTAAAACCGACGTGCATTTTATTCTTTTCCCCTTTTATCCTTTCATATCTCTCCGCTACCTTGGAGAAGAGAGACGCACGCGGGTAAATAAAATGTAAATATCTGTAAATATCTGTATAATATGTAAATAAAAGGAAGAAGTGGTTGTGTAGTGTAGTCGTTTCATTATAAATAATCTCATAATAATTTTATCCACAAATTCTTATACATTTATACATGTTTATCTCTCTCTCTGTGTGTGTGTGTGTGTGTGTGTCTGTGTGTGTGTGTGGTTCTGTGTCACTAGTTGTGCCTGTGGCCCGATTGGAGTGTTTGCGGTGTGAGAAGGAGGCGTTGGAGAACAGTTTGTTGGAGCAGCTGAAGGATGTGAGGTTGCAGAAGCAGAAGGAGCTGCAGGTTCTTCAGGAGATGCTGAAACACAAGCAGCAAAAGGAGACAGAGCTCCTGCAGAAACAGCAGGAGGAGGAGGAGCATAACAGGTCCATCAAGAGTAAGTACTATGGAAATGCAATAATACTAACATAACTAATAATGAATGTTAGCCTTTAGGCTCCAATAAAAGTGATACTAATATATGTATAGTACTATATATATTATATTTTATATATTCAGTAGTAATTACGTAGTATATACAATCTGTGTTATGTCCAGCAGTAATGATACTTGCTCTGGCAGATATGAAAATGGCCTGTGAACAGGAGAAGAAATCTCTGGAGGAAGAACTTGAGAAGCTCAGACTGTCACTGCAGGTAGAGATCCCTTATAGTGTCAGTACACATCCACCAGTACCTCCACCTCTCACTTATAACGTCAGTACACATTCAGTACACATTCCCACCTTTCCATTGTACTGGCTGTAGTGATGATTCGTGTGTGTGTTATACCAGCCCATAGAGGAGGACTTTATGAGTCTGAAAGTGGCGCTGGAGATGAAGAACCAGGAGATCAAAGATCAGCACGATCTTTTGGTCAAACTATATACTCTGTATGTATACTATATACTCTGTATGTAGTACCTGGTTTAACACTATATCCTCTGTATATATACTATATACTGTTTATGTAGTACCTGGTTTAACACTATACCCTCAGCTTACTCTAGTCTTCAGATGTGAAGAAATTTAAACAGAATGTGTATCTGTGTATATGTGCGCACCTGTATGTGTCTGGTTGTAGTATTATTTAAAGGGTCAAACTGCGTGAAGTGTGCCCAGGCCCAGAGCTACTTTGATGGGCATGATTCTGTGACCTCTTGGGCCTTGAAATGTGGTGCTTTGAATGATTTAAAGAGTGAAACGGTCTGAAGTGTGCCCACGTTTAAAGCAACCTTGCTGGGCATGACTGTGTGACCTCTTGGGCCAGGAAGTCTGTTTCTAGTTTTATTTAAACGGTCAAACTGCGTGAAGTGTGCCCAGGCCCAGAGGTACTTTGCTGGGCATGACTGTGTGACCTCTTGGGCCTGGAAGTCTGCTTGTAGTATGATTTTAAAGGGTCAAATGGTCTCCATTGTGTGTCCAGGTTTAAGGCTACTTTGCTGGGCATGTGATTTGGACCCATCGGGTACGGAAGCCTTTCCGTCACGTGCTCGTTTTCCACGCCTTCAGCGCAGGTAGCCTGCGAATTTAAAACCGACGTGCATTTTATTCTTTTCCCCTTTTATCCTTTCATATCTCTCCGCTACCTTGGAGAAGAGAGACGCACGCGGGTAAATAAAATGTAAATATCTGTAAATATCTGTATAATATGTAAATAAAAGGAAGAAGTGGTTGTGTAGTGTAGTCGTTTGATTATAAATAATCTCATAATAATTTTATCCACAAATTATTATACATTTATACATGTTTATCTCTGTGTGTGTGTGTGTGTGTGTGTGTGTGTTTGTGTGTGTGTGTGTGTGTGTCTGTGTCTGTGTGTGTGTGTGGTTCTGTGTCACTAGTGGGGCCTGTGGCCCGATTGGAGTGTTTGCGGTGTGAGAAGGAGGAGTTGGAGAACAGTTTGTTGGAGCAGCTGAAGGAGTTGAGGTTGCAGAAGCAGAAGGAGCTGCAGGTTCTTCAGGAGATGCTGAAACACAAGCAGCAGGAGGAGACAGAGCTCCTGCAGAAACAGCAGGAGGAGGAGGAGCATAACAGGTCCATCAAGAGTAAGTACTATGGAAATGCAATAATACTAACATAACTAATAATGAATGTTAGCCTTTAGGCTCCAATAAAAGTGACACTAATATATGTATAGTACTATATATATTATATTTTATATATTCAGTAGTAATTATGTAGTATATACAATCTGTGTTATATCCAGCAGTAATGATACTTGCTCTGGCAGATATTAAAATGTCCTGTGAACAGGAGAAGAAATCTCTGGAGGAAGAACTTGAGAAGCTCAAACTGTCACTGCAGGTAGAGATCCCTTATATTGTCAGTACACATCCACCAGTACCACCACCTCTCACTTATAACGTCAGTACACATTCAGTACACATTCCCACCTTTCCATTGTACTGGCTGTAGTGATGATTCGTGTCTGTGTTATACCAGCCCATATAGGAGGACATTATGAGTCTGAAAGTGGCGCTGGAGATGAAGAACCAGGAGATCAAAGATCAGCACGATCTTTTGGTCAAACTATATACTCTGTATGTATACTATATACTCTGTATGTAGTACCTGGTTTAACACTATATCCTCTGTATATATACTATATACTGTTTATGTAGTACCTGGTTTAACACTATACCCTCAGCTTACTCTAGTCTTCAGATGTGAAGAAATTTAAACAGAATGTGTATCTGTGTATATGTGCGCACCTGTATGTGTCTGGTTGTAGTATTATTTAAAGGGTCAAACTGCGTGAAGTGTGCCCAGGCCCAGAGCTACTTTGATGGGCATGATTCTGTGACCTCTTGGGCCTTGAAATGTGGTGCTTTGAATGATTTAAAGAGTGAAACGGTCTGAAGTGTGCCCACGTTTAAAGCAACCTTGCTGGGCATGACTGTGTGACCTCTTGGGCCAGGAAGTCTGTTTCTAGTTTTATTTAAACGGTCAAACTGCGTGAAGTGTGCCCAGGCCCAGAGGTACTTTGCTGGGCATGACTGTGTGACCTCTTGGGCCTGGAAGTCTGCTTGTAGTATGATTTTAAAGGGTCAAATGGTCTCCATTGTGTGTCCAGGTTTAAGGCTACTTTGCTGGGCATGTGATTTGGACCCATCGGGTACGGAAGCCTTTCCGTCACGTGCTCGTTTTCCACGCCTTCAGCGCAGGTAGCCTGCGAATTTAAAACCGACGTGCATTTTATTCTTTTCCCCTTTTATCCTTTCATATCTCTCCGCTACCTTGGAGAAGAGAGACGCACGCGGGTAAATAAAATGTAAATATCTGTAAATATCTGTATAATATGTAAATAAAAGGAAGAAGTGGTTGTGTAGTGTAGTCGTTTGATTATAAATAATCTCATAATAATTTTATCCACAAATTATTATACATTTATACATGTTTATCTCTGTGTGTGTGTGTGTGTGTGTGTGTGTGTTTGTGTGTGTGTGTGTGTGTGTCTGTGTCTGTGTGTGTGTGTGGTTCTGTGTCACTAGTGGGGCCTGTGGCCCGATTGGAGTGTTTGCGGTGTGAGAAGGAGGAGTTGGAGAACAGTTTGTTGGAGCAGCTGAAGGAGTTGAGGTTGCAGAAGCAGAAGGAGCTGCAGGTTCTTCAGGAGATGCTGAAACACAAGCAGCAGGAGGAGACAGAGCTCCTGCAGAAACAGCAGGAGGAGGAGGAGCATAACAGGTCCATCAAGAGTAAGTACTATGGAAATGCAATAATACTAACATAACTAATAATGAATGTTAGCCTTTAGGCTCCAATAAAAGTGACACTAATATATGTATAGTACTATATATATTATATTTTATATATTCAGTAGTAATTATGTAGTATATACAATCTGTGTTATATCCAGCAGTAATGATACTTGCTCTGGCAGATATTAAAATGTCCTGTGAACAGGAGAAGAAATCTCTGGAGGAAGAACTTGAGAAGCTCAAACTGTCACTGCAGGTAGAGATCCCTTATATTGTCAGTACACATCCACCAGTACCACCACCTCTCACTTATAACGTCAGTACACATTCAGTACACATTCCCACCTTTCCATTGTACTGGCTGTAGTGATGATTCGTGTCTGTGTTATACCAGCCCATATAGGAGGACATTATGAGTCTGAAAGTGGCGCTGGAGATGAAGAACCAGGAGATCAAAGATCAGCACGATCTTTTGGTCAAACTATATACTCTGTATGTATACTATATACTCTGTATGTAGTACCTGGTTTAACACTATATCCTCTGTATATATACTATATACTGTTTATGTAGTACCTGGTTTAACACTATACCCTCAGCTTACTCTAGTCTTCAGATGTGAAGAAATTTAAACAGAATGTGTATCTGTGTATATGTGCGCACCTGTATGTGTCTGGTTGTAGTATTATTTAAAGGGTCAAACTGCGTGAAGTGTGCCCAGGCCCAGAGCTACTTTGATGGGCATGATTCTGTGACCTCTTGGGCCTTGAAATGTGGTGCTTTGAATGATTTAAAGAGTGAAACGGTCTGAAGTGTGCCCACGTTTAAAGCAACCTTGCTGGGCATGACTGTGTGACCTCTTGGGCCAGGAAGTCTGTTTCTAGTTTTATTTAAACGGTCAAACTGCGTGAAGTGTGCCCAGGCCCAGAGGTACTTTGCTGGGCATGACTGTGTGACCTCTTGGGCCTGGAAGTCTGCTTGTAGTATGATTTTAAAGGGTCAAATGGTCTCCATTGTGTGTCCAGGTTTAAGGCTACTTTGCTGGGCATGTGATTTGGACCCATCGGGTACGGAAGCCTTTCCGTCACGTGCTCGTTTTCCACGCCTTCAGCGCAGGTAGCCTGCGAATTTAAAACCGACGTGCATTTTATTCTTTTCCCCTTTTATCCTTTCATATCTCTCCGCTACCTTGGAGAAGAGAGACGCACGCGGGTAAATAAAATGTAAATATCTGTAAATATCTGTATAATATGTAAATAAAAGGAAGAAGTGGTTGTGTAGTGTAGTCGTTTGATTATAAATAATCTCATAATAATTTTATCCACAAATTATTATACATTTATACATGTTTATCTCTCTGTGTGTGGGTGTGTGTGTGTGTGTGTGTGTGTGTGTGTGTGTGTGTCTGTGTCTGTGTGTGTGTGTGGTTCTGTGTCACTAGTGGGGCCTGTGGCCCGATTGGAGTGTTTGCGGTGTGAGAAGGAGGAGTTGGAGAACAGTTTGTTGGAGCAGCTGAAGGAGTTGAGGTTGCAGAAGCAGAAGGAGCTGCAGGTTCTTCAGGAGATGCTGAAACACAAGCAGCAGGAGGAGACAGAGCTCCTGCAGAAACAGCAGGAGGAGGAGGAGCATAACAGGTCCATCAAGAGTAAGTACTATGGAAATGCAATAATACTAACATAACTAATAATGAATGTTAGCCTTTAGGCTCCAATAAAAGTGACACTAATATATGTATAGTACTATATATATTATATTTTATATATTCAGTAGTAATTATGTAGTATATACAATCTGTGTTATATCCAGCAGTAATGATACTTGCTCTGGCAGATATTAAAATGTCCTGTGAACAGGAGAAGAAATCTCTGGAGGAAGAACTTGAGAAGCTCAAACTGTCACTGCAGGTAGAGATCCCTTATATTGTCAGTACACATCCACCAGTACCACCACCTCTCACTTATAACGTCAGTACACATTCAGTACACATTCCCACCTTTCCATTGTACTGGCTGTAGTGATGATTCGTGTCTGTGTTATACCAGCCCATAGAGGAGGACATTATGAGTCTGAAAGTGGCGCTGGAGATGAAGAACCAGGAGATCAAAGATCAGCACGAACTTTTGGTCAAACTATATACTCTGCATGTAGTACCTGGTTTAACATTATATCCTCTGTATATATACTATATACTGTTTATGTAGTACCTGGTTTAACACTATACCCTCAGCTTACTCTAGTCTGCAGATGTGAAGAAATTAAACAGAATGTGTATCTGTGTATATGTGCGCACCTGTATGTGTCTGGTTGTAGTATTATTTAAAGGGTCAAACTGCGTGAAGTGTGCCCAGGCGCAGAGCTACTTTGATGGGCATGATTCTGTGACCTCTTCGGTCTTGAAATGTGGTGCTTTGAATGATTTAAAGAGTGAAACGGTCTGAAGTGTGCCCACGTTTAAAGCATCCTTGCTGGGCATGACTGTGTGACCTCTTGGGCCTGGAAGTCTGGTTGTAGTATGATTTTAAAGGGTCAAATGGTCTCCATTGTGTGTCCAGGTTTAAGGCTAGTTTGCTGGGCATGTGATTTGGACCCATCGGGTACGGAATCCTTTCCCTCAAGTGCTCGTTTTATTCGCCTTCAGCGCAGGTAGCCTGCGAATTTAAAACCGACGTGCATTTTATTCTTTTCCCCTTTTATCCTTTCATATCTCTCCGCTACCTTGGAGAAGAGAGACGCACGCGGGTAAATAAAATGTAAATATCTGTAAATATCTGTATAATATGTAAATAAAAGGAAGAAGTGGTTGTGTAGTGTAGTCGTTTGATTATAAATAATCTCATAATAATTTTATCCACAAATTCTTATACATTTATACATGTTTATCTCTCTCTCTGTGTGTGTGTGTGTGTGTGTGTCTGTGTGTGTGTGTGGTTCTGTGTCACTAGTTGTGCCTGTGGCCCGATTGGAGTGTTTGCGGTGTGAGAAGGAGGAGTTGGAGAACAGTTTGTTGGAGCAGCTGAAGGATGTGAGGTTGCAGAAGCAGAAGGAGCTGCAGGTTCTTCAGGAGATGCTGAAACACAAGCAGCAAAAGGAGACAGAGCTCCTGCAGAAACAGCAGGAGGAGGAGGAGCATAACAGGTCCATCAAGAGTAAGTACTATGGAAATGCAATAATACTAACATAACTAATAATGAATGTTAGCCTTTAGGCTCCAATAAAAGTGATACTAATATATGTATAGTACTATATATATTATATTTTATATATTCAGTAGTAATTACGTAGTATATACAATCTGTGTTATGTCCAGCAGTAATGATACTTGCTCTGGCAGATATGAAAATGGCCTGTGAACAGGAGAAGAAATCTCTGGAGGAAGAACTTGAGAAGCTCAGACTGTCACTGCAGGTAGATATCCCTTATAGTGTCAGTACACATCCACCAGTACCTCCACCTCTCACTTATAACGTCAGTACACATTCAGTACACATTCCCACCTTTCCATTGTACTGGCTGTAGTGATGATTCGTGTGTGTGTTATACCAGCCCATAGAGGAGGACTTTATGAGTCTGAAAGTGGCGCTGGAGATGAAGAACCAGGAGATCAAAGATCAGCACGATCTTTTGGTCAAACTATATACTCTGTATGTATACTATATACTCTGTATGTAGTACCTGGTTTAACACTATATCCTGTGTATATATACTATATACTGTTTATGTAGTACCTGGTTTAACACTATACCCTCAGCTTACTCTAGTCTTCAGATGTGAAGAAATTTAAACAGAATGTGTATCTGTGTATATGTGCGCACCTGTATGTGTCTGGTTGTAGTATTATTTAAAGGGTCAAACTGCGTGAAGTGTGCCCAGGCCCAGAGCTACTTTGATGGGCATGATTCTGTGACCTCTTGGGCCTTGAAATGTGGTGCTTTGAATGATTTAAAGAGTGAAACGGTCTGAAGTGTGCCCACGTTTAAAGCAACCTTGCTGGGCATGACTGTGTGACCTCTTGGGCCAGGAAGTCTGTTTCTAGTTTTATTTAAACGGTCAAACTGCGTGAAGTGTGCCCAGGCCCAGAGGTACTTTGCTGGGCATGACTGTGTGACCTCTTGGGCCTGGAAGTCTGCTTGTAGTATAATTTTAAAGGGTCAAATGGTCTCCATTGTGTGTCCAGGTTTAAGGCTACTTTGCTGGGCATGTGATTTGGACCCATCGGGTACGGAAGCCTTTCCGTCACGTGCTCGTTTTCCACGCCTTCAGCGCAGGTAGCCTGCGAATTTAAAACCGACGTGCATTTTATTCTTTTCCCCTTTTATCCTTTCATATCTCTCCGCTACCTTGGAGAAGAGAGACGCACGCGGGTAAATAAAATGTAAATATCTGTAAATATCTGTATAATATGTAAATAAAAGGAAGAAGTGGTTGTGTAGTGTAGTCGTTTGATTATAAATAATCTCATAATAATTTTATCCACAAATTATTATACATTTATACATGTTTATCTCTCTGTGTGTGTGTGTGTGTGTGTGTGTGTGTGTGTGTGTGTCTGTGTCTGTGTGTGTGTGTGGTTCTGTGTCACTAGTGGGGCCTGTGGCCCGATTGGAGTGTTTGCGGTGTGAGAAGGAGGAGTTGGAGAACAGTTTGTTGGAGCAGCTGAAGGAGTTGAGGTTGCAGAAGCAGAAGGAGCTGCAGGTTCTTCAGGAGATGCTGAAACACAAGCAGCAGGAGGAGACAGAGCTCCTGCAGAAACAGCAGGAGGAGGAGGAGCATAACAGGTCCATCAAGAGTAAGTACTATGGAAATGCAATAATACTAACATAACTAATAATGAATGTTAGCCTTTAGGCTCCAATAAAAGTGACACTAATATATGTATAGTACTATATATATTATATTTTATATATTCAGTAGTAATTATGTAGTATATACAATCTGTGTTATATCCAGCAGTAATGATACTTGCTCTGGCAGATATTAAAATGTCCTGTGAACAGGAGAAGAAATCTCTGGAGGAAGAACTTGAGAAGCTCAAACTGTCACTGCAGGTAGAGATCCCTTATATTGTCAGTACACATCCACCAGTACCACCACCTCTCACTTATAACGTCAGTACACATTCAGTACACATTCCCACCTTTCCATTGTACTGGCTGTAGTGATGATTCGTGTCTGTGTTATACCAGCCCATAGAGGAGGACATTATGAGTCTGAAAGTGGCGCTGGAGATGAAGAACCAGGAGATCAAAGATCAGCACGATCTTTTGGTCAAACTATATACTCTGTATGTATACTATATACTCTGTATGTAGTACCTGGTTTAACACTATATCCTCTGTATATATACTATATACTGTTTATGTAGTACCTGGTTTAACACTATACCCTCAGCTTACTCTAGTCTTCAGATGTGAAGAAATTTAAACAGAATGTGTATCTGTGTATATGTGCGCACCTGTATGTGTCTGGTTGTAGTATTATTTAAAGGGTCAAACTGCGTGAAGTGTGCCCAGGCCCAGAGCTACTTTGATGGGCATGATTCTGTGACCTCTTAGGCCTTGAAATGTGGTGCTTTGAATGATTTAAAGAGTGAAACGGTCTGAAGTGTGCCCACGTTTAAAGCAACCTTGCTGGGCATGACTGTGTGACCTCTTGGGCCAGGAAGTCTGTTTCTAGTTTTATTTAAACGGTCAAACTGCGTGAAGTGTGCCCAGGCCCAGAGGTACTTTGCTGGGCATGACTGTGTGACCTCTTGGGCCTGGAAGTCTGCTTGTAGTATGATTTTAAAGGGTCAAATGGTCTCCATTGTGTGTCCAGGTTTAAGGCTACTTTGCTGGGCATGTGATTTGGACCCATCGGGTACGGAAGCCTTTCCGTCACGTGCTCGTTTTCCACGCCTTCAGCGCAGGTAGCCTGCGAATTTAAAACCGACGTGCATTTTATTCTTTTCCCCTTTTATCCTTTCATATCTCTCCGCTACCTTGGAGAAGAGAGACGCACGCGGGTAAATAAAATGTAAATATCTCTAAATATCTGTATAATATGTAAATAAAAGGAAGAAGTGGTTGTGTAGTGTAGTCGTTTGATTATAAATAATCTCATAATAATTTTATCCACAAATTATTATACATTTATACATGTTTATCTCTCTGTGTGTGTGTGTGTGTGTGTGTGTGTGTGTGTGTGTGTGTGTGTGTGTCTGTGTCTGTGTGTGTGTGTGGTTCTGTGTCACTAGTGGGGCCTGTGGCCCGATTGGAGTGTTTGCGGTGTGAGAAGGAGGAGTTGGAGAACAGTTTGTTGGAGCAGCTGAAGGAGTTGAGGTTGCAGAAGCAGAAGGAGCTGCAGGTTCTTCAGGAGATGCTGAAACACAAGCAGCAGGAGGAGACAGAGCTCCTGCAGAAACAGCAGGAGGAGGAGGAGCATAACAGGTCCATCAAGAGTAAGTACTATGGAAATGCAATAATACTAACATAACTAATAATGAATGTTAGCCTTTAGGCTCCAATAAAAGTGACACTAATATATGTATAGTACTATATATATTATATTTTATATATTCAGTAGTAATTATGTAGTATATACAATCTGTGTTATATCCAGCAGTAATGATACTTGCTCTGGCAGATATGAAAATGGCCTGTGAACAGGAGAAGAAATCTCTGGAGGAAGAACTTGAGAAGCTCAAACTGTCACTGCAGGTAGAGATCCCTTATATTGTCAGTACACATCCACCAGTACCACCACCTCTCACTTATAACGTCAGTACACATTCAGTACACATTCCCACCTTTCCATTGTACTGGCTGTAGTGATGATTCGTGTCTGTGTTATACCAGCCCATAGAGGAGGACATTATGAGTCTGAAAGTGGCGCTGGAGATGAAGAACCAGGAGATCAAAGATCAGCACGAACTTTTGGTCAAACTATATACTCTGCATGTAGTACCTGGTTTAACATTATATCCTCTGTATATATACTATATACTGTTTATGTAGTACCTGGTTTAACACTATACCCTCAGCTTACTCTAGTCTGCAGATGTGAAGAAATTAAACAGAATGTGTATCTGTGTATATGTGCGCACCTGTATGTGTCTGGTTGTAGTATTATTTAAAGGGTCAAACTGCGTGAAGTGTGCCCAGGCGCAGAGCTACTTTGATGGGCATGATTCTGTGACCTCTTCGGTCTTGAAATGTGGTGCTTTGAATGATTTAAAGAGTGAAACGGTCTGAAGTGTGCCCACGTTTAAAGCATCCTTGCTGGGCATGACTGTGTGACCTCTTGGGCCTGGAAGTCTGGTTGTAGTATGATTTTAAAGGGTCAAATGGTCTCCATTGTGTGTCCAGGTTTAAGGCTAGTTTGCTGGGCATGTGATTTGGACCCATCGGGTACGGAATCCTTTCCCTCAAGTGCTCGTTTTATTCGCCTTCAGCGCAGGTAGCCTGCGAATTTAAAACCGACGTGCATTTTATTCTTTTCCCCTTTTATCCTTTCATATCTCTCCGCTACCTTGGAGAAGAGAGACGCACGCGGGTAAATAAAATGTAAATATCTGTAAATATCTGTATAATATGTAAATAAAAGGAAGAAGTGGTTGTGTAGTGTAGTCGTTTGATTATAAATAATCTCATAATAATTTTATCCACAAATTCTTATACATTTATACATGTTTATCTCTCTCTCTGTGTGTGTGTGTGTGTGTGTGTCTGTGTGTGTGTGTGGTTCTGTGTCACTAGTTGTGCCTGTGGCCCGATTGGAGTGTTTGCGGTGTGAGAAGGAGGAGTTGGAGAACAGTTTGTTGGAGCAGCTGAAGGATGTGAGGTTGCAGAAGCAGAAGGAGCTGCAGGTTCTTCAGGAGATGCTGAAACACAAGCAGCAAAAGGAGACAGAGCTCCTGCAGAAACAGCAGGAGGAGGAGGAGCATAACAGGTCCATCAAGAGTAAGTACTATGGAAATGCAATAATACTAACATAACTAATAATGAATGTTAGCCTTTAGGCTCCAATAAAAGTGATACTAATATATGTATAGTACTATATATATTATATTTTATATATTCAGTAGTAATTACGTAGTATATACAATCTGCGTTATGTCCAGCAGTAATGATACTTGCTCTGGCAGATATGAAAATGGCCTGTGAACAGGAGAAGAAATCTCTGGAGGAAGAACTTGAGAAGCTCAGACTGTCACTGCAGGTAGATATCCCTTATAGTGTCAGTACACATCCACCAGTACCTCCACCTCTCACTTATAACGTCAGTACACATTCAGTACACATTCCCACCTTTCCATTGTACTGGCTGTAGTGATGATTCGTGTGTGTGTTATACCAGCCCATAGAGGAGGACTTTATGAGTCTGAAAGTGGCGCTGGAGATGAAGAACCAGGAGATCAAAGATCAGCACGATCTTTTGGTCAAACTATATACTCTGTATGTATACTATATACTCTGTATGTAGTACCTGGTTTAACACTATATCCTGTGTATATATACTATATACTGTTTATGTAGTACCTGGTTTAACACTATACCCTCAGCTTACTCTAGTCTTCAGATGTGAAGAAATTTAAACAGAATGTGTATCTGTGTATATGTGCGCACCTGTATGTGTCTGGTTGTAGTATTATTTAAAGGGTCAAACTGCGTGAAGTGTGCCCAGGCCCAGAGCTACTTTGATGGGCATGATTCTGTGACCTCTTGGGCCTTGAAATGTGGTGCTTTGAATGATTTAAAGAGTGAAACGGTCTGAAGTGTGCCCACGTTTAAAGCAACCTTGCTGGGCATGACTGTGTGACCTCTTGGGCCAGGAAGTCTGTTTCTAGTTTTATTTAAACGGTCAAACTGCGTGAAGTGTGCCCAGGCCCAGAGGTACTTTGCTGGGCATGACTGTGTGACCTCTTGGGCCTGGAAGTCTGCTTGTAGTATAATTTTAAAGGGTCAAATGGTCTCCATTGTGTGTCCAGGTTTAAGGCTACTTTGCTGGGCATGTGATTTGGACCCATCGGGTACGGAAGCCTTTCCGTCACGTGCTCGTTTTCCACGCCTTCAGCGCAGGTAGCCTGCGAATTTAAAACCGACGTGCATTTTATTCTTTTCCCCTTTTATCCTTTCATATCTCTCCGCTACCTTGGAGAAGAGAGACGCACGCGGGTAAATAAAATGTAAATATCTGTAAATATCTGTATAATATGTAAATAAAAGGAAGAAGTGGTTGTGTAGTGTAGTCGTTTGATTATAAATAATCTCATAATAATTTTATCCACAAATTATTATACATTTATACATGTTTATCTCTCTGTGTGTGTGTGTGTGTGTGTGTGTGTGTGTGTGTGTGTGTCTGTGTCTGTGTGTGTGTGTGGTTCTGTGTCACTAGTGGGGCCTGTGGCCCGATTGGAGTGTTTGCGGTGTGAGAAGGAGGAGTTGGAGAATAGTTTGTTGGAGCAGCTGAAGGAGTTGAGGTTGCAGAAGCAGAAGGAGCTGCAGGTTCTTCAGGAGATGCTGAAACACAAGCAGCAGGAGGAGACAGAGCTCCTGCAGAAACAGCAGGAGGAGGAGGAGCATAACAGGTCCATCAAGAGTAAGTACTATGGAAATGCAATAATACTAACATAACTAATAATGAATGTTAGCCTTTAGGCTCCAATAAAAGTGACACTAATATATGTATAGTACTATATATATTATATTTTATATATTCAGTAGTAATTATGTAGTATATACAATCTGTGTTATATCCAGCAGTAATGATACTTGCTCTGGCAGATATTAAAATGTCCTGTGAACAGGAGAAGAAATCTCTGGAGGAAGAACTTGAGAAGCTCAAACTGTCACTGCAGGTAGAGATCCCTTATATTGTCAGTACACATCCACCAGTACCACCACCTCTCACTTATAACGTCAGTACACATTCAGTACACATTCCCACCTTTCCATTGTACTGGCTGTAGTGATGATTCGTGTCTGTGTTATACCAGCCCATAGAGGAGGACATTATGAGTCTGAAAGTGGCGCTGGAGATGAAGAACCAGGAGATCAAAGATCAGCACGATCTTTTGGTCAAACTATATACTCTGTATGTATACTATATACTCTGTATGTAGTACCTGGTTTAACACTATATCCTCTGTATATATACTATATACTGTTTATGTAGTACCTGGTTTAACACTATACCCTCAGCTTACTCTAGTCTTCAGATGTGAAGAAATTTAAACAGAATGTGTATCTGTGTATATGTGCGCACCTGTATGTGTCTGGTTGTAGTATTATTTAAAGGGTCAAACTGCGTGAAGTGTGCCCAGGCCCAGAGCTACTTTGATGGGCATGATTCTGTGACCTCTTGGGCCTTGAAATGTGGTGCTTTGAATGATTTAAAGAGTGAAACGGTCTGAAGTGTGCCCACGTTTAAAGCAACCTTGCTGGGCATGACTGTGTGACCTCTTGGGCCAGGAAGTCTGTTTCTAGTTTTATTTAAACGGTCAAACTGCGTGAAGTGTGCCCAGGCCCAGAGGTACTTTGCTGGGCATGACTGTGTGACCTCTTGGGCCTGGAAGTCTGCTTGTAGTATGATTTTAAAGGGTCAAATGGTCTCCATTGTGTGTCCAGGTTTAAGGCTACTTTGCTGGGCATGTGATTTGGACCCATCGGGTACGGAAGCCTTTCCGTCACGTGCTCGTTTTCCACGCCTTCAGCGCAGGTAGCCTGCGAATTTAAAACCGACGTGCATTTTATTCTTTTCCCCTTTTATCCTTTCATATCTCTCCGCTACCTTGGAGAAGAGAGACGCACGCGGGTAAATAAAATGTAAATATCTCTAAATATCTGTATAATATGTAAATAAAAGGAAGAAGTGGTTGTGTAGTGTAGTCGTTTGATTATAAATAATCTCATAATAATTTTATCCACAAATTATTATACATTTATACATGTTTATCTCTCTGTGTGTGTGTGTGTGTGTGTGTGTGTGTGTGTGTGTGTGTGTCTGTGTCTGTGTGTGTGTGTGGTTCTGTGTCACTAGTGGGGCCTGTGGCCCGATTGGAGTGTTTGCGGTGTGAGAAGGAGGAGTTGGAGAACAGTTTGTTGGAGCAGCTGAAGGAGTTGAGGTTGCAGAAGCAGAAGGAGCTGCAGGTTCTTCAGGAGATGCTGAAACACAAGCAGCAGGAGGAGACAGAGCTCCTGCAGAAACAGCAGGAGGAGGAGGAGCATAACAGGTCCATCAAGAGTAAGTACTATGGAAATGCAATAATACTAACATAACTAATAATGAATGTTAGCCTTTAGGCTCCAATAAAAGTGACACTAATATATGTATAGTACTATATATATTATATTTTATATATTCAGTAGTAATTATGTAGTATATACAATCTGTGTTATATCCAGCAGTAATGATACTTGTTCTGGCAGATATGAAAATGGCCTGTGAACAGGAGAAGAAATCTCTGGAGGAAGAACTTGAGAAGCTCAAACTGTCACTGCAGGTAGAGATCCCTTATATTGTCAGTACACATCCACCAGTACCACCACCTCTCACTTATAACGTCAGTACACATTCAGTACACATTCCCACCTTTCCATTGTACTGGCTGTAGTGATGATTCGTGTCTGTGTTATACCAGCCCATAGAGGAGGACATTATGAGTCTGAAAGTGGCGCTGGAGATGAAGAACCAGGAGATCAAAGATCAGCACGATCTTTTGGTCAAACTATATACTCTGTATGTAGTACCTGGTTTAACATTATATCCTCTGTATATATACTATATACTGTTTATGTAGTACCTGGTTTAACACTATACCCTCAGCTTACTCTAGTCTGCAGATGTGAAGAAATTAAACAGAATGTCTATCTGTGTATATGTGCGCACCTGTATGTGTCTGGTTGTAGTATTATTTAAAGGGTCAAACTGCGTGAAGTGTGCCCAGGCCCAGAGCTACTTTGATGGGCATGATTCTGTGACCTCTTGGGCCTTGAAATGTGGTGCTTTGAATGATTTAAAGAGTGAAACGGTCTGAAGTGTGCCCACGTTTAAAGCAACCTTGCTGGGCATGACTGTGTGACCTCTTGGGCCAGGAAGTCTGTTTCTAGTTTTATTTAAACGGTCAAACTGCGTGAAGTGTGCCCAGGCCCAGAGCTACTTTGCTGGGCATGACTGTGTGACCTCTTGGGCCTGGAAGTCTGGTTGTAGTATGATTTTAAAGGGTCAAATGGTCTCCATTGTGTGTCCAGGTTTAAGGCTACTTTGCTGGGCATGTGATTTGGACCCATCGGGTACGGAAGCCTTTCCGTCACGTGCTCGTTTTCCACGCCTTCAGCGCAGGTAGCCTGCGAATTTAAAACGGACGTGCATTTTATTCTTTTCCCCTTTTATCCTTTCATATCTCTCCGCTACCTTGGAGAAGAGAGACGCACGCGGGTAAATAAAATGTAAATATCTCTAAATATCTGTATAATATGTAAATAAAAGGAAGATGTGGTTGTGTAGTGTAGTCGTTTGATTATAAATAATCTCATAATAATTTTATCCACAAATTCTTATACATTTATACATGTTTATCTCTCTCTGTGTGTGTGTGTGTGTGGTTCTGTGTCACTAGTGGGGCCTGTGGCCCGATTGGATTGTTTGCGGTGTGAGAAGGAGGAGTTGGAGAACAGTTTGTTGGAGCAGCTGAAGGAGTTGAGATTGCAGAAGCAGAAGGAGCTGCAGGTTCTTCAGGAGATGCTGAAACACAAGCAGCAGGAGGAGACAGAGCTCCTGCAGAAACAGCAGGAGGAGGAGGAGCATAACAGGTCCATCAAGAGTAAGTACTATGGAAATGCAATAATACTAACATAATAATGAATGCTAGCCATTAGGCTCCAATAAAAGTGATACTAATATATGTATAGTACTATATATATTATATTTTATATATTCAGTAGTAATTATGTAGTATATACAATCTATGTTATATCCAGCAGTAATGATACTTGCTCTGGCAGATATGAAAATGGCCTGTGAACAGGAGAAGAAATCTCTGGAGGAAGAACTTGAGAAGCTCAGACTGTCACTGCAGGTAGAGATCCCTTATAGTGTCAGTACACATCCACCAGTACCTCCACCTTTCACTTATAACGTCAGTACACATTCAGTACACATTCCCACCTTTCCATTGTACTGGCTGTAGTGATGATTCGTGTGTGTGGGTTATACCAGCCCATAGAGGAGGACATTATGAGTCTGAAAGTGGCGCTGGAGATGAAGAACCAGGAGATCAAAGATCAGCACGATCTTTTGGTCAAACTATATACTCTGTATGTATACTATATACTCTGTATGTAGTACCTGGTTTAACACTATATCCTCTGTATATATACTATATACTGTTTATGTAGTTCCTGGTTTAACACTATACCCTCAGCTTACTCTAGTCTGCAGATGTGAAGAAATTTAAACAGAATGTGTATCTGTGTATATGTGCGCACCTGTATGTGTCTGGTTGTAGTATTATTTAAAGGGTCAAACTGCGTGAAGTGTGCCCAGGCCCAGAGCTACATTGATGGGCATGATTCTGTGACCTCTTGGGCCTTGAAATGTGGTGCTTTGAATGATTTAAAGAGTGAAACGGTCTGAAGTGTGCCCACGTTTAAAGCAACCTTGCTGGGCATGACTGTGTGACCTCTTGGGCCAGGAAGTCTGTTTCTAGTTTTATTTAAACGGTCAAACTGCGTGAAGTGTGCCCAGGCCCAGAGGTACTTTGCTGGGCATGACTGTGTGACCTCTTGGGCCTGGAAGTCTGCTTGTAGTATGATTTTAAAGGGTCAAATGGTCTCCATTGTGTGTCCAGGTTTAAGGCTACTTTGCTGGGCATGTGATTTGGACCCATCGGGTACGGAAGCCTTTCCGTCACGTGCTCGTTTTCCACGCCTTCAGCGCAGGTAGCCTGCGAATTTAAAACCGACGTGCATTTTATTCTTTTCCCCTTTTATCCTTTCATATCTCTCCGCTACCTTGGAGAAGAGAGACGCACGCGGGTAAATAAAATGTAAATATCTGTAAATATCTGTATAATATGTAAATAAAAGGAAGAAGTGGTTGTGTAGTGTAGTCGTTTGATTATAAATAATCTCATAATAATTTTATCCACAAATTATTATACATTTATACATGTTTATCTCTCTCTGTGTGTGTGTGTGTGTGTGTGTGTGTGTGTGTGTGTGTGTGTGTGTGTGTGTGTGTCTGTGTGTGTGTGTGGTTCTGTGTCACTAGTGGGGCCTGTGGCCCGATTGGAGTGTTTGCGGTGTGAGAAGGAGGAGTTGGAGAACAGTTTGTTGGAGCAGCTGAAGGAGTTGAGGTTGCAGAAGCAGAAGGAGCTGCAGGTTCTTCAGGAGATGCTGAAACACAAGCAGCAGGAGGAGACAGAGCTCCTGCAGAAACAGCAGGAGGAGGAGGAGCATAACAGGTCCATCAAGAGTAAGTACTATGGAAATGCAATAATACTAACATAACTAATAATGAATGTTAGCCTTTAGGCTCCAATAAAAGTGATACTAATATATGTATAGTACTATATATATTATATTTTATATATTCAGTAGTAATTATGTAGTATATACAATCTGTGTTATATCCAGCAGTAATGATACATGCTCTGGCAGATATGAAAATGGCCTGTGAACAGGAGAAGAAATCTCTGGAGGAAGAACTGGAGAAGCTCAGACTGTCATTGCAGGTAGAGATCCCTTATAGTGTCAGTACACATCCACCAGTAGCTCCACCTTTCACTTATAACGTCAGTACACATTCAGTACACATTCCCACCTTTCCATTGTACTGGCTGTAGTGATGATTCGTGTGTGTGTTATACCAGCCCATAGAGGAGGACATTATGAGTCTGAAAGTGGCGCTGGAGATGAAGAACCAGGAGATCAAAGATCAGCACGATCTTTTGGTCAAACTATATACTCTGTATGTATACTATATACTCTGTATGTAGTACCTGGTTTAACACTATATCCTCTGTATATATACTATATACTGTTTATGTAGTTCCTGGTTTAACACTATACCCTCAGCTTACTCTAGTCTGCAGATGTGAAGAAATTTAAACAGAATGTGTATCTGTGTATATGTGCGCACCTGTATGTGTCTGGTTGTAGTATTATTTAAAGGGTCAAATGGTCTCCATTGTGTGTCCAGGTTTAAGGCTACTTTGCTGGGCATGTGATTTGGACCCATCGGGTACGGAAGCCTTTCCGTCACGTGCTCGTTTTCCACGCCTTCAGCGCAGGTAGCCTGCGAATTTAAAACCGACGTGCATTTTATTCTTTTCCCCTTTTATCCTTTCATATCTCTCCGCTACCTTGGAGAAGAGAGACGCACGCTGGGAAATAAAATGTAAATATCTGTAAATATCTGTATAATATGTAAATAAAAGGAAGAAGTGGTTGTGTAGTGTAGTCGTTTCATTATAAATAATCTCATAATAATTTTATCCACAAATTCTTATACATTTATACATGTTTATCTCTCTCTTTGTGTGTGTGTGTGTGTGTGTGTGTGTGTGTGTGTGTGTGTCTGTGTGTGCGTGTGTGTGGTTCTGTGTCACTAGTGGGGCCTGTGGCCCGATTGGAGTGTTTGCGGTGTGAGAAGGAGGAGTTGGAGAACAGTTTGTTGGAGCAGCTGAAGGAGTTGAGGTTGCAGAAGCAGAAGGAGCTGCAGGTTCTTCAGGAGATGCTGAAACACAAGCAGCAGGAGGAGACAGAGCTCCTGCAGAAACAGCAGGAGGAGGAGGAGCATAACAGGTCCCTCAAGGGTAAGTACTATGGAAATGCAATAATACTAACATAACTAATAATGAATGTTAGCCTTTAGGCTCCAATAAAAGTGATACTAATATATGTATAGTACTATATATATTATATTTTATATATTCAGTAGTAATTATGTAGTATATACAATCTGTGTTATATCCAGCAGTAATGATACTTGCTCTGGCA
Organism: Electrophorus electricus; assembly: GCF_041902795.1. Taxonomy (NCBI): domain Eukaryota; kingdom Metazoa; phylum Chordata; class Actinopteri; order Gymnotiformes; family Gymnotidae; genus Electrophorus; species Electrophorus electricus. The sequence goes on along the minus strand of NW_027658746.1, from coordinate 1,187,475 downwards.
GATATGAAAATGGCCTGTGAACAGGAGAAGAAATCTCTGGAGGAAGAACTTGAGAAGCTGAGACTGTCACTGCAGGTAGAGATCCCTTATAGTGTCAGTACACATCCACCAGTAGCTCCACCTTTCACTTATAACGTCAGTACACATTCAGTACACATTCCCACCTTTCCATTGTACTCGCTGTAGTGATGATTCGTGTGTGTGTTATACCAGCCCATAGAGGAGGACATTATGAGTCTGAAAGTGGCGCTGGAGATGAAGAACCAGGAGATCAAAGATCAGCACGATCTTTTGGTCAAACTATATACTCTGTATGTATACTATATACTCTGTATGTAGTACCTGGTTTAACACTATATCCTCTGTATATATACTATATACTGTTTATGTAGCACCTGGTTTAACACTATACCCTCAGCTTACTCTAGTCTGCAGATGTGAAGAAATTAAACAGAATGTGTATCTGTGTATATGTGCGCACCTGTATGTGTCTGGTTGTAGTATTATTTAAAGGGTCAAACTCCGTAAAGTGTGCCCAGGCCCAGAGCTACTTTGATGGGCATGATTCTGTGACCTCTTGGGCCTTGAAATGTGGTGCATTGAATGATTTAAAGAGTGAAACGGTCTGAAGTGTGCCCACGTTTAAAGCAACCTTGCTGGGCATGACTGTGTGACCTCTTGGGCCAGGAAGTCTGTTTCTAGTTTTATTTAAACGGTCAAACTGCGTGAAGTGTGCTCAGGCCCAGAGCTACTTTGCTGGGCATGACTGTGTGACCTCTTGGGCCTGGAAGTCTGGTTGTAGTATGATTTTAAAGGGTCAAATGGTCTCCATTGTGTGTCCAGGTTTAAGGCTACTTTGCCGGGCATGTGATTTGGACCCATCGGGTACGGAAGCCTTTCCGTCACGTGCTCGTTTTCCACGCCTTCAGCGCAGGTAGCCTGCGAATTTAAAACCAACGTGCATTTTATTCTTTTCCCCTTTTATCCTTTCATATCTCTCCGCTACCTTGGAGAAGAGAGACGCACGCGGGTAAATAAAATGTAAATATCTGTACATATCTGTATAATATCTAAATAAAAGGAAGAAGTGGTTGTATAGTGTAGTCGTTTGATTATAAATAATCTCATAATAATTTTATCCTCATATTCTTATACATTTATACATGTTTATCTCTCTCTGTGTGTGTGTGTGTGTGTGTGTGTGTGTGTGTGTGTGTGTGTGTGTGTGTGGTTCTGTGTCACTAGTGGGGCCTGTGGCCCGATTGGAGTGTTTGCGGTGTGAGAAGGAGGAGTTGGAGAACAGTTTGTTGGAGCAGCTGAAGGAGTTGAGGTTGCAGAAGCAGAAGGAGCTGCAGGTTCTTCAGGAGATGCTGAAACACAAGCAGCAGGAGGAGACAGAGCTCCTGCAGAAACAGCAGGAGGAGGAGGAGCATAACAGGTCCATCAAGAGTAAGTACTATGGAAATGCAATAATACTAACATAACTAATAATGAATGTTAGCCTTTAGGCTCCAATAAAAGTGACACTAATATATGTATAGTACTATATATATTATATTTTATATATTCAGTAGTAATTATGTAGTATATACAATCTGTGTTATATCCAGCAGTAATGATGCTTGCTCTGGCAGATATGAAAATGGCCTGTGAACAGGAGAAGAAATCTCTGGAGGAAGAACTTGAGAAGCTCAAACTGTCACTGCAGGTAGAGATCCCTTATAGTGTCAGTACACATCCACCAGTACCACCACCTCTCACTTATAACGTCAGTACACATTCAGTACACATTCCCACCTTTCCATTGTACTGGCTGTAGTGATGATTCGTGTCTGTGTTATACCAGCCCATAGAGGAGGACATTGAGTCTGAAAGTGGCGCTGGAGATGAAGAACCAGGAGATCAAAGATCAGCACGATCTTTTGGTCAAACTATATACTCTGTATGTATACTATATCGAACCCACGGTTTTCACGCTTCGATTTTTTTAAATGTGGTGAGCTGCGGAGAAAAGACGCGCGTCGGACGTCATTGCGGCTTAATATCTCTTGTCTCCTTGGGAGTAGGAAGTCTGTTCATGGCTCTTTGGAAAGGGATGCATCTCCCCTGTAATCGCCTTCGAGCAGCACGCGGATCGAACCCACTGTTTTCACGCTACGATTTTTTATATGTGGTGCGCGGCGGAGAAAATGCGCGCGTCGGACGTCATTGCGGCTTAATATCTCTTGTGTCCTTGGGAGTAGAAAGTATGTTCATGGCTCTTTGGAGAGGGTTGCATCTCCCCTGTAATCGCCTTCGAGCGGCACGCGGATCGGAACCATCGTTATCACGCTACGATTTTTTAATGCCGCCAGGGATGGGCCGAAAGCGTGGCAGGTGGCGTTCGTTAGGGACAGTCATGGAGGTGATGGGCACCGAGCTGCAGGCCGTTTGGACCTGGCCCAGCCTAGATGTGAGTATTCAAAGTCAGCACGTTTGTTTCAAAGTTCTCCACCAATTCGTTGTAATTGCGTGTGTGTGCGTGAACACCAGGTTTGTGGAGGAGTTCGTCCCTGGACGGTACAAGGGGAGACAGTGTGTGGCCTGGCTGCGTGAGGTTGCAGTTTGCTGGGCATGAGAGATTGGCATGTGGTGCCCTGGAGGTGTGGTTGTTCCAGGACGGGCAAGGTGGCGTAGTGTGGCTGGGTGACGGTGCGCTTCACTGGGGATGTGGTTGTGAGTTGCAGGCCCATTCCTTTGAATGACAGAAAGGATCTGATTTGTTTCCAGGTTTAAACGTACTTTGCTGGGTATGACTGTGACCTCTTGGGCCAGGAAGTCTGTTTCTAGTTTTATTTAAACGGTCAAACTGCGTGAAGTGTGCCCAGGCCCAGAGCTACTTTGCTGGGCATGACTGTGTGACCTCTTGGGCCTGGAAGTCTGGTTGTAGTATGATTTTAAAGGGTCAAATGGTCTCCATTGTGTGTCCAGGTTTAAGGCTACTTTGCTGGGCATGTGATTTGGGCCCATCGGGTACGGAAGCCTTTCCGTCACGTGCTCGTTTTCCACGCCTTCAGCGCAGGTAGCCTGCGAATTTAAAACCGACGTGCATTTTATTCTTTTCCCCTTTTATCCTTTCATATCTCTCCGCTACCTTGGAGAAGAGAGACGCACGCGGGTAAATAAAATGTAAATATCTGTACATATCTGTATAATATCTAAATAAAAGGAAGAAGTGGTTGTATAGTGTAGTCGTTTGATTATAAATAATCTCATAATAATTTTATCCTCAAATTCTTATACATTTATACATGTTTATCTCTCTCTGTGTGTGTGTGTGTGTGTGTGTGTGTGGTTCTGTGTCACTAGTGGGGCCTGTGGCCCGATTGGAGTGTTTGCGGTGTGAGAAGGAGGAGTTGGAGAACAGTTTGTTGGAGCAGCTGAAGGAGTTGAGGTTGCAGAAGCAGAAGGAGCTGCAGGTTCTTCAGGAGATGCTGAAACACAAGCAGCAGGAGGAGACAGAGCTCCTGCAGAAACAGCAGGAGGAGGAGGAGCATAACAGGTCCATCAAGAGTAAGTACTATGGAAATGCAATAATACTAACATAACTAATAATGAATGTTAGCCTTTAGGCTCCAATAAAAGTGACACTAATATATGTATAGTACTATATATATTATATTTTATATATTCAGTAGTAATTATTTAGTATATACAATCTGTGTTATATCCAGCAGTAATGATACTTGCTCTGGCAGATATGAAAATGGCCTGTGAACAGGAGAAGAAATCTCTGGAGGAAGAACTTGAGAAGCTCAGACTGTCACTGCAGGTAGAGATCCCTTATAGTGTCAGTACACATCCACCAGTACCTCCACCTTTCACTTATAACGTCAGTACACATTCAGTACACATTCCCACCTTTCCATTGTACTGGCTGTAGTGATGATTCGTGTGTGTGTTATACCAGCCCATAGAGGAGGACATTATGAGTCTGAAAGTGGCGCTGGAGATGAAGATCCAGGAGATCAAAGATCAGCACGATCTTTTGGTCAAACTATATACTCTGTATGTAGTACCTGGTTTAACATTATATCCTCTGTATATATACTATATACTGTTTATGTAGTACCTGGTTTAACACTATACCCTCAGCTTACTCTAGTCTGCAGATGTGAAGAAATTAAACAGAATGTGTATCTGTGTATATGTGCGCACCTGTATGCGTCTGGTTGTAGTATTATTTAAAGGGTCAAACTGCGTGAAGTGTGCCCAGGCCCAGAGCTACTTTGATGGGCATGATTCTGTGACCTCTTGGGCCTTGAAATGTGCTGCTTTGAATGATTTAAAGAGTGAAACGGTCTGAAGTGTGCCCACGTTTAAAGTAACCTTGCTGGGCATGACTGTGTGACCTCTTGTGCCTGGAAGTCTGGTTGTAGTATTATTTAAACGGTCAAACTGCGGGAAGTGTGCCCAGGCCCAGAGCTACTTTGCTGGGCATGACTGTGTGACCTCTTGGGCCTGGAAGTCTGGTTGTAGTATGATTTTAAAGGGTCAAATGGTCTCCATTGTGTGTCCAGGTTTAAGGCTACTTTGCTGGGCATGTGATTTGGACCCATCGGGTACGGAAGCCTTTCCGTCACGTGCTCGTTTTCCACGCCTTCAGCGCAGGTAGCCTGCGAATTTAAAACCGACGTGCATTTTATTCTTTTCCCCTTTTATCCCTTCATATCTCTCCGCTACCTTGGAGAAGAGAGACGCACGCGGGTAAATAAAATGTAAATATCTGTATAATATGTATATAAAAGGAAGAAGTGGTTGTGTAGTGTAGTCGTTTGATTATAAATAGTCTCATAATAATTTTATCCACAAATTCTTATACATTTATACATGTTTATCTTTCTCTCTGTGTGTGTGTGTGTGTGTGTGTGTGTGTGTGTGTGTGTGTGTGGTTCTGTGTCACTAGTGGGGCCTGTGGTCCGATTGGAGTGTTTGCGGTGTGAGAAGGAGGAGTTGGAGAACAGTTTGTTGGAGCAGCTGAAGGAGTTGAGGTTGCAGAAGCAGAAGGAGCTGCAGGTTCTTCAGGAGATGCTGAAACACAAGCAGCAGGAGGAGACAGAGCTCCTGCAGAAACAGCAGGAGGAGGAGGAGCATAACAGGTCCATCAAGAGTAAGTACTATGGAAATGCAATAATACTAACATAACTAATAATGAATGTTAGCCTTTAGGCTCCAATAAAAGTGATACTAATATATGTATAGTACTATATATATTATATTTTATATATTCAGTAGTAATTATGTAGTATATACAATCTGTGTTATATCCAGCAGTAATGATACTTGCTCTGGCAGATATGAAAATGGCCTGTGAACAGGAGAAGAAATCTCTGGAGGAAGAACTTGAGAAGCTCAGACTGTCACTGCAGGTAGAGATCCCTTATAGTGTCAGTACACATCCACCAGTACCTCCACCTTTCACTTATAACGTCAGTACACATGCAGTACACATTCCCACCTTTCCATTGTACTGGCTGTAGTGATGATTCGTGTGTGTGTTATACCAGCCCATAGAGGAGGACATTATGAGTCTGAAAGTGGCGCTGGAGATGAAGAACCAGGAGATCAAAGATCAGCACGATCTTTTGGTCAAACTATATACTCTGTATGTATACTATATACTTTGTATGTAGTACCTGGTTTAACACTATATCCTCTGTATATATACTATATACTGTTTATGTAGTACCTGGTTTAACACTATACCCTCAGCTTACTCTAGTCTGCAGATGTGAAGAAATTAAACAGAATGCGTATCTGTGTATATGTGCGCACCTGTATGCGTCTGGTAGTAGTATTATTTAAAGGGTCAAACTGCGTGAAGTGTGCCCAGGCCCAGAGCTACTTTGATGGGCATGATTCTGTGACCTCTTGGGCCTTGAAATGTGGTGCTTTGAATGATTTAAAGAGTGAAACAGTCTGAAGTGTGCCCACGTTTAAAGTAACCTTGCTGGGCATGACTGTGTGACCTCTTGTGCCTGGAAGTCTGGTTGTAGTATTATTTAAACGGTCAAACTGCGTGAAGTGTGCCCAGGCCCAGAGCTACTTTGCTGGGCATGACTGTGTGACCTCTTGGGCCTGGAAGTCTGGTTGTAGAATGATTTTAAAGGGTCAAATGGTCTCCATTGTGTGTCCAGGTTTAAGGCTACTTTGCTGGGCATGTGATTTGGACCCATCGGGTACGGAAGCCTTTCCGTCATGTGCTCGTTTTCCACGCCTTCAGCGCAGGTAGCCTGCGAATTTAAAACCGACGTGCATTTTATTCTTTTCCCCTTTTATCCCTTCATATCTCTCCGCTACCTTGGAGAAGAGAGACGCACGCGGGTAAATAAAATGTAAATATCTGTATAATATGTAAATAAAAGGAAGAAGTGGTTGTGTAGTGTAGTCGTTTGATTATAAATAATCTCATAATAATTTTATCCACAAATACATATACATTTATACATGTTTATCTCTCTCTGTGTGTGTGTGTGTGTGTGTGTGTGTGTGGTTCTGTGTCACTAGTGAGGCCTGTGGCCCGATTGGATTGTTTGCGGTGTGAGAAGGAGGAGTTGGAGAACAATTTGTTGGAGCAGCTGAAGGAGTTGAGGTTGCAGAAGCAGAAGGAGCTGCAGGTTCTTCAGGAGATGCTGAAACACAAGCAGCAGGAGGAGACAGAGCTCCTGCAGAAACAGCAGGAGGAGGAGGAGCATAACAGGTCCATCAAGAGTAAGTACTATGGAAATGCAATAATACTAACATAATAATGAATGTTAGCCTTTAGGCTCCAATAAAAGTGATACTAATATATGTATAGTACTCTATTTATATTATATTTTATATATTCAGTAGTAATTATGTAGTATATACAATCTGTGTTATATCCAGCAGTAATGATACTTGTTCTGGCAGATATGAAAATGGCCTGTGAACAGGAGAAGAAATCTCTGGAGGAAGAACTTGAGAAGCTCAGACTGTCACTGCAGGTAGAGATCCCTTATAGTGTCAGTACACATCCACCAGTACCTCCACCTTTCACTTATAACGTCAGTACACATTCAGTACACATTCCCACCTTTCCATTGTACTGGCTGTAGTGATGATTCGTGTGTGTGTTATACCAGCCCATAGAGGAGGACATTATGAGTCTGAAAGTGGCGCTGGAGATGAAGATCCAGGAGATCAAAGATCAGCACGATCTTTTGGTCAAACTATATACTCTGTATGTAGTACCTGGTTTAACATTATATCCTCTGTATATATACTATATACTGTTTATGTAGTACCTGGTTTAACACTATACCCTCAGCTTACTCTAGTCTGCAGATGTGAAGAAATTAAACAGAATGTGTATCTGTTTATATGTGCGCACCTGTATGCGTCTGGTTGTAGTATTATTTAAAGGGTCAAACTGCGTGAAGTGTGCCCAGGCCCAGAGCTACTTTGATGGGCATGATTCTGTGACCTCTTGGGCCTTGAAATGTGCTGCTTTGAATGATTTAAAGAGTGAAACGGTCTGAAGTGTGCCCACGTTTAAAGTAACCTTGCTGGGCATGACTGTGTGACCTCTTGTGCCTGGAAGTCTGGTTGTAGTATTATTTAAACGGTCAAACTGCGGGAAGTGTGCCCAGGCCCAGAGCTACTTTGCTGGGCATGACTGTGTGACCTCTTGGGCCTGGAAGTCTGGTTGTAGTATGATTTTAAAGGGTCAAATGGTCTCCATTGTGTGTCCAGGTTTAAGGCTACTTTGCTGGGCATGTGATTTGGACCCATCGGGTACGGAAGCCTTTCCGTCACGTGCTCGTTTTCCACGCCTTCAGCGCAGGTAGCCTGCGAATTTAAAACCGACGTGCATTTTATTCTTTTCCCCTTTTATCCCTTCATATCTCTCCGCTACCTTGGAGAAGAGAGACGCACGCGGGTAAATAAAATGTAAATATCTGTATAATATGTATATAAAAGGAAGAAGTGGTTGTGTAGTGTAGTCGTTTGATTATAAATAGTCTCATAATAATTTTATCCACAAATTCTTATACATTTATACATGTTTATCTTTCTCTGTGTGTGTGTGTGTGTGTGTGTGTGTGTGTGTGTGTGTGTGTGTGTGTGTGTGGTTCTGTGTCACTAGTGGGGCCTGTGGTCCGATTGGAGTGTTTGCGGTGTGAGAAGGAGGAGTTGGAGAACAGTTTGTTGGAGCAGCTGAAGGAGTTGAGGTTGCAGAAGCAGAAGGAGCTGCAGGTTCTTCAGGAGATGCTGAAACACAAGCAGCAGGAGGAGACAGAGCTCCTGCAGAAACAGCAGGAGGAGGAGGAGCATAACAGGTCCATCAAGAGTAAGTACTATGGAAATGCAATAATACTAACATAACTAATAATGAATGTTAGCCTTTAGGCTCCAATAAAAGTGATACTAATATATGTATAGTACTATATATATTATATTTTATATATTCAGTAGTAATTATGTAGTATATACAATCTGTGTTATATCCAGCAGTAATGATACTTGCTCTGGCAGATATGAAAATGGCCTGTGAACAGGAGAAGAAATCTCTGGAGGAAGAACTTGAGAAGCTCAGACTGTCACTGCAGGTAGAGATCCCTTATAGTGTCAGTACACATCCACCAGTACCTCCACCTTTCACTTATAACGTCAGTACACATGCAGTACACATTCCCACCTTTCCATTGTACTGGCTGTAGTGATGATTCGTGTGTGTGTTATACCAGCCCATAGAGGAGGACATTATGAGTCTGAAAGTGGCGCTGGAGATGAAGAACCAGGAGATCAAAGATCAGCACGATCTTTTGGTCAAACTATATACTCTGTATGTATACTATATACTCTGTATGTAGTACCTGGTTTAACACTATATCCTCTGTATATATACTATATACTGTTTATGTAGTACCTGGTTTAACACTATACCCTCAGCTTACTCTAGTCTGCAGATGTGAAGAAATTAAACAGAATGTGTATCTGTGTATATGTGCGCACCTGTATGCGCCTGGTTGTAGTATTATTTAAAGGGTCAAACTGCGTGAAGTGTGCCCAGGCCCAGAGCTACTTTGATGGGCATGATTCTGTGACCTCTTGGGCCTTGAAATGTGGTGCTTTGAATGATTTAAAGAGTGAAACGGTCTGAAGTGTGCCCACGTTTAAAGTAACCTTGCTGGGCATGACTGTGTGACCTCTTGTGCCTGGAAGTCTGGTTGTAGTATTATTTAAACGGTCAAACTGCGTGAAGTGTGCCCAGGCCCAGAGCTACTTTGCTGGGCATGACTGTGTGACCTCTTGGGCCTGGAAGTCTGGTTGTAGAATGATTTTAAAGGGTCAAATGGTCTCCATTGTGTGTCCAGGTTTAAGGCTACTTTGCTGGGCATGTGATTTGGACCCATCGGGTACGGAAGCCTTTCCGTCATGTGCTCGTTTTCCACGCCTTCAGCGCAGGTAGCCTGCGAATTTAAAACCGACGTGCATTTTATTCTTTTCCCCTTTTATCCCTTCATATCTCTCCGCTACCTTGGAGAAGAGAGACGCACGCGGGTAAATAAAATGTAAATATCTGTATAATATGTAAATAAAAGGAAGAAGTGGTTGTGTAGTGTAGTCGTTTGATTATAAATAATCTCATAATAATTTTATCCACAAATACTTATACATTTATACATGTTTATCTCTCTCTGTGTGTGTGTGTGTGTGTGTGTGTGTGTGGTTCTGTGTCACTAGTGGGGCCTGTGGCCCGATTGGATTGTTTGCGGTGTGAGAAGGAGGAGTTGGAGAACAATTTGTTGGAGCAGCTGAAGGAGTTGAGGTTGCAGAAGCAGAAGGAGCTGCAGGTTCTTCAGGAGATGCTGAAACACAAGCAGCAGGAGGAGACAGAGCTCCTGCAGAAACAGCAGGAGGAGGAGGAGCATAACAGGTCCATCAAGAGTAAGTACTATGGAAATGCAATAATACTAACATAATAATGAATGTTAGCCTTTAGGCTCCAATAAAAGTGATACTAATATATGTATAGTACTCTATTTATATTATATTTTATATATTCAGTAGTAATTATGTAGTATATACAATCTGTGTTATATCCAGCAGTAATGATACTTGTTCTGGCAGATATGAAAATGGCCTGTGAACAGGAGAAGAAATCTCTGGAGGAAGAACTTGAGAAGCTCAGACTGTCACTGCAGGTAGAGATCCCTTATAGTGTCAGTACACATCCACCAGTACCTCCACCTTTCACTTATAACGTCAGTACACATTCAGTACACATTCCCACCTTTCCATTGTACTGGCTGTAGTGATGATTCGTGTGTGTGTTATACCAGCCCATAGAGGAGGACATTATGAGTCTGAAAGTGGCGCTGGAGATGAAGATCCAGGAGATCAAAGATCAGCACGATCTTTTGGTCAAACTATATACTCTGTATGTAGTACCTGGTTTAACATTATATCCTCTGTATATATACTATATACTGTTTATGTAGTACCTGGTTTAACACTATACCCTCAGCTTACTCTAGTCTGCAGATGTGAAGAAATTAAACAGAATGTGTATCTGTGTATATGTGCGCACCTGTATGCGTCTGGTTGTAGTATTATTTAAAGGGTCAAACTGCGTGAAGTGTGCCCAGGCCCAGAGCTACTTTGATGGGCATGATTCTGTGACCTCTTGGGCCTTGAAATGTGCTGCTTTGAATGATTTAAAGAGTGAAACGGTCTGAAGTGTGCCCACGTTTAAAGTAACCTTGCTGGGCATGACTGTGTGACCTCTTGTGCCTGGAAGTCTGGTTGTAGTATTATTTAAACGGTCAAACTGCGGGAAGTGTGCCCAGGCCCAGAGCTACTTTGCTGGGCATGACTGTGTGACCTCTTGGGCCTGGAAGTCTGGTTGTAGTATGATTTTAAAGGGTCAAATGGTCTCCATTGTGTGTCCAGGTTTAAGGCTACTTTGCTGGGCATGTGATTTGGACCCATCGGGTACGGAAGCCTTTCCGTCACGTGCTCGTTTTCCACGCCTTCAGCGCAGGTAGCCTGCGAATTTAAAACCGACGTGCATTTTATTCTTTTCCCCTTTTATCCCTTCATATCTCTCCGCTACCTTGGAGAAGAGAGACGCACGCGGGTAAATAAAATGTAAATATCTGTATAATATGTATATAAAAGGAAGAAGTGGTTGTGTAGTGTAGTCGTTTGATTATAAATAGTCTCATAATAATTTTATCCACAAATTCTTATACATTTATACATGTTTATCTTTCTCTGTGTGTGTGTGTGTGTGTGTGTGTGTGTGTGTGTGTGTGTGTGTGGTTCTGTGTCACTAGTGGGGCCTGTGGTCCGATTGGAGTGTTTGCGGTGTGAGAAGGAGGAGTTGGAGAACAGTTTGTTGGAGCAGCTGAAGGAGTTGAGGTTGCAGAAGCAGAAGGAGCTGCAGGTTCTTCAGGAGATGCTGAAACACAAGCAGCAGGATCAGACAGAGCTCCTGCAGAAACAGCAGGAGGAGGAGGAGCATAACAGGTCCATCAAGAGTAAGTACTATGGAAATGCAATAATACTAACATAACTAATAATGAATGTTAGCCTTTAGGCTCCAATAAAAGTGATACTAATATATGTATAGTACTATATATATTATATTTTATATATTCAGTAGTAATTATGTAGTATATACAATCTGTGTTATATCCAGCAGTAATGATACTTGCTCTGGCAGATATGAAAATGGCCTGTGAACAGGAGAAGAAATCTCTGGAGGAAGAACTTGAGAAGCTCAGACTGTCACTGCAGGTAGAGATCCCTTATAGTGTCAGTACTCATCCACCAGTACCTCCACCTTTCACTTATAACGTCAGTACACATGCAGTACACATTCCCACCTTTCCATTGTACTGGCTGTAGTGATGATTCGTGTGTGTGTTATACCAGCCCATAGAGGAGGACATTATGAGTCTGAAAGTGGCGCTGGAGATGAAGAACCAGGAGATCAAAGATCAGCACGATCTTTTGGTCAAACTATATACTCTGTATGTATACTATATACTCTGTATGTAGTACCTGGTTTAACACTATATCCTCTGTATATATACTATATACTGTTTATGTAGTACCTGGTTTAACACTATACCCTCAGCTTACTCTAGTCTGCAGATGTGAAGAAATTAAACAGAATGTGTATCTGTGTATATGTGCGCACCTGTATGCGCCTGGTTGTAGTATTATTTAAAGGGTCAAACTGCGTGAAGTGTGCCCAGGCCCAGAGCTACTTTGATGGGCATGATTCTGTGACCTCTTGGGCCTTGAAATGTGGTGCTTTGAATGATTTAAAGAGTGAAACGGTCTGAAGTGTGCCCACGTTTAAAGTAACCTTGCTGGGCATGACTGTGTGACCTCTTGTGCCTGGAAGTCTGGTTGTAGTATTATTTAAACGGTCAAACTGCGTGAAGTGTGCCCAGGCCCAGAGCTACTTTGCTGGGCATGACTGTGTGACCTCTTGGGCCTGGAAGTCTGGTTGTAGAATGATTTTAAAGGGTCAAATGGTCTCCATTGTGTGTCCAGGTTTAAGGCTACTTTGCTGGGCATGTGATTTGGACCCATCGGGTACGGAAGCCTTTCCGTCATGTGCTCGTTTTCCACGCCTTCAGCGCAGGTAGCCTGCGAATTTAAAACCGACGTGCATTTTATTCTTTTCCCCTTTTATCCCTTCATATCTCTCCGCTACCTTGGAGAAGAGAGACGCACGCGGGTAAATAAAATGTAAATATCTGTATAATATGTAAATAAAAGGAAGAAGTGGTTGTGTAGTGTAGTCGTTTGATTATAAATAATCTCATAATAATTTTATCCACAAATACTTATACATTTATACATGTTTATCTCTCTCTGTGTGTGTGTGTGTGTGTGTGTGTGTGTGGTTCTGTGTCACTAGTGGGGCCTGTGGCCCGATTGGATTGTTTGCGGTGTGAGAAGGAGGAGTTGGAGAACAATTTGTTGGAGCAGCTGAAGGAGTTGAGGTTGCAGAAGCAGAAGGAGCTGCAGGTTCTTCAGGAGATGCTGAAACACAAGCAGCAGGAGGAGACAGAGCTCCTGCAGAAACAGCAGGAGGAGGAGGAGCATAACAGGTCCATCAAGAGTAAGTACTATGGAAATGCAATAATACTAACATAATAATGAATGTTAGCCTTTAGGCTCCAATAAAAGTGATACTAATATATGTATAGTACTCTATTTATATTATATTTTATATATTCAGTAGTAATTATGTAGTATATACAATCTGTGTTATATCCAGCAGTAATGATACTTGTTCTGGCAGATATGAAAATGGCCTGTGAACAGGAGAAGAAATCTCTGGAGGAAGAACTTGAGAAGCTCAGACTGTCACTGCAGGTAGAGATCCCTTATAGTGTCAGTACACATCCACCAGTACCTCCACCTTTCACTTATAACGTCAGTACACATTCAGTACACATTCCCACCTTTCCATTGTACTGGCTGTAGTGATGATTCGTGTGTGTGTTATACCAGCCCATAGAGGAGGACATTATGAGTCTGAAAGTGGCGCTGGAGATGAAGATCCAGGAGATCAAAGATCAGCACGATCTTTTGGTCAAACTATATACTCTGTATGTAGTACCTGGTTTAACATTATATCCTCTGTATATATACTATATACTGTTTATGTAGTACCTGGTTTAACACTATACCCTCAGCTTACTCTAGTCTGCAGATGTGAAGAAATTAAACAGAATGTGTATCTGTGTATATGTGCGCACCTGTATGCGTCTGGTTGTAGTATTATTTAAAGGGTCAAACTGCGTGAAGTGTGCCCAGGCCCAGAGCTACTTTGATGGGCATGATTCTGTGACCTCTTGGGCCTTGAAATGTGCTGCTTTGAATGATTTAAAGAGTGAAACGGTCTGAAGTGTGCCCACGTTTAAAGTAACCTTGCTGGGCATGACTGTGTGACCTCTTGTGCCTGGAAGTCTGGTTGTAGTATTATTTAAACGGTCAAACTGCGGGAAGTGTGCCCAGGCCCAGAGCTACTTTGCTGGGCATGACTGTGTGACCTCTTGGGCCTGGAAGTCTGGTTGTAGTATGATTTTAAAGGGTCAAATGGTCTCCATTGTGTGTCCAGGTTTAAGGCTACTTTGCTGGGCATGTGATTTGGACCCATCGGGTACGGAAGCCTTTCCGTCACGTGCTCGTTTTCCACGCCTTCAGCGCAGGTAGCCTGCGAATTTAAAACCGACGTGCATTTTATTCTTTTCCCCTTTTATCCCTTCATATCTCTCCGCTACCTTGGAGAAGAGAGACGCACGCGGGTAAATAAAATGTAAATATCTGTATAATATGTATATAAAAGGAAGAAGTGGTTGTGTAGTGTAGTCGTTTGATTATAAATAGTCTCATAATAATTTTATCCACAAATTCTTATACATTTATACATGTTTATCTTTCTCTGTGTGTGTGTGTGTGTGTGTGTGTGTGTGTGTGTGTGTGTGTGTGTGTGTGTGTGTGTGGTTCTGTGTCACTAGTGGGGCCTGTGGTCCGATTGAAGTGTTTGCGGTGTGAGAAGGAGGAGTTGGAGAACAGTTTGTTGGAGCAGCTGAAGGAGTTGAGGTTGCAGAAGCAGAAGGAGCTGCAGGTTCTTCAGGAGATGCTGAAACACAAGCAGCAGGAGGAGACAGAGCTCCTGCAGAAACAGCAGGAGGAGGAGGAGCATAACAGGTCCATCAAGAGTAAGTACTATGGAAATGCAATAATACTAACATAACTAATAATGAATGTTAGCCTTTAGGCTCCAATAAAAGTGATACTAATATATGTATAGTACTATATATATTATATTTTATATATTCAGTAGTAATTATGTAGTATATACAATCTGTGTTATATCCAGCAGTAATGATACTTGCTCTGGCAGATATGAAAATGGCCTGTGAACAGGAGAAGAAATCTCTGGAGGAAGAACTTGAGAAGCTCAGACTGTCACTGCAGGTAGAGATCCCTTATAGTGTCAGTACACATCCACCAGTACCTCCACCTTTCACTTATAACGTCAGTACACATGCAGTACACATTCCCACCTTTCCATTGTACTGGCTGTAGTGATGATTCGTGTGCGTGGGTTATACCAGCCCATAGAGGAGGACATTATGAGTCTGAAAGTGGCGCTGGAGATGAAGAACCAGGAGATCAAAGATCAGCACGATCTTTTGGTCAAACTATATACTCTGTATGTATACTATATACTCTGTATGTAGTACCTGGTTTAACACTATATCCTCTGTATATATACTATATACTGTTTATGTAGTACCTGGTTTAACACTATACCCTCAGCTTACTCTAGTCTGCAGATGTGAAGAAATTAAACAGAATGTGTATCTGTGTATATGTGCGCACCTGTATGTGTCTGGTTGTAGTATTATTTAAAGGGTCAAACTGCGTGAAGTGTGCCCAGGCCCAGAGCTACTTTGATGGGCATGATTCTGTGACCTCTTGGGCCTTGAAATGTGGTGCTTTGAATGATTTAAAGAGTGAAACGGTCTGAAGTGTGCCCACGTTTAAAGCAACCTTGCTGGGCATGACTGTGTGACCTCTTGGGCCAGGAAGTCTGTTTCTAGTTTTATTTAAACGGTCAAACTGCGTAAAGTGTGCCCAGGCCCAGAGCTACTTTGCTGGGCATGGCTGTGTGACCTCTTGGGCCTGGAAGTCTGCTTGTAGTATGATTTTAAAGGGTCAAATGGTCTCCATTGTGTATCCAGGTTTAAGTCTACTTTGCTGGGCATGTGATTTGGACCCATCGGGTACGGAAGCCTTTCCGTCACGTGCTCGTTTTCCACGCCTTCAGCGCAGGTAGCCTGCGAATTTAAAACCGACGTGCATTTTATTCTTTTCCCCTTTTATCCTTTCATATCTCTCCGCTACCTTGGAGAAGAGAGACGCACGCGGGTAAATAAAATGTAAATATCTCTAAATATCTGTATAATATGTAAATAAAAGGAAGATGTGGTTGTGTAGTGTAGTCGTTTGATTATAAATAATCTCATAATAATTTTATCCACAAATTCTTATACATTTATACATGTTTATCTCTCTCTGTGTGTGTGTGTGTGTGTGTGTGTGTGTGTGTGTGTGTGTGTGTGTGTGTGTCTGTGTTTGTGTGTGTGTGTGGTTCTGTGTCACTAGTGGGGCCTGTGGCCCGATTGGAGTGTTTGCGGTGTGAGAAGGAGGAGTTGGAGAACAGTTTGTTGGAGCAGCTGAAGGAGTTGAGGTTGCAGAAGCAGAAGGAGCTGCAGGTTCTTCAGGAGATGCTGAAACACAAGCAGCAGGAGGAGACAGAGCTCCTGCAGAAACAGCAGGAGGAGGAGGAGCATAACAGGTCCATCAAGAGTAAGTACTATGGAAATGCAATAATACTAACATAACTAATAATGAATGCTAGCCTTTAGGCTCCAATAAAAGTGATACTAATATATGTATAGTACTATATATATATTATATTTTATATATTCAGTAGTAATTATGTAGTATATACAATCTATGTTATATCCAGCAGTAATGATACTTGCTCTGGCAGATATGAAAATGGCCTGTGAACAGGAGAAGAAATCTCTGGAGGAAGAACTTGAGAAGCTCAGACTGTCACTGCAGGTAGAGATCCCTTATAGTGTCAGTACACATCCACCAGTACCTCCACCTTTCACTTATAACGTCAGTACACATTCAGTACACATTCCCACCTTTCCATTGTACTGGCTGTAGTGATGATTCGTGTGTGTGGGTTATACCAGCCCATAGAGGAGGACATTATGAGTCTGAAAGTGGCGCTGGAGATGAAGAACCAGGAGATCAAAGATCAGCACGATCTTTTGGTCAAACTATATACTCTGTATGTATACTATATACTCTGTATGTAGTACCTGGTTTAACACTATATCCTCTGTATATATACTATATATTGTTTATGTAGTACCTGGTTTAACACTATACCCTCAGCTTACTCTAGTCTGCAGATGTGAAGAAATTAAACAGAATGTGTATCTGTGTATATGTGTGCACCTGTATGTGTCTGGTTGTAGTATTATTTAAAGGGTCAAACTGCATGATGTGTGCCCAGGCCCAGAGCTACTTTGCTGTGCATGACTGTGTGACCTCTTGGCCCTGGAAGTCTGGTGGTAGTAGTAGTATGATTTAAAGGCACAAAGTGATTGAAGTGTGCCCAGGCCCAGAGCTACTTTGCTGGGCATGACTGTGTGACCTCTTGGGCCTGGAAGTCTGGTTGTAGTATGATTTTAAAGGGTCAAATGGTCTCCATTGTGTGTCCAGGTTTAAGGCTACTTTGCTGGGCATGTGATTTGGACCCATCGGGTACGGAAGCCTTTCCGTCACGTGCTCGTTTTCCACGCCTTCAGCGCAGGTAGCCTGCGAATTTAAAACCGACGTGCATTTTATTCTTTTCCCCTTTTATCCTTTCATATCTCTCCGCTACCTTGGAGAAGAGAGACGCACGCGGGTAAATAAAATGTAAATATCTGTAAATATCTGTATAATATGTAAATAAAAGGAAGAAGTGGTTGTGTAGTGTAGTCGTTTGATTATAAATAATCTCATAATAATTTTATCCACAAATTCTCTATTTTATCGTTTTTTCCTGATCAATAATAGAAAAAAAAGAAAAAAAAAGATGAACAGCACCCTCTAGCGATGAACCTCAATTATTTCAAGATAACTGTAAAACATGGCTAGGTTAAGTCGGCGTTAGAACAAAAAATGCTCAGATTAACTTGTGTCTCATGGCACGCAGCTGAGTTTAAAATTAAACACAATGAAATCAAATTAAATTGACCCAGCTGCAACAGGCTCAGCAACCACATTTAATTTCACTGATTGGTCAGTTAGCCAGGCTATACAAAACAGGCTATTGTTAGAAATTCTGCACATGTGCTTCGCTTAGCTTCACATCTCACACTGCTTATAATTATAAGATAACGTATCCACGTTCGTAATAACGTGGTGAAATCTGCCAAAAATGGTGAGACTGAGCATAATAAGTAATAAGACAATCTGAGCACTTAGTCCACATATTTCTAAATGAGAAGAAAAAGTTCCTCCAAACAATATAAGGCACACAATTCTATATGGAAAAACAGTTACAGTTGTCATTAAGAGAAGCACTACTCATTACACAGATTTCAATAACCGTCCTAATATTAATAGTTCAACAGTCTTCCTCTGTCTATTATACGCACTGTACACATGTTAAATATCTGCCTTGAAATGACAATGAAATGACTTCCGGGCGCACTGAAAATTGTTATATACACACAGACACCCCCATACCAACATAAGCATAGTGCAACTCTTTGTTTACGCACCAGAGATTGAGTGGGCAAGTGCGTGTATATGCGAGTTTAAATTATTATACACAAATGTAAGTAGTAGGCTATTTATGTGAAAATGTTTCATATGTATGTACAAGTAGTGTTTCCCTGATTTCTCCCTAAATGGCCCCTCATAGTTCAGCAGTAATGAGGCTAGTTAGATTTTGCTCAGAATTAAGTACACTTTGGGATGTTATACGTATCACAGTCTCCGGTGAGCCGTACATGGTTGATCAATCCAGGTTGAGGTAGAGTCACTGCATTAATGACACGTCTGTTTGCATTGCCAGTTGTTGCTATGGCAGCAATGAAATTAGGAAATTCAAAGAAAAACAACTCATCTACGCTCTTGGAACTTTAGAACCCCATATGTCCTGTGGCCCGATGTCACACGTGAGGGGAATCCCATGAACACCTTTACAGATCAGTCTGTGGAAAGACACTGAAGAAGACAGAGGAAAAATGAGGCGTTTCTGGAGATGGTGTGCTGGACGCATCGAGGACGAATACACAGACACAAAGGATGTGGAGGGTAAATGTAAATATAATGCCACTCACACCTGCGGTTGCTGGTGCTGCCACTCATACCTGTGGTTAAAATTCCTTTTTTGTCTTTAGCGCTGCATTGTCGCCTCTATCTCCCAACAATTCATACTCGAGGCTTTAGAAATCTAAGTTTTTGGGGGGTATATGCCATTTCCTGTTATTTGTGCAGAATACACACACTTTCACTTTGGAATCCACAAAGTTTTATAAATGAGGTCCCTGAATAACATCAATCTATTTCTACACTATATGGCTTGCTAATTTCATATGTCTGTGTGTCTTTCTGTTTGTCTCTGTGTGTGTGTGTGTGTGTGTGTGTGTGTGTGTGTGTGTGTGTGTGTGTGTGTGTGTGTGTGTGTGTGTGTGTGTGTGTGTGTGTGTTATACCAGCCCATAGAGGAGGACATGAGTCTGAAAGTGGCTGGAGATAAAGAACCAGGAGATCAAAGATCAGCACGATCTTTTGGTAAAACTATATACTGTTTACATAGTACCTGGTTTAACATTATACCCTCAGCTTACTCTAGTCTGCAGATGTGAAGAAATTAAACAGAATGTGTATCTGTGTATATGTGCGCACCTGTATGTGTCTGGTTGTAGTATTATTTAAAGGGTCAAACTGCGTGAAGTGTGCCCAGGCCCAGAGCTACTTTGATGGGCATGACTGTGTGACCTCTTGGGCCAGGAAGTCTGTTTCTAGTTTTATTTAAACGGTCAAACTGCGTGAAGTGTGCCCAGGCCCAGAGCTACTTTGCTGGGCATGACTGTGTGACCTCTTGGGCCTGGAAGTCTGGTTGTAGTATGATTTTAAAGGGTCAAATGGTCTCCATTGTGTGTCCAGGTTTAAGGCTACTTTGCTGGGCATGATTCTGTGACCTCTTGGGCCTTGAAATGTGGTGCTTTGAATGATTTAAAGAGTGAAACGGTCTGAAGTGTGCCCACGTTTAAAGCATCCTTGCTGGGCATGACTGTGTGACCTCTTGGGCCTGGAAGTCTGGTTGTAGTATGATTTTAAAGGGTCAAATGGTCTCCATTGTGTGTCCAGGTTTAAGGCTAGTTTGCTGGGCATGTGATTTGGACCCATCGGGTACGGAAGCCTTTCCCTCAAGTGCTCGTTTTATTCGCCTTCAGCGCAGGTAGCCTGCGAATTTAAAACCGACGTGCATTTTATTCTTTTCCCCTTTTATCCTTTCATATCTCTCCGCTACCTTGGAGAAGAGAGACGCACGCGGGTAAATAAAATGTAAATATCTGTAAATATCTGTATAATATGTAAATAAAAGGAAGAAGTGGTTGTGTAGTGTAGTCGTTTGATTATAAATAATCTCATAATAATTTTATCCACAAATTCTTATACATTTATACATGTTTATCTCTCTCTCTGTGTGTATGTGTGTGTGTGTGTGTCTGTGTGTGTGTGTGGTTCTGTGTCACTAGTTGTGCCTGTGGCCCGATTGGAGTGTTTGCGGTGTGAGAAGGAGGAGTTGGAGAACAGTTTGTTGGAGCAGCTGAAGGATGTGAGGTTGCAGAAGCAGAAGGAGCTGCAGGTTCTTCAGGAGATGCTGAAACACAAGCAGCAAAAGGAGACAGAGCTCCTGCAGAAACAGCAGGAGGAGGAGGAGCATAACAGGTCCATCAAGAGTAAGTACTATGGAAATGCAATAATACTAACATAACTAATAATGAATGTTAGCCTTTAGGCTCCAATAAAAGTGATACTAATATATGTATAGTACTATATATATTATATTTTATATATTCAGTAGTAATTACGTAGTATATACAATCTGTGTTATGTCCAGCAGTAATGATACTTGCTCTGGCAGATATGAAAATGGCCTGTGAACAGGAGAAGAAATCTCTGGAGGAAGAACTTGAGAAGCTCAGACTGTCACTGCAGGTAGAGATCCCTTATAGTGTCAGTACACATCCACCAGTAGCTCCACCTTTCACTTATAACGTCAGTACACATTCGGTACACATTCCCACCTTTCCATTGTACTGGCTGTAGTGATGATTCGTGTGTGTGTTATACCAGCCCATAGAGGAGGACTTTATGAGTCTGAAAGTGGCGCTGGAGATGAAGAACCAGGAGATCAAAGATCAGCACGATCTTTTGGTCAAACTATATACTCTGTATGTATACTATATACTCTGTATGTAGTACCTGGTTTAACACTATATCCTCTGTATATATACTATATACTGTTTATGTAGTACCTGGTTTAACACTATACCCTCAGCTTACTCTAGTCTTCAGATGTGAAGAAATTTAAACAGAATGTGTATCTGTGTATATGTGCGCACCTGTATGTGTCTGGTTGTAGTATTATTTAAAGGGTCAAACTGCGTGAAGTGTGCCCAGGCCCAGAGCTACTTTGATGGGCATGATTCTGTGACCTCTTGGGCCTTGAAATGTGGTGCTTTGAATGATTTAAAGAGTGAAACGGTCTGAAGTGTGCCCACGTTTAAAGCAACCTTGCTGGGCATGACTGTGTGACCTCTTGGGCCAGGAAGTCTGTTTCTAGTTTTATTTAAACGGTCAAACTGCGTGAAGTGTGCCCAGGCCCAGAGGTACTTTGCTGGGCATGACTGTGTGACCTCTTGGGCCTGGAAGTCTGCTTGTAGTATGATTTTAAAGGGTCAAATGGTCTCCATTGTGTGTCCAGGTTTAAGGCTACTTTGCTGGGCATGTGATTTGGACCCATCGGGTACGGAAGCCTTTCCGTCACGTGCTCGTTTTCCACGCCTTCAGCGCAGGTAGCCTGCGAATTTAAAACCGACGTGCATTTTATTCTTTTCCCCTTTTATCCTTTCATATCTCTCCGCTACCTTGGAGAAGAGAGACGCACGCGGGTAAATAAAATGTAAATATCTGTAAATATCTGTATAATATGTAAATAAAAGGAAGAAGTGGTTGTGTAGTGTAGTCGTTTGATTATAAATAATCTCATAATAATTTTATCCACAAATTATTATACATTTATACATGTTTATCTCTCTGTGTGTGTGTGTGTGTGTGTGTGTGTGTGTGTGTGTGTGTGTGTGTGTGTCTGTGTCTGTGTGTGTGTGTGGTTCTGTGTCACTAGTGGGGCCTGTGGCCCGATTGGAGTGTTTGCGGTGTGAGAAGGAGGAGTTGGAGAACAGTTTGTTGGAGCAGCTGAAGGAGTTGAGGTTGCAGAAGCAGAAGGAGCTGCAGGTTCTTCAGGAGATGCTGAAACACAAGCAGCAGGAGGAGACAGAGCTCCTGCAGAAACAGCAGGAGGAGGAGGAGCATAACAGGTCCATCAAGAGTAAGTACTATGGAAATGCAATAATACTAACATAACTAATAATGAATGTTAGCCTTTAGGCTCCAATAAAAGTGACACTAATATATGTATAGTACTATATATATTATATTTTATATATTCAGTAGTAATTATGTAGTATATACAATCTGTGTTATATCCAGCAGTAATGATACTTGCTCTGGCAGATATTAAAATGTCCTGTGAACAGGAGAAGAAATCTCTGGAGGAAGAACTTGAGAAGCTCAAACTGTCACTGCAGGTAGAGATCCCTTATATTGTCAGTACACATCCACCAGTACCACCACCTCTCACTTATAACGTCAGTACACATTCAGTACACATTCCCACCTTTCCATTGTACTGGCTGTAGTGATGATTCGTGTCTGTGTTATACCAGCCCATAGAGGAGGACATTATGAGTCTGAAAGTGGCGCTGGAGATGAAGAACCAGGAGATCAAAGATCAGCACGATCTTTTGGTCAAACTATATACTCTGTATGTATACTATATACTCTGTATGTAGTACCTGGTTTAACACTATATCCTCTGTATATATACTATATACTGTTTATGTAGTACCTGGTTTAACACTATACCCTCAGCTTACTCTAGTCTTCAGATGTGAAGAAATTTAAACAGAATGTGTATCTGTGTATATGTGCGCACCTGTATGTGTCTGGTTGTAGTATTATTTAAAGGGTCAAATGGTCTCCATTGTGTGTCCAGGTTTAAGGCTACTTTGCTGGGCATGTGATTTGGACCCATCGGGTACGGAAGCCTTTCCGTCACGTGCTCGTTTTCCACGCCTTCAGCGCAGGTAGCCTGCGAATTTAAAACCGACGTGCATTTTATTCTTTTCCCCTTTTATCCCTTCATATCTCTCCGCTACCTTGGAGAAGAGAGACGCACGCGGGTAAATAAAATGTCAATATCTCTAAATATCTGTATAATATGTAAATAAAAGGAAGAAGTGGTTGTGTAGTGTAGTCGTTTCATTATAAATAATCTCATAATAATTTTATCCACAAATTCTTATACATTTATACATGTTTATCTCTCTCTTTGTCTGTGTGTGTGTGTGTGTGTGTGTGTGTGTGTGTGTGTGTGTGGTTCTGTGTCACTAGTGGGGCCTGTGGCCCGATTGGAGTGTTTGCGGTGTGAGAAGGAGGAGTTGGATAACAGTTTCTTGGAGCAGCTGAAGGAGTTGAGGTTGCAGAAGCAGAAGGAGCTGCAGGTTCTTCAGGAGATGCTGAAACACAAGCAGCAGGAGGAGACAGAGCTCCTGCAGAAACAGCAGGAGGAGGAGGAGCATAACAGGTCCATCAAGAGTAAGTACTATGGAAATGCAATAATACTAACATAACTAATAATGAATGTTAGCCTTTAGGCTCCAATAAAAGTGATACTAATATATGTATAGTACTATATATATTATATTTTATATATTCAGCAGTAATTATGTAGTATATACAATCTGTGTTATATCCAGCAGTAATGATACTTGCTCTGGCAGATATGAAAATGGCCTGTGAACAGGAGAAGAAATCTCTGGAGGAAGAACTTGAGAAGCTCAGACTGTCACTGCAGGTAGAGATCCCTTATAGTGTCAGTACACATCCACCAGTACCTCCACCTTTCACTTATAACGTCAGTACACATTCGGTACACATTCCCACCTTTCCATTGTACTGGCTGTAGTGATGATTCGTGTGTGTGTTATACCAGCCCATAGAGGAGGACATTGAGTCTGAAAGTGGCGCTGGAGATGAAGAACCAGGAGATCAAAGATCAGCACGAACTTTTGGTCAAACTATATACTCTGTATGTAGTACCTGGTTTAACATTATTTCCTCTGTATATATACTATATACTGTTTATGTAGTACATGGTTTAACACTATACCCTCAGCTTACTCTAGTCTGCAGATGTGAAGAAATTAAAAAGAATGTGTATATGTGCGCACCTGTATGTGTCTGGTTGTAGTATTATTTAAAGGGTCAAACTGCGTGAAGTGTGCCCAGGCCCAGAGCTACTTTGATGGGCATGACTGTGTGACCTCTTGGGCCAGGAAGTCTGTTTCTAGTTTTATTTAAATGGTCAAACTGCGTGAAGTGTGCCCAGGCCCAGAGCTACTTTGCTGTGCATGACTGTGTGACCTCTTGGCCCTGGAAGTCTGGTAGTAGTAGTATGATTTAAAGGCACAAAGTGATTGAAGTGTGCCCAGGCCCAGAGCTACTTTGCTGTGCATGACTGTGTTTGACCTCTTGGGCCTGGAAGTCTGGTAGTAGTAGCAGTATGATTTAAAGGTACAAAGTGAATGAAGTGTGCCCAGGCCCAGAGCTACTTTGCTGTGCATGACTGTGTGACCTCTTGGGCCTGGAAGTCTGGTAGTAGTAGTAGTATGATTTAAAGGTACAAAGTGAATGAAGTGTGCCCAGGCCCAGAGCTACTTTGCTGGGCATGACTGTGTGACCTCTTGGGCCTGGAAGTCTGGTAGTAGTAGTAGTATGATTTAAAGGTTGCAGAAGGTTGTTATACCAGGTTGCATTTGGACCTGGCCCGGCCTAGATGTGAGCGTTCAAATTCAG
Organism: Electrophorus electricus; assembly: GCF_041902795.1. NCBI lineage: Eukaryota > Metazoa > Chordata > Actinopteri > Gymnotiformes > Gymnotidae > Electrophorus > Electrophorus electricus. The sequence goes on along the minus strand of NW_027658746.1, from coordinate 1,162,642 downwards.
CGCGTTTGTTTAAACTTTCTCCTCCAATTCGTTGCAATTGTACAAGCGTTTCTCGCTCATCCGACTGGAGCGTAACGCTTTATATGTTAATATTTCTGGTCTCCTTGGGAGTAGAAAGTCTGTTCATGGCTCCTTTGAAAGGGATGCATCTCCCCTGTAATCGCCTTCGAGCGGCACGCGGATCGAACCCACGGTTTTCACGCTACGATTTTTTTTAAATGTGTTGCGCGGCGGAGAAAAGACGCGCGCCGGACGTATTTGCGGCTTAATATCTCTTGTCTCATTGGGAGTAGAAAGTCTGTTCATGGCTCTTTTGAAAGGGATGCATCTCCCCTGTAATCGCCTTCGAGCGGCACGCGGATGGAACCCACGGTTTTCACGCTATGATTTTTTTAAATGTGGTGCGCGGCGGAGAAAATGCGCGCGTCGGACGTCATTGCGGCTTAATATCTCTTGTCTCCTTGGGAGTAGAAAGTCTGTTGATGGCTCTTTGGAAAGGGCTGCATCTCCCCTGTAATCGCCTTTAAGCGGCACGCGGATCGGACCCACCGTTCTCACGCTACGACTTTTTAAATGTGGTGCGCGGCGCAATAAATGCGCGCGTCGGACGTCATTGCGGCTTAATATCTCTTGTCTCGCTGGGAGTAGGAAGTCTGTTCATGGCTCTTTGGAAAGGGCTGCATCTCGCCTGTAATCGCCTTCGAGCGGCACGCGGATCGAACCCACGGTTTTCACGCTATGATTTTTTAAAATGTGGTGCGCGGCGGAGAAAATGCGCGCGTCGGACGTCATTTCGGCTTAATATCTCTTGTCTCCTTGGGAGTAGAAAGTCTTTTCATGGCTCTTTGGAAAGGGCTGCATCTCCCCTGTAATCGCCTTTAAGCGGCACGCGGATCGGACGCACCGTTCTCACGCTAAGATTTTTTAAATGTGGTGCGCGGCGGAGAAAATGCGCGCGTCGGACATCATTGCGGCTTAATATCTCTTGTCTCCTTGGGAGTAGAAAGTCTGTTCATGGCTCTTTGGAAAGGGATGCATCTCCCCTGTAATCGCTTTTAAGCGGCACGCGGATCGGACCCACCGTTCCCACGCTACGATTTTTTAAACGTGGTGCGTGTCGGAGAAAATGCGCGCGTATGACGTATTTGCGGCTTAATATCTTTGAGCTCCTTGGGAGTAGAAAGTCTGTTCATGGCTATTTGGAAAGGGCTGCATCTCCACTGTTATCGCCTTCGAGCGGCACGCGGATCGGAACCATCGTTATCACGCTACGATTTTTTAAATGTGGTGCGCGGCGCAATAAATGCGCGCGTCGGACGTCATTGCGGCTTAATATCTCTTGTCTCGTTGGGAGTAGAAAGTCTGTTCATGACTCTTTGGAAAGGGCTGCATCTCCCCTGTAATCGCCTTCGAGCGGCACGCGGATCGAACCCACGGTTTTCACGCTACGATTTTTTTTAAATGTGTTGCGCGGCGGAGAAAATACGCGCGCCGGACGTATTTGCGGCTTAATATCTCTTGTCTCATTGGGAGTAGAAAGTCTGTTCATGGCTCTTTGGAAAGGGCTGCATCTCCCCTGTAATCGCCTTCGAGCGGCACGCGGATCGAACCCACGGTTTTCACGCTATGATTTTTTTAAATGTGGTGCGCGGCGGAGAAAATGCGCGCGTCGGACGTCATTGCGGCTTAATATCTCTTGTCTCATTGGGAGTAGAAAGTCTGTTCATGGCTCTTTGGAAAGGGCTGCATCTCCCCTGTAATCGCCTTCGAGCGGCACGCGGATCGAACCCACGGTTTTCACGCTATGATTTTTTAAAATGTGGTGCGCTGCGTAGAAAAGACGCGCGTAGGACGTATTTGCGGCTTAATATCTTTGGGCTCTTTGGGAGTAGAAAGTCTGTTCATGGCTCTTTGGAAAGGGATGCATCTCCCCTGTAATCGCCTTCGAGCGGCACGCGGATCGGAACCATCGTTATCACGCTACGATTTTTTAATGCCTCTAGGGACGGGCCGAAAGCGTGGCAGGTGGCGTTCGTTAGGGACAGTCATGGACGTGATGCGCACCGAGTTGCAGGCCATTTGGACCTGGCCCGGCCTAGATGTGAGCGTTCAAATTCAGCACGTTTGTTTAAACTTTCTCCTCCAATTCGTTGCAATTGTACAAGCGTTTCTCGCTCATCCGACTGGAGCGTAACGCTTTATATGTTAATATTTCTGGTCTCCTTGGGAGTAGAAAGTCTGTTCATGGCTCCTTTGAAAGGGATGCATCTCCCCTGTAATCGCCTTCGAGCGGCACGCGGATCGAACCCACGGTTTTCACGCTACGATTTTTTTTAAATGTGTTGCGCGGCGGAGAAAATACGCGCGCCGGACGTATTTGCGGCTTAATATCTCTTGTCTCATTGGGAGTAGAAAGTCTGTTCATGGCTCTTTGGAAAGGGCTGCATCTCCCCTGTAATAGCCTTCGAGCGGCACGCGGATGGAACCCACGGTTTTCACGCTATGATTTTTTTAAATGTGGTGCGCGGCGGAGAAAATGCGCGCGTCGGACGTCATTGCGGCTTAATATCTCTTGTCTCCTTGGGAGTAGAAAGTCTGTTGATGGCTCTTTGGAAAGGGCTGCATCTCCCCTGTAATCCCCTTTAAGCGGCACGCGGATCGGACCCACCGTTCTCACGCTACGATTTTTTAAATGTGGTGCGCGGCGCAATAAATGCGCGCGTCGGACGTCATTGCGGCTTAATATCTCTTGTCTCGTTGGGAGTAGAAAGTCTTTTCATGGCTCTTTGGAAAGGGCTGCATCTCCCCTGTAATCGCCTTTAAGCGGCACGCGGATCGGACCCACCGTTCTCACGCTAAGATTTTTTAAATGTGTTGCGCGGCGGAGAAAATGCGCGTCGGACATCATTGCGGCTTAATATCTCTTGTCTCCTTGGGAGTAGAAAGTCTGTTCATGGCTCTTTGGAAAGGGCTGCATCTCCCCTGTAATCGCCTTCGAGCGGCACGCGGATGGAACCCACGGTTTTCACGCTATGATTTTTTTAAATGTGGTGCGCGGCGGAGAAAATGCGCGCGTCGGACGTCATTGCGGCTTAATATCTCTTGTCTCCTTGGGAGTAGAAAGTCTGTTCATGGCTCTTTGTTAAGGGCTGCATCTCCCCTGTAATCGCCTTTAAGCGGCACGCGGATCGGACCCACCGTTCTTACGATACGATTTTTTAAATGTGGTGCGCGGCGTAGAAAAGACGCGCGTAGGACGTATTTGCGGCTTAATATCTTTGGGCTCCTTGGGAGTAGAAAGTCTGTTCATGGCTCTTTGGAAAGGGCTGCATCTCCACTGTTATCGCCTTCGAGCGGCACGCGGATCGGAACCATCGTTATCACGCTACGATTTTTTAATGCCGCCAGGGACGGGCCGAAAGCGTGGCAGGTGGCGTTCGTTAGGGACAGTCATGGAGGTGATGCGCACCGAGTTGCAGGCCATTTGGACCTGGCCCGGCCTAGATGTGAGCGTTCAAAGTCAGCGCGTTTGTTTAAACTTTCTCCTCCAATTCGTTGCAATTGTACAAGCGTTTCTCGCTCATCCGACTGGAGCGTAACGCTTTATCTGTTAATATCTCTGGTCTCCTTGGGAGTAGAAAGTCTATTCATGGCTCTTTGGAAAGGGCTGCATCTCCCCTGTAATCGCCTTCGAGCGGCACGCGGATCGGGCCCACCGTTCTTACGATACGATTTTTTAAATGTGAGCGGCGTAGAAAAGACGCGCGTAAGACGTATTTGCGACTTAATATCTTTGGGCTCCTTGGGAGTAGGAAGTCTTTTCATGGCTCTTTGGAAAGGGCTGCATCTCCCCTGTAATCGCCTTCGAGCGGCACGCGGATCGAACCCACGGTTTTCACGCTATGAATTTTTTAAATGTGCTGCGCGGCGGAGAAAATGCGCGCGTCGGACGTCATTGCGGCTTAATATCTCTTGTCTCCTTGGGAATAGAAAGTCTGTTCATGGCTCTTAGGAAAGGGCTGCATCTCCACTGTAATCGCCTTCGAGCGGCACGCGGATCGGAACCATCGTTATCACGCTACGATTTTTTAATGCCTCTAGGGACGGGCCGAAAGCGTGGCAGGTGGCGTTCGTTAGGGACAGTCATGGAGGTGATGCGCACCGAGTTGCAGGCCATTTGGACCTGGCCCGGCCTAGATGTGAGCGTTCAAATTCAGCGCGTTTGTTTAAACTTTCTCCTCCAATTCGTTGCAATTGTACAAGCGTTTCTCGCTCATCCGACTGGAGCGTAACGCTTTATATGTTAATATTTCTGGTCTCCTTGGGAGTAGAAAGTCTGTTCATGGCTCCTTTGAAAGGGATGCATCTCCCCTGTAATCGCCTTCGAGCGGCACGCGGATGGAACCCACGGTTTTCACGCTATGATTTTTTTAAATGTGGTGCGCGGCGGAGAAAATGCGCGCGTCGGACGTCATTGCGGCTTAATATCTCTTGTCTCCTTGGGAGTAGAAAGTCTGTTGATGGCTCTTTGGAAAGGGCTGCATCTCCCCTGTAATCGCCTTTAAGCGGCACGCGGATCGGACCCACCGTTCTCACGCTACGATTTTTTAAATGTGGTGCGCGGCGCAATAAATGAGCGCGTCGGACGTCATTGCGGCTTAATATCTCTTGTCTCGTTGGGAGTAGGAAGTCTGTTCATGGCTCTTTGGAAAGGGCTGCATCTCGCCTGTAATCGCCTTCGAGCGGCACGCGGATCGAACCCACGGTTTTCACGCTATGATTTTTTAAAATGTGGTGCGCGGCGGAGAAAATGCGCGCGTCGGACGTCATTTCGGCTTAATATCTCTTGTCTCCTTGGGAGTAGAAAGTCTTTTCATGGCTCTTTGGAAAGGGCTGCATCTCCCCTGTAATCGCCTTTAAGCGGCACGCGGATCGGACGCACCGTTCCCACGCTACGATTTTTTAAACGTGGTGCGTGTCGGAGAAAATGCGCGCGTATGACGTATTTGCGGCTTAATATCTTTGAGCTCCTTGGGAGTAGAAAGTCTGTTCATGGCTATTTGGAAAGGGCTGCATCTCCACTGTTATCGCCTTCGAGCGGCACGCGGATCGGAACCATCGTTATCACGCTACGATTTTTTAAATGTGGTGCGCGGCGCAATAAATGCGCGCGTCGGACGTCATTGCGGCTTAATATCTCTTGTCTCGCTGGGAGTAGGAAGTCTGTTCATGGCTCTTTGGAAAGGGCTGCATCTCGCCTGTAATCGCCTTCGAGCGGCACGCGGATCGAACCCACGGTTTTCACGCTATGATTTTTTAAAATGTGGTGCGCGGCGGAGAAAATGCGCGCGTCGGACGTCATTTCGGCTTAATATCTCTTGTCTCCTTGGGAGTAGAAAGTCTTTTCATGGCTCTTTGGAAAGGGCTGCATCTCCCCTGTAATCGCCTTTAAGCGGCACGCGGATCGGACGCACCGTTCTCACGCTAAGATTTTTTAAATGTGGTGCGCGGCGGAGAAAATGCGCGCGTCGGACATCATTGCGGCTTAATATCTCTTGTCTCCTTGGGAGTAGAAAGTCTGTTCATGGCTCTTTGGAAAGGGATGCATCTCCCCTGTAATCGCTTTTAAGCGGCACGCGGATCGGACCCACCGTTCCCACGCTACGATTTTTTAAACGTGGTGCGTGTCGGAGAAAATGCGCGCGTATGACGTATTTGCGGCTTAATATCTTTGAGCTCCTTGGGAGTAGAAAGTCTGTTCATGGCTATTTGGAAAGGGCTGCATCTCCACTGTTATCGCCTTCGAGCGGCACGCGGATCGGAACCATCGTTATCACGCTACGATTTTTTAAATGTGGTGCGCGGCGCAATAAATGCGCGCGTCGGACGTCATTGCGGCTTAATATCTCTTGTCTCGTTGGGAGTAGAAAGTCTGTTCATGACTCTTTGGAAAGGGCTGCATCTCCCCTGTAATCGCCTTCGAGCGGCACGCGGATCGAACCCACGGTTTTCACGCTACGATTTTTTTTAAATGTGTTGCGCGGCGGAGAAAATACGCGCGCCGGACGTATTTGCGGCTTAATATCTCTTGTCTCATTGGGAGTAGAAAGTCTGTTCATGGCTCTTTGGAAAGGGCTGCATCTCCCCTGTAATCGCCTTCGAGCGGCACGCGGATCGAACCCACGGTTTTCACGCTATGATTTTTTTAAATGTGGTGCGCGGCGGAGAAAATGCGCGCGTCGGACGTCATTGCGGCTTAATATCTCTTGTCTCATTGGGAGTAGAAAGTCTGTTCATGGCTCTTTGGAAAGGGCTGCATCTCCCCTGTAATCGCCTTCGAGCGGCACGCGGATCGAACCCACGGTTTTCACGCTATGATTTTTTAAAATGTGGTGCGCTGCGTAGAAAAGACGCGCGTAGGACGTATTTGCGGCTTAATATCTTTGGGCTCTTTGGGAGTAGAAAGTCTGTTCATGGCTCTTTGGAAAGGGATGCATCTCCCCTGTAATCGCCTTCGAGCGGCACGCGGATCGGAACCATCGTTATCACGCTACGATTTTTTAATGCCTCTAGGGACGGGCCGAAAGCGTGGCAGGTGGCGTTCGTTAGGGACAGTCATGGACGTGATGCGCACCGAGTTGCAGGCCATTTGGACCTGGCCCGGCCTAGATGTGAGCGTTCAAATTCAGCACGTTTGTTTAAACTTTCTCCTCCAATTCGTTGCAATTGTACAAGCGTTTCTCGCTCATCCGACTGGAGCGTAACGCTTTATATGTTAATATTTCTGGTCTCCTTGGGAGTAGAAAGTCTGTTCATGGCTCCTTTGAAAGGGATGCATCTCCCCTGTAATCGCCTTCGAGCGGCACGCGGATCGAACCCACGGTTTTCACGCTACGATTTTTTTTAAATGTGTTGCGCGGCGGAGAAAATACGCGCGCCGGACGTATTTGCGGCTTAATATCTCTTGTCTCATTGGGAGTAGAAAGTCTGTTCATGGCTCTTTGGAAAGGGCTGCATCTCCCCTGTAATAGCCTTCGAGCGGCACGCGGATGGAACCCACGGTTTTCACGCTATGATTTTTTTAAATGTGGTGCGCGGCGGAGAAAATGCGCGCGTCGGACGTCATTGCGGCTTAATATCTCTTGTCTCCTTGGGAGTAGAAAGTCTGTTGATGGCTCTTTGGAAAGGGCTGCATCTCCCCTGTAATCCCCTTTAAGCGGCACGCGGATCGGACCCACCGTTCTCACGCTACGATTTTTTAAATGTGGTGCGCGGCGCAATAAATGCGCGCGTCGGACGTCATTGCGGCTTAATATCTCTTGTCTCGTTGGGAGTAGAAAGTCTTTTCATGGCTCTTTGGAAAGGGCTGCATCTCCCCTGTAATCGCCTTTAAGCGGCACGCGGATCGGACCCACCGTTCTCACGCTAAGATTTTTTAAATGTGTTGCGCGGCGGAGAAAATGCGCGTCGGACATCATTGCGGCTTAATATCTCTTGTCTCCTTGGGAGTAGAAAGTCTGTTCATGGCTCTTTGGAAAGGGCTGCATCTCCCCTGTAATCGCCTTCGAGCGGCACGCGGATGGAACCCACGGTTTTCACGCTATGATTTTTTTAAATGTGGTGCGCGGCGGAGAAAATGCGCGCGTCGGACGTCATTGCGGCTTAATATCTCTTGTCTCCTTGGGAGTAGAAAGTCTGTTCATGGCTCTTTGTTAAGGGCTGCATCTCCCCTGTAATCGCCTTTAAGCGGCACGCGGATCGGACCCACCGTTCTTACGATACGATTTTTTAAATGTGGTGCGCGGCGTAGAAAAGACGCGCGTAGGACGTATTTGCGGCTTAATATCTTTGGGCTCCTTGGGAGTAGAAAGTCTGTTCATGGCTCTTTGGAAAGGGCTGCATCTCCACTGTTATCGCCTTCGAGCGGCACGCGGATCGGAACCATCGTTATCACGCTACGATTTTTTAATGCCGCCAGGGACGGGCCGAAAGCGTGGCAGGTGGCGTTCGTTAGGGACAGTCATGGAGGTGATGCGCACCGAGTTGCAGGCCATTTGGACCTGGCCCGGCCTAGATGTGAGCGTTCAAAGTCAGCGCGTTTGTTTAAACTTTCTCCTCCAATTCGTTGCAATTGTACAAGCGTTTCTCGCTCATCCGACTGGAGCGTAACGCTTTATCTGTTAATATCTCTGGTCTCCTTGGGAGTAGAAAGTCTATTCATGGCTCTTTGGAAAGGGCTGCATCTCCCCTGTAATCGCCTTCGAGCGGCACGCGGATCGGGCCCACCGTTCTTACGATACGATTTTTTAAATGTGAGCGGCGTAGAAAAGACGCGCGTAAGACGTATTTGCGACTTAATATCTTTGGGCTCCTTGGGAGTAGGAAGTCTTTTCATGGCTCTTTGGAAAGGGCTGCATCTCCCCTGTAATCGCCTTCGAGCGGCACGCGGATCGAACCCACGGTTTTCACGCTATGAATTTTTTAAATGTGCTGCGCGGCGGAGAAAATGCGCGCGTCGGACGTCATTGCGGCTTAATATCTCTTGTCTCCTTGGGAATAGAAAGTCTGTTCATGGCTCTTAGGAAAGGGCTGCATCTCCACTGTAATCGCCTTCGAGCGGCACGCGGATCGGAACCATCGTTATCACGCTACGATTTTTTAATGCCTCTAGGGACGGGCCGAAAGCGTGGCAGGTGGCGTTCGTTAGGGACAGTCATGGAGGTGATGCGCACCGAGTTGCAGGCCATTTGGACCTGGCCCGGCCTAGATGTGAGCGTTCAAATTCAGCGCGTTTGTTTAAACTTTCTCCTCCAATTCGTTGCAATTGTACAAGCGTTTCTCGCTCATCCGACTGGAGCGTAACGCTTTATATGTTAATATTTCTGGTCTCCTTGGGAGTAGAAAGTCTGTTCATGGCTCCTTTGAAAGGGATGCATCTCCCCTGTAATCGCCTTCGAGCGGCACGCGGATGGAACCCACGGTTTTCACGCTATGATTTTTTTAAATGTGGTGCGCGGCGGAGAAAATGCGCGCGTCGGACGTCATTGCGGCTTAATATCTCTTGTCTCCTTGGGAGTAGAAAGTCTGTTGATGGCTCTTTGGAAAGGGCTGCATCTCCCCTGTAATCGCCTTTAAGCGGCACGCGGATCGGACCCACCGTTCTCACGCTACGATTTTTTAAATGTGGTGCGCGGCGCAATAAATGAGCGCGTCGGACGTCATTGCGGCTTAATATCTCTTGTCTCGTTGGGAGTAGGAAGTCTGTTCATGGCTCTTTGGAAAGGGCTGCATCTCGCCTGTAATCGCCTTCGAGCGGCACGCGGATCGAACCCACGGTTTTCACGCTATGATTTTTTAAAATGTGGTGCGCGGCGGAGAAAATGCGCGCGTCGGACGTCATTTCGGCTTAATATCTCTTGTCTCCTTGGGAGTAGAAAGTCTTTTCATGGCTCTTTGGAAAGGGCTGCATCTCCCCTGTAATCGCCTTTAAGCGGCACGCGGATCGGACGCACCGTTCTCACGCTAAGATTTTTTAAATGTGGTGCGCGGCGGAGAAAATGCGCGCGTCGGACATCATTGCGGCATAATATCTCTTGTCTCCTTGGGAGTAGAAAGTCTGTTCATGGCTCTTTGGAAAGGGATGCATCTCCCCTGTAATCGCTTTTAAGCGGCAAGCGGATCGGACCCACCGTTCCCACGCTACGATTTTTTAAACGTGGTGCGTGTCGGAGAAAATGCGCGCGTATGACGTATTTGCGGCTTAATATCTTTGAGCTCCTTGGGAGTAGAAAGTCTGTTCATGGCTATTTGGAAAGGGCTGCATCTCCCCTGTAATCGCCTTCGAGCGGCACGCGGATCGAACCCACGGTTTTCACGCTATGATTTTTTAAAATGTTGTGCGCTGCGTAGAAAAGACGCGCGTAGGACGTATTTGCGGCTTAATATCTTTGGGCTCTTTGGGAGTAGAAAGTCTGTTCATGGCTCTTTGGAAAGGGATGCATCTCCCCTGTAATCGCCTTCGAGCGGCACGCGGATCGGAACCATCGTTATCACGCTACGATTTTTTAATGCCTCTAGGGACGGGCCGAAAGCGTGGCAGGTGGCGTTCGTTAGGGACAGTCATGGACGTGATGCGCACCGAGTTGCAGGCCATTTGGACCTGGCCCGGCCTAGATGTGAGCGTTCAAATCAGCGCGTTTGTTTAAACTTTCTCCTCCAATTCGTTGCAATTGTACAAGCGTTTCTCGCTCATCCGACTGGAGCGTAACGCTTTATCTGTTAATATCTCTGGTCTCCTTGGGAGTAGAAAGTCTGTTCATGGCTCTTTGGAAAGGGCTGTATCTCCCCTGTAATCGCCTTCGAGCGGCACGCGGATGGAACCCACGGTTTTCACGCTATGATTTTTTTAAATGTGGTGCGCGGCGGAGAAAATGCGCGCGTCGGACGTCATTGCGGCTTAATATCTCTTGTCTCCTTGGGAGTAGAAAGTCTGTTGATGGCTCTTTGGAAAGGGATGCATCTCCCCTGTAATCGCCTTTAAGCGGCACGCGGATCGAACCCACGGTTTTCACGCTATGATTTTTGAAAATGTGGTGCGCGGCGGAGAAAATGCGCGCGTCGGACGTCATTTTGGCTTAATATCTCTTGTCTCCTTGGGAGTAGAAAGTCTTTTCATGGCTCTTTGGAAAGGGCTGCATCTCCCCTGTAATCGCCTTTAAGCGGCACGCGGATCGGACCCACCGTTCTCACGCTAAGATTTTTTAAATGTGTTGCGCGGCGGAGAAAATGCGCGCGTCGGACATTATTGCGGCTTAATATCTCTTGTCTCCTTGGGAGTAGAAAGTCTGTTGATGGCTCTTTGGAAAGGGCTGCATCTCCCCTGTAATCGCCTTTAAGCGGCACGCGGATCGGACCCACCGTTCTCACGCTACGATTTTTTAAATGTGGTGCGCGGCGCAATAAATGAGCGCGTCGGACGTCATTGCGGCTTAATATCTCTTGTCTCGTTGGGAGTAGGAAGTCTGTTCATGGCTCTTTGGAAAGGGCTGCATCTCGCCTGTAATCGCCTTCGAGCGGCACGCGGATCGAACCCACGGTTTTCACGCTATGATTTTTTAAAATGTGGTGCGCGGCGGAGAAAATGCGCGCGTCGGACGTCATTTCGGCTTAATATCTCTTGTCTCCTTGGGAGTAGAAAGTCTTTTCATGGCTCTTTGGAAAGGGCTGCATCTCCCCTGTAATCGCCTTTAAGCGGCACGCGGATCGGACGCACCGTTCTCACGCTAAGATTTTTTAAATGTGGTGCGCGGCGGAGAAAATGCGCGCGTCGGACATCATTGCGGCTTAATATCTCTTGTCTCCTTGGGAGTAGAAAGTCTGTTCATGGCTCTTTGGAAAGGGATGCATCTCCCCTGTAATCGCTTTTAAGCGGCAAGCGGATCGGACCCACCGTTCCCACGCTACGATTTTTTAAACGTGGTGCGTGTCGGAGAAAATGCGCGCGTATGACGTATTTGCGGCTTAATATCTTTGAGCTCCTTGGGAGTAGAAAGTCTGTTCATGGCTATTTGGAAAGGGCTGCATCTCCCCTGTAATCGCCTTCGAGCGGCACGCGGATCGAACCCACGGTTTTCACGCTATGATTTTTTAAAATGTGGTGCGCTGCGTAGAAAAGACGCGCGTAGGACGTATTTGCGGCTTAATATCTTTGGGCTCTTTGGGAGTAGAAAGTCTGTTCATGGCTCTTTGGAAAGGGATGCATCTCCCCTGTAATCGCCTTCGAGCGGCACGCGGATCGGAACCATCGTTATCACGCTACGATTTTTTAATGCCTCTAGGGACGGGCCGAAAGCGTGGCAGGTGGCGTTCGTTAGGGACAGTCATGGACGTGATGCGCACCGAGTTGCAGGCCATTTGGACCTGGCCCGGCCTAGATGTGAGCGTTCAAATCAGCGCGTTTGTTTAAACTTTCTCCTCCAATTCGTTGCAATTGTACAAGCGTTTCTCGCTCATCCGACTGGAGCGTAACGCTTTATCTGTTAATATCTCTGGTCTCCTTGGGAGTAGAAAGTCTGTTCATGGCTCTTTGGAAAGGGCTGTATCTCCCCTGTAATCGCCTTCGAGCGGCACGCGGATGGAACCCACGGTTTTCACGCTATGATTTTTTTAAATGTGGTGCGCGGCGGAGAAAATGCGCGCGTCGGACGTCATTGCGGCTTAATATCTCTTGTCTCCTTGGGAGTAGAAAGTCTGTTGATGGCTCTTTGGAAAGGGATGCATCTCCCCTGTAATCGCCTTTAAGCGGCACGCGGATCGAACCCACGGTTTTCACGCTATGATTTTTGAAAATGTGGTGCGCGGCGGAGAAAATGCGCGCGTCGGACGTCATTTTGGCTTAATATCTCTTGTCTCCTTGGGAGTAGAAAGTCTTTTCATGGCTCTTTGGAAAGGGCTTCATCTCCCCTGTAATCGCCTTTAAGCGGCACGCGGATCGGACCCACCGTTCTCACGCTAAGATTTTTTAAATGTGTTGCGCGGCGGAGAAAATGCGCGCGTCGGACATCATTGCGGCTTAATATCTCTTGTCTCCTTGGGAGTAGAAAGTCTGTTCATGGCTCTTTGGAAAGGGATGCATCTCCCGTGTAATCGCCTTCGAGCGGCACGCGGATGGAACCCACGGTTTTCACGCTATGATTTTTTTTAAATGTGGTGCGCGGCGGAGAAAATGCGCGCGTCGGACGTCATTGCGGCTTAATATCTCTTGTCTCCTTGGGAGTAGACAGTCTGTTCATGGCTCTTTGGAAAGGGCTGCATCTCCCCTGTAATCGCCTTTAAGCGGCACGCGGATCGGACCCACCGTTCTTACGATACGATTTTTTAATGCCTCTAGGGACGGGCCGAAAGCGTGGCAGGTGGCGTTCGTTAGGGACAGTCATGGAGGTGATGCGCACCGAGTTGCAGGCCATTTGGACCTGGCCCGGCCTAGATGTGAGCGTTCAAATTCAGCGCGTTTGTTTAAACTTTCTCCTCCAATTCGTTGCAATTGTCCAAGCGTTTCTCGCTCATCCGACTGGAGCGTAACGCTTTATATGTTAATATCTCTTGTCTCCTTGGGAGTAGAAAGTCTTTTCATGGCTCTTTGGAAAGGGCTGCATCTCCCCTGTAATCGCCTTCGAGCGGCACGCGGATCGAACCCACGGTTTTCACGCTATGATTTTTTTAAATGTGGTGCGCGGCGGAGAAAATGCGCGCGTCGGACGTCATTGCGGCTTAATATCTCTTGTCTCATTGTGAGTAGAAAGTCTGTTCATGGCTCTTTGGAAAGGGCTGCATCTCCCCTGTAATCGCCTTCGAGCGGCACGCGGATGGAACCCACGGTTTTCACGCTATGATTTTTTTAAATGTGGTGCGCGGCGGAGAAAATGCGCGCGTCGGACGTCATTGCGGCTTAATATCTCTTGTCTCCTTGGGAGTAGAAAGTCTGTTCATGGCTCTTTTGAAAGGGCTGCATCTCCCCTGTAATCGCCTTTAAGCGGCACGCGGATCGGACCCACCGTTCTTACGCTACGATTTTTTAAATGTGGTGCGCGGCGTAGAAAAGACGCGCGTAGGACGTATTTGCGGCTTAATATCTTTGGGCTCCTTGGGAGTAGAAAGTCTGTTCATGGCTCTTTGGAAAGGGATGCATCTCCCCTGTAATCGCCTTCGAGCGGCACGCGGATCGGAACCATCGTTATTACGCTACGATTTTTTAATGCCTCTAGGGACGGGCCGAAAGCGTGGCAGGTGGCGTTCGTTAGGGACAGTCATGGAGGTGATGCGCACCGAGTTGCAGGCCATTTGGACCTGGCCCGGCCTAGATGTGAGCGTTCAAATTCATCGCGTTTGTTTAAACTTTCTCCTCCAATTCGTTGCAATTGTACAAGCGTTTCTCGCTCATCCGACTGGAGCGTAACGCTTTATATGTTAATATTTCTGGTCTCCTTGGGAGTAGAAAGTCTGTTCATGGCTCTTTTGAAAGGGATGCATCTCCCCTGTAATCGCCTTCGAGCGGCACGCGGATCGAACCCACGGTTTTCACGCTACGATGGTTCCATCGTTATCACGCTACGATTTTTTAATGCCTCTAGGGACGGGCCGAAAGCGTGGCAGGTGGCGTTCGTTAGGGACAGTCATGGAGGTGATGCGCACCGAGTTGCAGGCCATTTGGACCTGGACCGGCCTAGATGTGAGCGTTCAAATTCAGCGCGTTTGTTTAAACTTTCTCCTCCAATTCGTTGCAATTGTACAAGCGTTTCTCGCTCATCCGACTGGAGCGTAACGCTTTATATGTTAATATTTCTGGTCTCCTTGGGAGTAGAAAGTCTGTTCATGGCTCTTTTGAAAGGGATGCATCTCCCCTGTAATCGCCTTCGAGCGGCACGCGGATCGAACCCACGGTTTTCACGCTACGATTTTTTTTAAATGTGTTGCGCGGCGGAGAAAAGACGTGCGCCGGACGTATTTGCGGCTTAATATCTTTTGTCTCATTGGGAGTAGGAAGTCTGTTCATGGCTCTTTGGAAAGGGCTGCATCTCCCCTGTAATCGCCTTCGAGCGGCACGCGGATGGAACCCACGGTTTTCACGCTATGATTTTTTTAAATGTGGTGCGCGGCGGAGAAAATGCGCGCGTCGGACGTCATTGCGGCTTAATATCTCTTGTCTCCTTGGGAGTAGAAAGTCTTTTCATGGTTCTTTGGAAAGGGTTGCATCTCCCCTGTAATCGCCTTTAAGCGGCACGCGGATCGGACCCACCGTTCTCACGCTACGATTTTTTAAACGTGGTGCGCGTCGGAGAAAATGCGCGTAATATCTCTTGTCTCCTTGGGAGTAGAAAGTCTGTTCATGGCTCTTTGGAAAGGGCTGTATCTCCCCTGTAATCGCCTTCGAGCGGCACGCTCATCGGAACCATCGTTATCACGCTACGATTTTTTAATGCCGCCAGGGATAGACCGAAAGCGTGGCAGGTGGCGTTCGTTAGGGACAGTCATGGAGGTGATGCACACCGAGTTGCACGCCATTTGGAGTTGGCCCGGCCTAGATGTGAGCGTTCAAAGTCAGCGCGTTTGTTTAAACTTTCTCCTCCAATTCGTTGCAATTGTACAAGCGTTTCTCGTTCATCCGACTGGAGCGTAACGCTTTATATGTTAATATTTCTGGTCTCCTTGGGAGTAGAAAGTCTGTTCATGGCTCCTTTGAAAGGGATGCATCTCCCCTGTAATCGCCTTCGAGCGGCACGCGGATCGAACCCACGGTTTTCACGCTACGATTTTTTTTAAATGTGTTGCGCGGCGGAGAAAATACGCGCGCCGGACGTATTTGCGGCTTAATATCTCTTGTCTCATTGGGAGTAGAAAGTCTGTTCATGGCTCTTTGGAAAGGGCTGCATCTCCCCTGTAATAGCCTTCGAGCGGCACGCGGATGGAACCCACGGTTTTCACGCTATGATTTTTTTAAATGTGGTGCGCGGCGGAGAAAATGCGCGCGTCGGACGTCATTGCGGCTTAATATCTCTTGTCTCATTGGGTGTAGAAAGTCTGTTCATGGCTCTTTGGAAAGGGCTGCATCTCCCCTGTAATCGCCTTCGAGCGGCACGCGGATCGAACCCACGGTTTTCACGCTATGATTTTTTTAAATGTGGTGCGCGGCGGAGGAAATGCGCGCGTCGGACGTCATTTCGGCTTAATATCTCTTGTCTCCTTGGGAGTAGAAAGTCTTTTCATGGCTCTTTGGAAAGGGCTGCATCTCCGCTGTAATCGCCTTCGAGCGGCACGCGGATCGAACCCACGGTTTTCACGCTATGATTTTTTAAATGTGGTGCGCGGCGGAGGAAATGCGCGCGTCGGACGTCATTTCGGCTTAATATCTCTTGTCTCCTTGGGAGTAGAAAGTCTTTTCATGGCTCTTTGGAAAGGGCTGCATCTCCCTTGTAATCGCCTTTAAGCGGCACGCGGATCGAACCCACGGTTTTCACGCTACGATTTTTTTTAAATGTGTTGCGCGGCGGAGAATAGACGCGCGCCGGACGTATTTGCGGCTTGATATCTCTTGTCTCATTGGGAGTAGAATGTCTGTTCATGGCTCTTTGGAAAGGTTTGCATCTCCCCTGTAATCGCCTTCGAGCGGCACGCGGATCGAACCCACGGTTTTCACGCTACGATGGTTCCATCGTTATCACGCTACGATTTTTTAATGCCTCTAGGGACGGGCCGAAAGCGTGGCAGGTGGCGTTCGTTAGGGACAGTCATGGAGGTGATGCGCACCGAGTTGCAGGCCATTTGGACCTGGACCGGCCTAGATGTGAGCGTTCAAATTCAGCGCGTTTGTTTAAACTTTCTCCTCCAATTCGTTGCAATTGTACAAGCGTTTCTCGCTCATCCGACTGGAGCGTAACGCTTTATATGTTAATATTTCTGGTCTCCTTGGGAGTAGAAAGTCTGTTCATGGCTCTTTTGAAAGGGATGCATCTCCCCTGTAATCGCCTTCGAGCGGCACGCGGATCGAACCCACGGTTTTCACGCTACGATTTTTTTTAAATGTGTTGCGCGGCGGAGAAAAGACGTGCGCCGGACGTATTTGCGGCTTAATATCTTTTGTCTCATTGGGAGTAGGAAGTCTGTTCATGGCTCTTTGGAAAGGGCTGCATCTCCCCTGTAATCGCCTTCGAGCGGCACGCGGATGGAACCCACGGTTTTCACGCTATGATTTTTTTAAATGTGGTGCGCGGCGGAGAAAATGCGCGCGTCGGACGTCATTGCGGCTTAATATCTCTTGTCTCCTTGGGAGTAGAAAGTCTTTTCATGGTTCTTTGGAAAGGGTTGCATCTCCCCTGTAATCGCCTTTAAGCGGCACGCGGATCGGACCCACCGTTCTCACGCTACGATTTTTTAAACGTGGTGCGCGTCGGAGAAAATGCGCGTAATATCTCTTGTCTCCTTGGGAGTAGAAAGTCTGTTCATGGCTCTTTGGAAAGGGCTGTATCTCCCCTGTAATCGCCTTCGAGCGGCACGCTCATCGGAACCATCGTTATCACGCTACGATTTTTTAATGCCGCCAGGGATAGACCGAAAGCGTGGCAGGTGGCGTTCGTTAGGGACAGTCATGGAGGTGATGCACACCGAGTTGCACGCCATTTGGAGTTGGCCCGGCCTAGATGTGAGCGTTCAAAGTCAGCGCGTTTGTTTAAACTTTCTCCTCCAATTCGTTGCAATTGTACAAGCGTTTCTCGTTCATCCGACTGGAGCGTAACGCTTTATATGTTAATATTTCTGGTCTCCTTGGGAGTAGAAAGTCTGTTCATGGCTCCTTTGAAAGGGATGCATCTCCCCTGTAATCGCCTTCGAGCGGCACGCGGATCGAACCCACGGTTTTCACGCTACGATTTTTTTTAAATGTGTTGCGCGGCGGAGAAAATACGCGCGCCGGACGTATTTGCGGCTTAATATCTCTTGTCTCATTGGGAGTAGAAAGTCTGTTCATGGCTCTTTGGAAAGGGCTGCATCTCCCCTGTAATAGCCTTCGAGCGGCACGCGGATGGAACCCACGGTTTTCACGCTATGATTTTTTTAAATGTGGTGCGCGGCGGAGAAAATGCGCGCGTCGGACGTCATTGCGGCTTAATATCTCTTGTCTCATTGGGTGTAGAAAGTCTGTTCATGGCTCTTTGGAAAGGGCTGCATCTCCCCTGTAATCGCCTTCGAGCGGCACGCGGATCGAACCCACGGTTTTCACGCTATGATTTTTTTAAATGTGGTGCGCGGCGGAGGAAATGCGCGCGTCGGACGTCATTTCGGCTTAATATCTCTTGTCTCCTTGGGAGTAGAAAGTCTTTTCATGGCTCTTTGGAAAGGGCTGCATCTCCGCTGTAATCGCCTTCGAGCGGCACGCGGATCGAACCCACGGTTTTCACGCTATGATTTTTTAAATGTGGTGCGCGGCGGAGGAAATGCGCGCGTCGGACGTCATTTCGGCTTAATATCTCTTGTCTCCTTGGGAGTAGAAAGTCTTTTCATGGCTCTTTGGAAAGGGCTGCATCTCCCTTGTAATCGCCTTTAAGCGGCACGCGGATCGAACCCACGGTTTTCACGCTACGATTTTTTTTAAATGTGTTGCGCGGCGGAGAATAGACGTGCGCCGGACGTATTTGCGGCTTGATATCTCTTGTCTCATTGGGAGTAGAATGTCTGTTCATGGCTCTTTGGAAAGGTTTGCATCTCCCCTGTAATCGCCTTTAAGCGGCACGCGGATCGGACCCACCGTTCTTACGCTACGATTTTTTAAATGTGGTGCGCGGCGTAGAAAAGACGCGCGTAGGACGTATTTGCGGCTTAATATCTTTGGGCTCCTTGGGAGTAGGAAGTCTGTTCATGCCTCTTTGGAAAGGGCTCCATCTCCCCTGTAATCGCCTTCGAGCGGCACGCGGATCGAACCCACGGTTTTCACGCTATGATTTTTTTAAATGTGCTGCGCGGCGGAGAAAATGCGCGCGTCGGACGTCATTGCGGCTTAATATCTCTTGTCTCCTTGGGAGTAGAAAGTCTTTTCATGGTTCTTTGGAAAGGGTTGCATCTCCCCTGTAATCGCCTTTAAGCGGCACGCGGATCGGACCCACCGTTCTCACGCTACGATTTTTTAAACGTGGTGCGCGTCGGAGAAAATGCGCGTAATATCTCTTGTCTCCTTGGGAGTAGAAAGTCTGTTCATGGCTCTTTGGAAAGGGCTGCATCTCCCCTGTAATCGCCTTCGCGCGGCACGCGGATCGGAACCATCGTTATTACGCTACGATTTTTAATGCCGACAGGGACGGGCCGAATGCTTGGCAGGTGGCGTTCGTTAGGAAAAGTCATGGACGTGATGCGGACCGAGTTGCAGGCCATTTGGACCTGGCCCGGCCTAGATGTGAGCCTTCAAAGTCAGCGCGTTTGTTTAAACTTTCTCCTCCAATTCGTTGCAATTGTACAAGCGTTTCTCGCTCATCCGACTGGAGCGTAACGCTTTATCTGTTAATATCTCTGGTCTCCTTGGGAGTAGAAAGTCTGTTCATGGCTCTTTGGAAAGGGCTGCATCTCCCCTGTAATCGCCTTCGCGCGGCACGCGGATCGGAACCATCGTTATTACGCTACGATTTTTAATGCCGACAGGGACGGGCCGAAAGCTTGGCAGGTGGCGTTCGTTAGGGACAGTCATGGAGGTGATGCGCACCGAGTTGCACGCCATTTGGAGTTGGCCCGGCCTAGATGTGAGCGTTCAAAGTCAGCGCGTTTGTTTAAACTTTCTCCTCCAATTCGTTGCAATTGTACAAGCGTTTCTCGTTCATCCGACTGGAGCGTAACGCTTTATATGTTAATATTTCTGGTCTCCTTGGGAGCAGAAAGTCTGTTCATGGCTCTTTTGAAAGGGATGCATCTCCCCTGTAATCGCCTTCGAGCGGCACGCGGATCGAACCCACGTTTTTCACGCTACGATTTTTTTTAAATGTGTTGCGCGGCGGAGAAAAGACGCGCGCCGGACGTATTTGCGGCTTAATATCTCTTGTCTCATTGGGTGTAGAAAGTCTGTTCATGGCTCTTTGGAAAGGGCTGCATCTCCCCTGTAATCGGCTTCGAGCGGCACGCGGATCGAACCCACGGTTTTCAAGCTATGATTTTTTTAAATGTGGTGCGCGGCGGAGGAAATGCGCGCGTCGGACGTCATTTCGGCTTAATATCTCTTGTCTCCTTGGGAGTAGAAAGTCTTTTCATGGCTCTTTGGAAAGGGCTGCATCTCCGCTGTAATCGCCTTCCAGCGGCACGCGGATCGAACCCACGGATTTCACGCTATGATTTTTTTAAATGTGGTGCGCGGCGGAGAAAATGCGCGCGTCGGACGTCATTTCGGCTTAATATCTATTGTCTCCTTGGGAGTAGAAAGTCTTTTCATGGCTCTTTGGAAAGGTTTGCATCTCCCTTGTAATCGCCTTTAAGCGGCACGCGGATTGGACCCACCGTTCTTCCGATACGATTTTTTAAATGTGGTGCGCGGCGTAGAAAAGACGCGCGTAGGACGTATTTGCGGCTTAATATCTTTGGGCTCCTTGGGAGTAGGAAGTCTGTTCATGCCTCTTTGGAAAGGGCTGCATCTCCCCTGTAATCGCCTTCGAGCGGCACGCGGATCGAACCCACGGTTTTCACGCTATGATTTTTTTAAATGTGCTGCGCGGCGGAGAAAATGCGCGCGTCGGATGTCATTGCGGCTTAATATCTCGTTTCCTTGGGAGTAGAAAGTCTTTTCATGGTTCTTTGGAAAGGGTTGCATCTCCCCTGTAATCGCCTTTAAGCGGCACGCGGATCGGACCCATCGTTCTCACGCTACGATTTTTTAAAATCCGCCAAGGACGGAACGAACGCTTGGCAGGTGGCGTTCGTGACGGACAGTCAAGCAGTTAATGCGCACCGAGCTGCAGGCCATTTGGACCTGGCCCAGCCTAGATGTGAGTATTCAAAGTCAGCACGTTTGTTTCAAAGTTCTCCACCAATTCGTTGTAATTGCGTGTGTGCGCGTGAACACCAGGTTTGTGGAGGAGTTCGTCCTTGGACTGTACAAGGGGAGACAGTGTGTGGCCTGGCTGCGTGAGGTTGCAGTTTGCTGGGCATGAGAGATTGGCATGTGGTGCCCTGGAGGTGTGGTTGTTCCAGGACGGGCAAGGTGGGGTAGTGTGGCTGGGTGACGGTGCGCTTCACTGGGGATGTGGTTGTGAGTTGCAGGCCCATTCCTTTGAATGACAGAAAGGATCTGATTTGTTTCCAGGTTTAAACGTACTTTGCTGGGTATGACTGTGACCTCTTGGGCCAGGAAGTCTGTTTCTAGTTTTATTTAAACGGTCAAACTGCGTGAAGTGTGCCCAGGCCCAGAGCTACTTTGCTGGGCATGGCTGTGTGACCTCTTGGGCCTGGAAGTCTGGTTGTAGTATGATTTTAAAGGGTCAAATGCTCTCCATTGTGTGTCCAGGTTTAAGGCTACTTTGCTGGGCATGTGATTTGGACCCATCGGGTACGGAAGCCTTTCCGTCACGTGCTCGTTTTCCACGCCTTCAGCGCAGGTAGCCTGCGAATTTAAAACCGACGTGCATTTTATTCTTTTCCCCTTTTATCCTTTCATATCTCTCCGCTACCTTGGAGAAGAGAGACGCACGCGGGTAAATAAAATGTAAATATCTCTAAATATCTGTATAATATGTAAATAAAAGGAAGATGTGGTTGTGTAGTGTAGTCGTTTGATTATAAATAATCTCATAATAATTTTATCCACAAATTCTTATACATTTATACATGTTTATCTCTCTCTTTGTGTGTGTGTGTGTGTGTGTGGTTCTGTGTCACTAGTGGGGCCTGTGGCCCGATTGGAGTGTTTGCGGTGTGAGAAGGAGGAGTTGGAGAACAGTTTGTTGGAGCAGCTGAAGGAGTTGAGGTTGCAGAAGCAGAAGGAGCTGCAGGTTCTTCAGGAGATGCTGAAACACAAGCAGCAGGAGGAGACAGAGCTCCTGCAGAAACAGCAGGAGGAGGAGGAGCATAACAGGTCCATCAAGAGTAAGTACTATGGAAATGCAATAATACTAACATAACTAATAATGAATGTTAGCCTTTAGGCTCCAATAAAAGTGATACTAATATATGTATAGTACTATATATATTATATTTTATATATTCAGTAGTAATTATGTAGTATATACAATCTATGTTATATCCAGCAGTAATGATACTTGCTCTGGCAGATATGAAAATGGCCTGTGAACAGGAGAAGAAATCTCTGGAGGAAGAACTTGAGAAGCTCAGACTGTCACTGCAGGTAGAGATCCCTTATAGTGTCAGTACACATCCACCAGTAGCTCCACCTTTCACTTATAACGTCAGTACACATTCAGTACACATTCCCACCTTTCCATTGTACTGGCTGTAGTGATGATTCGTGTGTGTGTTATACCAGCCCATAGAGGAGGACTTTATGAGTCTGAAAGTGGCGCTGGAGATGAAGAACCAGGAGATCAAAGATCAGCACGATCTTTTGGTCAAACTATATACTCTGTATGTATACTATATACTCTGTATGTAGTACCTGGTTTAACACTATATCCTCTGTATATATACTATATACTGTTTATGTAGTACCTGGTTTAACACTATACCCTCAGCTTACTCTAGTCTGCAGATGTGAAGAAATTAAACAGAATGTGTATCTGTGTATATGTGCGCACCTGTATGTGTCTGGTTGTAGTATTATTTAAAGGTTCAAACTGCGTGAAGTGTGCCCAGGCCCAGAGCTACTTTGATGGGCATGATTCTGTGACCTCTTGGGCCTTGAAATGTGGTGCTTTGAATGATTTAAAGAGTGAAACGGTCTGAAGTGTGCCCACGTTTAAAGCAACCTTGCTGGGCATGACTGTGTGACCTCTTGGGCCAGGAAGTCTGTTTCTAGTTTTATTTAAACGGTCAAACTGCGTGAAGTGTGCCCAGGCCCAGAGCTACTTTGCTGGGCATGACTGTGTGACCTCTTGGGCCTGGAAGTCTGGTTGTAGTATGATTTTAAAGGGTCAAATGGTCTCCATTGTGTGTCCAGGTTTAAGGCTACTTTTCTGGGCATGTGATTTGGACCCATCGTGTACGGAAGCCTTTCCGTCACGTGCTCGTTTTCCACGCCTTCAGCGCAGGTAGCCTGCGAATTTAAAACCGACGTGCATTTTATTCTTTTCCCCTTTTATCCCTTCATATCTCTCCGCTACCTTGGAGAAGAGAGACGCACGCGGGTAAATAAAATGTAAATATCTCTAAATATCTGTATAATATGTAAATAAAAGGAAGAAGTGGTTGTGTAGTGTAGTCGTTTCATTATAAATAATCTCATAATAATTTTATCCACAAATTCTTATACATTTATACATGTTTATCTCTCTCTGTGTGTGTGTGTGTGTGTGTGTGTGTGTGTGTGTGTGTGTGTGTGTGTGGTTCTGTGTCACTAGTGGGGCCTGTGGCCCGATTGGAGTGTTTGCGGTGTGAGAAGGAGGAGTTGGAGAACAGTTTGTTGGAGCAGCTGAAGGAGTTGAGGTTGCAGAAGCAGAAGGAGCTGCAGGTTCTTCAGGAGATGCTGAAACACAAGCAGCATGAGGAGACAGAGCTCCTGCAGAAACAGCAGGAGGAGGAGGAGCATAACAGGTCCATCAAGAGTAAGTACTATGGAAATGCAATAATACTAACATAACTAATAATGAATGCTAGCCTTTAGGCTCCAATAAAAGTGATACTAATATATGTATAGTACTATATATATTATATTTTATATATTCAGTAGTAATTATGTAGTATATACAATCTATGTTATATCCAGCAGTAATGATACTTGCTCTGGCAGATATGAAAATGGCCTGTGAACAGGAGAAGAAATCTCTGGAGGAAGAACTTGAGAAGCTCAGACTGTCACTGCAGGTAGAGATCCCTTATAGTGTCAGTAGACATCCACCAGTACCTCCACCTTTCACTTATAACGTCAGTACACATTCAGTACACATTCCCACCTTTCCATTGTACTGGCTGTAGTGATGATTCGTATGTGTGGGTTATACCAGCCCATAGAGGAGGACATTATGAGTCTGAAAGTGGCGCTGGAGATGAAGAACCAGGAGATCAAAGATCAGCACGATCTTTTGGTCAAACTATATACTCTGTATGTATACTATATCGAACCCACGGTTTTCACGCTACGATTTTTTAAAATGTGGTGAGCTGCGGAGAAAAGACGCGGTCTGGACGTATTTGTGGCTTAATATCTCTTGTCTCCTTGGGAGTAGGAAGTCTGTTCATGGCTCTTTGGAAAGGGCTGCATCTCCCCTCTAATCGCCTTCGAGCTTCAAGCGGATTGGACCCACGGTTATCACGCTACGATTTTTTAAAGCCGCCAGGGACGGGCCGAAAGCGTGGCAGGTGGCGTTCGTTAGGGACAGTCATGGAGGTGATGCGCACCGAGTTGCACGCCATTTGGACTTGGCCAGACCTAGATGTGAGCGTTCAAAGTCAGCGCGTTTGTTTAAACTTTCTCCTCCAATTCGTTGCAACTGCTCAAGCGTTTCTCGCTCATCCGACTGGAGCGTAACGCTTTATATGTTAATATCTCTTGTCTCCTTGGGAGTAGGAAGTCTGTTCATGGATCTTTGGAAAGGGCTGCATCTCCCCTGTAATCGCCTTCGAGCGGCACGCGGATCGAACCCACGGTTTTCACGCTATGATTTTTTTAAATGTGGTGCGCGGCGGAGAAAATGCGCGCGTCGGACGTCATTTCGGCTTAATATCTCTTGTCTCCTTGGGAGTAGAATGTCTTTTCATGGCTCTTTGGAAAGGGCTGCATCTCCCCTGTAATCGCCTTTAAGCGGCACGCGGATCGAACCCACGGTTTTCACGCTATGATTTTTTTAAATGTGGTGCGCGGCGGAGAAAATGCGCGTGTCGGACATCATTGCTGCTTAATATCTCTTGTCTCCTTGGGAGTAGGAAGTCTGTTCATGGCTCTTTGGAAAGGGCTGCATCTCCCCTGTAATCGCCTTCGAGCGGCACGCGGATCGAACCCACGGTTTTCACGCTATGATTTTTTTAAATGTGGTGTGCGGCGGAGAAAATGCGCGCGTCGGATATCATTGCGGCTTAATATCTCTTTTCTCCTTGTGAGTAGAAAGTCTGTTCATGGCTCTTTGGAAAGGGCTGCATCTCCCCTGTAATCGCCTTCACGCGGCACGCGCATCGGAACCATCGTTATTACGCTACGATTTTTTAATGCCGCCAGGGACGGGCCGAAAGCGTGGCAGGTGGCGTTCGTTAGGGACCGTCATGGAGGTGATGCGCACCGAGTTGCAGGCCATTTGGACCTGGCCCGGCCTAGATGTGAGCCTTCAAAGTCAGCGCGTTTGTTTAAACTTTCTCCTCCAATTCGTTGCAATTGTACAAGCGTTTCTCGCTCATCCGACTGGAGCGTAACGCTTTATCTGTTAATATCTCTGGTCTCCTTGGGAGTAGAAAGTCTGTTCATGGCTCTTTGGAAAGGGCTGCATCTCCCCTGTAATCGCCTTCGCGCGGCACGCGGATCGGAACCATCGTTATTACGCTACGATTTTTAATGCCGACAGGGACGGGCCGAAAGCTTGGCAGGTGGCGTTCGTTAGGGACAGTCATGGAGGTGATGCGCACCGAGTTGCACGCCATTTGGAGTTGGCCCGGCCTAGATGTGAGCGTTCAAAGTCAGCGCGTTTGTTTAAACTTTCTCCTCCAATTCGTTGCAATTGTACAAGCGTTTCTCGTTCATCCGACTGGAGCGTAACGCTTTATATGTTAATATTTCTGGTCTCCTTGGGAGCAGAAAGTCTGTTCATGGCTCTTTTGAAAGGGATGCATCTCCCCTGTAATCGCCTTCGAGCGGCACGCGGATCGAACCCACGTTTTTCACGCTACGATTTTTTTTAAATGTGTTGCGCGGCGGAGAAAAGACGCGCGCCGGACGTATTTGCGGCTTAATATCTCTTGTCTCATTGGGTGTAGAAAGTCTGTTCATGGCTCTTTGGAAAGGGCTGCATCTCCCCTGTAATCGGCTTCGAGCGGCACGCGGATCGAACCCACGGTTTTCAAGCTATGATTTTTTTAAATGTGGTGCGCGGCGGAGGAAATGCGCGCGTCGGACGTCATTTCGGCTTAATATCTCTTGTCTCCTTGGGAGTAGAAAGTCTTTTCATGGCTCTTTGGAAAGGGCTGCATCTCCGCTGTAATCGCCTTCCAGCGGCACGCGGATCGAACCCACGGATTTCACGCTATGATTTTTTTAAATGTGGTGCGCGGCGGAGAAAATGCGCGCGTCGGACGTCATTTCGGCTTAATATCTATTGTCTCCTTGGGAGTAGAAAGTCTTTTCATGGCTCTTTGGAAAGGTTTGCATCTCCCTTGTAATCGCCTTTAAGCGGCACGCGGATTGGACCCACCGTTCTTCCGATACGATTTTTTAAATGTGGTGCGCGGCGTAGAAAAGACGCGCGTAGGACGTATTTGCGGCTTAATATCTTTGGGCTCCTTGGGAGTAGGAAGTCTGTTCATGCCTCTTTGGAAAGGGCTGCATCTCCCCTGTAATCGCCTTCGAGCGGCACGCGGATCGAACCCACGGTTTTCACGCTATGATTTTTTTAAATGTGCTGCGCGGCGGAGAAAATGCGCGCGTCGGATGTCATTGCGGCTTAATATCTCGTTTCCTTGGGAGTAGAAAGTCTTTTCATGGTTCTTTGGAAAGGGTTGCATCTCCCCTGTAATCGCCTTTAAGCGGCACGCGGATCGGACCCATCGTTCTCACGCTACGATTTTTTAAAATCCGCCAAGGACGGAACGAACGCTTGGCAGGTGGCGTTCGTGACGGACAGTCAAGCAGTTAATGCGCACCGAGCTGCAGGCCATTTGGACCTGGCCCAGCCTAGATGTGAGTATTCAAAGTCAGCACGTTTGTTTCAAAGTTCTCCACCAATTCGTTGTAATTGCGTGTGTGCGCGTGAACACCAGGTTTGTGGAGGAGTTCGTCCTTGGACTGTACAAGGGGAGACAGTGTGTGGCCTGGCTGCGTGAGGTTGCAGTTTGCTGGGCATGAGAGATTGGCATGTGGTGCCCTGGAGGTGTGGTTGTTCCAGGACGGGCAAGGTGGGGTAGTGTGGCTGGGTGACGGTGCGCTTCACTGGGGATGTGGTTGTGAGTTGCAGGCCCATTCCTTTGAATGACAGAAAGGATCTGATTTGTTTCCAGGTTTAAACGTACTTTGCTGGGTATGACTGTGACCTCTTGGGCCAGGAAGTCTGTTTCTAGTTTTATTTAAACGGTCAAACTGCGTGAAGTGTGCCCAGGCCCAGAGCTACTTTGCTGGGCATGGCTGTGTGACCTCTTGGGCCTGGAAGTCTGGTTGTAGTATGATTTTAAAGGGTCAAATGCTCTCCATTGTGTGTCCAGGTTTAAGGCTACTTTGCTGGGCATGTGATTTGGACCCATCGGGTACGGAAGCCTTTCCGTCACGTGCTCGTTTTCCACGCCTTCAGCGCAGGTAGCCTGCGAATTTAAAACCGACGTGCATTTTATTCTTTTCCCCTTTTATCCTTTCATATCTCTCCGCTACCTTGGAGAAGAGAGACGCACGCGGGTAAATAAAATGTAAATATCTCTAAATATCTGTATAATATGTAAATAAAAGGAAGATGTGGTTGTGTAGTGTAGTCGTTTGATTATAAATAATCTCATAATAATTTTATCCACAAATTCTTATACATTTATACATGTTTATCTCTCTCTTTGTGTGTGTGTGTGTGTGTGTGGTTCTGTGTCACTAGTGGGGCCTGTGGCCCGATTGGAGTGTTTGCGGTGTGAGAAGGAGGAGTTGGAGAACAGTTTGTTGGAGCAGCTGAAGGAGTTGAGGTTGCAGAAGCAGAAGGAGCTGCAGGTTCTTCAGGAGATGCTGAAACACAAGCAGCAGGAGGAGACAGAGCTCCTGCAGAAACAGCAGGAGGAGGAGGAGCATAACAGGTCCATCAAGAGTAAGTACTATGGAAATGCAATAATACTAACATAACTAATAATGAATGTTAGCCTTTAGGCTCCAATAAAAGTGATACTAATATATGTATAGTACTATATATATTATATTTTATATATTCAGTAGTAATTATGTAGTATATACAATCTATGTTATATCCAGCAGTAATGATACTTGCTCTGGCAGATATGAAAATGGCCTGTGAACAGGAGAAGAAATCTCTGGAGGAAGAACTTGAGAAGCTCAGACTGTCACTGCAGGTAGAGATCCCTTATAGTGTCAGTACACATCCACCAGTAGCTCCACCTTTCACTTATAACGTCAGTACACATTCAGTACACATTCCCACCTTTCCATTGTACTGGCTGTAGTGATGATTCGTGTGTGTGTTATACCAGCCCATAGAGGAGGACTTTATGAGTCTGAAAGTGGCGCTGGAGATGAAGAACCAGGAGATCAAAGATCAGCACGATCTTTTGGTCAAACTATATACTCTGTATGTATACTATATACTCTGTATGTAGTACCTGGTTTAACACTATATCCTCTGTATATATACTATATACTGTTTATGTAGTACCTGGTTTAACACTATACCCTCAGCTTACTCTAGTCTGCAGATGTGAAGAAATTAAACAGAATGTGTATCTGTGTATATGTGCGCACCTGTATGTGTCTGGTTGTAGTATTATTTAAAGGTTCAAACTGCGTGAAGTGTGCCCAGGCCCAGAGCTACTTTGATGGGCATGATTCTGTGACCTCTTGGGCCTTGAAATGTGGTGCTTTGAATGATTTAAAGAGTGAAACGGTCTGAAGTGTGCCCACGTTTAAAGCAACCTTGCTGGGCATGACTGTGTGACCTCTTGGGCCAGGAAGTCTGTTTCTAGTTTTATTTAAACGGTCAAACTGCGTGAAGTGTGCCCAGGCCCAGAGCTACTTTGCTGGGCATGACTGTGTGACCTCTTGGGCCTGGAAGTCTGGTTGTAGTATGATTTTAAAGGGTCAAATGGTCTCCATTGTGTGTCCAGGTTTAAGGCTACTTTTCTGGGCATGTGATTTGGACCCATCGTGTACGGAAGCCTTTCCGTCACGTGCTCGTTTTCCACGCCTTCAGCGCAGGTAGCCTGCGAATTTAAAACCGACGTGCATTTTATTCTTTTCCCCTTTTATCCCTTCATATCTCTCCGCTACCTTGGAGAAGAGAGACGCACGCGGGTAAATAAAATGTAAATATCTCTAAATATCTGTATAATATGTAAATAAAAGGAAGAAGTGGTTGTGTAGTGTAGTCGTTTCATTATAAATAATCTCATAATAATTTTATCCACAAATTCTTATACATTTATACATGTTTATCTCTCTCTGTGTGTGTGTGTGTGTGTGTGTGTGTGTGTGTGTGTGTGTGTGTGGTTCTGTGTCACTAGTGGGGCCTGTGGCCCGATTGGAGTGTTTGCGGTGTGAGAAGGAGGAGTTGGAGAACAGTTTGTTGGAGCAGCTGAAGGAGTTGAGGTTGCAGAAGCAGAAGGAGCTGCAGGTTCTTCAGGAGATGCTGAAACACAAGCAGCATGAGGAGACAGAGCTCCTGCAGAAACAGCAGGAGGAGGAGGAGCATAACAGGTCCATCAAGAGTAAGTACTATGGAAATGCAATAATACTAACATAACTAATAATGAATGCTAGCCTTTAGGCTCCAATAAAAGTGATACTAATATATGTATAGTACTATATATATTATATTTTATATATTCAGTAGTAATTATGTAGTATATACAATCTATGTTATATCCAGCAGTAATGATACTTGCTCTGGCAGATATGAAAATGGCCTGTGAACAGGAGAAGAAATCTCTGGAGGAAGAACTTGAGAAGCTCAGACTGTCACTGCAGGTAGAGATCCCTTATAGTGTCAGTACACATCCACCAGTACCTCCACCTTTCACTTATAACGTCAGTACACATTCAGTACACATTCCCACCTTTCCATTGTACTGGCTGTAGTGATGATTCGTATGTGTGGGTTATACCAGCCCATAGAGGAGGACATTATGAGTCTGAAAGTGGCGCTGGAGATGAAGAACCAGGAGATCAAAGATCAGCACGATCTTTTGGTCAAACTATATACTCTGTATGTATACTATATCGAACCCACGGTTTTCACGCTACGATTTTTTAAAATGTGGTGAGCTGCGGAGAAAAGACGCGGTCTGGACGTATTTGTGGCTTAATATCTCTTGTCTCCTTGGGAGTAGGAAGTCTGTTCATGGCTCTTTGGAAAGGGCTGCATCTCCCCTCTAATCGCCTTCGAGCTTCAAGCGGATTGGACCCACGGTTATCACGCTACGATTTTTTAAAGCCGCCAGGGACGGGCCGAAAGCGTGGCAGGTGGCGTTCGTTAGGGACAGTCATGGAGGTGATGCGCACCGAGTTGCACGCCATTTGGACTTGGCCAGACCTAGATGTGAGCGTTCAAAGTCAGCGCGTTTGTTTAAACTTTCTCCTCCAATTCGTTGCAACTGCTCAAGCGTTTCTCGCTCATCCGACTGGAGCGTAACGCTTTATATGTTAATATCTCTTGTCTCCTTGGGAGTAGGAAGTCTGTTCATGGATCTTTGGAAAGGGCTGCATCTCCCCTGTAATCGCCTTCGAGCGGCACGCGGATCGAACCCACGGTTTTCACGCTATGATTTTTTTAAATGTGGTGCGCGGCGGAGAAAATGCGCCCGTCGGACGTCATTTCGGCTTAATATCTCTTGTCTCCTTGGGAGTAGAATGTCTTTTCATGGCTCTTTGGAAAGGGCTGCATCTCCCCTGTAATCGCCTTTAAGCGGCACGCGGATCGAACCCACGGTTTTCACGCTATGATTTTTTTAAATGTGGTGCGCGGCGGAGAAAATGCGCGTGTCGGACATCATTGCTGCTTAATATCTCTTGTCTCCTTGGGAGTAGGAAGTCTGTTCATGGCTCTTTGGAAAGGGCTGCATCTCCCCTGTAATCGCCTTCGAGCGGCACGCGGATCGAACCCACGGTTTTCACGCTATGATTTTTTTAAATGTGGTGTGCGGCGGAGAAAATGCGCGCGTCGGATATCATTGCGGCTTAATATCTCTTTTCTCCTTGTGAGTAGAAAGTCTGTTCATGGCTCTTTGGAAAGGGCTGCATCTCCCCTGTAATCGCCTTCACGCGGCACGCGCATCGGAACCATCGTTATTACGCTACGATTTTTTAATGCCGCCAGGGACGGGCCGAAAGCGTGGCAGGTGGCGTTCGTTAGGGACCGTCATGGAGGTGATGCGCACCGAGTTGCAGGCCATTTGGACCTGGCCCGGCCTAGATGTGAGCGTTCAAAGTCAGCGCGTTTGTTTAAACTTTCTCCTCCAATTCGTTGCAACTGCTCAAGCGTTTCTCGCTCATCCGACTGGAGCGTAACGCTTTATATGTTAATATCTCTTGTCTCCTTGGGAGTAGGAAGTCTGTTCATGGATCTTTGGAAAGGGCTGCATCTCCCCTGTAATCGCCTTCGAGCGGCACGCGGATCGAACCCACGGTTTTCACGCTATGATTTTTTTAAATGTGTTGCGCGTCGGAGAAAATGCGCGCGTCGGACGTCATTGCGGCTTAATATCTCTTGTCTCCTTGGGAGTAGAAAGTCTGTTCATGGCTCTTTGGAAAGGGCTGTATCTCCCCTGTAATCGCCTTCGAGCGGCACGCGCATCGGAACCATCGTTATCACGCTACGATTTTTTAATGCCGCCAGGGATAGGCCGAAAGCGTGGCAGGTGGCGTTCGTTAGCGACAGTCATGGAGGTGATGCGCACCGAGTTGCACGCCATTTGGAGTTGGCCCGGCCTAGATGTGAGCGTTCAAAGTCAGCGCGTTTGTTTAAACTTTCTCCTCCAATTCGTTGCAATTGTACAAGCGTTTCTCGTTCATCCGACTGGAGCGTAACGATTTATATGTTAATATTTCTGGTCTCCTTGGGAGTAGAAAGTCTGTTCATGGCTCTTTTGAAAGGGATGCATCTCCCCTGTAATCGCCTTCGAGCGGCACGCGGATCGAACCCACGTTTTTCACGCTACGATTTTTTTTAAATGTGTTGCGCGGCGGAGAAAAGACGCGCACCGGACGTATTTGCGGCTTAATATCTCTTGTCTCATTGGGTGTAGAAAGTCTGTTCATGGCTCTTTGGAAAGGGCTGCATCTCCCCTGTAATCGCCTTCGAGCGGCACGCGGATCGAACCCACGGTTTTCACGCTATGATTTTTTTAAATGTGGTGTGCGGCGGAGAAAATGCGCGCGTCGGACGTCATTTCGGCTTAATATCTATTGTCTCCTTGGGAGTAGAAAGTCTTTTCATGGCTCTTTGGAAAGGTTTGCATCTCCCTTGTAATCGCCTTTAAGCGGCACGCGGATTGGACCCACCGTTCTTCCGATACGATTTTGTAAATGTGGTGCGCGGCGTAGAAAAGACGCGCGTAGGACGTATTTGCGGCTTAATATCTTTGGGCTCCTTGGGAGTAGGAAGTCTGTTCATGCCTCTTTGGAAAGGGCTGCATCTCCCCTGTAATCGCCTTCGAGCGGCACGCGGATCGAACCCACGGTTTTCACGCTATGATTTTTTTAAATGTGGTGTGCGGCGGAGAAAATGCGCGCGTCGGATATCATTGCGGCTTAATATCTCTTTTCTCCTTGTGAGTAGAAAGTCTGTTCATGGCTCTTTGGAAAGGGCTGCATCTCCCCTGTAATCGCCTTCACGCGGCACGCGCATCGGAACCATCGTTATCACGCTACGATTTTTTAATGCCGCCAGGGACGGGCCGAAAGCGTGGCAGGTGGCGTTCGTTAGGGACCGTCATGGAGGTGATGCGCACCGAGTTGCAGGCCATTTGGACCTGGCCCGGCCTAGATGTGAGCGTTCAAAGTCAGCGCGTTTGTTTAAACTTTCTCCTCCAATTCGTTGCAACTGCTCAAGCGTTTCTCGCTCATCCGACTGGAGCGTAACGCTTTATATGTTAATATCTCTTGTCTCCTTGGGAGTAGGAAGTCTGTTCATGGATCTTTGGAAAGGGCTGCATCTCCCCTGTAATCGCCTTCGAGCGGCACGCGGATCGAACCCACGGTTTTCACGCTATGATTTTTTTAAATGTGTTGCGCGTCGGAGAAAATGCGCGCGTCGGACGTCATTGCGGCTTAATATCTCTTGTCTCCTTGGGAGTAGAAAGTCTGTTCATGGCTCTTTGGAAAGGGCTGTATCTCCCCTGTAATCGCCTTCGAGCGGCACGCGCATCGGAACCATCGTTATCACGCTACGATTTTTTAATGCCGCCAGGGATAGGCCGAAAGCGTGGCAGGTGGCGTTCGTTAGCGACAGTCATGGAGGTGATGCGCACCGAGTTGCACGCCATTTGGAGTTGGCCCGGCCTAGATGTGAGCGTTCAAAGTCAGCGCGTTTGTTTAAACTTTCTCCTCCAATTCGTTGCAATTGTACAAGCGTTTCTCGTTCATCCGACTGGAGCGTAACGATTTATATGTTAATATTTCTGGTCTCCTTGGGAGTAGAAAGTCTGTTCATGGCTCTTTTGAAAGGGATGCATCTCCCCTGTAATCGCCTTCGAGCGGCACGCGGATCGAACCCACGTTTTTCACGCTACGATTTTTTTTAAATGTGTTGCGCGGCGGAGAAAAGACGCGCGCCGGACGTATTTGCGGCTTAATATCTCTTGTCTCATTGGGTGTAGAAAGTCTGTTCATGGCTCTTTGGAAAGGGCTGCATCTCCCCTGTAATCGCCTTCGAGCGGCACGCGGATCGAACCCACGGTTTTCACGCTATGATTTTTTTAAATGTGGTGCGCGGCGGAAGAAATGCGCGCGTCGGACGTCATTTCGGCTTAATATCTCTTGTCTCCTTGGGAGTAGAAAGTCTTTTCATGGCTCTTTGGAAAGGGCTGCATCTCCCCTGTAATCGCCTTTAAGCGGCACGCGGATCGGACCCACCGTTCTCACGCTAAGATTTTTTAAATGTGTTGCGCGGCGGAGAAAATGCGCGTCGGACATCATTGCGGCTTAATATCTCTTGTCTCCTTGGGAGTAGAAAGTCTGTTCATGGCTCTTTGGAAAGGGCTGCATCTCGCCTGTAATCGCCTTCGAGCGGCACGCGGATCGAACCCACGGTTTTCACGCTATGATTTTTTAAAATGTGGTGCGCGGCGGAGAAAATGCGCGCGTCGGACGTCATTTCGGCTTAATATCTCTTGTCTCCTTGGGAGTAGAAAGTCTTTTCATGGCTCTTTGGAAAGGGCTGCATCTCCCCTGTAATCGCCTTTAAGCGGCACGCGGATCGGACGCACCGTTCTCACGCTAAGATTTTTTAAATGTGGTGCGCGGCGGAGAAAATGCGCGCGTCGGACATCATTGCGGCTTAATATCTCTTGTCTCCTTGGGAGTAGAAAGTCTGTTCATGGCTCTTTGGAAAGGGATGCATCTCCCCTGTAATCGCTTTTAAGCGGCAAGCGGATCGGACCCACCGTTCCCACGCTACGATTTTTTAAACGTGGTGCGTGTCGGAGAAAATGCGCGCGTATGACGTATTTGCGGCTTAATATCTTTGAGCTCCTTGGGAGTAGAAAGTCTGTTCATGGCTATTTGGAAAGGGCTGCATCTCCCCTGTAATCGCCTTCGAGCGGCACGCGGATCGAACCCACGGTTTTCACGCTATGATTTTTTAAAATGTGGTGCGCTGCGTAGAAAAGACGCGCGTAGGACGTATTTGCGGCTTAATATCTTTGGGCTCTTTGGGAGTAGAAAGTCTGTTCATGGCTCTTTGGAAAGGGATGCATCTCCCCTGTAATCGCCTTCGAGCGGCACGCGGATCGGAACCATCGTTATCACGCTACGATTTTTTAATGCCTCTAGGGACGGGCCGAAAGCGTGGCAGGTGGCGTTCGTTAGGGACAGTCATGGACGTGATGCGCACCGAGTTGCAGGCCATTTGGACCTGGCCCGGCCTAGATGTGAGAGTTCAAATCAGCGCGTTTGTTTAAACTTTCTCCTCCAATTCGTTGCAATTGTACAAGCGTTTCTCGCTCATCCGACTGGAGCGTAACGCTTTATCTGTTAATATCTCTGGTCTCCTTGGGAGTAGAAAGTCTGTTCATGGCTCTTTGGAAAGGGCTGTATCTCCCCTGTAATCGCCTTCGAGCGGCACGCGGATGGAACCCACGGTTTTCACGCTATGATTTTTTTAAATGTGGTGCGCGGCGGAGAAAATGCGCGCGTCGGACGTCATTGCGGCTTAATATCTCTTGTCTCCTTGGGAGTAGAAAGTCTGTTGATGGCTCTTTGGAAAGGGATGCATCTCCCCTGTAATCGCCTTTAAGCGGCACGCGGATCGAACCCACGGTTTTCACGCTATGATTTTTGAAAATGTGGTGCGCGGCGGAGAAAATGCGCGCGTCGGACGTCATTTTGGCTTAATATCTCTTGTCTCCTTGGGAGTAGAAAGTCTTTTCATGGCTCTTTGGAAAGGGCTGCATCTCCCCTGTAATCGCCTTTAAGCGGCACGCGGATCGGACCCACCGTTCTCACGCTAAGATTTTTTAAATGTGTTGCGCGGCGGAGAAAATGCGCGCGTCGGACATCATTGCGGCTTAATATCTCTTGTCTCCTTGGGAGTAGAAAGTCTGTTCATGGCTCTTTGGAAAGGGATGCATCTCCCGTGTAATCGCCTTCGAGCGGCACGCGGATGGAACCCACGGTTTTCACGCTATGATTTTTTTAAATGTGGTGCGCGGCGGAGAAAATGCGCGCGTCGGACGTCATTGCGGCTTAATATCTCTTGTCTCCTTGGGAGTAGAAAGTCTGTTCATGGCTCTTTGGAAAGGGCTGCATCTCCCCTGTAATCGCCTTTAAGCGGCACGCGGATCGGACCCACCGTTCTTACGATACGATTTTTTAATGCCTCTAGGGACGGGCCGAAAGCGTGGCAGGTGGCGTTCGTTAGGGACAGTCATGGAGGTGATGCGCACCGAGTTGCAGGCCATTTGGACCTGGCCCGGCCTAGATGTGAGCGTTCAAATTCAGCGCGTTTGTTTAAACTTTCTCCTCCAATTCGTTGCAATTGTACAAGCGTTTCTCGCTCATCCGACTGGAGCGTAACGCTTTATATGTTAATATCTCTTGTCTCCTTGGGAGTAGAAAGTCTTTTCATGGCTCTTTGGAAAGGGCTGCATCTCCCCTGTAATCGCCTTCGAGCGGCACGCGGATCGAACCCACGGTTTTCACGCTATGATTTTTTTAAATGTGGTGCGCGGCGGAGAAAATGCGCGCGTCGGACGTCATTGCGGCTTAATATCTCTTGTCTCATTGGGAGTAGAAAGTCTGTTCATGGCTCTTTGGAAAGGGCTGCATCTCCCCTGTAATCGCCTTCGAGCGGCACGCGGATGGAACCCACGGTTTTCACGCTATGATTTTTTTAAATGTGGTGCGCGGCGGAGAAAATGCGCGCGTCGGACGTCATTGCGGCTTAATATCTCTTGTCTCCTTGGGAGTAGAAAGTCTGTTCATGGCTCTTTTGAAAGGGCTGCATCTCCCCTGTAATCGCCTTTAAGCGGCACGCGGATCGGACCCACCGTTCTTACGCTACGATTTTTTAAATGTGGTGCGCGGCGTAGAAAAGACGCGCGTAGGACGTATTTGCGGCTTAATATCTTTGGGCTCCTTGGGAGTAGAAAGTCTGTTCATGGCTCTTTGGAAAGGGATGCATCTCCCCTGTAATCGCCTTCGAGCGGCACGCGGATCGGAACCATCGTTATTACGCTACGATTTTTTAATGCCTCTAGGGACGGGCCGAAAGCGTGGCAGGTGGCGTTCGTTAGGGACAGTCATGGAGGTGATGCGCACCGAGTTGCAGGCCATTTGGACCTGGCCCGGCCTAGATGTGAGCGTTCAAATTCATCGCGTTTGTTTAAACTTTCTCCTCCAATTCGTTGCAATTGTACAAGCGTTTCTCGCTCATCCGACTGGAGCGTAACGCTTTATATGTTAATATTTCTGGTCTCCTTGGGAGTAGAAAGTCTGTTCATGGCTCTTTTGAAAGGGATGCATCTCCCCTGTAATCGCCTTCGAGCGGCACGCGGATCGAACCCACGGTTTTCACGCTACGATGGTTCCATCGTTATCACGCTACGATTTTTTTAATGCCTCTAGGGACGGGCCGAAAGCGTGGCAGGTGGCGTTCGTTAGGGACAGTCATGGAGGTGATGCGCACCGAGTTGCAGGCCATTTGGACCTGGACCGGCCTAGATGTGAGCGTTCAAATTCAGCGCGTTTGTTTAAACTTTCTCCTCCAATTCGTTGCAATTGTACAAGCGTTTCTCGCTCATCCGACTGGAGCGTAACGCTTTATATGTTAATATTTCTGGTCTCCTTGGGAGTAGAAAGTCTGTTCATGGCTCTTTTGAAAGGGATGCATCTCCCCTGTAATCGCCTTCGAGCGGCACGCGGATCGAACCCACGGTTTTCACGCTACGATTTTTTTTAAATGTGTTGCGCGGCGGAGAAAAGACGTGCGCCGGACGTATTTGCGGCTTAATATCTTTTGTCTCATTGGGAGTAGGAAGTCTGTTCATGGCTCTTTGGAAAGGGCTGCATCTCCCCTGTAATCGCCTTCGAGCGGCACGCGGATGGAACCCACGGTTTTCACGCTATGATTTTTTTAAATGTGGTGCGCGGCGGAGAAAATGCGCGCGTCGGACGTCATTGCGGCTTAATATCTCTTGTCTCCTTGGGAGTAGAAAGTCTTTTCATGGTTCTTTGGAAAGGGTTGCATCTCCCCTGTAATCGCCTTTAAGCGGCACGCGGATCGGACCCACCGTTCTCACGCTACGATTTTTTAAACGTGGTGCGCGTCGGAGAAAATGCGCGTAATATCTCTTGTCTCCTTGGGAGTAGAAAGTCTGTTCATGGCTCTTTGGAAAGGGCTGTATCTCCCCTGTAATCGCCTTCGAGCGGCACGCTCATCGGAACCATCGTTATCACGCTACGATTTTTTAATGCCGCCAGGGATAGACCGAAAGCGTGGCAGGTGGCGTTCGTTAGGGACAGTCATGGAGGTGATGCACACCGAGTTGCACGCCATTTGGAGTTGGCCCGGCCTAGATGTGAGCGTTCAAAGTCAGCGCGTTTGTTTAAACTTTCTCCTCCAATTCGTTGCAATTGTACAAGCGTTTCTCGTTCATCCGACTGGAGCGTAACGCTTTATATGTTAATATTTCTGGTCTCCTTGGGAGTAGAAAGTCTGTTCATGGCTCTTTTGAAAGGGATGCATCTCCCCTGTAATCGCCTTCGAGCGGCACGCGGATCGAACCCACGTTTTTCACGCTACGATTTTTTTTAAATGTGTTGCGCGGCGGAGAAAAGACGCGCGCCGGACGTATTTGCGGCTTAATATCTCTTGTCTCATTGGGTGTAGAAAGTCTGTTCATGGCTCTTTGGAAAGGGCTGCATCTCCCCTGTAATCGCCTTCGAGCGGCACGCGGATCGAACCCACGGTTTTCACGCTATGATTTTTTTAAATGTGGTGCGCGGCGGAGGAAATGCGCGCGTCGGACGTCATTTCGGCTTAATATCTCTTGTCTCCTTGGGAGTAGAAAGTCTTTTCATGGCTCTTTGGAAAGGGCTGCATCTCCGCTGTAATCGCCTTCGAGCGGCACGCGGATCGAACCCACGGTTTTCACGCTATGATTTTTTAAATGTGGTGCGCGGCGGAGGAAATGCGCGCGTCGGACGTCATTTCGGCTTAATATCTCTTGTCTCCTTGGGAGTAGAAAGTCTTTTCATGGCTCTTTGGAAAGGGCTGCATCTCCCTTGTAATCGCCTTTAAGCGGCACGCGGATCGAACCCACGGTTTTCACGCTACGATTTTTTTTAAATGTGTTGCGCGGCGGAGAATAGACGCGCGCCGGACGTATTTGCGGCTTGATATCTCTTGTCTCATTGGGAGTAGAATGTCTGTTCATGGCTCTTTGGAAAGGTTTGCATCTCCCCTGTAATCGCCTTTAAGCGGCACGCGGATCGGACCCACCGTTCTTACGCTACGATTTTTTAAATGTGGTGCGCGGCGTAGAAAAGACGCGCGTAGGACGTATTTGCGGCTTAATATCTTTGGGCTCCTTGGGAGTAGGAAGTCTGTTCATGCCTCTTTGGAAAGGGCTCCATCTCCCCTGTAATCGCCTTCGAGCGGCACGCGGATCGAACCCACGGTTTTCACGCTATGATTTTTTTAAATGTGCTGCGCGGCGGAGAAAATGCGCGCGTCGGACGTCATTGCGGCTTAATATCTCTTGTCTCCTTGGGAGTAGAAAGTCTTTTCATGGTTCTTTGGAAAGGGTTGCATCTCCCCTGTAATCGCCTTTAAGCGGCACGCGGATCGGACCCACCGTTCTCACGCTACGATTTTTTAAACGTGGTGCGCGTCGGAGAAAATGCGCGTAATATCTCTTGTCTCCTTGGGAGTAGAAAGTCTGTTCATGGCTCTTTGGAAAGGGCTGCATCTCCCCTGTAATCGCCTTCGCGCGGCACGCGGATCGGAACCATCGTTATTACGCTACGATTTTTAATGCCGACAGGGACGGGCCGAATGCTTGGCAGGTGGCGTTCGTTAGGAAAAGTCATGGACGTGATGCGGACCGAGTTGCAGGCCATTTGGACCTGGCCCGGCCTAGATGTGAGCCTTCAAAGTCAGCGCGTTTGTTTAAACTTTCTCCTCCAATTCGTTGCAATTGTACAAGCGTTTCTCGCTCATCCGACTGGAGCGTAACGCTTTATCTGTTAATATCTCTGGTCTCCTTGGGAGTAGAAAGTCTGTTCATGGCTCTTTGGAAAGGGCTGCATCTCCCCTGTAATCGCCTTCGCGCGGCACGCGGATCGGAACCATCGTTATTACGCTACGATTTTTAATGCCGACAGGGACGGGCCGAAAGCTTGGCAGGTGGCGTTCGTTAGGGACAGTCATGGAGGTGATGCGCACCGAGTTGCACGCCATTTGGAGTTGGCCCGGCCTAGATGTGAGCGTTCAAAGTCAGCGCGTTTGTTTAAACTTTCTCCTCCAATTCGTTGCAATTGTACAAGCGTTTCTCGCTCATCCGACTGGAGCGTAACGCTTTATATGTTAATATTTCTGGTCTCCTTGGGAGCAGAAAGTCTGTTCATGGCTCTTTTGAAAGGGATGCATCTCCCCTGTAATCGCCTTCGAGCGGCACGCGGATCGAACCCACGTTTTTCACGCTACGATTTTTTTTAAATGTGTTGCGCGGCGGAGAAAAGACGCGCGCCGGACGTATTTGCGGCTTAATATCTCTTGTCTCATTGGGTGTAGAAAGTCTGTTCATGGCTCTTTGGAAAGGGCTGCATCTCCCCTGTAATCGGCTTCGAGCGGCACGCGGATCGAACCCACGGTTTTCAAGCTATGATTTTTTTAAATGTGGTGCGCGGCGGAGGAAATGCGCGCGTCGGACGTCATTTCGGCTTAATATCTCTTGTCTCCTTGGGAGTAGAAAGTCTTTTCATGGCTCTTTGGAAAGGGCTGCATCTCCGCTGTAATCGCCTTCGAGCGGCACGCGGATCGAACCCACGGATTTCACGCTATGATTTTTTTAAATGTGGTGCGCGGCGGAGAAAATGCGCGCGTCGGACGTCATTTCGGCTTAATATCTATTGTCTCCTTGGGAGTAGAAAGTCTTTTCATGGCTCTTTGGAAAGGTTTGCATCTCCCTTGTAATCGCCTTTAAGCGGCACGCGGATTGGACCCACCGTTCTTCCGATACGATTTTTTAAATGTGGTGCGCGGCGTAGAAAAGACGCGCGTAGGACGTATTTGCGGCTTAATATCTTTGGGCTCCTTGGGAGTAGGAAGTCTGTTCATGCCTCTTTGGAAAGGGCTGCATCTCCCCTGTAATCGCCTTCGAGCGGCACGCGGATCGAACCCACGGTTTTCACGCTATGATTTTTTTAAATGTGCTGCGCGGCGGAGAAAATGCGCGCGTCGGATGTCATTGCGGCTTAATATCTCGTTTCCTTGGGAGTAGAAAGTCTTTTCATGGTTCTTTGGAAAGGGTTGCATCTCCCCTGTAATCGCCTTTAAGCGGCACGCGGATCGGACCCATCGTTCTCACGCTACGATTTTTTAAAATCCGCCAAGGACGGAACGAACGCTTGGCAGGTGGCGTTCGTGACGGACAGTCAAGCAGTTAATGCGCACCGAGCTGCAGGCCATTTGGACCTGGCCCAGCCTAGATGTGAGTATTCAAAGTCAGCACGTTTGTTTCAAAGTTCTCCACCAATTCGTTGTAATTGCGTGTGTGCGCGTGAACACCAGGTTTGTGGAGGAGTTCGTCCTTGGACTGTACAAGGGGAGACAGTGTGTGGCCTGGCTGCGTGAGGTTGCAGTTTGCTGGGCATGAGAGATTGGCATGTGGTGCCCTGGAGGTGTGGTTGTTCCAGGACGGGCAAGGTGGGGTAGTGTGGCTGGGTGACGGTGCGCTTCACTGGGGATGTGGTTGTGAGTTGCAGGCCCATTCCTTTGAATGACAGAAAGGATCTGATTTGTTTCCAGGTTTAAACGTACTTTGCTGGGTATGACTGTGACCTCTTGGGCCAGGAAGTCTGTTTCTAGTTTTATTTAAACGGTCAAACTGCGTGAAGTGTGCCCAGGCCCAGAGCTACTTTGCTGGGCATGGCTGTGTGACCTCTTGGGCCTGGAAGTCTGGTTGTAGTATGATTTTAAAGGGTCAAATGCTCTCCATTGTGTGTCCAGGTTTAAGGCTACTTTGCTGGGCATGTGATTTGGACCCATCGGGTACGGAAGCCTTTCCGTCACGTGCTCGTTTTCCACGCCTTCAGCGCAGGTAGCCTGCGAATTTAAAACCGACGTGCATTTTATTCTTTTCCCCTTTTATCCTTTCATATCTCTCCGCTACCTTGGAGAAGAGAGACGCACGCGGGTAAATAAAATGTAAATATCTCTAAATATCTGTATAATATGTAAATAAAAGGAAGATGTGGTTGTGTAGTGTAGTCGTTTGATTATAAATAATCTCATAATAATTTTATCCACAAATTCTTATACATTTATACATGTTTATCTCTCTCTTTGTGTGTGTGTGTGTGTGTGTGGTTCTGTGTCACTAGTGGGGCCTGTGGCCCGATTGGAGTGTTTGCGGTGTGAGAAGGAGGAGTTGGAGAACAGTTTGTTGGAGCAGCTGAAGGAGTTGAGGTTGCAGAAGCAGAAGGAGCTGCAGGTTCTTCAGGAGATGCTGAAACACAAGCAGCAGGAGGAGACAGAGCTCCTGCAGAAACAGCAGGAGGAGGAGGAGCATAACAGGTCCATCAAGAGTAAGTACTATGGAAATGCAATAATACTAACACAACTAATAATGAATGTTAGCCTTTAGGCTCCAATAAAAGTGATACTAATATATGTATAGTACTATATATATTATATTTTATATATTCAGTAGTAATTATGTAGTATATACAATCTATGTTATATCCAGCAGTAATGATACTTGCTCTGGCAGATATGAAAATGGCCTGTGAACAGGAGAAGAAATCTCTGGAGGAAGAACTTGAGAAGCTCAGACTGTCACTGCAGGTAGAGATCCCTTATAGTGTCAGTACACATCCACCAGTAGCTCCACCTTTCACTTATAACGTCAGTACACATTCAGTACACATTCCCACCTTTCCATTGTACTGGCTGTAGTGATGATTCGTGTGTGTGTTATACCAGCCCATAGAGGAGGACTTTATGAGTCTGAAAGTGGCGCTGGAGATGAAGAACCAGGAGATCAAAGATCAGCACGATCTTTTGGTCAAACTATATACTCTGTATGTATACTATATACTCTGTATGTAGTACCTGGTTTAACACTATATCCTCTGTATATATACTATATACTGTTTATGTAGTACCTGGTTTAACACTATACCCTCAGCTTACTCTAGTCTGCAGATGTGAAGAAATTAAACAGAATGTGTATCTGTGTATATGTGCGCACCTGTATGTGTCTGGTTGTAGTATTATTTAAAGGTTCAAACTGCGTGAAGTGTGCCCAGGCCCAGAGCTACTTTGATGGGCATGATTCTGTGACCTCTTGGGCCTTGAAATGTGGTGCTTTGAATGATTTAAAGAGTGAAACGGTCTGAAGTGTGCCCACGTTTAAAGCAACCTTGCTGGGCATGACTGTGTGACCTCTTGGGCCAGGAAGTCTGTTTCTAGTTTTATTTAAACGGTCAAACTGCGTGAAGTGTGCCCAGGCCCAGAGCTACTTTGCTGGGCATGACTGTGTGACCTCTTGGGCCTGGAAGTCTGGTTGTAGTATGATTTTAAAGGGTCAAATGGTCTCCATTGTGTGTCCAGGTTTAAGGCTACTTTTCTGGGCATGTGATTTGGACCCATCGTGTACGGAAGCCTTTCCGTCACGTGCTCGTTTTCCACGCCTTCAGCGCAGGTAGCCTGCGAATTTAAAACCGACGTGCATTTTATTCTTTTCCCCTTTTATCCCTTCATATCTCTCCGCTACCTTGGAGAAGAGAGACGCACGCGGGTAAATAAAATGTAAATATCTCTAAATATCTGTATAATATGTAAATAAAAGGAAGAAGTGGTTGTGTAGTGTAGTCGTTTCATTATAAATAATCTCATAATAATTTTATCCACAAATTCTTATACATTTATACATGTTTATCTCTCTCTGTGTGTGTGTGTGTGTGTGTGTGTGTGTGTGTGTGTGTGTGTGTGTGTGTGTGTGGTTCTGTGTCACTAGTGGGGCCTGTGGCCCGATTGGAGTGTTTGCGGTGTGAGAAGGAGGAGTTGGAGAACAGTTTGTTGGAGCAGCTGAAGGAGTTGAGGTTGCAGAAGCAGAAGGAGCTGCAGGTTCTTCAGGAGATGCTGAAACACAAGCAGCAGGAGGAGACAGAGCTCCTGCAGAAACAGCAGGAGGAGGAGGAGCATAACAGGTCCATCAAGAGTAAGTACTATGGAAATGCAATAATACTAACATAACTAATAATGAATGCTAGCCTTTAGGCTCCAATAAAAGTGATACTAATATATGTATAGTACTATATATATTATATTTTATATATTCAGTAGTAATTATGTAGTATATACAATCTATGTTATATCCAGCAGTAATGATACTTGCTCTGGCAGATATGAAAATGGCCTGTGAACAGGAGAAGAAATCTCTGGAGGAAGAACTTGAGAAGCTCAGACTGTCACTGCAGGTAGAGATCCCTTATAGTGTCAGTACACATCCACCAGTACCTCCACCTTTCACTTATAACGTCAGTACACATTCAGTACACATTCCCACCTTTCCATTGTACTGGCTGTAGTGATGATTCGTATGTGTGGGTTATACCAGCCCATAGAGGAGGACATTATGAGTCTGAAAGTGGCGCTGGAGATGAAGAACCAGGAGATCAAAGATCAGCACGATCTTTTGGTCAAACTATATACTCTGTATGTATACTATATCGAACCCACGGTTTTCACGCTACGATTTTTTAAAATGTGGTGAGCTGCGGAGAAAAGACGCGGTCCGGACGTATTTGTGGTTTAATATCTCTTGTCTCCTTGGGAGTAGGAAGTCTGTTCATGGCTCTTTGGAAAGGGCTGCATCTCCCCTCTAATCGCCTTCGAGCTTCAAGCGGATTGGACCCACGGTTATCACGCTACGATTTTTTAAAGCCGCCAGGGACGGGCCGAAAGCGTGGCAGGTGGCGTTCGTTAGGGACAGTCATGGAGGTGATGCGCACCGAGTTGCACGCCATTTGGACTTGGCCAGACCTAGATGTGAGCGTTCAAAGTCAGCGCGTTTGTTTAAACTTTCTCCTCCAATTCGTTGCAACTGCTCAAGCGTTTCTCGCTCATCCGACTGGAGCGTAACGCTTTATATGTTAATATCTCTTGTCTCCTTGGGAGTAGGAAGTCTGTTCATGGATCTTTGGAAAGGGCTGCATCTCCCCTGTAATCGCCTTCGAGCGGCACGCGGATCGAACCCACGGTTTTCACGCTATGATTTTTTTAAATGTGGTGCGCGGCGGAGAAAATGCGCGCGTCGGACGTCATTTCGGCTTAATATCTCTTGTCTCCTTGGGAGTAGAATGTCTTTTCATGGCTCTTTGGAAAGGGCTGCATCTCCCCTGTAATCGCCTTTAAGCGGCACGCGGATCGAACC
Organism: Electrophorus electricus; assembly: GCF_041902795.1. Taxonomy (NCBI): domain Eukaryota; kingdom Metazoa; phylum Chordata; class Actinopteri; order Gymnotiformes; family Gymnotidae; genus Electrophorus; species Electrophorus electricus. Next base: position 1,117,801 of record NW_027658746.1, on the reverse strand, counting down.
CATGGTTTTCACGCTATGATTTTTTTAAATGTGGTGCGCGGCGGAGAAAATGCGCGTGTCGGACATCATTGCTGCTTAATATCTCTTGTCTCCTTGGGAGTAGGAAGTCTGTTCATGGCTCTTTGGAAAGGGCTGCATCTCCCCTGTAATCGCCTTCGAGCGGCACGCGGATCGAACCCACGGTTTTCACGCTATGATTTTTTTAAATGTGGTGTGCGGCGGAGAAAATGCGCGCGTCGGATATCATTGCGGCTTAATATCTCTTTTCTCCTTGTGAGTAGAAAGTCTGTTCATGGCTCTTTGGAAAGGGCTGCATCTCCCCTGTAATCGCCTTCACGCGGCACGCGCATCGGAACCATCGTTATTACGCTACGATTTTTTAATGCCGCCAGGGACGGGCCGAAAGCGTGGCAGGTGGCGTTCGTTAGGGACCGTCATGGAGGTGATGCGCACCGAGTTGCAGGCCATTTGGACCTGGCCCGGCCTAGATGTGAGCGTTCAAAGTCAGCGCGTTTGTTTAAACTTTCTCCTCCAATTCGTTGCAACTGCTCAAGCGTTTCTCGCTCATCCGACTGGAGCGTAACGCTTTATATGTTAATATCTCTTGTCTCCTTGGGAGTAGGAAGTCTGTTCATGGATCTTTGGAAAGGGCTGCATCTCCCCTGTAATCGCCTTCGAGCGGCACGCGGATCGAACCCACGGTTTTCACGCTATGATTTTTTTAAATGTGTTGCGCGTCGGAGAAAATGCGCGCGTCGGACGTCATTGCGGCTTAATATCTCTTGTCTCCTTGGGAGTAGAAAGTCTGTTCATGGCTCTTTGGAAAGGGCTGTATCTCCCCTGTAATCGCCTTCGAGCGGCACGCGCATCGGAACCATCGTTATCACGCTACGATTTTTTAATGCCGCCAGGGATAGGCCGAAAGCGTGGCAGGTGGCGTTCGTTAGCGACAGTCATGGAGGTGATGCGCACCGAGTTGCACGCCATTTGGAGTTGGCCCGGCCTAGATGTGAGCGTTCAAAGTCAGCGCGTTTGTTTAAACTTTCTCCTCCAATTCGTTGCAATTGTACAAGCGTTTCTCGTTCATCCGACTGGAGCGTAACGATTTATATGTTAATATTTCTGGTCTCCTTGGGAGTAGAAAGTCTGTTCATGGCTCTTTTGAAAGGGATGCATCTCCCCTGTAATCGCCTTCGAGCGGCACGCGGATCGAACCCACGTTTTTCACGCTACGATTTTTTTTAAATGTGTTGCGCGGCGGAGAAAAGACGCGCGCCGGACGTATTTGCGGCTTAATATCTCTTGTCTCATTGGGTGTAGAAAGTCTGTTCATGGCTCTTTGGAAAGGGCTGCATCTCCCCTGTAATCGCCTTCGAGCGGCACGCGGATCGAACCCACGGTTTTCACGCTATGATTTTTTTAAATGTGGTGCGCGGCGGAAGAAATGCGCGCGTCGGACGTTATTTCGGCTTAATATCTCTTGTCTCCTTGGGAGTAGAAAGTCTTTTCATGGCTCTTTGGAAAGGGCTGCATCTCCGCTGTAATCGCCTTCGAGCGGCACGCGGATCGAACCCACGGTTTTCACGCTATGATTTTTTTAAATGTGGTGTGCGGCGGAGAAAATGCGCGCGTCGGACGTCATTTCGGCTTAATATCTATTGTCTCCTTGGGAGTAGAAAGTCTTTTCATGGCTCTTTGGAAAGGTTTGCATCTCCCTTGTAATCGCCTTTAAGCGGCACGCGGATTGGACCCACCGTTCTTCCGATACGATTTTTTAAATGTGGTGCGCGGCGTAGAAAAGACGCGCGTAGGACGTATTTGCGGCTTAATATCTTTGGGCTCCTTGGGAGTAGGAAGTCTGTTCATGCCTCTTTGGAAAGGGCTGCATCTCCCCTGTAATCGCCTTCGAGCGGCACGCGGATCGAACCCACGGTTTTCACGCTATGATTTTTTTAAATGTGGTGTGCGGCGGAGAAAATGCGCGCGTCGGATATCATTGCGGCTTAATATCTCTTTTCTCCTTGTGAGTAGAAAGTCTGTTCATGGCTCTTTGGAAAGGGCTGCATCTCCCCTGTAATCGCCTTCACGCGGCACGCGCATCGGAACCATCGTTATCACGCTACGATTTTTTAATGCCGCCAGGGACGGGCCGAAAGCGTGGCAGGTGGCGTTCGTTAGGGACCGTCATGGAGGTGATGCGCACCGAGTTGCAGGCCATTTGGACCTGGCCCGGCCTAGATGTGAGCGTTCAAAGTCAGCGCGTTTGTTTAAACTTTCTCCTCCAATTCGTTGCAACTGCTCAAGCGTTTCTCGCTCATCCGACTGGAGCGTAACGCTTTATATGTTAATATCTCTTGTCTCCTTGGGAGTAGGAAGTCTGTTCATGGATCTTTGGAAAGGGCTGCATCTCCCCTGTAATCGCCTTCGAGCGGCACGCGGATCGAACCCACGGTTTTCACGCTATGATTTTTTTAAATGTGTTGCGCGTCGGAGAAAATGCGCGCGTCGGACGTCATTGCGGCTTAATATCTCTTGTCTCCTTGGGAGTAGAAAGTCTGTTCATGGCTCTTTGGAAAGGGCTGTATCTCCCCTGTAATCGGCTTCGAGCGGCACGCGCATCGGAACCATCGTTATCACGCTACGATTTTTTAATGCCGCCAGGGATAGGCCGAAAGCGTGGCAGGTGGCGTTCGTTAGCGACAGTCATGGAGGTGATGCGCACCGAGTTGCACGCCATTTGGAGTTGGCCCGGCCTAGATGTGAGCGTTCAAAGTCAGCGCGTTTGTTTAAACTTTCTCCTCCAATTCGTTGCAATTGTACAAGCGTTTCTCGTTCATCCGACTGGAGCGTAACGATTTATATGTTAATATTTCTGGTCTCCTTGGGAGTAGAAAGTCTGTTCATGGCTCTTTTGAAAGGGATGCATCTGCCCTGTAATCGCCTTCGAGCGGCACGCGGATCGAACCCACGTTTTTCACGCTACGATTTTTTTTAAATGTGTTGCGCGGCGGAGAAAAGACGCGCGCCGGACGTATTTGCGGCTTAATATCTCTTGTCTCATTGGGTGTAGAAAGTCTGTTCATGGCTCTTTGGAAAGGGCTGCATCTCCCCTGTAATCGCCTTCGAGCGGCACGCGGATCGAACCCACGGTTTTCACGCTATGATTTTTTTAAATGTGTTGCGCGGCGGAGAAAATGCGCGCGTCGGACGTCATTTCGGCTTAATATCTATTGTCTCCTTGGGAGTAGAAAGTCTTTTCATGGCTCTTTGGAAAGGTTTGCATCTCCCTTGTAATCGCCTTTAAGCGGCACGCGGATTGGACCCACCGTTCTTCCTATACGATTTTTTAAATGTGGTGCGCGGCGTAGAAAAGACGCGCGTAGGACGTATTTGCGGCTTAATATCTTTGGGCTCCTTGGGAGTAGGAAGTCTGTTCATGCCTCTTTGGAAAGGGCTGCATCTCCCCTGTAATCGCCTTCGAGCGGCACGCGGATCGAACCCACGGTTTTCACGCTATGATTTTTTTAAATGTGGTGCGCGGCGGAGGAAATGCGCGCGTCGGACGTCATTTCGGCTTAATATCTCTTGTCTCCTTGGGAGTAGAAAGTCTTTTCATGGCTCTTTGGAAAGGGCTGCATCTCCCCTGTAATCGCCTTTAAGCGGCACGCGGATCGAACCCACGGTTTTCACGCTACGATTTTTTTTAAATGTGTTGCGCGGCGGAGAATAGACGCGCGCCGGACGTATTTGCGGCTTGATATCTCTTGTCTCATTGGGAGTAGAAAGTCTGTTCATGGCTCTTTGGAAAGGGCTGCATCTCCCCTGTAATCGCCTTCGAGCGGCACGCGGATCGAACCCACGGTTTTCACGCTATGATTTTTTTAAATGTGGTGCGCGGCGGAGAAAATGCGCGCGTCGGACGTCATTTCGGCTTAATATCTCTTGTCTCCTTGGGAGTAGAATGTCTTTTCATGGCTCTTTGGAAAGGGCTGCATCTCCCCTGTAATCGCCTTTAAGCGGCACGCGGATCGAACCCACGGTTTTCACGCTATGATTTTTTTAAATGTGGTGCGCGGCGGAGAAAATGCGCGTGTCGGACATCATTGCTGCTTAATATCTCTTGTCTCCTTGGGAGTAGGAAGTCTGTTCATGGCTCTTTGGAAAGGGCTGCATCTCCCCTGTAATCGCCTTCGAGCGGCACGCGGATCGAACCCACGGTTTTCACGCTATGATTTTTTTAAATGTGGTGTGCGGCGGAGAAAATGCGCGCGTCGGATATCATTGCGGCTTAATATCTCTTTTCTCCTTGTGAGTAGAAAGTCTGTTCATGGCTCGTTGGAAAGGGCTGCATCTCCCCTGTAATCGCCTTCACGCGGCACGCGCATCGGAACCATCGTTATCACGCTACGATTTTTTAATGCCGCCAGGGACGGGCCGAAAGCGTGGCAGGTGGCGTTCGTTAGGGACCGTCATGGAGGTGATGCGCACCGAGTTGCAGGCCATTTGGACCTGGCCCGGCCTAGATGTGAGCGTTCAAAGTCAGCGCGTTTGTTTAAACTTTCTCCTCCAATTCGTTGCAACTGCTCAAGCGTTTCTCGCTCATCCGACTGGAGCGTAACGCTTTATATGTTAATATCTCTTGTCTCCTTGGGAGTAGGAAGTCTGTTCATGGATCTTTGGAAAGGGCTGCATCTCCCCTGTAATCGCCTTCGAGCGGCACGCGGATCGAACCCACGGTTTTCACGCTATGATTTTTTTAAATGTGTTGCGCGTCGGAGAAAATGCGCGCGTCGGACGTCATTGCGGCTTAATATCTCTTGTCTCCTTGGGAGTAGAAAGTCTGTTCATGGCTCTTTGGAAAGGGCTGTATCTCCCCTGTAATCGCCTTCGAGCGGCACGCGCATCGGAACCATCGTTATCACGCTACGATTTTTTAATGCCGCCAGGGATAGGCCGAAAGCGTGGCAGGTGGCGTTCGTTAGCGACAGTCATGGAGGTGATGCGCACCGAGTTGCACGCCATTTGGAGTTGGCCCGGCCTAGATGTGAGCGTTCAAAGTCAGCGCGTTTGTTTAAACTTTCTCCTCCAATTCGTTGCAATTGTACAAGCGTTTCTCGTTCATCCGACTGGAGCGTAACGATTTATATGTTAATATTTCTGGTCTCCTTGGGAGTAGAAAGTCTGTTCATGGCTCTTTTGAAAGGGATGCATCTCCCCTGTAATCGCCTTCGAGCGGCACGCGGATCGAACCCACGTTTTTCACGCTACGATTTTTTTTAAATGTGTTGCGCGGCGGAGAAAAGACGCGCGCCGGACGTATTTGCGACTTAATATCTCTTGTCTCATTGGGTGTAGAAAGTCTGTTCATGGCTCTTTGGAAAGGGCTGCATCTCCCCTGTAATCGCCTTCGAGCGGCACGCGGATCGAACCCACGGTTTTCACGCTATGATTTTTTTAAATGTGGTGCGCGGCGGAAGAAATGCGCGCGTCGGACGTCATTTCGGCTTAATATCTCTTGTCTCCTTGGGAGTAGAAAGTCTTTTCATGGCTCTTTGGAAAGGGCTGCATCTCCGCTGTAATCGCCTTCGAGCGGCACGCGGATCGAACCCACGGTTTTCACGCTATGATTTTTTTAAATGTGGTGTGCGGCGGAGAAAATGCGCGCGTCGGACGTCATTTCGGCTTAATATCTATTGTCTCCTTGGGAGTAGAAAGTCTTTTCATGGCTCTTTGGAAAGGTTTGCATCTCCCTTGTAATCGCCTTTAAGCGGCACGCGGATTGGACCCACCGTTCTTCCGACACGATTTTTTAAATGTGGTGCGCGGCGTAGAAAAGACGCGCGTAGGACGTATTTGCGGCTTAATATCTTTGGGCTCCTTGGGAGTAGGAAGTCTGTTCATGCCTCTTTGGAAAGGGCTGCATCTCCCCTGTAATCGCCTTCGAGCGGCACGCGGATCGAACCCACGGTTTTCACGCTATGATTTTTTTAAATGTGGTGCGCGGCGGAGGAAATGCGCGCGTCGGACGTCATTTCGGCTTAATATCTCTTGTCTCCTTGGGAGTAGAAAGTCTTTTCATGGCTCTTTGGAAAGGGCTGCATCTCCCCTCTAATCGCCTTTAAGCGGCACGCGGATCGAACCCACGGTTTTCACGCTACGATTTTTTTTAAATGTGTTGCGCGGCGGAGAATAGACGCGCGCCGGACGTATTTGCGGCTTGATATCTCTTGTCTCATTGGGAGTAGAAAGTCTGTTCATGGCTCTTTGGAAAGGGCTGCATCTCCCCTGTAATCGCCTTCGAGCGGCACGCGGATCGAACCCACGGTTTTCACGCTACGATTTTTTTTAAATGTGTTGCGCGGCGGAGAAAAGACGCGCGCCGGACGTATTTGCGGCTTAATATCTCTTGTCTCATTGGGTGTAGAAAGTCTGTTCATGGCTCTTTGGAAAGGGCTGCATCTCCGCTGTAATCGCTTCGAGCGGCACGCGGATCGAACCCACGGTTTTCACGCTATGATTTTTTTAAATGTGGTGCGCGGCGGAGAAAATGCGCGCGTCGGACGTCATTTCGGCTTAATATCTATTGTCTCCTTGGGAGTAGAAAGTCTTTTCATGGCTCTTTGGAAAGGTTTGCATCTCCCTTGTAATCGCCTTTAAGCGGCACGCGGATTGGACCCACCGTTCTTCCGATACGATTTTTTAAATGTGGTGCGCGGCGTAGAAAAGACGCGCGTAGGACGTATTTGCGGCTTAATATCTTTGGGCTCCTTGGGAGTAGGAAGTCTGTTCATGGCTCTTTTGAAAGGGATGCATCTCCCCTGTAATCGCCTTCGAGCGGCACGCGGATCGAACCCACGGTTTTCACGCTACGATGGTTCCATCGTTATCACGCTACGATTTTTTAATGCCTCTAGGGACGGGCCGAAAGCGTGGCAGGTGGCGTTCGTTAGGGACAGTCATGGAGGTGATGCGCACCGAGTTGCAGGCCATTTGGACCTGGACCGGCCTAGATGTGAGCGTTCAAATTCAGCGCGTTTGTTTAAACTTTCTCCTCCAATTCGTTGCAATTGTACAAGCGTTTCTCGCTCATCCGACTGGAGCGTAACGCTTTATATGTTAATATTTCTGGTCTCCTTGGGAGTAGAAAGTCTGTTCATGGCTCTTTTGAAAGGGATGCATCTCCCCTGTAATCGCCTTCGAGCGGCACGCGGATCGAACCCACGGTTTTCACGCTACGATTTTTTTTAAATGTGTTGCGCGGCGGAGAAAAGACGTGCGCCGGACGTATTTGCGGCTTAATATCTTTTGTCTCATTGGGAGTAGGAAGTCTGTTCATGGCTCTTTGGAAAGGGCTGCATCTCCCCTGTAATCGCCTTCGAGCGGCACGCGGATGGAACCCACGGTTTTCACGCTATGATTTTTTTAAATGTGGTGCGCGGCGGAGAAAATGCGCGCGTCGGACGTCATTGCGGCTTAATATCTCTTGTCTCCTTGGGAGTAGAAAGTCTTTTCATGGTTCTTTGGAAAGGGTTGCATCTCCCCTGTAATCGCCTTTAAGCGGCACGCGGATCGGACCCACCGTTCTCACGCTACGATTTTTTAAACGTGGTGCGCGTCGGAGAAAATGCGCGTAATATCTCTTGTCTCCTTGGGAGTAGAAAGTCTGTTCATGGCTCTTTGGAAAGGGCTGTATCTCCCCTGTAATCGCCTTCGAGCGGCACGCTCATCGGAACCATCGTTATCACGCTACGATTTTTTAATGCCGCCAGGGATAGACCGAAAGCGTGGCAGGTGGCGTTCGTTAGGGACAGTCATGGAGGTGATGCACACCGAGTTGCACGCCATTTGGAGTTGGCCCGGCCTAGATGTGAGCGTTCAAAGTCAGCGCGTTTGTTTAAACTTTCTCCTCCAATTCGTTGCAATTGTACAAGCGTTTCTCGTTCATCCGACTGGAGCGTAACGCTTTATATGTTAATATTTCTGGTCTCCTTGGGAGTAGAAAGTCTGTTCATGGCTCTTTTGAAAGGGATGCATCTCCCCTGTAATCGCCTTCGAGCGGCACGCGGATCGAACCCACGTTTTTCACGCTACGATTTTTTTTAAATGTGTTGCGCGGCGGAGAAAAGACGCGCGCCGGACGTATTTGCGGCTTAATATCTCTTGTCTCATTGGGTGTAGAAAGTCTGTTCATGGCTCTTTGGAAAGGGCTGCATCTCCCCTGTAATCGCCTTCGAGCGGCACGCGGATCGAACCCACGGTTTTCACGCTATGATTTTTTTAAATGTGGTGCGCGGCGGAGGAAATGCGCGCGTCGGACGTCATTTCGGCTTAATATCTCTTGTCTCCTTGGGAGTAGAAAGTCTTTTCATGGCTCTTTGGAAAGGGCTGCATCTCCCTTGTAATCGCCTTTAAGCGGCACGCGGATCGAACCCACGGTTTTCACGTTACGATTTTTTTTAAATGTGTTGCGCGGCGGAGAATAGACGCGCGCCGGACGTATTTGCGGCTTGATATCTCTTGTCTCATTGGGAGTAGAATGTCTGTTCATGGCTCTTTGGAAAGGTTTGCATCTCCCCTGTAATCGCCTTTAAGCGGCACGCGGATCGGACCCACCGTTCTTACGCTACGATTTTTTAAATGTGGTGCGCGGCGTAGAAAAGACGCGCGTAGGACGTATTTGCGGCTTAATATCTTTGGGCTCCTTGGGAGTAGGAAGTCTGTTCATGCCTCTTTGGAAAGGGCTCCATCTCCCCTGTAATCGCCTTCGAGCGGCACGCGGATCGAACCCACGGTTTTCACGCTATGATTTTTTTAAATGTGCTGCGCGGCGGAGAAAATGCGCGCGTCGGACGTCATTGCGGCTTAATATCTCTTGTCTCCTTGGGAGTAGAAAGTCTTTTCATGGTTCTTTGGAAAGGGTTGCATCTCCCCTGTAATCGCCTTTAAGCGGCACGCGGATCGGACCCACCGTTCTCACGCTACGATTTTTTAAACGTGGTGCGCGTCGGAGAAAATGCGCGTAATATCTCTTGTCTCCTTGGGAGTAGAAAGTCTGTTCATGGCTCTTTGGAAAGGGCTGCATCTCCCCTGTAATCGCCTTCGCGCGGCACGCGGATCGGAACCATCGTTATTACGCTACGATTTTTAATGCCGACAGGGACGGGCCGAATGCTTGGCAGGTGGCGTTCGTTAGGAAAAGTCATGGACGTGATGCGGACCGAGTTGCAGGCCATTTGGACCTGGCCCGGCCTAGATGTGAGCCTTCAAAGTCAGCGCGTTTGTTTAAACTTTCTCCTCCAATTCGTTGCAATTGTACAAGCGTTTCTCGCTCATCCGACTGGAGCGTAACGCTTTATCTGTTAATATCTCTGGTCTCCTTGGGAGTAGAAAGTCTGTTCATGGCTCTTTGGAAAGGGCTGCATCTCCCCTGTAATCGCCTTCGCGCGGCACGCGGATCGGAACCATCGTTATTACGCTACGATTTTTAATGCCGACAGGGACGGGCCGAAAGCTTGGCAGGTGGCGTTCGTTAGGGACAGTCATGGAGGTGATGCGCACCGAGTTGCACGCCATTTGGAGTTGGCCCGGCCTAGATGTGAGCGTTCAAAGTCAGCGCGTTTGTTTAAACTTTCTCCTCCAATTCGTTGCAATTGTACAAGCGTTTCTCGCTCATCCGACTGGAGCGTAACGCTTTATATGTTAATATTTCTGGTCTCCTTGGGAGCAGAAAGTCTGTTCATGGCTCTTTTGAAAGGGATGCATCTCCCCTGTAATCGCCTTCGAGCGGCACGCGGATCGAACCCACGTTTTTCACGCTACGATTTTTTTTAAATGTGTTGCGCGGCGGAGAAAAGACGCGCGCCGGACGTATTTGCGGCTTAATATCTCTTGTCTCATTGGGTGTAGAAAGTCTGTTCATGGCTCTTTGGAAAGGGCTGCATCTCCCCTGTAATCGGCTTCGAGCGGCACGCGGATCGAACCCACGGTTTTCAAGCTATGATTTTTTTAAATGTGGTGCGCGGCGGAGGAAATGCGCGCGTCGGACGTCATTTCGGCTTAATATCTCTTGTCTCCTTGGGAGTAGAAAGTCTTTTCATGGCTCTTTGGAAAGGGCTGCATCTCCGCTGTAATCGCCTTCGAGCGGCACGCGGATCGAACCCACGGATTTCACGCTATGATTTTTTTAAATGTGGTGCGCGGCGGAGAAAATGCGCGCGTCGGACGTCATTTCGGCTTAATATCTATTGTCTCCTTGGGAGTAGAAAGTCTTTTCATGGCTCTTTGGAAAGGTTTGCATCTCCCTTGTAATCGCCTTTAAGCGGCACGCGGATTGGACACACCGTTCTTCCGATACGATTTTTTAAATGTGGTGCGCGGCGTAGAAAAGACGCGCGTAGGACGTATTTGCGGCTTAATATCTTTGGGCTCCTTGGGAGTAGGAAGTCTGTTCATGCCTCTTTGGAAAGGGCTGCATCTCCCCTGTAATCGCCTTCGAGCGGCACGCGGATCGAACCCACGGTTTTCACGCTATGATTTTTTTAAATGTGCTGCGCGGCGGAGAAAATGCGCGCGTCGGATGTCATTGCGGCTTAATATCTCGTTTCCTTGGGAGTAGAAAGTCTTTTCATGGTTCTTTGGAAAGGGTTGCATCTCCCCTGTAATCGCCTTTAAGCGGCACGCGGATCGGACCCATCGTTCTCACGCTACGATTTTTTAAAATCCGCCAAGGACGGAACGAACGCTTGGCAGGTGGCGTTCGTGACGGACAGTCAAGCAGTTAATGCGCACCGAGCTGCAGGCCATTTGGACCTGGCCCAGCCTAGATGTGAGTATTCAAAGTCAGCACGTTTGTTTCAAAGTTCTCCACCAATTCGTTGTAATTGCGTGTGTGCGCGTGAACACCAGGTTTGTGGAGGAGTTCGTCCTTGGACTGTACAAGGGGAGACAGTGTGTGGCCTGGCTGCGTGAGGTTGCAGTTTGCTGGGCATGAGAGATTGGCATGTGGTGCCCTGGAGGTGTGGTTGTTCCAGGACGGGCAAGGTGGGGTAGTGTGGCTGGGTGACGGTGCGCTTCACTGGGGATGTGGTTGTGAGTTGCAGGCCCATTCCTTTGAATGACAGAAAGGATCTGATTTGTTTCCAGGTTTAAACGTACTTTGCTGGGTATGACTGTGACCTCTTGGGCCAGGAAGTCTGTTTCTAGTTTTATTTAAACGGTCAAACTGCGTGAAGTGTGCCCAGGCCCAGAGCTACTTTGCTGGGCATGGCTGTGTGACCTCTTGGGCCTGGAAGTCTGGTTGTAGTATGATTTTAAAGGGTCAAATGCTCTCCATTGTGTGTCCAGGTTTAAGGCTACTTTGCTGGGCATGTGATTTGGACCCATCGGGTACGGAAGCCTTTCCGTCACGTGCTCGTTTTCCACGCCTTCAGCGCAGGTAGCCTGCGAATTTAAAACCGACGTGCATTTTATTCTTTTCCCCTTTTATCCTTTCATATCTCTCCGCTACCTTGGAGAAGAGAGACGCACGCGGGTAAATAAAATGTAAATATCTCTAAATATCTGTATAATATGTAAATAAAAGGAAGATGTGGTTGTGTAGTGTAGTCGTTTGATTATAAATAATCTCATAATAATTTTATCCACAAATTCTTATACATTTATACATGTTTATCTCTCTCTTTGTGTGTGTGTGTGTGTGTGTGGTTCTGTGTCACTAGTGGGGCCTGTGGCCCGATTGGAGTGTTTGCGGTGTGAGAAGGAGGAGTTGGAGAACAGTTTGTTGGAGCAGCTGAAGGAGTTGAGGTTGCAGAAGCAGAAGGAGCTGCAGGTTCTTCAGGAGATGCTGAAACACAAGCAGCAGGAGGAGACAGAGCTCCTGCAGAAACAGCAGGAGGAGGAGGAGCATAACAGGTCCATCAAGAGTAAGTACTATGGAAATGCAATAATACTAACATAACTAATAATGAATGTTAGCCTTTAGGCTCCAATAAAAGTGATACTAATATATGTATAGTACTATATATATTATATTTTATATATTCAGTAGTAATTATGTAGTATATACAATCTATGTTATATCCAGCAGTAATGATACTTGCTCTGGCAGATATGAAAATGGCCTGTGAACAGGAGAAGAAATCTCTGGAGGAAGAACTTGAGAAGCTCAGACTGTCACTGCAGGTAGAGATCCCTTATAGTGTCAGTACTCATCCACCAGTAGCTCCACCTTTCACTTATAACGTCAGTACACATTCAGTACACATTCCCACCTTTCCATTGTACTGGCTGTAGTGATGATTCGTGTGTGTGTTATACCAGCCCATAGAGGAGGACTTTATGAGTCTGAAAGTGGCGCTGGAGATGAAGAACCAGGAGATCAAAGATCAGCACGATCTTTTGGTCAAACTATATACTCTGTATGTATACTATATACTCTGTATGTAGTACCTGGTTTAACACTATATCCTCTGTATATATACTATATACTGTTTATGTAGTACCTGGTTTAACACTATACCCTCAGCTTACTCTAGTCTGCAGATGTGAAGAAATTAAACAGAATGTGTATCTGTGTATATGTGCGCACCTGTATGTGTCTGGTTGTAGTATTATTTAAAGGTTCAAACTGCGTGAAGTGTGCCCAGGCCCAGAGCTACTTTGATGGGCATGATTCTGTGACCTCTTGGGCCTTGAAATGTGGTGCTTTGAATGATTTAAAGAGTGAAACGGTCTGAAGTGTGCCCACGTTTAAAGCAACCTTGCTGGGCATGACTGTGTGACCTCTTGGGCCAGGAAGTCTGTTTCTAGTTTTATTTAAACGGTCAAACTACGTGAAGTGTGCCCAGGCCCAGAGCTACTTTGCTGGGCATGACTGTGTGACCTCTTGGGCCTGGAAGTCTGGTTGTAGTATGATTTTAAAGGGTCAAATGGTCTCCATTGTGTGTCCAGGTTTAAGGCTACTTTTCTGGGCATGTGATTTGGACCCATCGTGTACGGAAGCCTTTCCGTCACGTGCTCGTTTTCCACGCCTTCAGCGCAGGTAGCCTGCGAATTTAAAACCGACGTGCATTTTATTCTTTTCCCCTTTTATCCCTTCATATCTCTCTGCTACCTTGGAGAAGAGAGACGCACGCGGGTAAATAAAATGTAAATATCTCTAAATATCTGTATAATATGTAAATAAAAGGAAGAAGTGGTTGTGTAGTGTAGTCGTTTCATTATAAATAATCTCATAATAATTTTATCCACAAATTCTTATACATTTATACATGTTTATCTCTCTCTGTGTGTGTGTGTGTGTGTGTGTGTGTGTGTGTGTGTGTGTGTGTGTGTGTGGTTCTGTGTCACTAGTGGGGCCTGTGGCCCGATTGGAGTGTTTGCGGTGTGAGAAGGAGGAGTTGGAGAACAGTTTGTTGGAGCAGCTGAAGGAGTTGAGGTTGCAGAAGCAGAAGGAGCTGCAGGTTCTTCAGGAGATGCTGAAACACAAGCAGCATGAGGAGACAGAGCTCCTGCAGAAACAGCAGGAGGAGGAGGAGCATAACAGGTCCATCAAGAGTAAGTACTATGGAAATGCAATAATACTAACATAACTAATAATGAATGCTAGCCTTTAGGCTCCAATAAAAGTGATACTAATATATGTATAGTACTATATATATTATATTTTATATATTCAGTAGTAATTATGTAGTATATACAATCTATGTTATATCCAGCAGTAATGATACTTGCTCTGGCAGATATGAAAATGGCCTGTGAACAGGAGAAGAAATCTCTGGAGGAAGAACTTGAGAAGCTCAGACTGTCACTGCAGGTAGAGATCCCTTATAGTGTCAGTACACATCCACCAGTACCTCCACCTTTCACTTATAACGTCAGTACACATTCAGTACACATTCCCACCTTTCCATTGTACTGGCTGTAGTGATGATTCGTATGTGTGGGTTATACCAGCCCATAGAGGAGGACATTATGAGTCTGAAAGTGGCGCTGGAGATGAAGAACCAGGAGATCAAAGATCAGCACGATCTTTTGGTCAAACTATATACTCTGTATGTATACTATATCGAACCCACGGTTTTCACGCTACGATTTTTTAAAATGTGGTGAGCTGCGGAGAAAAGACGCGGTCCGGACGTATTTGTGGCTTAATATCTCTTGTCTCCTTGGGAGTAGGAAGTCTGTTCATGGCTCTTTGGAAAGGGCTGCATCTCCCCTCTAATCGCCTTCGAGCTTCAAGCGGATTGGACCCACGGTTATCACGCTACGATTTTTTAAAGCCGCCAGGGACGGGCCGAAAGCGTGGCAGGTGGCGTTCGTTAGGGACAGTCATGGAGGTGATGCGCACCGAGTTGCACGCCATTTGGACTTGGCCAGACCTAGATGTGAGCGTTCAAAGTCAGCGCGTTTGTTTAAACTTTCTCCTCCAATTCGTTGCAACTGCTCAAGCGTTTCTCGCTCATCCGACTGGAGCGTAACGCTTTATATGTTAATATCTCTTGTCTCCTTGGGAGTAGGAAGTCTGTTCATGGATCTTTGGAAAGGGCTGCATCTCCCCTGTAATCGCCTTCGAGCGGCACGCGGATCGAACCCACGGTTTTCACGCTATGATTTTTTTAAATGTGGTGCGCGGCGGAGAAAATGCGCGCGTCGGACGTCATTTCGGCTTAATATCTCTTGTCTCCTTGGGAGTAGAATGTCTTTTCATGGCTCTTTGGAAAGGGCTGCATCTCCCCTGTAATCGCCTTTAAGCGGCACGCGGATCGAACCCACGGTTTTCACGCTATGATTTTTTTAAATGTGGTGCGCGGCGGAGAAAATGCGCGTGTCGGACATCATTGCTGCTTAATATCTCTTGTCTCCTTGGGAGTAGGAAGTCTGTTCATGGCTCTGTGGAAAGGGCTGCATCTCCCCTGTAATCGCCTTCGAGCGGCACGCGGATCGAACCCACGGTTTTCACGCTATGATTTTTTTAAATGTGGTGTGCGGCGGAGAAAATGCGCGCGTCGGATATCATTGCGGCTTAATATCTCTTTTCTCCTTGTGAGTAGAAAGTCTGTTCATGGCTCTTTGGAAAGGGCTGCATCTCCCCTGTAATCGCCTTCACGCGGCACGCGCATCGGAACCATCGTTATCACGCTACGATTTTTTAATGCCGCCAGGGACGGGCCGAAAGCGTGGCAGGTGGCGTTCGTTAGGGACCGTCATGGAGGTGATGCGCACCGAGTTGCAGGCCATTTGGACCTGGCCCGGCCTAGATGTGAGCGTTCAAAGTCAGCGCGTTTGTTTAAACTTTCTCCTCCAATTCGTTGCAACTGCTCAAGCGTTTCTCGCTCATCCGACTGGAGCGTAACGCTTTATATGTTAATATCTCTTGTCTCCTTGGGAGTAGGAAGTCTGTTCATGGATCTTTGGAAAGGGCTGCATCTCCCCTGTAATCGCCTTCGAGCGGCACGCGGATCGAACCCACGGTTTTCACGCTATGATTTTTTTAAATGTGTTGCGCGTCGGAGAAAATGCGCGCGTCGGACGTCATTGCGGCTTAATATCTCTTGTCTCCTTGGGAGTAGAAAGTCTGTTCATGGCTCTTTGGAAAGGGCTGTATCTCCCCTGTAATCGCCTTCGAGCGGCACGCGCATCGGAACCATCGTTATCACGCTACGATTTTTTAATGCCGCCAGGGATAGGCCGAAAGCGTGGCAGGTGGCGTTCGTTAGCGACAGTCATGGAGGTGATGCGCACCGAGTTGCACGCCATTTGGAGTTGGCCCGGCCTAGATGTGAGCGTTCAAAGTCAGCGCGTTTGTTTAAACTTTCTCCTCCAATTCGTTGCAATTGTACAAGCGTTTCTCGTTCATCCGACTGGAGCGTAACGATTTATATGTTAATATTTCTGGTCTCCTTGGGAGTAGAAAGTCTGTTCATGGCTCTTTTGAAAGGGATGCATCTCCCCTGTAATCGCCTTCGAGCGGCACGCGGATCGAACCCACGTTTTTCACGCTACGATTTTTTTTAAATGTGTTGCGCGGCGGAGAAAAGACGCGCGCCGGACGTATTTGCGGCTTAATATCTCTTGTCTCATTGGGTGTAGAAAGTCTGTTCATGGCTCTTTGGAAAGGGCTGCATCTCCCCAGTAATCGCCTTCGAGCGGCACGCGGATCGAACCCACGGTTTTCACGCTATGATTTTTTTAAATGTGGTGCGCGGCGGAAGAAATGCGCGCGTCGGACGTTATTTCGGCTTAATATCTCTTGTCTCCTTGGGAGTAGAAAGTCTTTTCATGGCTCTTTGGAAAGGGCTGCATCTCCGCTGTAATCGCCTTCGAGCGGCACGCGGATCGAACCCACGGTTTTCACGCTATGATTTTTTTAAATGTGGTGTGCGGCGGAGAAAATGCGCGCGTCGGACGTCATTTCGGCTTAATATCCATTGTCTCCTTGGGAGTAGAAAGTCTTTTCATGGCTCTTTGGAAAGGTTTGCATCTCCCTTGTAATCGCCTTTAAGCGGCACGCGGATTGGACCCACCGTTCTTCCGATACGATTTTTTAAATGTGGTGCGCGGCGTAGAAAAGACGTGCGTAGGACGTATTTGCGGCTTAATATCTTTGGGCTCCTTGGGAGTAGGAAGTCTGTTCATGCCTCTTTGGAAAGGGCTGCATCTCCCCTGTAATCGCCTTCGAGCGGCACGCGGATCGAACCCACGGTTTTCACGCTATGATTTTTTTAAATGTGGTGTGCGGCGGAGAAAATGCGCGCGTCGGATATCATTGCGGCTTAATATCTCTTTTCTCCTTGTGAGTAGAAAGTCTGTTCATGGCTCTTTGGAAAGGGCTGCATCTCCCCTGTAATCGCCTTCACGCGGCACGCGCATCGGAACCATCGTTATCACGCTACGATTTTTTAATGCCGCCAGGGACGGGCCGAAAGCGTGGCAGGTGGCGTTCGTTAGGGACCGTCATGGAAGTGATGCGCACCGAGTTGCAGGCCATTTGGACCTGGCCCGGCCTAGATGTGAGCGTTCAAAGTCAGCGCGTTTGTTTAAACTTTCTCCTCCAATTCGTTGCAACTGCTCAAGCGTTTCTCGCTCATCCGACTGGAGCGTAACGCTTTATATGTTAATATCTCTTGTCTCCTTGGGAGTAGGAAGTCTGTTCATGGATCTTTGGAAAGGGCTGCATCTCCCCTGTAATCGCCTTCGAGCGGCACGCGGATCGAACCCACGGTTTTCACGCTATGATTTTTTTAAATGTGTTGCGCGTCGGAGAAAATGCGCGCGTCGGACGTCATTGCGGCTTAATATCTCTTGTCTCCTTGGGAGTAGAAAGTCTGTTCATGGCTCTTTGGAAAGGGCTGCATCTCCCCTGTAATCGCCTTTGAGCGGCACGCGCATCGGAACCATCGTTATCACGCTACGATTTTTTAATGCCGCCAGGGATAGGCCGAAAGCGTGGCAGGTGGCGTTCGTTAGCGACAGTCATGGAGGTGATGCGCACCGAGTTGCACGCCATTTGGAGTTGGCCCGGCCTAGATGTGAGCGTTCAAAGTCAGCGCGTTTGTTTAAACTTTCTCCTCCAATTCGTTGCAATTGTACAAGCGTTTCTCGTTCATCCGACTGGAGCGTAACGATTTATATGTTAATATTTCTGGTCTCCTTGGGAGTAGAAAGTCTGTTCATGGCTCTTTTGAAAGGGATGCATCTCCCCTGTAATCGCCTTCGAGCGGCACGCGGATCGAACCCACGTTTTTCACGCTACGATTTTTTTTAAATGTGTTGCGCGGCGGAGAAAAGACGCGCGCCGGACGTATTTGCGGCTTAATATCTCTTGTCTCATTGGGTGTAGAAAGTCTGTTCATGGCTCTTTGGAAAGGGCTGCATCTCCCCTGTAATCGCCTTCGAGCGGCACGCGGATCGAACCCACGGTTTTCACGCTATGATTTTTTTAAATGTGGTGCGCGGCGGAAGAAATGCGCGCGTCGGACGTCATTTCGGCTTAATATCTCTTGTCTCCTTGGGAGTAGAAAGTCTTTTCATGGCTCTTTGGAAAGGGCTGCATCTCCGCTGTAATCGCCTTCGAGCGGCACGCGGATCGAACCCACGGTTTTCACGCTATGATTTTTTTAAATGTGGTGTGCGGCGGAGAAAATGCGCGCGTCGGACGTCATTTCGGCTTAATATCTATTGTCTCCTTGGGAGTAGAAAGTCTTTTCATGGCTCTTTGGAAAGGTTTGCATCTCCCTTGTAATCGCCTTTAAGCGGCACGCGGATTGGACCCACCGTTCTTCCTATACGATTTTTTAAATGTGGTGCGCGGCGTAGAAAAGACGCGCGTAGGACGTATTTGCGGCTTAATATCTTTGGGCTCCTTGGGAGTAGGAAGTCTGTTCATGCCTCTTTGGAAAGGGCTGCATCTCCCCTGTAATCGCCTTCGAGCGGCACGCGGATCGAACCCACGGTTTTCACGCTATGATTTTTTTAAATGTGGTGCGCGGCGGAGGAAATGCGCGCGTCGGACGTCATTTCGGCTTAATATCTCTTGTCTCCTTGGGAGTAGAAAGTCTTTTCATGGCTCTTTGGAAAGGGCTGCATCTCCCCTGTAATCGCCTTTAAGCGGCACGCGGATCGAACCCACGGTTTTCACGCTACGATTTTTTTTAAATGTGTTGCGCGGCGGAGAATAGACGCGCGCCGGACGTATTTGCGGCTTGATATCTCTTGTCTCATTGGGAGTAGAAAGTCTGTTCATGGCTCTTTGGAAAGGGCTGCATCTCCCCTGTAATCGCCTTCGAGCGGCACGCGGATCGAACCCACGGTTTTCACGCTATGATTTTTTTAAATGTGGTGCGCGGCGGAGAAAATGCGCGCGTCGGACGTCATTTCGGCTTAATATCTCTTGTCTCCTTGGGAGTAGAATGTCTTTTCATGGCTCTTTGGAAAGGGCTGCATCTCCCCTGTAATCGCCTTTAAGCGGCACGCGGATCGAACCCACGGTTTTCACGCTATGATTTTTTTAAATGTGGTGCGCGGCGGAGAAAATGCGCGTGTCGGACATCATTGCTGCTTAATATCTCTTGTCTCCTTGGGAGTAGGAAGTCTGTTCATGGCTCTTTGGAAAGGGCTGCATCTCCCCTGTAATCGCCTTCGAGCGGCACGCGGATCGAACCCACGGTTTTCACGCTATGATTTTTTTAAATGTGGTGTGCGGCGGAGAAAATGCGCGCGTCGGATATCATTGCGGCTTAATATCTCTTTTCTCCTTGTGAGTAGAAAGTCTGTTCATGGCTCGTTGGAAAGGGCTGCATCTCCCCTGTAATCGCCTTCACGCGGCACGCGCATCGGAACCATCGTTATCACGCTACGATTTTTTAATGCCGCCAGGGACGGGCCGAAAGCGTGGCAGGTGGCGTTCGTTAGGGACCGTCATGGAGGTGATGCGCACCGAGTTGCAGGCCATTTGGACCTGGCCCGGCCTAGATGTGAGCGTTCAAAGTCAGCGCGTTTGTTTAAACTTTCTCCTCCAATTCGTTGCAACTGCTCAAGCGTTTCTCGCTCATCCGACTGGAGCGTAACGCTTTATATGTTAATATCTCTTGTCTCCTTGGGAGTAGGAAGTCTGTTCATGGATCTTTGGAAAGGGCTGCATCTCCCCTGTAATCGCCTTCGAGCGGCACGCGGATCGAACCCACGGTTTTCACGCTATGATTTTTTTAAATGTGTTGCGCGTCGGAGAAAATGCGCGCGTCGGACGTCATTGCGGCTTAATATCTCTTGTCTCCTTGGGAGTAGAAAGTCTGTTCATGGCTCTTTGGAAAGGGCTGTATCTCCCGTGTAATCGCCTTCGAGCGGCACGCGCATCGGAACCATCGTTATCACGCTACGATTTTTTAATGCCGCCAGGGATAGGCCGAAAGCGTGGCAGGTGGCGTTCGTTAGCGACAGTCATGGAGGTGATGCGCACCGAGTTGCACGCCATTTGGAGTTGGCCCGGCCTAGATGTGAGCGTTCAAAGTCAGCGCGTTTGTTTAAACTTTCTCCTCCAATTCGTTGCAATTGTACAAGCGTTTCTCGTTCATCCGACTGGAGCGTAACGATTTATATGTTAATATTTCTGGTCTCCTTGGGAGTAGAAAGTCTGTTCATGGCTCTTTTGAAAGGGATGCATCTCCCCTGTAATCGCCTTCGAGCGGCACGCGGATCGAACCCACGTTTTTCACGCTACGATTTTTTTTAAATGTGTTGCGCGGCGGAGAAAAGACGCGCGCCGGACGTATTTGCGACTTAATATCTCTTGTCTCATTGGGTGTAGAAAGTCTGTTCATGGCTCTTTGGAAAGGGCTGCATCTCCCCTGTAATCGCCTTCGAGCGGCACGCGGATCGAACCCACGGTTTTCACGCTATGATTTTTTTAAATGTGGTGCGCGGCGGAAGAAATGCGCGCGTCGGACGTCATTTCGGCTTAATATCTCTTGTCTCCTTGGGAGTAGAAAGTCTTTTCATGGCTCTTTGGAAAGGGCTGCATCTCCGCTGTAATCGCCTTCGAGCGGCACGCGGATCGAACCCACGGTTTTCACGCTATGATTTTTTTAAATGTGGTGTGCGGCGGAGAAAATGCGCGCGTCGGACGTCATTTCGGCTTAATATCTATTGTCTCCTTGGGAGTAGAAAGTCTTTTCATGGCTCTTTGGAAAGGTTTGCATCTCCCTTGTAATCGCCTTTAAGCGGCACGCGGATTGGACCCACCGTTCTTCCGACACGATTTTTTAAATGTGGTGCGCGGCGTAGAAAAGACGCGCGTAGGACGTATTTGCGGCTTAATATCTTTGGGCTCCTTGGGAGTAGGAAGTCTGTTCATGCCTCTTTGGAAAGGGCTGCATCTCCCCTGTAATCGCCTTCGAGCGGCACGCGGATCGAACCCACGGTTTTCACGCTATGATTTTTTTAAATGTGGTGCGCGGCGGAGGAAATGCGCGCGTCGGACGTCATTTCGGCTTAATATCTCTTGTCTCCTTGGGAGTAGAAAGTCTTTTCATGGCTCTTTGGAAAGGGCTGCATCTCCCCTCTAATGGCCTTTAAGCGGCACGCGGATCGAACCCACGGTTTTCACGCTACGATTTTTTTTAAATGTGTTGCGCGGCGGAGAATAGACGCGCGCCGGACGTATTTGCGGCTTGATATCTCTTGTCTCATTGGGAGTAGAAAGTCTGTTCATGGCTCTTTGGAAAGGGCTGCATCTCCCCTGTAATCGCCTTCGAGCGGCACGCGGATCGAACCCACGGTTTTCACGCTACGATTTTTTTTAAATGTGTTGCGCGGCGGAGAAAAGACGCGCGCCGGACGTATTTGCGGCTTAATATCTCTTGTCTCATTGGGTGTAGAAAGTCTGTTCATGGCTCTTTGGAAAGGGCTGCATCTCCGCTGTAATCGCTTCGAGCGGCACGCGGATCGAACCCACGGTTTTCACGCTATGATTTTTTTAAATGTGGTGCGCGGCGGAGAAAATGCGCGCGTCGGACGTCATTTCGGCTTAATATCTATTGTCTCCTTGGGAGTAGAAAGTCTTTTCATGGCTCTTTGGAAAGGTTTGCATCTCCCTTGTAATCGCCTTTAAGCGGCACGCGGATTGGACCCACCGTTCTTCCGATACGATTTTTTAAATGTGGTGCGCGGCGTAGAAAAGACGCGCGTAGGACGTATTTGCGGCTTAATATCTTTGGGCTCCTTGGGAGTAGGAAGTCTGTTCATGCCTCTTTGGAAAGGGCTGCATCTCCTCTGTAATCGCCTTCGAGCGGCACGCGGATCGAACCCACGGTTTTCACGCTATGATTTTTTTAAATGTGGTGCGCGGCGGAGGAAATGCGCGCGTCGGACGTCATTTCGGCTTAATATCTCTTGTCTACTTGGGAGTAGAAAGTCTTTTCATGGCTCTTTGGAAAGGGCTGCATCTCCCCTGTAATCGCCTTTAAGCGGCACGCGGCTCGAACCCACGGTTTTCACGCTACGATTTTTTTTAAATGTGTTGCGCGGCGGAGAATAGAGGCGCGCCGGACGTATTTGCGGCTTGATATCTCTTGTCTCATTGGGAGTAGAAGGTCTGTTCATGGCTCTTTGGAAAGGGCTGCATCTCCTCTGTAATCGCCTTCGAGCGGCACGCGGATCGAACCCACGGTTTTCACGCTATGATTTTTTTAAATGTGTTGCGCGTCGGAGAAAATGCGCGCGTCGGACGTCATTGCGGCTTAATATCTCTTGTCTCCTTGGGAGTAGAAAGTCTTTTCATGGCTCTTTGGAAAGGTTTGCATCTCCCCTGTAATCGCCTTTAAGCGGCACGCGGATCGGACCCACCGTTCTTACGCTACGATTTTTTAAATGTGGTGCGCGGCGTAGAAAAGACGCGCGTAGGACGTATTTGCGGCTTAATATCTTTGGGCTCCTTGGGAGTAGGAAGTCTGTTCATGCCTCTTTGGAAAGGGCTGCATCTCCCCTGTAATCGCCTTCGAGCGGCACGCGGATCGAACCCACGGTTTTCAAGCTATGATTTTTTTAAATGTGCTGCGCGGCGGAGAAAATGCGCGCGTCGGACGTCATTGCGGCTTAATATCTCTTGTCTCCTTGGGAGTAGAAAGTCTTTTCATGGTTCTTTGGAAAGGGTTGCATCTCCCCTGTAATCGCCTTTAAGCGGCACGCGGATCGGACCCACCGTTCTCACGCTACGATTTTTTAAACGTGGTGCGCGTCGGAGAAAATGCGCGTAATATCTCTTGTCTCCTTGGGAGTAGAAAGTCTGTTCATGGCTCTTTGGAAAGGGCTGTATCTCCCCTGTAATCGCCTTCGAGCGGCACGCGCATCGGAACCATCGTTATCACGCTACGATTTTTTAATGCCGCCAGGGATAGGCCGAAAGCGTGGCAGGTGGCGTTCGTTAGGGACAGTCATGGAGGTGATGCACACCGAGTTGCACGCCATTTGGAGTTGGCCCGGCCTAGATGTGAGCGTTCAAAGTCAGCGCGTTTGTTTAAACTTTCTCCTCCAATTCGTTGCAATTGTACAAGCGTTTCTCGTTCATCCGACTGGAGCGTAACGCTTTATATGTTAATATTTCTGGTCTCCTTGGGAGTAGAAAGTCTGTTCATGGCTCTTTTGAAAGGGATGCATCTCCCCTGTAATCGCCTTCGAGCGGCACGCGGATCGAACCCACGTTTTTCACGCTACGATTTTTTTTAAATGTGTTGCGCGGCGGAGGAAATGCGCGCGTCGGAAGTCATTTCGGCTTAATATCTCTTGTCTCCTTGGGAGTAGAAAGTCTTTTCATGGCTCTTTGGAAAGGGCTGCATCTCCGCTGTAATCGCCTTCGAGCGGCACGCGGATCGAACCCACGGTTTTCACGCTATGATTTTTTTAAATGTGGTGCGCGGCGGAGAAAATGCGCGCGTCGGACGTCATTTCGGCTTAATATCTATTGTCTCCTTGGGAGTAGAAAGTCTTTTCATGGCTCTTTGGAAAGGTTTGCATCTCCCTTGTAATCGCCTTTAAGCGGCACGCGGATTGGACCCACCGTTCTTCCGATACGATTTTTTAAATGTGGTGCGCGGCGTAGAAAAGACGCGCGTAGGACGTATTTGCGGCTTAATATCTTTGGGCTCCTTGGGAGTAGGAAGTCTGTTCATGCCTCTTTGGAAAGGGCTGCATCTCCCCTGTAATCGCCTTCGAGCGGCACGCGGATCGAACCCACGGTTTTCACGCTATGATTTTTTTTAAATGTGGTGCGCGGCGGAGGAAATGCGCGTGTCGGACGTCATTTCGGCTTAATATCTCTTGTCTACTTGGGAGTAGAAAGTCTTTTCATGGCTCTTTGGAAAGGGCTGCATCTCCCCTGTAATCGCCTTTAAGCGGCACGCGGATCGAACCCACGGTTTTCACGCTACGATTTTTTTTAAATGTGTTGCGCGGCGGAGAATAGACGCGCGCCGGACGTATTTGCGGCTTGATATCTCTTGTCTCATTGGGAGTAGAAAGTCTGTTCATGGCTCTTTGGAAAGGGCTGCATCTCCCCTGTAATCGCCTTCGAGCGGCACGCGGATCGAACCCACGGTTTTCACGCTATGATTTTTTTAAATGTGGTGCGCGTCGGAGAAAATGCGCGCGTCGGACGTCATTGCGGCTTAATATCTCTTGTCTCCTTGGGAGTAGAAAGTCTTTTCATGGCGCTTTGGAAAGGGCTGCATCTCCGCTGTAATCGCCTTCGAGCGGCACGCGGATCGACCCCACGGTTTTCACGCTATGATTTTTTTAAATGTGGTGCGCGTCGGAGAAAATGCGCGCGTCGGACGTCATTTCGGCTTAATATCTATTGTCTCCTTGGGAGTAGAAAGTCTTTTCATGGCTCTTTGGAAAGGTTTGCATCTCCCTTGTAATCGCCTTTAAGCGGCACGCGGATTGGACCCACCGTTCTTCCGATACGATTTTTTAAATGTGGTGCGCGGCGTAGAAAAGACGCGCGTAGGACGTATTTGCGGCTTAATATCTTTGGGCTCCTTGGGAGTAGGAAGTCTGTTCATGCCTCTTTGGAAAGGGCTGCATCTCCCCTGTAATCGCCTTCGAGCGGCACGTGGATCGAACCCACGGTTTTCACGCTATGATTTTTTTAAATGTGCTGCGCGGCGGAGAAAATGCACGCGTCGGACGTCATTGCGGCTTAATATCTCTTGTCTCCTTGGGAGTAGAAAGTCTTTTCATGGTTCTTTGGAAAGGGCTGCATCTCCCCTGTAATCGCCTTCGCGCGGCACGCGGATCGGAACCATCCTTATCACGCTACGATTTTTTAATGCCGACAGGGACGGGCCGAAAGCTTGGCAGGTGGCGTTCGTTAGGAAAAGTCATGGACGTGATGCGGACCGAGTTGCAGGCCATTTGGACCTGGCCCGGCCTAGATGTGAGCCTTCAAAGTCAGCGCGTTTGTTTAAACTTTCTCCTCCAATTCGTTGCAATTGTACAAGCGTTTCTCGCTCATCCGACTGGAGCGTAACGCTTTATCTGTTAATATCTCTGGTCTCCTTGGGAGTAGAAAGTCTGTTCATGGCTCTTTGGAAAGGGATGCATCTCCCCTGTAATCGCCTTTAAGCGGCACGCGGATCGGACCCACCGTTCTCACGCTACGATTTTTTAAACGTGGTGCGCGTCGGAGAAAATGCGCGTAATATCTCTTGTCTCCTTGGGAGTAGAAAGTCTGTTCATGGCTCTTTGGAAAGGGCTGTATCTCCCCTGTAATCGCCTTCGAGCGGCACGCGGATCGAACCCACGTTTTTCACGCTACGATTTTTTTTAAATGTGTTGCGCGGCGGAGAAAAGACGCGCGCCGGACGTATTTGCGGCTTAATAGCTCTTGTCTTATTGGGTGCAGAAAGTCTGTTCATGGCTCTTTGGAAAGGGCTGCATCTCCCCTGTAATCGCCTTCGAGCGGCACGCGGATCGAACCCACGGTTTTCAAGCTATGATTTTTTTAAATGTGGTGCGCGGCGGAGGAAATGCGCGCGTCGGACGTCATTTCGGCTTAATATCTCTTGTCTCCTTGGGAGTAGAAAGTCTTTTCATGGCTCTTTGGAAAGGGCTGCATCTCCGCTGTAATCGCCTTCGAGCGGCACGCGGATCGAACCCACGGTTTTCACGCTATGATTTTTTTAAATGTGGTGCGCGGCGGAGAAAATGCGCGCGTCGGACGTCATTTCGGCTTAATATCTATTGTCTCCTTGGGAGTAGAAAGTCTTTTCATGGCTCTTTGGAAAGGTTTGCATCTCCCTTGTAATCGCCTTTAAGCGGCACGCGGATTGGACCCACCGTTCTTCCGATACGATTTTTTAAATGTGGTGCGCGGCGTAGAAAAGACGCGCGTCGGACGTCATTTCGGCTTAATATCTCTTGTCTCCTTGGGAGTAGAAAGTCTTTTCATGGCTCTTTGGAAAGGGCTGCATCTCCCCTGTAATCGCCTTTAAGCGGCACGCGGATCGAACCCACGGTTTTCACGCTACGATTTTTTTTAAATGTGTTGCGCGGCGGAGAATAGACGCGCCCCGGACGTATTTGCGGCTTGATATCTCTTGTCTCATTGGGAGTAGAAAGTCTGTTCATGGCTCTTTGGAAAGGGCTGCATCTCCCCTGTAATCGCCTTCGAGCGGCACGCGGATCGAACCCACGGTTTTCACGCTATGATTTTTTTAAATGTGTTGCGCGTCGGAGAAAATGCGCGCGTCGGACGTCATTGCGGCTTAATATCTCTTGTCTCCTTGGGAGTAGAAAGTCTTTTCATGGCTCTTTGGAAAGGGCTGCATCTCCGCTGTAATCGCCTTCGAGCGGCACGCGGATCGAACCCACGGTTTTCACGCTATGATTTTTTTAAATGTGGTGCGCGTCGGAGAAAATGCGCGCGTCGGACGTCATTTCGGCTTAATATCTATTGTCTCCTTGGGAGTAGAAAGTCTTTTCATGGCTCTTTGGAAAGGTTTGCATCTCCCTTGTAATCGCCTTTAAGCGGCACGCGGATTGGACCCACCGTTCTTCCGATACGATTTTTTAAATGTGGTGCGCGGCGTAGAAAAGACGCGCGTAGGACGTATTTGCGGCTTAATATCTTTGGGCTCCTTGGGAGTAGGAAGTCTGTTCATGGCTCTTTGGAAAGGGCTGCATCTCCCCTGTAATCGCCTTCGAGCGGCACGCGGATCGAACCCACGGTTTTCAAGCTATGATTTTTTTAAATGTGGTGCGCGGCGGAGGAAATGCGCGCGTCGGATGTCATTTCGGCTTAATATCTCTTGTCTCCTTGGGAGTAGAAAGTCTGTTCATGGCTCTTTGGAAAGGGCTGCATCTCCCCTGTAATCGCCTTCGCGCGGCACGCGGATCGGAACCATCGTTATTACGCTACGATTTTTAATGCCGACAGGGACGGGCCGAAAGCTTGGCAGGTGGCGTTCGTTAGGGACAGTCATGGAGGTGATGCGCACCGAGTTGCACGCCATTTGGAGTTGGCCCGGCCTAGATGTGAGCGTTCAAAGTCAGCGCGTTTGTTTAAACTTTCTCCTCCAATTCGTTGCAATTGTACAAGCGTTTCTCGTTCATCCGACTGGAGCGTAACGCTTTATATGTTAATATTTCTGGTCTCCTTGGGAGTAGAAAGTCTGTTCATGGCTCTTTTGAAAGGGATGCATCTCCCCTGTAATCGCCTTCGAGCGGCACGCGGATCGAACCCACGTTTTTCACGCTACGATTTTTTTTAAATGTGTTGCGCGGCGGAGGAAATGCGCGCGTCGGACGTCATTTCGGCTTAATATCTCTTGTCTCCTTGGGAGTAGAAAGTCTTTTCATGGCTCTTTGGAAAGGGCTGCATCTCCCCTGTAATCGGCTTCGAGCGGCACGCGGATCGAACCCACGGTTTTCAAGCTATGATATTTTTAAATGTGGTGCGCGGCGGAGGAAATGCGCGCGTCGGACGTCATTTCGGCTTAATATCTCTTGTCTCCTTGGGAGTAGAAAGTCTTTTCATGGCTCTTTGGAAAGGGCTGCATCTCCGCTGTAATCGCCTTCGAGCGGCACGCGGATCGAACCCACGGATGTCACGCTATGATTTTTTTAAATGTTGTGCGCGGCGGAGAAAATGCGCGCGTCGGACGTCATTTCGGCTTAATATCTATTGTCTCCTTGGGAGTAGAAAGTCTTTTCATGGCTCTTTGGAAAGGTTTGCATCTCCCTTGTAATCTCCTTTAAGCGGCACGCGGATTGGACCCACCGTTCTTCCGATACGATTTTTTAAATGTGGTGCGCGGCGTAGAAAAGACGCGCGTAGGACGTATTTGCGGCTTAATATCTTTGGGCTCCTTGGGAGTAGGAAGTCTGTTCATGCCTCTTTGGAAAGGGCTGCATCTCCCCTGTAATCGCCTTCGAGCGGCACGCGGATCGAACCCACGGTTTTCACGCTATGATTTTTTTTAAATGTGGTGCGCGGCGGAGGAAATGCGCGTGTCGGACGTCATTTCGGCTTAATATCTCTTGTCTACTTGGGAGTAGAAAGTCTTTTCATGGCTCTTTGGAAAGGGCTGCATCTCCCCTGTAATCGCCTTTAAGCGGCACGCGGATCGAACCCACGGTTTTCACGCTACGATTTTTTTTAAATGTGTTGCGCGGCGGAGAATAGACGCGCGCCGGACGTATTTGCGGCTTGATATCTCTTGTCTCATTGGGAGTAGAAAGTCTGTTCATGGCTCTTTGGAAAGGGCTGCATCTCCCCTGTAATCGCCTTCGAGCGGCACGCGGATCGAACCCACGGTTTTCACGCTATGATTTTTTTAAATGTGGTGCGCGTCGGAGAAAATGCGCGCGTCGGACGTCATTGCGGCTTAATATCTCTTGTCTCCTTGGGAGTAGAAAGTCTTTTCATGGCTCTTTGGAAAGGGCTGCATCTCCGCTGTAATCGCCTTCGAGCGGCACGCGGATCGAACCCACGGTTTTCACGCTATGATTTTTTTAAATGTGGTGCGCGTCGGAGAAAATGCGCGCGTCGGACGTCATTTCGGCTTAATATCTATTGTCTCCTTGGGAGTAGAAAGTCTTTTCATGGCTCTTTGGAAAGGTTTGCATCTCCCTTGTAATCGCCTTTAAGCGGCACGCGGATTGGACCCACCGTTCTTCCGATACGATTTTTTAAATGTGGTGCGCGGCGTAGAAAAGACGCGCGTAGGACGTATTTGCGGCTTAATATCTTTGGGCTCCTTGGGAGTAGGAAGTCTGTTCATGCCTCTTTGGAAAGGGCTGCATCTCCCCTGTAATCGCCTTCGAGCGGCACGCGGATCGAACCCACGGTTTTCACGCTATGATTTTTTTAAATGTGGTGCGCGGCGGAGGAAATGCACGCGTCGGACGTCATTTCGGCTTAATATCTCTTGTCTCCTTGGGAGTAGAAAGTCTTTTCATGGCTCTTTGGAAAGGGCTGCATCTCCCCTGTAATCGCCTTTAAGCGGCACGCGGATCGAACCCACGGTTTTCACGCTACGATTTTTTTTAAATGTGTTGCGCGGCGGAGAATAGACGCGCGCCGGACGTATTTGCGGCTTGATATCTCTTGTCTCATTGGGAGTAGAAAGTCTGTTCATGGCTCTTTGGAAAGGGCTGCATCTCCCCTGTAATCGCCTTCGAGCGGCACGCGGATCGAACCCACGGTTTTCACGCTACGATTTTTTTTAAATGTGTTGCGCGGCGGAGAAAAGACGCACGCCGGACGTATTTGCGGCTTAATATCTCTTGTCTCATTGGGTGTAGAAAGTCTGTTCATGGCTCTTTGGAAAGGGCTGCATCTCCCCTGTAATCGCCTTCGAGCGGCACGCGGATCGAACCCACGGTTTTCACGCTACGATTTTTTTTAAATGTGTTGCGCGGCGGAGAAAAGACGCACGCCGGACGTATTTGCGGCTTAATATCTCTTGTCTCCTTGGGAGTAGAAAGTCTGTTCATGGCTCTTTGGAAAGGGCTGCATCTCCCCTGTAATCGCCTTCGAGCGGCACGCGGATCGAACCCACGGTTTTCACACTATGATTTTTTTAAATGTGGTGCGCGGCGGAGGAAATGCGCGCGTCGGACGTCATTGCGGCTTAATATCTCTTGTCTCCTTGGGAGTAGAAAGTCTTTTCATGGTTCTTTGGAAAGGGCTGCAGCTCCCCTGTAATCGCCTTCGCGCGGCACGCGGATCGGAACCATCCTTATCACGCTACGATTTTTTAATGCCGACAGGGACGGGCCGAAAGCTTGGCAGGTGGCGTTCGTTAGGAAAAGTCATGGACGTGATGCGGACCGAGTTGCAGGCCATTTGGACCTGGCCCGGCCTAGATGTGAGCCTTCAAAGTCAGCGCGTTTGTTTAAACTTTCTCCTCCAATTCGTTGCAATTGTACAAGCGTTTCTCGCTCATCCGACTGGAGCGTAACGCTTTATCTGTTAATATCTCTGGTCTCCTTGGGAGTAGAAAGTCTGTTCATGGCTCTTTGGAAAGGGATGCATCTCCCCTGTAATCGCCTTTAAGCGGCACGCGGATCGGACCCACCGTTCTCACGCTACGATTTTTTAAACGTGGTGCGCGTCGGAGAAAATGCGCGTAATATCTCTTGTCTCCTTGGGAGTAGAAAGTCTGTTCATGGCTCTTTGGAAAGGGCTGCATCTCCGCTGTAATCGCCTTCGAGTGGCACGCGGATCGAACCCACGGTTTTCACGCTATGATTTTTTTAAATGTGGTGCGCGGCGGAGAAAATGCGCGCGTCGGACGTCATTTCGGCTTAATATCTCTTGTCTCCTTGGGAGTAGAAAGTCTTTTCATGGCTCTTTGGAAAGGTTTGCATCTCCCTTGTAATCGCCTTTAAGCGGCACGCGGATTGGACCCACCGTTCTTCCGATACGATTTTTTAAATGTGGTGCGCGGCGTAGAAAAGACGCGCGTAGGACGTATTTGCGGCTTAATATCTTTGGGCTCCTTGGGAGTAGGAAGTCTGTTCATGCCTCTTTGGAAAGGGCTGCATCTCCCCTGTAATCGCCTTCGATCGGCACGCGGATCGAACCCACGGTTTTCACGCTATGATTTTTTTAAATGTGGTGCGCGGCGGAAGAAATGCGCGCGTCGGACGTCATTTCGGCTTAATATCTCTTGTCTCCTTGGGAGTAGAAAGTCTTTTCATGGCTCTTTGGAAAGGGCTGCATCTCCGCTGTAATCGCCTTCGATCGGCACGCGGATCGAACCCACGGTTTTCACGCTATGATTTTTTTAAATGTGGTGCGCGTCGGAGAAAATGCGCGTAATATCTCTTGTCTCCTTGGGAGTAGAAAGTCTTTTCATGGCTCTTTGGAAAGGGCTGCATCTCCCCTGTAATCGCCTTTAAGCGGCACGCGGATCGAACCCACGGTTTTCACGCTACGATTTTTTTTAAATGTGTTGCGCGGCGGAGAATAGACGCGCCCCGGACGTATTTGCGGCTTGATATCTCTTGTCTCATTGGGAGTAGAAAGTCTGTTCATGGCTCTTTGGAAAGGGCTGCATCTCCCCTGTAATCGCCTTCGAGCGGCACGCGGATCGAACCCACGGTTTTCACGCTATGATTTTTTTAAATGTGTTGCGCGTCGGAGAAAATGCGCGCGTCGGACGTCATTGCGGCTTAATATCTCTTGTCTCCTTGGGAGTAGAAAGTCTTTTCATGGCTCTTTGGAAAGGGCTGCATCTCCGCTGTAATCGCCTTCGAGCGGCACGCGGATCGAACCCACGG
Source organism: Electrophorus electricus (assembly GCF_041902795.1). Taxonomy (NCBI): domain Eukaryota; kingdom Metazoa; phylum Chordata; class Actinopteri; order Gymnotiformes; family Gymnotidae; genus Electrophorus; species Electrophorus electricus. Next base: position 1,086,523 of record NW_027658746.1, on the reverse strand, counting down.
TTTTCACGCTATGATTTTTTTAAATGTGGTGCGCGTCGGAGAAAATGCGCGCGTCGGACGTCATTTCGGCTTAATATCTATTGTCTCCTTGGGAGTAGAAAGTCTTTTCATGGCTCTTTGGAAAGGTTTGCATCTCCCTTGTAATCGCCTTTAAGCGGCACGCGGATTGGACCCACCGTTCTTCCGATACGATTTTTTAAATGTGGTGCGCGGCGTAGAAAAGACGCGCGTAGGACGTATTTGCGGCTTAATATCTTTGGGCTCCTTGGGAGTAGGAAGTCTGTTCATGGCTCTTTGGAAAGGGCTGCATCTCCCCTGTAATCGCCTTCGAGCGGCACGCGGATCGAACCCACGGTTTTCACGCTATGATTTTTTTAAATGTGGTGCGCGGCGGAGGAAATGCGCGCGTCGGATGTCATTTCGGCTTAATATCTCTTGTCTCCTTGGGAGTAGAAAGTCTGTTCATGGCTCTTTGGAAAGGGCTGCATCTCCCCTGTAATCGCCTTCGCGCGGCACGCGGATCGGAACCATCGTTATTACGCTACGATTTTTAATGCCGACAGGGACGGGCCGAAAGCTTGGCAGGTGGCGTTCGTTAGGGACAGTCATGGAGGTGATGCGCACCGAGTTGCACGCCATTTGGAGTTGGCCCGGCCTAGATGTGAGCGTTCAAAGTCAGCGCGTTTGTTTAAACTTTCTCCTCCAATTCGTTGCAATTGTACAAGCGTTTCTCGTTCATCCGACTGGAGCGTAACGCTTTATATGTTAATATTTCTGGTCTCCTTGGGAGTAGAAAGTCTGTTCATGGCTCTTTTGAAAGGGATGCATCTCCCCTGTAATCGCCTTCGAGCGGCACGCGGATCGAACCCACGTTTTTCACGCTACGATTTTTTTTAAATGTGTTGCGCGGCGGAGGAAATGCGCGCGTCGGACGTCATTTCGGCTTAATATCTCTTGTCTCCTTGGGAGTAGAAAGTCTTTTCATGGCTCTTTGGAAAGGGCTGCATCTCCCCTGTAATCGGCTTCGAGCGGCACGCGGATCGAACCCACGGTTTTCAAGCTATGATATTTTTAAATGTGGTGCGCGGCGGAGGAAATGCGCGCGTCGGACGTCATTTCGGCTTAATATCTCTTGTCTCCTTGGGAGTAGAAAGTCTTTTCATGGCTCTTTGGAAAGGGCTGCATCTCCGCTGTAATCGCCTTCGAGCGGCACGCGGATCGAACCCACGGATGTCACGCTATGATTTTTTTAAATGTTGTGCGCGGCGGAGAAAATGCGCGCGTCGGACGTCATTTCGGCTTAATATCTATTGTCTCCTTGGGAGTAGAAAGTCTTTTCATGGCTCTTTGGAAAGGTTTGCATCTCCCTTGTAATCTCCTTTAAGCGGCACGCGGATTGGACCCACCGTTCTTCCGATACGATTTTTTAAATGTGGTGCGCGGCGTAGAAAAGACGCGCGTAGGACGTATTTGCGGCTTAATATCTTTGGGCTCCTTGGGAGTAGGAAGTCTGTTCATGCCTCTTTGGAAAGGGCTGCATCTCCCCTGTAATCGCCTTCGAGCGGCACGCGGATCGAACCCACGGTTTTCACGCTATGATTTTTTTTAAATGTGGTGCGCGGCGGAGGAAATGCGCGTGTCGGACGTCATTTCGGCTTAATATCTCTTGTCTACTTGGGAGTAGAAAGTCTTTTCATGGCTCTTTGGAAAGGGCTGCATCTCCCCTGTAATCGCCTTTAAGCGGCACGCGGATCGAACCCACGGTTTTCACGCTACGATTTTTTTTAAATGTGTTGCGCGGCGGAGAATAGACGCGCGCCGGACGTATTTGCGGCTTGATATCTCTTGTCTCATTGGGAGTAGAAAGTCTGTTCATGGCTCTTTGGAAAGGGCTGCATCTCCCCTGTAATCGCCTTCGAGCGGCACGCGGATCGAACCCACGGTTTTCACGCTATGATTTTTTTAAATGTGGTGCGCGTCGGAGAAAATGCGCGCGTCGGACGTCATTGCGGCTTAATATCTCTTGTCTCCTTGGGAGTAGAAAGTCTTTTCATGGCTCTTTGGAAAGGGCTGCATCTCCGCTGTAATCGCCTTCGAGCGGCACGCGGATCGAACCCACGGTTTTCACGCTATGATTTTTTTAAATGTGGTGCGCGTCGGAGAAAATGCGCGCGTCGGACGTCATTTCGGCTTAATATCTATTGTCTCCTTGGGAGTAGAAAGTCTTTTCATGGCTCTTTGGAAAGGTTTGCATCTCCCTTGTAATCGCCTTTAAGCGGCACGCGGATTGGACCCACCGTTCTTCCGATACGATTTTTTAAATGTGGTGCGCGGCGTAGAAAAGACGCGCGTAGGACGTATTTGCGGCTTAATATCTTTGGGCTCCTTGGGAGTAGGAAGTCTGTTCATGCCTCTTTGGAAAGGGCTGCATCTCCCCTGTAATCGCCTTCGAGCGGCACGTGGATCGAACCCACGGTTTTCACGCTATGATTTTTTTAAATGTGCTGCGCGGCGGAGAAAATGCGCGCGTCGGACGTCATTGCGGCTTAATATCTCTTGTCTCCTTGGGAGTAGAAAGTCTTTTCATGGTTCTTTGGAAAGGGCTGCATCTCCCCTGTAATCGCCTTCGCGCGGCACGCGGATCGGAACCATCCTTATCACGCTACGATTTTTTAATGCCGACAGGGACGGGCCGAAAGCTTGGCAGGTGGCGTTCGTTAGGAAAAGTCATGGACGTGATGCGGACCGAGTTGCAGGCCATTTGGACCTGGCCCGGCCTAGATGTGAGCCTTCAAAGTCAGCGCGTTTGTTTAAACTTTCTCCTCCAATTCGTTGCAATTGTACAAGCGTTTCTCGCTCATCCGACTGGAGCGTAACGCTTTATCTGTTAATATCTCTGGTCTCCTTGGGAGTAGAAAGTCTGTTCATGACTCTTTGGAAAGGGATGCATCTCCCCTGTAATCGCCTTTAAGCGGCACGCGGATCGGACCCACCGTTCTCACGCTACGATTTTTTAAACGTGGTGCGCGTCGGAGAAAATGCGCGTAATATCTCTTGTCTCCTTGGGAGTAGAAAGTCTGTTCATGGCTCTTTGGAAAGGGCTGCATCTCCCCTGTAATCGCCTTCGAGCGGCACGCAGATCGAACCCACGGTTTTCAAGCTATGATTTTTTTAAATGTGGTGCGCGGCGGAGGAAATGCGCGCGTCGGACGTCATTTCGGCTTAATATCTCTTGTCTCCTTGGGAGTAGAAAGTCTGTTCATGGCTCTTTGGAAAGGGCTGCATCTCCCCTGTAATCGCCTTCGCGCGGCACGCGGATCGGAACCATCGTTATTACGCTACGATTTTTAATGCCGACAGGGACGGGCCGAAAGCTTGGCAGGTGGCGTTCGTTAGGGACAGTCATGGAGGTGATGCGCACCGAGTTGCACGCCATTTGGAGTTGGCCCGGCCTAGATGTGAGCGTTCAAAGTCAGCGCGTTTGTTTAAACTTTCTCCTCCAATTCGTTGCAATTGTACAAGCGTTTCTCGTTCATCCGACTGGAGCGTAACGCTTTATATGTTAATATTTCTGGTCTCCTTGGGAGTAGAAAGTCTGTTCATGGCTCTTTTGAAAGGGATGCATCTCCCCTGTAATCGCCTTCGAGCGGCACGCGGATCGAACCCACGTTTTTCACGCTACGATTTTTTTTAAATGTGTTGCGCGGCGGAGAAAAGACGCGCGCCGGACGTATTTGCGGCTTAATATCTCTTGTCTCATTGGGTGTAGAAAGTCTGTTCATGGCTCTTTGGAAAGGGCTGCATCTCCCCTGTAATCGGCTTCGAGCGGCACGCGGATCGAACCCACGGTTTTCAAGCTATGATTTTTTTAAATGTGGTGCGCGGCGGAGGAAATGCGCGCGTCGGACGTCATTTCGGCTTAATATCTCTTGTCTCCTTGGAAGTAGAAAGTCTTTTCATGGCTCTTTGGAAAGGGCTGCATCTCCGCTGTAATCGCCTTCGAGCGGCACGCGGATCGAACCCACGGTTTTCACGCTATGATTTTTTTAAATGTGGTGCGCGGCGGAGAAAATGCGCGCGTCGGACGTCATTTCGGCTTAATATCTCTTGTCTCCTTGGGAGTAGAAAGTCTTTTCATGGCTCTTTGGAAAGGTTTGCATCTCCCTTGTAATCACCTTTAAGCGGCACGCGGATTGGACCCACCGTTCTTCCGATACGATTTTTTAAATGTGGTGCGCGGCGTAGAAAAGACGCGCGTAGGACGTATTTGCGGCTTAATATCTTTGGGCTCCTTGGGAGTAGGAAGTCTGTTCATGCCTCTTTGGAAAGGGCTGCATCTCCCCTGTAATCGCCTTCGAGCGGCACGCGGATCGAACCCACGGTTTTCACGCTATGATTTTTTTAAATGTGGTGCGCGGCGGAGGAAATGCACGCGTCGGACGTCATTTCGGCTTAATATCTCTTGTCTCCTTGGGAGTAGAAAGTCTTTTCATGGCTCTTTGGAAAGGGCTGCATCTCCCCTGTAATCGCCTTTAAGCGGCACGCGGATCGAACCCACGGTTTTCACGCTACGATTTTTTTTAAATGTGTTGCGCGGCGGAGAATAGACGCGCGCCGGACGTATTTGCGGCTTGATATCTCTTGTCTCATTGGGAGTAGAAAGTCTGTTCATGGCTCTTTGGAAAGGGCTGCATCTCCCCTGTAATCGCCTTCGAGCGGCACGCGGATCGAACCCACGGTTTTCACGCTACGATTTTTTTTAAATGTGTTGCGCGGCGGAGAAAAGACGCACGCCGGACGTATTTGCGGCTTAATATCTCTTGTCTCATTGGGTGTAGAAAGTCTGTTCATGGCTCTTTGGAAAGGGCTGCATCTCCCCTGTAATCGCCTTCGAGCGGCACGCGGATCGAACCCACGGTTTTCACACTATGATTTTTTTAAATGTGGTGCGCGGCGGAGGAAATGCGCGCGTCGGACGTCATTGCGGCTTAATATCTCTTGTCTCCTTGGGAGTAGAAAGTCTTTTCATGGTTCTTTGGAAAGGGCTGCAGCTCCCCTGTAATCGCCTTCGCGCGGCACGCGGATCGGAACCATCCTTATCACGCTACGATTTTTTAATGCCGACAGGGACGGGCCGAAAGCTTGGCAGGTGGCGTTCGTTAGGAAAAGTCATGGACGTGATGCGGACCGAGTTGCAGGCCATTTGGACCTGGCCCGGCCTAGATGTGAGCCTTCAAAGTCAGCGCGTTTGTTTAAACTTTCTCCTCCAATTCGTTGCAATTGTACAAGCGTTTCTCGCTCATCCGACTGGAGCGTAACGCTTTATCTGTTAATATCTCTGGTCTCCTTGGGAGTAGAAAGTCTGTTCATGGCTCTTTGGAAAGGGATGCATCTCCCCTGTAATCGCCTTTAAGCGGCACGCGGATCGGACCCACCGTTCTCACGCTACGATTTTTTAAACGTGGTGCGCGTCGGAGAAAATGCGCGTAATATCTCTTGTCTCCTTGGGAGTAGAAAGTCTGTTCATGGCTCTTTGGAAAGGGCTGCATCTCCGCTGTAATCGCCTTCGAGTGGCACGCGGATCGAACCCACGGTTTTCACGCTATGATTTTTTTAAATGTGGTGCGCGGCGGAGAAAATGCGCGCGTCGGACGTCATTTCGGCTTAATATCTCTTGTCTCCTTGGGAGTAGAAAGTCTTTTCATGGCTCTTTGGAAAGGTTTGCATCTCCCTTGTAATCGCCTTTAAGCGGCACGCGGATTGGACCCACCGTTCTTCCGATACGATTTTTTAAATGTGGTGCGCGGCGTAGAAAAGACGCGCGTAGGACGTATTTGCGGCTTAATATCTTTGGGCTCCTTGGGAGTAGGAAGTCTGTTCATGCCTCTTTGGAAAGGGCTGCATCTCCCCTGTAATCGCCTTCGATCGGCACGCGGATCGAACCCACGGTTTTCACGCTATGATTTTTTTAAATGTGGTGCGCGGCGGAGGAAATGCGCGCGTCGGACGTCATTTCGGCTTAATATCTCTTGTCTCCTTGGGAGTAGAAAGTCTTTTCATGGCTCTTTGGAAAGGGCTGCATCTCCGCTGTAATCGCCTTCGAGCGGCACGCGGATCGAACCCACGGTTTTCACGCTATGATTTTTTTAAACGTGGTGCGCGTCGGAGAAAATGCGCGTAATATCTCTTGTCTCCTTGGGAGTAGAAAGTCTGTTCATGGCTCTTTGGAAAGGGCTGTATCTCCCCTGTAATCGCCTTCGAGCGGCACGCGCATCGGAACCATCGTTATCACGCTACGATTTTTTAATGCCGCCAGGGACGGGCCGAAAGCGTGGCAGGTGGCGTTCGTTAGGGACAGTCATGGAGGTGATGCGCACCGAGTTGCACGCCATTTGGAGTTGGCCCGGCCTAGATGTGAGCGTTCAAAGTCAGCGCGTTTGTTTAAACTTTCTCCTCCAATTCGTTGCAATTGTACAAGCGTTTCTCGTTCATCCGACTGGAGCGTAACGCTTTATATGTTAATATTTCTGGTCTCCTTGGGAGTAGAAAGTCTGTTCATGGCTCTTTTGAAAGGGATGCATCTCCCCTGTAATCGCCTTCGAGCGGCACGCGGATCGAACCCACGTTTTTCACGCTACGATTTTTTTTAAATGTGTTGCGCGGCGGAGAAAAGACGCGCGCCGGACGTATTTGCGGCTTAATATCTCTTGTCTCATTGGGTGTAGAAAGTCTGTTCATGGCTCTTTGGAAAGGGCTGCATCTCCCCTGTAATCGCCTTTGAGCGGCACGCGGATCGAACCCACGGTTTTCAAGCTATGATTTTTTTAAATGTGGTGCGCGGCGGAGGAAATGCTCGCGTCGGACGTCATTTCGGCTTAATATCTCTTGTCTCCTTGGGAGTAGAAAGTCTTTTCATGGCTCTTTGGAAAGGGCTGCATCTCCGCTGTAATCGCCTTCGAGCGGCACGCGGATCGAACCCACGGTTTTCACGCTATGATTTTTTTAAATGTGGTGCGCGGCGGAGAAAATGCGCGCGTCGGACGTCATTTCGGCTTAATATCTATTGTCTCCTTGGGAGTAGAAAGTCTTTTCATGGCTCTTTGGAAAGGTTTGCATCTCCCTTGTAATCGCCTTTAAGCGGCACGCGGATTGGACCCACCGTTCTTCCGATACGATTTTTTAAATGTGGTGCGCGGCGTAGAAAAGACGCGCGTCGGACGTCATTTCGGCTTAATATCTCTTGTCTCCTTGGGAGTAGAAAGTCTTTTCATGGCTCTTTGGAAAGGGCTGCATCTCCCCTGTAATCGCCTTTAAGCGGCACGCGGATCGAACCCACGGTTTTCACGCTACGATTTTTTTTAAATGTGTTGCGCGGCGGAGAATAGACGCGCGCCGGACGTATTTGCGGCTTGATATCTCTTGTCTCATTGGGAGTAGAAAGTCTGTTCATGGCTCTTTGGAAAGGGCTGCATCTCCCCTGTAATCGCCTTCGAGCGGCACGTGGATCGAACCCACGGTTTTCACGCTATGATTTTTTTAAATGTGCTGCGCGGCGGAGAAAATGCGCGCGTCGGACGTCATTGCGGCTTAATATCTCTTGTCTCCTTGGGAGTAGAAAGTCTTTTCATGGTTCTTTGGAAAGGGCTGCATCTCCCCTGTAATCGCCTTCGCGCGGCACGCGGATCGGAACCATCCTTATCACGCTACGATTTTTTAATGCCGACAGGGACGGGCCGAAAGCTTGGCAGGTGGCGTTCGTTAGGAAAAGTCATGGACGTGATGCGGACCGAGTTGCAGGCCATTTGGACCTGGCCCGGCCTAGATGTGAGCCTTCAAAGTCAGCGCGTTTGTTTAAACTTTCTCCTCCAATTCGTTGCAATTGTACAAGCGTTTCTCGCTCATCCGACTGGAGCGTAACGCTTTATCTGTTAATATCTCTGGTCTCCTTGGGAGTAGAAAGTCTGTTCATGACTCTTTGGAAAGGGATGCATCTCCCCTGTAATCGCCTTTAAGCGGCACGCGGATCGGACCCACCGTTCTCACGCTACGATTTTTTAAACGTGGTGCGCGTCGGAGAAAATGCGCGTAATATCTCTTGTCTCCTTGGGAGTAGAAAGTCTGTTCATGGCTCTTTGGAAAGGGCTGCATCTCCCCTGTAATCGCCTTCGAGCGGCACGCAGATCGAACCCACGGTTTTCAAGCTATGATTTTTTTAAATGTGGTGCGCGGCGGAGGAAATGCGCGCGTCGGACGTCATTTCGGCTTAATATCTCTTGTCTCCTTGGGAGTAGAAAGTCTGTTCATGGCTCTTTGGAAAGGGCTGCATCTCCCCTGTAATCGCCTTCGCGCGGCACGCGGATCGGAACCATCGTTATTACGCTACGATTTTTAATGCCGACAGGGACGGGCCGAAAGCTTGGCAGGTGGCGTTCGTTAGGGACAGTCATGGAGGTGATGCGCACCGAGTTGCACGCCATTTGGAGTTGGCCCGGCCTAGATGTGAGCGTTCAAAGTCAGCGCGTTTGTTTAAACTTTCTCCTCCAATTCGTTGCAATTGTACAAGCGTTTCTCGTTCATCCGACTGGAGCGTAACGCTTTATATGTTAATATTTCTGGTCTCCTTGGGAGTAGAAAGTCTGTTCATGGCTCTTTTGAAAGGGATGCATCTCCCCTGTAATCGCCTTCGAGCGGCACGCGGATCGAACCCACGTTTTTCACGCTACGATTTTTTTTAAATGTGTTGCGCGGCGGAGAAAAGACGCGCGCCGGACGTATTTGCGGCTTAATATCTCTTGTCTCATTGGGTGTAGAAAGTCTGTTCATGGCTCTTTGGAAAGGGCTGCATCTCCCCTGTAATCGGCTTCGAGCGGCACGCGGATCGAACCCACGGTTTTCAAGCTATGATTTTTTTAAATGTGGTGCGCGGCGGAGGAAATGCGCGCGTCGGACGTCATTTCGGCTTAATATCTCTTGTCTCCTTGGAAGTAGAAAGTCTTTTCATGGCTCTTTGGAAAGGGCTGCATCTCCGCTGTAATCGCCTTCGAGCGGCACGCGGATCGAACCCACGGTTTTCACGCTATGATTTTTTTAAATGTGGTGCGCGGCGGAGAAAATGCGCGCGTCGGACGTCATTTCGGCTTAATATCTCTTGTCTCCTTGGGAGTAGAAAGTCTTTTCATGGCTCTTTGGAAAGGTTTGCATCTCCCTTGTAATCACCTTTAAGCGGCACGCGGATTGGACCCACCGTTCTTCCGATACGATTTTTTAAATGTGGTGCGCGGCGTAGAAAAGACGCGCGTAGGACGTATTTGCGGCTTAATATCTTTGGGCTCCTTGGGAGTAGGAAGTCTGTTCATGCCTCTTTGGAAAGGGCTGCATCTCCCCTGTAATCGCCTTCGAGCGGCACGCGGATCGAACCCACGGTTTTCACGCTATGATTTTTTTAAATGTGGTGCGCGGCGGAGGAAATGCACGCGTCGGACGTCATTTCGGCTTAATATCTCTTGTCTCCTTGGGAGTAGAAAGTCTTTTCATGGCTCTTTGGAAAGGGCTGCATCTCCCCTGTAATCGCCTTTAAGCGGCACGCGGATCGAACCCACGGTTTTCACGCTACGATTTTTTTTAAATGTGTTGCGCGGCGGAGAATAGACGCGCGCCGGACGTATTTGCGGCTTGATATCTCTTGTCTCATTGGGAGTAGAAAGTCTGTTCATGGCTCTTTGGAAAGGGCTGCATCTCCCCTGTAATCGCCTTCGAGCGGCACGCGGATCGAACCCACGGTTTTCACGCTACGATTTTTTTTAAATGTGTTGCGCGGCGGAGAAAAGACGCACGCCGGACGTATTTGCGGCTTAATATCTCTTGTCTCATTGGGTGTAGAAAGTCTGTTCATGGCTCTTTGGAAAGGGCTGCATCTCCCCTGTAATCGCCTTCGAGCGGCACGCGGATCGAACCCACGGTTTTCACACTATGATTTTTTTAAATGTGGTGCGCGGCGGAGGAAATGCGCGCGTCGGACGTCATTGCGGCTTAATATCTCTTGTCTCCTTGGGAGTAGAAAGTCTTTTCATGGTTCTTTGGAAAGGGCTGCAGCTCCCCTGTAATCGCCTTCGCGCGGCACGCGGATCGGAACCATCCTTATCACGCTACGATTTTTTAATGCCGACAGGGACGGGCCGAAAGCTTGGCAGGTGGCGTTCGTTAGGAAAAGTCATGGACGTGATGCGGACCGAGTTGCAGGCCATTTGGACCTGGCCCGGCCTAGATGTGAGCCTTCAAAGTCAGCGCGTTTGTTTAAACTTTCTCCTCCAATTCGTTGCAATTGTACAAGCGTTTCTCGCTCATCCGACTGGAGCGTAACGCTTTATCTGTTAATATCTCTGGTCTCCTTGGGAGTAGAAAGTCTGTTCATGGCTCTTTGGAAAGGGATGCATCTCCCCTGTAATCGCCTTTAAGCGGCACGCGGATCGGACCCACCGTTCTCACGCTACGATTTTTTAAACGTGGTGCGCGTCGGAGAAAATGCGCGTAATATCTCTTGTCTCCTTGGGAGTAGAAAGTCTGTTCATGGCTCTTTGGAAAGGGCTGCATCTCCGCTGTAATCGCCTTCGAGTGGCACGCGGATCGAACCCACGGTTTTCACGCTATGATTTTTTTAAATGTGGTGCGCGGCGGAGAAAATGCGCGCGTCGGACGTCATTTCGGCTTAATATCTCTTGTCTCCTTGGGAGTAGAAAGTCTTTTCATGGCTCTTTGGAAAGGTTTGCATCTCCCTTGTAATCGCCTTTAAGCGGCACGCGGATTGGACCCACCGTTCTTCCGATACGATTTTTTAAATGTGGTGCGCGGCGTAGAAAAGACGCGCGTAGGACGTATTTGCGGCTTAATATCTTTGGGCTCCTTGGGAGTAGGAAGTCTGTTCATGCCTCTTTGGAAAGGGCTGCATCTCCCCTGTAATCGCCTTCGATCGGCACGCGGATCGAACCCACGGTTTTCACGCTATGATTTTTTTAAATGTGGTGCGCGGCGGAAGAAATGCGCGCGTCGGACGTCATTTCGGCTTAATATCTCTTGTCTCCTTGGGAGTAGAAAGTCTTTTCATGGCTCTTTGGAAAGGGCTGCATCTCCGCTGTAATCGCCTTCGATCGGCACGCGGATCGAACCCACGGTTTTCACGCTATGATTTTTTTAAATGTGGTGCGCGTCGGAGAAAATGCGCGTAATATCTCTTGTCTCCTTGGGAGTAGAAAGTCTGTTCATGGCTCTTTGGAAAGGGCTGTATCTCCCCTGTAATCGCCTTCGAGCGGCACGCGCATCGGAACCATCGTTATCACGCTACGATTTTTTAATGCCGCCAGGGACGGGCCGAAAGCGTGGCAGGTGGCGTTCGTTAGGGACAGTCATGGAGGTGATGCGCACCGAGTTGCACGCCATTTGGAGTTGGCCCGGCCTAGATGTGAGCGTTCAAAGTCAGCGCGTTTGTTTAAACTTTCTCCTCCAATTCGTTGCAATTGTACAAGCGTTTCTCGTTCATCCGACTGGAGCGTAACGCTTTATATGTTAATATTTCTGGTCTCCTTGGGAGTAGAAAGTCTGTTCATGGCTCTTTTGAAAGGGATGCATCTCCCCTGTAATCGCCTTCGAGCGGCACGCGGATCGAACCCACGTTTTTCACGCTACGATTTTTTTTAAATGTGTTGCGCGGCGGAGAAAAGACGCGCGCCGGACGTATTTGCGGCTTAATATCTCTTGTCTCATTGGGTGTAGAAAGTCTGTTCATGGCTCTTTGGAAAGGGCTGCATCTCCCCTGTAATCGCCTTTGAGCGGCACGCGGATCGAACCCACGGTTTTCAAGCTATGATTTTTTTAAATGTGGTGCGCGGCGGAGGAAATGCTCGCGTCGGACGTCATTTCGGCTTAATATCTCTTGTCTCCTTGGGAGTAGAAAGTCTTTTCATGGCTCTTTGGAAAGGGCTGCATCTCCGCTGTAATCGCCTTCGAGCGGCACGCGGATCGAACCCACGGTTTTCACGCTATGATTTTTTTAAATGTGGTGCGCGGCGGAGAAAATGCGCGCGTCGGACGTCATTTCGGCTTAATATCTATTGTCTCCTTGGGAGTAGAAAGTCTTTTCATGGCTCTTTGGAAAGGTTTGCATCTCCCTTGTAATCGCCTTTAAGCGGCACGCGGATTGGACCCACCGTTCTTCCGATACGATTTTTTAAATGTGGTGCGCGGCGTAGAAAAGACGCGCGTCGGACGTCATTTCGGCTTAATATCTCTTGTCTCCTTGGGAGTAGAAAGTCTTTTCATGGCTCTTTGGAAAGGGCTGCATCTCCCCTGTAATCGCCTTTAAGCGGCACGCGGATCGAACCCACGGTTTTCACGCTACGATTTTTTTTAAATGTGTTGCGCGGCGGAGAATAGACGCGCGCCGGACGTATTTGCGGCTTGATATCTCTTGTCTCATTGGGAGTAGAAAGTCTGTTCATGGCTCTTTGGAAAGGGCTGCATCTCCCCTGTAATCGCCTTCGAGCGGCACGCGGATCGAACCCACGGTTTTCACGCTATGATTTTTTTAAATGTGTTGCGCGTCGGAGAAAATGCGCGCGTCGGACGTCATTGCGGCTTAATATCTATTGTCTCCTTGGGAGTAGAAAGTCTTTTCATGGCTCTTTGGAAAGGTTTGCATCTCCCTTGTAATCGCCTTTAAGCGGCACGCGGATTGGACCCACCGTTCTTCCGATACGATTTTTTAAATGTGGTGCGCGGCGTAGAAAAGACGCGCGTAGGACGTATTTGCGGCTTAATATCTTTGGGCTCCTTGGGAGTAGGAAGTCTGTTCATGCCTCTTTGGAAAGGGCTGCATCTCCCCTGTAATCGCCTTCGAGCGGCACGTGGATCGAACCCACGGTTTTCACGCTATGATTTTTTTAAATGTGCTGCGCGGCGGAGAAAATGCGCGCGTCGGACGTCATTGCGGCTTAATATCTCTTGTCTCCTTGGGAGTAGAAAGTCTTTTCATGGTTCTTTGGAAAGGGCTGCATCTCCCCTGTAATCGCCTTCGCGCGGCACGCGGATCGGAACCATCCTTATCACGCTACGATTTTTTAATGCCGACAGGGACGGGCCGAAAGCTTGGCAGGTGGCGTTCGTTAGGAAAAGTCATGGACGTGATGCGGACCGAGTTGCAGGCCATTTGGACCTGGCCCGGCCTAGATGTGAGCCTTCAAAGTCAGCGCGTTTGTTTAAACTTTCTCCTCCAATTCGTTGCAATTGTACAAGCGTTTCTCGCTCATCCGACTGGAGCGTAACGCTTTATCTGTTAATATCTCTGGTCTCCTTGGGAGTAGAAAGTCTGTTCATGGCTCTTTGGAAAGGGCTGCATCTCCCCTGTAATCGCCTTCGAGCGGCACGCGGATCGAACCCACGGTTTTCACGCTATGATTTTTTTAAATGTGTTGCGCGTCGGAGAAAATGCGCGCGTCGGACGTCATTGCGGCTTAATATCTCTTGTCTCCTTGGGAGTAGAAAGTCTTTTCATGGCTCTTTGGAAAGGGCTGCATCTCCCCTGTAATCGCCTTCGAGCGGCACGCGGATCGAACCCACGGTTTTCACGCTACGATTTTTTTTAAATGTGTTGCGCGGCAGAGAAAAGACGCGCGCCGGACGTATTTGCGGCTTAATATCTCTTGTCTCATTGGGTGTAGAAAGTCTGTTCATGGCTCTTTGGAAAGGGCTGCATCTCCCCTGTAATCGCCTTCGAGCGGCACGCGGATCGAACCCACGGTTTTCACGCTATGGTTTTTTTTAAATGTGGTGCGCGGCGGAGGAAATGCGCGCGTCGGACGTCATTTCGGCTTAATATCTCTTGTCTCCTTGGGAGTAGAAAGTATTTTCATGGCTCTTTGGAAAGGTTTGCATCTCCCTTGTAATCGCCTTTAAGCGGCACGCGGATTGGACCCACCGTTCTTCCGATACGATTTTTTAAATGTGGTGCGCGGCGTAGAAAAGACGCGCGTAGGACGTATTTGCGGCTTAATATCTTTGGGCTCCTTGGGAGTAGGAAGTCTGTTCATGCCTCTTTGGAAAGGGCTGCATCTCCCCTGTAATCGCCTTCGAGCGGCACGTGGATCGAACCCACGGTTTTCACGCTATGATTTTTTTAAATGTGCTGCGCGGCGGAGAAAATGCGCGCGTCGGACGTCATTGCGGCTTAATATCTCTTGTCTCCTTGGGAGTAGAAAGTCTTTTCATGGTTCTTTGGAAAGGGCTGCATCTCCCCTGTAATCGCCTTCGCGCGGCACGCGGATCGGAACCATCCTTATCACGCTACGATTTTTTAATGCCGACAGGGACGGGCCGAAAGCTTGGCAGGTGGCGTTCGTTAGGAAAAGTCATGGACGTGATGCGGACCGAGTTGCAGGCCATTTGGACCTGGCCCGGCCTAGATGTGAGCCTTCAAAGTCAGCGCGTTTGTTTAAACTTTCTCCTCCAATTCGTTGCAATTGTACAAGCTTTTCTCGCTCATCCGACTGGAGCGTAACGCTTTATCTGTTAATATCTCTGGTCTCCTTGGGAGTAGAAAGTCTGTTCATGGCTCTTTGGAAAGGGCTGCATCTCCCCTGTAATCGCCTTCGAGCGGCACGCGGATCGAACCCACGGTTTTCACGCTATGATTTTTTTAAATGTGTTGCGCGTCGGAGAAAATGCGCGCGTCGGACGTCATTGCGGCTTAATATCTCTTGTCTCCTTGGGAGTAGAAAGTCTTTTCATGGCTCTTTGGAAAGGGCTGCATCTCCCCTGTAATCGCCTTCGAGCGGCACGCGGATCGAACCCACGGTTTTCACGCTACGATTTTTTTTAAATGTGTTGCGGCGGAGAAAAGACGCGCGCCGGACGTATTTGCGGCTTAATATCTCTTGTCTCATTGGGTGTAGAAAGTCTGTTCATGGCTCTTTGGAAAGGGCTGCATCTCCCCTGTAATCGCCTTCGAGCGGCACGCGGATTGAACCCACGGTTTTCACGCTATGGTTTTTTTTAAATGTGGTGCGCGGCGGAGGAAATGCGCGCGTCGGACGTCATTTCGGCTTAATATCTCTTGTCTCCTTGGGAGTAGAAAGTATTTTCATGGCTCTTTGGAAAGGGCTGCATCTCCGCTGTAATCGCCTTCGAGCGGCACGCGGATCGAACCCACGGTTTTCACGCTATGTTTTTTTAAATGTGCTGCGCGGCGGAGAAAATGCGCGCGTCGGACGTCATTGCGGCTTAATATCTCTTGTCTCCTTGGGAGTAGAAAGTCTGTTCATGGCTCTTTGGAAAGGGATCCATCTCCCCTGTAATCGACTTTAAGCGGCACGCGGATCGGTCCCACCGTTCTCACGCTACGATTTTTTAAACGTGGTGCGCGTCGGAGAAAATGCGCGTAATATCTCTTGTCTCCTTGGGAGTAGAAAGTCTGTTCATGGCTCTTTGGAAAGGGCTGTATCTCCCCTGTAATCGCCTTCGAGCGGCACGCGCATCGGAACCATCGTTATCACGCTACGATTTTTTAATGCCGCCAGGGACGGGCCGAAAGCGTGGCAGGTGGCGTTCTTTAGGGACAGTCATGGAGGTGATGCGCACCGAGTTGCACGCCATTTGGAGTTGGCCCGGCCTAGATGTGAGCGTTCAAAGTCAGCGCGTTTGTTTAAACTTTCTCCTCCAATTCGTTGCAATTGTACAAGCGTTTCTCGTTCATCCGACTGGAGCGTAACGCTTTATCTGTTAATATCTCTGGTCTCCTTGGGAGTAGAAAGTCTGTTCATGGCTCTTTGGAAAGGGCTGCATCTCCCCTGTAATCGCCTTCGAGCGGCACGCGGATCGAACCCACGGTTTTCACGCTATGATTTTTTTAAATGTGTTGCGCGTCGGAGAAAATGCGCGCGTCGGACGTCATTGCGGCTTAATATCTCTTGTCTCCTTGGGAGTAGAAAGTCTTTTCATGGCTCTTTGGAAAGGGCTGCATCTCCCCTGTAATCGCCTTCGAGCGGCACGCGGATCGAACCCACGGTTTTCACGCTACGATTTTTTTTAAATGTGGTGCGCGGCGGAGAAAAGACGCGCGCCGGACGTATTTGCGGCTTAATATCTCTTGTCTCATTGGGTGTAGAAAGTCTGTTCATGGCTCTTTGGAAAGGGCTGCATCTCCCCTGTAATCGCCTTCGAGCGGCACGCGGATCGAACCCACGGTTTTCACGCTATGTTTTTTTAAATGTGCTGCGCGGCGGAGAAAATGCGCGCGTCGGACGTCATTGCGGCTTAATATCTCTTGTCTCCTTGGGAGTAGAAAGTCTTTTCATGGCTCTTTGGAAAGGGCTGCATCTCCGCTGTAATCGCCTTTAAGCGGCACGCGGATTGGACCCACCGTTCTTCCGATACGATTTTTTAAATGTGGTGCGCGGCGTAGAAAAGACGCGCGTAGGACGTATTTGCGGCTTAATATCTTTGGGCTCCTTGGGAGTAGGAAGTCTGTTCATGCCTCTTTGGAAAGGGCTGCATCTCCCCTGTAATCGCCTTCGAGCGGCACGCGGATCGAACCCACGGTTTTCACGCTATGATTTTTTTAAATGTGGTGCGCGGCGGAGGAAATGCGCGCGTCGGACGTCATTTCGGCTTAATATCTCTTGTCTCCTTGGGAGTAGAAAGTCTTTTCATGGCTCTTTGGAAAGGGCTGCATCTCCGCTGTAATCGCCTTCGAGCGGCACGCGGATCGAACCCACGGTTTTCACGCTATGATTTTTTTAAATGTGTTGCGCGTCGGAGAAAATGCGCGCGTCGGACGTCATTGCGGCTTAATATCTATTGTCTCCTTGGGAGTAGAAAGTCTTTTCATGGCTCTTTGGAAAGGTTTGCATCTCCCTTGTAATCGCCTTTAAGCGGCACGCGGATTGGACCCACCGTTCTTCCGATACGATTTTTTAAATGTGGTGCGCGGCGTAGAAAAGACGCGCGTAGGACGTATTTGCGGCTTAATATCTTTGGGCTCCTTGGGAGTAGGAAGTCTGTTCATGCCTCTTTGGAAAGGGCTGCATCTCCCCTGTAATCGCCTTCGAGCGGCACGTGGATCGAACCCACGGTTTTCACGCTATGATTTTTTTAAATGTGCTGCGCGGCGGAGAAAATGCGCGCGTCGGACGTCATTGCGGCTTAATATCTCTTGTCTCCTTGGGAGTAGAAAGTCTTTTCATGGTTCTTTGGAAAGGGCTGCATCTCCCCTGTAATCGCCTTCGCGCGGCACGCGGATCGGAACCATCCTTATCACGCTACGATTTTTTAATGCCGACAGGGACGGGCCGAAAGCTTGGCAGGTGGCGTTCGTTAGGAAAAGTCATGGACGTGATGCGGACCGAGTTGCAGGCCATTTGGACCTGGCCCGGCCTAGATGTGAGCCTTCAAAGTCAGCGCGTTTGTTTAAACTTTCTCCTCCAATTCGTTGCAATTGTACAAGCGTTTCTCGCTCATCCGACTGGAGCGTAACGCTTTATCTGTTAATATCTCTGGTCTCCTTGGGAGTAGAAAGTCTGTTCATGGCTCTTTGGAAAGGGCTGCATCTCCCCTGTAATCGCCTTCGAGCGGCACGCGGATCGAACCCACGGTTTTCACGCTATGATTTTTTTAAATGTGTTGCGCGTCGGAGAAAATGCGCGCGTCGGACGTCATTGCGGCTTAATATCTCTTGTCTCCTTGGGAGTAGAAAGTCTTTTCATGGCTCTTTGGAAAGGGCTGCATCTCCCCTGTAATCGCCTTCGAGCGGCACGCGGATCGAACCCACGGTTTTCACGCTACGATTTTTTTTAAATGTGTTGCGCGGCAGAGAAAAGACGCGCGCCGGACGTATTTGCGGCTTAATATCTCTTGTCTCATTGGGTGTAGAAAGTCTGTTCATGGCTCTTTGGAAAGGGCTGCATCTCCCCTGTAATCGCCTTCGAGCGGCACGCGGATCGAACCCACGGTTTTCACGCTATGGTTTTTTTTAAATGTGGTGCGCGGCGGAGGAAATGCGCGCGTCGGACGTCATTTCGGCTTAATATCTCTTGTCTCCTTGGGAGTAGAAAGTATTTTCATGGCTCTTTGGAAAGGTTTGCATCTCCCTTGTAATCGCCTTTAAGCGGCACGCGGATTGGACCCACCGTTCTTCCGATACGATTTTTTAAATGTGGTGCGCGGCGTAGAAAAGACGCGCGTAGGACGTATTTGCGGCTTAATATCTTTGGGCTCCTTGGGAGTAGGAAGTCTGTTCATGCCTCTTTGGAAAGGGCTGCATCTCCCCTGTAATCGCCTTCGAGCGGCACGTGGATCGAACCCACGGTTTTCACGCTATGATTTTTTTAAATGTGCTGCGCGGCGGAGAAAATGCGCGCGTCGGACGTCATTGCGGCTTAATATCTCTTGTCTCCTTGGGAGTAGAAAGTCTTTTCATGGTTCTTTGGAAAGGGCTGCATCTCCCCTGTAATCGCCTTCGCGCGGCACGCGGATCGGAACCATCCTTATCACGCTACGATTTTTTAATGCCGACAGGGACGGGCCGAAAGCTTGGCAGGTGGCGTTCGTTAGGAAAAGTCATGGACGTGATGCGGACCGAGTTGCAGGCCATTTGGACCTGGCCCGGCCTAGATGTGAGCCTTCAAAGTCAGCGCGTTTGTTTAAACTTTCTCCTCCAATTCGTTGCAATTGTACAAGCGTTTCTCGCTCATCCGACTGGAGCGTAACGCTTTATCTGTTAATATCTCTGCTCTCCTTGGGAGTAGAAAGTCTGTTCATGGCTCTTTGGAAAGGGCTGCATCTCCCCTGTAATCGCCTTCGAGCGGCACGCGGATCGAACCCACGGTTTTCACGCTATGATTTTTTTAAATGTGTTGCGCGTCGGAGAAAATGCGCGCGTCGGACGTCATTGCGGCTTAATATCTCTTGTCTCCTTGGGAGTAGAAAGTCTTTTCATGGCTCTTTGGAAAGGGCTGCATCTCCCCTGTAATCGCCTTCGAGCGGCACGCGGATCGAACCCACGGTTTTCACGCTACGATTTTTTTTAAATGTGTTGCGGCGGAGAAAAGACGCGCGCCGGACGTATTTGCGGCTTAATATCTCTTGTCTCATTGGGTGTAGAAAGTCTGTTCATGGCTCTTTGGAAAGGGCTGCATCTCCCCTGTAATCGCCTTCGAGCGGCACGCGGATTGAACCCACGGTTTTCACGCTATGGTTTTTTTTAAATGTGGTGCGCGGCGGAGGAAATGCGCGCGTCGGACGTCATTTCGGCTTAATATCTCTTGTCTCCTTGGGAGTAGAAAGTATTTTCATGGCTCTTTGGAAAGGTTTGCATCTCCCTTGTAATCGCCTTTAAGCGGCACGCGGATTGGACCCACCGTTCTTCCGATACGATTTTTTAAATGTGGTGCGCGGCGTAGAAAAGACGCGCGTAGGACGTATTTGCGGCTTAATATCTTTGGGCTCCTTGGGAGTAGGAAGTCTGTTCATGCCTCTTTGGAAAGGGCTGCATCTCCCCTGTAATCGCCTTCGAGCGGCACGTGGATCGAACCCACGGTTTTCACGCTATGATTTTTTTAAATGTGCTGCGCGGCGGAGAAAATGCGCGCGTCGGACGTCATTGCGGCTTAATATCTCTTGTCTCCTTGGGAGTAGAAAGTCTTTTCATGGTTCTTTGGAAAGGGCTGCATCTCCCCTGTAATCGCCTTCGCGCGGCACGCGGATCGGAACCATCCTTATCACGCTACGATTTTTTAATGCCGACAGGGACGGGCCGAAAGCTTGGCAGGTGGCGTTCGTTAGGAAAAGTCATGGACGTGATGCGGACCGAGTTGCAGGCCATTTGGACCTGGCCCGGCCTAGATGTGAGCCTTCAAAGTCAGCGCGTTTGTTTAAACTTTCTCCTCCAATTCGTTGCAATTGTACAAGCGTTTCTCGCTCATCCGACTGGAGCGTAACGCTTTATCTGTTAATATCTCTGCTCTCCTTGGGAGTAGAAAGTCTGTTCATGGCTCTTTGGAAAGGGCTGCATCTCCCCTGTAATCGCCTTCGAGCGGCACGCGGATCGAACCCACGGTTTTCACGCTATGATTTTTTTAAATGTGTTGCGCGTCGGAGAAAATGCGCGCGTCGGACGTCATTGCGGCTTAATATCTCTTGTCTCCTTGGGAGTAGAAAGTCTTTTCATGGCTCTTTGGAAAGGGCTGCATCTCCCCTGTAATCGCCTTCGAGCGGCACGCGGATCGAACCCACGGTTTTCACGCTACGATTTTTTTTAAATGTGTTGCGGCGGAGAAAAGACGCGCGCCGGACGTATTTGCGGCTTAATATCTCTTGTCTCATTGGGTGTAGAAAGTCTGTTCATGGCTCTTTGGAAAGGGCTGCATCTCCCCTGTAATCGCCTTCGAGCGGCACGCGGATTGAACCCACGGTTTTCACGCTATGGTTTTTTTTAAATGTGGTGCGCGGCGGAGGAAATGCGCGCGTCGGACGTCATTTCGGCTTAATATCTCTTGTCTCCTTGGGAGTAGAAAGTATTTTCATGGCTCTTTGGAAAGGGCTGCATCTCCGCTGTAATCGCCTTCGAGCGGCACGCGGATCGAACCCACGGTTTTCACGCTATGTTTTTTTAAATGTGCTGCGCGGCGGAGAAAATGCGCGCGTCGGACGTCATTGCGGCTTAATATCTCTTGTCTCCTTGGGAGTAGAAAGTCTGTTCATGGCTCTTTGGAAAGGGATCCATCTCCCCTGTAATCGACTTTAAGCGGCACGCGGATCGGTCCCACCGTTCTCACGCTACGATTTTTTAAACGTGGTGCGCGTCGGAGAAAATGCGCGTAATATCTCTTGTCTCCTTGGGAGTAGAAAGTCTGTTCATGGCTCTTTGGAAAGGGCTGTATCTCCCCTGTAATCGCCTTCGAGCGGCACGCGCATCGGAACCATCGTTATCACGCTACGATTTTTTAATGCCGCCAGGGACGGGCCGAAAGCGTGGCAGGTGGCGTTCTTTAGGGACAGTCATGGAGGTGATGCGCACCGAGTTGCACGCCATTTGGAGTTGGCCCGGCCTAGATGTGAGCGTTCAAAGTCAGCGCGTTTGTTTAAACTTTCTCCTCCAATTCGTTGCAATTGTACAAGCGTTTCTCGTTCATCCGACTGGAGCGTAACGCTTTATCTGTTAATATCTCTGGTCTCCTTGGGAGTAGAAAGTCTGTTCATGGCTCTTTGGAAAGGGCTGCATCTCCCCTGTAATCGCCTTCGAGCGGCACGCGGATCGAACCCACGGTTTTCACGCTATGATTTTTTTAAATGTGTTGCGCGTCGGAGAAAATGCGCGCGTCGGACGTCATTGCGGCTTAATATCTCTTGTCTCCTTGGGAGTAGAAAGTCTTTTCATGGCTCTTTGGAAAGGGCTGCATCTCCCCTGTAATCGCCTTCGAGCGGCACGCGGATCGAACCCACGGTTTTCACGCTACGATTTTTTTTAAATGTGTTGCGCGGCGGAGAAAAGACGCGCGCCGGACGTATTTGCGGCTTAATATCTCTTGTCTCATTGGGTGTAGAAAGTCTGTTCATGGCTCTTTGGAAAGGGCTGCATCTCCCCTGTAATCGCCTTCGAGCGGCACGCGGATCGAACCCACGGTTTTCACGCTATGTTTTTTTAAATGTGCTGCGCGGCGGAGAAAATGCGCGCGTCGGACGTCATTGCGGCTTAATATCTCTTGTCTCCTTGGGAGTAGAAAGTCTTTTCATGGCTCTTTGGAAAGGGCTGCATCTCCGCTGTAATCGCCTTTAAGCGGCACGCGGATTGGACCCACCGTTCTTCCGATACGATTTTTTAAATGTGGTGCGCGGCGTAGAAAAGACGCGCGTAGGACGTATTTGCGGCTTAATATCTTTGGGCTCCTTGGGAGTAGGAAGTCTGTTCATGCCTCTTTGGAAAGGGCTGCATCTCCCCTGTAATCGCCTTCGAGCGGCACGCGGATCGAACCCACGGTTTTCACGCTATGATTTTTTTAAATGTGGTGCGCGGCGGAGGAAATGCGCGCGTCGGACGTCATTTCGGCTTAATATCTCTTGTCTCCTTGGGAGTAGAAAGTCTTTTCATGGCTCTTTGGAAAGGGCTGCATCTCCGCTGTAATCGCCTTCGAGCGGCACGCGGATCGAACCCACGGTTTTCACGCTATGATTTTTTTAAATGTGGTGCGCGTCGGAGAAAATGCGCGCGTCGGACGTCATTTCGGCTTAATATCTCTTGTCTCCTTGGGAGTAGAAAGTCTTTTCATGGTTCTTTGGAAAGGGCTGCATCTCCCCTGTAATCGCCTTCGCGCGGCACGCGGATCGGAACCATCCTTATCACGCTACGATTTTTTAATGCCGACAGGGACGGGCCGAAAGCTTGGCAGGTGGCGTTCGTTAGGAAAAGTCATGGACGTGATGCGGACCGAGTTGCAGGCCATTTGGACCTGGCCCGGCCTAGATGTGAGCCTTCAAAGTCAGCGCGTTTGTTTAAACTTTCTCCTCCAATTCGTTGCAATTGTACAAGCGTTTCTCGCTCATCCGACTGGAGCGTAACGCTTTATCTGTTAATATCTCTGGTCTCCTTGGGAGTAGAAAGTCTGTTCATGGCTCTTTGGAAAGGGATGCATCTCCCCTGTAATCGACTTTAAGCGGCACGCGGATCGGACCCACCGTTATCACGCTACGATTTTTTAAACGTGGTGCGCGTCGGAGAAAATGCGCGTAATATCTCTTGTCTCCTTGGGAGTAGAAAGTCTGTTCATGGCTCTTTGGAAAGGGCTGTATCTCCCCTGTAATCGCCTTCGAGCGGCACGCGCATCGGAACCATCGTTATCACGCTACGATTTTTTAATGCCGCCAGGGATAGGCCGAAAGCGTGGCAGGTGGCGTTCGTTAGGGACAGTCATGGAGGTGATGCACACCGAGTTGCACGCCATTTGGAGTTGGCCCGGCCTAGATGTGAGCGTTCAAAGTCAGCGCGTTTGTTTAAACTTTCTCCTCCAATTCGTTGCAATTGTACAAGCGTTTCTCGTTCATCCGACTGGAGCGTAACGCTTTATATGTTAATATTTCTGGTCTCCTTGGGAGTAGAAAGTCTGTTCATGGCTCTTTTGAAAGGGATGCATCTCCCCTGTAATCGACTTTAAGCGGCACGCGGATCGGACCCACCGTTCTCACGCTACGATTTTTTAAACGTGGTGCGCGTCGGAGAAAATGCGCGTAATATCTCTTGTCTCCTTGGGAGTAGAAAGTCTGTTCATGGCTCTTTGGAAAGGGCTGTATCTCCCCTGTAATCGCCTTCGAGCGGCACGCGCATCGGAACCATCGTTATCACGCTACGATTTTTTAATGCCGCCAGGGACGGGCCGAAAGCGTGGCAGGTGGCGTTCGTTAGGGACAGTCATGGAGGTGATGCGCACCGAGTTGCACGCCATTTGGAGTTGGCCCGGCCTAGATGTGAGCGTTCAAAGTCAGCGCGTTTGTTTAAACTTTCTCCTCCAATTCGTTGCAATTGTACAAGCGTTTCTCGTTCATCCGACTGGAGCGTAACGCTTTATATGTTAATATTTCTGGTCTCCTTGGGAGTAGAAAGTCTGTTCATGGCTCTTTTGAAAGGGATGCATCTCCCCTGTAATCGCCTTCGAGCGGCACGCGGATCGAACCCACGTTTTTCACGCTACGATTTTTTTTAAATGTGTTGCGCGGCGGAGAAAAGACGCGCGCCGGACGTATTTGCGGCTTAATATCTCTTGTCTCATTGGGTGTAGAAAGTCTGTTCATGGCTCTTTGGAAAGGGCTGCATCTCCCCTGTAATCGCCTTTGAGCGGCACGCGGATCGAACCCACGGTTTTCAAGCTATGATTTTTTTAAATGTGGTGCGCGGCGGAGGAAATGCTCGCGTCGGACGTCATTTCGGCTTAATATCTCTTGTCTCCTTGGGAGTAGAAAGTCTTTTCATGGCTCTTTGGAAAGGGCTGCATCTCCGCTGTAATCGCCTTCGAGCGGCACGCGGATCGAACCCACGGTTTTCACGCTATGATTTTTTTAAATGTGGTGCGCGGCGGAGAAAATGCGCGCGTCGGACGTCATTTCGGCTTAATATCTATTGTCTCCTTGGGAGTAGAAAGTCTTTTCATGGCTCTTTGGAAAGGTTTGCATCTCCCTTGTAATCGCCTTTAAGCGGCACGCGGATTGGACCCACCGTTCTTCCGATACGATTTTTTAAATGTGGTGCGCGGCGTAGAAAAGACGCGCGTCGGACGTCATTTCGGCTTAATATCTCTTGTCTCCTTGGGAGTAGAAAGTCTTTTCATGGCTCTTTGGAAAGGGCTGCATCTCCCCTGTAATCGCCTTTAAGCGGCACGCGGATCGAACCCACGGTTTTCACGCTACGATTTTTTTTAAATGTGTTGCGCGGCGGAGAATAGACGCGCGCCGGACGTATTTGCGGCTTGATATCTCTTGTCTCATTGGGAGTAGAAAGTCTGTTCATGGCTCTTTGGAAAGGGCTGCATCTCCCCTGTAATCGCCTTCGAGCGGCACGCGGATCGAACCCACGGTTTTCACGCTATGATTTTTTTAAATGTGTTGCGCGTCGGAGAAAATGCGCGCGTCGGACGTCATTGCGGCTTAATATCTATTGTCTCCTTGGGAGTAGAAAGTCTTTTCATGGCTCTTTGGAAAGGTTTGCATCTCCCTTGTAATCGCCTTTAAGCGGCACGCGGATTGGACCCACCGTTCTTCCGATACGATTTTTTAAATGTGGTGCGCGGCGTAGAAAAGACGCGCGTAGGACGTATTTGCGGCTTAATATCTTTGGGCTCCTTGGGAGTAGGAAGTCTGTTCATGCCTCTTTGGAAAGGGCTGCATCTCCCCTGTAATCGCCTTCGAGCGGCACGTGGATCGAACCCACGGTTTTCACGCTATGATTTTTTTAAATGTGCTGCGCGGCGGAGAAAATGCGCGCGTCGGACGTCATTGCGGCTTAATATCTCTTGTCTCCTTGGGAGTAGAAAGTCTTTTCATGGTTCTTTGGAAAGGGCTGCATCTCCCCTGTAATCGCCTTCGCGCGGCACGCGGATCGGAACCATCCTTATCACGCTACGATTTTTTAATGCCGACAGGGACGGGCCGAAAGCTTGGCAGGTGGCGTTCGTTAGGAAAAGTCATGGACGTGATGCGGACCGAGTTGCAGGCCATTTGGACCTGGCCCGGCCTAGATGTGAGCCTTCAAAGTCAGCGCGTTTGTTTAAACTTTCTCCTCCAATTCGTTGCAATTGTACAAGCGTTTCTCGCTCATCCGACTGGAGCGTAACGCTTTATCTGTTAATATCTCTGGTCTCCTTGGGAGTAGAAAGTCTGTTCATGGCTCTTTGGAAAGGGCTGCATCTCCCCTGTAATCGCCTTCGAGCGGCACGCGGATCGAACCCACGGTTTTCACGCTATGATTTTTTTAAATGTGTTGCGCGTCGGAGAAAATGCGCGCGTCGGACGTCATTGCGGCTTAATATCTCTTGTCTCCTTGGGAGTAGAAAGTCTTTTCATGGCTCTTTGGAAAGGGCTGCATCTCCCCTGTAATCGCCTTCGAGCGGCACGCGGATCGAACCCACGGTTTTCACGCTACGATTTTTTTTAAATGTGTTGCGCGGCAGAGAAAAGACGCGCGCCGGACGTATTTGCGGCTTAATATCTCTTGTCTCATTGGGTGTAGAAAGTCTGTTCATGGCTCTTTGGAAAGGGCTGCATCTCCCCTGTAATCGCCTTCGAGCGGCACGCGGATCGAACCCACGGTTTTCACGCTATGGTTTTTTTTAAATGTGGTGCGCGGCGGAGGAAATGCGCGCGTCGGACGTCATTTCGGCTTAATATCTCTTGTCTCCTTGGGAGTAGAAAGTATTTTCATGGCTCTTTGGAAAGGTTTGCATCTCCCTTGTAATCGCCTTTAAGCGGCACGCGGATTGGACCCACCGTTCTTCCGATACGATTTTTTAAATGTGGTGCGCGGCGTAGAAAAGACGCGCGTAGGACGTATTTGCGGCTTAATATCTTTGGGCTCCTTGGGAGTAGGAAGTCTGTTCATGCCTCTTTGGAAAGGGCTGCATCTCCCCTGTAATCGCCTTCGAGCGGCACGTGGATCGAACCCACGGTTTTCACGCTATGATTTTTTTAAATGTGCTGCGCGGCGGAGAAAATGCGCGCGTCGGACGTCATTGCGGCTTAATATCTCTTGTCTCCTTGGGAGTAGAAAGTCTTTTCATGGTTCTTTGGAAAGGGCTGCATCTCCCCTGTAATCGCCTTCGCGCGGCACGCGGATCGGAACCATCCTTATCACGCTACGATTTTTTAATGCCGACAGGGACGGGCCGAAAGCTTGGCAGGTGGCGTTCGTTAGGAAAAGTCATGGACGTGATGCGGACCGAGTTGCAGGCCATTTGGACCTGGCCCGGCCTAGATGTGAGCCTTCAAAGTCAGCGCGTTTGTTTAAACTTTCTCCTCCAATTCGTTGCAATTGTACAAGCGTTTCTCGCTCATCCGACTGGAGCGTAACGCTTTATCTGTTAATATCTCTGGTCTCCTTGGGAATAGAAAGTCTGTTCATGGCTCTTTGGAAAGGGCTGCATCTCCCCTGTAATCGGCTTCGAGCGGCACGCGGATCGAACCCACGGTTTTCACGCTATGATTTTTTTAAATGTGTTGCGCGTCGGAGAAAATGCGCGCGTCGGACGTCATTGCGGCTTAATATCTCTTGTCTCCTTGGGAGTAGAAAGTCTTTTCATGGCTCTTTGGAAAGGGCTGCATCTCCCCTGTAATCGCCTTCGAGCGGCACGCGGATCGAACCCACGGTTTTCACGCTACGATTTTTTTTAAATGTGTTGCGGCGGAGAAAAGACGCGCGCCGGACGTATTTGCGGCTTAATATCTCTTGTCTCATTGGGTGTAGAAAGTCTGTTCATGGCTCTTTGGAAAGGGCTGCATCTCCCCTGTAATCGCCTTCGAGCGGCACGCGGATTGAACCCACGGTTTTCACGCTATGGTTTTTTTTAAATGTGGTGCGCGGCGGAGGAAATGCGCGCGTCGGACGTCATTTCGGCTTAATATCTCTTGTCTCCTTGGGAGTAGAAAGTATTTTCATGGCTCTTTGGAAAGGGCTGCATCTCCGCTGTAATCGCCTTCGAGCGGCACGCGGATCGAACCCACGGTTTTCACGCTATGTTTTTTTAAATGTGCTGCGCGGCGGAGAAAATGCGCGCGTCGGACGTCATTGCGGCTTAATATCTCTTGTCTCCTTGGGAGTAGAAAGTCTGTTCATGGCTCTTTGGAAAGGGATCCATCTCCCCTGTAATCGACTTTAAGCGGCACGCGGATCGGACCCACCGTTCTCACGCTACGATTTTTTAAACGTGGTGCGCGTCGGAGAAAATGCGCGTAATATCTCTTGTCTCCTTGGGAGTAGAAAGTCTGTTCATGGCTCTTTGGAAAGGGCTGTATCTCCCCTGTAATCGCCTTCGAGCGGCACGCGCATCGGAACCATCGTTATCACGCTACGATTTTTTAATGCCGCCAGGGACGGGCCGAAAGCGTGGCAGGTGGCGTTCTTTAGGGACAGTCATGGAGGTGATGCGCACCGAGTTGCACGCCATTTGGAGTTGGCCCGGCCTAGATGTGAGCGTTCAAAGTCAGCGCGTTTGTTTAAACTTTCTCCTCCAATTCGTTGCAATTGTACAAGCGTTTCTCGTTCATCCGACTGGAGCGTAACGCTTTATCTGTTAATATCTCTGGTCTCCTTGGGAGTAGAAAGTCTGTTCATGGCTCTTTGGAAAGGGCTGCATCTCCCCTGTAATCGCCTTCGAGCGGCACGCGGATCGAACCCACGGTTTTCACGCTATGATTTTTTTAAATGTGTTGCGCGTCGGAGAAAATGCGCGCGTCGGACGTCATTGCGGCTTAATATCTCTTGTCTCCTTGGGAGTAGAAAGTCTTTTCATGGCTCTTTGGAAAGGGCTGCATCTCCCCTGTAATCGCCTTCGAGCGGCACGCGGATCGAACCCACGGTTTTCACGCTACGATTTTTTTTAAATGTGTTGCGCGGCGGAGAAAAGACGCGCGCCGGACGTATTTGCGGCTTAATATCTCTTGTCTCATTGGGTGTAGAAAGTCTGTTCATGGCTCTTTGGAAAGGGCTGCATCTCCCCTGTAATCGCCTTCGAGCGGCACGCGGATCGAACCCACGGTTTTCACGCTATGTTTTTTTAAATGTGCTGCGCGGCGGAGAAAATGCGCGCGTCGGACGTCATTGCGGCTTAATATCTCTTGTCTCCTTGGGAGTAGAAAGTCTTTTCATGGCTCTTTGGAAAGGGCTGCATCTCCGCTGTAATCGCCTTTAAGCGGCACGCGGATTGGACCCACCGTTCTTCCGATACGATTTTTTAAATGTGGTGCGCGGCGTAGAAAAGACGCGCGTAGGACGTATTTGCGGCTTAATATCTTTGGGCTCCTTGGGAGTAGGAAGTCTGTTCATGCCTCTTTGGAAAGGGCTGCATCTCCCCTGTAATCGCCTTCGAGCGGCACGCGGATCGAACCCACGGTTTTCACGCTATGATTTTTTTAAATGTGGTGCGCGGCGGAGGAAATGCGCGCGTCGGACGTCATTTCGGCTTAATATCTCTTGTCTCCTTGGGAGTAGAAAGTCTTTTCATGGCTCTTTGGAAAGGGCTGCATCTCCGCTGTAATCGCCTTCGAGCGGCACGCGGATCGAACCCACGGTTTTCACGCTATGATTTTTTTAAATGTGGTGCGCGTCGGAGAAAATGCGCGCGTCGGACGTCATTTCGGCTTAATATCTCTTGTCTCCTTGGGAGTAGAAAGTCTTTTCATGGTTCTTTGGAAAGGGCTGCATCTCCCCTGTAATCGCCTTCGCGCGGCACGCGGATCGGAACCATCCTTATCACGCTACGATTTTTTAATGCCGACAGGGACGGGCCGAAAGCTTGGCAGGTGGCGTTCGTTAGGAAAAGTCATGGACGTGATGCGGACCGAGTTGCAGGCCATTTGGACCTGGCCCGGCCTAGATGTGAGCCTTCAAAGTCAGCGCGTTTGTTTAAACTTTCTCCTCCAATTCGTTGCAATTGTACAAGCGTTTCTCGCTCATCCGACTGGAGCGTAACGCTTTATCTGTTAATATCTCTGGTCTCCTTGGGAGTAGAAAGTCTGTTCATGGCTCTTTGGAAAGGGATGCATCTCCCCTGTAATCGACTTTAAGCGGCACGCGGATCGGACCCACCGTTATCACGCTACGATTTTTTAAACGTGGTGCGCGTCGGAGAAAATGCGCGTAATATCTCTTGTCTCCTTGGGAGTAGAAAGTCTGTTCATGGCTCTTTGGAAAGGGCTGTATCTCCCCTGTAATCGCCTTCGAGCGGCACGCGCATCGGAACCATCGTTATCACGCTACGATTTTTTAATGCCGCCAGGGATAGGCCGAAAGCGTGGCAGGTGGCGTTCGTTAGGGACAGTCATGGAGGTGATGCACACCGAGTTGCACGCCATTTGGAGTTGGCCCGGCCTAGATGTGAGCGTTCAAAGTCAGCGCGTTTGTTTAAACTTTCTCCTCCAATTCGTTGCAATTGTACAAGCGTTTCTCGTTCATCCGACTGGAGCGTAACGCTTTATATGTTAATATTTCTGGTCTCCTTGGGAGTAGAAAGTCTGTTCATGGCTCTTTTGAAAGGGATGCATCTCCCCTGTAATCGACTTTAAGCGGCACGCGGATCGGACCCACCGTTCTCACGCTACGATTTTTTAAACGTGGTGCGCGTCGGAGAAAATGCGCGTAATATCTCTTGTCTCCTTGGGAGTAGAAAGTCTGTTCATGGCTCTTTGGAAAGGGCTGTATCTCCCCTGTAATCGCCTTCGAGCGGCACGCGCATCGGAACCATCGTTATCACGCTACGATTTTTTAATGCCGCCAGGGACGGGCCGAAAGCGTGGCAGGTGGCGTTCGTTAGGGACAGTCATGGAGGTGATGCGCACCGAGTTGCACGCCATTTGGAGTTGGCCCGGCCTAGATGTGAGCGTTCAAAGTCAGCGCGTTTGTTTAAACTTTCTCCTCCAATTCGTTGCAATTGTACAAGCGTTTCTCGTTCATCCGACTGGAGCGTAACGCTTTATATGTTAATATTTCTGGTCTCCTTGGGAGTAGAAAGTCTGTTCATGGCTCTTTTGAAAGGGATGCATCTCCCCTGTAATCGCCTTCGAGCGGCACGCGGATCGAACCCACGTTTTTCACGCTACGATTTTTTTTAAATGTGTTGCGCGGCGGAGAAAAGACGCGCGCCGGACGTATTTGCGGCTTAATATCTCTTGTCTCATTGGGTGTAGAAAGTCTGTTCATGGCTCTTTGGAAAGGGCTGCATCTCCCCTGTAATCGCCTTCGAGCGGCACGCGGATCGAACCCACGGTTTTCAAGCTATGATTTTTTTAAATGTGGTGCGCGGCGGAGGAAATGCTCGCGTCGGACGTCATTTCGGCTTAATATCTCTTGTCTCCTTGGGAGTAGAAAGTCTTTTCATGGCTCTTTGGAAAGGGCTGCATCTCCGCTGTAATCGCCTTCGAGCGGCACGCGGATCGAACCCACGGTTTTCACGCTATGATTTTTTTAAATGTGGTGCGCGGCGGAGAAAATGCGCGCGTCGGACGTCATTTCGGCTTAATATCTATTGTCTCCTTGGGAGTAGAAAGTCTTTTCATGGCTCTTTGGAAAGGTTTGCATCTCCCTTGTAATCGCCTTTAAGCGGCACGCGGATTGGACCCACCGTTCTTCCGATACGATTTTTTAAATGTGGTGCGCGGCGTAGAAAAGACGCGCGTCGGACGTCATTTCGGCTTAATATCTCTTGTCTCCTTGGGAGTAGAAAGTCTTTTCATGGCTCTTTGGAAAGGGCTGCATCTCCCCTGTAATCGCCTTTAAGCGGCACGCGGATCGAACCCACGGTTTTCACGCTACGATTTTTTTTAAATGTGTTGCGCGGCGGAGAATAGACGCGCGCCGGACGTATTTGCGGCTTGATATCTTTGGGCTCCTTGGGAGTAGGAAGTCTGTTCATGCCTCTTTGGAAAGGGCTGCATCTCCCCTGTAATCGCCTTCGAGCGGCACGTGGATCGAACCCACGGTTTTCACGCTATGATTTTTTTAAATGTGCTGCGCGGCGGAGAAAATGCGCGCGTCGGACGTCATTGCGGCTTAATATCTCTTGTCTCCTTGGGAGTAGAAAGTCTTTTCATGGTTCTTTGGAAAGGGCTGCATCTCCCCTGTAATCGCCTTCGCGCGGCACGCGGATCGGAACCATCCTTATCACGCTACGATTTTTTAATGCCGACAGGGACGGGCCGAAAGCTTGGCAGGTGGCGTTCGTTAGGAAAAGTCATGGACGTGATGCGGACCGAGTTGCAGGCCATTTGGACCTGGCCCGGCCTAGATGTGAGCCTTCAAAGTCAGCGCGTTTGTTTAAACTTTCTCCTCCAATTCGTTGCAATTGTACAAGCGTTTCTCGCTCATCCGACTGGAGCGTAACGCTTTATCTGTTAATATCTCTGGTCTCCTTGGGAGTAGAAAGTCTGTTCATGGCTCTTTGGAAAGGGCTGCATCTCCCCTGTAATCGCCTTCGAGCGGCACGCGGATCGAACCCACGGTTTTCACGCTATGATTTTTTTAAATGTGTTGCTTGTCGGAGAAAATGCGCGCGTCGGACGTCATTGCGGCTTAATATCTCTTGTCTCTTTGGGAGTAGAAAGTCTTTTCATGGCTCTTTGGAAAGGGCTGCATCTCCCCTGTAATCGCCTTCGAGCGGCACGCGGATCGAACCCACGGTTTTCACGCTACGATTTTTTTTAAATGTGTTGCGGCGGAGAAAAGACGCGCGCCGGACGTATTTGCGGCTTAATATCTCTTGTCTCATTGGGTGTAGAAAGTCTGTTCATGGCTCTTTGGAAAGGGCTGCATCTCCCCTGTAATCGCCTTCGAGCGGCACGCGGATCGAACCCACGGTTTTCACGCTATGTTTTTTTAAATGTGCTGCGCGGCGGAGAAAATGCGCGCGTCGGACGTCATTGCGGCTTAATATCTCTTGTCTCCTTGGGAGTAGAAAGTCTGTTCATGGCTCTTTGGAAAGGGATCCATCTCCCCTGTAATCG
Organism: Electrophorus electricus; assembly: GCF_041902795.1. NCBI lineage: Eukaryota > Metazoa > Chordata > Actinopteri > Gymnotiformes > Gymnotidae > Electrophorus > Electrophorus electricus. The sequence goes on along the minus strand of NW_027658746.1, from coordinate 1,054,291 downwards.
ACTTTAAGCGGCACGCGGATCGGACCCACCGTTCTCACGCTACGATTTTTTAAACGTGGTGCGCGTCGGAGAAAATGCGCGTAATATCTCTTGTCTCCTTGGGAGTAGAAAGTCTGTTCATGGCTCTTTGGAAAGGGCTGTATCTCCCCTGTAATCGCCTTCGAGCGGCACGCGCATCGGAACCATCGTTATCACGCTACGATTTTTTAATGCCGCCAGGGACGGGCCGAAAGCGTGGCAGGTGGCGTTCGTTAGGGACAGTCATGGAGGTGATGCGCACCGAGTTGCACGCCATTTGGAGTTGGCCCGGCCTAGATGTGAGCGTTCAAAGTCAGCGCGTTTGTTTAAACTTTCTCCTCCAATTCGTTGCAATTGTACAAGCGTTTCTCGTTCATCCGACTGGAGCGTAACGCTTTATCTGTTAATATCTCTGGTCTCCTTGGGAGTAGAAAGTCTGTTCATGGCTCTTTGGAAAGGGCTGCATCTCCCCTGTAATCGCCTTCGAGCGGCACGCGGATCGAACCCACGGTTTTCACGCTACGATTTTTTTTAAATGTGTTGCGCGGCGGAGAAAAGACGCGCGCCGGACGTATTTGCGGCTTAATATCTCTTGTCTCATTGGGTGTAGAAAGTGTGTTCATGGCTCTTTGGAAAGGGATGCATCTCCCCTGTAATCGCCTTTAAGCGGCACGCGGATCGGACCCACCGTTCTCACGCTACGATTTTTTAAACGTGGTGCGCGTCGGAGAAAATGCGCGTAATATCTCTTGTCTCCTTGGGAGTAGAAATTCTGTTCATGGCTCTTTGGAAAGGGCTGTATCTCCCCTGTAATCGCCTTCGAGCGGCACGCGCATCGGAACCATCGTTATCACGCTACGATTTTTTAATGCCGACAGGGACGGGCCGAAAGCTTGGCAGGTGGCGTTCGTTAGGAAAAGTCATGGACGTGATGCGGACCGAGTTGCAGGCCATTTGGACCTGGCCCGGCCTAGATGTGAGCCTTCAAAGTCAGCGCGTTTGTTTAAACTTTCTCCTCCAATTCGTTGCAATTGTACAAGCGTTTCTCGCTCATCCGACTGGAGCGTAACGCTTTATCTGTTAATATCTCTGGTCTCCTTGGGAGTAGAAAGTCTGTTCATGGCTCTTTGGAAAGGGATGCATCTCCCCTGTAATCGACTTTAAGCGGCACGCGGATCGGACCCACCGTTCTCACGCTACGATTTTTTAAACGTGGTGCGCGTCGGAGAAAATGCGCGTAATATCTCTTGTCTCCTTGGGAGTAGAAAGTCTGTTCATGGCTCTTTGGAAAGGGCTGTATCTCCCCTGTAATCGCCTTCGAGCGGCACGCGCATCGGAACCATCGTTATCACGCTACGATTTTTTAATGCCGCCAGGGACGGGCCGAAAGCGTGGCAGGTGGCGTTCGTTAGGGACAGTCATGGAGGTGATGCGCACCGAGTTGCACGCCATTTGGAGTTGGCCCGGCCTAGATGTGAGCGTTCAAAGTCAGCGCGTTTGTTTAAACTTTCTCCTCCAATTCGTTGCAATTGTACAAGCGTTTCTCGTTCATCCGACTGGAGCGTAACGCTTTATATGTTAATATTTCTGGTCTCCTTGGGAGTAGAAAGTCTGTTCATGGCTCTTTTGAAAGGGATGCATCTCCCCTGTAATCACCTTCGAGCGGCACGCGGATCGAACCCACGTTTTTCACGCTACGATTTTTTTTAAATGTGTTGCGCGGCGGAGAAAAGACGCGCGCCGGACGTATTTGCGGCTTAATATCTCTTGTCTCATTGGGTGTAGAAAGTCTGTTCATGGCTCTTTGGAAAGGGCTGCATCTCCCCTGTAATCGCCTTTGAGCGGCACGCGGATCGAACCCACGGTTTTCAAGCTATGATTTTTTTAAATGTGGTGCGCGGCGGAGGAAATGCTCGCGTCGGACGTCATTTCGGCTTAATATCTCTTGTCTCCTTGGGAGTAGAAAGTCTTTTCATGGCTCTTTGGAAAGGGCTGCATCTCCGCTGTAATCGCCTTCGAGCGGCACGCGGATCGAACCCACGGTTTTCACGCTATGATTTTTTTAAATGTGGTGCGCGGCGGAGAAAATGCGCGCGTCGGACGTCATTTCGGCTTAATATCTATTGTCTCCTTGGGAGTAGAAAGTCTTTTCATGGCTCTTTGGAAAGGTTTGCATCTCCCTTGTAATCGCCTTTAAGCGGCACGCGGATTGGACCCACCGTTCTTCCGATACGATTTTTTAAATGTGGTGCGCGGCGTAGAAAAGACGCGCGTCGGACGTCATTTCGGCTTAATATCTCTTGTCTCCTTGGGAGTAGAAAGTCTTTTCATGGCTCTTTGGAAAGGGCTGCATCTCCCCTGTAATCGCCTTTAAGCGGCACGCGGATCGAACCCACGGTTTTCACGCTACGATTTTTTTTAAATGTGTTGCGCGGCGGAGAATAGACGCGCGCCGGACGTATTTGCGGCTTGATATCTCTTGTCTCATTGGGAGTAGAAAGTCTGTTCATGGCTCTTTGGAAAGGGCTGCATCTCCCCTGTAATCGCCTTCGAGCGGCACGCGGATCGAACCCACGGTTTTCACGCTATGATTTTTTTAAATGTGTTGCGCGTCGGAGAAAATGCGCGCGTCGGACGTCATTGCGGCTTAATATCTATTGTCTCCTTGGGAGTAGAAAGTCTTTTCATGGCTCTTTGGAAAGGTTTGCATCTCCCTTGTAATCGCCTTTAAGCGGCACGCGGATTGGACCCACCGTTCTTCCGATACGATTTTTTAAATGTGGTGCGCGGCGTAGAAAAGACGCGCGTAGGACGTATTTGCGGCTTAATATCTTTGGGCTCCTTGGGAGTAGGAAGTCTGTTCATGCCTCTTTGGAAAGGGCTGCATCTCCCCTGTAATCGCCTTCGAGCGGCACGTGGATCGAACCCACGGTTTTCACGCTATGATTTTTTTAAATGTGCTGCGCGGCGGAGAAAATGCGCGCGTCGGACGTCATTGCGGCTTAATATCTCTTGTCTCCTTGGGAGTAGAAAGTCTTTTCATGGTTCTTTGGAAAGGGCTGCATCTCCCCTGTAATCGCCTTCGCGCGGCACGCGGATCGGAACCATCCTTATCACTCTACGATTTTTTAATGCCGACAGGGACGGGCCGAAAGCTTGGCAGGTGGCGTTCGTTAGGAAAAGTCATGGACGTGATGCGGACCGAGTTGCAGGCCATTTGGACCTGGCCCGGCCTAGATGTGAGCCTTCAAAGTCAGCGCGTTTGTTTAAACTTTCTCCTCCAATTCGTTGCAATTGTACAAGCGTTTCTCGCTCATCCGACTGGAGCGTAACGCTTTATCTGTTAATATCTCTGGTCTCCTTGGGAGTAGAAAGTCTGTTCATGGCTCTTTGGAAAGGGCAGCATCTCCCCTGTAATCGCCTTCGAGCGGCACGCGGATCGAACCCACGGTTTTCACGCTATGATTTTTTTAAATGTGTTGCGCGTCGGAGAAAATGCGCGCGTCGGACGTCATTGCGGCTTAATATCTCTTGTCTCCTTGGGAGTAGAAAGTCTTTTCATGGCTCTTTGGAAAGGGCTGCATCTCCCCTGTAATCGCCTTCGAGCGGCACGCGGATCGAACCCACGGTTTTCACGCTACGATTTTTTTTAAATGTGTTGCGCGGCAGAGAAAAGAGGCCCGCCGGACGTATTTGCGGCTTAATATCTCTTGTCTCATTGGGTGTAGAAAGTCTGTTCATGGCTCTTTGGAAAGGGCTGCATCTCCCCTGTAATCGCCTTCGAGCGGCACGCGGATCGAACCCACGGTTTTCACGCTATGGTTTTTTTTAAATGTGGTGCGCGGCGGAGGAAATGCGCGCGTCGGACGTCATTTCGGCTTAATATCTCTTGTCTCCTTGGGAGTAGAAAGTATTTTCATGGCTCTTTGGAAAGGGCTGCATCTCCGCTGTAATCGCCTTCGAGCGGCACGCGGATCGAACCCACGGTTTTCACGCTATGATTTTTTTAAATGTGGTGCGCGGCGGAGAAAATGCGCGCGTCGGACGTCATTTCGGCTTAATATCTGTTGTCTCCTTGGGAGTAGAAAGTCTTTTCATGGCTCTTTGGAAAGGTTTGCATCTCCCTTGTAATCGCCTTTAAGCGGCACGCGGATTGGACCCACCGTTCTTCCGATACGATTTTTTAAATGTGGTGCGCGGCGTAGAAAAGACGCGCGTAGGACGTATTTGCGGCTTAATATCTTTGGGCTCCTTGGGAGTAGGAAGTCTGTTCATGCCTCTTTGGAAAGGGCTGCATCTCCTCTGTAATCGCCTTCGAGCGGCACGCGGATCGAACCCACGGTTTTCACGCTATGATTTTTTTAAATGTGGTGCGCGGCGGAGGAAATGCGCGCGTCGGACGTCATTTCGGCTTAATATCTCTTGTCTCCTTGGGAGTAGAAAGTCTTTTCATGGCTCTTTGGAAAGGGCTGCATCTCCCCTGTAATCGCCTTTAAGCGGTACGCGGATCGAACCCACGGTTTTCACGCTACGATTTTTTTTAAATGTGTTGCGCGGCGGAGAATAGACGCGCGCCGGACGTATTTGCGGCTTGATATCTCTTGTCTCATTGGGAGTAGAAAGTCTGTTCATGGCTCTTTGGAAAGGGCTGCATCTCCCCTGTAATCGCCTTCGAGCGGCACGCGGATCGAACCCACCGTTCTTACGCTACGATTTTTTAAATGTGGTGCGCGGCGTAGAAAAGACGCGCGTAGGACGTATTTGCGGCTTAATATCTTTGGGCTCCTTGGGAGTAGGAAGTCTGTTCATGCCTCTTTGGAAAGGGCTCCATCTCCCCTGTAATCGCCTTCGAGCGGCACGCGGATCGAACCCACGGTTTTCACGCTATGATTTTTTTAAATGTGCTGCGCGGCGGAGAAAATGCGCGCGTCGGACGTCATTGCGGCTTAATATCTCTTGTCTCCTTGGGAGTAGAAAGTCTTTTCATGGTTCTTTGGAAAGGGTTGCATCTCCCCTGTAATCGCCTTTAAGCGGCACGCGGATCGGACCCACCGTTCTCACGCTACGATTTTTTAAACGTGGTGCGCGTCGGAGAAAATGCGCGTAATATCTCTTGTCTCCTTGGGAGTAGAAATTCTGTTCATGGCTCTTTGGAAAGGGCTGTATCTCCCCTGTAATCGCCTTCGAGCGGCACGCGCATCGGAACCATCGTTATCACGCTACGATTTTTTAATGCCGCCAGGGATAGGCCGAAAGCGTGGCAGGTGGCGTTCGTTAGGGACAGTCATGGAGGTGATGCACACCGAGTTGCACGCCATTTGGAGTTGGCCCGGCCTAGATGTGAGCGTTCAAAGTCAGCGCGTTTGTTTAAACTTTCTCCTCCAATTCTTTGCAATTGTACAAGCGTTTCTCGTTCATCCGACTGGAGCGTAACGCTTTATATGTTAATATTTCTGGTCTCCTTGGGAGTAGAAAGTCTGTTCATGGCTCTTTTGAAAGGGATGCATCTCCCCTGTAATCGCCTTCGAGCGGCACGCGGATCGAACCCACGTTTTTCACGCTACGATTTTTTTTAAATGTGTTGCGCGGCGGAGGAAATGCGCGCGTCGGACGTCATTTCGGCTTAATATCTCTTGTCTCCTTGGGAGTAGAAAGTCTTTTCATGGCTCTTTGGAAAGGGCTGCATCTCCGCTGTAATCGCCTTTAAGCGGCACGCGGATTGGACCCACCGTTCTTCCGATACGATTTTTTAAATGTGGTGCGCGGCGTAGAAAAGACGCGCGTAGGACGTATTTGCGGCTTAATATCTTTGGGCTCCTTGGGAGTAGGAAGTCTGTTCATGCCTCTTTGGAAAGGGCTGCATCTCCCCTGTAATCGCCTTCGAGCGGCACGCGGATCGAACCCACGGTTTTCACACTGATTTTTTTAAATGTGGTGCGCGGCGGAGGAAATGCGCGCGTCGGACGTCATTTCGGCTTAATATCTCTTGTCTCCTTGGGAGTAGAAAGTCTTTTCATGGCTCTTTGGAAAGGGCTGCATCTCCGCTGTAATGGCCTTCGAGCGGCACGCGGATCGAACCCACGGTTTTCACGCTATGATTTTTTTAAATGTGGTGCGCGTCGGAGAAAATGCGCGCGTCGGACGTCATTTCGGCTTAATATCTATTGTCTCCTTGGGAGTAGAAAGTCTTTTCATGGCTCTTTGGAAAGGTTTGCATCTCCCTTGTAATCGCCTTTAAGCGGCACGCGGATTGGACCCACCGTTCTTCCGATACGATTTTTTAAATGTGGTGCGCGGCGTAGAAAAGACGCGCGTAGGACGTATTTGCGGCTTAATATCTTTGGGCTCCTTGGGAGTAGGAAGTCTGTTCATGCCTCTTTGGAAAGGGCTGCATCTCCCCTGTAATCGCCTTCGAGCGGCACGTGGATCGAACCCACGGTTTTCACGCTATGATTTTTTTAAATGTGCTGCGCGGCGGAGAAAATGCGCGCGTCGGACGTCATTGCGGCTTAATATCTCTTGTCTCCTTGGGAGTAGAAAGTCTTTTCATGGTTCTTTGGAAAGGGCTGCATCTCCCCTGTAATCGCCTTCGCGCGGCACGCGGATCGGAACCATCCTTATCACGCTACGATTTTTTAATGCCGACAGGGACGGGCCGAAAGCTTGGCAGGTGGCGTTCGTTAGGAAAAGTCATGGACGTGATGCGGACCGAGTTGCAGGCCATTTGGACCTGGCCCGGCCTAGATGTGAGCCTTCAAAGTCAGCGCGTTTGTTTAAACTTTCTCCTCCAATTCGTTGCAATTGTACAAGCGTTTCTCGCTCATCCGACTGGAGCGTAACGCTTTATCTGTTAATATCTCTGGTCTCCTTGGGAGTAGAAAGTCTGTTCATGGCTCTTTGGAAAGGGATGCATCTCCCCTGTAATCGACTTTAAGCGGCACGCGGATCGGACCCACCGTTCTCACGCTACGATTTTTTAAACGTGGTGCGCGTCGGAGAAAATGCGCGTAATATCTCTTGTCTCCTTGGGAGTAGAAAGTCTGTTCATGGCTCTTTGGAAAGGGCTGTATCTCCCCTGTAATCGCCTTCGAGCGGCACGCGCATCGGAACCATCGTTATCACGCTACGATTTTTTAATGCCGCCAGGGACGGGCCGAAAGCGTGGCAGGTGGCGTTCGTTAGGGACAGTCATGGAGGTGATGCGCACCGAGTTGCACGCCATTTGGAGTTGGCCCGGCCTAGATGTGAGCGTTCAAAGTCAGCGCGTTTGTTTAAACTTTCTCCTCCAATTCGTTGCAATTGTACAAGCGTTTCTCGTTCATCCGACTGGAGCGTAACGCTTTATATGTTAATATTTCTGGTCTCCTTGGGAGTAGAAAGTCTGTTCATGGCTCTTTTGAAAGGGATGCATCTCCCCTGTAATCACCTTCGAGCGGCACGCGGATCGAACCCACGTTTTTCACGCTACGATTTTTTTTAAATGTGTTGCGCGGCGGAGAAAAGACGCGCGCCGGACGTATTTGCGGCTTAATATCTCTTGTCTCATTGGGTGTAGAAAGTCTGTTCATGGCTCTTTGGAAAGGGCTGCATCTCCCCTGTAATCGCCTTTGAGCGGCACGCGGATCGAACCCACGTTTTTCACGCTACGATTTTTTTTAAATGTGTTGCGCGGCGGAGGAAATGCGCGCGTCGGACGTCATTTCGGCTTAATATCTCTTGTCTCCTTGGGAGTAGAAAGTCTTTTCATGGCTCTTTGGAAAGGGCTGCATCTCCGCTGTAATCGCCTTTAAGCGGCACGCGGATTGGACCCACCGTTCTTCCGATACGATTTTTTAAATGTGGTGCGCGGCGTAGAAAAGACGCGCGTAGGACGTATTTGCGGCTTAATATCTTTGGGCTCCTTGGGAGTAGGAAGTCTGTTCATGCCTCTTTGGAAAGGGCTGCATCTCCCCTGTAATCGCCTTCGAGCGGCACGCGGATCGAACCCACGGTTTTCACACTGATTTTTTTAAATGTGGTGCGCGGCGGAGGAAATGCGCGCGTCGGACGTCATTTCGGCTTAATATCTCTTGTCTCCTTGGGAGTAGAAAGTCTTTTCATGGCTCTTTGGAAAGGGCTGCATCTCCGCTGTAATGGCCTTCGAGCGGCACGCGGATCGAACCCACGGTTTTCACGCTATGATTTTTTTAAATGTGGTGCGCGTCGGAGAAAATGCGCGCGTCGGACGTCATTTCGGCTTAATATCTATTGTCTCCTTGGGAGTAGAAAGTCTTTTCATGGCTCTTTGGAAAGGTTTGCATCTCCCTTGTAATCGCCTTTAAGCGGCACGCGGATTGGACCCACCGTTCTTCCGATACGATTTTTTAAATGTGGTGCGCGGCGTAGAAAAGACGCGCGTAGGACGTATTTGCGGCTTAATATCTTTGGGCTCCTTGGGAGTAGGAAGTCTGTTCATGCCTCTTTGGAAAGGGCTGCATCTCCCCTGTAATCGCCTTCGAGCGGCACGTGGATCGAACCCACGGTTTTCACGCTATGATTTTTTTAAATGTGCTGCGCGGCGGAGAAAATGCGCGCGTCGGACGTCATTGCGGCTTAATATCTCTTGTCTCCTTGGGAGTAGAAAGTCTTTTCATGGTTCTTTGGAAAGGGCTGCATCTCCCCTGTAATCGCCTTCGCGCGGCACGCGGATCGGAACCATCCTTATCACGCTACGATTTTTTAATGCCGACAGGGACGGGCCGAAAGCTTGGCAGGTGGCGTTCGTTAGGAAAAGTCATGGACGTGATGCGGACCGAGTTGCAGGCCATTTGGACCTGGCCCGGCCTAGATGTGAGCCTTCAAAGTCAGCGCGTTTGTTTAAACTTTCTCCTCCAATTCGTTGCAATTGTACAAGCGTTTCTCGCTCATCCGACTGGAGCGTAACGCTTTATCTGTTAATATCTCTGGTCTCCTTGGGAGTAGAAAGTCTGTTCATGGCTCTTTGGAAAGGGATGCATCTCCCCTGTAATCGACTTTAAGCGGCACGCGGATCGGACCCACCGTTCTCACGCTACGATTTTTTAAACGTGGTGCGCGTCGGAGAAAATGCGCGTAATATCTCTTGTCTCCTTGGGAGTAGAAAGTCTGTTCATGGCTCTTTGGAAAGGGCTGTATCTCCCCTGTAATCGCCTTCGAGCGGCACGCGCATCGGAACCATCGTTATCACGCTACGATTTTTTAATGCCGCCAGGGACGGGCCGAAAGCGTGGCAGGTGGCGTTCGTTAGGGACAGTCATGGAGGTGATGCGCACCGAGTTGCACGCCATTTGGAGTTGGCCCGACCTAGATGTGAGCGTTCAAAGTCAGCGCGTTTGTTTAAACTTTCTCCTCCAATTCGTTGCAATTGTACAAGCGTTTCTCGTTCATCCGACTGGAGCGTAACGCTTTATATGTTAATATTTCTGGTCTCCTTGGGAGTAGAAAGTCTGTTCATGGCTCTTTTGAAAGGGATGCATCTCCCCTGTAATCACCTTCGAGCGGCACGCGGATCGAACCCACGGTTTTCAAGCTATGATTTTTTTAAATGTGGTGCGCGGCGGAGGAAATGCTCGCGTCGGACGTCATTTCGGCTTAATATCTCTTGTCTCCTTGGGAGTAGAAAGTCTTTTCATGGCTCTTTGGAAAGGGCTGCATCTCCGCTGTAATCGCCTTCGAGCGGCACGCGGATCGAACCCACGGTTTTCACGCTATGATTTTTTTAAATGTGGTGCGCGGCGGAGAAAATGCGCGCGTCGGACGTCATTTCGGCTTAATATCTATTGTCTCCTTGGGAGTAGAAAGTCTTTTCATGGCTCTTTGGAAAGGTTTGCATCTCCCTTGTAATCGCCTTTAAGCGGCACGCGGATTGGACCCACCGTTCTTCCGATACGATTTTTTAAATGTGGTGCGCGGCGTAGAAAAGACGCGCGTCGGACGTCATTTCGGCTTAATATCTCTTGTCTCCTTGGGAGTAGAAAGTCTTTTCATGGCTCTTTGGAAAGGGCTGCATCTCCCCTGTAATCGCCTTTAAGCGGCACGCGGATCGAACCCACGGTTTTCACGCTACGATTTTTTTTAAATGTGTTGCGCGGCGGAGAATAGACGCGCGCCGGACGTATTTGCGGCTTGATATCTCTTGTCTCATTGGGAGTAGAAAGTCTGTTCATGGCTCTTTGGAAAGGGCTGCATCTCCCCTGTAATCGCCTTCGAGCGGCACGCGGATCGAACCCACGGTTTTCACGCTATGATTTTTTTAAATGTGTTGCGCGTCGGAGAAAATGCGCGCGTCGGACGTCATTGCGGCTTAATATCTATTGTCTCCTTGGGAGTAGAAAGTCTTTTCATGGCTCTTTGGAAAGGTTTGCATCTCCCTTGTAATCGCCTTTAAGCGGCACGCGGATTGGACCCACCGTTCTTCCGATACGATTTTTTAAATGTGGTGCGCGGCGTAGAAAAGACGCGCGTAGGACGTATTTGCGGCTTAATATCTTTGGGCTCCTTGGGAGTAGGAAGTCTGTTCATGCCTCTTTGGAAAGGGCTGCATCTCCCCTGTAATCGCCTTCGAGCGGCACGTGGATCGAACCCACGGTTTTCACGCTATGATTTTTTTAAATGTGCTGCGCGGCGGAGAAAATGCGCGCGTCGGACGTCATTGCGGCTTAATATCTCTTGTCTCCTTGGGAGTAGAAAGTCTTTTCATGGTTCTTTGGAAAGGGCTGCATCTCCCCTGTAATCGCCTTCGCGCGGCACGCGGATCGGAACCATCCTTATCACGCTACGATTTTTTAATGCCGACAGGGACGGGCCGAAAGCTTGGCAGGTGGCGTTCGTTAGGAAAAGTCATGGACGTGATGCGGACCGAGTTGCAGGCCATTTGGACCTGGCCCGGCCTAGATGTGAGCCTTCAAAGTCAGCGCGTTTGTTTAAACTTTCTCCTCCAATTCGTTGCAATTGTACAAGCGTTTCTCGCTCATCCGACTGGAGCGTAACGCTTTATCTGTTAATATCTCTGGTCTCCTTGGGAGTAGAAAGTCTGTTCATGGCTCTTTGGAAAGGGCTGCATCTCCCCTGTAATCGCCTTTAAGCGGCACGCGGATCGAACCCACGGTTTTCACGCTATGATTTTTTTAAATGTGTTGCGCGTCGGAGAAAATGCGCGCGTCGGACGTCATTGCGGCTTAATATCTCTTGTCTCCTTGGGAGTAGAAAGTCTTTTCATGGCTCTTTGGAAAGGGCTGCATCTCCCCTGTAATCGCCTTCGAGCGGCACGCGGATCGAACCCACGGTTTTCACGCTACGATTTTTTTTAAATGTGTTGCGCGACAGAGAAAAGACGCGCGCCGGACGTATTTGCGGCTTAATATCTCTTGTCTCATTGGGTGTAGAAAGTCTGTTCATGGCTCTTTGGAAAGGGCTGCATCTCCCCTGTAATCGCCTTCGAGCGGCACGCGGATCGAACCCACGGTTTTCACGCTATGGTTTTTTTTAAATGTGGTGCGCGGCGGAGGAAATGCGCGCGTCGGACGTCATTTCGGCTTAATATCTCTTGTCTCCTTGGGAGTAGAAAGTATTTTCATGGCTCTTTGGAAAGGGCTGCATCTCCGCTGTAATCGCCTTCGAGCGGCACGCGGATCGAACCCACGGTTTTCACGCTATGATTTTTTTAAATGTGGTGCGCGGCGGAGAAAATGCGCGCGTCGGACGTCATTTCGGCTTAATATCTGTTGTCTCCTTGGGAGTAGAAAGTCTTTTCATGGCTCTTTGGAAAGGTTTGCATCTCCCTTGTAATCGCCTTTAAGCGGCACGCGGATTGGACCCACCGTTCTTCCGATACGATTTTTTAAATGTGGTGCGCGGCGTAGAAAAGACGCGCGTAGGACGTATTTGCGGCTTAATATCTTTGGGCTCCTTGGGAGTAGGAAGTCTGTTCATGCCTCTTTGGAAAGGGCTGCATCTCCTCTGTAATCGCCTTCGAGCGGCACGCGGATCGAACCCACGGTTTTCACGCTATGATTTTTTTAAATGTGGTGCGCGGCGGAGGAAATGCGCGCGTCGGACGTCATTTCGGCTTAATATCTCTTGTCTCCTTGGGAGTAGAAAGTCTTTTCATGGCTCTTTGGAAAGGGCTGCATCTCCCCTGTAATCGCCTTTAAGCGGCACGCGGATCGAACCCACGGTTTTCACGCTACGATTTTTTTTAAATGTGTTGCGCGGCGGAGAATAGACGCGCGCCGGACGTATTTGCGGCTTGATATCTCTTGTCTCATTGGGAGTAGAAAGTCTGTTCATGGCTCTTTGGAAAGGGCTGCATCTCCCCTGTAATCGCCTTCGAGCGGCACGCGGATCGAACCCACCGTTCTTACGCTACGATTTTTTAAATGTGGTGCGCGGCGTAGAAAAGACGCGCGTAGGACGTATTTGCGGCTTAATATCTTTGGGCTCCTTGGGAGTAGGAAGTCTGTTCATGCCTCTTTGGAAAGGGCTCCATCTCCCCTGTAATCGCCTTCGAGCGGCACGCGGATCGAACCCACGGTTTTCACGCTATGATTTTTTTAAATGTGCTGCGCGGCGGAGAAAATGCGCGCGTCGGACGTCATTGCGGCTTAATATCTCTTGTCTCCTTGGGAGTAGAAAGTCTTTTCATGGTTCTTTGGAAAGGGTTGCATCTCCCCTGTAATCGCCTTTAAGCGGCACGCGGATCGGACCCACCGTTCTCACGCTACGATTTTTTAAACGTGGTGCGCGTCGGAGAAAATGCGCGTAATATCTCTTGTCTCCTTGGGAGTAGAAAGTCTGTTCATGGCTCTTTGGAAAGGGCTGTATCTCCCCTGTAATCGCCTTCGAGCGGCACGCGCATCGGAACCATCGTTATCACGCTACGATTTTTTAATGCCGCCAGGGATAGGCCGAAAGCGTGGCAGGTGGCGTTCGTTAGGGACAGTCATGGAGGTGATGCACACCGAGTTGCACGCCATTTGGAGTTGGCCCGGCCTAGATGTGAGCGTTCAAAGTCAGCGCGTTTGTTTAAACTTTCTCCTCCAATTCGTTGCAATTGTACAAGCGTTTCTCGTTCATCCGACTGGAGCGTAACGCTTTATATGTTAATATTTCTGGTCTCCTTGGGAGTAGAAAGTCTGTTCATGGCTCTTTTGAAAGGGATGCATCTCCCCTGTAATCGCCTTCGAGCGGCACGCGGATCGAACCCACGTTTTTCACGCTACGATTTTTTTTAAATGTGTTGCGCGGCGGAGGAAATGCGCGCGTCGGACGTCATTTCGGCTTAATATCTCTTGTCTCCTTGGGAGTAGAAAGTCTTTTCATGGCTCTTTGGAAAGGGCTGCATCTCCGCTGTAATCGCCTTTAAGCGGCACGCGGATTGGACCCACCGTTCTTCCGATACGATTTTTTAAATGTGGTGCGCGGCGTAGAAAAGACGCGCGTAGGACGTATTTGCGGCGTAATATCTTTGGGCTCCTTGGGAGTAGGAAGTCTGTTCATGCCTCTTTGGAAAGGGCTGCATCTCCCCTGTAATCGCCTTCGAGCGGCACGCGGATCGAACCCACGGTTTTCACGCTATGATTTTTTTAAATGTGGTGCACGTCGGAGAAAATGCGCGCGTCGGACGTCATTTCGGCTTAATATCTATTGTCTCCTTGGGAGTAGAAAGTCTTTTCATGGCTCTTTGGAAAGGTTTGCATCTCCCTTGTAATCGCCTTTAAGCGGCACGCGGATTGGACCCACCGTTCTTCCGATACGATTTTTTAAATGTGGTGCGCGGCGTAGAAAAGACGCGCGTAGGACGTATTTGCGGCTTAATATCTTTGGGCTCCTTGGGAGTAGGAAGTCTGTTCATGCCTCTTTGGAAAGGGCTGCATCTCCCCTGTAATCGCCTTCGAGCGGCACGTGGATCGAACCCACGGTTTTCACGCTATGATTTTTTTAAATGTGCTGCGCGGCGGAGAAAATGCGCGCGTCGGACGTCATTGCGGCTTAATATCTCTTGTCTCCTTGGGAGTAGAAAGTCTTTTCATGGTTCTTTGGAAAGGGCTGCATCTCCCCTGTAATCGCCTTCGCGCGGCACGCGGATCGGAACCATCCTTATCACGCTACGATTTTTTAATGCCGACAGGGACGGGCCGAAAGCTTGGCAGGTGGCGTTCGTTAGGAAAAGTCATGGACGTGATGCGGACCGAGTTGCAGGCCATTTGGACCTGGCCCGGCCTAGATGTGAGCCTTCAAAGTCAGCGCGTTTGTTTAAACTTTCTCCTCCAATTCGTTGCAATTGTACAAGCGTTTCTCGCTCATCCGACTGGAGCGTAACGCTTTATCTGTTAATATCTCTGGTCTCCTTGGGAGTAGAAAGTCTGTTCATGGCTCTTTGGAAAGGGCTGCATCTCCCCTGTAATCGCCTTCGAGCGGCACGCGGATCGAACCCACGGTTTTCACGCTATGATTTTTTTAAATGTGTTGCGCGTCGGAGAAAATGCGCGCGTCGGACGTCATTGCGGCTTAATATCTCTTGTCTCCTTGGGAGTAGAAAGTCTTTTCATGGCTCTTTGGAAAGGGCTGCATCTCCCCTGTAATCGCCTTCGAGCGGCACGCGGATCGAACCCACGGTTTTCACGCTACGATTTTTTTTAAATGTGTTGCGGCGGAGAAAAGACGCGCGCCGGACGTATTTGCGGCTTAATATCTCTTGTCTCATTGGGTGTAGAAAGTCTGTTCATGGCTCTTTGGAAAGGGCTGCATCTCCCCTGTAATCGCCTTCGAGCGGCACGCGGATCGAACCCACGGTTTTCACGCTATGGTTTTTTTTAAATGTGGTGCGCGGCGGAGGAAATGCGCGCGTCGGACGTCATTTCGGCTTAATATCTCTTGTCTCCTTGGGAGTAGAAAGTATTTTCATGGCTCTTTGGAAAGGGCTGCATCTCCGCTGTAATCGCCTTCGAGCGGCACGCGGATCGAACCCACGGTTTTCACGCTATGTTTTTTTAAATGTGCTGCGCGGCGGAGAAAATGCGCGCGTCGGACGTCATTGCGGCTTAATATCTCTTGTCTCCTTGGGAGTAGAAAGTCTGTTCATGGCTCTTTGGAAAGGGATCCATCTCCCCTGTAATCGACTTTAAGCGGCACGCGGATCGGACCCACCGTTCTCACGCTACGATTTTTTAAACGTGGTGCGCGTCGGAGAAAATGCGCGTAATATCTCTTGTCTCCTTGGGAGTAGAAAGTCTGTTCATGGCTCTTTGGAAAGGGCTGTATCTCCCCTGTAATCGCCTTCGAGCGGCACGCGCATCGGAACCATCGTTATCACGCTACGATTTTTTAATGCCGCCA
Source organism: Electrophorus electricus (assembly GCF_041902795.1). Classification (NCBI taxonomy): domain Eukaryota; kingdom Metazoa; phylum Chordata; class Actinopteri; order Gymnotiformes; family Gymnotidae; genus Electrophorus; species Electrophorus electricus. Next base: position 1,038,919 of record NW_027658746.1, on the reverse strand, counting down.
GGGACGGGCCGAAAGCGTGGCAGGTGGCGTTCGTTAGGGACAGTCATGGAGGTGATGCGCACCGAGTTGCACGCCATTTGGAGTTGGCCCGGCCTAGATGTGAGCGTTCAAAGTCAGCGCGTTTGTTTAAACTTTCTCCTCCAATTCGTTGCAATTGTACAAGCGTTTCTCGTTCATCCGACTGGAGCGTAACGCTTTATCTGTTAATATCTCTGGTCTCCTTGGGAGTAGAAAGTCTTTTCATGGCTCTTTGGAAAGGGCTGCATCTCCCCTGTAATCGCCTTCGAGCGGCACGCGGATCGAACCCACGGTTTTCACGCTACGATTTTTTTTAAATGTGTTGCGCGGCGGAGAAAAGACGCGCGCCGGACGTATTTGCGGCTTAATATCTCTTGTCTCATTGGGTGTAGAAAGTCTGTTCATGGCTCTTTGGAAAGGGCTGCATCTCCCCTGTAATCGCCTTCGAGCGGCACGCGGATCGAACCCACGGTTTTCACGCTATGTTTTTTTAAATGTGCTGCGCGGCGGAGAAAATGCGCGCGTCGGACGTCATTGCGGCTTAATATCTCTTGTCTCCTTCGGAGTAGAAAGTCTTTTCATGGCTCTTTGGAAAGGGCTGCATCTCCGCTGTAATCGCCTTTAAGCGGCACGCGGATTGGACCCACCGTTCTTCCGATACGATTTTTTAAATGTGGTGCGCGGCGTAGAAAAGACGCGCGTAGGACGTATTTGCGGCTTAATATCTTTGGGCTCCTTGGGAGTAGGAAGTCTGTTCATGCCTCTTTGGAAAGGGCTGCATCTCCCCTGTAATCGCCTTCGAGCGGCACGCGGATCGAACCCACGGTTTTCACGCTATGATTTTTTTAAATGTGGTGCGCGGCGGAGGAAATGCGCGCGTCGGACGTCATTTCGGCTTAATATCTCTTGTCTCCTTGGGAGTAGAAAGTCTTTTCATGGCTCTTTGGAAAGGGCTGCATCTCCGCTGTAATCGCCTTCGAGCGGCACGCGGATCGAACCCACGGTTTTCACGCTATGATTTTTTTAAATGTGGTGCGCGTCGGAGAAAATGCGCGCGTCGGACGTCATTTCGGCTTAATATCTCTTGTCTCCTTGGGAGTAGAAAGTCTTTTCATGGTTCTTTGGAAAGGGCTGCATCTCCCCTGTAATCGCCTTCGCGCGGCACGCGGATCGGAACCATCCTTATCACGCTAGGATTTTTTAATGCCGACAGGGACGGGCCGAAAGCTTGGCAGGTGGCGTTCGTTAGGAAAAGTCATGGACGTGATGCGGACCGAGTTGCAGGCCATTTGGACCTGGCCCGGCCTAGATGTGAGCCTTCAAAGTCAGCGCGTTTGTTTAAACTTTCTCCTCCAATTCGTTGCAATTGTACAAGCGTTTCTCGCTCATCCGACTGGAGCGTAACGCTTTATCTGTTAATATCTCTGGTCTCCTTGGGAGTAGAAAGTCTGTTCATGGCTCTTTGGAAAGGGATGCATCTCCCCTGTAATCGACTTTAAGCGGCACGCGGATCGGACCCACCGTTATCACGCTACGATTTTTTAAACGTGGTGCGCGTCGGAGAAAATGCGCGTAATATCTCTTGTCTCCTTGGGAGTAGAAAGTCTGTTCATGGCTCTTTGGAAAGGGCTGTATCTCCCCTGTAATCGCCTTCGAGCGGCACGCGCATCGGAACCATCGTTATCACGCTACGATTTTTTAATGCCGCCAGGGATAGGCCGAAAGCGTGGCAGGTGGCGTTTGTTAGGGACAGTCATGGAGGTGATGCACACCGAGTTGCACGCCATTTGGAGTTGGCCCGGCCTAGATGTGAGCGTTCAAAGTCAGCGCGTTTGTTTAAACTTTCTCCTCCAATTCGTTGCAATTGTACAAGCGTTTCTCGTTCATCCGACTGGAGCGTAACGCTTTATATGTTAATATTTCTGGTCTCCTTGGGAGTAGAAAGTCTGTTCATGGCTCTTTTGAAAGGGATGCATCTCCCCTGTAATCGACTTTAAGCGGCACGCGGATCGGACCCACCGTTCTCACGCTACGATTTTTTAAACGTGGTGCGCGTCGGAGAAAATGCGCGTAATATCTCTTGTCTCCTTGGGAGTAGAAAGTCTGTTCATGGCTCTTTGGAAAGGGCTGTATCTCCCCTGTAATCGCCTTCGAGCGGCACGCGCATCGGAACCATCGTTATCACGCTACGATTTTTTAATGCCGCCAGGGACGGGCCGAAAGCGTGGCAGGTGGCGTTCGTTAGGGACAGTCATGGAGGTGATGCGCACCGAGTTGCACGCCATTTGGAGTTGGCCCGGCCTAGATGTGAGCGTTCAAAGTCAGCGCGTTTGTTTAAACTTTCTCCTCCAATTCGTTGCAATTGTACAAGCGTTTCTCGTTCATCCGACTGGAGCGTAACGCTTTATATGTTAATATTTCTGGTCTCCTTGGGAGTAGAAAGTCTGTTCATGGCTCTTTTGAAAGGGATGCATCTCCCCTGTAATCGCCTTCGAGCGGCACGCGGATCGAACCCACGTTTTTCACGCTACGATTTTTTTTAAATGTGTTGCGCGGCGGAGAAAAGACGCGCGCCGGACGTATTTGCGGCTTAATATCTCTTGTCTCATTGGGTGTAGAAAGTCTGTTCATGGCTCTTTGGAAAGGGCTGCATCTCCCCTGTAATCGCCTTCGAGCGGCACGCGGATCGAACCCACGGTTTTCAAGCTATGATTTTTTTAAATGTGGTGCGCGGCGGAGGAAATGCTCGCGTCGGACGTCATTTCGGCATAATATCTCTTGTCTCCTTGGGAGTAGAAAGTCTTTTCATGGCTCTTTGGAAAGGGCTGCATCTCCGCTGTAATCGCCTTCGAGCGGCACGCGGATCGAACCCACGGTTTTCACGCTATGATTTTTTTAAATGTGGTGCGCGGCGGAGAAAATGCGCGCGTCGGACGTCATTTCGGCTTAATATCTATTGTCTCCTTGGGAGTAGAAAGTCTTTTCATGGCTCTTTGGAAAGGTTTGCATCTCCCTTGTAATCGCCTTTAAGCGGCACGCGGATTGGACCCACCGTTCTTCCGATACGATTTTTTAAATGTGGTGCGCGGCGTAGAAAAGACGCGCGTCGGACGTCATTTCGGCTTAATATCTCTTGTCTCCTTGGGAGTAGAAACTCTTTTCATGGCTCTTTGGAAAGGGCTGCATCTCCCCTGTAATCGCCTTTAAGCGGCACGCGGATCGAACCCACGGTTTTCACGCTACGATTTTTTTTAAATGTGTTGCGCGGCGGAGAATAGACGCGCGCCGGACGTATTTGCGGCTTAATATCTATTGTCTCCTTGGGAGTAGAAAGTCTTTTCATGGCTCTTTGGAAAGGTTTGCATCTCCCTTGTAATCGCCTTTAAGCGGCACGCGGATTGGACCCACCGTTCTTCCGATACGATTTTTTAAATGTGGTGCGCGGCGTAGAAAAGACGCGCGTAGGACGTATTTGCGGCTTAATATCTTTGGGCTCCTTGGGAGTAGGAAGTCTGTTCATGCCTCTTTGGAAAGGGCTGCATCTCCCCTGTAATCGCCTTCGAGCGGCACGTGGATCGAACCCACGGTTTTCACGCTATGATTTTTTTAAATGTGCTGCGCGGCGGAGAAAATGCGCGCGTCGGACGTCATTGCGGCTTAATATCTCTTGTCTCCTTGGGAGTAGAAAGTCTTTTCATGGTTCTTTGGAAAGGGCTGCATCTCCCCTGTAATCGCCTTCGCGCGGCACGCGGATCGGAACCATCCTTATCACGCTACGATTTTTTAAACGTGGTGCGCGTCGGAGAAAATGCGCGTAATATCTCTTGTCTCCTTGGGAGTAGAAAGTCTGTTCATGGCTCTTTGGAAAGGGCTGTATCTCCCCTGTAATCGCCTTCGAGCGGCACGCGCATCGGAACCATCGTTATCACGCTACGATTTTTTAATGCCGCCAGGGACGGGCCGAAAGCGTGGCAGGTGGCGTTCGTTAGGGACAGTCATGGAGGTGATGCGCACCGAGTTGCACGCCATTTGGAGTTGGCCCGGCCTAGATGTGAGCGTTCAAAGTCAGCGCGTTTGTTTAAACTTTCTCCTCCAATTCGTTGCAATTGTACAAGCGTTTCTCGTTCATCCGACTGGAGCGTAACGCTTTATCTGTTAATATCTCTGGTCTCCTTGGGAGTAGAAAGTCTGTTCATGGCTCTTTGGAAAGGGCTGCATCTCCCCTGTAATCGCCTTCGAGCGGCACGCGGATCGAACCCACGGTTTTCACGCTATGATTTTTTTAAATGTGTTGCGCGTCGGAGAAAATGCGCGCGTCGGACGTCATTGCGGCTTAATATCTCTTGTCTCCTTGGGAGTAGAAAGTCTTTTCATGGCTCTTTGGAAAGGGCTGCATCTCCCCTGTAATCGCCTTCGAGCGGCACGCGGATCGAACCCACGGTTTTCACGCTACGATTTTTTTTAAATGTGTTGCGCGGCGGAGAAAAGACGCGCGCCGGACGTATTTGCGGCTTAATATCTCTTGTCTCATTGGGTGTAGAAAGTCTGTTCATGGCTCTTTGGAAAGGGATGCATCTCCCCTGTAATCGCCTTTAAGCGGCACGCGGATCGGACCCACCGTTCTCACGCTACGATTTTTTAAACGTGGTGCGCGTCGGAGAAAATGCGCGTAATATCTCTTGTCTCCTTGGGAGTAGAAAGTCTGTTCATGGCTCTTTGGAAAGGGCTGTATCTCCCCTGTAATCGCCTTCGAGCGGCACGCGCATCGGAACCATCGTTATCACGCTACGATTTTTTAATGCCGCCAGGGATAGGCCGAAAGCGTGGCAGGTGGCGTTCGTTAGGGACAGTCATGGAGGTGATGCACACCGAGTTGCACGCCATTTGGAGTTGGCCCGGCCTAGATGTGAGCGTTCAAAGTCAGCGCGTTTGTTTAAACTTTCTCCTCCAATTCGTTGCAATTGTACAAGCGTTTCTCGTTCATCCGACTGGAGCGTAACGCTTTATATGTTAATATTTCTGGTCTCCTTGGGAGTAGAAAGTCTGTTCATGGCTCTTTTGAAAGGGATGCATCTCCCCTGTAATCGCCTTCGAGCGGCACGCGGATCGAACCCACGTTTTTCACGCTACGATTTTTTTTAAATGTGTTGCGCGGCGGAGGAAATGCGCGCGTCGGACGTCATTTCGGCTTAATATCTCTTGTCTCCTTGGGAGTAGAAAGTCTTTTCATGGCTCTTTGGAAAGGGCTGCATCTCCGCTGTAATCGCCTTTAAGCGGCACGCGGATTGGACCCACCGTTCTTCCGATACGATTTTTTAAATGTGGTGCGCGGCGTAGAAAAGACGCGCGTAGGACGTATTTGCGGCTTAATATCTTTGGGCTCCTTGGGAGTAGGAAGTCTGTTCATGCCTCTTTGGAAAGGGCTGCATCTCCCCTGTAATCGCCTTCGAGCGGCACGCGGATCGAACCCACGGTTTTCACGCTATGATTTTTTTAAATGTGGTGCACGTCGGAGAAAATGCGCGCGTCGGACGTCATTTCGGCTTAATATCTATTGTCTCCTTGGGAGTAGAAAGTCTTTTCATGGCTCTTTGGAAAGGTTTGCATCTCCCTTGTAATCGCCTTTAAGCGGCACGCGGATTGGACCCACCGTTCTTCCGATACGATTTTTTAAATGTGGTGCGCGGCGTAGAAAAGACGCGCGTAGGACGTATTTGCGGCTTAATATCTTTGGGCTCCTTGGGAGTAGGAAGTCTGTTCATGCCTCTTTGGAAAGGGCTGCATCTCCCCTGTAATCGCCTTCGAGCGGCACGTGGATCGAACCCACGGTTTTCACGCTATGATTTTTTTAAATGTGCTGCGCGGCGGAGAAAATGCGCGCGTCGGACGTCATTGCGGCTTAATATCTCTTGTCTCCTTGGGAGTAGAAAGTCTTTTCATGGTTCTTTGGAAAGGGCTGCATCTCCCCTGTAATCGCCTTCGCGCGGCACGCGGATCGGAACCATCCTTATCACGCTACGATTTTTTAATGCCGACAGGGACGGACCGAAAGCTTGGCAGGTGGCGTTCGTTAGGAAAATTCATGGACGTGATGCGGACCGAGTTGCAGGCCATTTGTACCTGGCCCGGCCTAGATGTGAGCCTTCAAAGTCAGCGCGTTTGTTTAAACTTTCTCCTCCAATTCGTTGCAATTGTACAAGCGTTTCTCGCTCATCCGACTGGAGCGTAACGCTTTATCTGTTAATATCTCTGGTCTCCTTGGGAGTAGAAAGTCTGTTCATGGCTCTTTGGAAAGGGATGCATCTCCCCTGTAATCGCCTTTAAGCGGCACGCGGATCGGACCCACCGTTCTCACGCTACGATTTTTTAAACGTGCTGCGCGTCGGAGAAAATGCGCGTAATATCTCTTGTCTCCTTGGGAGTAGAAAGTCTGTTCATGGCTCTTTGGAAAGGGCTGTATCTCCCCTGTAATCGCCTTCGAGCGGCACGCGCATCGGAACCATCGTTATCACGCTACGATTTTTTAATGCCGCCAGGGACGGGCCGAAAGCGTGGCAGGTGGCGTTCGTTAGGGACAGTCATGGAGGTGATGCGCACCGAGTTGCACGCCATTTGGAGTTGGCCCGGCCTAGATGTGAGCGTTCAAAGTCAGCGCGTTTGTTTAAACTTTCTCCTCCAATTCGTTGCAATTGTACAAGCGTTTCTCGTTCATCCGACTGGAGCGTAACGCTTTATATGTTAATATTTCTGGTCTCCTTGGGAGTAGAAAGTCTGTTCATGGCTCTTTTGAAAGGGATGCATCTCCCCTGTAATCGCCTTCGAGCGGCACGCGGATCGAACCCACGTTTTTCACGCTACGATTTTTTTTAAATGTGTTGCGCGGCGGAGAAAAGACGCGCGCCGGACGTATTTGCGGCTTAATATCTCTTGTCTCATTGGGTGTAGAAAGTCTGTTCATGGCTCTTTGGAAAGGGCTGCATCTCCCCTGTAATCGCCTTCGAGCGGCACGCGGATCGAACCCACGGTTTTCAAGCTATGATTTTTTTAAATGTGGTGCGCGGCGGAGGAAATGCGCGCGTCGGACGTCATTTCGGCTTAATATCTCTTGTCTCCTTGGGAGTAGAAAGTCTTTTCATGGCTCTTTGGAAAGGGCTGCATCTCCGCTGTAATCGCCTTCGAGCGGCACGCGGCTCGAACCCACGGTTTTCACGCTATGATTTTTTTAAATGTGGTGCGCGTCGGAGAAAATGCGCGCGTCGGACGTCATTTCGGCTTAATATCTCTTGTCTCCTTGGGAGTAGAAAGTCTTTTCATGGCTCTTTGGAAAGGTTTGCATCTCCCTTGTAATCGCCTTTAAGCGGCACGCGGATTGGACCCACCGTTCTTCCGATACGATTTTTTAAATGTGGTGCGCGGCGTAGAAAAGACGCGCGTCGGACGTCATTTCGGCTTAATATCTCTTGTCTCCTTGGGAGTAGAAAGTCTTTTCATGGCTCTTTGGAAAGGGCTGCATCTCCCCTGTAATCGCCTTTAAGCGGCACGCGGATCGAACCCACGGTTTTCACGCTACGATTTTTTAAACGTGGTGCGCGTCGGAGAAAATGCGCGTAATATCTCTTGTCTCCTTGGGAGTAGAAAGTCTGTTCATGGCTCTTTGGAAAGGGCTGTATCTCCCCTGTAATCGCCTTCGAGCGGCACGCGCATCGGAACCATCGTTATCACGCTACGATTTTTTAAACGTGGTGCGCGTCGGAGAAAATGCGCGTAATATCTCTTGTCTCCTTGGGAGTAGAAAGTCTGTTCATGGCTCTTTGGAAAGGGCTGTATCTCCCCTGTAATCGCCTTCGAGCGGCACGCGCATCGGAACCATCGTTATCACGCTACGATTTTTTAATGCCGCCAGGGATAGGCCGAAAGCGTGGCAGGTGGCGTTCGTTAGGGACAGTCATGGAGGTGATGCGCACCGAGTTGCACGCCATTTGGAGTTGGCCCGGCCTAGATGTGAGCGTTCAAAGTCAGCGCGTTTGTTTAAACTTTCTCCTCCAATTCGTTGCAATTGTACAAGCGTTTCTCGTTCATCCGACTGGAGCGTAACGCTTTATATGTTAATATTTCTGGTCTCCTTGGGAGTAGAAAGTCTGTTCATGGCTCTTTTGAAAGGGATGCATCTCCCCTGTAATCGCCTTCGAGCGGCACGCGGATCGAACCCACGTTTTTCACGCTACGATTTTTTTTAAATGTGTTGCGCGGCGGAGGAAATGCGCGCGTCGGACGTCATTTCGGCTTAATATCTCTTGTCTCCTTGGGAGTAGAAAGTCTTTTCATGGCTCTTTGGAAAGGGCTGCATCTCCGCTGTAATCGCCTTTAAGCGGCACGCGGATTGGACCCACCGTTCTTCCGATACGATTTTTTAAATGTGGTGCGCGGCGTAGAAAAGACGCGCGTAGGACGTATTTGCGGCTTAATATCTTTGGGCTCCTTGGGAGTAGGAAGTCTGTTCATGCCTCTTTGGAAAGGGCTGCATCTCCCCTGTAATCGCCTTCGAGCGGCACGCGGATCGAACCCACGGTTTTCACGCTATGATTTTTTTAAATGTGGTGCACGTCGGAGAAAATGCGCGCGTCGGACGTCATTTCGGCTTAATATCTATTGTCTCCTTGGGAGTAGAAAGTCTTTTCATGGCTCTTTGGAAAGGTTTGCATCTCCCTTGTAATCGCCTTTAAGCGGCACGCGGATTGGACCCACCGTTCTTCCGATACGATTTTTTAAATGTGGTGCGCGGCGTAGAAAAGACGCGCGTAGGACGTATTTGCGGCTTAATATCTTTGGGCTCCTTGGGAGTAGGAAGTCTGTTCATGCCTCTTTGGAAAGGGCTGCATCTCCCCTGTAATCGCCTTCGAGCGGCACGTGGATCGAACCCACGGTTTTCACGCTATGATTTTTTTAAATGTGCTGCGCGGCGGAGAAAATGCGCGCGTCGGACGTCATTGCGGCTTAATATCTCTTGTCTCCTTGGGAGTAGAAAGTCTTTTCATGGTTCTTTGGAAAGGGCTGCATCTCCCCTGTAATCGCCTTCGCGCGGCACGCGGATCGGAACCATCCTTATCACGCTACGATTTTTTAATGCCGACAGGGACGGGCCGAAAGCTTGGCAGGTGGCGTTCGTTAGGAAAATTCATGGACGTGATGCGGACCGAGTTGCAGGCCATTTGTACCTGGCCCGGCCTAGATGTGAGCCTTCAAAGTCAGCGCGTTTGTTTAAACTTTCTCCTCCAATTCGTTGCAATTGTACAAGCGTTTCTCGCTCATCCGACTGGAGCGTAACGCTTTATCTGTTAATATCTCTGGTCTCCTTGGGAGTAGAAAGTCTGTTCATGGCTCTTTGGAAAGGGATGCATCTCCCCTGTAATCGCCTTTAAGCGGCACGCGGATCGGACCCACCGTTCTCACGCTACGATTTTTTAAACGTGCTGCGCGTCGGAGAAAATGCGCGTAATATCTCTTGTCTCCTTGGGAGTAGAAAGTCTGTTCATGGCTCTTTGGAAAGGGCTGTATCTCCCCTGTAATCGCCTTCGAGCGGCACGCGCATCGGAACCATCGTTATCACGCTACGATTTTTTAATGCCGCCAGGGACGGGCCGAAAGCGTGGCAGGTGGCGTTCGTTAGGGACAGTCATGGAGGTGATGCGCACCGAGTTGCACGCCATTTGGAGTTGGCCCGGCCTAGATGTGAGCGTTCAAAGTCAGCGCGTTTGTTTAAACTTTCTCCTCCAATTCGTTGCAATTGTACAAGCGTTTCTCGTTCATCCGACTGGAGCGTAACGCTTTATATGTTAATATTTCTGGTCTCCTTGGGAGTAGAAAGTCTGTTCATGGCTCTTTTGAAAGGGATGCATCTCCCCTGTAATCGCCTTCGAGCGGCACGCGGATCGAACCCACGTTTTTCACGCTACGATTTTTTTTAAATGTGTTGCGCGGCGGAGAAAAGACGCGCGCCGGACGTATTTGCGGCTTAATATCTCTTGTCTCATTGGGTGTAGAAAGTCTGTTCATGGCTCTTTGGAAAGGGCTGCATCTCCCCTGTAATCGCCTTCGAGCGGCACGCGGATCGAACCCACGGTTTTCAAGCTATGATTTTTTTAAATGTGGTGCGCGGCGGAGGAAATGCGCGCGTCGGACGTCATTTCGGCTTAATATCTCTTGTCTCCTTGGGAGTAGAAAGTCTTTTCATGGCTCTTTGGAAAGGGCTGCATCTCCGCTGTAATCGCCTTCGAGCGGCACGCGGATCGAACCCACGGTTTTCACGCTATGATTTTTTTAAATGTGGTGCGCGGCGGAGAAAATGCGTGCGTCGGACGTCATTTCGGCTTAATATCTCTTGTCTCCTTGGGAGTAGAAAGTCTTTTCATGGCTCTTTGGAAAGGTTTGCATCTCCCTTGTAATCGCCTTTAAGCGGCACGCGGATTGGACCCACCGTTCTTCCGATACGATTTTTTAAATGTGGTGCGCGGCGTAGAAAAGACGCGCGTCGGACGTCATTTCGGCTTAATATCTCTTGTCTCCTTGGGAGTAGAAAGTCTTTTCATGGCTCTTTGGAAAGGGCTGCATCTCCCCTGTAATCGCCTTTAAGCGGCACGCGGATCGAACCCACGGTTTTCACGCTACGATTTTTTTTTAAATGTGTTGCGCGGCGGAGAATAGACGCGCGCCGGACGTATTTGCGGCTTGATATCTCTTGTCTCATTGGGAGTAGAAAGTCTGTTCATGGCTCTTTGGAAAGGGCTGCATCTCCCCTGTAATCGCCTTCGCGCGGCACGCGGATCGGAACCATCCTTATCACGCTACGATTTTTTAATGCCGACAGGGACGGGCGGAAAGCTTGGCAGGTGGCGTTCGTTAGGAAAAGTCATGGACGTGATGCGGACCGAGTTGCAGGCCATTTGGACCTGGCCCGGCCTAGATGTGAGCCTTCAAAGTCAGCGCGTTTGTTTAAACTTTCTCCTCCAATTCGTTGCAATTGTACAAGCGTTTCTCGCTCATCCGACTGGAGCGTAACGCTTTATCTGTTAATATCTCTGGTCTCCTTGGGAGTAGAAAGTCTGTTCATGGCTCTTTGGAAAGGGCTGCATCTCCCCTGTAATCGCCTTCGAGCGGCACGCGGATCGAACCCACGGTTTTCACGCTATGATTTTTTTAAATGTGTTGCGCGTCGGAGAAAATGCGCGCGTCTGACGTCATTGCAGCTTAATATCTCTTGTCTCCTTGGGAGTAGAAAGTCTTTTCATGGCTCTTTGGAAAGGGCTGCATCTCCGCTGTAATCGCCTTCGAGCGGCACGCGGATCGAACCCACGGTTTTCACGCTATGATTTTTTTAAATGTGGTGCGCGGCGGAGAAAATGCGCGCGTCGGACGTCATTTCGGCTTAATATCTATTGTCTCCTTGGGAGTAGAAAGTCTTTTCATGGCTCTTTGGAAAGGTTTGCATCTCCCTTGTAATCGCCTTTAAGCGGCACGCGGATTGGACCCACCGTTCTTCCGATACGATTTTTTAAATGTGGTGCGCGGCGTAGAAAAGACGCGCGTAGGACGTATTTGCGGCTTAATATCTTTGGGCTCCTTGGGAGTAGGAAGTCTGTTCATGCCTCTTTGGAAAGGGCTGCATCTCCCCTGTAATCGCCTTCGAGCGGCACGCGGATCGAACCCACGGTTTTCACGCTATGATTTTTTTAAATGTGCTGCGCGGCGGAGAAAATGCGCGCGTCGGATGTCATTGCGGCTTAATATCTCGTTTCCTTGGGAGTAGAAAGTCTTTTCATGGTTCTTTGGAAAGGGTTGCATCTCCCCTGTAATCGCCTTTAAGCGGCACGCAGATCGGACCCATCGTTCTCACGCTACGATTTTTTAAAATCCGCCAGGGACGGAACGAACGCTTGGCAGGTGGCGTTCGTGACGGACAGTCAAGCAGTTAATGCGCACCGAGCTGCAGGCCATTTGGACCTGGCCCAGCCTAGATGTGAGTATTCAAAGTCAGCACGTTTGTTTCAAAGTTCTCCACCAATTCGTTGTAATTGCGTGTGTGCGCGTGAACACCAGGTTTGTGGAGGAGTTCGTCCTTGGACTGTACAAGGGGAGACAGTGTGTGGCCTGGCTGCGTGAGGTTGCAGTTTGCTGGGCATGAGAGATTGGCATGTGGTGCCCTGGAGGTGTGGTTGTTCCAGGACGGGCATGGTGGGGTAGTGTGGCTGGGTGACGGTGCGCTTCACTGGGGATGTGGTTGTGAGTTGCAGGCCCATTCCTTTGAATGACAGAAAGGATCTGATTTGTTTCCAGGTTTAAACGTACTTTGCTGGGTATGACTGTGTGACCTCTTGTGCCTGGAAGTCTGGTTGTAGTATTATTTAAAGGGTCAAACTGTGCCCTGTAAACCGCACTGTGCCCTTCTGTGAAGAGCAAAGATGGTAAGGAAATCTCACAATTAATATCGTGATATGTCCTCAGCTTGGCAAACGTCACATCCGGGTCAATCCAACACCATCTCAGCCTGCAGATGGCGTAAGTTTACACGACGGATTCTTTTATTCTCTTCAACGACAAAACTCAGCTCTATACACCAAAAATATGGCTGATTAAAATGCACGTAAATTAAATTTTGAGTCAATAAAATGCATATGAATTGACGTTTTGACTGATAAGTAGTTTTATTTGACTCAAGTTTAATCAACTTATCTTTCAACTTTATCCATTTTTATTACTTGCCTTATTTATCGTTTATTTGAAGTTTGCGGGCGCAACGTTCTGATTGACATTTTTGCCTCGAGAGGCGGAAGTAACGAAAATTGCTTGGGTTAAACCATGGATTGATTAATTAATGAATGTTATTGGATAAACAAGGCAACTAAAACAGTTACTAATGTTAAGTGATAAAAGAGTCCGGTAACACAAACGGCTTGAGTTAAACGTTAAATGACGTGACACAAAGTTATTCCAATTATTTAATTATATACCACTGTAGTATTTAGTTCACATGCATTTGTTGTTTACACCCTCATAGAAACTCCCTTGGTCATGAATGATCAAACTTGATATTTGATTTTTAAAAATATATCAAATCAAGACTGTTTTAATCCTATCACTTACATTTTCAATTCACAAGCATTTTTTCATGACCAGTTTATATTTTCATGGATTTTTATCAGCTTCGATTTCATCATTTAGAATTTGCTAGTTCCTCCACTCATGTGCCTGAAATGTTACTAAATTAGTAGATTCATTCCTGTTTGAGGAATTCTGGCTTGTGTTTATTGTCTGTGGGCAGAAAGGCTTTCCTAGATGCCAACTGGCAAAATGTTCCAAGATTTCTAAGAAATTATTAAACTTCCCTGAAAAAAACACACACACACAAAAACCAAATAAGTAAGCTGAGAGAACTAAAACGAAAGCTATAAATACAACTTGACAGTTTTCAGCAGCAGGCGAATTTGTACGGTTACTGAGCTGCTAGCTAGCTAGCGAGCTACCGGCTGCAAGGTTAACAGTGCAAAGTCAGTAGCTAGCTAGCTAGCTACAGTAGCTACTACTAGCTAGCTACTGACTTTGCACTGTTAAAAGTGCTTCCGGTAGCTAGCTAGCTAGCTACAGTAGCTACTACTAGCTAGCTACTGACTTTGCACTGTTAAAAGTGCTTCCGGTAGCTAGCTAGCTACAGTAGCTACTACTAGCTAGCTACTGACTTTGCACTGTTAAAAGTGCTTCCGGTAGCTAGCTAGCTAGCTAGGTAGCTTGGTAATGGCTTTGCACTGTTAACCGTGCAGCCGGTAACTAGCGGTATCTAGTGGTTTAAATGCTTGCGGTTTAAATGCTTGGTGGACATTTGATTGTATGGTTTACTGAGCTGATAGCTAGCTAGCTAGCTACGGTTACTGAGCTGAAAGCTAGCTAGCTACTTTACTGGGTATGATTCTGTGAGCTCCTGGGCTTGCAGGTCTGTTTCTAGTTTTGGTTAAAGGGTCAAACTGCGTGAAGTGTGCCCAGGCCCAGAGCTACTTTGCTGGGCATGACTGTGTGACCTCTTGGGCCTGGAAGTCTGGTTGTAGTATGATTTTAAAGGGTCAAATGGTCTCCATTGTGAGTCCAGGTTTAAGGCTACTTTGCTGGGCATGTGATTTGGACCCATCGGGTACGGAAGCCTGTCCGTTACGTGCTCGTTTTCCACGCCTTCAGCGCAGGTAGCCTGCGAATTTAAAACCGACGTGCATTTTATTCTTTTCCCCTTTTATCCTTTCATATCTCTCCGCTACCTTGGAGAAGAGAGACGCACACGGGTAAATATCTGTAAATATCTGTATAATATGTAAATAAAAGGAAGAAGTGGTTGTGTAGTGTAGTCGTTTGATTATAAATAATCTCATAATAATTTTATCCACAAATTCTTATACATTTATACATGTTTATCTCTCTGTGTGTGTGTGGGGGGTTCTGTGTCACTAGTGGGGCCTGTGGCCCGATTGGAGTGTTTGCGGTGTGAGAAGGAGGAGTTGGAGAACAATTTGTTGGAGCAGCTGAAGGAGTTGAGGTTGCAGAAGCAGAAGGAGCTGCAGGTTCTTCAGGAGATGCTGAAACACAAGCAGCAGGAGGAGACTGAGCTCCTGCAGAAACAGCAGGAGGAGGAGGAGCATAACAGGTCCATCAAGAGTAAGTACTATGGAAATGCAATAATACTAACATAACTAATAATGAATGTTAGCCTTTAGGCTCCAATAAAAGTGATACTAATATATGTATAGTACTATATATATTATATTTTGTATATTCAGTAGTAATTATGTAGTATATACAATCTGTGTTATATCCAGCAGTAATGATACTTGCTCTGGCAGATATGAAAATGGCCTGTGAACAGGAGAAGAAATCTCTGGAGGAAGAACTTGAGAAGCTCAGACTGTCACTGCAGGTAGAGATCCCTTATAGTGTCAGTACACATCCACCAGTAGCTCCACCTTTCACTTATAACGTCAGTACACATTCAGTACACATTCCCACCTTTCCATTGTACTGGCTGTAGTGATGATTTTTGTGTGTGTTATACCAGCCCATAGAGGAGGACATTGAGTCTGAAAGTGGCGCTGGAGATGAAGAACCAGGAGATCAAAGATCAGCACGATCTTTTGGTCAAACTATATACTCTGTATGTATACTATATACTCTGTATGTAGTACCTGGTTTAACACTATATCCTCTGTATATATACTTTATACTGTTTATGTAGTACCTGGTTTAACACTATACCCTCAGCTTACTCTAGTCTGCAGATGTGAAGAAATTAAACAGAATGTGTATCTGTGTATATGTGCGCACCTGTATGTGTCTGGTTTAGTTTTATTTAAACGGTCAAACTGCGTCATGTGTGCCCAGGCCCAGAGCTACTTTGCTGGGCATGACTGTGTGACCTCTTGGGCCTGGAAGTCTGGTTGTAGTATGATTTTAAAGGGTCAAATGGTCTCCATTGTGTGTCCAGGTTTAAGGCTACTTTGCTGGGCATGTGATTTGGACCCATCGGGTACGGAAGCCTTTCCGTCACGTGCTCGTTTTCCACGCCTTCAGCGCAGGTAGCCTGCGAATTTAAAACCGACGTGCATTTTATTCTTTTCCCCTTTTATCCTTTCATATCTCTCCGCTACCTTGGAGAAGAGAGACGCACGCGGGTAAATAAAATGTAAATATCTGTACATATCTGTATAATATCTAAATAAAAGGAAGAAGTGGTTGTATAGTGTAGTCGTTTGATTATAAATAATCTCATAATAATTTTATCCTCAAATTCTTATACATTTATACATGTTTATCTCTCTCTTTCTGTGTGTGTGTGTGTGTGTGTGTGTGTGTGTGTGGGGTTCTGTGTCACTAGTGGGGCCTGTGGCCCGATTGGAGTGTTTGCGGTGTGAGAAGGAGGAGTTGGAGAACAGTTTGTTGGAGCAGCTGAAGGAGTTGAGGTTGCAGAAGGAGCTGCAGGTTCTTCAGGAGATGCTGAAACACAAGCAGCAGGAGGAGACAGAGCTCCTGCAGAAACAGCAGGAGGAGGAGGAGCATAACAGGTCCATCAAGAGTAAGTACTATGGAAATGCAATAATACTAACATAACTAATAATGAATGTTAGCCTTTAGGCTCCAATAAAAGTGACACTAATATATGTATAGTACTATATATATTATATTTTATATATTCAGTAGTAATTATGTAGTATATACAATCTGTGTTATATCCAGCAGTAATGATACTTGCTCTGGCAGATATGAAAATGGCCTGTGAACAGGAGAAGAAATCTCTGGAGGAAGAACTTGAGAAGCTCAGACTGTCACTGCAGGTAGAGATCCCTTATAGTGTCAGTACACATCCACCAGTAGCTCCACCTTTCACTTATAACGTCAGTACACATTCAGTACACATTCCCACCTTTCCATTGTACTGGCTGTAGTGATGATTCGTGTGTGTTTTGTACCAGCCCATAGAGGAGGACATTATGAGTCTGAAAGTAGCGCTGGAGATGAAGAACCAGGAGATCAAAGATCAGCACGATCTTTTGGTCAAACTATATACTCTGTATGTATACTATATACTCTGAATGTAGTACCTGGTTTAACACTATATCCTCTGTATATATACTATATACTGTTTATGTAGTACCTGGTTTAACACTATACCCTCAGCTTACTCTAGTCTGCAGATGTGAAGAAATTAAACAGAATGTGTATCTGTGTATATGTGCCCACCTGTATGTGTCTGGTTGTAGTATTATTTAAAGGGTCAAACTGCGTGAAGTGTGCCCAGGCCCAGAGCTACTTTGCTGGGAATGACTATGTGACCTCTTGGGCCTGGAAGTCTGGTTGTAGTATGATTTTAAAGGGTCAAATGGTCTCCATTGTGTGTCCAGGTTTAAGGCTACTTTGCTGGGCATGTGATTTGGACCCATCGGGTACGGAAGCCTTTCCGTCACGTGCTCGTTTTCCACGCCTTCAGCGCAGGTAGCCTGCGAATTTAAAACCGACGTGCATTTTATTCTTTTCCCCTTTTATCCTTTAATATCTCTCTGCTACCTTGGAGAAGAGAGACGCACGCGGGTAAATAAAATGTAAATATCTCTAAATGTCTGTATAATATGTAAATAAAAGGAAGATGTGGTTGTATAGTGTAGTCGTTTGATTATAAATAATCTCATAGTAATTTTATCCACAAATTCTTATACATTTATACATGTTTATCTCTCTCTGTGTGTGTGTGTGTGTGTGTCTGTGTGTGTGTGTGTGTGGTTCTGTGTCACTAGTGGGGCCTGTGGCCCGATTGGAGTGTTTGCAGTGTGAGAAGGAGGAGTTGGAGAACAATTTGTTGGAGCAGCTGAAGGAGTTGAGGTTGCAGAAGCAGAAAGAGCTGCAGGTTCTTCAGGAGATGCTGAAACACAAGCAGCAAGAGGAGACAGAGCTCCTGCAGAAACAGCAGGAGGAGGAGGAGCATAACAGGTCCATCAAGAGTAAGTACTATGGAAATGCAATAATACTAACATAACTAATAATGAATGTTAGCCTTTAGGCTCCAATAAAAGTGACACTAATATATGTATAGTACTATATATATTATATTTTATATATTCAGTAGTAATTATGTAGTATATACAATCTGTGTTATATCCAGCAGTAATGATACTTGCTCTGGCAGATATGAAAATGGCCTGTGAACAGGAGAAGAAATCTCTGGAGGAAGAACTTGAGAAGCTCAGACTGTCACTGCAGGTAGAGATCCCTTATAGTGTCAGTACACATCCACCAGTAGCTCCACCTTTCACTTATAACGTCAGTACACATTCAGTACACATTCCCACCTTTCCATTGTACTGGCTGTAGTGATGATGCGTGTGTGTTTTATACCAGCCCATAGAGGAGGACATTATGAGTCTGAAAGTAGCGCTGGAGATGAAGAACCAGGAGATCAAAGATCAGCACGATCTTTTGGTCAAACTATATACTCTGTATGTATACTATATACTCTGTATGTAGTACCTGGTTTAACACTATATCCTCTGTATATATACTATATACTGTTTATGTAGTACCTGGTTTAACACTATACCCTCAGCTTACTCTAGTCTGCAGATGTGAAGAAATTAAACAGAATGTGTATCTGTGTATATGTGCCCACCTGTATGTGTCTGGTTTAGTTTTATTTAAACGGTCAAACTGCGTCATGTGTGCCCAGGCCCAGAGCTACTTTGCTGGGCATGACTGTGTGACCTCTTGGGCCTGGAAGTCTGGTTGTAGTATGATTTTAAAGGGTCAAATGGTCTCCATTGTGTGTCCAGGTTTAAGGCTACTTTGCTGGGCATGTGATTTGGACCCATCGGGTACGGAAGCCTTTCCGTCACGTGCTCGTTTTCCACGCCTTCAGCGCAGGTAGCCTGCGAATTTAAAACCGACGTGCATTTTATTCTTTTCCGCTTTTATCCTTTCATATCTCTCCGCTACCTTGGAGAAGAGAGACGCACGCGGGTAAATAAAATGTAAATATCTGTACATATCTGTATAATATCTAAATAAAAGGAAGAAGTCTTTGTATAGTGTAGTCATTTGATTATAAATAATCTCATAATAATTTTATCCTCATATTCTTATACATTTATACATGTTTATCTCTCTCTCTGTGTGTGTGTGTGTGTGTGTGTGTGTGTGTGTGTGTGTGGTTCTGTGTCACTAGTGGGGCCTGTGGCCCGATTGGAGTGTTTGCGGTGTGAGAAGGAGGAGTTGGAGAACAGTTTGTTGGAGCAGCTGAAGGAGTTGAGGTTGCAGAAGCAGAAGGAGCTGCAGGTTCTTCAGGAGATGCTGAAACACAAGCAGCAGGAGGAGACAGAGCTCCTGCAGAAACAGCAGGAGGAGGAGGAGCATAACAGGTCCATCAAGAGTAAGTACTATGGAAATGCAATAATACTAACATAACTAATAATGAATGTTAGCCTTTAGGCTCCAATAAAAGTGACACTAATATATGTATAGTACTATATATATTATATTTTATATATTCAGTAGTAATTATGTAGTATATACAATCTGTGTTATATCCAGCAGTAATGATACTTGCTCTGGCAGATATGAAAATGGCCTGTGAACAGGAGAAGAAATCTCTGGAGGAAGAACTTGAGAAGCTCAAACTGTCACTGCAGGTAGAGATCCCTTATAGTGTCAGTACACATCCACCAGTACCACCACCTCTCACTTATAACGTCAGTACACATTCAGTACACATTCCCACCTTTCCATTGTACTGGCTGTAGTGATGATTCGTGTCTGTGTTATACCAGCCCATAGAGGAGGACATTGAGTCTGAAAGTGGCGCTGGAGATGAAGAACCAGGAGATCAAAGATCAGCACGATCTTTTGGTCAAACTATATACTCTGTATGTATACTATATACTCTGTATGTAGTACCTGGTTTAACACTATATCCTCTGTATATATACTATATACTGTTTATGTAGTACCTGGTTTAACACTATACCCTCAGCTTACTCTAGTCTGCAGATGTGAAGAAATTAAACAGAATGTGTATCTGTGTATATGTGCGCACCTGTATGTTTCTGGTTGTAGTATTATTTAAAGGGTCAAACTGCGTGAAGTGTTCCCAGGCGCAGAGCTACTTTGATGGGCATGATTCTGTGACCTCTTGGGTCTTGAAATGTGGTGCTTTGAATGATTTAAAGAGTGAAACGGTCTGAAGTGTGCCCACGTTTAAAGCATCCTTGCTGGGCATGACTGTGTGACCTCTTGGGCCTGGAAGTCTGGTTGTAGTATGATTTTAAAGGGTCAAATGGTCTCCATTGTGTGTCCAGGTTTAAGGCTACTTTGCTGGGCATGTGATTTGGACCCATCGGGTACGGAAGCCTTTCCGTCACGTGCTCGTTTTCCACGCCTTCAGCGCAGGTAGCCTGGGAATTTAAAACCGACGTGCATTTTATTCTTTTCCCCTTTTATCCTTTCATATCTCTCCGCTACCTTGGAGAAGAGAGACGCATGCGGGTAAATAAAATGTAAATATCTGTAAATATCTGTATAATATGTAAATAAAAGGAAGAAGTGGTTGTGTAGTGTAGTCGTTTGATTATGAATAATCTCATAATAATTTTATCCACAAATTCTTATACATTTATACATGTTTATCTCTCTCTTTGTGTGTGTGTGTGTGTGTGTGTGTTTGTGTGTGTGTGTGTGGTTCTGTGTCACTAGTGGGGCCTGTGGCCCGATTGGAGTGTTTGCGGTGTGAGAAGGAGGAGTTGGAGAACAGTTTGTTGGAGCAGCTGAAGGAGTTGAGGTTGCAGAAGCAGAAGGAGCTGCAGGTTCTTCAGGAGATGCTGAAACACAAGCAGCAGGAGGAGACAGAGCTCCTGCAGAAACAGCAGGAGGAGGAGGAGCATAACAGGTCCATCAAGAGTAAGTACTATGGAAATGCAATAATACTAACATAATAATGAATGCTAGCCATTAGGCTCCAATAAAAGTGATACTAATATATGTATAGTACTATATATATTATATTTTATATATTCAGTAGTAATTATGTAGTATATACAATCTATGTTATATCCAGCAGTAATGATACTTGCTCTGGCAGATATGAAAATGGCCTGTGAACAGGAGAAGAAATCTCTGGAGGAAGAACTTGAGAAGCTCAGACTGTCACTGCAGGTAGAGATCCCTTATAGTGTCAGTACACATCCACCAGTACCTCCACCTTTCACTTATAACGTCAGTACACATTCAGTACACATTCCCACCTTTCCATTGTACTGGCTGTAGTGATGATTCGTGTGTGTGGGTTATACCAGCCCATAGAGGAGGACATTATGAGTCTGAAAGTGGCGCTGGAGATGAAGAACCAGGAGATCAAAGATCAGCACGATCTTTTGGTCAAACTATATACTCTGTATGTATACTATATACTCTGTATGTAGTACCTGGTTTAACACTATATCCTCTGTATATATACTATATACTGTTTATGTAGTTCCTGGTTTAACACTATACCCTCAGCTTACTCTAGTCTGCAGATGTGAAGAAATTTAAACAGAATGTGTATCTGTGTATATGTGCGCACCTGTATGTGTCTGGTTGTAGTATTATTTAAAGGGTCAAATGGTCTCCATTGTGTGTCCAGGTTTAAGGCTACTTTGCTGGGCATGTGATTTGGACCCATCGGGTACGGAAGCCTTTCCGTCACGTGCTCGTTTTCCACGCCTTCAGCGCAGGTAGCCTGCGAATTTAAAACCGACGTGCATTTTATTCTTTTCCCCTTTTATCCTTTCATATCTCTCCGCTACCTTGGAGAAGAGAGACGCACGCGGGTAAATAAAATGTAAATATCTGTACATATCTGTATAATATCTAAATAAAAGGAAGAAGTGGTTGTATAGTGTAGTCGTTTGATTATAAATAATCTCATAATAATTTTATCCTCATATTCTTATACATTTATACATGTTTATCTCTCTCTCTGTGTGTGTGTGTGTGTGTGTGTGTGTGTGTGTGTGGTTCTGTGTCACTAGTGGGGCCTGTGGCCCGATTGGAGTGTTTGCGGTGTGAGAAGGAGGAGTTGGAGAACAGTTTGTTGGAGCAGCTGAAGGAGTTGAGGTTGCAGAAGCAGAAGGAGCTGCAGGTTCTTCAGGAGATGCTGAAACACAAGCAGCAGGAGGAGACAGAGCTCCTGCAGAAACAGCAGGAGGAGGAGGAGCATAACAGGTCCATCAAGAGTAAGTACTATGGAAATGCAATAATACTAACATAACTAATAATGAATGTTAGCCTTTAGGCTCCAATAAAAGTGACACTAATATATGTATAGTACTATATATATTATATTTTATATATTCAGTAGTAATTATGTAGTATATACAATCTGTGTTATATCCAGCAGTAATGATACTTGCTCTGGCAGATATGAAAATGGCCTGTGAACAAGAGAAGAAATCTCTGGAGGAAGAACTTGAGAAGCTCAAATTGTCACTGCAGGTAGAGATCCCTTATAGTGTCAGTACACATCCACCAGTACCACCACCTCTCACTTATAACGTCAGTACACATTCAGTACACATTCCCACCTTTCCATTGTACTGGCTGTAGTGATGATTCGTGTCTGTGTTATACCAGCCCATAGAGGAGGACATTGAGTCTGAAAGTGGCGCTGGAGATGAAGAACCAGGAGATCAAAGATCAGCACGATCTTTTGTTCAAACTATATACTCTGTATGTATACTATATACTCTGTATGTAGTACCTGGTTTAACACTATATCCTCTGTATATATACTATATACTGTTTATGTAGTACCTGGTTTAACACTATACCCTCAGCTTACTCTAGTCTGCAGATGTGAAGAAATTAAACAGAATGTGTATCTGTGTATATGTGCGCACCTGTATGTTTCTGGTTGTAGTATTATTTAAAGGGTCAAACTGCGTGAAGTGTGCCCAGGCGCAGAGCTACTTTGATGGGCATGATTCTGTGACCTCTTGGGTCTTGAAATGTGGTGCTTTGAATGATTTAAAGAGTGAAACGGTCTGAAGTGTGCCCACGTTTAAAGCATCCTTGCTGGGCATGACTGTGTGACCTCTTGGGCCTGGAAGTCTGGTTGTAGAATGATTTTAAAGGGTCAAATGGTCTCCATTGTGTGTCCAGGTTTAAGGCTACTTTGCTGGGCATGTGATTTGGACCCATCGGGTACGGAAGCCTTTCCGTCATGTGCTCGTTTTCCACGCGTTCAGCGCAGGTAGCCTGCGAATTTAAAACCGACGTGCATTTTATTCTTTTCCCCTTTTATCCCTTCATATCTCTCCGCTACCTTGGAGAAGAGAGACGCACGCGGGTAAATAAAATGTAAATATCTGTATAATATGTAAATAAAAGGAAGAAGTGGTTGTGTAGTGTAGTCGTTTGATTATAAATAATCTCATAATAATTTTATCCACAAATACTTATACATTTATACATGTTTATCTCTCTCTGTGTGTGTGTGTGTGTGTGTGTGTGTGTGGTTCTGTGTCACTAGTGGGGCCTGTGGCCCGATTGGATTGTTTGCAGTGTGAGAAGGAGGAGTTGGAGAACAATTTGTTGGAGCAGCTGAAGGAGTTGAGGTTGCAGAAGCAGAAGGAGCTGCAGGTTCTTCAGGAGATGCTGAAACACAAGCAGCAGGAGGAGACAGAGCTCCTGCAGAAACAGCAGGAGGAGGAGGAGCATAACAGGTCCATCAAGAGTAAGTACTATGGAAATGCAATAATACTAACATAATAATGAATGTTAGCCTTTAGGCTCCAATAAAAGTGATACTAATATATGTATAGTACTCTATTTATATTATATTTTATATATTCAGTAGTAATTATGTAGTATATACAATCTGTGTTATATCCAGCAGTAATGATACTTGTTCTGGCAGATATGAAAATGGCCTGTGAACAGGAGAAGAAATCTCTGGAGGAAGAACTTGAGAAGCTCAGACTGTCACTGCAGGTAGAGATCCCTTATAGTGTCAGTACACATCCACCAGTACCTCCACCTTTCACTTATAACGTCAGTACACATTCAGTACACATTCCCACCTTTCCATTGTACTGGCTGTAGTGATGATTCGTGTGCGTGGGTTATACCAGCCCATAGAGGAGGACATTATGAGTCTGAAAGTGGCGCTGGAGATGAAGAACCAGGAGATCAAAGATCAGCACGATCTTTTGGTCAAACTATATACTCTGTATGTATACTATATACTCTGTATGTAGTACCTGGTTTAACACTATATCCTCTGTATATATACTATATACTGTTTATGTAGTACCTGGTTTAACACTATACCCTCAGCTTACTCTAGTCTGCAGATGTGAAGAAATTAAACAGAATGTGTATCTGTGTATATGTGCGCACCTGTATGTGTCTGGTTGTAGTATTATTTAAAGGGTCAAATGGTCTCCATTGTGTGTCCAGGTTTAAGGCTACTTTGCTGGGCATGTGATTTGGACCCATCGGGTACGGAAGCCTTTCCGTCACGTGCTCGTTTTCCACGCCTTCAGCGCAGGTAGCCTGCGAATTTAAAACCGACGTGCATTTTATTCTTTTCCCCTTTTATCCTTTCATATCTCTCCGCTACCTTGTAGAAGAGAGACGCACGCGGGTAAATAAAATGTAAATATCTCTAAATATCTGTATAATATGTAAATAAAAGGAAGATGTGGTTGTGTAGTGTAGTCGTTTGATTATAAATAATCTCATAATAATTTTATCCACAAATTCTTATACATTTATACATGTTTATCTCTCTCTTTGTGTGTGTGTGTGTGTGTGTGTGTGTGTGTGTGTGTGTGTGTGTGGTTCTGTGTCACTAGTGGGGCCTGTGGCCCGATTGGAGTGTTTGCGGTGTGAGAATGAGGAATGAGGAGTTGGAGAACAGTTTGTTGGAGCAGCTGAAGGAGTTGAGGTTGCAGAAGCAGAAGGAGCTGCAGGTTCTTCAGGAGATGCTGAAACACAAGCAGCAGGAGGAGACAGAGCTCCTGCAGAAACAGCAGGAGGAGGAGGAGCATAACAGGTCCATCAAGAGTAAGTACTATGGAAATGCAATAATACTAACATAACTAATAATGAATGTTAGCCTTTAGGCTCCAATAAAAGTGATACTAATATATGTATAGTCCTATATATATTATATTTTATATATTCAGTAGTAATTATGTAGTATATACAATCTGTGTTATATCCAGCAGTAATGATACATGCTCTGGCAGATATGAAAATGGCCTGTGAACAGGAGAAGAAATCTCTGGAGGAAGAACTTGAGAAGCTCAGACTGTCACTGCAGGTAGAGATCCCTTATAGTGTCAGTACACATCCACCAGTAGCTCCACCTTTCACTTATAACGTCAGTACACATTCAGTACACATTCCCACCTTTCCATTGTACTGGCTGAAGTGATGATTCGTGTGTGTGTCATACCAGCCCATAGAGGAGGACATTATGAGTCTGAAAGTGGCGCTGGAGATGAAGAACCAGGAGATCAAAGATCAGCACGATCTTTTGGTCAAACTATATAGTCTGTATGTAGTACCTGGTTTAACATTATATCCTCTGTATATATACTATATACTGTTTATGTAGTACCTGGTTTAACCCTATACCCTCAGCTTACTCTAGTCTGCAGATGTGAAGAAATTAAACAGAATGTGTATCTGTGTATATGTGCGCACCTGTATGTGTCTGGTTGTAATATTATTTAAAGGGTCAAACTGCGTGAAGTGTGCCCAGACCCAGGCATGACTCTGTGACCTCTTGGGCCAGGAAGTCTGTTTCTAGTTTTATTTAAACGGTCAAACTGCGTGAAGTGTGCCCAGGCCCAGAGCTACTTTGCTGGGCATGACTGTGTGACCTCTTGGGCCTGGAAGTCTGGTTGTAGTATGATTTTAAAGGGTCAAATGGTCTCCATTGTGTGTCCAGGTTTAAGGCTACTTTGCTGGGCATGTGATTTGGACCCATCGGGTACGGAAGCCTTTCCGTCACGTGCTCGTTTTCCACGCCTTCAGCGCAAGTAGCCTGCGAATTTAAAACCGACGTGCATTTTATTCTTTTCACCTTTTATCCTTTCATATCTCTCCGCTACCTTGGAGAAGAGAGACGCACGCGGGTAAATAAAATGTAAATATCTGTAAATATCTGTATAATATGTAAATAAAAGGAAGAAGTGGTTGTGTAGTGTAGTCGTTTGATTATAAATAATCTCATAATAATTTTATCCACAAATTCTTATACATTTATACATTTTTATCTCTCTCTTTGTGTGTGTGTGTGTGTGTGTGTGTGTGTGTGTGTGTGTGTGTGTGTGTGTGTGTGTGTGTGTGTGTGTGTGTGTGTGGTTCTGTGTCACTAGTGGGGCCTGTGGCCCGATTGGAGTGTTTGCGGTGTGAGAAGGAGGAGTTGGAGAACAGTTTGTTGGAGCAGCTGAAGGAGTTGAGGTTGCAGAAGCAGAAGGAGCTGCAGGTTCTTCAGGAGATGCTGAAACACAAGCAGCAGGAGGAGACAGAGCTCCTGCAGAAACAGCAGGAGGAGGAGGAGCATAACAGGTCCATCAAGAGTAAGTACTATGGAAATGCAATAATACTAACATAACTAATAATGAATGCTAGCCTTTAGGCTCCAATAAAAGTGATACTAATATATGTATAGTACTATATATATTATATTTTATATATTCAGTAGTAATTATGTAGTATATACAATCTATGTTATATCCAGCAGTAATGATACTTGCTCTGGCAGATATGAAAATGGCCTGTGAACAGGAGAAGAAATCTCTGGAGGAAGAACTTGAGAAGCTCAGACTGTCACTGCAGGTAGAGATCCCTTATAGTGTCAGTACACATCCACCAGTACCTCCACCTTTCACTTATAACGTCAGTACACATTCAGTACACATTCCCACCTTTCCATTGTACTGGCTGTAGTGATGATTCGTGTGTGTGGGTTATACCAGCCCATAGAGGAGGACATTATGAGTCTGAAAGTGGCGCTGGAGATGAAGAACCAGGAGATCAAAGATCAGCACGATCTTTTGGTCAAACTATATACTCTGTATGTATACTATATACTATGTATGTAGTACCTGGTTTAACACTATATCCTCTGTATATATACTATATACTGTTTATGTAGTTCCTGGTTTAACACTATACCCTCAGCTTACTCTAGTCTGCAGATGTGAAGAAATTTAAACAGAATGTGTATATGTGCGCACCTGCATGTGTCTGGTTGTAGTATTATTTAAAGGGTCAAATGGTCTCCATTGTGTGTCCAGGTTTAAGGCTACTTTGCTGGGCATGTGATTTGGACCCATCGGGTACGGAAGCCTTTCCGTCACGTGCTCGTTTTCCACGCCTTCAGCGCAGGTAGCCTGCGAATTTAAAACCGACGTGCATTTTATTCTTTTCCCCTTTTATCCTTTCATATCTCTCCGCTACCTTGGAGAAGAGAGACGCACGCGGGTAAATAAAATGTAAATATCTGTAAATTTCTGTATAATATGTAAATAAAAGGAAGAAGTGGTTGTGTAGTGTAGTCGTTTCATTATAAATAATCTCATAATAATTTTATCCACAAATTCTTATACATTTATACATGTTTATCTCACTCTGTGTGTGTGTGTGTGTGTGTGTGTGTGTGTGTGTGTGTGTGGTTCTGTGTCACTAGTGGGGCCTGTGGCCCGATTGGAGTGTTTGTGGTGTGAGAAGGAGGAGTTGGAGAACAGTTTGTTGGAGCAGCTGAAGGAGTTGAGGTTGCAGAAGCAGAAGGAGCTGCAGGTTCTTCAGGAGATGCTGAAACACAAGCAGCAGGAGGAGACAGAGCTCCTGCAGAAACAGCAGGAGGAGGAGGAGCATAACAGGTCCATCAAGAGTAAGTACTATGTAAATGCAATAATACTAACATAACTAATAATGAATGTTAGCCTTTAGGCTCCAATAAAAGTGATACTAATATATGTATAGTACTATATATATTATATTTTATATATTCAGTAGTAATTATGTAGTATATACAATCTGTGTTATATCCAGCAGTAATGATACATGCTCTGGCAGATATGAAAATGGCCTGTGAACAGGAGAAGAAATCTCTGGAGGAAGAACTTGAGAAGCTCAGACTGTCACTGCAGGTAGAGATCCCTTATAGTGTCAGTACACATCCACCAGTAGCTCCACCTTTCACTTATAACGTCAGTACACATTCAGTACACATTCCCACCTTTCCATTGTACTGGCTGAAGTGATGATTCGTGTGTGTCATACCAGCCCATAGAGGAGGACATTATGAGTCTGAAAGTGGCGCTGGAGATGAAGAACCAGGAGATCAAAGATCAGCACGATCTTTTGGTCAAGCTATATAGTCTGTATGTAGTACCTGGTTTAACATTATATCCTCTGTATATATACTATATACTGTTTATGTAGTACCTGGTTTAACACTATACCCTCAGCTTACTCTAGTCTGCAGATGTGAAGAAATTAAACAGAATGTGTATCTGTGTATATGTGCGCACCTGTATGTGTCTGGTTGTAGTATTATTTAAAGGGTCAAACTGCATGAAGTGTGCCCAGGCCCAGAGCTACTTTGATGGGCATGATTCTGTGACCTCTTGGGCCTTGAAATGTGGTGCTTTGAATGATTTAAAGAGTGAAACGGTCTGAAGTGTGCCCACGTTTAAAGCATCCTTGCTGGGCATGACTGTGTGACCTCTTGGGCCAGGAAGTCTGTTTCTACTTTTATTTAAACGGTCAAACTGCGTGAAGTGTGCCCATGCCCAGAGCTACTTTGCTGGGCATGACTGTGTGACCTCTTGGGCCTGGAAGTCTGGTTGTAGTATGATTTTAAAGGGTCAAATGGTCTCCATTGTGTGTCCAGGTTTAAGGCTACTTTGCTTGGCATGTGATTTGGACCCATCGGGTACGGAAGCCTTTCCGTCACGTGCTCATTTTCCACGCCTTCAGCGCAGGTAGCCTGCGAATTTAAAACCGACGTGCATTTTATTCTTTTCCCCTTTTATCCTTTCATATCTCTCCGCTACCTTGGAGAAGAGAGACGCACGCGGGTAAATAAAATGTAAATATCTGTAAATATCTGTATAATATGTAAATAAAAGGAAGAAGTGAATTATGTAGTATATACTATCTGTGTTATATCCAGCAGTAATGATACTTGCTCTGGCAGATATGAAAATGGCCTGTGAACAGGAGAAGAAATCTCTGGAGGAAGAACTTGAGAAGCACAGACTGTCACTGCAGGTAGAGATCCCTTATAGTGTCAGTACACATCCACCAGTACCTCCACCTTTCACTTATAACGTCAGTACACATTCAGTACACATTCCCACCTTTCCATTGTACTGGCTGTAGTGATGATTCGTGTGTGTGTTATACCAGCCCATAGAGGAGGACATTATGAGTCTGAAAGTGGCGCTGGAGATGAAGAACCAGGAGATCAAAGATCAGCACGATCTTTTGGTCAAACTATATACTCTGTATGTATACTATATACTCTGTATGTAGTACCTGGTTTAACACTATATCCTCTGTATATATACTATATACTGTTTATGTAGTACCTGGTTTAACACTATACCCTCAGCTTACTCTAGTCTGCAGATGTGAAGAAATTAAACAGAATGTGTATCTGTGTATATGTGCGCACCTGTATGTGTCTGGTTGTAGTATTATTTAAAGGGTCAAACTGCATGAAGTGTGCCCAGGCCCAGAGCTACTTTGCTGTGCATGACTGTGTGACCTCTAGGCCCTGGAAGTCTGGTGGTAGTAGTAGTATGATTTAAAGGCACAAAGTGATTGAAGTGTGCCCAGGCCCAGAGCTACTTTGCTGGGCATGACTGTGTGACCTCTTGGGCCAGGAAGTCTGTTTCTAGTTTTATTTAAACGGTCAAACTGCGTGAAGTGTGCCCAGGCCCAGACCTACTTTGCTGGGCATGACTGTGTGACCTCTTGTGCCTGGAAGTCTGGTTGTAGTATGATTTTAAAGGGTCAAATGGTCTCCATTGTGTGTCCAGGTTTAAGGCTACTTTGCTGGGCATGTGATTTGGACCCATCGGGTACGGAAGCTTTTCCGTCACGTGCTCGTTTTCCACGCCTTCAGCGCAGGTAGCCTGCGAATTTAAAACCGACGTGCATTTTATTCTTTTCCCCTTTTATCCTTTCATATCTCTCCGCTACATTGGAGAAGAGAGACGCACACGAGTAAATAAAATGTAAATATCTGTATAATATGTAAATAAAAGGAAGAAGTGGTTGTGTAGTGTAGTCATTTGATTATAAATAATCTCATAATAATTTTATCCACAAATTCTCTGTTTTATCGTTTTTTCCTGATCAATAATAGAAAAAAAGAAAAAAAAAGATGAACAGCACCCTCTAGCGATGAACCTCAATTATTTCAAGATAACTGTAAAACATGGCTAGGTTAAGTCGGCGTTAGAACAAAAAATGCTCAGATTAACTTGTGTCTCATGGCACGCAGCTGAGTTTAAAATTAAACACAATTAAATCAAATTAAATTGACCCAGCTGCAACAGGCTCTGCAACCACATTTTATTTCACTGATTGGTCAGTTAGCCAGGCTATACAAAACAGGCTATTGTTAGAAATTCTGCACATGTGCTTCGCTTAGCTTCACATCTCACACTGCTTATAATTATAAGATAACGTATCCACGTTCGTAATAACGTGGTGAAATCTGCCAAAAATGGTGAGACTGAGCATAATACGTAATAAGACAATCTGAGCACTTAGTCCACATATTTCTAAATGAGAAGAAAAAGTTCCTCCAAACAATATAAGGCACACAATTCTATATGGGAAAACAGTTACATTTGTCATTAAGAGAAGCACTACTCATTACACAGATGTCAATAACCGTCCTAATATTAATAGTTCAACAGTCTTCCTCTGTCTATTATACGCACTGTACACATGTTAAATATCTGCCTTGAAATGACAATGAAATGACTTCCGGGCGCACTGAAAATTGTTATATACACACAGACACCCCCATACCAACATAAGCATAGTGCAACTCTTTGTTTACGCACCAGAGATTGAGTGGGCAAGTGCGTGTATATGCGAGTTTAAATTATTATACACAAATGTAAGTAGTAGGCTATTTATGTGAAAATGTTTCATATGTATGTACAAGTAGTGTTTCCCTGATTTCTCCCTAAATGGCCCCTCATAGTTCAGCAGTAATGAGGCTAGTTAGATTTTGCTCAGAATTAAGTACACTTTGGGATGTTATACGTATCACAGTCTCCGGTGAGCCGTACATGGTTGATCAATCCAGGTTGAGGTAGAGTCACTGCATTAATGACACGTCTGTTTGCATTGCCAGTTGTTGCTATGGCAGCAATGAAATTAGGAAATTCAAAGAAAAACAACTCATCTACGCTCTTGGAACTTTAGAACCCCATATGTCCTGTGGCCCGATGTCACACGTGAGGGGAATCCCATGAACACCTTTACAGATCAGTCTGTGGAAAGACACTGAAGAGGACAGAGGAAAAATGAGGCGTTTCTGGAGCTGGTGTGCTGGACGCATCGAGGACGAATACACAGACACAAAGGATGTGGAGGGTAAATGTAAATATAATGCCACTCACACCTGCGGTTGCTGGTGCTGGCACTCATACCTGTGGTTAAAATTCCTTTTTTGTCTTTAGCGCTGCATTGTCGCCTCTATCTCCCAATAATTCATATTCGAGGCTTTAGAAATCTAAGTTTTTGGGGGGTATATGCCATTTCCTGTTATTTGTGCAGAATACACACACTTTCACTTTGGAATCCACAAAGTTTTATAAATGAGGTCCCTGAATAACATCAATCTATTTCTACACTATATGGCTTGCTAATTTCATATGTCTGTGTGTCTTTCTGTTTGTCTGTGTGTGTGTGTGTGTGTGTGTGTGTGTGTGTGTGTGTGTGTGTGTGTGTGTGTGTGTGTGTGTGTGTGTTATACCAGCCCATAGAGGAGGACATGAGTCTGAAAGTGGCTGGAGATAAAGAACCAGGAGATCAAAGATCAGCACGATCTTTTGGTAAAACTATATACTGTTTACATAGTACCTGGTTTAACATTATACCCTCAGCTTACTCTAGTCTGCAGATGTGAAGAAATTAAACAGAATGTGTATCTGTGTATATGTGCGCACCTGTATGTGTCTGGTTGTAGTATTATTTAAAGGGTCAAACTGCGTGAAGTGTGCCCAGGCCCAGAGCTACTTTGATGGGCATGACTGTGTGACCTCTTGGGCCAGGAAGTCTGTTTCTAGTTTTATTTAAACGGTCAAACTGCGTGAAGTGTGCCCAGGCCCAGAGCTACTTTGCTGGGCATGACTGTGTGACCTCTTGGGCCTGGAAGTCTGGTTGTAGTATGATTTTAAAGGGTCAAATGGTCTCCATTGTGTGTCCAGGTTTAAGGCTACTTTGCTGGGCATGACTGTGTGACCTCTTGGGCCAGGAAGTCTGTTTCTAGTTTTATTTAAACGGTCAAACTGCGTGAAGTGTGCCCAGGCCCAGAGCTACTTTGCTGGGCATGACTGTGTGACCTCTTGGGCCTGGAAGTCTGGTTGTAGTATGATTTTAAAGGGTCAAATGGTCTCCATTGTGTGTCCAGGTTTAAGGCTACTTTGCTGGGCATGACTGTGTGACCTCTTGGGCCAGGAAGTCTGTTTCTAGTTTTATTTAAACGGTCAAACTGCGTGAAGTGTGTATAGGCCCAGAGTTACTTTTCTGGGCATGACTGTGTGACCTCTTGGGCCTGGAGGTCTGGTGTTTCCATTATATAAAAGGTGAAATGGCCTGAAGTGTACACAGGCCCAGAGCTACTTTGATGGGCATGATTCTGTGACCTCCTGGGCTTTGAGTTCTGTTTCTAGTTTTGGTTAAAGGGTCAAATTGCATGGTCTGCCCAGGCCCATAGCGACTTTGCTGGGCATGACTCTGTGACCTCTTCGGCTTGGAAGTCTGGTTGTAGTATTATTTAAAGGCACAAAGTACATGAAGTGTGCCCTGGCCCAGCACTACTTTGCTGTGCATGACTGTGTGACCTCTTGTGCCTGGAAGTCTGGTTGTAGTATTATTTAAAGGGTCAAACTGCATGAAGTGTGCCCAGGCCCAGAGCTACTTTGCTGGGCATGACTGTGTGACCTCTTGTGCCTGGAAGTCTGGTTGTAGTATTATTTAAAGGGTCAAACTGCATGAAGTGTGCCCAGGCCCAGAGCTACTTTGCTGGGCATGATTCTGTGACCTCTTGGGCCTTGAAATCTGGTGCTTTGAACGATTTAAAGAGTGAAACGGTCTGAAGTGTGCCCACGTTTAAAGCAACCTTGCTGGGCATGACTGTGTGACCTCTTGTGCCTGGAAGTCTGGTTGTAGTATTATTTAAAGGGTCAAACTGTGCCCTGTAAACCGCACTGTGCCCTTCTGCGAAGAGCAAAGATGGTAAGGAAATCTCACAATTAATATCGTGATATGTCATCAGCTTGGCAAACGTCACATCCGGGTCAACCCAACACCATCTCAGCCTGCAGATGGCGTAAGTTTACACGACGGATTCTTTTATTCTCTTCAACGACAAAACTCAGGTCTATACACCAAAAATATGGCTGATTAAAATGCACGTAAATTAAATTTTGAGTCAATAAAATGCATATGAATTGACGTTTTGACTGATAAGTAGTTTTATTTGACTCAAGTTTAATCAACTTATCTTTCAACTTTATCCATTTTTATTACTTGCCTTATTTATCGTTTATTTGAAGTTTGCGGGCGCAACGTTCTGATTGACATTTTTGCGTCGAGAGGCGGAAGTAACGAAAATTGCTTGGGTTAAACCATGGATTGATTAATTAATGAATGTTATTGGATAAACAAGGCAACTAAAACAGTTACTAATGTTAAGTGATAAAAGAGTCCGGTAACACAAACGGCTTGAGTTAAACGTTAAATGACGTGACACAAAGTTATTCCAATTATTTAATTATATACCACTGTAGTATTTAGTTCACATGCATTTGTTGTTTACACCCTCATAGAAACTCCCTTGGTCATGAATGATCAAACTTGATATTTGATTTTTAAAAATATATCAAATCAAGACTGTTTTAATCCTATCACTTACATTTTCAATTCACAAGCATTTTTTCATGACCAGTTTATATTTTCATGGATTTTTATCAGCTTCGATTTCATCATTTAGAATTTGCTAGTTCCTCCACTCATGTGCCTGAAATGTTACTAAATTAGTAGATTCATTCCTGTTTGAGGAATTCTGGCTTGTGTTTATTGTCTGTGGGCAGAAAGGCTTTCCTAGATGCCAACTGGCAAAATGTTCCAAGATTTCTAAGAAATTATTAAACTTCCCTGAAAAAAACACACACACACAAAAACCAAATAAGTAAGCTGAGAGAACTAAAACGAAAGCTATAAATACAACTTGACAGTTTTCAGCAGCAGGCGAATTTGTACGGTTACTGAGCTGCTAGCTAGCTAGCGAGCTACCGGCTGCAAGGTTAACAGTGCAAAGTCAGTAGCTAGCTAGCTAGCTACTGACTTTGCACTGTTAAAAGTGCTTCCGGTAGCTAGCTAGCTACAGTAGCTACTACTAGCTAGCTACTGACTTTGCACTGTTAAAAGTGCTTCCGGTAGCTAGCTAGCTACAGTAGCTACTACTAGCTAGCTACTGACTTTGCACTGTTAAAAGTGCTTCCGGTAGCTAGCTAGCTAGCTAGGTAGCTTGGTAATGGCTTTGCACTGTTAACCGTGCAGCCGGTAACTAGCGGTATCTAGTGGTTTAAATGCTTGCGGTTTAAATGCTTGGTGGACATTTGATTGTATGGTTTACTGAGCTGATAGCTAGCTAGCTAGCTACGGTTACTGAGCTGAAAGCTAGCTAGCTACTTTACTGGGTATGATTCTGTGAGCTCCTGGGCTTGCAGGTCTGTTTCTAGTTTTGGTTAAAGGGTCAAACTGCGTGAAGTGTGCCCAGGCCCAGAGCTACTTTGCTGGGCATGACTGTGTGACCTCTTGGGCCTGGAAGTCTGGTTGTAGTATGATTTTAAAGGGTCAAATGGTCTCCATTGTGTGTCCAGGTTTAAGGCTACTTTGCTGGGCATGTGATTTGGACCCATCGGGTACGGAAGCCTGTCCGTTACGTGCTCGTTTTCCACGCCTTCAGCGCAGGTAGCCTGCGAATTTAAAACCGACGTGCATTTTATTCTTTTCCCCTTTTATCCTTTCATATCTCTCCGCTACCTTGGAGAAGAGAGACGCACACGGGTAAATATCTGTAAATATCTGTATAATATGTAAATAAAAGGAAGAAGTGGTTGTGTAGTGTAGTCGTTTGATTATAAATAATCTCATAATAATTTTATCCACAAATTCTTATACATTTATACATGTTTATCTCTCTGTGTGTGTGTGTGGGGTTCTGTGTCACTAGTGGGGCCTGTGGCCCGATTGGAGTGTTTGCAGTGTGAGAAGGAGGAGTTGGAGAACAATTTGTTGGAGCAGCTGAAGGAGTTGAGGTTGCAGAAGCAGAAAGAGCTGCAGGTTCTTCAGGAGATGCTGAAACACAAGCAGCAAGAGGAGACAGAGCTCCTGCAGAAACAGCAGGAGGAGGAGGAGCATAACAGGTCCATCAAGAGTAAGTACTATGGAAATGCAATAATACTAACATAACTAATAATGAATGTTAGCCTTTAGGCTCCAATAAAAGTGATACTAATATATGTATAGAACTATATATATTATATTTTATATATTCAGTAGTAATTATGTAGTATATACAATCTGTGTTATATCCAGCAGTAATGATACTTGCTCTGGCAGATATGAAAATGGCCTGTGAACAGGAGAAGAAATCTCTGGAGGAAGAACTTGAGAAGCTCAGACTGTCACTGCAGGTAGAGATCCCTTATAGTGTCAGTACACATCCACCAGTAGCTCCACCTTTCACTTATAACGTCAGTACACATTCAGTACACATTCCCACCTTTCCATTGTATTGGCTGTAGTGATGATTCGTGTGTGTTTTATACCAGCCCATAGAGGAGGACATTATGAGTCTGAAAGTAGCGCTGGAGATGAAGAACCAGGAGATCAAAGATCAGCACGATCTTTTGGTCAAACTATATACTCTGTATGTATACTATATACTCTGTATGTAGTACCTGGTTTAACACTATATCCTCTGTATATATACTATATACTGTTTATGTAGTACCTGGTTTAACACTATACCCTCAGCTTACTCTAGTCTGCAGATGTGAAGAAATTAAACAGAATGTGTATCTGTGTATATGTGCGCACCTGTATGCGTCTGGTTGTAGTATTATTTAAAGGGTCAAACTGCGTGAAGTGTGCCCAGGCCCAGAGCTACTTTGATGGGCATGATTCTGTGACCTCTTGGGCCTTGAAATGTGGTGCTTTGAATGATTTAAAGAGTGAAACGGTCTGAAGTGTGCCCACGTTTAAAGTAACCTTGCTGGGCATGACTGTGTGACCTCTTGTGCCTGGAAGTCTGGTTGTAGTATTATTTAAACGGTCAAACTGCGTGAAGTGTGCCCAGGCCCAGAGCTACTTTGCTGGGCATGACTGTGTGACCTCTTGGGCCTGGAAGTCTGGTTGTAGAATGATTTTAAAGGGTCAAATGGTCTCCATTGTGT
Source organism: Electrophorus electricus (assembly GCF_041902795.1). Classification (NCBI taxonomy): domain Eukaryota; kingdom Metazoa; phylum Chordata; class Actinopteri; order Gymnotiformes; family Gymnotidae; genus Electrophorus; species Electrophorus electricus. The sequence continues at coordinate 1,002,617 of NW_027658746.1, read as the reverse complement.
GTCCAGGTTTAAGGCTACTTTGCTGGGCATGTGATTTGGACCCATCGGGTACGGAAGCCTTTCCGTCACGTGCTCGTTTTCCACGCCTTCAGCGCAGGTAGCCTGGGAATTTAAAACCGACGTGCATTTTATTCTTTTCCCCTTTTATCCTTTCATATCTCTCCGCTACCTTGGAGAAGAGAGACGCATGCGGGTAAATAAAATGTAAATATCTGTAAATATCTGTATAATATGTAAATAAAAGGAAGAAGTGGTTGTGTAGTGTAGTCGTTTGATTATGAATAATCTCATAATAATTTTATCCACAAATTCTTATACATTTATACATGTTTATCTCTCTCTTTGTGTGTGTGTGTGTGTGTGTGTGTGTGTGTGTGTGTTTGTGTGTGTGTGTGTGGTTCTGTGTCACTAGTGGGGCCTGTGGCCCGATTGGAGTGTTTGCGGTGTGAGAAGGAGGAGTTGGAGAACAGTTTGTTGGAGCAGCTGAAGGAGAATGAGGTTGCAGAAGCAGAAGGAGCTGCAGGTTCTTCAGGAGATGCTGAAACACAAGCAGCAGGAGGAGACAGAGCTCCTGCAGAAACAGCAGGAGGAGGAGGAGCATAACAGGTCCATCAAGAGTAAGTACTATGGAAATGCAATAATACTAACATAATAATGAATGCTAGCCATTAGGCTCCAATAAAAGTGATACTAATATATGTATAGTACTATATATATTATATTTTATATATTCAGTAGTAATTATGTAGTATATACAATCTATGTTATATCCAGCAGTAATGATACTTGCTCTGGCAGATATGAAAATGGCCTGTGAACAGGAGAAGAAATCTCTGGAGGAAGAACTTGAGAAGCTCAGACTGTCACTGCAGGTAGAGATCCCTTATAGTGTCAGTACACATCCACCAGTACCTCCACCTCTCACTTATAACGTCAGTACACATTCAGTACACATTCCCACCTTTCCATTGTACTGGCTGTAGTGATGATTCGTGTGTGTGTTATACCAGCCCATAGAGGAGGACTTTATGAGTCTGAAAGTGGCGCTGGAGATGAAGAACCAGGAGATCAAAGATCAGCACGATCTTTTGGTCAAACTATATACTCTGTATGTATACTGTATACTCTGTATGTAGTACTTGGTTTAACACTATATCCTCTGTATATATACTATATACTGTTTATGTAGTACCTGGTTTAACACTATACCCTCAGCTTACTCTAGTCTTCAGATGTGAAGAAATTTAAACAGAATGTGTATCTGTGTATATGTGCGCACCTGTATGTGTCTGGTTGTAGTATTATTTAAAGGGTCAAACTGCGTGAAGTGTGCCCAGGCCCAGAGCTACATTGATGGGCATGATTCTGTGACCTCTTGGGCCTTGAAATGTGGTGCTTTGAATGATTTAAAGAGTGAAACGGTCTGAAGTGTGCCCACGTTTAAAGCAACCTTGCTGGGCATGACTGTGTGACCTCTTGGGCCAGGAAGTCTGTTTCTAGTTTTATTTAAACGGTCAAACTGCGTGAAGTGTGCCCAGGCCCAGAGGTACTTTGCTGGGCATGACTGTGTGACCTCTTGGGCCTGGAAGTCTGCTTGTAGTATGATTTTAAAGGGTCAAATGGTCTCCATTGTGTGTCCAGGTTTAAGGCTACTTTGCTGGGCATGTGATTTGGACCCATCGGGTACGGAAGCCTTTCCGTCACGTGCTCGTTTTCCACGCCTTCAGCGCAGGTAGCCTGCGAATTTAAAACCGACGTGCATTTTATTCTTTTCCCCTTTTATCCTTTCATATCTCTCCGCTACCTTGGAGAAGAGAGACGCACGCGGGTAAATAAAATGTAAATATCTCTAAATATCTGTATAATATGTAAATAAAAGGAAGATGTGGTTGTGTAGTGTAGTCGTTTGATTATAAATAATCTCATAATAATTTTATCCACAAATTCTTATACATTTATACATGTTTATCTCTCTCTTTGTGTGTGTGTGTGTGTGTGTGTGTGTGTGTGTCTGTGTGTGTGTGTGGTTCTGTGTCACTAGTGGGGCCTGTGGCCCGATTGGAGTGTTTGCGGTGTGAGAAGGAGGAGTTGGAGAACAGTTTGTTGGAGCAGCTGAAGGAGTTGAGGTTGCAGAAGCAGAAGGAGCTGCAGGTTCTTCAGGAGATGCTGAAACACAAGCAGCAGGAGGAGACAGAGCTCCTGCAGAAACAGCAGGAGGAGGAGGAGCATAACAGGTCCATCAAGAGTAAGTACTATGGAAATGCAATAATACTAACATAACTAATAATGAATGTTAGCCTTTAGGCTCCAATAAAAGTGATACTAATATATGTATAGTACTATATATATTATATTTTATATATTCAGTAGTAATTATGTAGTATATACAATCTGTGTTATATCCAGCAGTAATGATACATGCTCTGGCAGATATGAAAATGGCCTGTGAACAGGAGAAGAAATCTCTGGAGGAAGAACTTGAGAAGCTCAGACTGTCATTGCAGGTAGAGATCCCTTATAGTGTCAGTACACATCCACCAGTAGCTCCACCTTTCACTTATAACGTCAGTACACATTCAGGACACATTCCCACCTTTCCATTGTACTGGCTGTAGTGATGATTCGTGTGTGTGTTATACCAGCCCATAGAGGAGGACATTATGAGTCTGAAAGTGGCGCTGGAGATGAAGAACCAGGAGATCAAAGATCAGCACGATCTTTTGGTCAAACTATATACTCTGTATGTATACTATATACTCTGTATGTAGTACCTGGTTTAACACTATATCCTCTGTATATATACTATATACTGTTTATGTAGTTCCTGGTTTAACACTATACCCTCAGCTTACTCTAGTCTGCAGATGTGAAGAAATTTAAACAGAATGTGTATCTGTGTATATGTGCGCACCTGTATGTGTCTGGTTGTAGTATTATTTAAAGGGTCAAATGGTCTCCATTGTGTGTCCAGGTTTAAGGCTACTTTGCTGGGCATGTGATTTGGACCCATCGGGTACGGAAGCCTTTCCGTCACGTGCTCGTTTTCCACGCCTTCAGCGCAGGTAGCCTGCGAATTTAAAACCGACGTGCATTTTATTCTTTTCCCCTTTTATCCTTTCATATCTCTCCGCTACCTTGGAGAAGAGAGACGCACGCTGGGAAATAAAATGTAAATATCTGTAAATATCTGTATAATATGTAAATAAAAGGAAGAAGTGGTTGTGTAGTGTAGTCGTTTCATTATAAATAATCTCATAATAATTTTATCCACAAATTCTTATACATTTATACATGTTTATCTCTCTCTTTGTGTGTGTGTGTGTGTGTGTGTGTGTGTGTGTGTGTGTGTCTGTGTGTGCGTGTGTGTGGTTCTGTGTCACTAGTGGGGCCTGTGGCCCGATTGGAGTGTTTGCGGTGTGAGAAGGAGGAGTTGGAGAACAGTTTGTTGGAGCAGCTGAAGGAGTTGAGGTTGCAGAAGCAGAAGGAGCTGCAGGTTCTTCAGGAGATGCTGAAACACAAGCAGCAGGAGGAGACAGAGCTCCTGCAGAAACAGCAGGAGGAGGAGGAGCATAACAGGTCCATCAAGAGTAAGTACTATGGAAATGCAATAATACTAACATAACTAATAATGAATGTTAGCCTTTAGGCTCCAATAAAAGTGACACTAATATATGTATAGTACTATATATATTATATTTTATATATTCAGTAGTAATTATTTAGTATATACAATCTGTGTTATATCCAGCAGTAATGATACTTGCTCTGGCAGATATGAAAATGGCCTGTGAACAGGAGAAGAAATCTCTGGAGGAAGAACTTGAGAAGCTCAGACTGTCACTGCAGGTAGAGATCCCTTATAGTGTCAGTACACATCCACCAGTACCTCCACCTTTCACTTATAACGTCAGTACACATTCAGTACACATTCCCACCTTTCCATTGTACTGGCTGTAGTGATGATTCGTGTGTGTGTTATACCAGCCCATAGAGGAGGACATTATGAGTCTGAAAGTGGCGCTGGAGATGAAGATCCAGGAGATCAAAGATCAGCACGATCTTTTGGTCAAACTATATACTCTGTATGTAGTACCTGGTTTAACATTATATCCTCTGTATATATACTATATACTGTTTATGTAGTACCTGGTTTAACACTATACCCTCAGCTTACTCTAGTCTGCAGATGTGAAGAAATTAAACAGAATGTGTATCTGTGTATATGTGCGCACCTGTATGCGTCTGGTTGTAGTATTATTTAAAGGGTCAAACTGCGTGAAGTGTGCCCAGGCCCAGAGCTACTTTGATGGGCATGATTCTGTGACCTCTTGGGCCTTGAAATGTGCTGCTTTGAATGATTTAAAGAGTGAAACGGTCTGAAGTGTGCCCACGTTTAAAGTAACCTTGCTGGGCATGACTGTGTGACCTCTTGTGCCTGGAAGTCTGGTTGTAGTATTATTTAAACGGTCAAACTGCGGGAAGTGTGCCCAGGCCCAGAGCTACTTTGCTGGGCATGACTGTGTGACCTCTTGGGCCTGGAAGTCTGGTTGTAGTATGATTTTAAAGGGTCAAATGGTCTCCATTGTGTGTCCAGGTTTAAGGCTACTTTGCTGGGCATGTGATTTGGACCCATCGGGTACGGAAGCCTTTCCGTCACGTGCTCGTTTTCCACGCCTTCAGCGCAGGTAGCCTGCGAATTTAAAACCGACGTGCATTTTATTCTTTTCCCCTTTTATCCCTTCATATCTCTCCGCTACCTTGGAGAAGAGAGACGCACGCGGGTAAATAAAATGTAAATATCTGTATAATATGTATATAAAAGGAAGAAGTGGTTGTGTAGTGTAGTCGTTTGATTATAAATAGTCTCATAATAATTTTATCCACAAATTCTTATACATTTATACATGTTTATCTTTCTCTGTGTGTGTGTGTGTGTGTGTGTGTGTGTGTGTGTGTGTGTGTGTGTGTGGTTCTGTGTCACTAGTGGGGCCTGTGGTCCGATTGGAGTGTTTGCGGTGTGAGAAGGAGGAGTTGGAGAACAGTTTGTTGGAGCAGCTGAAGGAGTTGAGGTTGCAGAAGCAGAAGGAGCTGCAGGTTCTTCAGGAGATGCTGAAACACAAGCAGCAGGAGGAGACAGAGCTCCTGCAGAAACAGCAGGAGGAGGAGGAGCATAACAGGTCCATCAAGAGTAAGTACTATGGAAATGCAATAATACTAACATAACTAATAATGAATGTTAGCCTTTAGGCTCCAATAAAAGTGATACTAATATATGTATAGTACTATATATATTATATTTTATATATTCGGTAGTAATTATGTAGTATATACAATCTGTGTTATATCCAGCAGTAATGATACTTGCTCTGGCAGATATGAAAATGGCCTGTGAACAGGAGAAGAAATCTCTGGAGGAAGAACTTGAGAAGCTCAGACTGTCACTGCAGGTAGAGATCCCTTATAGTGTCAGTACACATCCACCAGTACCTCCACCTTTCACTTATAACGTCAGTACACATGCAGTACACATTCCCACCTTTCCATTGTACTGGCTGTAGTGATGATTCGTGTGTGTGTTATACCAGCCCATAGAGGAGGACATTATGAGTCTGAAAGTGGCGCTGGAGATGAAGAACCAGGAGATCAAAGATCAGCACGATCTTTTGGTCAAACTATATACTCTGTATGTATACTATATACTCTGTATGTAGTACCTGGTTTAACACTATATCCTCTGTATATATACTATATACTGTTTATGTAGTACCTGGTTTAACACTATACCCTCAGCTTACTCTAGTCTGCAGATGTGAAGAAATTAAACAGAATGCGTATCTGTGTATATGTGCGCACCTGTATGCGTCTGGTTGTAGTATTATTTAAAGGGTCAAACTGCGTGAAGTGTGCCCAGGCCCAGAGCTACTTTGATGGGCATGATTCTGTGACCTCTTGGGCCTTGAAATGTGGTGCTTTGAATGATTTAAAGAGTGAAACGGTCTGAAGTGTGCCCACGTTTAAAGTAACCTTGCTGGGCATGACTGTGTGACCTCTTGTGCCTGGAAGTCTGGTTGTAGTATTATTTAAACGGTCAAACTGCGTGAAGTGTGCCCAGGCCCAGAGCTACTTTGCTGGGCATGACTGTGTGACCTCTTGGGCCTGGAAGTCTGGTTGTAGAATGATTTTAAAGGGTCAAATGGTCTCCATTGTGTGTCCAGGTTTAAGGCTACTTTGCTGGGCATGTGATTTGGACCCATCGGGTACGGAAGCCTTTCCGTCATGTGCTCGTTTTCCACGCCTTCAGCGCAGGTAGCCTGCGAATTTAAAACCGACGTGCATTTTATTCTTTTCCCCTTTTATCCCTTCATATCTCTCCGCTACCTTGGAGAAGAGAGACGCACGCGGGTAAATAAAATGTAAATATCTGTATAATATGTAAATAAAAGGAAGAAGTGGTTGTGTAGTGTAGTCGTTTGATTATAAATAATCTCATAATAATTTTATCCACAAATACTTATACATTTATACATGTTTATCTCTCTCTGTGTGTGTGTGTGTGTGTGTGTGTGTGTGGTTCTGTGTCACTAGTGGGGCCTGTGGCCCGATTGGATTGTTTGCGGTGTGAGAAGGAGGAGTTGGAGAACAATTTGTTGGAGCAGCTGAAGGAGTTGAGGTTGCAGAAGCAGAAGGAGCTGCAGGTTCTTCAGGAGATGCTGAAACACAAGCAGCAGGAGGAGACAGAGCTCCTGCAGAAACAGCAGGAGGAGGAGGAGCATAACAGGTCCATCAAGAGTAAGTACTATGGAAATGCAATAATACTAACATAATAATGAATGTTAGCCTTTAGGCTCCAATAAAAGTGATACTAATATATGTATAGTACTCTATTTATATTATATTTTATATATTCAGTAGTAATTATGTAGTATATACAATCTGTGTTATATCCAGCAGTAATGATACTTGTTCTGGCAGATATGAAAATGGCCTGTGAACAGGAGAAGAAATCTCTGGAGGAAGAACTTGAGAAGCTCAGACTGTCACTGCAGGTAGAGATCCCTTATAGTGTCAGTACACATCCACCAGTACCTCCACCTTTCACTTATAACGTCAGTACACATTCAGTACACATTCCCACCTTTCCATTGTACTGGCTGTAGTGATGATTCGTGTGTGTGTTATACCAGCCCATAGAGGAGGACATTATGAGTCTGAAAGTGGCGCTGGAGATGAAGATCCAGGAGATCAAAGATCAGCACGATCTTTTGGTCAAACTATATACTCTGTATGTAGTACCTGGTTTAACATTATATCCTCTGTATATATACTATATACTGTTTATGTAGTACCTATTTTAACACTATACCCTCAGCTTACTCTAGTCTGCAGATGTGAAGAAATTAAACAGAATGTGTATCTGTGTATATGTGCGCACCTGTATGCGTCTGGTTGTAGTATTATTTAAAGGGTCAAACTGCGTGAAGTGTGCCCAGGCCCAGAGCTACTTTGATGGGCATGATTCTGTGACCTCTTGGGCCTTGAAATGTGCTGCTTTGAATGATTTAAAGAGTGAAACGGTCTGAAGTGTGCCCACGTTTAAAGTAACCTTGCTGGGCATGACTGTGTGACCTCTTGTGCCTGGAAGTCTGGTTGTAGTATTATTTAAACGGTCAAACTGCGGGAAGTGTGCCCAGGCCCAGAGCTACTTTGCTGGGCATGACTGTGTGACCTCTTGGGCCTGGAAGTCTGGTTGTAGTATGATTTTAAAGGGTCAAATGGTCTCCATTGTGTGTCCAGGTTTAAGGCTACTTTGCTGGGCATGTGATTTGGACCCATCGGGTACGGAAGCCTTTCCGTCACGTGCTCGTTTTCCACGCCTTCAGCGCAGGTAGCCTGCGAATTTAAAACCGACGTGCATTTTATTCTTTTCCCCTTTTATCCCTTCATATCTCTCCGCTACCTTGGAGAAGAGAGACGCACGCGGGTAAATAAAATGTAAATATCTGTATAATATGTATATAAAAGGAAGAAGTGGTTGTGTAGTGTAGTCGTTTGATTATAAATAGTCTCATAATAATTTTATCCACAAATTCTTATACATTTATACATGTTTATCTTTCTCTGTGTGTGTGTGTGTGTGTGTGTGTGTGTGTGTGTGTGTGTGGTTCTGTGTCACTAGTGGGGCCTGTGGTCCGATTGGAGTGTTTGCGGTGTGAGAAGGAGGAGTTGGAGAACAGTTTGTTGGAGCAGCTGAAGGAGTTGAGGTTGCAGAAGCAGAAGGAGCTGCAGGTTCTTCAGGAGATGCTGAAACACAAGCAGCAGGAGGAGACAGAGCTCCTGCAGAAACAGCAGGAGGAGGAGGAGCATAACAGGTCCATCAAGAGTAAGTACTATGGAAATGCAATAATACTAACATAACTAATAATGAATGTTAGCCTTTAGGCTCCAATAAAAGTGATACTAATATATGTATAGTACTATATATATTATATTTTATATATTCAGTAGTAATTATGTAGTATATACAATCTGTGTTATATCCAGCAGTAATGATACTTGCTCTGGCAGATATGAAAATGGCCTGTGAACAGGAGAAGAAATCTCTGGAGGAAGAACTTGAGAAGCTCAGACTGTCACTGCAGGTAGAGATCCCTTATAGTGTCAGTACACATCCACCAGTACCTCCACCTTTCACTTATAACGTCAGTACACATGCAGTACACATTCCCACCTTTCCATTGTACTGGCTGTAGTGATGATTCGTGTGTGTGTTATACCAGCCCATAGAGGAGGACATTATGAGTCTGAAAGTGGCGCTGGAGATGAAGAACCAGGAGATCAAAGATCAGCACGATCTTTTGGTCAAACTATATACTCTGTATGTATACTATATACTCTGTATGTAGTACCTGGTTTAACACTATATCCTCTGTATATATACTATATACTGTTTATGTAGTACCTGGTTTAACACTATACCCTCAGCTTACTCTAGTCTGCAGATGTGAAGAAATTAAACAGAATGTGTATCTGTGTATATGTGCGCACCTGTATGCGTCTGGTTGTAGAATTATTTAAAGGGTCAAACTGCGTGAAGTGTGCCCAGGCCCAGAGCTACTTTGATGGGCATGATTCTGTGACCTCTTGGGCCTTGAAATGTGGTGCTTTGAATGATTTAAAGAGTGAAACGGTCTGAAGTGTGCCCACGTTTAAAGTAACCTTGCTGGGCATGACTGTGTGACCTCTTGTGCCTGGAAGTCTGGTTGTAGTATTATTTAAACGGTCAAACTGCGTGAAGTGTGCCCAGGCCCAGAGCTACTTTGCTGGGCATGGCTGTGTGACCTCTTGGGCCTGGAAGTCTGGTTGTAGAATGATTTTAAAGGGTCAAATGGTCTCCATTGTGTGTCCAGGTTTAAGGCTACTTTGCTGGGCATGTGATTTGGACCCATCGGGTACGGAAGCCTTTCCGTCATGTGCTCGTTTTCCACGCCTTCAGCGCAGGTAGCCTGCGAATTTAAAACCGACGTGCATTTTATTCTTTTCCCCTTTTATCCTTTCATATCTCTCCGCTACCTTGGAGAAGAGAGACGCACGCGGGTAAATAAAATGTAAATATCTCTAAATATCTGTATAATATGTAAATAAAAGGAAGAAGTGGTTGTGTAGTGTAGTCGTTTGATTATAAATAATCTCATAATAATTTTATCCACAAATACTTATACATTTATACATGTTTATCTCTCTCTGTGTGTGTGTGTGTGTGTGTGTGTGTGTGTGTGTGTGTGTGTGTGTGTGTGTGTGTGTGTGTGTGTGTCTGTGTCTGTGTGTGTGTGTGGTTCTGTGTCACTAGTGGGGCCTGTGGCCCGATTGGAGTGTTTGCGGTGTGAGAAGGAGGAGTTGGAGAACAGTTTGTTGGAGCAGCTGAAGGAGTTGAGGTTGCAGAAGCAGAAGGAGCTGCAGGTTCTTCAGGAGATGCTGAAACACAAGCAGCAGGAGGAGACAGAGCTCCTGCAGAAACAGCAGGAGGAGGAGGAGCATAACAGGTCCATCAAGAGTAAGTACTATGGAAATGCAATAATACTAACATAACTAATAATGAATGCTAGCCTTTAGGCTCCAATAAAAGTGATACTAATATATGTATAGTACTATATATATATTATATTTTATATATTCAGTAGTAATTATGTAGTATATACAATCTATGTTATATCCAGCAGTAATGATACTTGCTCTGGCAGATATGAAAATGGCCTGTGAACAGGAGAAGAAATCTCTGGAGGAAGAACTTGAGAAGCTCAGACTGTCACTGCAGGTAGAGATCCCTTATAGTGTCAGTACACATCCACCAGTACCTCCACCTTTCACTTATAACGTCAGTACACATTCAGTACACATTCCCACCTTTCCATTGTACTGGCTGTAGTGATGATTCGTGTGTGTGGGTTATACCAGCCCATAGAGGAGGACATTATGAGTCTGAAAGTGGCGCTGGAGATGAAGAACCAGGAGATCAAAGATCAGCATGATCTTTTGGTCAAACTATATACTCTGTATGTATACTATATACTCTGTATGTAGTACCTGGTTTAACACTATATCCTCTGTATATATACTATATACTGTTTATGTAGTACCTGGTTTAACACTATACCCTCAGCTTACTCTAGTCTGCAGATGTGAAGAAATTAAACAGAATGTGTATCTGTGTATATGTGTGCACCTGTATGTGTCTGGTTGTAGTATTATTTAAAGGGTCAAACTGCATGATGTGTGCCCAGGCCCAGAGCTACTTTGCTGTGCATGACTGTGTGACCTCTTGGCCCTGGAAGTCTGGTGGTAGTAGTAGTATGATTTAAAGGCACAAAGTGATTGAAGTGTGCCCAGGCCCAGAGCTACTTTGCTGGGCATGACTGTGTGACCTCTTGGGCCTGGAAGTCTGGTTGTAGTATGATTTTAAAGGGTCAAATGGTCTCCATTGTGTGTCCAGGTTTAAGGCTACTTTGCTGGGCATGTGATTTGGACCCATCGGGTACGGAAGCCTTTCCGTCACGTGCTCGTTTTCCACGCCTTCAGCGCAGGTAGCCTGCGAATTTAAAACCGACGTGCATTTTATTCTTTTCCCCTTTTATCCTTTCATATCTCTCCGCTACCTTGGAGAAGAGAGACGCACGCGGGTAAATAAAATGTAAATATCTGTAAATATCTGTATAATATGTAAATAAAAGGAAGAAGTGGTTGTGTAGTGTAGTCGTTTGATTATAAATAATCTCATAATAATTTTATCCACAAATTCTCTATTTTATCGTTTTTTCCTGATCAATAATAGAAAAAAAAGAAAAAAAAAGATGAACAGCACCCTCTAGCGATGAACCTCAATTATTTCAAGATAACTGTAAAACATGGCTAGGTTAAGTCGGCGTTAGAACAAAAAATGCTCAGATTAACTTGTGTCTCATGGCACGCAGCTGAGTTTAAAATTAAACACAATGAAATCAAATTAAATTGACCCAGCTGCAACAGGCTCAGCAACCACATTTAATTTCACTGATTGGTCAGTTAGCCAGGCTATACAAAACAGGCTATTGTTAGAAATTCTGCACATGTGCTTCGCTTAGCTTCACATCTCACACTGCTTATAATTATAAGATAACGTATCCACGTTCGTAATAACGTGGTGAAATCTGCCAAAAATGGTGAGACTGAGCATAATAAGTAATAAGACAATCTGAGCACTTAGTCCACATATTTCTAAATGAGAAGAAAAAGTTCCTCCAAACAATATAAGGCACACAATTCTATATGGGAAAACAGTTACAGTTGTCATTAAGAGAAGCACTACTCATTACACAGATGTCAATAACCGTCCTAATATTAATAGTTCAACAGTCTTCCTCTGTCTATTATACGCACTGTACACATGTTAAATATCTGCCTTGAAATGACAATGAAATGACTTCCGGGCGCACTGAAAATTGTTATATACACACAGACACCCCCATACCAACATAAGCATAGTGCAACTCTTTGTTTACGCACCAGAGATTGAGTGGGCAAGTGCGTGTATATGCGAGTTTAAATTATTATACACAAATGTAAGTAGTAGGCTATTTATGTGAAAATGTTTCATATGTATGTACAAGTAGTGTTTCCCTGATTTCTCCCTAAATGGCCCCTCATAGTTCAGCAGTAATGAGGCTAGTTAGATTTTGCTCAGAATTAAGTACACTTTGGGATGTTATACGTATCACAGTCTCCGGTGAGCCGTACATGGTTGATCAATCCAGGTTGAGGTAGAGTCACTGCATTAATGACACGTCTGTTTGCATTGCCAGTTGTTGCTATGGCAGCAATGAAATTAGGAAATTCAAAGAAAAACAACTCATCTACGCTCTTGGAACTTTAGAACCCCATATGTCCTGTGGCCCGATGTCACACGTGAGGGGAATCCCATGAACACCTTTACAGATCAGTCTGTGGAAAGACACTGAAGAAGACAGAGGAAAAATGAGGCGTTTCTGGAGATGGTGTGCTGGACGCATCGAGGACGAATACACAGACACAAAGGATGTGGAGGGTAAATGTAAATATAATGCCACTCACACCTGCGGTTGCTGGTGCTGCCACTCATACCTGTGGTTAAAATTCCTTTTTTGTCTTTAGCGCTGCATTGTCGCCTCTATCTCCCAATAATTCATACTCGAGGCTTTAGAAATCTAAGTTTTTGGGGGGTATATGCCATTTCCTGTTATTTGTGCAGAATACACACACTTTCACTTTGGAATCCACAAAGTTTTATAAATGAGGTCCCTGAATAACATCAATCTATTTCTACACTATATGGCTTGCTAATTTCATATGTCTGTGTGTCTTTCTGTTTGTCTCTGTGTGTGTGTGTGTGTGTGTGTGTGTGTGTGTGTGTGTGTGTGTGTGTGTGTGTGTGTGTGTGTGTGTGTGTGTGTGTGTGTGTGTGTTATACCAGCCCATAGAGGAGGACATGAGTCTGAAAGTGGCTGGCGATAAAGAACCAGGAGATCAAAGATCAGCACGATCTTTTGGTAAAACTATATACTGTTTACATAGTACCTGGTTTAACATTATACCCTCAGCTTACTCTAGTCTGCAGATGTGAAGAAATTAAACAGAATGTGTATCTGTGTATATGTGCGCACCTGTATGTGTCTGGTTGTAGTATTATTTAAAGGGTCAAACTGCGTGAAGTGTGCCCAGGCCCAGAGCTACTTTGATGGGCATGACTGTGTGACCTCTTGGGCCAGGAAGTCTGTTTCTAGTTTTATTTAAACGGTCAAACTGCGTGAAGTGTGCCCAGGCCCAGAGCTACTTTGCTGGGCATGACTGTGTGACCTCTTGGGCCTGGAAGTCTGGTTGTAGTATGATTTTAAAGGGTCAAATGGTCTCCATTGTGTGTCCAGGTTTAAGGCTACTTTGCTGGGCATGACTGTGTGACCTCTTGGGCCAGGAAGTCTGTTTCTAGTTTTATTTAAACGGTCAAACTGCGTGAAGTGTGCCCAGGCCCAGAGCTACTTTGCTGGGCATGACTGTGTGACCTCTTGGGCCTGGAAGTCTGGTTGTAGTATGATTTTAAAGGGTCAAATGGTCTCCATTGTGTGTCCAGGTTTAAGGCTACTTTGCTGGGCATGACTGTGTGACCTCTTGGGCCAGGAAGTCTGTTTCTAGTTTTATTTAAACGGTCAAACTGCGTGAAGTGTGTATAGGCCCAGAGTTACTTTTCTGGGCATGACTGTGTGACCTCTTGGGCCTGGAGGTCTGGTGTTTCCATTATATAAAAGGTGAAATGGCCTGAAGTGTACACAGGCCCAGAGCTACTTTGATGGGCATGATTCTGTGACCTCCTGGGCTTTGAGTTCTGTTTCTAGTTTTGGTTAAAGGGTCAAATTGCATGGTCTGCCCAGGCCCATAGCGACTTTGCTGGGCATGACTCTGTGACCTCTTCGGCTTGGAAGTCTGGTTGTAGTATTATTTAAAGGCACAAAGTACATGAAGTGTGCCCTGGCCCAGCACTACTTTGCTGTGCATGACTGTGTGACCTCTTGTGCCTGGAAGTCTGGTTGTAGTATTATTTAAAGGGTCAAACTGCATGAAGTGTGCCCAGGCCCAGAGCTACTTTGCTGGGCATGACTGTGTGACCTCTTGTGCCTGGAAGTCTGGTTGTAGTATTATTTAAAGGGTCAAACTGCATGAAGTGTGCCCAGGCCCAGAGCTACTTTGCTGGGCATGATTCTGTGACCTCTTGGGCCTTGAAATCTGGTGCTTTGAACGATTTAAAGAGTGAAACGGTCTGAAGTGTGCCCACGTTTAAAGCAACCTTGCTGGGCATGACTGTGTGACCTCTTGTGCCTGGAAGTCTGGTTGTAGTATTATTTAAAGGGTCAAACTGTGCCCTGTAAACCGCACTGTGCCCTTCTGCGAAGAGCAAAGATGGTAAGGAAATCTCACAATTAATATCGTGATATGTCATCAGCTTGGCAAACGTCACATCCGGGTCAACCCAACACCATCTCAGCCTGCAGATGGCGTAAGTTTACACGACGGATTCTTTTATTCTCTTCAACGACAAAACTCAGCTCTATACACCAAAAATATGGCTGATTAAAATGCACGTAAATTAAATTTTGAGTCAATAAAATGCATATGAATTGACGTTTTGACTGATAAGTAGTTTTATTTGACTCAAGTTTAATCAACTTATCTTTCAACTTTATCCATTTTTATTACTTGCCTTATTTATCGTTTATTTGAAGTTTGCGGGCGCAACGTTCTGATTGACATTTTTGCCTCGAGAGGCGGAAGTAACGAAAATTGCTTGGGTTAAACCATGGATTGATTAATTAATGAATGTTATTGGATAAACAAGGCAACTAAAACAGTTACTAATGTTAAGTGATAAAAGAGTCCGGTAACACAAACGGCTTGAGTTAAACGTTAAATGACGTGACACAAAGTTATTCCAATTATTTAATTATATACCACTGTAGTATTTAGTTCACATGCATTTGTTGTTTACACCCTCATAGAAACTCCCTTGGTCATGAATGATCAAACTTGATATTTGATTTTTAAAAATATATCAAATCAAGACTGTTTTAATCCTATCACTTACATTTTCAATTCACAAGCATTTTTTCATGACCAGTTTATATTTTCATGGATTTTTATCAGCTTCGATTTCATCATTTAGAATTTGCTAGTTCCTCCACTCATGTGCCTGAAATGTTACTAAATTAGTAGATTCATTCCTGTTTGAGGAATTCTGGCTTGTGTTTATTGTCTGTGGGCAGAAAGGCTTTCCTAGATGCCAACTGGCAAAATGTTCCAAGATTTCTAAGAAATTATTAAACTTCCCTGAAAAAAACACACACACAAAAAAACCAAATAAGTAAGCTGAGAGAACTAAAACGAAAGCTATAAATACAACTTGACAGTTTTCAGCAGCAGGCGAATTTGTACGGTTACTGAGCTGCTAGCTAGCTAGCGAGCTACCGGCTGCAAGGTTAACAGTGCAAAGTCAGTAGCTAGCTAGCTAGCTACAGTAGCTACTACTAGCTAGCTACTGACTTTGCACTGTTAAAAGTGCTTCCGGTAGCTAGCTAGCTACAGTAGCTACTACTAGCTAGCTACTGACTTTGCACTGTTAAAAGTGCTTCCGGTAGCTAGCTAGCTAGCTAGGTAGCTTGGTAATGGCTTTGCACTGTTAACCGTGCAGCCGGTAACTAGCGGTATCTAGTGGTTTAAATGCTTGCGGTTTAAATGCTTGGTGGACATTTGATTGTATGGTTTACTGAGCTGATAGCTAGCTAGCTAGCTACGGTTACTGAGCTGAAAGCTAGCTAGCTACTTTACTGGGTATGATTCTGTGAGCTCCGGGGCTTGCAGGTCTGTTTCTAGTTTTGGTTAAAGGGTCAAACTGCGTGAAGTGTGCCCAGGCCGAGAGCTACTTTGCTGGGCATGACTGTGTGACCTCTTGGGCCTGGAAGTCTGGTTGTAGTATGATTTTAAAGGGTCAAATGGTCTCCATTGTGTGTCCAGGTTTAAGGCTACTTTGCTGGGCATGTGATTTGGACCCATCGGGTACGGAAGCCTTTCCGTCACGTGCTCGTTTTCCACGCCTTCAGCGCAGGTAGCCTGCGAATTTAAAACCGACGTGCATTTTATTCTTTTCCCCTTTTATCCTTTCATATCTCTCCGCTACATTGGAGAAGAGAGACGCACACGAGTAAATAAAATGTAAATATCTGTACATATCTGTATAATATCTAAATAAAAGGAAGAAGTGGTTGTATAGTGTAGTCGTTTGATTATAAATAATCTCATAATAATTTTATCCTCATATTCTTATACATTTATACATGTTTATCTCTCTCTCTCTGTGTGTGTGTGTGTGTGTGTGTGTGTGTGTGTGTGTGTGTGTGTGTGTGTGTGTGTGTGTGTGTGTGTGTGGGGTTCTGTGTCACTAGTGGGGCCTGTGGCCCGATTGGAGTGTTTGCGGTGTAAGAAGGAGGAGTTGGAGAACAGTTTGTTGGAGCAGCTGAAGGAGTTGAGGTTGCAGAAGCAGAAGGAGCTGCAGGTTCTTCAGGAGATGCTGAAACACAAGCAGCAGGAGGAGACAGAGCTCCTGCAGAAACAGCAGGAGGAGGAGGAGCATAACAGGTCCATCAAGAGTAAGTACTATGGAAATGCAATAATACTAACATAACTAATAATGAATGTTAGCCTTTAGGCTCCAATAAAAGTGATACTAATATATGTATAGTACTATATATATTATATTTTATATATTCAGTAGTAATTATGTAGTATATACAATCTGTGTTATATCCAGCAGTAATGATACTTGCTCTGGCAGATATGAAAATGGCCAGTGAACAGGAGAAGAAATCTCTGGAGGAAGAACTTGAGAAGCTCAGACTGTCACTGCAGGTAGAGATCCCTTCTAGTGTCAGTACACATCCACCAGTACCTCCACCTTTCACTTATAACGTCAGTACACATTCAGTACACATTCCCACCTTTCCATTGTACTGGCTGTAGTGATGATTCGTGTGTGTGTTATACCAGCCCATAGAGGAGGACATTATGAGTCTGAAAGTGGCACTGGAGATGAAGAACCAGGAGATCAAAGAGCAGCACGATCTTTTGGTCAAACTATATACTCTGTATGTATACTATATACTCTGTATGTAGTACCTGGTTTAACACTATACCCTCAGCTTACTCTAGTCTGCAGATGTGAAGAAATTAAACAGAATGTGTATCTGTGTATATGTGCGCACCTGTATGTGTCTGGTTGTAGTATTATTTAAAGGTTCATACTGCGTGAAGTGTGCCCAGGCGCAGAGCTACTTTGATGGGCATGATTCTGTGACCTCTTGGGCCTTGAAATGTGGTGCTTTGAATGATTTAAAGAGTGAAACGGTCTGAAGTGTGCCCACGTTTAAAGCATCCTTGCTGGGCATGACTGTGTGACCTCTTGGGCCAGGAAGTCTGTTTCTACTTTTATTTAAACGGTCAAACTGCGTGAAGTGTGCCCAGGCCCAGAGCTACTTTGCTGTGCATGACTGTGTGACCTCTTGGGCCTGGAAGTCTGGTTGTAGTATGATTTTAAAGGGTCAAATGGTCTCCATTGTGTGTCCAGGTTTAAGGCTACTTTGCTGGGCATGTGATTTGGACCCATCGGGTACGGAAGCCTTTCCGTCACGTGCTCGTTTTCCACGCTTTAAGCGCATGTAGCCTGCGAATTTAAAACCGACGTGCATTTTATTCTTTTCCCCTTTTATCCTTTCATATCTCTCCGCTACCTTGGAGAAGAGAGACGCACGCGGGTAAATAAAATGTAAATATCTGTAAATATCTGTATAATATGTAAATAAAAGGAAGAAGTGGTTGTGTAGTGTAGTCGTTTGATTATGAATAATCTCATAATAATTTTATCCACAAATTCTTATACATTTATACATGTTTATCTCTCTCTTTGTGTGTGTGTGTGTGTGTGTGGTTCTGTGTCACTAGTGGGGCCTGTGGCCCGATTGGAGTGTTTGCGGTGTGAGAAGGAGGAGTTGGAGAACAGTTTGTTGGAGCAGCTGAAGGAGTTGAGGTTGCAGAAGCAGAAGGAGCTGCAGGTTCTTCACGAGATGCTGAAACACAAGCAGCAGGAGGAGACAGAGCTCCTGCAGAAACAGCAGGAGGAGGAGGAGCATAACAGGTCCATCAAGAGTAAGTACTATGGAAATGCAATAATACTAACATAATTAATAATGAATGTTAGCCTTTAGGCGCCAATAAAAGTGATACTAATATATGTATAGTACTATATATATTATTTTTTAATATATTCATTAGTAATTATGTAGTATATACAATCTGTGTTATATCCAGCAGTAATGATACTTGCTCTGGCAGATATGAAAATGGCCTGTGAACAGGAGAAGAAATCTCTGGAGGAAGAACTTGAGAAGCTCAGACTGTCACTGCAGGTAGAGATCCCTTATAGTGTCAGTACACATCCACCAGTAGCTCCACCTTTCACTTATAACGTCAGTACACATTCAGTACACATTCCCACCTTTCCATTGTACTGGCTGTAGTGATGATTCGTGTGTGTGTTATACCAGCCCATAGAGGAGGACATTATGAGTCTGAAAGTGGCGCTGGAGATGAAGAACCAGGAGATCAAAGATCAGCACGATCTTTTGGTCAAACTATATACTCTGTATGTAGTACCTGGTTTAACACTATATCCTCTGTATATATACTATATACTGTTTATGTAGTACCTGGTTTAACACTATACCCTCAGCTTACTCTAGTCTGCAGATGTGAAGAAATTAAACAGAATGTGTATCTGTGTATATGTGCGCACCTGTATGTGTCTGGTTGTAGTATTATTTAAAGGGTCAAACTGCGTGAAGTGTGCCCAGGCCCAGAGCTACTTTGATGGGCATGATTCTGTGACCTCTTGGGCCTTGAAATGTGGTGCTTTGAATGATTTAAAGAGTGAAACGGTCTGAAGTGTGCCCACGTTTAAAGCATCCTTGCTGGGCATGACTGTGTGACCTCTTGGGCCAGGAAGTCTGTTTCTACTTTTATTTAAACGGTCAAACTGCGTGAAGTGTGCCCAGGCCCAGAGCTACTTTGCTGTGCATGACTGTGTGACCTCTTGGGCCTGGAAGTCTGGTTGTAGTATGATTTTAAAGGGTCAAATGGTCTCCATTGTGTGTCCAGGTTTAAGGCTACTTTGCTGGGCATGTGATTTGGACCCATCGGGTACGGAAGCCTTTCCGTCACGTGCTCGTTTTCCACGCCTTCAGCGCAGGTAGCCTGCGAAATTAAAACCGACGTGCATTTTATTCTTTTCCCCTTTTATCCTTTCATATCTCTCCGCTACCTTGGAGAAGAGAGACGCACGCGGGTAAATAAAATGTAAATATCTGTAAATATCTGTATAACATGTAAATAAAAGGAAGAAGTGGTTGTGTAGTGTAGTCGTTTGATTATGAATAATCTCATAATAATTTTATCCACAAATTCTTATACATTTATACATGTTTATCTCTCTCTTTGTGTGTGTCTGTGTGTGTGTCTGTGTGTGTGTCTGTGTGTGTGTCTGTGTGTGTGTGTGTGGTTCTGTGTCACTAGTGGGGCCTGTGGCCCGATTGGAGTGTTTGCGGTGTGAGAAGGAGGAGTTGGAGAACAGTTTGTTGGAGCAGCTGAAGGAGTTGAGGTTGCAGAAGCAGAAGGAGCTGCAGGTTCTTCAGGAGATGCTGAAACACAAGCAGCAGGAGGAGACAGAGCTCTTGCAGAAACAGCAGGAGGAGTAGGAGCATAACAGGTCCATCAAGAGTAAGTACTATGGAAATGCAATAATACTAACATAACTAATAATGAATGTTAGCCTTTAGGCTCCAATAAAAGTGATACTAATATATGTATAGTACTATATATATTATATTTTATATATTCAGTAGTAATTATGTAGTATATACAATCTGTGTTATATCCAGCAGTAATGATACTTGCTCTGGCAGATATGAAAATGGCCTGTGAACAGGAGAAGAAATCTCTGGAGGAAGAACTTGAGAAGCTCAGACTGTCACTGCAGGTAGAGATCCCTTATAGTGTCAGTACACATCCACCAGTAGCTCCACCTTTCACTTATAACGTCAGTACACATTCAGTACACATTCCCACCTTTCCATTGTACTGGCTGTAGTGATGATTCGTGTGTGTGGGTTATACCAGCCCATAGAGGAGGACATTATGAGTCTGAAAGTGGCGCTGGAGATGAAGAACCAGGAGATCAAAGATCAGCACGATCTTTTGGTCAAACTATATACTCTGTATGTATACTATATACTCTGTATGTAGTACCTGGTTTAACACTATATCCTCTGTATATATACTATATACTGTTTATGTAGTACCTGGTTTAACACTATACCCTCAGCTTACTCTAGTCTGCAGATGTGAAGAAATTAAACAGAATGTGTATCTGTGTATATGTGCGCACCTGTATGTGTCTGGTTGTAGTATTATTTAAAGGGTCAAACTGCGTGAAGTGTGCCCAGGCCCAGAGCTACTTTGATGGGCATGATTCTGTGACCTCTTGGGCCTTGAAATGTGGTGCTTTGAATGATTTAAAGAGTGAAACGGTCTGAAGTGTGCCCACGTTTAAAGCAACCTTGCTGGGCATGACTGTGTGACCTCTTGGGCCAGGAAGTCTGTTTCTAGTTTTATTTAAACGGTCAAACTGCGTAAAGTGTGCCCAGGCCCAGAGCTACTTTGCTGGGCATGGCTGTGTGACCTCTTGGGCCTGGAAGTTTGCTTGTAGTATGATTTTAAAGGGTCAAATGGTCTCCATTGTGTATCCAGGTTTAAGTCTACTTTGCTGGGCATGTGATTTGGACCCATCGGGTATGGAAGCCTTTCCGTCACGTGCTCGTTTTCCACGCCTTCAGCGCAGGTAGCCTGCGAATTTAAAACCGACGTGCATTTTATTCTTTTCCCCTTTTATCCTTTCATATCTCTCCGCTACCTTGGAGAAGAGAGACGCACGCGGGTAAATAAAATGTAAATATCTCTAAATATCTGTATAATATGTAAATAAAAGGAAGATGTGGTTGTGTAGTGTAGTCGTTTGATTATAAATAATCTCATAATAATTTTATCCACAAATTCTTATACATTTATACATGTTTATCTCTGTGTGTGTGTGTGTGTGTGTGTGTGTGTGGTTCTGTGTCACTAGTGGGGCCTGTGGTCCGATTGGAGTGTTTGCGGTGTGAGAAGGAGGAGTTGGAGAACAGTTTGTTTGAGCAGCTGAAGGAGTTGAGGTTGCAGAAGCAGAAGGAGCTGCAGGTTCTTCAGGAGATGCTGAAACACAAGCAGCAGGAGGAGACAGAGCTCCTGCAGAAACAGCAGGAGGAGGAGGAGCATAACAGGTCCATCAAGAGTAAGTACTATGGAAATGCAATAATACTAACATAACTAATAATGAATGTTAGCCTTTAGGCTCCAATAAAAGTGACACTAATATATGTATAGTACTATATATATTATATTTTATATATTCAGCAGTAATTATGTAGTATATACAATCTGTGTTATATCCAGCAGTAATGATACTTGCTCTGGCAGATATGAAAATGGCCTGTGAACAGGAGAAGAAATCTCTGGAGGAAGAACTTGAGAAGCTCAAACTGTCACTGCAGGTAGAGATCCCTTATAGTGTCAGTACACATCCACCAGTACCACCACCTCTCACTTATAACGTCAGTACACATTCAGTACACATTCCCACCTTTCCATTGTACTGGCTGTAGTGATGATTCGTGTCTGTGTTATACCAGCCCATAGAGGAGGACATTATGAGTCTGAAAGTGGCGCTGGAGATGAAGAACCAGGAGATCAAAGATCAGCACGATCTTTTGGTCAAACTATATACTCTGTATGTATACTATATCGAACCCACGGTTTTCACGCTACGATTTTTTAAAATGTGGTGAGCTGCGGAGAAAAGACGCGGTCCGGACGTATTTGTGGCTTAATATCTCTTGTCTCCTTGGGAGTAGGAAGTCTGTTCATGGCTCTTTGGAAAGGGCTGCATCTCCCCTCTAATCGCCTTCGAGCTTCAAGCGGATTGGACCCACGGTTATCACGCTACGATTTTTTAAAGCCGCCAGGGACGGGCCGAAAGCGTGGCAGGTGGCGTTCGTTAGGGACAGTCATGGAGGTGATGCGCACCGAGTTGCACGCCATTTGGACTTGGCCAGACCTAGATGTGAGCGTTCAAAGTCAGCGCGTTTGTTTAAACTTTCTCCTCCAATTCGTTGCAATTGTACAAGCGTTTCTCGTTCATCCGACTGGAGCGTAACGCTTTATAAGTTAATATTTCTGGTCTCCTTGGGAGTAGAAAGTCTGTTCATGGCTCTTTGGAAAGGGCTGCATCTCCCCTGTAATCGCCTTCGAGCGGCACGCGGATCGAACCCACGGTTTTCACGCTACAATTTTTTTAAATGTGGTGCGCGGCGGAGAAAATGCGCGCGTCGGACGTCATTGCGGCTTAATATCTCTTGTCTCCTTGGGAGTAGAAAGTCTTTTCATGGCTCTTTGGAAAGGGCTGCATCTCCGCTGTAATCGCCTTCGAGCGGCACGCGGATCGAACCCACGGTTTTCACGCTATGATTTTTTTAAATGTGCTGCGCGGCGGAGAAAATGCGCGCGTCGGACGTCATTGCGGCTTAATATCTCTTGTCTCCTTGGGAGTAGAAAGTCTTTTCATGGTTCTTTGGAAAGGGTTGCATCTCCCCTGTAATCGCCTTTAAGCGGCACGCGGATCGGACCCACCGTTCTTACGCTACGATTTTTTAAATGTGGTGCGAGGCGTAGAAAAGACGCGCGTAGGACTTATTTGCGGCTTAATATCTTTGGGCTCCTTGGGAGTAGAAAGTCTGTTCATGGCTCTTTGGAAAGGGCTGCATCTCCCCTGTAATCGCCTTCGCGCGGCACGCGGATCGGAACCATCGTTATCACGCTACGATTTTTTAATGCCGACAGGGACGGGCCGAAAGCTTGGCAGGTGGCGTTCGTTAGGGACAGTCATGGACGTGATGCGGACCGAGTTGCAGGCCATTTGGACCTGGCCCGGCCTAGATGTGAGCCTTCAAAGTCAGCGCGTTTGTTTAAACTTTCTCCTCCAATTCGTTGCAATTGTACAAGCGTTTCTCGCTCATCCGACTGGAGCGTAACGCTTTATCTGTTAATATCTCTGGTCTCCTTGGGAGTAGAAAGTCTGTTCATGGCTCTTTGGAAAGGGATGCATCTCCCCTGTAATCGCCTTTAAGCGGCACGCGGATCGGACCCACCGTTCTCACGCTACGATTTTTTAAACGTGGTGCGCGTCGGAGAAAATGCGCGTAATATCTCTTGTCTCCTTGGGAGTAGAAAGTCTTTTCATGGCTCTTTGGAAAGGTTTGCATCTCCCTTGTAATCGCCTTTAAGCGGCACGCGGATTGGACCCACCGTTCTTCCGATACGATTTTTTAAATGTGGTGCGCGGCGTAGAAAAGACGCGCGTAGGACGTATTTGCGGCTTAATATCTTTGGGCTCCTTGGGAGTAGGAAGTCTGTTCATGCCTCTTTGGAAAGGGCTGCATCTCCCCTGTAATCGCCTTCGAGCGGCACGCGGATCGAACCCACGGTTTTCACGCTATGATTTTTTTAAATGTGCTGCGCGGCGGAGAAAATGCGCGCGGCGGATGTCATTGCGGCTTAATATCTCGTTTCCTTGGGAGTAGAAAGTCTTTTCATGGTTCTTTGGAAAGGGTTGCATCTCCCCTGTAATCGCCTTTAAGCGGCACGCGGATCGGACCCATCGTTCTCACGCTACGATTTTTTAAAATCCGCCAGGGACGGAACGAACGCTTGGCAGGTGGCGTTCGTGACGGACAGTCAAGCAGTTAATGCGCACCGAGCTGCAGGCCATTTGGACCTGGCCCAGCCTAGATGTGAGTATTCAAAGTCAGCATGTTTGTTTCAAAGTTCTCCACCAATTCGTTGTAATTGCGTGTGTGCGCGTGAACACCAGGTTTGTGGAGGAGTTCGTCCTTGGACTGTACAAGGGGAGACAGTGTGTGGCCTGGCTGCGTGAGGTTGCAGTTTGCTGGGCATGAGAGATTGGCATGTGGTGCCCTGGAGGTGTGGTTGTTCCAGGACGGGCAAGGTGGGGTAGTGTGGCTGGGTGACGGTGCGCTTCACTGGGGATGTGGTTGTGAGTTGCAGGCCCATTCCTTTGAATGACAGAAAGGATCTGATTTGTTTCCAGGTTTAAACGTACTTTGCTGGGTATGACTGTGACCTCTTGGGCCAGGAAGTCTGTTTCTAGTTTTATTTAAACGGTCAAACTGCGTGAAGTGTGCCCAGGCCCAGAGCTACTTTGCTGGGCATGGCTGTGTGGCCTCTTGGGCCTGGAAGTCTGGTTGTAGTATGATTTTAAAGGGTCAAATGCTCTCCATTGCGTGTCCAGGTTTAAGGCTACTTTGCTGGGCATGTGATTTGGACCCATCGGGTACGGAAGCCTTTCCGTCACGTGCTCGTTTTCCACGCCTTCAGCGCAGGTAGCCTGCGAATTTAAAACCGACGTGCATTTTATTCTTTTCCCCTTTTATCCTTTCATATCTCTCCGCTACCTTGGAGAAGAGAGACGCACGCGGGTAAATAAAATGTAAATATCTCTAAATATCTGTATAATATGTAAATAAAAGGAAGATGTGGTTGTGTAGTGTAGTCGTTTGATTATAAATAATCTCATAATAATTTTATCCACAAATTCTTATACATTTATACATGTTTATCTCTGTGTGTGTGTGTGTGTGTGTGTGTGTGTGTGTGTGTGTGTGTGTGTGTGTGGTTCTGTGTCACTAGTGGGGCCTGTGGTCCGATTGGAGTGTTTGCGGTGTGAGAAGGAGGAGTTGGAGAACAGTTTGTTGGAGCAGCTGAAGGAGTTGAGGTTGCAGAAGCAGAAGGAGCTGCAGGTTCTTCAGGAGATGCTGAAACACAAGCAGCAGGAGGAGACAGAGCTCCTGCAGAAACAGCAGGAGGAGGAGGAGCATAACAGGTCCATCAAGAGTAAGTACTATGGAAATGCAATAATACTAACATAACTAATAATGAATGTTAGCCTTTAGGCTCCAATAAAAGTGATACTAATATATGTATAGTACTATATATATTATATTTTATATATTCAGTAGTAATTATGTAGTATATACAATCTGTGTTATATCCAGCAGTAATGATACTTGCTCTGGCAGATATGAAAATGGCCTGTGAACAGGAGAAGAAATCTCTGGAGGAAGAACTTGAGAAGCTCAGACTGTCACTGCAGGTAGAGATCCCTTATAGTGTCAGTACACATCCACCAGTACCACCACCTCTCACTTATAACGTCAGTACACATTCAGTACACATTCCCACCTTTCCATTGTACTGGCTGTAGTGATGATTCGTGTCTGTGTTATACCAGCCCATAGAGGAGGACATTATGAGTCTGAAAGTGGCGCTGGAGATGAAGAACCAGGAGATCAAAGATCAGCACGATCTTTTGGTCAAACTATATACTCTGTATGTATACTATATCGAACCCACGGTTTTCACGCTACGATTTTTTTAAATGTGGTGAGCTGCGGAGAAAAGACGCGGTCCGGACGTATTTGTGGCTTAATATCTCTTGTCTCCTTGGGAGTAGGAAGTCTGTTCATGGCTCTTTGGAAAGGGCTGCATCTCCCCTGTAATCGCCTTCGAGCGGCACGCGGATCGAACCCACGGTTTTCACGCTATGATTTTTTTAAATGTGGTGCGCGGCGGAGGAAATGCGCGCGTCGGACGTCATTTCGGCTTAATATCTCTTGTCTCCTTGGGAGTAGAAAGTCTTTTCATGGCTCTTTGGAAAGGGCTGCATCTCCCCTGTAATCGCCTTTAAGCGGCACGCGGATCGAACCCACGGTTTTCACGCTACGATTTTTTTAAATGTGTTGCGCGGCGGAGAATAGATGCGCGCCGGACGTATTTGCGGCTTGATATCTCTTGTCTCATTGGGAGTAGAAAGTCTGTTCATGGCTCTTTGGAAAGGGCTGCATCTCCCCTGTAATCGCCTTCGAGCGGCACGCGGATCGAACCCACGGTTTTCACGCTATGATTTTTTTAAATGTGTTGCGCGTCGGAGAAAATGCGCGCTTCGGACGTCATTGCGGCTTAATATCTCTTGTCTCCTTGGGAGTAGAAAGTCTTTTCATGGCTCTTTGGAAAGGTTTGCATCTCCCCTGTAATCGCCTTTAAGCGGCACGCGGATCGGACCCACCGTTCTTACGCTACGATTTTTTAAATGTGGTGCGCGGCGTAGAAAAGACGCGCGTAGGACGTATTTGCGGCTTAATATCTTTGGGCTCCTTGGGAGTAGGAAGTCTGTTCATGCCTCTTTGGAAAGGGCTCCATCTCCCCTGTAATCGCCTTCGAGCGGCACGCGGATCGAACCCACGGTTTTCACGCTATGATTTTTTTAAATGTGCTGCGCGGCGGAGAAAATGCGCGCGTCGGACGTCATTGCGGCTTAATATCTCTTGTCTCCTTGGGAGTAGGAAGTCTGTTCATGCCTCTTTGGAAAGGGTTGCATCTCCCCTGTAATCGCCTTTAAGCGGCACGCGGATCGGACCCACCGTTCTCACGCTACGATTTTTTAAACGTGGTGCGCGTCGGAGAAAATGCGCGTAATATCTCTTGTCTCCTTGGGAGTAGAAAGTCTGTTCATGGCTCTTTGGAAAGGGCTGTATCTCCCCTGTAATCGCCTTCGAGCGGCACGCGCATCGGAACCATCGTTATCACGCTACGATTTTTTAATGCCGCCAGGGATAGGCCGAAAGCGTGGCAGGTGGCGTTCGTTAGGGACAGTCATGGAGGTGATGCACACCGAGTTGCACGCCATTTGGAGTTGGCCCGGCCTAGATGTGAGCGTTCAAAGTCAGCGCGTTTGTTTAAACTTTCTCCTCCAATTCGTTGCAATTGTACAAGCGTTTCTCGTTCATCCGACTGGAGCGTAACGCTTTATAAGTTAATATTTCTGGTCTCCTTGGGAGTAGAAAGTCTGTTCATGGCTCTTTGGAAAGGGCTGCATCTCCCCTGTAATCGCCTTCGAGCGGCACGCGGATCGAACCCACGGTTTTCACGCTATGATTTTTTTAAATGTGGTGCGCGGCGGAGGAAATGCGCGCGTCGGACGTCATTTCGGCTTAATATCTCTTGTCTCCTTGGGAGTAGAAAGTCTTTTCATGGCTCTTTGGAAAGGGCTGCATCTCCGCTGTAATCGCCTTCGAGCGGCACGCGGATCGAACCCACGGTTTTCACGCTATGATTTTTTTAAATGTGGTGCGCGTCGGAGAAAATGCGCGCGTCGGACGTCATTTCGGCTTAATATCTATTGTCTCCTTGGGAGTAGAAAGTCTTTTCATGGCTCTTTGGAAAGGTTTGCATCTCCCTTGTAATCGCCTTTAAGCGGCACGCGGATTGGACCCACCGTTCTTCCGATACGATTTTTTAAATGTGGTGCGCGGCGTAGAAAAGACGCGCGTAGGACGTATTTGCGGCTTAATATCTTTGGGCTCCTTGGGAGTAGGAAGTCTGTTCATGCCTCTTTGGAAAGGGCTGCATCTCCCCTGTAATCGCCTTCGAGCGGCACGCGGATCGAACCCACGGTTTTCACGCTATGATTTTTTTAAATGTGGTGCGCGGCGGAGGAAATGCGCGCGTCGGACGTCATTTCGGCTTAATATCTCTTGTCTCCTTGGGAGTAGAAAGTCTTTTCATGGCTCTTTGGAAAGGGCTGCATCTCCCCTGTAATCGCCTTTAAGCGGCACGCGGATCGAACCCACGGTTTTCACGCTACGATTTTTTTAAATGTGTTGCGCGGCGGAGAATAGACGCGCACCGGACGTATTTGCGGCTTGATATCTCTTGTCTCATTGGGAGTAGAAAGTCTGTTCATGGCTCTTTGGAAAGGGCTGCATCTCCCCTGTAATCGCCTTCGAGCGGCACGCGGATCGAACCCACGGTTTTCACGCTATGATTTTTTTAAATGTGTTGCGCGTCGGAGAAAATGCGCGCGTCGGACGTCATTGCGGCTTAATATCTCTTGTCTCCTTGGGAGTAGAAAGTCTTTTCATGGCTCTTTGGAAAGGTTTGCATCTCCCCTGTAATCGCCTTTAAGCGTCACGCGGATCGGACCCACCGTTCTTACGCTACGATTTTTTAAATGTGGTGCGCGGCGTAGAAAAGACGCGCGTAGGACGTATTTGCGGCTTAATATCTTTGGGCTCCTTGGGAGTAGGAAGTCTGTTCATGCCTCTTTGGAAAGGGCTCCATCTCCCCTGTAATCGCCTTCGAGCGGCACGCGGATCGAACCCACGGTTTTCACGCTATGATTTTTTTAAATGTGCTGCGCGGCGGAGAAAATGCGCGCGTCGGACGTCATTGCGGCTTAATATCTCTTGTCTCCTTGGGAGTAGGAAGTCTGTTCATGCCTCTTTGGAAAGGGTTGCATCTCCCCTGTAATCGCCTTTAAGCGGCACGCGGATCGGACCCACCGTTCTCACGCTACGATTTTTTAAACGTGGTGCGCGTCGGAGAAAATGCGCGTAATATCTCTTGTCTCCTTGGGAGTAGAAAGTCTGTTCATGGCTCTTTGGAAAGGGCTGTATCTCCCCTGTAATCGCCTTCGAGCGGCACGCGCATCGGAACCATCGTTATCACGCTACGATTTTTTAATGCCGCCAGGGATAGGCCGAAAGCGTGGCAGGTGGCGTTCGTTAGGGACAGTCATGGAGGTGATGCACACCGAGTTGCACGCCATTTGGAGTTGGCCCGGCCTAGATGTGAGCGTTCAAAGTCAGCGCGTTTGTTTAAACTTTCTCCTCCAATTCGTTGCAATTGTACAAGCGTTTCTCGTTCATCCGACTGGAGCGTAACGCTTTATAAGTTAATATTTCTGGTCTCCTTGGGAGTAGAAAGTCTGTTCATGGCTCTTTGGAAAGGGCTGCATCTCCGCTGTAATCGCCTTCGAGCGGCACGCGGATCGAACCCACGGTTTTCACGCTATGATTTTTTTAAATGTGGTGCGCGTCGGAGAAAATGCGCGCGTCGGACGTCATTTCGGCTTAATATCTATTGTCTCCTTGGGAGTAGAAAGTCTTTTCATGGCTCTTTGGAAAGGTTTGCATCTCCCTTGTAATCGCCTTTAAGCGGCACGCGGATTGGACCCACCGTTCTTCCGATACGATTTTTTAAATGTGGTGCGCGGCGTAGAAAAGACGCGCGTAGGACGTATTTGCGGCTTAATATCTTTGGGCTCCTTGGGAGTAGGAAGTCTGTTCATGCCTCTTTGGAAAGGGCTGCATCTCCCCTGTAATCGCCTTCGAGCGGCACGCGGATCGAACCCACGGTTTTCACGCTATGATTTTTTTAAATGTGGTGCGCGGCGGAGGAAATGCGCGCGTCGGACGTCATTTCGGCTTAATATCTCTTGTCTCCTTGGGAGTAGAAAGTCTTTTCATGGCTCTTTGGAAAGGGCTGCATCTCCCCTGTAATCGCCTTTAAGCGGCACGCGGATCGAACCCACGGTTTTCACGCTACGATTTTTTTAAATGTGTTGCGCGGCGGAGAATAGACGCGCGCCGGACGTATTTGCGGCTTGATATCTCTTGTCTCATTGGGAGTAGAAAGTCTGTTCATGGCTCTTTGGAAAGGGCTGCATCTCCCCTGTAATCGCCTTCGAGCGGCACGCGGATCGAACCCACGTTTTTCACGCTATGATTTTTTTAAATGTGTTGCGCGTCGGAGAAAATGCGCGCGTCGGACGTCATTGCGGCTTAATATCTCTTGTCTCCTTGGGAGTAGAAAGTCTTTTCATGGCTCTTTGGAAAGGTTTGCATCTCCCCTGTAATCGCCTTTAAGCGGCACGCGGATCGGACCCACCGTTCTTACTCTACGATTTTTTAAATGTGGTGCGCGGCGTAGAAAAGACGCGCGTAGGACGTATTTGCGGCTTAATATCTTTGGGCTCCTTGGGAGTAGGAAGTCTGTTCATGCCTCTTTGGAAAGGGCTCCATCTCCCCTGTAATCGCCTTCGAGCGGCACGCGGATCGAACCCACGGTTTTCACGCTATGATTTTTTTAAATGTGCTGCGCGGCGGAGAAAATGCGCGCGTCGGACGTCATTGCGGCTTAATATCTCTTGTCTCCTTGGGAGTAGAAAGTCTTTTCATGGCTCTTTGGAAAGGGCTGCATCTCCGCTGTAATCGCCTTCGAGCGGCACGTGGATCGAACCTACGGTTTTCACGCTATGATTTTTTTAAATGTGCTGCGCGGCGGAGAAAATGCGCGCGTCGGACGTCATTGCGGCTTAATATCTCTTGTCTCCTTGGGAGTAGAAAGTCTTTTCATGGTTCTTTGGAAAGGGTTGCATCTCCCCTGTAATCGCCTTTAAGCGGCACGCGGATCGGACCCACCGTTCTTACGCTACGATTTTTTAAATGTGGTGCGAGGCGTAGAAAAGACGCGCGTAGGACTTATTTGCGGCTTAATATCTCCTTGGGAGTAGAAAATCTGTTCATGGCTCTTTGGAAAGGGCTGCATCTCCCCTGTAATCGCCTTCGCGCGGCACGCGGATCGGAACCATCGTTATCACGCTACGATTTTTTAAACGTGGTGCGCGTCGGAGAAAATGCGCGTAATATCTCTTGTCTCCTTGGGAGTAGAAAGTCTGTTCATGGCTCTTTGGAAAGGGCTGTATCTCCCCTGTAATCGCCTTCGAGCGGCACGCGCATCGGAACCATCGTTATCACGCTACGATTTTTTAATGCCGACAGGGATAGGCCGAAAGCGTGGCAGGTGGCGTTCGTTAGCGACAGTCATGGAGGTGATGCGCACCGAGTTGCACGCCATTTGGAGTTGGTCCGGCCTAGATGTGAGCGTTCAAAGTCAGCGCGTTTGTTTAAACTTTCTCCTCCAATTCGTTGCAATTGTACAAGCGTTTCTCGTTCATCCGACTGGAGCGTAACGATTTATATGTTAATATTTCTGGTCTCCTTGGGAGTAGAAAGTCTGTTCATGGCTCTTTTGAAAGGGCTGCATCTCCCCTGTAATCGCCTTCGAGCGGCACGCGGATCGAACCCACGTTTTTCACGCTACGATTTTTTTTAAATGTGTTGCGCGGCGGAGAAAAGACGCGCGCCGGACGTATTTGCGGCTTAATATCTCTTGTCTCATTGGGTGTAGAAAGTCTGTTCATGGCTCTTTGGAAAGGGCTGCATCTCCCCTGTAATCGCCTTCGAGCGGCACGCGGATCGAACCCACGGTTTTCACGCTATGATTTTTTTAAATGTGGTGCGCGGCGGAGGAAATGCGCGCGTCGGACGTCATTTCGGCTTAATATCTATTGTCTCCTTGGGAGTAGAAAGTCTTTTCATGGCTCTTTGGAAAGGTTTGCATCTCCCTTGTAATCGCCTTTAAGCGGCACGCGGATTGGACCCACCATTCTTCCGATACGATTTTTTAAATGTGGTGCGCGGCGTAGAAAAGACGCGCGTAGGACGTATTTGCGGCTTAATATCTTTGGGCTCCTTGGGAGTAGGAAGTCTGTTCATGCCTCTTTGGAAAGGGCTGCATCTCCCCTGTAATCGCCTTCGAGCGGCACGCGGATCGAACCCACGGTTTTCACGCTATGATTTTTTTAAATGTGGTGCGCGGCGGAGGAAATGCGCGCGTCGGACGTCATTTCGGCTTAATATCTCTTGTCTCCTTGGGAGTAGAAAGTCTTTTCATGGCTCTTTGGAAAGGGCTGCATCTCCCCTGTAATCGCCTTTAAGCGGCACGCGGATCGGACCCACCGTTCTTACGCTACGATTTTTTAAATGTGGTGCGAGGCGTAGAAAAGACGCGCGTAGGACTTATTTGCGGCTTAATATCTTTGGGCTCCTTGGGAGTAGAAAATCTGTTCATGGCTCTTTGGAAAGGGCTGCATCTCCCCTGTAATCGCCTTCGCGCGGCACGCGGATCGGAACCATCGTTATCACGCTACGATTTTTTAATGCCGCCAGGGATAGGCCGAAAGCGTGGCAGGTGGCGTTCGTTAGGGACAGTCATGGAGGTGATGCACACCGAGTTGCACGCCATTTGGAGTTGGCCCGGCCTAGATGTGAGCGTTCAAAGTCAGCGCGTTTGTTTAAAGTTTCTCCTCCAATTCGTTGCAATTGTACAAGCGTTTCTCGTTCATCCGACTGGAGCGTAACGCTTTATATGTTAATATTTCTGGTCTCCTTGGGAGTAGAAAGTCTGTTCATGGCTCTTTGGAAAGGGCTGCATCTCCCCTGTAATCGCCTTCGAGCGGCACGCGGATCGAACCCACGGTTTTCACGCAACGATTTTTTTTAAATGTGTTGCGCGGCGGAGAAAAGACGCGCGCCGGACGTATTTGCGGCTTAATATCTCTTGTCTCATTGGGTGTAGAAAGTCTGTTCATGGCTCTTTGGAAAGGGCTGCATCTCCCCTGTAATCGCCTTCGAGCGGCACGCGGATCGAACCCACGGTTTTCACGCTATGTTTTTTTAAATGTGCTGAGCGGCGGAGAAAATGCGCGCGTCGGACGTCATTGCGGCTTAATATCTCTTGTCTCCTTGGGAGTAGAAAGTCTTTTCATGGCTCTTTGGAAAGGGCTGCATCTCCGCTGTAATCGCCTTTAAGCGGCACGCGGATTGGACCCACCGTTCTTCCGATACGATTTTTTAAATGTGGTGCGCGGCGTAGAAAAGACGCGCGTAGGACGTATTTGCGGCTTAATATCTTTGGGCTCCTTGGGAGTAGGAAGTCTGTTCATGCCTCTTTGGAAAGGGCTGCATCTCCCCTGTAATCGCCTTCGAGCGGCACGCGGATCGAACCCACGGTTTTCACGCTATGATTTTTTTAAATGTGGTGCGCGGCGGAGGAAATGCGCGCGTCGGACGTCATTTCGGCTTAATATCTCTTGTCTCCTTGGGAGTAGAAAGTCTTTTCATGGTTCTTTGGAAAGGGCTGCATCTCCCCTGTAATCGCCTTCGCGCGGCACGCGGATCGGAACCATCCTTATCACGCTACGATTTTTTAATGCCGACAGGGACGGGCCGAAAGCTTGGCAGGTGGCGTTCGTTAGGAAAAGTCATGGACGTGATGCGGACCGAGTTGCAGGCCATTTGGACCTGGCCCGGCCTAGATGTGAGCCTTCAAAGTCAGCGCGTTTGTTTAAACTTTCTCCTCCAATTCGTTGCAATTGTACAAGCGTTTCTCGCTCATCCGACTGGAGCGTAACGCTTTATCTGTTAATATCTCTGGTCTCCTTGGGAGTAGAAAGTCTGTTCATGGCTCTTTGGAAAGGGATGCATCTCCCCTGTAATCGACTTTAAGCGGCACGCGGATCGGACCCACCGTTATCACGCTACGATTTTTTAAACGTGGTGCGCGTCGGAGAAAATGCGCGTAATATCTCTTGTCTCCTTGGGAGTAGAAAGTCTGTTCATGGCTCTTTGGAAAGGGCTGTATCTCCCCTGTAATCGCCTTCGAGCGGCACGCGCATCGGAACCATCGTTATCACGCTACGATTTTTTAATGCAGCCAGGGATAGGCCGAAAGCGTGGCAGGTGGCGTTCGTTAGGGACAGTCATGGAGGTGATGCACACCGAGTTGCACGCCATTTGGAGTTGGCCCGGCCTAGATGTGAGCGTTCAAAGTCAGCGCGTTTGTTTAAACTTTCTCCTCCAATTCGTTGCAATTGTACAAGCGTTTCTCGTTCATCCGACTGGAGCGTAACGCTTTATATGTTAATATTTCTGGTCTCCTTGGGAGTAGAAAGTCTGTTCATGGCTCTTTTGAAAGGGATGCATCTCCCCTGTAATCGACTTTAAGCGGCACGCGGATCGGACCCACCGTTCTCACGCTACGATTTTTTAAACGTGGTGCGCGTCGGAGAAAATGCGCGTAATATCTCTTGTCTCCTTGGGAGTAGAAAGTCTGTTCATGGCTCTTTGGAAAGGGCTGTATCTCCCCTGTAATCGCCTTCGAGCGGCACGCGCATCGGAACCATCGTTATCACGCTACGATTTTTTAATGCCGCCAGGGACGGGCCGAAATCGTGGCAGGTGGCGTTCGTTAGGGACAGTCATGGAGGTGATGCGCACCGAGTTGCACGCCATTTGGAGTTGGCCCGGCCTAGATGTGAGCGTTCAAAGTCAGCGCGTTTGTTTAAACTTTCTCCTCCAATTCGTTGCAATTGTACAAGCGTTTCTCGTTCATCCGACTGGAGCGTAACGCTTTATATGTTAATATTTCTGGTCTCCTTGGGAGTAGAAAGTCTGTTCATGGCTCTTTGGAAAGGGCTGCATCTCCCCTGTAATCGCCTTCGAGCGGCACGCGGATCGAACCCACGGTTTTCAAGCTATGATTTTTTTAAATGTGGTGCGCGGCGGAGGAAATGCTCGCGTCGGACGTCATTTCGGCTTAATATCTCTTGTCTCCTTGGGAGTAGAAAGTCTTTTCATGGCTCTTTGGAAAGGGCTGCATCTCCGCTGTAATCGCCTTCGAGCGGCACGCGGATCGAACCCACGGTTTTCACGCTATGATTTTTTTAAATGTGGTGCGCGGCGGAGAAAATGCGCGCGTCGGACGTCATTTCGGCTTAATATCTATTGTCTCCTTGGGAGTAGAAAGTCTTTTCATGGCTCTTTGGAAAGGTTTGCATCTCCCTTGTAATCGCCTTTAAGCGGCACGCGGATTGGACCCACCGTTCTTCCGATACGATTTTTTAAATGTGGTGCGCGGCGTAGAAAAGACGCGCGTCGGACGTCATTTCGGCTTAATATCTCTTGTCTCCTTGGGAGTAGAAAGTCTTTTCATGGCTCTTTGGAAAGGGCTGCATCTCCCCTGTAATCGCCTTTAAGCGGCACGCGGATCGAACCCACGGTTTTCACGCTACGATTTTTTTTAAATGTGTTGCGCGGCGGAGAATAGACGCGCGCCGGACGTATTTGCGGCTTGATATCTCTTGTCTCATTGGGAGTAGAAAGTCTGTTCATGGCTCTTTGGAAAGGGCTGCATCTCCCCTGTAATCGCCTTCGAGCGGCACGCGGATCGAACCCACGGTTTTCACGCTATGATTTTTTTAAATGTGTTGCGCGTCGGAGAAAATGCGCGCGTCGGACGTCATTGCGGCTTAATATCTATTGTCTCCTTGGGAGTAGAAAGTCTTTTCATGGCTCTTTGGAAAGGTTTGCATCTCCCTTGTAATCGCCTTTAAGCGGCACGCGGATTGGACCCACCGTTCTTCCGATACGATTTTTTAAATGTGGTGCGCGGCGTAGAAAAGACGCGCGTAGGACGTATTTGCGGCTTAATATCTTTGGGCTCCTTGGGAGTAGGAAGTCTGTTCATGCCTCTTTGGAAAGGGCTGCATCTCCCCTGTAATCGCCTTCGAGCGGCACGTGGATCGAACCCACGGTTTTCACGCTATGATTTTTTTAAATGTGCTGCGCGGCGGAGAAAATGCGCGCGTCGGACGTCATTGCGGCTTAATATCTCTTGTCTCCTTGGGAGTAGAAAGTCTTTTCATGGTTCTTTGGAAAGGGCTGCATCTCCCCTGTAATCGCCTTCGCGCGGCACGCGGATCGGAACCATCCTTATCACGCTACGATTTTTTAATGCCGACAGGGACGGGCCGAAAGCTTGGCAGGTGGCGTTCGTTAGGAAAAGTCATGGACGTGATGCGGACCGAGTTGCAGGCCATTTGGACCTGGCCCGGCCTAGATGTGAGCCTTCAAAGTCAGCGCGTTTGTTTAAACTTTCTCCTCCAATTCGTTGCAATTGTACAAGCGTTTCTCGCTCATCCGACTGGAGCGTAACGCTTTATCTGTTAATATCTCTGGTCTCCTTGGGAGTAGAAAGTCTGTTCATGGCTCTTTGGAAAGGGCTGCATCTCCCCTGTAATCGCCTTCGAGCGGCACGCGGATCGAACCCACGGTTTTCACGCTATGATTTTTTTAAATGTGTTGCGCGTCGGAGAAAATGCGCGCGTCGGACGTCATTGCGGCTTAATATCTCTTGTCTCCTTGGGAGTAGAAAGTCTTTTCATGGCTCTTTGGAAAGGGCTGCATCTCCCCTGTAATCGCCTTCGAGCGGCACGCGGATCGAACCCACGGTTTTCACGCTACGATTTTTTTTAAATGTGTTGCGGCGGAGAAAAGACGCGCGCCGGACGTATTTGCGGCTTAATATCTCTTGTCTCATTGGGTGTAGAAAGTCTGTTCATGGCTCTTTGGAAAGGGCTGCATATCCCCTGTGATCGCCTTCGAGCGGCACGCGGATCGAACCCACGGTTTTCACGCTATGTTTTTTTAAATGTGCTGCGCGGCGGAGAAAATGCGCGCGTCGGACGTCATTGCGGCTTAATATCTCTTGTCTCCTTGGGAGTAGAAAGTCTGTTCATGGCTCTTTGGAAAGGGATCCATCTCCCCTGTAATCGACTTTAAGCGGCACGCGGATCGGACCCACCGTTCTCACGCTACGATTTTTTAAACGTGGTGCGCGTCGGAGAAAATGCGCGTAATATCTCTTGTCTCCTTGGGAGTAGAAAGTCTGTTCATGGCTCTTTGGAAAGGGCTGTATCTCCCCTGTAATCGCCTTCGAGCGGCACGCGCATCGGAACCATCGTTATCACGCTACGATTTTTTAATGCCGCCAGGGATAGGCCGAAAGCGTGGCAGGTGGCGTTCGTTAGGGACAGTCATGGAGGTGATGCACACCGAGTTGCACGCCATTTGGAGTTGGCCCGGCCTAGATGTGAGCGTTCAAAGTCAGCGCGTTTGTTTAAACTTTCTCCTCCAATTCGTTGCAATTGTACAAGCGTTTCTCGTTCATCCGACTGGAGCGTAACGCTTTATATGTTAATATTTCTGGTCTCCTTGGGAGTAGAAAGTCTGTTCATGGCTCTTTTGAAAGGGATGCATCTCCCCTGTAATCGCCTTCGAGCGGCACGCGGATCGAACCCACGTTTTTCACGCTACGATTTTTTTTAAATGTGTTGCGCGGCGGAGGAAATGCGCGCGTCGGACGTCATTTCGGCTTAATATCTCTTGTCTCCTTGGGAGTAGAAAGTCTTTTCATGGCTCTTTGGAAAGGGCTGCATCTCCGCTGTAATCGCCTTTAAGCGGCACGCGGATTGGACCCACCGTTCTTCCGATACGATTTTTTAAATGTGGTGCGCGGCGTAGAAAAGACGCGCGTAGGACGTATTTGCGGCTTAATATCTTTGGGCTCCTTGGGAGTAGGAAGTCTGTTCATGCCTCTTTGGAAAGGGCTGCATCTCCCCTGTAATCGCCTTCGAGCGGCACGCGGATCGAACCCACGGTTTTCACACTGATTTTTTTAAATGTGGTGCGCGGCGGAGGAAATGCGCGCGTCTGACGTCATTTCGGCTTAATATCTCTTGTCTCCTTGGGAGTAGAAAGTCTTTTCATGGCTCTTTGGAAAGGGCTGCATCTCCGCTGTAATCGCCTTCGAGCGGCACGCGGATCGAACCCACGGTTTTCACGCTATGATTTTTTTAAATGTGGTGCGCGTCGGAGAAAATGCGCGCGTCGGACGTCATTTCGGCTTAATATCTATTGTCTCCTTGGGAGTAGAAAGTCTTTTCATGGCTCTTTGGAAAGGTTTGCATCTCCCTTGTAATCGCCTTTAAGCGGCACGCGGATTGGACCCACCGTTCTTCCGATACGATTTTTTAAATGTGGTGCGCGGCGTAGAAAAGACGCGCGTAGGACGTATTTGCGGCTTAATATCTTTGGGCTCCTTGGGAGTAGGAAGTCTGTTCATGGCTCTTTGGAAAGGGCTGCATCTCCCCTGTAATCGCCTTCGAGCGGCACGTGGATCGAACCCACGGTTTTCACGCTATGATTTTTTTAAATGTGCTGCGCGGCGGAGAAAATGCGCGCGTCGGACGTCATTGCGGCTTAATATCTCTTGTCTCCTTGGGAGTAGAAAGTCTTTTCATGGTTCTTTGGAAAGGGCTGCATCTCCCCTGTAATCGCCTTCGCGCGGCACGCGGATCGGAACCATCCTTATCACGCTACGATTTTTTAATGCCGACAGGGACGGGCCGAAAGCTTGGCAGGTGGCGTTCGTTAGGAAAAGTCATGGACGTGATGCGGACCGAGTTGCAGGCCATTTGGACCTGGCCCGGCCTAGATGTGAGCCTTCAAAGTCAGCGCGTTTGTTTAAACTTTCTCCTCCA
Organism: Electrophorus electricus; assembly: GCF_041902795.1. Lineage (NCBI taxonomy): Eukaryota > Metazoa > Chordata > Actinopteri > Gymnotiformes > Gymnotidae > Electrophorus > Electrophorus electricus. Next base: position 964,231 of record NW_027658746.1, on the reverse strand, counting down.
ATTCGTTGCAATTGTACAAGCGTTTCTCGCTCATCCGACTGGAGCGTAACGCTTTATCTGTTAATATCTCTGGTCTCCTTGGGAGTAGAAAGTCTGTTCATGGCTCTTTGGAAAGGGATGCATCTCCCCTGTAATCGACTTTAAGCGGCACGCGGATCGGACCCACCGTTCTCACGCTACGATTTTTTAAACGTGGTGCGCGTCGGAGAAAATGCGCGTAATATCTCTTGTCTCCTTGGGAGTAGAAAGTCTGTTCATGGCTCTTTGGAAAGGGCTGTATCTCCCCTGTAATCGCCTTCGAGCGGCACGCGCATCGGAACCATCGTTATCACGCTACGATTTTTTAATGCCGCCAGGGACGGGCCGAAAGCGTGGCAGGTGGCGTTCGTTAGGGACAGTCATGGAGGTGATGCGCACCGAGTTGCACGCCATTTGGAGTTGGCCCGGCCTAGATGTGAGCGTTCAAAGTCAGCGCGTTTGTTTAAACTTTCTCCTCCAATTCGTTGCAATTGTACAAGCGTTTCTCGTTCATCCGACTGGAGCGTAACGCTTTATATGTTAATATTTCTGGTCTCCTTGGGAGTAGAAAGTCTGTTCATGGCTCTTTTGAAAGGGATGCATCTCCCCTGTAATCACCTTCGAGCGGCACGCGGATCGAACCCACGTTTTTCACGCTACGATTTTTTTTAAATGTGTTGCGCGGCGGAGAAAAGACGCGCGCCGGACGTATTTGCGGCTTAATATCTCTTGTCTCATTGGGTGTAGAAAGTCTGTTCATGGCTCTTTGGAAAGGGCTGCATCTCCCCTGTAATCGCCTTTGAGCGGCACGCGGATCGAACCCACGGTTTTCAAGCTATGATTTTTTTAAATGTGGTGCGCGGCGGAGGAAATGCTCGCGTCGGACGTCATTTCGGCTTAATATCTCTTGTCTCCTTGGGAGTAGAAAGTCTTTTCATGGCTCTTTGGAAAGGGCTGCATCTCCGCTGTAATCGCCTTCGAGCGGCACGCGGATCGAACCCACGGTTTTCACGCTATGATTTTTTTAAATGTGGTGCGCGGCGGAGAAAATGCGCGCGTCGGACGTCATTTCGGCTTAATATCTATTGTCTCCTTGGGAGTAGAAAGTCTTTTCATGGCTCTTTGGAAAGGTTTGCATCTCCCTTGTAATCGCCTTTAAGCGGCACGCGGATTGGACCCACCGTTCTTCCGATACGATTTTTTAAATGTGGTGCGCGGCGTAGAAAAGACGCGCGTCGGACGTCATTTCGGCTTAATATCTCTTGTCTCCTTGGGAGTAGAAAGTCTTTTCATGGCTCTTTGGAAAGGGCTGCATCTCCCCTGTAATCGCCTTTAAGCGGCACGCGGATCGAACCCACGGTTTTCACGCTACGATTTTTTTTTAAATGTGTTGCGCGGCGGAGAATAGACGCGCGCCGGACGTATTTGCGGCTTGATATCTCTTGTCTCATTGGGAGTAGAAAGTCTGTTCATGGCTCTTTGGAAAGGGCTGCATCTCCCCTGTAATCGCCTTCGAGCGGCACGCGGATCGAACCCACGGTTTTCACGCTATGATTTTTTTAAATGTGTTGCGCGTCGGAGAAAATGCGCGCGTCGGACGTCATTGCGGCTTAATATCTATTGTCTCCTTGGGAGTAGAAAGTCTTTTCATGGCTCTTTGGAAAGGTTTGCATCTCCCTTGTAATCGCCTTTAAGCGGCACGCGGATTGGACCCACCGTTCTTCCGATACGATTTTTTAAATGTGGTGCGCGGCGTAGAAAAGACGCGCGTAGGACGTATTTGCGGCTTAATATCTTTGGGCTCCTTGGGAGTAGGAAGTCTGTTCATGCCTCTTTGGAAAGGGCTGCATCTCCCCTGTAATCGCCTTCGAGCGGCACGTGGATCGAACCCACGGTTTTCACGCTATGATTTTTTTAAATGTGCTGCGCGGCGGAGAAAATGCGCGCGTCGGACGTCATTGCGGCTTAATATCTCTTGTCTCCTTGGGAGTAGAAAGTCTTTTCATGGTTCTTTGGAAAGGGCTGCATCTCCCCTGTAATCGCCTTCGCGCGGCACGCGGATCGGAACCATCCTTATCACGCTACGATTTTTTAATGCCGACAGGGACGGGCCGAAAGCTTGGCAGGTGGCGTTCGTTAGGAAAAGTCATGGACGTGATGCGGACCGAGTTGCAGGCCATTTGGACCTGGCCCGGCCTAGATGTGAGCCTTCAAAGTCAGCGCGTTTGTTTAAACTTTCTCCTCCAATTCGTTGCAATTGTACAAGCGTTTCTCGCTCATCCGACTGGAGCGTAACGCTTTATCTGTTAATATCTCTGGTCTCCTTGGGAGTAGAAAGTCTGTTCATGGCTCTTTGGAAAGGGCTGCATCTCCCCTGTAATCGCCTTCGAGCGGCACGCGGATCGAACCCACGGTTTTCACGCTATGATTTTTTTAAATGTGTTGCGCGTCGGAGAAAATGCGCGCGTCGGACGTCATTGCGGCTTAATATCTCTTGTCTCCTTGGGAGTAGAAAGTCTTTTCATGGCTCTTTGGAAAGGGCTGCATCTCCCCTGTAATCGCCTTCGAGCGGCACGCGGATCGAACCCACGGTTTTCACGCTACGATTTTTTTTAAATGTGTTGCGCGGCAGAGAAAAGACGCGCGCCGGACGTATTTGCGGCTTAATATCTCTTGTCTCATTGGGTGTAGAAAGTCTGTTCATGGCTCTTTGGAAAGGGCTGCATCTCCCCTGTAATCGCCTTCGAGCGGCACGCGGATCGAACCCACGGTTTTCACGCTATGGTTTTTTTTAAATGTGGTGCGCGGCGGAGGAAATGCGCGCGTCGGACGTCATTTCGGCTTAATATCTCTTGTCTCCTTGGGAGTAGAAAGTATTTTCATGGCTCTTTGGAAAGGGCTGCATCTCCGCTGTAATCGCCTTCGAGCGGCACGCGGATCGAACCCACGGTTTTCACGCTATGATTTTTTTAAATGTGGTGCGCGGCGGAGAAAATGCGCGCGTCGGACGTCATTTCGGCTTAATATCTGTTGTCTCCTTGGGAGTAGAAAGTCTTTTCATGGCTCTTTGGAAAGGTTTGCATCTCCCTTGTAATCGCCTTTAAGCGGCACGCGGATTGGACCCACCGTTCTTCCGATACGATTTTTTAAATGTGGTGCGCGGCGTAGAAAAGACGCGCGTAGGACGTATTTGCGGCTTAATATCTTTGGGCTCCTTGGGAGTAGAAAGTCTGTTCATGGCTCTTTGGAAAGGGATCCATCTCCCCTGTAATCGACTTTAAGCGGCACGCGGATCGGACCCACCGTTCTCACGCTACGATTTTTTAAACGTGGTGCGCGTCGGAGAAAATGCGCGTAATATCTCTTGTCTCCTTGGGAGTAGAAAGTCTGTTCATGGCTCTTTGGAAAGGGCTGTATCTCCCCTGTAATCGCCTTCGAGCGGCACGCGCATCGGAACCATCGTTATCACGCTACGATTTTTTAATGCCGCCAGGGACGGGCCGAAAGCGTGGCAGGTGGCGTTCGTTAGGGACAGTCATGGAGGTGATGCGCACCGAGTTGCACGCCATTTGGAGTTGGCCCGGCCTAGATGTGAGCGTTCAAAGTCAGCGCGTTTGTTTAAACTTTCTCCTCCAATTCGTTGCAATTGTACAAGCGTTTCTCGTTCATCCGACTGGAGCGTAACGCTTTATCTGTTAATATCTCTGGTCTCCTTGGGAGTAGAAAGTCTTTTCATGGCTCTTTGGAAAGGGCTGCATCTCCCCTGTAATCGCCTTCGAGCGGCACGCGGATCGAACCCACGGTTTTCACGCTACGATTTTTTTTAAATGTGTTGCGCGGCGGAGAAAAGACGCGCGCCGGACGTATTTGCGGCTTAATATCTCTTGTCTCATTGGGTGTAGAAAGTCTGTTCATGGCTCTTTGGAAAGGGCTGCATCTCCCCTGTAATCGCCTTCGAGCGGCACGCGGATCGAACCCACGGTTTTCACGCTATGTTTTTTTAAATGTGCTGCGCGGCGGAGAAAATGCGCGCGTCGGACGTCATTGCGGCTTAATATCTCTTGTCTCCTTGGGAGTAGAAAGTCTTTTCATGGCTCTTTGGAAAGGGCTGCATCTCCGCTGTAATCGCCTTTAAGCGGCACGCGGATTGGACCCACCGTTCTTCCGATACGATTTGTTAAATGTGGTGCGCGGCGTAGAAAAGACGCGCGTAGGACGTATTTGCGGCTTAATATCTTTGGGCTCCTTGGGAGTAGGAAGTCTGTTCATGCCTCTTTGGAAAGGGCTGCATCTCCCCTGTAATCGCCTTCGAGCGGCACGCGGATCGAACCCACGGTTTTCACGCTATGATTTTTTTAAATGTGGTGCGCGGCGGAGGAAATGCGCGCGTCGGACGTCATTTCGGCTTAATATCTCTTGTCTCCTTGGGAGTAGAAAGTCTTTTCATGGCTCTTTGGAAAGGGCTGCATCTCCGCTGTAATCGCCTTCGAGCGGCACGCGGATCGAACCCACGGTTTTCACGCTATGATTTTTTTAAATGTGGTGCGCGTCGGAGAAAATGCGCGCGTCGGACGTCATTTCGGCTTAATATCTCTTGTCTCCTTGGGAGTAGAAAGTCTTTTCATGGTTCTTTGGAAAGGGCTGCATCTCCCCTGTAATCGCCTTCGCGCGGCACGCGGATCGGAACCATCCTTATCACGCTACGATTTTTTAATGCCGACAGGGACGGGCCGAAAGCTTGGCAGGTGGCGTTCGTTAGGAAAAGTCATGGACGTGATGCGGACCGAGTTGCAGGCCATTTGGACCTGGCCCGGCCTAGATGTGACCCTTCAAAGTCAGCGCGTTTGTTTAAACTTTCTCCTCCAATTCGTTGCAATTGTACAAGCGTTTCTCGCTCATCCGACTGGAGCGTAACGCTTTATCTGTTAATATCTCTGGTCTCCTTGGGAGTAGAAAGTCTGTTCATGGCTCTTTGGAAAGGGATGCATCTCCCCTGTAATCGACTTTAAGCGGCACGCGGATCGGACCCACCGTTATCACGCTACGATTTTTTAAACGTGGTGCGCGTCGGAGAAAATGCGCGTAATATCTCTTGTCTCCTTGGGAGTAGAAAGTCTGTTCATGGCTCTTTGGAAAGGGCTGTATCTCCCCTGTAATCGCCTTCGAGCGGCACGCGCATCGGAACCATCGTTATCACGCTACGATTTTTTAATGCCGCCAGGGATAGGCCGAAAGCGTGGCAGGTGGCGTTCGTTAGGGACAGTCATGGAGGTGATGCACACCGAGTTGCACGCCATTTGGAGTTGGCCCGGCCTAGATGTGAGCGTTCAAAGTCAGCGCGTTTGTTTAAACTTTCTCCTCCAATTCGTTGCAATTGTACAAGCGTTTCTCGTTCATCCGACTGGAGCGTAACGCTTTATATGTTAATATTTCTGGTCTCCTTGGGAGTAGAAAGTCTGTTCATGGCTCTTTTGAAAGGGATGCATCTCCCCTGTAATCGACTTTAAGCGGCACGCGGATCGGACCCACCGTTCTCACGCTACGATTTTTTAAACGTGGTGCGCGTCGGAGAAAATGCGCGTAATATCTCTTGTCTCCTTGGGAGTAGAAAGTCTGTTCATGGCTCTTTGGAAAGGGCTGTATCTCCCCTGTAATCGCCTTCGAGCGGCACGCGCATCGGAACCATCGTTATCACGCTACGATTTTTTAATGCCGCCAGGGACGGGCCGAAAGCGTGGCAGGTGGCGTTCGTTAGGGACAGTCATGGAGGTGATGCGCACCGAGTTGCACGCCATTTGGAGTTGGCCCGGCCTAGATGTGAGCGTTCAAAGTCAGCGCGTTTGTTTAAACTTTCTCCTCCAATTCGTTGCAATTGTACAAGCGTTTCTCGTTCATCCGACTGGAGCGTAACGCTTTATATGTTAATATTTCTGGTCTCCTTGGGAGTAGAAAGTCTGTTCATGGCTCTTTTGAAAGGGATGCATCTCCCCTGTAATCGCCTTCGAGCGGCACGCGGATCGAACCCACGTTTTTCACGCTACGATTTTTTTTAAATGTGTTGCGCGGCGGAGAAAAGACGCGCGCCGGACGTATTTGCGGCTTAATATCTCTTGTCTCATTGGGTGTAGAAAGTCTGTTCATGGCTCTTTGGAAAGGGCTGCATCTCCCCTGTAATCGCCTTCGAGCGGCACGCGGATCGAACCCACGGTTTTCAAGCTATGATTTTTTTAAATGTGGTGCGCGGCGGAGGAAATGCTCGCGTCGGACGTCATTTCGGCTTAATATCTCTTGTCTCCTTGGGAGTAGAAAGTCTTTTCATGGCTCTTTGGAAAGGGCTGCATCTCCGCTGTAATCGCCTTCGAGCGGCACGCGGATCGAACCCACGGTTTTCACGCTATGATTTTTTTAAATGTGGTGCGCGGCGGAGAAAATGCGCGCGTCGGACGTCATTTCGGCTTAATATCTATTGTCTCCTTGGGAGTAGAAAGTCTTTTCATGGCTCTTTGGAAAGGTTTGCATCTCCCTTGTAATCGCCTTTAAGCGGCACGCGGATTGGACCCACCGTTCTTCCGATACGATTTTTTAAATGTGGTGCGCGGCGTAGAAAAGACGCGCGTCGGACGTCATTTCGGCTTAATATCTCTTGTCTCCTTGGGAGTAGAAAGTCTTTTCATGGCTCTTTGGAAAGGGCTGCATCTCCCCTGTAATCGCCTTTAAGCGGCACGCGGATCGAACCCACGGTTTTCACGCTACGATTTTTTTTAAATGTGTTGCGCGGCGGAGAATAGACGCGCGCCGGACGTATTTGCGGCTTGATATCTCTTGTCTCATTGGGAGTAGAAAGTCTGTTCATGGCTCTTTGGAAAGGGCTGCATCTCCCCTGTAATCGCCTTCGAGCGGCACGCGGATCGAACCCACGGTTTTCACGCTATGATTTTTTTAAATGTGTTGCGCGTCGGAGAAAATGCGCGCGTCGGACGTCATTGCGGCTTAATATCTATTGTCTCCTTGGGAGTAGAAAGTCTTTTCATGGCTCTTTGGAAAGGTTTGCATCTCCCTTGTAATCGCCTTTAAGCGGCACGCGGATTGGACCCACCGTTCTTCCGATACGATTTTTTAAATGTGGTGCGCGGCGTAGAAAAGACGCGCGTAGGACGTATTTGCGGCTTAATATCTTTGGGCTCCTTGGGAGTAGGAAGTCTGTTCATGCCTCTTTGGAAAGGGCTGCATCTCCCCTGTAATCGCCTTCGAGCGGCACGTGGATCGAACCCACGGTTTTCACGCTATGATTTTTTTAAATGTGCTGCGCGGCGGAGAAAATGCGCGCGTCGGACGTCATTGCGGCTTAATATCTCTTGTCTCCTTGGGAGTAGAAAGTCTTTTCATGGTTCTTTGGAAAGGGCTGCATCTCCCCTGTAATCGCCTTCGCGCGGCACGCGGATCGGAACCATCCTTATCACGCTACGATTTTTTAATGCCGACAGGGACGGGCCGAAAGCTTGGCAGGTGGCGTTCGTTAGGAAAAGTCATGGACGTGATGCGGACCGAGTTGCAGGCCATTTGGACCTGGCCCGGCCTAGATGTGAGCCTTCAAAGTCAGCGCGTTTGTTTAAACTTTCTCCTCCAATTCGTTGCAATTGTACAAGCGTTTCTCGCTCATCCGACTGGAGCGTAACGCTTTATCTGTTAATATCTCTGGTCTCCTTGGGAGTAGAAAGTCTGTTCATGGCTCTTTGGAAAGGGCTGCATCTCCCCTGTAATCGCCTTCGAGCGGCACGCGGATCGAACCCACGGTTTTCACGCTATGATTTTTTTAAATGTATTGCGCGTCGGAGAAAATGCGCGCGTCGGACGTCATTGCGGCTTAATATCTCTTGTCTCCTTGGGAGTAGAAAGTCTTTTCATGGCTCTTTGGAAAGGGCTGCATCTCCCCTGTAATCGCCTTCGAGCGGCACGCGGATCGAACCCACGGTTTTCACGCTACGATTTTTTTTAAATGTGTTGCGGCGGAGAAAAGACGCGCGCCGGACGTATTTGCGGCTTAATATCTCTTGTCTCATTGGGTGTAGAAAGTCTGTTCATGGCTCTTTGGAAAGGGATGCATCTCCCCTGTAATCGCCTTTAAGCGGCACGCGGATCAGACCCACCGTTCTCACGCTAAGATTTTTTAAACGTGGTGCGCGTCGGAGAAAATGCGCGTAATATCTCTTGTCTCCTTGGGAGTAGAAAGTCTGTTCATGGCTCTTTGGAAAGGGCTGTATCTCCCCTGTAATCGCCTTCGAGCGGCACGCGCATCGGAACCATCGTTATCACGCTACGATTTTTTAATGCCGCCAGGGATAGGCCGAAAGCGTGGCAGGTGGCGTTCGTTAGGGACAGTCATGGAGGTGATGCACACCGAGTTGCACGCCATTTGGAGTTGGCCCGGCCTAGATGTGAGCGTTCAAAGTCAGCGCGTTTGTTTAAACTTTCTCCTCCAATTCGTTGCAATTGTACAAGCGTTTCTCGTTCATCCGACTGGAGCGTAACGCTTTATATGTTAATATTTCTGGTCTCCTTGGGAGTAGAAAGTCTGTTCATGGCTCTTTTGAAAGGGATGCATCTCCCCTGTAATCGCCTTCGAGCGGCACGCGGATCGAACCCACGTTTTTCACGCTACGATTTTTTTTAAATGTGTTGCGCGGCGGAGGAAATGCGCGCGTCGGACGTCATTGCGGCTTAATATCTCTTGTCTCCTTGGGAGTAGAAAGTCTTTTCATGGCTCTTTGGAAAGGGCTGCATCTCCGCTGTAATCGCCTTTAAGCGGCACGCGGATTGGACCCACCGTTCTTCCGATACGATTTTTTAAATGTGGTGCGCGGCGTAGAAAAGACGCGCGTAGGACGTATTTGCGGCTTAATATCTTTGGGCTCCTTGGGAGTAGGAAGTCTGTTCATGCCTCTTTGGAAAGGGCTGCATCTCCCCTGTAATCGCCTTCGAGCGGCACGCGGATCGAACCCACGGTTTTCACGCTATGATTTTTTTAAATGTGGTGCACGTCGGAGAAAATGCGCGCGTCGGACGTCATTTCGGCTTAATATCTATTGTCTCCTTGGGAGTAGAAAGTCTTTTCATGGCTCTTTGGAAAGGTTTGCATCTCCCTTGTAATCGCCTTTAAGCGGCACGCGGATTGGACCCACCGTTCTTCCGATACGATTTTTTAAATGTGGTGCGCGGCGTAGAAAAGACGCGCGTAGGACGTATTTGCGGCTTAATATCTTTGGGCTCCTTGGGAGTAGGAAGTCTGTTCATGCCTCTTTGGAAAGGGCTGCATCTCCCCTGTAATCGCCTTCGAGCGGCACGTGGATCGAACCCACGGTTTTCACGCTATGATTTTTTTAAATGTGCTGCGCGGCGGAGAAAATGCGCGCGTCGGACGTCATTGCGGCTTAATATCTCTTGTCTCCTTGGGAGTAGAAAGTCTTTTCATGGTTCTTTGGAAAGGGCTGCATCTCCCCTGTAATCGCCTTCGCGCGGCACGCGGATCGGAACCATCCTGATCACGCTACGATTTTTTAATGCCGACAGGGACGGGCCGAAAGCTTGGCAGGTGGCGTTCGTTAGGAAAATTCATGGACGTGATGCGGACCGAGTTGCAGGCCATTTGTACCTGGCCCGGCCTAGATGTGAGCCTTCAAAGTCAGCGCGTTTGTTTAAACTTTCTCCTCCAATTCGTTGCAATTGTACAAGCGTTTCTCGCTCATCCGACTGGAGCGTAACGCTTTATCTGTTAATATTTCTGGTCTCCTTGGGAGTAGAAAGTCTGTTCATGGCTCTTTTGAAAGGGATGCATCTCCCCTGTAATCGCCTTCGAGCGGCACGCGGATCGAACCCACGTTTTTCACGCTACGATTTTTTTTAAATGTGTTGCCCGGCGGAGGAAATGCGCGCGTCGGACGTCATTTCGGCTTAATATCTCTTGTCTCCTTGGGAGTAGAAAGTCTTTTCATGGCTCTTTGGAAAGGGCTGCATCTCCGCTGTAATCGCCTTTAAGCGGCACGCGGATTGGACCCACCGTTCTTCCGATACGATTTTTTAAATGTGGTGCGCGGCGTAGAAAAGACGCGCGTAGGACGTATTTGCGGCTTAATATCTTTGGGCTCCTTGGGAGTAGGAAGTCTGTTCATGCCTCTTTGGAAAGGGCTGCATCTCCCCTGTAATCGCCTTCGAGCGGCACGCGGATCGAACCCACGGTTTTCACGCTATGATTTTTTTAAATGTGGTGCACGTCGGAGAAAATGCGCGCGTCGGACGTCATTTCGGCTTAATATCTATTGTCTCCTTGGGAGTAGAAAGTCTTTTCATGGCTCTTTGGAAAGGTTTGCATCTCCCTTGTAATCGCCTTTAAGCGGCACGCGGATTGGACCCACCGTTCTTCCGATACGATTTTTTAAATGTGGTGCGCGGCGTAGAAAAGACGCGCGTAGGACGTATTTGCGGCTTAATATCTTTGGGCTCCTTGGGAGTAGGAAGTCTGTTCATGCCTCTTTGGAAAGGGCTGCATCTCCCCTGTAATCGCCTTCGATCGGCACGTGGATCGAACCCACGGTTTTCACGCTACGATTTTTTAAACGTGCTGCGCGTCGGAGAAAATGCGCGTAATATCTCTTGTCTCCTTGGGAGTAGAAAGTCTGTTCATGGCTCTTTGGAAAGGGCTGTATCTCCCCTGTAATCGCCTTCGAGCGGCACGCGCATCGGAACCATCGTTATCACGCTACGATTTTTTAATGCCGCCAGGGACGGGCCGAAAGCGTGGCAGGTGGCGTTCGTTAGGGACAGTCATGGAGGTGATGCGCACCGAGTTGCACGCCATTTGGAGTTGGCCCGGCCTAGATGTGAGCGTTCAAAGTCAGCGCGTTTGTTTAAACTTTCTCCTCCAATTCGTTGCAATTGTACAAGCGTTTCTCGTTCATCCGACTGGAGCGTAACGCTTTATATGTTAATATTTCTGGTCTCCTTGGGAGTAGAAAGTCTGTTCATGGCTCTTTTGAAAGGGATGCATCTCCCCTGTAATCGCCTTCGAGCGGCACGCGGATCGAACCCACGTTTTTCACGCTACGATTTTTTTTAAATGTGTTGCGCGGCGGAGAAAAGACGCGCGCCGGACGTATTTGCGGCTTAATATCTCTTGTCTCATTGGGTGTAGAAAGTCTGTTCATGGCTCTTTGGAAAGGGCTGCATCTCCCCTGTAATCGCCTTCGAGCGGCACGCGGATCGAACCCACGGTTTTCAAGCTATGATTTTTTTAAATGTGGTGCGCGGCGGAGGAAATGCGCGCGTCGGACGTCATTTCGGCTTAATATCTCTTGTCTCCTTGGGAGTAGAAAGTCTTTTCATGGCTCTTTGGAAAGGGCTGCATCTCCGCTGTAATCGCCTTCGAGCGGCACGCGGATCGAACCCACGGTTTTCACGCTATGATTTTTTTAAATGTGGTGCGCGGCGGAGAAAATGCGCGCGTCGGACGTCATTTCGGCTTAATATCTCTTGTCTCCTTGGGAGTAGAAAGTCTTTTCATGGCTCTTTGGAAAGGTTTGCATCTCCCTTGTAATCGCCTTTAAGCGGCACGCGGATTGGACCCACCGTTCTTCCGATACGATTTTTTAAATGTGGTGCGCGGCGTAGAAAAGACGCGCGTCGGACGTCATTTCGGCTTAATATCTCTTGTCTCCTTGGGAGTAGAAAGTCTTTTCATGGCTCTTTGGAAAGGGCTGCATCTCCCCTGTAATCGCCTTTAAGCGGCACGCGGATCGAACCCACGGTTTTCACGCTACGATTTTTTTTTAAATGTGTTGCGCGGCGGAGAATAGACGCGCGCCGGACGTATTTGCGGCTTGATATCTCTTGTCTCATTGGGAGTAGAAAGTCTGTTCATGGCTCTTTGGAAAGGGCTGCATCTCCCCTGTAATCGCCTTCGCGCGGCACGCGGATCGGAACCATCCTTATCACGCTACGATTTTTTAATGCCGACAGGGACGGGCGGAAAGCTTGGCAGGTGGCGTTCGTTAGGAAAAGTCATGGACGTGATGCGGACCGAGTTGCAGGCCATTTGGACCTGGCCCGGCCTAGATGTGAGCCTTCAAAGTCAGCGCGTTTGTTTAAACTTTCTCCTCCAATTCGTTGCAATTGTACAAGCGTTTCTCGCTCATCCGACTGGAGCGTAACGCTTTATCTGTTAATATCTCTGGTCTCCTTGGGAGTAGAAAGTCTGTTCATGGCTCTTTGGAAAGGGCTGCATCTCCCCTGTAATCGCCTTCGAGCGGCACGCGGATCGAAACCACGGTTTTCACGCTATGATTTTTTTAAATGTGTTGCGCGTCGGAGAAAATGCGCGCGTCTGACGTCATTGCAGCTTAATATCTCTTGTCTCCTTGGGAGTAGAAAGTCTTTTCATGGCTCTTTGGAAAGGGCTGCATCTCCGCTGTAATCGCCTTCGAGCGGCACGCGGATCGAACCCACGGTTTTCACGCTATGATTTTTTTAAATGTGGTGCGCGGCGGAGAAAATGCGCGCGTCGGACGTCATTTCGGCTTAATATCTATTGTCTCCTTGGGAGTAGAAAGTCTTTTCATGGCTCTTTGGAAAGGTTTGCATCTCCCTTGTAATCGCCTTTAAGCGGCACGCGGATTGGACCCACCGTTCTTCCGATACGATTTTTTAAATGTGGTGCGCGGCGTAGAAAAGACGCGCGTAGGACGTATTTGCGGCTTAATATCTTTGGGCTCCTTGGGAGTAGGAAGTCTGTTCATGCCTCTTTGGAAAGGGCTGCATCTCCCCTGTAATCGCCTTCGAGCGGCACGCGGATCGAACCCACGGTTTTCACGCTATGATTTTTTTAAATGTGCTGCGCGGCGGAGAAAATGCGCGCGTCGGATGTCATTGCGGCTTAATATCTCGTTTCCTTGGGAGTAGAAAGTCTTTTCATGGTTCTTTGGAAAGGGTTGCATCTCCCCTGTAATCGCCTTTAAGCGGCACGCAGATCGGACCCATCGTTCTCACGCTACGATTTTTTAAAATCCGCCAGGGACGGAACGAACGCTTGGCAGGTGGCGTTCGTGACGGACAGTCAAGCAGTTAATGCGCACCGAGCTGCAGGCCATTTGGACCTGGCCCAGCCTAGATGTGAGTATTCAAAGTCAGCACGTTTGTTTCAAAGTTCTCCACCAATTCGTTGTAATTGCGTGTGTGCGCGTGAACACCAGGTTTGTGGAGGAGTTCGTCCTTGGACTGTACAAGGGGAGACAGTGTGTGGCCTGGCTGCGTGAGGTTGCAGTTTGCTGGGCATGAGAGATTGGCATGTGGTGCCCTGGAGGTGTGGTTGTTCCAGGACGGGCATGGTGGGGTAGTGTGGCTGGGTGATGGTGCGCTTCACTGGGGATGTGGTTGTGAGTTGCAGGCCCATTCCTTTGAATGACAGAAAGGATCTGATTTGTTTCCAGGTTTAAACGTACTTTGCTGGGTATGACTGTGTGACCTCTTGTGCCTGGAAGTCTGGTTGTAGTATTATTTAAAGGGTCAAACTGTGCCCTGTAAACCGCACTGTGCCCTTCTGTGAAGAGCAAAGATGGTAAGGAAATCTCACAATTAATATCGTGATATGTCATCAGCTTGGCAAACGTCACATCCGGGTCAATCCAACACCATCTCAGCCTGCAGATGGCGTAAGTTTACACGACGGATTCTTTTATTCTCTTCAACGACAAAACTCAGCTCTATACACCAAAAATATGGCTGATTAAAATGCACGTAAATTAAATTTTGAGTCAATAAAATGCATATGAATTGACGTTTTGACTGATAAGTAGTTTTATTTGACTCAAGTTTAATCAACTTATCTTTCAACTTTATCCATTTTTATTACTTGCCTTATTTATCGTTTATTTGAAGTTTGCGGGCGCAACGTTCTGATTGACATTTTTGCCTCGAGAGGCGGAAGTAACGAAAATTGCTTGGGTTAAACCATGGATTGATTAATTAATGAATGTTATTGGATAAACAAGGCAACTAAAACAGTTACTAATGTTAAGTGATAAAAGAGTCCGGTAACACAAACGGCTTGAGTTAAACGTTAAATGACGTGACACAAAGTTATTCCAATTATTTAATTATATACCACTGTAGTATTTAGTTCACATGCATTTGTTGTTTACACCCTCATAGAAACTCCCTTGGTCATGAATGATCAAACTTGATATTTGATTTTTAAAAATATATCAAATCAAGACTGTTTTAATCCTATCACTTACATTTTCAATTCACAAGCATTTTTTCATGACCAGTTTATATTTTCATGGATTTTTATCAGCTTCGATTTCATCATTTAGAATTTGCTAGTTCCTCCACTCATGTGCCTGAAATGTTACTAAATTAGTAGATTCATTCCTGTTTGAGGAATTCTGGCTTGTGTTTATTGTCTGTGGGCAGAAAGGCTTTCCTAGATGCCAACTGGCAAAATGTTCCAAGATTTCTAAGAAATTATTAAACTTCCCTGAAAAAAACACACACACACAAAAACCAAATAAGTAAGCTGAGAGAACTAAAACGAAAGCTATAAATACAACTTGACAGTTTTCAGCAGCAGGCGAATTTGTACGGTTACTGAGCTGCTAGCTAGCTAGCGAGCTACCGGCTGCAAGGTTAACAGTGCAAAGTCAGTAGCTAGCTAGCTAGCTACAGTAGCTACTACTAGCTAGCTACTGACTTTGCACTGTTAAAAGTGCTTCCGGTAGCTAGCTAGCTACAGTAGCTACTACTAGCTAGCTACTGACTTTGCACTGTTAAAAGTGCTTCCGGTAGCTAGCTAGCTACAGTAGCTACTACTAGCTAGCTCCTGACTTTGCACTGTTAAAAGTGCTTCCGGTAGCTAGCTAGCTAGCTAGGTAGCTTGGTAATGGCTTTGCACTGTTAACCGTGCAGCCGGTAACTAGCGGTATCTAGTGGTTTAAATGCTTGCGGTTTAAATGCTTGGTGGACATTTGATTGTATGGTTTACTGAGCTGATAGCTAGCTAGCTAGCTACGGTTACTGAGCTGAAAGCTAGCTAGCTACTTTACTGGGTATGATTCTGTGAGCTCCTGGGCTTGCAGGTCTGTTTCTAGTTTTGGTTAAAGGGTCAAACTGCGTGAAGTGTGCCCAGGCCCAGAGCTACTTTGCTGGGCATGACTGTGTGACCTCTTGGGCCTGGAAGTCTGGTTGTAGTATGATTTTAAAGGGTCAAATGGTCTCCATTGTGTGTCCAGGTTTAAGGCTACTTTGCTGGGCATGTGATTTGGACCCATCGGGTACGGAAGCCTGTCCGTTACGTGCTCGTTTTCCACGCCTTCAGCGCAGGTAGCCTGCGAATTTAAAACCGACGTGCATTTTATTCTTTTCCCCTTTTATCCTTTCATATCTCTCCGCTACCTTGGAGAAGAGAGACGCACACGGGTAAATATCTGTAAATATCTGTATAATATGTAAATAAAAGGAAGAAGTGGTTGTGTAGTGTAGTCGTTTGATTATAAATAATCTCATAATAATTTTATCCACAAATTCTTATACATTTATACATGTTTATCTCTCTGTGTGTGTGTGTGGGGTTCTGTGTCACTAGTGGGGCCTGTGGCCCGATTGGAGTGTTTGCGGTGTGAGAAGGAGGAGTTGGAGAACAATTTGTTGGAGCAGCTGAAGGAGTTGAGGTTGCAGAAGCAGAAGGAGCTGCAGGTTCTTCAGGAGATGCTGAAACACAAGCAGCAGGAGGAGACTGAGCTCCTGCAGAAACAGCAGGAGGAGGAGGAGCATAACAGGTCCATCAAGAGTAAGTACTATGGAAATGCAATAATACTAACATAACTAATAATGAATGTTAGCCTTTAGGCTCCAATAAAAGTGATACTAATATATGTATAGTACTATATATATTATATTTTGTATATTCAGTAGTAATTATGTAGTATATACAATCTGTGTTATATCCAGCAGTAATGATACTTGCTCTGGCAGATATGAAAATGGCCTGTGAACAGGAGAAGAAATCTCTGGAGGAAGAACTTGAGAAGCTCAAACTGTCACTGCAGGTAGAGATCCCTTATAGTGTCAGTACACATCCACCAGTAGCTCCACCTTTCACTTATAACGTCAGTACACATTCAGTACACATTCCCACCTTTCCATTGTACTGGCTGTAGTGATGATTTTTGTGTGTGTTATACCAGCCCATAGAGGAGGACATTGAGTCTGAAAGTGGCGCTGGAGATGAAGAACCAGGAGATCAAAGATCAGCACGATCTTTTGGTCAAACTATATACTCTGTATGTATACTATATACTCTGTATGTAGTACCTGGTTTAACACTATATCCTCTGTATATATACTTTATACTGTTTATGTAGTACCTGGTTTAACACTATACCCTCAGCTTACTCTAGTCTGCAGATGTGAAGAAATTAAACAGAATGTGTATCTGTGTATATGTGCGCACCTGTATGTGTCTGGTTTAGTTTTATTTAAACGGTCAAACTGCGTCATGTGTGCCCAGGCCCAGAGCTACTTTGCTGGGCATGACTGTGTGACCTCTTGGGCCTGGAAGTCTGGTTGTAGTATGATTTTAAAGGGTCAAATGGTCTCCATTGTGTGTCCAGGTTTAAGGCTACTTTGCTGGGCATGTGATTTGGACCCATCGGGTACGGAAGCCTTTCCGTCACGTGCTCGTTTTCCACGCCTTCAGCGCAGGTAGCCTGCGAATTTAAAACCGACGTGCATTTTATTCTTTTCCCCTTTTATCCTTTCATATCTCTCCGCTACCTTGGAGAAGAGAGACGCACGCGGGTAAATAAAATGTAAATATCTGTACATATCTGTATAATATCTAAATAAAAGGAAGAAGTGGTTGTATAGTGTAGTCGTTTGATTATAAATAATCTCATAATAATTTTATCCTCAAATTCTTATACATTTATACATGTTTATCTCTCTCTTTCTGTGTGTGTGTGTGTGTGTGTGTGTGTGTGTGTGGGGTTCTGTGTCACTAGTGGGGCCTGTGGCCCGATTGGAGTGTTTGCGGTGTGAGAAGGAGGAGTTGGAGAACAGTTTGTTGGAGCAGCTGAAGGAGTTGAGGTTGCAGAAGGAGCTGCAGGTTCTTCAGGAGATGCTGAAACACAAGCAGCAGGAGGAGACAGAGCTCCTGCAGAAACAGCAGGAGGAGGAGGAGCATAACAGGTCCATCAAGAGTAAGTACTATGGAAATGCAATAATACTAACATAACTAATAATGAATGTTAGCCTTTAGGCTCCAATAAAAGTGACACTAATATATGTATAGTACTATATATATTATATTTTATATATTCAGTAGTAATTATGTAGTATATACAATCTGTGTTATATCCAGCAGTAATGATACTTGCTCTGGCAGATATGAAAATGGCCTGTGAACAGGAGAAGAAATCTCTGGAGGAAGAACTTGAGAAGCTCAGACTGTCACTGCAGGTAGAGATCCCTTATAGTGTCAGTACACATCCACCAGTAGCTCCACCTTTCACTTATAACGTCAGTACACATTCAGTACACATTCCCACCTTTCCATTGTACTGGCTGTAGTGATGATTCGTGTGTGTTTTGTACCAGCCCATAGAGGAGGACATTATGAGTCTGAAAGTAGCGCTGGAGATGAAGAACCAGGAGATCAAAGATCAGCACGATCTTTTGGTCAAACTATATACTCTGTATGTATACTATATACTCTGAATGTAGTACCTGGTTTAACACTATATCCTCTGTATATATACTATATACTGTTTATGTAGTACCTGGTTTAACACTATACCCTCAGCTTACTCTAGTCTGCAGATGTGAAGAAATTAAACAGAATGTGTATCTGTGTATATGTGCCCACCTGTATGTGTCTGGTTTAGTTTTATTTAAACGGTCAAACTGCGTCATGTGTGCCCAGGCCCAGAGCTACTTTGCTGGGCATGACTGTGTGACCTCTTGGGCCTGGAAGTCTGGTTGTAGTATGATTTTAAAGGGTCAAATGGTCTCCATTGTGTGTCCAGGTTTAAGGCTACTTTGCTGGGCATGTGATTTGGACCCATCGGGTACGGAAGCCTTTCCGTCACGTGCTCGTTTTCCACGCCTTCAGCGCAGGTAGCCTGCGAATTTAAAACCGACGTGCATTTTATTCTTTTCCCCTTTTATCCTTTAATATCTCTCTGCTACCTTGGAGAAGAGAGACGCACGCGGGTAAATAAAATGTAAATATCTCTAAATGTCTGTATAATATGTAAATAAAAGGAAGATGTGGTTGTATAGTGTAGTCGTTTGATTATAAATAATCTCATAGTAATTTTATCCACAAATTCTTATACATTTATACATGTTTATCTCTCTCTGTGTGTGTGTGTGTGTGTCTGTGTGTGTGTGTGTGTGGTTCTGTGTCACTAGTGGGGCCTGTGGCCCGATTGGAGTGTTTGCAGTGTGAGAAGGAGGAGTTGGAGAACAATTTGTTGGAGCAGCTGAAGGAGTTGAGGTTGCAGAAGCAGAAAGAGCTGCAGGTTCTTCAGGAGATGCTGAAACACAAGCAGCAAGAGGAGACAGAGCTCCTGCAGAAACAGCAGGAGGAGGAGGAGCATAACAGGTCCATCAAGAGTAAGTACTATGGAAATGCAATAATACTAACATAACTAATAATGAATGTTAGCCTTTAGGCTCCAATAAAAGTGACACTAATATATGTATAGTACTATATATATTATATTTTATATATTCAGTAGTAATTATGTAGTATATACAATCTGTGTTATATCCAGCAGTAATGATACTTGCTCTGGCAGATATGAAAATGGCCTGTGAACAGGAGAAGAAATCTCTGGAGGAAGAACTTGAGAAGCTCAGACTGTCACTGCAGGTAGAGATCCCTTATAGTGTCAGTACACATCCACCAGTAGCTCCACCTTTCACTTATAACGTCAGTACACATTCAGTACACATTCCCACCTTTCCATTGTACTGGCTGTAGTGATGATGCGTGTGTGTTTTATACCAGCCCATAGAGGAGGACATTATGAGTCTGAAAGTAGCGCTGGAGATGAAGAACCAGGAGATCAAAATTCAGCACGATCTTTTGGTCAAACTATATACTCTGTATGTATACTATATACTCTGTATGTAGTACCTGGTTTAACACTATATCCTCTGTATATATACTATATACTGTTTATGTAGTACCTGGTTTAACACTATACCCTCAGCTTACTCTAGTCTGCAGATGTGAAGAAATTAAACAGAATGTGTATCTGTGTATATGTGCCCACCTGTATGTGTCTGGTTTAGTTTTATTTAAACGGTCAAACTGCGTCATGTGTGCCGAGGCCCAGAGCTACTTTGCTGGGCATGACTGTGTGACCTCTTGGGCCTGGAAGTCTGGTTGTAGTATGATTTTAAAGGGTCAAATGGTCTCCATTGTGTGTCCAGGTTTAAGGCTACTTTGCTGGGCATGTGATTTGGACCCATCGGGTACGGAAGCCTTTCCGTCACGTGCTCGTTTTCCACGCCTTCAGCGCAGGTAGCCTGCGAATTTAAAACCGACGTGCATTTTATTCTTTTCCCCTTTTATCCTTTCATATCTCTCCGCTACCTTGGAGAAGAGAGACGCACGCGGGTAAATAAAATGTAAATATCTGTACATATCTGTATAATATCTAAATAAAAGGAAGAAGTCTTTGTATAGTGTAGTCATTTGATTATAAATAATCTCATAATAATTTTATCCTCATATTCTTATACATTTATACATGTTTATCTCTCTCTCTGTGTGTGTGTGTGTGTGTGTGTGTGTGTGTGTGTGTGTGTGTGGTTCTGTGTCACTAGTGGGGCCTGTGGCCCGATTGGAGTGTTTGCGGTGTGAGAAGGAGGAGTTGGAGAACAATTTGTTGGAGCAGCTGAAGGAGTTGAGGTTGCAGAAGCAGAAAGAGCTGCAGGTTCTTCAGGAGATGCTGAAACACAAGCAGCAAGAGGAGACAGAGCTCCTGCAGAAACAGCAGGAGGAGGAGGAGCATAACAGGTCCATCAAGAGTAAGTACTATGGAAATGCAATAATACTAACATAACTAATAATGAATGTTAGCCTTTAGGCTCCAATAAAAGTGACACTAATATATGTATAGTACTATATATATTATATTTTATATATTCAGTAGTAATTATGTAGTATATACAATCTGTGTTATATCCAGCAGTAATGATACTTGCTCTGGCAGATATGAAAATGGCCTGTGAACAGGAGAAGAAATCTCTGGAGGAAGAACTTGAGAAGCTCAGACTGTCACTGCAGGTAGAGATCCCTTATAGTGTCAGTACACATCCACCAGTAGCTCCACCTTTCACTTATAACGTCAGTACACATTCAGTACACATTCCCACCTTTCCATTGTACTGGCTGTAGTGATGATGCGTGTGTGTTTTATACCAGCCCATAGAGGAGGACATTATGAGTCTGAAAGTAGCGCTGGAGATGAAGAACCAGGAGATCAAAATTCAGCACGATCTTTTGGTCAAACTATATACTCTGTATGTATACTATATACTCTGTATGTAGTACCTGGTTTAACACTATATCCTCTGTATATATACTATATACTGTTTATGTAGTACCTGGTTTAACACTATACCCTCAGCTTACTCTAGTCTGCAGATGTGAAGAAATTAAACAGAATGTGTATCTGTGTATATGTGCCCACCTGTATGTGTCTGGTTTAGTTTTATTTAAACGGTCAAACTGCGTCATGTGTGCCCAGGCCCAGAGCTACTTTGCTGGGCATGACTGTGTGACCTCTTGGGCCTGGAAGTCTGGTTGTAGTATGATTTTAAAGGGTCAAATGGTCTCCATTGTGTGTCCAGGTTTAAGGCTACTTTGCTGGGCATGTGATTTGGACCCATCGGGTACGGAAGCCTTTCCGTCACGTGCTCGTTTTCCACGCCTTCAGCGCAGGTAGCCTGCGAATTTAAAACCGACGTGCATTTTATTCTTTTCCCCTTTTATCCTTTCATATCTCTCCGCTACCTTGGAGAAGAGAGACGCACGCGGGTAAATAAAATGTAAATATCTGTACATATCTGTATAATATCTAAATAAAAGGAAGAAGTCTTTGTATAGTGTAGTCATTTGATTATAAATAATCTCATAATAATTTTATCCTCATATTCTTATACATTTATACATGTTTATCTCTCTCTCTGTGTGTGTGTGTGTGTGTGTGTGTGTGTGTGTGTGTGTGTGGTTCTGTGTCACTAGTGGGGCCTGTGGCCCGATTGGAGTGTTTGCGGTGTGAGAAGGAGGAGTTGGAGAACAGTTTGTTGGAGCAGCTGAAGGAGTTGAGGTTGCAGAAGCAGAAGGAGCTGCAGGTTCTTCAGGAGATGCTGAAACACAAGCAGCAGGAGGAGACAGAGCTCCTGCAGAAACAGCAGGAGGAGGAGGAGCATAACAGGTCCATCAAGAGTAAGTACTATGGAAATGCAATAATACTAACATAACTAATAATGAATGTTAGCCTTTAGGCTCCAATAAAAGTGACACTAATATATGTATAGTACTATATATATTATATTTTATATATTCAGTAGTAATTATGTAGTATATACAATCTGTGTTATATCCAGCAGTAATGATACTTGCTCTGGCAGATATGAAAATGGCCTGTGAACAGGAGAAGAAATCTCTGGAGGAAGAACTTGAGAAGCTCAAACTGTCACTGCAGGTAGAGATCCCTTATAGTGTCAGTACACATCCACCAGTACCACCACCTCTCACTTATAACGTCAGTACACATTCAGTACACATTCCCACCTTTCCATTGTACTGGCTGTAGTGATGATTCGTGTCTGTGTTATACCAGCCCATAGAGGAGGACATTGAGTCTGAAAGTGGCGCTGGAGATGAAGAACCAGGAGATCAAAGATCAGCACGATCTTTTGGTCAAACTATATACTCTGTATGTATACTATATACTCTGTATGTAGTACCTGGTTTAACACTATATCCTCTGTATATATACTATATACTGTTTATGTAGTACCTGGTTTAACACTATACCCTCAGCTTACTCTAGTCTGCAGATGTGAAGAAATTAAACAGAATGTGTATCTGTGTATATGTGCGCACCTGTATGTTTCTGGTTGTAGTATTATTTAAAGGGTCAAACTGCGTGAAGTGTTCCCAGGCGCAGAGCTACTTTGATGGGCATGATTCTGTGACCTCTTGGGTCTTGAAATGTGGTGCTTTGAATGATTTAAAGAGTGAAACGGTCTGAAGTGTGCCCACGTTTAAAGCATCCTTGCTGGGCATGACTGTGTGACCTCTTGGGCCTGGAAGTCTGGTTGTAGTATGATTTTAAAGGGTCAAATGGTCTCCATTGTGTGTCCAGGTTTAAGGCTACTTTGCTGGGCATGTGATTTGGACCCATCGGGTACGGAAGCCTTTCCGTCACGTGCTCGTTTTCCACGCCTTCAGCGCAGGTAGCCTGGGAATTTAAAACCGACGTGCATTTTATTCTTTTCCCCTTTTATCCTTTCATATCTCTCCGCTACCTTGGAGAAGAGAGACGCATGCGGGTAAATAAAATGTAAATATCTGTAAATATCTGTATAATATGTAAATAAAAGGAAGAAGTGGTTGTGTAGTGTAGTCGTTTGATTATGAATAATCTCATAATAATTTTATCCACAAATTCTTATACATTTATACATGTTTATCTCTCTCTTTGTGTGTGTGTGTGTGTGTGTGTGTTTGTGTGTGTGTGTGTGGTTCTGTGTCACTAGTGGGGCCTGTGGCCCGATTGGAGTGTTTGCGGTGTGAGAAGGAGGAGTTGGAGAACAGTTTGTTGGAGCAGCTGAAGGAGTTGAGGTTGCAGAAGCAGAAGGAGCTGCAGGTTCTTCAGGAGATGCTGAAACACAAGCAGCAGGAGGAGACAGAGCTCCTGCAGAAACAGCAGGAGGAGGAGGAGCATAACAGGTCCATCAAGAGTAAGTACTATGGAAATGCAATAATACTAACATAATAATGAATGCTAGCCATTAGGCTCCAATAAAAGTGATACTAATATATGTATAGTACTATATATATTATATTTTATATATTCAGTAGTAATTATGTAGTATATACAATCTATGTTATATCCAGCAGTAATGATACTTGCTCTGGCAGATATGAAAATGGCCTGTGAACAGGAGAAGAAATCTCTGGAGGAAGAACTTGAGAAGCTCAGACTGTCACTGCAGGTAGAGATCCCTTATAGTGTCAGTACACATCCACCAGTACCTCCACCTTTCACTTATAACGTCAGTACACATTCAGTACACATTCCCACCTTTCCATTGTACTGGCTGTAGTGATGATTCGTGTGTGTGGGTTATACCAGCCCATAGAGGAGGACATTATGAGTCTGAAAGTGGCGCTGGAGATGAAGAACCAGGAGATCAAAGATCAGCACGATCTTTTGGTCAAACTATATACTCTGTATGTATACTATATACTCTGTATGTAGTACCTGGTTTAACACTATATCCTCTGTATATATACTATATACTGTTTATGTAGTTCCTGGTTTAACACTATACCCTCAGCTTACTCTAGTCTGCAGATGTGAAGAAATTTAAACAGAATGTGTATCTGTGTATATGTGCGCACCTGTATGTGTCTGGTTGTAGTATTATTTAAAGGGTCAAATGGTCTCCATTGTGTGTCCAGGTTTAAGGCTACTTTGCTGGGCATGTGATTTGGACCCATCGGGTACGGAAGCCTTTCCGTCACGTGCTCGTTTTCCACGCCTTCAGCGCAGGTAGCCTGCGAATTTAAAACCGACGTGCATTTTATTCTTTTCCCCTTTTATCCTTTCATATCTCTCCGCTACCTTGGAGAAGAGAGACGCACGCGGGTAAATAAAATGTAAATATCTGTACATATCTGTATAATATCTAAATAAAAGGAAGAAGTGGTTGTATAGTGTAGTCGTTTGATTATAAATAATCTCATAATAATTTTATCCTCATATTCTTATACATTTATACATGTTTATCTCTCTCTCTGTGTGTGTGTGTGTGTGTGTGTGTGTGTGTGTGTGTGTGTGTGTGTGTGGTTCTGTGTCACTAGTGGGGCCTGTGGCCCGATTGGAGTGTTTGCGGTGTGAGAAGGAGGAGTTGGAGAACAGTTTGTTGGAGCAGCTGAAGGAGTTGAGGTTGCAGAAGCAGAAGGAGCTGCAGGTTCTTCAGGAGATGCTGAAACACAAGCAGCAGGAGGAGACAGAGCTCCTGCAGAAACAGCAGGAGGAGGAGGAGCATAACAGGTCCATCAAGAGTAAGTACTATGGAAATGCAATAATACTAACATAACTAATAATGAATGTTAGCCTTTAGGCTCCAATAAAAGTGACACTAATATATGTATAGTACTATATATATTATATTTTATATATTCAGTAGTAATTATGTAGTATATACAATCTGTGTTATATCCAGCAGTAATGATACTTGCTCTGGCAGATATGAAAATGGCCTGTGAACAAGAGAAGAAATCTCTGGAGGAAGAACTTGAGAAGCTCAAATTGTCACTGCAGGTAGAGATCCCTTATAGTGTCAGTACACATCCACCAGTACCACCACCTCTCACTTATAACGTCAGTACACATTCAGTACACATTCCCACCTTTCCATTGTACTGGCTGTAGTGATGATTCGTGTCTGTGTTATACCAGCCCATAGAGGAGGACATTGAGTCTGAAAGTGGCGCTGGAGATGAAGAACCAGGAGATCAAAGATCAGCACGATCTTTTGGTCAAACTATATACTCTGTATGTATACTATATCGAACCCACGGTTTTCACGCTTCGATTTTTTTAAATGTGGTGAGCTGCGGAGAAAAGACGCGCGTCGGACGTCATTGCGGCTTAATATCTCTTGTCTCCTTGGGAGTAGGAAGTCTGTTCATGGCTCTTTGGAAAGGGATGCATCTCCCCTGTAATCGCCTTCGAGCGGCACGCGGATCGAACCCACTGTTTTCACGCTACGATTTTTTATATGTGGTGCGCGGCGGAGAAAATGCGCGCGTCGGACGTCATTGCGGCTTAATATCTCTTGTGTCCTTGGGAGTAGAAAGTATGTTCATGGCTCTTTGGAGAGGGTTGCATCTCCCCTGTAATCGCCTTCGAGCGGCACGCGGATCGGAACCATCGTTATCACGCTACGATTTTTTAATGCCGCCAGGGACGGGCCGAAAGCGTGGCAGGTGGCGTTCGTTAGGGACAGTCATGGAGGTGATGGGCACCGAGCTGCAGGCCGTTTGGACCTGGCCCAGCCTAGATGTGAGTATTCAAAGTCAGCACGTTTGTTTCAAAGTTCTCCACCAATTCGTTGTAATTGCGTGTGTGTGCGTGAACACCAGGTTTGTGGAGGAGTTCGTCCCTGGACGGTACAAGGGGAGACAGTGTGTGGCCTGGCTGCGTGAGGTTGCAGTTTGCTGGGCATGAGAGATTGGCATGTGGTGCCCTGGAGGTGTGGTTGTTCCAGGACGGGCAAGGTGGCGTAGTGTGGCTGGGTGACGGTGCGCTTCACTGGGGATGTGGTTGTGAGTTGCAGGCCCATTCCTTTGAATGACAGAAAGGATCTGATTTGTTTCCAGGTTTAAACGTACTTTGCTGGGTATGACTGTGACCTCTTGGGCCAGGAAGTCTGTTTCTAGTTTTATTTAAACGGTCAAACTGCGTGAAGTGTGCCCAGGCCCAGAGCTACTTTGCTGGGCATGACTGTGTGACCTCTTGGGCCTGGAAGTCTGGTTGTAGTATGATTTTAAAGGGTCAAATGGTCTCCATTGTGTGTCCAGGTTTAAGGCTACTTTGCTGGGCATGTGATTTGGACCCATCGGGTACGGAAGCCTTTCCGTCACGTGCTCGTTTTCCACGCCTTCAGCGCAGGTAGCCTGCGAATTTAAAACCGACGTGCATTTTATTCTTTTCCCCTTTTATCCTTTCATATCTCTCCGCTACCTTGGAGAAGAGAGACGCACGCGGGTAAATAAAATGTAAATATCTGTACATATCTGTATAATATCTAAATAAAAGGAAGAAGTGGTTGTATAGTGTAGTCGTTTGATTATAAATAATCTCATAATAATTTTATCCACAAATTCTTATACATTTATACATGTTTATCTCTCTCTTTGTGTGTGTGTGTGTGTGTGTGGTTCTGTGTCACTAGTGGGGCCTGTGGCCCGATTGGAGTGTTTGCGGTGTGAGAAGGAGGAGTTGGAGAACAGTTTGTTGGAGCAGCTGAAGGAGTTGAGGTTGCAGAAGCAGAAGGAGCTGCAGGTTCTTCAGGAGATGCTGAAACACAAGCAGCAGGAGGAGACAGAGCTCCTGCAGAAACAGCAGGAGGAGGAGGAGCATAACAGGTCCATCAAGAGTAAGTACTATGGAAATGCAATAATACTAACATAATAATGAATGCTAGCCATTAGGCTCCAATAAAAGTGATACTAATATATGTATAGTACTATATATATTATATTTTATATATTCAGTAGTAATTATGTAGTATATACAATCTATGTTATATCCAGCAGTAATGATACTTGCTCTGGCAGATATGAAAATGGCCTGTGAACAGGAGAAGAAATCTCTGGAGGAAGAACTTGAGAAGCTCAGACTGTCACTGCAGGTAGAGATCCCTTATAGTGTCAGTACACATCCACCAGTACCTCCACCTTTCACTTATAACGTCAGTACACATTCAGTACACATTCCCACCTTTCCATTGTACTGGCTGTAGTGATGATTCGTGTGTGTGGGTTATACCAGCCCATAGAGGAGGACATTATGAGTCTGAAAGTGGCGCTGGAGATGAAGAACCAGGAGATCAAAGATCAGCACGATCTTTTGGTCAAACTATATACTCTGTATGTATACTATATACTCTGTATGTAGTACCTGGTTTAACACTATATCCTCTGTATATATACTATATACTGTTTATGTAGTTCCTGGTTTAACACTATACCCTCAGCTTACTCTAGTCTGCAGATGTGAAGAAATTTAAACAGAATGTGTATCTGTGTATATGTGCGCACCTGTATGTGTCTGGTTGTAGTATTATTTAAAGGGTCAAATGGTCTCCATTGTGTGTCCAGGTTTAAGGCTACTTTGCTGGGCATGTGATTTGGACCCATCGGGTACGGAAGCCTTTCCGTCACGTGCTCGTTTTCCACGCCTTCAGCGCAGGTAGCCTGCGAATTTAAAACCGACGTGCATTTTATTCTTTTCCCCTTTTATCCTTTCATATCTCTCCGCTACCTTGGAGAAGAGAGACGCACGCGGGTAAATAAAATGTAAATATCTGTACATATCTGTATAATATCTAAATAAAAGGAAGAAGTGGTTGTATAGTGTAGTCGTTTGATTATAAATAATCTCATAATAATTTTATCCTCATATTCTTATACATTTATACATGTTTATCTCTCTCTCTGTGTGTGTGTGTGTGTGTGTGTGTGTGTGTGTGTGTGTGTGTGTGTGGTTCTGTGTCACTAGTGGGGCCTGTGGCCCGATTGGAGTGTTTGCGGTGTGAGAAGGAGGAGTTGGAGAACAGTTTGTTGGAGCAGCTGAAGGAGTTGAGGTTGCAGAAGCAGAAGGAGCTGCAGGTTCTTCAGGAGATGCTGAAACACAAGCAGCAGGAGGAGACAGAGCTCCTGCAGAAACAGCAGGAGGAGGAGGAGCATAACAGGTCCATCAAGAGTAAGTACTATGGAAATGCAATAATACTAACATAACTAATAATGAATGTTAGCCTTTAGGCTCCAATAAAAGTGACACTAATATATGTATAGTACTATATATATTATATTTTATATATTCAGTAGTAATTATGTAGTATATACAATCTGTGTTATATCCAGCAGTAATGATACTTGCTCTGGCAGATATGAAAATGGCCTGTGAACAAGAGAAGAAATCTCTGGAGGAAGAACTTGAGAAGCTCAAATTGTCACTGCAGGTAGAGATCCCTTATAGTGTCAGTACACATCCACCAGTACCACCACCTCTCACTTATAACGTCAGTACACATTCAGTACACATTCCCACCTTTCCATTGTACTGGCTGTAGTGATGATTCGTGTCTGTGTTATACCAGCCCATAGAGGAGGACATTGAGTCTGAAAGTGGCGCTGGAGATGAAGAACCAGGAGATCAAAGATCAGCACGATCTTTTGGTCAAACTATATACTCTGTATGTATACTATATACTCTGTATGTAGTACCTGGTTTAACACTATATCCTCTGTATATATACTATATACTGTTTATGTAGTACCTGGTTTAACACTATACCCTCAGCTTACTCTAGTCTGCAGATGTGAAGAAATTAAACAGAATGTGTATCTGTGTATATGTGCGCACCTGTATGTTTCTGGTTGTAGTATTATTTAAAGGGTCAAACTGCGTGAAGTGTTCCCAGGCGCAGAGCTACTTTGATGGGCATGATTCTGTGACCTCTTGGGTCTTGAAATGTGGTGCTTTGAATGATTTAAAGAGTGAAACGGTCTGAAGTGTGCCCACGTTTAAAGCATCCTTGCTGGGCATGACTGTGTGACCTCTTGGGCCTGGAAGTCTGGTTGTAGTATGATTTTAAAGGGTCAAATGGTCTCCATTGTGTGTCCAGGTTTAAGGCTACTTTGCTGGGCATGTGATTTGGACCCATCGGGTACGGAAGCCTTTCCGTCACGTGCTCGTTTTCCACGCCTTCAGCGCAGGTAGCCTGCGAATTTAAAACCGACGTGCATTTTATTCTTTTCCCCTTTTATCCTTTAATATCTCTCTGCTACCTTGGAGAAGAGAGACGCACGCGGGTAAATAAAATGTAAATATCTCTAAATGTCTGTATAATATGTAAATAAAAGGAAGATGTGGTTGTATAGTGTAGTCGTTTGATTATAAATAATCTCATAGTAATTTTATCCACAAATTCTTATACATTTATACATGTTTATCTCTCTCTGTGTGTGTGTGTGTGTGTCTGTGTGTGTGTGTGTGTGGTTCTGTGTCACTAGTGGGGCCTGTGGCCCGATTGGAGTGTTTGCAGTGTGAGAAGGAGGAGTTGGAGAACAATTTGTTGGAGCAGCTGAAGGAGTTGAGGTTGCAGAAGCAGAAAGAGCTGCAGGTTCTTCAGGAGATGCTGAAACACAAGCAGCAAGAGGAGACAGAGCTCCTGCAGAAACAGCAGGAGGAGGAGGAGCATAACAGGTCCATCAAGAGTAAGTACTATGGAAATGCAATAATACTAACATAACTAATAATGAATGTTAGCCTTTAGGCTCCAATAAAAGTGACACTAATATATGTATAGTACTATATATATTATATTTTATATATTCAGTAGTAATTATGTAGTATATACAATCTGTGTTATATCCAGCAGTAATGATACTTGCTCTGGCAGATATGAAAATGGCCTGTGAACAGGAGAAGAAATCTCTGGAGGAAGAACTTGAGAAGCTCAGACTGTCACTGCAGGTAGAGATCCCTTATAGTGTCAGTACACATCCACCAGTAGCTCCACCTTTCACTTATAACGTCAGTACACATTCAGTACACATTCCCACCTTTCCATTGTACTGGCTGTAGTGATGATGCGTGTGTGTTTTATACCAGCCCATAGAGGAGGACATTATGAGTCTGAAAGTAGCGCTGGAGATGAAGAACCAGGAGATCAAAATTCAGCACGATCTTTTGGTCAAACTATATACTCTGTATGTATACTATATACTCTGTATGTAGTACCTGGTTTAACACTATATCCTCTGTATATATACTATATACTGTTTATGTAGTACCTGGTTTAACACTATACCCTCAGCTTACTCTAGTCTGCAGATGTGAAGAAATTAAACAGAATGTGTATCTGTGTATATGTGCCCACCTGTATGTGTCTGGTTTAGTTTTATTTAAACGGTCAAACTGCGTCATGTGTGCCCAGGCCCAGAGCTACTTTGCTGGGCATGACTGTGTGACCTCTTGGGCCTGGAAGTCTGGTTGTAGTATGATTTTAAAGGGTCAAATGGTCTCCATTGTGTGTCCAGGTTTAAGGCTACTTTGCTGGGCATGTGATTTGGACCCATCGGGTACGGAAGCCTTTCCGTCACGTGCTCGTTTTCCACGCCTTCAGCGCAGGTAGCCTGCGAATTTAAAACCGACGTGCATTTTATTCTTTTCCCCTTTTATCCTTTCATATCTCTCCGCTACCTTGGAGAAGAGAGACGCACGCGGGTAAATAAAATGTAAATATCTGTACATATCTGTATAATATCTAAATAAAAGGAAGAAGTCTTTGTATAGTGTAGTCATTTGATTATAAATAATCTCATAATAATTTTATCCTCATATTCTTATACATTTATACATGTTTATCTCTCTCTCTGTGTGTGTGTGTGTGTGTGTGTGTGTGTGTGTGTGTGTGTGGTTCTGTGTCACTAGTGGGGCCTGTGGCCCGATTGGAGTGTTTGCGGTGTGAGAAGGAGGAGTTGGAGAACAGTTTGTTGGAGCAGCTGAAGGAGTTGAGGTTGCAGAAGCAGAAGGAGCTGCAGGTTCTTCAGGAGATGCTGAAACACAAGCAGCAGGAGGAGACAGAGCTCCTGCAGAAACAGCAGGAGGAG
Organism: Electrophorus electricus; assembly: GCF_041902795.1. Lineage (NCBI taxonomy): Eukaryota > Metazoa > Chordata > Actinopteri > Gymnotiformes > Gymnotidae > Electrophorus > Electrophorus electricus. Next base: position 933,510 of record NW_027658746.1, on the reverse strand, counting down.
GAGGAGCATAACAGGTCCATCAAGAGTAAGTACTATGGAAATGCAATAATACTAACATAACTAATAATGAATGTTAGCCTTTAGGCTCCAATAAAAGTGACACTAATATATGTATAGTACTATATATATTATATTTTATATATTCAGTAGTAATTATGTAGTATATACAATCTGTGTTATATCCAGCAGTAATGATACTTGCTCTGGCAGATATGAAAATGGCCTGTGAACAGGAGAAGAAATCTCTGGAGGAAGAACTTGAGAAGCTCAAACTGTCACTGCAGGTAGAGATCCCTTATAGTGTCAGTACACATCCACCAGTACCACCACCTCTCACTTATAACGTCAGTACACATTCAGTACACATTCCCACCTTTCCATTGTACTGGCTGTAGTGATGATTCGTGTCTGTGTTATACCAGCCCATAGAGGAGGACATTGAGTCTGAAAGTGGCGCTGGAGATGAAGAACCAGGAGATCAAAGATCAGCACGATCTTTTGGTCAAACTATATACTCTGTATGTATACTATATACTCTGTATGTAGTACCTGGTTTAACACTATATCCTCTGTATATATACTATATACTGTTTATGTAGTACCTGGTTTAACACTATACCCTCAGCTTACTCTAGTCTGCAGATGTGAAGAAATTAAACAGAATGTGTATCTGTGTATATGTGCGCACCTGTATGTTTCTGGTTGTAGTATTATTTAAAGGGTCAAACTGCGTGAAGTGTTCCCAGGCGCAGAGCTACTTTGATGGGCATGATTCTGTGACCTCTTGGGTCTTGAAATGTGGTGCTTTGAATGATTTAAAGAGTGAAACGGTCTGAAGTGTGCCCACGTTTAAAGCATCCTTGCTGGGCATGACTGTGTGACCTCTTGGGCCTGGAAGTCTGGTTGTAGTATGATTTTAAAGGGTCAAATGGTCTCCATTGTGTGTCCAGGTTTAAGGCTACTTTGCTGGGCATGTGATTTGGACCCATCGGGTACGGAAGCCTTTCCGTCACGTGCTCGTTTTCCACGCCTTCAGCGCAGGTAGCCTGGGAATTTAAAACCGACGTGCATTTTATTCTTTTCCCCTTTTATCCTTTCATATCTCTCCGCTACCTTGGAGAAGAGAGACGCATGCGGGTAAATAAAATGTAAATATCTGTAAATATCTGTATAATATGTAAATAAAAGGAAGAAGTGGTTGTGTAGTGTAGTCGTTTGATTATGAATAATCTCATAATAATTTTATCCACAAATTCTTATACATTTATACATGTTTATCTCTCTCTTTGTGTGTGTGTGTGTGTGTGTGTGTGTGTGTGTGTGTGTGTGGTTCTGTGTCACTAGTGGGGCCTGTGGCCCGATTGGAGTGTTTGCGGTGTGAGAAGGAGGAGTTGGAGAACAGTTTGTTGGAGCAGCTGAAGGAGTTGAGGTTGCAGAAGCAGAAGGAGCTGCAGGTTCTTCAGGAGATGCTGAAACACAAGCAGCAGGAGGAGACAGAGCTCCTGCAGAAACAGCAGGAGGAGGAGGAGCATAACAGGTCCATCAAGAGTAAGTACTATGGAAATGCAATAATACTAACATAATAATGAATGCTAGCCATTAGGCTCCAATAAAAGTGATACTAATATATGTATAGTACTATATATATTATATTTTATATATTCAGTAGTAATTATGTAGTATATACAATCTATGTTATATCCAGCAGTAATGATACTTGCTCTGGCAGATATGAAAATGGCCTGTGAACAGGAGAAGAAATCTCTGGAGGAAGAACTTGAGAAGCTCAGACTGTCACTGCAGGTAGAGATCCCTTATAGTGTCAGTACACATCCACCAGTACCTCCACCTTTCACTTATAACGTCAGTACACATTCAGTACACATTCCCACCTTTCCATTGTACTGGCTGTAGTGATGATTCGTGTGTGTGGGTTATACCAGCCCATAGAGGAGGACATTATGAGTCTGAAAGTGGCGCTGGAGATGAAGAACCAGGAGATCAAAGATCAGCACGATCTTTTGGTCAAACTATATACTCTGTATGTATACTATATACTCTGTATGTAGTACCTGGTTTAACACTATATCCTCTGTATATATACTATATACTGTTTATGTAGTTCCTGGTTTAACACTATACCCTCAGCTTACTCTAGTCTGCAGATGTGAAGAAATTTAAACAGAATGTGTATCTGTGTATATGTGCGCACCTGTATGTGTCTGGTTGTAGTATTATTTAAAGGGTCAAATGGTCTCCATTGTGTGTCCAGGTTTAAGGCTACTTTGCTGGGCATGTGATTTGGACCCATCGGGTACGGAAGCCTTTCCGTCACGTGCTCGTTTTCCACGCCTTCAGCGCAGGTAGCCTGCGAATTTAAAACCGACGTGCATTTTATTCTTTTCCCCTTTTATCCTTTCATATCTCTCCGCTACCTTGGAGAAGAGAGACGCACGCGGGTAAATAAAATGTAAATATCTGTACATATCTGTATAATATCTAAATAAAAGGAAGAAGTGGTTGTATAGTGTAGTCGTTTGATTATAAATAATCTCATAATAATTTTATCCTCATATTCTTATACATTTATACATGTTTATCTCTCTCTCTGTGTGTGTGTGTGTGTGTGTGTGTGTGTGTGTGTGTGTGTGTGTGTGTGTGGTTCTGTGTCACTAGTGGGGCCTGTGGCCCGATTGGAGTGTTTGCGGTGTGAGAAGGAGGAGTTGGAGAACAGTTTGTTGGAGCAGCTGAAGGAGTTGAGGTTGCAGAAGCAGAAGGAGCTGCAGGTTCTTCAGGAGATGCTGAAACACAAGCAGCAGGAGGAGACAGAGCTCCTGCAGAAACAGCAGGAGGAGGAGGAGCATAACAGGTCCATCAAGAGTAAGTACTATGGAAATGCAATAATACTAACATAACTAATAATGAATGTTAGCCTTTAGGCTCCAATAAAAGTGACACTAATATATGTATAGTACTATATATATTATATTTTATATATTCAGTAGTAATTATGTAGTATATACAATCTGTGTTATATCCAGCAGTAATGATACTTGCTCTGGCAGATATGAAAATGGCCTGTGAACAAGAGAAGAAATCTCTGGAGGAAGAACTTGAGAAGCTCAAATTGTCACTGCAGGTAGAGATCCCTTATAGTGTCAGTACACATCCACCAGTACCACCACCTCTCACTTATAACGTCAGTACACATTCAGTACACATTCCCACCTTTCCATTGTACTGGCTGTAGTGATGATTCGTGTCTGTGTTATACCAGCCCATAGAGGAGGACATTGAGTCTGAAAGTGGCGCTGGAGATGAAGAACCAGGAGATCAAAGATCAGCACGATCTTTTGGTCAAACTATATACTCTGTATGTATACTATATCGAACCCACGGTTTTCACGCTTCGATTTTTTTAAATGTGGTGAGCTGCGGAGAAAAGACGCGCGTCGGACGTCATTGCGGCTTAATATCTCTTGTCTCCTTGGGAGTAGGAAGTCTGTTCATGGCTCTTTGGAAAGGGATGCATCTCCCCTGTAATCGCCTTCGAGCGGCACGCGGATCGAACCCACTGTTTTCACGCTACGATTTTTTATATGTGGTGCGCGGCGGAGAAAATGCGCGCGTCGGACGTCATTGCGGCTTAATATCTCTTGTGTCCTTGGGAGTAGAAAGTATGTTCATGGCTCTTTGGAGAGGGTTGCATCTCCCCTGTAATCGCCTTCGAGCGGCACGCGGATCGGAACCATCGTTATCATGCTACGATTTTTTAATGCCGCCAGGGACGGGCCGAAAGCGTGGCAGGTGGCGTTCGTTAGGGACAGTCATGGAGGTGATGGGCACCGAGCTGCAGGCCGTTTGGACCTGGCCCAGCCTAGATGTGAGTATTCAAAGTCAGCACGTTTGTTTCAAAGTTCTCCACCAATTCGTTGTAATTGCGTGTGTGTGCGTGAACACCAGGTTTGTGGAGGAGTTCGTCCCTGGACGGTACAAGGGGAGACAGTGTGTGGCCTGGCTGCGTGAGGTTGCAGTTTGCTGGGCATGAGAGATTGGCATGTGGTGCCCTGGAGGTGTGGTTGTTCCAGGACGGGCAAGGTGGCGTAGTGTGGCTGGGTGACGGTGCGCTTCACTGGGGATGTGGTTGTGAGTTGCAGGCCCATTCCTTTGAATGACAGAAAGGATCTGATTTGTTTCCAGGTTTAAACGTACTTTGCTGGGTATGACTGTGACCTCTTGGGCCAGGAAGTCTGTTTCTAGTTTTATTTAAACGGTCAAACTGCGTGAAGTGTGCCCAGGCCCAGAGCTACTTTGCTGGGCATGACTGTGTGACCTCTTGGGCCTGGAAGTCTGGTTGTAGTATGATTTTAAAGGGTCAAATGGTCTCCATTGTGTGTCCAGGTTTAAGGCTACTTTGCTGGGCATGTGATTTGGACCCATCGGGTACGGAAGCCTTTCCGTCACGTGCTCGTTTTCCACGCCTTCAGCGCAGGTAGCCTGCGAATTTAAAACCGACGTGCATTTTATTCTTTTCCCCTTTTATCCTTTCATATCTCTCCGCTACCTTGGAGAAGAGAGACGCACGCGGGTAAATAAAATGTAAATATCTGTACATATCTGTATAATATCTAAATAAAAGGAAGAAGTGGTTGTATAGTGTAGTCGTTTGATTATAAATAATCTCATAATAATTTTATCCTCATATTCTTATACATTTATACATGTTTATCTCTCTCTCTGTGTGTGTGTGTGTGTGTGTGTGTGTGTGTGTGTGTGTGTGTGTGGTTCTGTGTCACTAGTGGGGCCTGTGGCCCGATTGGAGTGTTTGCGGTGTGAGAAGGAGGAGTTGGAGAACAGTTTGTTGGAGCAGCTGAAGGAGTTGAGGTTGCAGAAGCAGAAGGAGCTGCAGGTTCTTCAGGAGATGCTGAAACACAAGCAGCAGGAGGAGACAGAGCTCCTGCAGAAACAGCAGGAGGAGGAGGAGCATAACAGGTCCATCAAGAGTAAGTACTATGGAAATGCAATAATACTAACATAACTAATAATGAATGTTAGCCTTTAGGCTCCAATAAAAGTGACACTAATATATGTATAGTACTATATATATTATATTTTATATATTCAGTAGTAATTATGTAGTATATACAATCTGTGTTATATCCAGCAGTAATGATACTTGCTCTGGCAGATATGAAAATGGCCTGTGAACAAGAGAAGAAATCTCTGGAGGAAGAACTTGAGAAGCTCAAATTGTCACTGCAGGTAGAGATCCCTTATAGTGTCAGTACACATCCACCAGTACCACCACCTCTCACTTATAACGTCAGTACACATTCAGTACACATTCCCACCTTTCCATTGTACTGGCTGTAGTGATGATTCGTGTCTGTGTTATACCAGCCCATAGAGGAGGACATTGAGTCTGAAAGTGGCGCTGGAGATGAAGAACCAGGAGATCAAAGATCAGCACGATCTTTTGGTCAAACTATATACTCTGTATGTATACTATATCGAACCCACGGTTTTCACGCTTCGATTTTTTTAAATGTGGTGAGCTGCGGAGAAAAGACGCGCGTCGGACGTCATTGCGGCTTAATATCTCTTGTCTCCTTGGGAGTAGGAAGTCTGTTCATGGCTCTTTGGAAAGGGATGCATCTCCCCTGTAATCGCCTTCGAGCGGCACGCGGATCGAACCCACTGTTTTCACGCTACGATTTTTTATATGTGGTGCGCGGCGGAGAAAATGCGCGCGTCGGACGTCATTGCGGCTTAATATCTCTTGTGTCCTTGGGAGTAGAAAGTATGTTCATGGCTCTTTGGAGAGGGTTGCATCTCCCCTGTAATCGCCTTCGAGCGGCACGCGGATCGGAACCATCGTTATCACGCTACGATTTTTTAATGCCGCCAGGGACGGGCCGAAAGCGTGGCAGGTGGCGTTCGTTAGGGACAGTCATGGAGGTGATGGGCACCGAGCTGCAGGCCGTTTGGACCTGGCCCAGCCTAGATGTGAGTATTCAAAGTCAGCACGTTTGTTTCAAAGTTCTCCACCAATTCGTTGTAATTGCGTGTGTGTGCGTGAACACCAGGTTTGTGGAGGAGTTCGTCCCTGGACGGTACAAGGGGAGACAGTGTGTGGCCTGGCTGCGTGAGGTTGCAGTTTGCTGGGCATGAGAGATTGGCATGTGGTGCCCTGGAGGTGTGGTTGTTCCAGGACGGGCAAGGTGGCGTAGTGTGGCTGGGTGACGGTGCGCTTCACTGGGGATGTGGTTGTGAGTTGCAGGCCCATTCCTTTGAATGACAGAAAGGATCTGATTTGTTTCCAGGTTTAAACGTACTTTGCTGGGTATGACTGTGACCTCTTGGGCCAGGAAGTCTGTTTCTAGTTTTATTTAAACGGTCAAACTGCGTGAAGTGTGCCCAGGCCCAGAGCTACTTTGCTGGGCATGACTGTGTGACCTCTTGGGCCTGGAAGTCTGGTTGTAGTATGATTTTAAAGGGTCAAATGGTCTCCATTGTGTGTCCAGGTTTAAGGCTACTTTGCTGGGCATGTGATTTGGACCCATCGGGTACGGAAGCCTTTCCGTCACGTGCTCGTTTTCCACGCCTTCAGCGCAGGTAGCCTGCGAATTTAAAACCGACGTGCATTTTATTCTTTTCCCCTTTTATCCTTTCATATCTCTCCGCTACCTTGGAGAAGAGAGACGCACGCGGGTAAATAAAATGTAAATATCTGTACATATCTGTATAATATCTAAATAAAAGGAAGAAGTGGTTGTATAGTGTAGTCGTTTGATTATAAATAATCTCATAATAATTTTATCCACAAATTCTTATACATTTATACATGTTTATCTCTCTCTTTGTGTGTGTGTGTGTGGTTCTGTGTCACTAGTGGGGCCTGTGGCCCGATTGGAGTGTTTGCGGTGTGAGAAGGAGGAGTTGGAGAACAGTTTGTTGGAGCAGCTGAAGGAGTTGAGGTTGCAGAAGCAGAAGGAGCTGCAGGTTCTTCAGGAGATGCTGAAACACAAGCAGCAGGAGGAGACAGAGCTCCTGCAGAAACAGCAGGAGGAGGAGGAGCATAACAGGTCCATCAAGAGTAAGTACTATGGAAATGCAATAATACTAACATAATAATGAATGCTAGCCATTAGGCTCCAATAAAAGTGATACTAATATATGTATAGTACTATATATATTATATTTTATATATTCAGTAGTAATTATGTAGTATATACAATCTATGTTATATCCAGCAGTAATGATACTTGCTCTGGCAGATATGAAAATGGCCTGTGAACAGGAGAAGAAATCTCTGGAGGAAGAACTTGAGAAGCTCAGACTGTCACTGCAGGTAGAGATCCCTTATAGTGTCAGTACACATCCACCAGTACCTCCACCTTTCACTTATAACGTCAGTACACATTCAGTACACATTCCCACCTTTCCATTGTACTGGCTGTAGTGATGATTCGTGTGTGTGTCATACCAGCCCATAGAGGAGGACATTATGAGTCTGAAAGTGGCGCTGGAGATGAAGATCCAGGAGATCAAAGATCAGCACGATCTTTTGGTCAAACTATATACTCTGTATGTAGTACCTGGTTTAACATTATATCCTCTGTATATATACTATATACTGTTTATGTAGTACCTGGTTTAACACTATACCCTCAGCTTACTCTAGTCTGCAGATGTGAAGAAATTAAACAGAATGTGTATCTGTGTATATGTGCGCACCTGTATGCGTCTGGTTGTAGTATTATTTAAAGGGTCAAACTGCGTGAAGTGTGCCCAGGCCCAGAGCTACTTTGATGGGCATGATTCTGTGACCTCTTGGGCCTTGAAATGTGCTGCTTTGAATGATTTAAAGAGTGAAACGGTCTGAAGTGTGCCCACGTTTAAAGTAACCTTGCTGGGCATGACTGTGTGACCTCTTGTGCCTGGAAGTCTGGTTGTAGTATTATTTAAACGGTCAAACTGCGGGAAGTGTGCCCAGGCCCAGAGCTACTTTGCTGGGCATGACTGTGTGACCTCTTGGGCCTGGAAGTCTGGTTGTAGTATGATTTTAAAGGGTCAAATGGTCTCCATTGTGTGTCCAGGTTTAAGGCTACTTTGCTGGGCATGTGATTTGGACCCATCGGGTACGGAAGCCTTTCCGTCACGTGCTCGTTTTCCACGCCTTCAGCGCAGGTAGCCTGCGAATTTAAAACCGACGTGCATTTTATTCTTTTCCCCTTTTATCCCTTCATATCTCTCCGCTACCTTGGAGAAGAGAGACGCACGCGGGTAAATAAAATGTAAATATCTGTATAATATGTATATAAAAGGAAGAAGTGGTTGTGTAGTGTAGTCGTTTGATTATAAATAGTCTCATAATAATTTTATCCACAAATTCTTATACATTTATACATGTTTATCTTTCTCTGTGTGTGTGTGTGTGTGTGTGTGTGTGTGTGTGTGTGTGTGTGTGTGTGTGTGTGTGTGTGTGTTCTGTGTCACTAGTGGGGCCTGTGGTCCGATTGGAGTGTTTGCGGTGTGAGAAGGAGGAGTTGGAGAACAGTTTGTTGGAGCAGCTGAAGGAGTTGAGGTTGCAGAAGCAGAAGGAGCTGCAGGTTCTTCAGGAGATGCTGAAACACAAGCAGCAGGAGGAGACAGAGCTCCTGCAGAAACAGCAGGAGGAGGAGGAGCATAACAGGTCCATCAAGAGTAAGTACTATGGAAATGCAATAATACTAACATAACTAATAATGAATGTTAGCCTTTAGGCTCCAATAAAAGTGATACTAATATATGTATAGTACTATATATATTATATTTTATATATTCAGTAGTAATTATGTAGTATATACAATCTGTGTTATATCCAGCAGTAATGATACTTGCTCTGGCAGATATGAAAATGGCCTGTGAACAGGAGAAGAAATCTCTGGAGGAAGAACTTGAGAAGCTCAGACTGTCACTGCAGGTAGAGATCCCTTATAGTGTCAGTACACATCCACCAGTACCTCCACCTTTCACTTATAACGTCAGTACACATGCAGTACACATTCCCACCTTTCCATTGTACTGGCTGTAGTGATGATTCGTGTGTGTGTTATACCAGCCCATAGAGGAGGACATTATGAGTCTGAAAGTGGCGCTGGAGATGAAGAACCAGGAGATCAAAGATCAGCACGATCTTTTGGTCAAACTATATACTCTGTATGTATACTATATACTCTGTATGTAGTACCTGGTTTAACACTATATCCTCTGTATATATACTATATACTGTTTATGTAGTACCTGGTTTAACACTATACCCTCAGCTTACTCTAGTCTGCAGATGTGAAGAAATTAAACAGAATGTGTATCTGTGTATATGTGCGCACCTGTATGTTTCTGGTTGTAGTATTATTTAAAGGGTCAAACTGCGTGAAGTGTTCCCAGGCGCAGAGCTACTTTGATGGGCATGATTCTGTGACCTCTTGGGCCTTGAAATGTGGTGCTTTGAATGATTTAAAGAGTGAAACGGTCTGAAGTGTGCCCACGTTTAAAGTAACCTTGCTGGGCATGACTGTGTGACCTCTTGTGCCTGGAAGTCTGGTTGTAGTATTATTTAAACGGTCAAACTGCGTGAAGTGTGCCCAGGCCCAGAGCTACTTTGCTGGGCATGACTGTGTGACCTCTTGGGCCTGGAAGTCTGGTTGTAGAATGATTTTAAAGGGTCAAATGGTCTCCATTGTGTGTCCAGGTTTAAGGCTACTTTGCTGGGCATGTGATTTGGACCCATCGGGTACGGAAGCCTTTCCGTCATGTGCTCGTTTTCCACGCCTTCAGCGCAGGTAGCCTGCGAATTTAAAACCGACGTGCATTTTATTCTTTTCCCCTTTTATCCCTTCATATCTCTCCGCTACCTTGGAGAAGAGAGACGCACGCGGGTAAATAAAATGTAAATATCTGTATAATATGTAAATAAAAGGAAGAAGTGGTTGTGTAGTGTAGTCGTTTGATTATAAATAATCTCATAATAATTTTATCCACAAATACTTATACATTTATACATGTTTATCTCTCTCTGTGTGTGTGTGTGTGTGTGTGTGTGTGTGGTTCTGTGTCACTAGTGGGGCCTGTGGCCCGATTGGATTGTTTGCGGTGTGAGAAGGAGGAGTTGGAGAACAATTTGTTGGAGCAGCTGAAGGAGTTGAGGTTGCAGAAGCAGAAGGAGCTGCAGGTTCTTCAGGAGATGCTGAAACACAAGCAGCAGGAGGAGACAGAGCTCCTGCAGAAACAGCAGGAGGAGGAGGAGCATAACAGGTCCATCAAGAGTAAGTACTATGGAAATGCAATAATACTAACATAATAATGAATGTTAGCCTTTAGGCTCCAATAAAAGTGATACTAATATATGTATAGTACTCTATTTATATTATATTTTATATATTCAGTAGTAATTATGTAGTATATACAATCTGTGTTATATCCAGCAGTAATGATACTTGTTCTGGCAGATATGAAAATGGCCTGTGAACAGGAGAAGAAATCTCTGGAGGAAGAACTTGAGAAGCTCAGACTGTCACTGCAGGTAGAGATCCCTTATAGTGTCAGTACACATCCACCAGTACCTCCACCTTTCACTTATAACGTCAGTACACATTCAGTACACATTCCCACCTTTCCATTGTACTGGCTGTAGTGATGATTCGTGTGCGTGGGTTATACCAGCCCATAGAGGAGGACATTATGAGTCTGAAAGTGGCGCTGGAGATGAAGAACCAGGAGATCAAAGATCAGCACGATCTTTTGGTCAAACTATATACTCTGTATGTATACTATATACTCTGTATGTAGTACCTGGTTTAACACTATATCCTCTGTATATATACTATATACTGTTTATGTAGTACCTGGTTTAACACTATACCCTCAGCTTACTCTAGTCTGCAGATGTGAAGAAATTAAACAGAATGTGTATCTGTGTATATGTGCGCACCTGTATGTTTCTGGTTGTAGTATTATTTAAAGGGTCAAACTGCGTGAAGTGTGCCCAGGCGCAGAGCTACTTTGATGGGCATGATTCTGTGACCTCTTGGGTCTTGAAATGTGGTGCTTTGAATGATTTAAAGAGTGAAACGGTCTGAAGTGTGCCCACGTTTAAAGCATCCTTGCTGGGCATGACTGTGTGACCTCTTGGGCCTGGAAGTCTGGTTGTAGTATGATTTTAAAGGGTCAAATGGTCTCCATTGTGTGTCCAAGTTTAAGGCTACTTTGCTGGGCATGTGATTTGGACCCATCGGGTACGGAAGCCTTTCCGTCACGTGCTCGTTTTCCACGCCTTCAGCGCAGGTAGCCTGGGAATTTAAAACCGACGTGCATTTTATTCTTTTCCCCTTTTATCCTTTCATATCTCTCCGCTACCTTGGAGAAGAGAGATGCACGCGGGTAAATAAAATGTAAATATCTGTAAATATCTGTATAATATGTAAATAAAAGGAAGAAGTGGTTGTGTAGTGTAGTCGTTTGATTATGAATAATCTCATAATAATTTTATCCACAAATTCTTATACATTTATACATGTTTATCTCTCTCTTTGTGTGTGTGTGTGTGTGTGTGTGTGTGTGTGTGTGTGTGTGGTTCTGTGTCACTAGTGGGGCCTGTGGCCCGATTGGAGTGTTTGCGGTGTGAGAATGAGGAATGAGGAGTTGGAGAACAGTTTGTTGGAGCAGCTGAAGGAGTTGAGGTTGCAGAAGCAGAAGGAGCTGCAGGTTCTTCAGGAGATGCTGAAACACAAGCAGCAGGAGGAGACAGAGCTCCTGCAGAAACAGCAGGAGGAGGAGGAGCATAACAGGTCCATCAAGAGTAAGTACTATGGAAATGCAATAATACTAACATAACTAATAATGAATGTTAGCCTTTAGGCTCCAATAAAAGTGATACTAATATATGTATAGTGCTATATATATTATATTTTATATATTCAGTAGTAATTATGTAGTATATACAATCTGTGTTATATCCAGCAGTAATGATACATGCTCTGGCAGATATGAAAATGGCCTGTGAACAGGAGAAGAAATCTCTGGAGGAAGAACTTGAGAAGCTCAGACTGTCACTGCAGGTAGAGATCCCTTATAGTGTCAGTACACATCCACCAGTAGCTCCACCTTTCACTTATAACGTCAGTACACATTCAGTACACATTCCCACCTTTCCATTGTACTGGCTGAAGTGATGATTCGTGTGTGTGTCATACCAGCCCATAGAGGAGGACATTATGAGTCTGAAAGTGGCGCTGGAGATGAAGAACCAGGAGATCAAAGATCAGCACGATCTTTTGGTCAAACTATATAGTCTGTATGTAGTACCTGGTTTAACATTATATCCTCTGTATATATACTATATACTGTTTATGTAGTACCTGGTTTAACCCTATACCCTCAGCTTACTCTAGTCTGCAGATGTGAAGAAATTAAACAGAATGTGTATCTGTGTATATGTGCGCACCTGTATGTGTCTGGTTGTAGTATTATTTAAAGGGTCAAACTGCGTGAAGTGTGCCCAGACCCAGGCATGACTCTGTGACCTCTTGGGCCAGGAAGTCTGTTTCTAGTTTTATTTAAACGGTCAAACTGCGTGAAGTGTGCCCAGGCCCAGAGCTACTTTGCTGGGCATGACTGTGTGACCTCTTGGGCCTGGAAGTCTGGTTGTAGTATGATTTTAAAGGGTCAAATGGTCTCCATTGTGTGTCCAGGTTTAAGGCTACTTTGCTGGGCATGTGATTTGGACCCATCGGGTACGGAAGCCTTTCCGTCACGTGCTCGTTTTCCACGCCTTCAGCGCAAGTAGCCTGCGAATTTAAAACCGACGTGCATTTTATTCTTTTCACCTTTTATCCTTTCATATCTCTCCGCTACCTTGGAGAAGAGAGACGCACGCGGGTAAATAAAATGTAAATATCTGTAAATATCTGTATAATATGTAAATAAAAGGAAGAAGTGGTTGTGTAGTGTAGTCGTTTGATTATAAATAATCTCATAATAATTTTATCCACAAATTCTTATACATTTATACATTTTTATCTCTCTCTTTGTGTGTGTGTGTGTGTGTGTGTGTGTGTGTGTGTGTGTGTGTGTGTGTGTGTGGTTCTGTGTCACTAGTGGGGCCTGTGGCCCGATTGGAGTGTTTGCGGTGTGAGAAGGAGGAGTTGGAGAACAGTTTGTTGGAGCAGCTGAAGGAGTTGAGGTTGCAGAAGCAGAAGGAGCTGCAGGTTCTTCAGGAGATGCTGAAACACAAGCAGCAGGAGGAGACAGAGCTCCTGCAGAAACAGCAGGAGGAGGAGGAGCATAACAGGTCCATCAAGAGTAAGTACTATGGAAATGCAATAATACTAACATAACTAATAATGAATGCTAGCCTTTAGGCTCCAATAAAAGTGATACTAATATATGTATAGTACTATATATATATTATATTTTATATATTCAGTAGTAATTATGTAGTATATACAATCTATGTTATATCCAGCAGTAATGATACTTGCTCTGGCAGATATGAAAATGGCCTGTGAACAGGAGAAGAAATCTCTGGAGGAAGAACTTGAGAAGCTCAGACTGTCACTGCAGGTAGAGATCCCTTATAGTGTCAGTACACATCCACCAGTACCTCCACCTTTCACTTATAACGTCAGTACACATTCAGTACACATTCCCACCTTTCCATTGTACTGGCTGTAGTGATGATTCGTGTGTGTGGGTTATACCAGCCCATAGAGGAGGACATTATGAGTCTGAAAGTGGCGCTGGAGATGAAGAACCAGGAGATCAAAGATCAGCACGATCTTTTGGTCAAACTATATACTCTGTATGTATACTATATACTATGTATGTAGTACCTGGTTTAACACTATATCCTCTGTATATATACTATATACTGTTTATGTAGTTCCTGGTTTAACACTATACCCTCAGCTTACTCTAGTCTGCAGATGTGAAGAAATTTAAACAGAATGTGTATATGTGCGCACCTGCATGTGTCTGGTTGTAGTATTATTTAAAGGGTCAAATGGTCTCCATTGTGTGTCCAGGTTTAAGGCTACTTTGCTGGGCATGTGATTTGGACCCATCGGGTACGGAAGCCTTTCCGTCACGTGCTCGTTTTCCACGCCTTCAGCGCAGGTAGCCTGCGAATTTAAAACCGACGTGCATTTTATTCTTTTCCCCTTTTATCCTTTCATATCTCTCCGCTACCTTGGAGAAGAGAGACGCACGCGGGTAAATAAAATGTAAATATCTGTAAATTTCTGTATAATATGTAAATAAAAGGAAGAAGTGGTTGTGTAGTGTAGTCGTTTCATTATAAATAATCTCATAATAATTTTATCCACAAATTCTTATACATTTATACATGTTTATCTCACTCTGTGTGTGTGTGTGTGTGTGTGTGTGTGTGTGTGTGTGTGTGTGTGTGGTTCTGTGTCACTAGTGGGGCCTGTGGCCCGATTGGAGTGTTTGTGGTGTGAGAAGGAGGAGTTGGAGAACAGTTTGTTGGAGCAGCTGAAGGAGTTGAGGTTGCAGAAGCAGAAGGAGCTGCAGGTTCTTCAGGAGATGCTGAAACACAAGCAGCAGGAGGAGACAGAGCTCCTGCAGAAACAGCAGGAGGAGGAGGAGCATAACAGGTCCATCAAGAGTAAGTACTATGTAAATGCAATAATACTAACATAACTAATAATGAATGTTAGCCTTTAGGCTCCAATAAAAGTGATACTAATATATGTATAGTACTATATATATTATATTTTATATATTCAGTAGTAATTATGTAGTATATACAATCTGTGTTATATCCAGCAGTAATGATACATGCTCTGGCAGATATGAAAATGGCCTGTGAACAGGAGAAGAAATCTCTGGAGGAAGAACTTGAGAAGCTCAGACTGTCACTGCAGGTAGAGATCCCTTATAGTGTCAGTACACATCCACCAGTAGCTCCACCTTTCACTTATAACGTCAGTACACATTCAGTACACATTCCCACCTTTCCATTATACTGGCTGAAGTGATGATTCGTGTGTGTGTCATACCAGCCCATAGAGGAGGACATTATGAGTCTGAAAGTGGCGCTGGAGATGAAGAACCAGGAGATCAAAGATCAGCACGATCTTTTGGTCAAACTATATAGTCTGTATGTAGTACCTGGTTTAACATTATATCCTCTGTATATATACTATATACTGTTTATGTAGTACCTGGTTTAACACTATACCCTCAGCTTACTCTAGTCTGCAGATGTGAAGAAATTAAACAGAATGTGTATCTGTGTATATGTGCGCACCTGTATGTGTCTGGTTGTAGTATTATTTAAAGGGTCAAACTGCATGAAGTGTGCCCAGGCCCAGAGCTACTTTGATGGGCATGATTCTGTGACCTCTTGGGCCTTGAAATGTGGTGCTTTGAATGATTTAAAGAGTGAAACGGTCTGAAGTGTGCCCACGTTTAAAGCATCCTTGCTGGGCATGACTGTGTGACCTCTTGGGCCAGGAAGTCTGTTTCTACTTTTATTTAAACGGTCAAACTGCGTGAAGTGTGCCCATGCCCAGAGCTACTTTGCTGGGCATGACTGTGTGACCTCTTGGGCCTGGAAGTCTGGTTGTAGTATGATTTTAAAGGGTCAAATGGTCTCCATTGTGTGTCCAGGTTTAAGGCTACTTTGCTTGGCATGTGATTTGGACCCATCGGGTACGGAAGCCTTTCCGTCACGTGCTCATTTTCCACGCCTTCAGCGCAGGTAGCCTGCGAATTTAAAACCGACGTGCATTTTATTCTTTTCCCCTTTTATCCTTTCATATCTCTCCGCTACCTTGGAGAAGAGAGACGCACGCGGGTAAATAAAATGTAAATATCTCTAAATATCTGTATAATATGTAAATAAAAGGAAGAAGTGAATTATGTAGTATATACTATCTGTGTTATATCCAGCAGTAATGATACTTGCTCTGGCAGATATGAAAATGGCCTGTGAACAGGAGAAGAAATCTCTGGAGGAAGAACTTGAGAAGCACAGACTGTCACTGCAGGTAGAGATCCCTTATAGTGTCAGTACACATCCACCAGTACCTCCACCTTTCACTTATAACGTCAGTACACATTCAGTACACATTCCCACCTTTCCATTGTACTGGCTGTAGTGATGATTCGTGTGTGTGTTATACCAGCCCATAGAGGAGGACATTATGAGTCTGAAAGTGGCGCTGGAGATGAAGAACCAGGAGATCAAAGATCAGCACGATCTTTTGGTCAAACTATATACTCTGTATGTATACTATATACTCTGTATGTAGTACCTGGTTTAACACTATATCCTCTGTATATATACTATATACTGTTTATGTAGTACCTGGTTTAACACTATACCCTCAGCTTACTCTAGTCTGCAGATGTGAAGAAATTAAACAGAATGTGTATCTGTGTATATGTGCGCACCTCTATGTGTCTGGTTGTAGTATTATTTAAAGGGTCAAACTGCATGAAGTGTGCCCAGCCCCAGAGCTACTTTGCTGTGCATGACTGTGTGACCTCTAGGCCCTGGAAGTCTGGTGGTAGTAGTAGTATGATTTAAAGGCACAAAGTGATTGAAGTGTGCCCAGGCCCAGAGCTACTTTGCTGGGCATGACTGTGTGACCTCTTGGGCCAGGAAGTCTGTTTCTAGTTTTATTTAAACGGTCAAACTGCGTGAAGTGTGCCCAGGCCCAGACCTACTTTGCTGGGCATGACTGTGTGACCTCTTGTGCATGGAAGTCTGGTTGTAGTATGATTTTAAAGGGTCAAATGGTCTCCATTGTGTGTCCAGGTTTAAGGCTACTTTGCTGGGCATGTGATTTGGACCCATCGGGTACGGAAGCTTTTCCGTCACGTGCTCGTTTTCCACGCCTTCAGCGCAGGTAGCCTGCGAATTTAAAACCGACGTGCATTTTATTCTTTTCCCCTTTTATCCTTTCATATCTCTCCGCTACCTTGGAGAAGAGAGACGCACACGGGTAAATAAAATGTAAATATCTGTATAATATGTAAATAAAAGGAAGAAGTGGTTGTGTAGTGTAGTCATTTGATTATAAATAATCTCATAATAATTTTATCCACAAATTCTCTGTTTTATCGTTTTTTCCTGATCAATAATAGAAAAAAAGAAAAAAAAAAGATGAACAGCACCCTCTAGCGATGAACCTCAATTATTTCAAGATAACTGTAAAACATGGCTAGGTTAAGTCGGCGTTAGAACAAAAAATGCTCAGATTAACTTGTGTCTCATGGCACGCAGCTGAGTTTAAAATTAAACACAATTAAATCAAATTAAATTGACCCAGCTGCAACAGGCTCTGCAACCACATTTTATTTCACTGATTGGTCAGTTAGCCAGGCTATACAAAACAGGCTATTGTTAGAAATTCTGCACATGTGCTTCGCTTAGCTTCACATCTCACACTGCTTATAATTATAAGATAACGTATCCACGTTCGTAATAACGTGGTGAAATCTGCCAAAGATGGTGAGACTGAGCATAATACGTAATAAGACAATCTGAGCACTTAGTCCACATATTTCTAAATGAGAAGAAAAAGTTCCTCCAAACAATATAAGGCACACAATTCTATATGGGAAAACAGTTACATTTGTCATTAAGAGAAGCACTACTCATTACACAGATGTCAATAACCGTCCTAATATTAATAGTTCAACAGTCTTCCTCTGTCTATTATACGCACTGTACACATGTTAAATATCTGCCTTGAAATGACAATGAAATGACTTCCGGGCGCACTGAAAATTGTTATATACACACAGACACCCCCATACCAACATAAGCATAGTGCAACTCTTTGTTTACGCACCAGAGATTGAGTGGGCAAGTGCGTGTATATGCGAGTTTAAATTATTATACACAAATGTAAATAGTAGGCTATTTATGTGAAAATGTTTCATATGTATGTACAAGTAGTGTTTCCCTGATTTCTCCCTAAATGGCCCCTCATAGTTCAGCAGTAATGAGGCTAGTTAGATTTTGCTCAGAATTAAGTACACTTTGGGATGTTATACGTATCACAGTCTCCGGTGAGCCGTACATGGTTGATCAATCCAGGTTGAGGTAGAGTCACTGCATTAATGACACGTCTGTTTGCATTGCCAGTTGTTGCTATGGCAGCAATGAAATTAGGAAATTCAAAGAAAAACAACTCATCTACGCTCTTGGAACTTTAGAACCCCATATGTCCTGTGGCCCGATGTCACACGTGAGGGGAATCCCATGAACACCTTTACAGATCAGTCTGTGGAAAGACACTGAAGAAGACAGAGGAAAAATGAGGCGTTTCTGGAGATGGTGTGCTGGACGCATCGAGGACGAATACACAGACACAAAGGATGTGGAGGGTAAATGTAAATATAATGCCACTCACACCTGCGGTTGCTGGTGCTGGCACTCATACCTGTGGTTAAAATTCCTTTTTTGTCTTTAGCGCTGCATTGTCGCCTCTATCTCCCAATAATTCATATTCGAGGCTTTAGAAATCTAAGTTTTTGGGGGGTATATGCCATTTCCTGTTATTTGTGCAGAATACACACACTTTCACTTTGGAATCCACAAAGTTTTATAAATGAGGTCCCTGAATAACATCAATCTATTTCTACACTATATGGCTTGCTAATTTCATATGTCTGTGTGTCTTTCTGTTTGTCTGTGTGTGTGTGTGTGTGTGTGTGTGTGTGTGTGTGTGTGTGTGTGTGTGTGTATGTGTGTGTGTGTGTGTGTGTGTGTGTGTGTTATACCAGCCCATAGAGGAGGACATGAGTCTGAAAGTGGCTGGAGATAAAGAACCAGGAGATCAAAGATCAGCACGATCTTTTGGTAAAACTATATACTGTTTACATAGTACCTGGTTTAACATTATACCCTCAGCTTACTCTAGTCTGCAGATGTGAAGAAATTAAACAGAATGTGTATCTGTGTATATGTGCGCACCTGTATGTGTCTGGTTGTAGTATTATTTAAAGGGTCAAACTGCGTGAAGTGTGCCCAGGCCCAGAGCTACTTTGATGGGCATGACTGTGTGACCTCTTGGGCCAGGAAGTCTGTTTCTAGTTTTATTTAAACGGTCAAACTGCGTGAAGTGTGCCCAGGCCCAGAGCTACTTTGCTGGGCATGACTGTGTGACCTCTTGGGCCTGGAAGTCTGGTTGTAGTATGATTTTAAAGGGTCAAATGGTCTCCATTGTGTGTCCAGGTTTAAGGCTACTTTGCTGGGCATGACTGTGTGACCTCTTGGGCCAGGAAGTCTGTTTCTAGTTTTATTTAAACGGTCAAACTGCGTGAAGTGTGCCCAGGCCCAGAGCTACTTTGCTGGGCATGACTGTGTGACCTCTTGGGCCTGGAAGTCTGGTTGTAGTATGATTTTAAAGGGTCAAATGGTCTCCATTGTGTGTCCAGGTTTAAGGCTACTTTGCTGGGCATGACTGTGTGACCTCTTGGGCCAGGAAGTCTGTTTCTAGTTTTATTTAAACGGTCAAACTGCGTGAAGTGTGTATAGGCCCAGAGTTACTTTTCTGGGCATGACTGTGTGACCTCTTGGGCCTGGAGGTCTGGTGTTTCCATTATATAAAAGGTGAAATGGCCTGAAGTGTACACAGGCCCAGAGCTACTTTGATGGGCATGATTCTGTGACCTCCTGGGCTTTGAGTTCTGTTTCTAGTTTTGGTTAAAGGGTCAAATTGCATGGTCTGCCCAGGCCCATAGCGACTTTGCTGGGCATGACTCTGTGACCTCTTCGGCTTGGAAGTCTGGTTGTAGTATTATTTAAAGGCACAAAGTACATGAAGTGTGCCCTGGCCCAGCACTACTTTGCTGTGCATGACTGTGTGACCTCTTGTGCCTGGAAGTCTGGTTGTAGTATTATTTAAAGGGTCAAACTGCATGAAGTGTGCCCAGGCCCAGAGCTACTTTGCTGGGCATGACTGTGTGACCTCTTGTGCCTGGAAGTCTGGTTGTAGTATTATTTAAAGGGTCAAACTGCATGAAGTGTGCCCAGGCCCAGAGCTACTTTGCTGGGCATGATTCTGTGACCTCTTGGGCCTTGAAATCTGGTGCTTTGAACGATTTAAAGAGTGAAACGGTCTGAAGTGTGCCCACGTTTAAAGCAACCTTGCTGGGCATGACTGTGTGACCTCTTGTGCCTGGAAGTCTGGTTGTAGTATTATTTAAAGGGTCAAACTGTGCCCTGTAAACCGCACTGTGCCCTTCTGCGAAGAGCAAAGATGGTAAGGAAATCTCACAATTAATATCGTGATATGTCATCAGCTTGGCAAACGTCACATCCGGGTCAACCCAACACCATCTCAGCCTGCAGATGGCGTAAGTTTACACGACGGATTCTTTTATTCTCTTCAACGACAAAACTCAGGTCTATACACCAAAAATATGGCTGATTAAAATGCACGTAAATTAAATTTTGAGTCAATAAAATGCATATGAATTGACGTTTTGACTGATAAGTAGTTTTATTTGACTCAAGTTTAATCAACTTATCTTTCAACTTTATCCATTTTTATTACTTGCCTTATTTATCGTTTATTTGAAGTTTGCGGGCGCAACGTTCTGATTGACATTTTTGCGTCGAGAGGCGGAAGTAACGAAAATTGCTTGGGTTAAACCATGGATTGATTAATTAATGAATGTTATTGGATAAACAAGGCAACTAAAACAGTTACTAATGTTAAGTGATAAAAGAGTCCGGTAACACAAACGGCTTGAGTTAAACGTTAAATGACGTGACACAAAGTTATTCCAATTATTTAATTATATACCACTGTAGTATTTAGTTCACATGCATTTGTTGTTTACACCCTCATAGAAACTCCCTTGGTCATGAATGATCAAACTTGATATTTGATTTTTAAAAATATATCAAATCAAGACTGTTTTAATCCTATCACTTACATTTTCAATTCACAAGCATTTTTTCATGACCAGTTTATATTTTCATGGATTTTTATCAGCTTCGATTTCATCATTTAGAATTTGCTAGTTCCTCCACTCATGTGCCTGAAATGTTACTAAATTAGTAGATTCATTCCTGTTTGAGGAATTCTGGCTTGTGTTTATTGTCTGTGGGCAGAAAGGCTTTCCTAGATGCCAACTGGCAAAATGTTCCAAGATTTCTAAGAAATTATTAAACTTCCCTGAAAAAAACACACACACAAAAAAACCAAATAAGTAAGCTGAGAGAACTAAAACGAAAGCTATAAATACAACTTGACAGTTTTCAGCAGCAGGCGAATTTGTACGGTTACTGAGCTGCTAGCTAGCTAGCGAGCTACCGGCTGCAAGGTTAACAGTGCAAAGTCAGTAGCTAGCTAGCTAGCTAGCTACAGTAGCTACTACTAGCTAGCTACTGACTTTGCACTGTTAAAAGTGCTTCCGGTAGCTAGCTAGCTACAGTAGCTACTACTAGCTAGCTACTGACTTTGCACTGTGAAAAGTGCTTCCGGTAGCTAGCTAGCTACAGTAGCTACTACTAGCTAGCTACTGACTTTGCACTGTTAAAAGTGCTTCCGGTAGCTAGCTAGCTAGCTAGGTAGCTTGGTAATGGCTTTGCACTGTTAACCGTGCAGCCGGTAACTAGCGGTATCTAGTGGTTTAAATGCTTGCGGTTTAAATGCTTGGTGGACATTTGATTGTATGGTTTACTGAGCTGATAGCTAGCTAGCTACTTTACTGGGTATGATTCTGTGAGCTCCTGGGCTTGCAGGTCTGTTTCTAGTTTTGGTTAAAGGGTCAAACTGCGTGAAGTGTGCCCAGGCCCAGAGCTACTTTGCTGGGCACGACTGTGTGACCTCTTGGGCCTGGAAGTCTGGTTGTAGTATGATTTTAAAGGGTCAAATGGTCTCCATTGTGTGTCCAGGTTTAAGGCTACTTTGCTGGGCATGTGATTTGGACCCATCGGGTACGGAAGCTTTTCCGTCACGTGCTCGTTTTCCACGCCTTCAGCGCAGGTAGCCTGCGAATTTAAAACCGACGTGCATTTTATTCTTTTCCCCTTTTATCCTTTCATATCTCTCCGCTACCTTGGAGAAGAGAGACGCACGCGGGTAAATAAAATGTAAATATCTCTAAATATCTGTATAATATGTAAATAAAAGGAAGAAGTGAATTATGTAGTATATACTATCTGTGTTATATCCAGCAGTAATGATACTTGCTCTGGCAGATATGAAAATGGCCTTTGAACAGGAGAAGAAATCTCTGGAGGAAGAACTTGAGAAGCACAGACTGTCACTGCAGGTAGAGATCCCTTATAGTGTCAGTACACATCCACCAGTACCTCCACCTTTCACTTATAACGTCAGTACACATTCAGTACACATTCCCACCTTTCCATTGTACTGCCTGTAGTGATGATTCGTGTGTGTGTTATACCAGCCCATAGAGGAGGACATTATGAGTCTGAAAGTGGCGCTGGAGATGAAGAACCAGGAGATCAAAGATCAGCACGATCTTTTGGTAAAACTATATACTGTTTACATAGTACCTGGTTTAACATTATACCCTCAGCTTACTCTAGTCTGCAGATGTGAAGAAATTAAACAGAATGTGTATCTGTGTATATGTGCGCACCTGTATGTGTCTGGTTGTAGTATTATTTAAAGGGTCAAACTGCGTGAAGTGTGCCCAGGCCCAGAGCTACTTTGATGGGCATGACTGTGTGACCTCTTGGGCCAGGAAGTCTGTTTCTAGTTTTATTTAAACGGTCAAACTGCGTGAAGTGTGCCCAGGCCCAGAGCTACTTTGCTGGGCATGACTGTGTGACCTCTTGGGCCTGGAAGTCTGGTTGTAGTATGATTTTAAAGGGTCAAATGGTCTCCATTGTGTGTCCAGGTTTAAGGCTACTTTGCTGGGCATGTGATTTGGACCCATCGGGTACGGAAGCCTGTCCGTTACGTGCTCGTTTTCCACGCCTTCAGCGCAGGTAGCCTGCGAATTTAAAACCGACGTGCATTTTATTCTTTTCCCCTTTTGTCCTTTCATATCTCTCCACTACCTTGGAGAAGAGAGACGCACGCGGGTAAATAAAATGTAAATATCTGTACATATCTGTATAATATCTAAATAAAAGGAAGAAGTGGTTGTATAGTGTAGTCGTTTGATTATAAATAATCTCATAATAATTTTATCCTCATATTCTTATACATTTATACATGTTTATCTCTGTGTGTGTGTGTGTGTGTGTGTGTGTGTGTGTGTGTGTGTGTGTGTGGGGTTCTGTGTCACTAGTGGGGCCTGTGGCCCGATTGGAGTGTTTGCGGTGTAAGAAGGAGGAGTTGGAGAACAGTTTGTTGGAGCAGCTGAAGGAGTTGAGGTTGCAGAAGCAGAAGGAGCTGCAGGTTCTTCAGGAGATGCTGAAACACAAGCAGCAGGAGGAGACAGAGCTCCTGCAGAAACAGCAGGAGGAGGAGGAGCATAACAGGTCCATCAAGAGTAAGTACTATGGAAATGCAATAATACTAACATAACTAATAATGAATGTTAGCCTTTAGGCTCCAATAAAAGTGATACTAATATATGTATAGTACTATATATATTATATTTTATATATTCAGTAGTAATTATGTAGTATATACAATCTGTGTTATATCCAGCAGTAATGATACTTGCTCTGGCAGATATGAAAATGGCCAGTGAACAGGAGAAGAAATCTCTGGAGGAAGAACTTGAGAAGCTCAGACTGTCACTGCAGGTAGAGATCCCTTCTAGTGTCAGTACACATCCACCAGTACCTCCACCTTTCACTTATAACGTCAGTACACATTCAGTACACATTCCCACCTTTCCATTGTACTGGCTGTAGTGATTATTCGTGTGTGTGTTATACCAGCCCATAGAGGAGGACATTATGAGTCTGAAAGTGGCACTGGAGATGAAGAACCAGGAGATCAAAGATCAGCACGATCTTTTGGTCAAACTATATACTCTGTATGTATACTATATACTCTGTATGTAGTACCTGGTTTAACACTATATCCTCTGTATATATACTATATACTCTTTATGTAGTACCTGGTTTAACACTATACCCTCAGCTTACTCTAGTCTGCAGATGTGAAGAAATTAAACAGAATGTGTATCTGTGTATATGTGCGCACCTGTATGTGTCTGGTTGTAGTATTATTTAAAGGTTCATACTGCGTGAAGTGTGCCCAGGCGCAGAGCTACTTTGATGGGCATGATTCTGTGACCTCTTGGGCCTTGAAATGTGGTGCTTTGAATGATTTAAAGAGTGAAACGGTCTGAAGTGTGCCCACGTTTAAAGCATCCTTGCTAGGCATGACTGTGTGACCTCTTGGGCCAGGAAGTCTGTTTCTACTTTTATTTAAACGGTCAAACTGCGTGAAGTGTGCCCAGGCCCAGAGCTACTTTGCTGTGCATGACTGTGTGACCTCTTGGGCCTGGAAGTCTGGTTGTAGTATGATTTTAAAGGGTCAAATGGTCTCCATTGTGTGTCCAGGTTTAAGGCTACTTTGCTGGGCATGTGATTTGGACCCATCGGGTACGGAAGCCTTTCCGTCACGTGCTCGTTTTCCACGCCTTCAGCGCATGTAGCCTGCGAATTTAAAACCGACGTGCATTTTATTCTTTTCCCCTTTTATCCTTTCATATCTCTCCGCTACCTTGGAGAAGAGAGACGCACGCGGGTAAATAAAATGTAAATATCTGTAAATATCTGTATAATATGTAAATAAAAGGAAGAAGTGGTTGTGTAGTGTAGTCGTTTGATTATGAATAATCTCATAATAATTTTATCCACAAATTCTTATACATTTATACATGTTTATCTCTCTCTTTGTGTGTGTGTGTGTGTGTGTGTGGTTCTGTGTCACTAGTGGGGCCTGTGGCCCGATTGGAGTGTTTGCGGTGTGAGAAGGAGGAGTTGGAGAACAGTTTGTTGGAGCAGCTGAAGGAGTTGAGGTTGCAGAAGCAGAAGGAGCTGCAGGTTCTTCACGAGATGCTGAAACACAAGCAGCAGGAGGAGACAGAGCTCCTGCAGAAACAGCAGGAGGAGGAGGAGCATAACAGGTCCCTCAAGGGTAAGTACTATGGAAATGCAATAATACTAACATAACTAATAATGAATGTTAGCCTTTAGGCTCCAATAAAAGTGATACTAATATATGTATAGTACTATATATATTATATTTTATATATTCAGTAGTAATTATGTAGTATATACAATCTGTGTTATATCCAGCAGTAATGATACTTGCTCTGGCAGATATGAAAATGGCCTGTGAACAGGAGAAGAAATCTCTGGAGGAAGAACTTGAGAAGCTCAGACTGTCACTGCAGGTAGAGATCCCTTATAGTGTCAGTACACATCCACCAGTACCTCCACCTTTCACTTATAACGTCAGTACACATTCAGTACACATTCCCACCTTTCCATTGTACTGGCTGTAGTGATGATTCGTGTGCGTGGGTTATACCAGCCCATAGAGGAGGACATTATGAGTCTGAAAGTGGCGCTGGAGATGAAGAACCAGGAGATCAAAGATCAGCACGATCTTTTGGTCAAACTATATACTCTGTATGTATACTATATACTCTGTATGTAGTACCTGGTTTAACACTATATCCTCTGTATATATACTATATACTGTTTATGTAGTACCTGGTTTAACACTATACCCTCAGCTTACTCTAGTCTGCAGATGTGAAGAAATTAAACAGAATGTGTATCTGTGTATATGTGCGCACCTGTATGTTTCTGGTTGTAGTATTATTTAAAGGGTCAAACTGCGTGAAGTGTGCCCAGGCGCAGAGCTACTTTGATGGGCATGATTCTGTGACCTCTTGGGTCTTGAAATGTGGTGCTTTGAATGATTTAAAGAGTGAAACGGTCTGAAGTGTGCCCACGTTTAAAGCATCCTTGCTGGGCATGACTGTGTGACCTCTTGGGCCTGGAAGTCTGGTTGTAGTATGATTTTAAAGGGTCAAATGGTCTCCATTGTGTGTCCAAGTTTAAGGCTACTTTGCTGGGCATGTGATTTGGACCCATCGGGTACGGAAGCCTTTCCGTCACGTGCTCGTTTTCCACGCCTTCAGCGCAGGTAGCCTGGGAATTTAAAACCGACGTGCATTTTATTCTTTTCCCCTTTTATCCTTTCATATCTCTCCGCTACCTTGGAGAAGAGAGATGCACGCGGGTAAATAAAATGTAAATATCTGTAAATATCTGTATAATATGTAAATAAAAGGAAGAAGTGGTTGTGTAGTGTAGTCGTTTGATTATGAATAATCTCATAATAATTTTATCCACAAATTCTTATACATTTATACATGTTTATCTCTCTCTTTGTGTGTGTGTGTGTGTGTGTGTGTGTGTGTGTGTGTGTGTGGTTCTGTGTCACTAGTGGGGCCTGTGGCCCGATTGGAGTGTTTGCGGTGTGAGAATGAGGAATGAGGAGTTGGAGAACAGTTTGTTGGAGCAGCTGAAGGAGTTGAGGTTGCAGAAGCAGAAGGAGCTGCAGGTTCTTCAGGAGATGCTGAAACACAAGCAGCAGGAGGAGACAGAGCTCCTGCAGAAACAGCAGGAGGAGGAGGAGCATAACAGGTCCATCAAGAGTAAGTACTATGGAAATGCAATAATACTAACATAACTAATAATGAATGTTAGCCTTTAGGCTCCAATAAAAGTGATACTAATATATGTATAGTGCTATATATATTATATTTTATATATTCAGTAGTAATTATGTAGTATATACAATCTGTGTTATATCCAGCAGTAATGATACATGCTCTGGCAGATATGAAAATGGCCTGTGAACAGGAGAAGAAATCTCTGGAGGAAGAACTTGAGAAGCTCAGACTGTCACTGCAGGTAGAGATCCCTTATAGTGTCAGTACACATCCACCAGTAGCTCCACCTTTCACTTATAACGTCAGTACACATTCAGTACACATTCCCACCTTTCCATTGTACTGGCTGAAGTGATGATTCGTGTGTGTGTCATACCAGCCCATAGAGGAGGACATTATGAGTCTGAAAGTGGCGCTGGAGATGAAGAACCAGGAGATCAAAGATCAGCACGATCTTTTGGTCAAACTATATAGTCTGTATGTAGTACCTGGTTTAACATTATATCCTCTGTATATATACTATATACTGTTTATGTAGTACCTGGTTTAACCCTATACCCTCAGCTTACTCTAGTCTGCAGATGTGAAGAAATTAAACAGAATGTGTATCTGTGTATATGTGCGCACCTGTATGTGTCTGGTTGTAGTATTATTTAAAGGGTCAAACTGCGTGAAGTGTGCCCAGACCCAGGCATGACTCTGTGACCTCTTGGGCCAGGAAGTCTGTTTCTAGTTTTATTTAAACGGTCAAACTGCGTGAAGTGTGCCCAGGCCCAGAGCTACTTTGCTGGGCATGACTGTGTGACCTCTTGGGCCTGGAAGTCTGGTTGTAGTATGATTTTAAAGGGTCAAATGGTCTCCATTGTGTGTCCAGGTTTAAGGCTACTTTGCTGGGCATGTGATTTGGACCCATCGGGTACGGAAGCCTTTCCGTCACGTGCTCGTTTTCCACGCCTTCAGCGCAAGTAGCCTGCGAATTTAAAACCGACGTGCATTTTATTCTTTTCACCTTTTATCCTTTCATATCTCTCCGCTACCTTGGAGAAGAGAGACGCACGCGGGTAAATAAAATGTAAATATCTGTAAATATCTGTATAATATGTAAATAAAAGGAAGAAGTGGTTGTGTAGTGTAGTCGTTTGATTATAAATAATCTCATAATAATTTTATCCACAAATTCTTATACATTTATACATTTTTATCTCTCTCTTTGTGTGTGTGTGTGTGTGTGTGTGTGTGTGTGTGTGTGTGTGTGTGTGTGTGGTTCTGTGTCACTAGTGGGGCCTGTGGCCCGATTGGAGTGTTTGCGGTGTGAGAAGGAGGAGTTGGAGAACAGTTTGTTGGAGCAGCTGAAGGAGTTGAGGTTGCAGAAGCAGAAGGAGCTGCAGGTTCTTCAGGAGATGCTGAAACACAAGCAGCAGGAGGAGACAGAGCTCCTGCAGAAACAGCAGGAGGAGGAGGAGCATAACAGGTCCATCAAGAGTAAGTACTATGGAAATGCAATAATACTAACATAACTAATAATGAATGCTAGCCTTTAGGCTCCAATAAAAGTGATACTAATATATGTATAGTACTATATATATATTATATTTTATATATTCAGTAGTAATTATGTAGTATATACAATCTATGTTATATCCAGCAGTAATGATACTTGCTCTGGCAGATATGAAAATGGCCTGTGAACAGGAGAAGAAATCTCTGGAGGAAGAACTTGAGAAGCTCAGACTGTCACTGCAGGTAGAGATCCCTTATAGTGTCAGTACACATCCACCAGTACCTCCACCTTTCACTTATAACGTCAGTACACATTCAGTACACATTCCCACCTTTCCATTGTACTGGCTGTAGTGATGATTCGTGTGTGTGGGTTATACCAGCCCATAGAGGAGGACATTATGAGTCTGAAAGTGGCGCTGGAGATGAAGAACCAGGAGATCAAAGATCAGCACGATCTTTTGGTCAAACTATATAGTCTGTATGTAGTACCTGGTTTAACATTATATCCTCTGTATATATACTATATACTGTTTATGTAGTACCTGGTTTAACACTATACCCTCAGCTTACTCTAGTCTGCAGATGTGAAGAAATTAAACAGAATGTGTATCTGTGTATATGTGCGCACCTGTATGTGTCTGGTTGTAGTATTATTTAAAGGGTCAAACTGCATGAAGTGTGCCCAGGCCCAGAGCTACTTTGATGGGCATGATTCTGTGACCTCTTGGGCCTTGAAATGTGGTGCTTTGAATGATTTAAAGAGTGAAACGGTCTGAAGTGTGCCCACGTTTAAAGCATCCTTGCTGGGCATGACTGTGTGACCTCTTGGGCCAGGAAGTCTGTTTCTACTTTTATTTAAACGGTCAAACTGCGTGAAGTGTGCCCATGCCCAGAGCTACTTTGCTGGGCATGACTGTGTGACCTCTTGGGCCTGGAAGTCTGGTTGTAGTATGATTTTAAAGGGTCAAATGGTCTCCATTGTGTGTCCAGGTTTAAGGCTACTTTGCTTGGCATGTGATTTGGACCCATCGGGTACGGAAGCCTTTCCGTCACGTGCTCATTTTCCACGCCTTCAGCGCAGGTAGCCTGCGAATTTAAAACCGACGTGCATTTTATTCTTTTCCCCTTTTATCCTTTCATATCTCTCCGCTACCTTGGAGAAGAGAGACGCACGCGGGTAAATAAAATGTAAATATCTCTAAATATCTGTATAATATGTAAATAAAAGGAAGAAGTGAATTATGTAGTATATACTATCTGTGTTATATCCAGCAGTAATGATACTTGCTCTGGCAGATATGAAAATGGCCTGTGAACAGGAGAAGAAATCTCTGGAGGAAGAACTTGAGAAGCACAGACTGTCACTGCAGGTAGAGATCCCTTATAGTGTCAGTACACATCCACCAGTACCTCCACCTTTCACTTATAACGTCAGTACACATTCAGTACACATTCCCACCTTTCCATTGTACTGGCTGTAGTGATGATTCGTGTGTGTGTTATACCAGCCCATAGAGGAGGACATTATGAGTCTGAAAGTGGCGCTGGAGATGAAGAACCAGGAGATCAAAGATCAGCACGATCTTTTGGTCAAACTATATACTCTGTATGTATACTATATACTCTGTATGTAGTACCTGGTTTAACACTATATCCTCTGTATATATACTATATACTGTTTATGTAGTACCTGGTTTAACACTATACCCTCAGCTTACTCTAGTCTGCAGATGTGAAGAAATTAAACAGAATGTGTATCTGTGTATATGTGCGCACCTCTATGTGTCTGGTTGTAGTATTATTTAAAGGGTCAAACTGCATGAAGTGTGCCCAGCCCCAGAGCTACTTTGCTGTGCATGACTGTGTGACCTCTAGGCCCTGGAAGTCTGGTGGTAGTAGTAGTATGATTTAAAGGCACAAAGTGATTGAAGTGTGCCCAGGCCCAGAGCTACTTTGCTGGGCATGACTGTGTGACCTCTTGGGCCAGGAAGTCTGTTTCTAGTTTTATTTAAACGGTCAAACTGCGTGAAGTGTGCCCAGGCCCAGACCTACTTTGCTGGGCATGACTGTGTGACCTCTTGTGCCTGGAAGTCTGGTTGTAGTATGATTTTAAAGGGTCAAATGGTCTCCATTGTGTGTCCAGGTTTAAGGCTACTTTGCTGGGCATGTGATTTGGACCCATCGGGTACGGAAGCTTTTCCGTCACGTGCTCGTTTTCCACGCCTTCAGCGCAGGTAGCCTGCGAATTTAAAACCGACGTGCATTTTATTCTTTTCCCCTTTTATCCTTTCATATCTCTCCGCTACCTTGGAGAAGAGAGACGCACACGGGTAAATAAAATGTAAATATCTGTATAATATGTAAATAAAAGGAAGAAGTGGTTGTGTAGTGTAGTCATTTGATTATAAATAATCTCATAATAATTTTATCCACAAATTCTCTGTTTTATCGTTTTTTCCTGATCAATAATAGAAAAAAAGAAAAAAAAAAGATGAACAGCACCCTCTAGCGATGAACCTCAATTATTTCAAGATAACTGTAAAACATGGCTAGGTTAAGTCGGCGTTAGAACAAAAAATGCTCAGATTAACTTGTGTCTCATGGCACGCAGCTGAGTTTAAAATTAAACACAATTAAATCAAATTAAATTGACCCAGCTGCAACAGGCTCTGCAACCACATTTTATTTCACTGATTGGTCAGTTAGCCAGGCTATACAAAACAGGCTATTGTTAGAAATTCTGCACATGTGCTTCGCTTAGCTTCACATCTCACACTGCTTATAATTATAAGATAACGTATCCACGTTCGTAATAACGTGGTGAAATCTGCCAAAGATGGTGAGACTGAGCATAATACGTAATAAGACAATCTGAGCACTTAGTCCACATATTTCTAAATGAGAAGAAAAAGTTCCTCCAAACAATATAAGGCACACAATTCTATATGGGAAAACAGTTACATTTGTCATTAAGAGAAGCACTACTCATTACACAGATGTCAATAACCGTCCTAATATTAATAGTTCAACAGTCTTCCTCTGTCTATTATACGCACTGTACACATGTTAAATATCTGCCTTGAAATGACAATGAAATGACTTCCGGGCGCACTGAAAATTGTTATATACACACAGACACCCCCATACCAACATAAGCATAGTGCAACTCTTTGTTTACGCACCAGAGATTGAGTGGGCAAGTGCGTGTATATGCGAGTTTAAATTATTATACACAAATGTAAATAGTAGGCTATTTATGTGAAAATGTTTCATATGTATGTACAAGTAGTGTTTCCCTGATTTCTCCCTAAATGGCCCCTCATAGTTCAGCAGTAATGAGGCTAGTTAGATTTTGCTCAGAATTAAGTACACTTTGGGATGTTATACGTATCACAGTCTCCGGTGAGCCGTACATGGTTGATCAATCCAGGTTGAGGTAGAGTCACTGCATTAATGACACGTCTGTTTGCATTGCCAGTTGTTGCTATGGCAGCAATGAAATTAGGAAATTCAAAGAAAAACAACTCATCTACGCTCTTGGAACTTTAGAACCCCATATGTCCTGTGGCCCGATGTCACACGTGAGGGGAATCCCATGAACACCTTTACAGATCAGTCTGTGGAAAGACACTGAAGAAGACAGAGGAAAAATGAGGCGTTTCTGGAGATGGTGTGCTGGACGCATCGAGGACGAATACACAGACACAAAGGATGTGGAGGGTAAATGTAAATATAATGCCACTCACACCTGCGGTTGCTGGTGCTGGCACTCATACCTGTGGTTAAAATTCCTTTTTTGTCTTTAGCGCTGCATTGTCGCCTCTATCTCCCAATAATTCATATTCGAGGCTTTAGAAATCTAAGTTTTTGGGGGGTATATGCCATTTCCTGTTATTTGTGCAGAATACACACACTTTCACTTTGGAATCCACAAAGTTTTATAAATGAGGTCCCTGAATAACATCAATCTATTTCTACACTATATGGCTTGCTAATTTCATATGTCTGTGTGTCTTTCTGTTTGTCTGTGTGTGTGTGTGTGTGTGTGTGTGTGTGTGTGTGTGTGTGTGTGTGTGTGTGTATGTGTGTGTGTGTGTGTGTGTGTGTGTGTGTTATACCAGCCCATAGAGGAGGACATGAGTCTGAAAGTGGCTGGAGATAAAGAACCAGGAGATCAAAGATCAGCACGATCTTTTGGTAAAACTATATACTGTTTACATAGTACCTGGTTTAACATTATACCCTCAGCTTACTCTAGTCTGCAGATGTGAAGAAATTAAACAGAATGTGTATCTGTGTATATGTGCGCACCTGTATGTGTCTGGTTGTAGTATTATTTAAAGGGTCAAACTGCGTGAAGTGTGCCCAGGCCCAGAGCTACTTTGATGGGCATGACTGTGTGACCTCTTGGGCCAGGAAGTCTGTTTCTAGTTTTATTTAAACGGTCAAACTGCGTGAAGTGTGCCCAGGCCCAGAGCTACTTTGCTGGGCATGACTGTGTGACCTCTTGGGCCTGGAAGTCTGGTTGTAGTATGATTTTAAAGGGTCAAATGGTCTCCATTGTGTGTCCAGGTTTAAGGCTACTTTGCTGGGCATGACTGTGTGACCTCTTGGGCCAGGAAGTCTGTTTCTAGTTTTATTTAAACGGTCAAACTGCGTGAAGTGTGCCCAGGCCCAGAGCTACTTTGCTGGGCATGACTGTGTGACCTCTTGGGCCTGGAAGTCTGGTTGTAGTATGATTTTAAAGGGTCAAATGGTCTCCATTGTGTGTCCAGGTTTAAGGCTACTTTGCTGGGCATGACTGTGTGACCTCTTGGGCCAGGAAGTCTGTTTCTAGTTTTATTTAAACGGTCAAACTGCGTGAAGTGTGTATAGGCCCAGAGTTACTTTTCTGGGCATGACTGTGTGACCTCTTGGGCCTGGAGGTCTGGTGTTTCCATTATATAAAAGGTGAAATGGCCTGAAGTGTACACAGGCCCAGAGCTACTTTGATGGGCATGATTCTGTGACCTCCTGGGCTTTGAGTTCTGTTTCTAGTTTTGGTTAAAGGGTCAAATTGCATGGTCTGCCCAGGCCCATAGCGACTTTGCTGGGCATGACTCTGTGACCTCTTCGGCTTGGAAGTCTGGTTGTAGTATTATTTAAAGGCACAAAGTACATGAAGTGTGCCCTGGCCCAGCACTACTTTGCTGTGCATGACTGTGTGACCTCTTGTGCCTGGAAGTCTGGTTGTAGTATTATTTAAAGGGTCAAACTGCATGAAGTGTGCCCAGGCCCAGAGCTACTTTGCTGGGCATGACTGTGTGACCTCTTGTGCCTGGAAGTCTGGTTGTAGTATTATTTAAAGGGTCAAACTGCATGAAGTGTGCCCAGGCCCAGAGCTACTTTGCTGGGCATGATTCTGTGACCTCTTGGGCCTTGAAATCTGGTGCTTTGAACGATTTAAAGAGTGAAACGGTCTGAAGTGTGCCCACGTTTAAAGCAACCTTGCTGGGCATGACTGTGTGACCTCTTGTGCCTGGAAGTCTGGTTGTAGTATTATTTAAAGGGTCAAACTGTGCCCTGTAAACCGCACTGTGCCCTTCTGCGAAGAGCAAAGATGGTAAGGAAATCTCACAATTAATATCGTGATATGTCATCAGCTTGGCAAACGTCACATCCGGGTCAACCCAACACCATCTCAGCCTGCAGATGGCGTAAGTTTACACGACGGATTCTTTTATTCTCTTCAACGACAAAACTCAGGTCTATACACCAAAAATATGGCTGATTAAAATGCACGTAAATTAAATTTTGAGTCAATAAAATGCATATGAATTGACGTTTTGACTGATAAGTAGTTTTATTTGACTCAAGTTTAATCAACTTATCTTTCAACTTTATCCATTTTTATTACTTGCCTTATTTATCGTTTATTTGAAGTTTGCGGGCGCAACGTTCTGATTGACATTTTTGCGTCGAGAGGCGGAAGTAACGAAAATTGCTTGGGTTAAACCATGGATTGATTAATTAATGAATGTTATTGGATAAACAAGGCAACTAAAACAGTTACTAATGTTAAGTGATAAAAGAGTCCGGTAACACAAACGGCTTGAGTTAAACGTTAAATGACGTGACACAAAGTTATTCCAATTATTTAATTATATACCACTGTAGTATTTAGTTCACATGCATTTGTTGTTTACACCCTCATAGAAACTCCCTTGGTCATGAATGATCAAACTTGATATTTGATTTTTAAAAATATATCAAATCAAGACTGTTTTAATCCTATCACTTACATTTTCAATTCACAAGCATTTTTTCATGACCAGTTTATATTTTCATGGATTTTTATCAGCTTCGATTTCATCATTTAGAATTTGCTAGTTCCTCCACTCATGTGCCTGAAATGTTACTAAATTAGTAGATTCATTCCTGTTTGAGGAATTCTGGCTTGTGTTTATTGTCTGTGGGCAGAAAGGCTTTCCTAGATGCCAACTGGCAAAATGTTCCAAGATTTCTAAGAAATTATTAAACTTCCCTGAAAAAAACACACACACAAAAAAACCAAATAAGTAAGCTGAGAGAACTAAAACGAAAGCTATAAATACAACTTGACAGTTTTCAGCAGCAGGCGAATTTGTACGGTTACTGAGCTGCTAGCTAGCTAGCGAGCTACCGGCTGCAAGGTTAACAGTGCAAAGTCAGTAGCTAGCTAGCTAGCTAGCTACAGTAGCTACTACTAGCTAGCTACTGACTTTGCACTGTTAAAAGTGCTTCCGGTAGCTAGCTAGCTACAGTAGCTACTACTAGCTAGCTACTGACTTTGCACTGTGAAAAGTGCTTCCGGTAGCTAGCTAGCTACAGTAGCTACTACTAGCTAGCTACTGACTTTGCACTGTTAAAAGTGCTTCCGGTAGCTAGCTAGCTAGCTAGGTAGCTTGGTAATGGCTTTGCACTGTTAACCGTGCAGCCGGTAACTAGCGGTATCTAGTGGTTTAAATGCTTGCGGTTTAAATGCTTGGTGGACATTTGATTGTATGGTTTACTGAGCTGATAGCTAGCTAGCTACTTTACTGGGTATGATTCTGTGAGCTCCTGGGCTTGCAGGTCTGTTTCTAGTTTTGGTTAAAGGGTCAAACTGCGTGAAGTGTGCCCAGGCCCAGAGCTACTTTGCTGGGCACGACTGTGTGACCTCTTGGGCCTGGAAGTCTGGTTGTAGTATGATTTTAAAGGGTCAAATGGTCTCCATTGTGTGTCCAGGTTTAAGGCTACTTTGCTGGGCATGTGATTTGGACCCATCGGGTACGGAAGCTTTTCCGTCACGTGCTCGTTTTCCACGCCTTCAGCGCAGGTAGCCTGCGAATTTAAAACCGACGTGCATTTTATTCTTTTCCCCTTTTATCCTTTCATATCTCTCCGCTACCTTGGAGAAGAGAGACGCACGCGGGTAAATAAAATGTAAATATCTCTAAATATCTGTATAATATGTAAATAAAAGGAAGAAGTGAATTATGTAGTATATACTATCTGTGTTATATCCAGCAGTAATGATACTTGCTCTGGCAGATATGAAAATGGCCTTTGAACAGGAGAAGAAATCTCTGGAGGAAGAACTTGAGAAGCACAGACTGTCACTGCAGGTAGAGATCCCTTATAGTGTCAGTACACATCCACCAGTACCTCCACCTTTCACTTATAACGTCAGTACACATTCAGTACACATTCCCACCTTTCCATTGTACTGCCTGTAGTGATGATTCGTGTGTGTGTTATACCAGCCCATAGAGGAGGACATTATGAGTCTGAAAGTGGCGCTGGAGATGAAGAACCAGGAGATCAAAGATCAGCACGATCTTTTGGTAAAACTATATACTGTTTACATAGTACCTGGTTTAACATTATACCCTCAGCTTACTCTAGTCTGCAGATGTGAAGAAATTAAACAGAATGTGTATCTGTGTATATGTGCGCACCTGTATGTGTCTGGTTGTAGTATTATTTAAAGGGTCAAACTGCGTGAAGTGTGCCCAGGCCCAGAGCTACTTTGATGGGCATGACTGTGTGACCTCTTGGGCCAGGAAGTCTGTTTCTAGTTTTATTTAAACGGTCAAACTGCGTGAAGTGTGCCCAGGCCCAGAGCTACTTTGCTGGGCATGACTGTGTGACCTCTTGGGCCTGGAAGTCTGGTTGTAGTATGATTTTAAAGGGTCAAATGGTCTCCATTGTGTGTCCAGGTTTAAGGCTACTTTGCTGGGCATGTGATTTGGACCCATCGGGTACGGAAGCCTGTCCGTTACGTGCTCGTTTTCCACGCCTTCAGCGCAGGTAGCCTGCGAATTTAAAACCGACGTGCATTTTATTCTTTTCCCCTTTTGTCCTTTCATATCTCTCCACTACCTTGGAGAAGAGAGACGCACGCGGGTAAATAAAATGTAAATATCTGTACATATCTGTATAATATCTAAATAAAAGGAAGAAGTGGTTGTATAGTGTAGTCGTTTGATTATAAATAATCTCATAATAATTTTATCCTCATATTCTTATACATTTATACATGTTTATCTCTGTGTGTGTGTGTGTGTGTGTGTGTGTGTGTGTGTGTGTGTGTGGGGTTCTGTGTCACTAGTGGGGCCTGTGGCCCGATTGGAGTGTTTGCGGTGTAAGAAGGAGGAGTTGGAGAACAGTTTGTTGGAGCAGCTGAAGGAGTTGAGGTTGCAGAAGCAGAAGGAGCTGCAGGTTCTTCAGGAGATGCTGAAACACAAGCAGCAGGAGGAGACAGAGCTCCTGCAGAAACAGCAGGAGGAGGAGGAGCATAACAGGTCCATCAAGAGTAAGTACTATGGAAATGCAATAATACTAACATAACTAATAATGAATGTTAGCCTTTAGGCTCCAATAAAAGTGATACTAATATATGTATAGTGCTATATATATTATATTTTATATATTCAGTAGTAATTATGTAGTATATACAATCTGTGTTATATCCAGCAGTAATGATACATGCTCTGGCAGATATGAAAATGGCCTGTGAACAGGAGAAGAAATCTCTGGAGGAAGAACTTGAGAAGCTCAGACTGTCACTGCAGGTAGAGATCCCTTATAGTGTCAGTACACATCCACCAGTAGCTCCACCTTTCACTTATAACGTCAGTACACATTCAGTACACATTCCCACCTTTCCATTGTACTGGCTGAAGTGATGATTCGTGTGTGTGTCATACCAGCCCATAGAGGAGGACATTATGAGTCTGAAAGTGGCGCTGGAGATGAAGAACCAGGAGATCAAAGATCAGCACGATCTTTTGGTCAAACTATATAGTCTGTATGTAGTACCTGGTTTAACATTATATCCTCTGTATATATACTATATACTGTTTATGTAGTACCTGGTTTAACCCTATACCCTCAGCTTACTCTAGTCTGCAGATGTGAAGAAATTAAACAGAATGTGTATCTGTGTATATGTGCGCACCTGTATGTGTCTGGTTGTAGTATTATTTAAAGGGTCAAACTGCGTGAAGTGTGCCCAGACCCAGGCATGACTCTGTGACCTCTTGGGCCAGGAAGTCTGTTTCTAGTTTTATTTAAACGGTCAAACTGCGTGAAGTGTGCCCAGGCCCAGAGCTACTTTGCTGGGCATGACTGTGTGACCTCTTGGGCCTGGAAGTCTGGTTGTAGTATGATTTTAAAGGGTCAAATGGTCTCCATTGTGTGTCCAGGTTTAAGGCTACTTTGCTGGGCATGTGATTTGGACCCATCGGGTACGGAAGCCTTTCCGTCACGTGCTCGTTTTCCACGCCTTCAGCGCAAGTAGCCTGCGAATTTAAAACCGACGTGCATTTTATTCTTTTCACCTTTTATCCTTTCATATCTCTCCGCTACCTTGGAGAAGAGAGACGCACGCGGGTAAATAAAATGTAAATATCTGTAAATATCTGTATAATATGTAAATAAAAGGAAGAAGTGGTTGTGTAGTGTAGTCGTTTGATTATAAATAATCTCATAATAATTTTATCCACAAATTCTTATACATTTATACATTTTTATCTCTCTCTTTGTGTGTGTGTGTGTGTGTGTGTGTGTGTGTGTGTGTGTGTGTGTGTGTGTGGTTCTGTGTCACTAGTGGGGCCTGTGGCCCGATTGGAGTGTTTGCGGTGTGAGAAGGAGGAGTTGGAGAACAGTTTGTTGGAGCAGCTGAAGGAGTTGAGGTTGCAGAAGCAGAAGGAGCTGCAGGTTCTTCAGGAGATGCTGAAACACAAGCAGCAGGAGGAGACAGAGCTCCTGCAGAAACAGCAGGAGGAGGAGGAGCATAACAGGTCCATCAAGAGTAAGTACTATGGAAATGCAATAATACTAACATAACTAATAATGAATGCTAGCCTTTAGGCTCCAATAAAAGTGATACTAATATATGTATAGTACTATATATATATTATATTTTATATATTCAGTAGTAATTATGTAGTATATACAATCTATGTTATATCCAGCAGTAATGATACTTGCTCTGGCAGATATGAAAATGGCCTGTGAACAGGAGAAGAAATCTCTGGAGGAAGAACTTGAGAAGCTCAGACTGTCACTGCAGGTAGAGATCCCTTATAGTGTCAGTACACATCCACCAGTACCTCCACCTTTCACTTATAACGTCAGTACACATTCAGTACACATTCCCACCTTTCCATTGTACTGGCTGTAGTGATGATTCGTGTGTGTGGGTTATACCAGCCCATAGAGGAGGACATTATGAGTCTGAAAGTGGCGCTGGAGATGAAGAACCAGGAGATCAAAGATCAGCACGATCTTTTGGTCAAACTATATACTCTGTATGTATACTATATACTATGTATGTAGTACCTGGTTTAACACTATATCCTCTGTATATATACTATATACTGTTTATGTAGTTCCTGGTTTAACACTATACCCTCAGCTTACTCTAGTCTGCAGATGTGAAGAAATTTAAACAGAATGTGTATATGTGCGCACCTGCATGTGTCTGGTTGTAGTATTATTTAAAGGGTCAAATGGTCTCCATTGTGTGTCCAGGTTTAAGGCTACTTTGCTGGGCATGTGATTTGGACCCATCGGGTACGGAAGCCTTTCCGTCACGTGCTCGTTTTCCACGCCTTCAGCGCAGGTAGCCTGCGAATTTAAAACCGACGTGCATTTTATTCTTTTCCCCTTTTATCCTTTCATATCTCTCCGCTACCTTGGAGAAGAGAGACGCACGCGGGTAAATAAAATGTAAATATCTGTAAATTTCTGTATAATATGTAAATAAAAGGAAGAAGTGGTTGTGTAGTGTAGTCGTTTCATTATAAATAATCTCATAATAATTTTATCCACAAATTCTTATACATTTATACATGTTTATCTCACTCTGTGTGTGTGTGTGTGTGTGTGTGTGTGTGTGTGTGTGTGTGTGTGTGGTTCTGTGTCACTAGTGGGGCCTGTGGCCCGATTGGAGTGTTTGTGGTGTGAGAAGGAGGAGTTGGAGAACAGTTTGTTGGAGCAGCTGAAGGAGTTGAGGTTGCAGAAGCAGAAGGAGCTGCAGGTTCTTCAGGAGATGCTGAAACACAAGCAGCAGGAGGAGACAGAGCTCCTGCAGAAACAGCAGGAGGAGGAGGAGCATAACAGGTCCATCAAGAGTAAGTACTATGTAAATGCAATAATACTAACATAACTAATAATGAATGTTAGCCTTTAGGCTCCAATAAAAGTGATACTAATATATGTATAGTACTATATATATTATATTTTATATATTCAGTAGTAATTATGTAGTATATACAATCTGTGTTATATCCAGCAGTAATGATACATGCTCTGGCAGATATGAAAATGGCCTGTGAACAGGAGAAGAAATCTCTGGAGGAAGAACTTGAGAAGCTCAGACTGTCACTGCAGGTAGAGATCCCTTATAGTGTCAGTACACATCCACCAGTAGCTCCACCTTTCACTTATAACGTCAGTACACATTCAGTACACATTCCCACCTTTCCATTATACTGGCTGAAGTGATGATTCGTGTGTGTGTCATACCAGCCCATAGAGGAGGACATTATGAGTCTGAAAGTGGCGCTGGAGATGAAGAACCAGGAGATCAAAGATCAGCACGATCTTTTGGTCAAACTATATAGTCTGTATGTAGTACCTGGTTTAACATTATATCCTCTGTATATATACTATATACTGTTTATGTAGTACCTGGTTTAACACTATACCCTCAGCTTACTCTAGTCTGCAGATGTGAAGAAATTAAACAGAATGTGTATCTGTGTATATGTGCGCACCTGTATGTGTCTGGTTGTAGTATTATTTAAAGGGTCAAACTGCATGAAGTGTGCCCAGGCCCAGAGCTACTTTGATGGGCATGATTCTGTGACCTCTTGGGCCTTGAAATGTGGTGCTTTGAATGATTTAAAGAGTGAAACGGTCTGAAGTGTGCCCACGTTTAAAGCATCCTTGCTGGGCATGACTGTGTGACCTCTTGGGCCAGGAAGTCTGTTTCTACTTTTATTTAAACGGTCAAACTGCGTGAAGTGTGCCCATGCCCAGAGCTACTTTGCTGGGCATGACTGTGTGACCTCTTGGGCCTGGAAGTCTGGTTGTAGTATGATTTTAAAGGGTCAAATGGTCTCCATTGTGTGTCCAGGTTTAAGGCTACTTTGCTTGGCATGTGATTTGGACCCATCGGGTACGGAAGCCTTTCCGTCACGTGCTCATTTTCCACGCCTTCAGCGCAGGTAGCCTGCGAATTTAAAACCGACGTGCATTTTATTCTTTTCCCCTTTTATCCTTTCATATCTCTCCGCTACCTTGGAGAAGAGAGACGCACGCGGGTAAATAAAATGTAAATATCTCTAAATATCTGTATAATATGTAAATAAAAGGAAGAAGTGAATTATGTAGTATATACTATCTGTGTTATATCCAGCAGTAATGATACTTGCTCTGGCAGATATG
This sequence comes from Electrophorus electricus, assembly GCF_041902795.1. NCBI lineage: Eukaryota > Metazoa > Chordata > Actinopteri > Gymnotiformes > Gymnotidae > Electrophorus > Electrophorus electricus. The sequence continues at coordinate 892,392 of NW_027658746.1, read as the reverse complement.
AAAATGGCCTGTGAACAGGAGAAGAAATCTCTGGAGGAAGAACTTGAGAAGCACAGACTGTCACTGCAGGTAGAGATCCCTTATAGTGTCAGTACACATCCACCAGTACCTCCACCTTTCACTTATAACGTCAGTACACATTCAGTACACATTCCCACCTTTCCATTGTACTGGCTGTAGTGATGATTCGTGTGTGTGTTATACCAGCCCATAGAGGAGGACATTATGAGTCTGAAAGTGGCGCTGGAGATGAAGAACCAGGAGATCAAAGATCAGCACGATCTTTTGGTCAAACTATATACTCTGTATGTATACTATATACTCTGTATGTAGTACCTGGTTTAACACTATATCCTCTGTATATATACTATATACTGTTTATGTAGTACCTGGTTTAACACTATACCCTCAGCTTACTCTAGTCTGCAGATGTGAAGAAATTAAACAGAATGTGTATCTGTGTATATGTGCGCACCTCTATGTGTCTGGTTGTAGTATTATTTAAAGGGTCAAACTGCATGAAGTGTGCCCAGCCCCAGAGCTACTTTGCTGTGCATGACTGTGTGACCTCTAGGCCCTGGAAGTCTGGTGGTAGTAGTAGTATGATTTAAAGGCACAAAGTGATTGAAGTGTGCCCAGGCCCAGAGCTACTTTGCTGGGCATGACTGTGTGACCTCTTGGGCCAGGAAGTCTGTTTCTAGTTTTATTTAAACGGTCAAACTGCGTGAAGTGTGCCCAGGCCCAGACCTACTTTGCTGGGCATGACTGTGTGACCTCTTGTGCCTGGAAGTCTGGTTGTAGTATGATTTTAAAGGGTCAAATGGTCTCCATTGTGTGTCCAGGTTTAAGGCTACTTTGCTGGGCATGTGATTTGGACCCATCGGGTACGGAAGCTTTTCCGTCACGTGCTCGTTTTCCACGCCTTCAGCGCAGGTAGCCTGCGAATTTAAAACCGACGTGCATTTTATTCTTTTCCCCTTTTATCCTTTCATATCTCTCCGCTACCTTGGAGAAGAGAGACGCACACGGGTAAATAAAATGTAAATATCTGTATAATATGTAAATAAAAGGAAGAAGTGGTTGTGTAGTGTAGTCATTTGATTATAAATAATCTCATAATAATTTTATCCACAAATTCTCTGTTTTATCGTTTTTTCCTGATCAATAATAGAAAAAAAGAAAAAAAAAAGATGAACAGCACCCTCTAGCGATGAACCTCAATTATTTCAAGATAACTGTAAAACATGGCTAGGTTAAGTCGGCGTTAGAACAAAAAATGCTCAGATTAACTTGTGTCTCATGGCACGCAGCTGAGTTTAAAATTAAACACAATTAAATCAAATTAAATTGACCCAGCTGCAACAGGCTCTGCAACCACATTTTATTTCACTGATTGGTCAGTTAGCCAGGCTATACAAAACAGGCTATTGTTAGAAATTCTGCACATGTGCTTCGCTTAGCTTCACATCTCACACTGCTTATAATTATAAGATAACGTATCCACGTTCGTAATAACGTGGTGAAATCTGCCAAAGATGGTGAGACTGAGCATAATACGTAATAAGACAATCTGAGCACTTAGTCCACATATTTCTAAATGAGAAGAAAAAGTTCCTCCAAACAATATAAGGCACACAATTCTATATGGGAAAACAGTTACATTTGTCATTAAGAGAAGCACTACTCATTACACAGATGTCAATAACCGTCCTAATATTAATAGTTCAACAGTCTTCCTCTGTCTATTATACGCACTGTACACATGTTAAATATCTGCCTTGAAATGACAATGAAATGACTTCCGGGCGCACTGAAAATTGTTATATACACACAGACACCCCCATACCAACATAAGCATAGTGCAACTCTTTGTTTACGCACCAGAGATTGAGTGGGCAAGTGCGTGTATATGCGAGTTTAAATTATTATACACAAATGTAAATAGTAGGCTATTTATGTGAAAATGTTTCATATGTATGTACAAGTAGTGTTTCCCTGATTTCTCCCTAAATGGCCCCTCATAGTTCAGCAGTAATGAGGCTAGTTAGATTTTGCTCAGAATTAAGTACACTTTGGGATGTTATACGTATCACAGTCTCCGGTGAGCCGTACATGGTTGATCAATCCAGGTTGAGGTAGAGTCACTGCATTAATGACACGTCTGTTTGCATTGCCAGTTGTTGCTATGGCAGCAATGAAATTAGGAAATTCAAAGAAAAACAACTCATCTACGCTCTTGGAACTTTAGAACCCCATATGTCCTGTGGCCCGATGTCACACGTGAGGGGAATCCCATGAACACCTTTACAGATCAGTCTGTGGAAAGACACTGAAGAAGACAGAGGAAAAATGAGGCGTTTCTGGAGATGGTGTGCTGGACGCATCGAGGACGAATACACAGACACAAAGGATGTGGAGGGTAAATGTAAATATAATGCCACTCACACCTGCGGTTGCTGGTGCTGGCACTCATACCTGTGGTTAAAATTCCTTTTTTGTCTTTAGCGCTGCATTGTCGCCTCTATCTCCCAATAATTCATATTCGAGGCTTTAGAAATCTAAGTTTTTGGGGGGTATATGCCATTTCCTGTTATTTGTGCAGAATACACACACTTTCACTTTGGAATCCACAAAGTTTTATAAATGAGGTCCCTGAATAACATCAATCTATTTCTACACTATATGGCTTGCTAATTTCATATGTCTGTGTGTCTTTCTGTTTGTCTGTGTGTGTGTGTGTGTGTGTGTGTGTGTGTGTGTGTGTGTGTGTGTGTGTGTGTATGTGTGTGTGTGTGTGTGTGTGTGTGTGTGTTATACCAGCCCATAGAGGAGGACATGAGTCTGAAAGTGGCTGGAGATAAAGAACCAGGAGATCAAAGATCAGCACGATCTTTTGGTAAAACTATATACTGTTTACATAGTACCTGGTTTAACATTATACCCTCAGCTTACTCTAGTCTGCAGATGTGAAGAAATTAAACAGAATGTGTATCTGTGTATATGTGCGCACCTGTATGTGTCTGGTTGTAGTATTATTTAAAGGGTCAAACTGCGTGAAGTGTGCCCAGGCCCAGAGCTACTTTGATGGGCATGACTGTGTGACCTCTTGGGCCAGGAAGTCTGTTTCTAGTTTTATTTAAACGGTCAAACTGCGTGAAGTGTGCCCAGGCCCAGAGCTACTTTGCTGGGCATGACTGTGTGACCTCTTGGGCCTGGAAGTCTGGTTGTAGTATGATTTTAAAGGGTCAAATGGTCTCCATTGTGTGTCCAGGTTTAAGGCTACTTTGCTGGGCATGACTGTGTGACCTCTTGGGCCAGGAAGTCTGTTTCTAGTTTTATTTAAACGGTCAAACTGCGTGAAGTGTGCCCAGGCCCAGAGCTACTTTGCTGGGCATGACTGTGTGACCTCTTGGGCCTGGAAGTCTGGTTGTAGTATGATTTTAAAGGGTCAAATGGTCTCCATTGTGTGTCCAGGTTTAAGGCTACTTTGCTGGGCATGACTGTGTGACCTCTTGGGCCAGGAAGTCTGTTTCTAGTTTTATTTAAACGGTCAAACTGCGTGAAGTGTGTATAGGCCCAGAGTTACTTTTCTGGGCATGACTGTGTGACCTCTTGGGCCTGGAGGTCTGGTGTTTCCATTATATAAAAGGTGAAATGGCCTGAAGTGTACACAGGCCCAGAGCTACTTTGATGGGCATGATTCTGTGACCTCCTGGGCTTTGAGTTCTGTTTCTAGTTTTGGTTAAAGGGTCAAATTGCATGGTCTGCCCAGGCCCATAGCGACTTTGCTGGGCATGACTCTGTGACCTCTTCGGCTTGGAAGTCTGGTTGTAGTATTATTTAAAGGCACAAAGTACATGAAGTGTGCCCTGGCCCAGCACTACTTTGCTGTGCATGACTGTGTGACCTCTTGTGCCTGGAAGTCTGGTTGTAGTATTATTTAAAGGGTCAAACTGCATGAAGTGTGCCCAGGCCCAGAGCTACTTTGCTGGGCATGACTGTGTGACCTCTTGTGCCTGGAAGTCTGGTTGTAGTATTATTTAAAGGGTCAAACTGCATGAAGTGTGCCCAGGCCCAGAGCTACTTTGCTGGGCATGATTCTGTGACCTCTTGGGCCTTGAAATCTGGTGCTTTGAACGATTTAAAGAGTGAAACGGTCTGAAGTGTGCCCACGTTTAAAGCAACCTTGCTGGGCATGACTGTGTGACCTCTTGTGCCTGGAAGTCTGGTTGTAGTATTATTTAAAGGGTCAAACTGTGCCCTGTAAACCGCACTGTGCCCTTCTGCGAAGAGCAAAGATGGTAAGGAAATCTCACAATTAATATCGTGATATGTCATCAGCTTGGCAAACGTCACATCCGGGTCAACCCAACACCATCTCAGCCTGCAGATGGCGTAAGTTTACACGACGGATTCTTTTATTCTCTTCAACGACAAAACTCAGGTCTATACACCAAAAATATGGCTGATTAAAATGCACGTAAATTAAATTTTGAGTCAATAAAATGCATATGAATTGACGTTTTGACTGATAAGTAGTTTTATTTGACTCAAGTTTAATCAACTTATCTTTCAACTTTATCCATTTTTATTACTTGCCTTATTTATCGTTTATTTGAAGTTTGCGGGCGCAACGTTCTGATTGACATTTTTGCGTCGAGAGGCGGAAGTAACGAAAATTGCTTGGGTTAAACCATGGATTGATTAATTAATGAATGTTATTGGATAAACAAGGCAACTAAAACAGTTACTAATGTTAAGTGATAAAAGAGTCCGGTAACACAAACGGCTTGAGTTAAACGTTAAATGACGTGACACAAAGTTATTCCAATTATTTAATTATATACCACTGTAGTATTTAGTTCACATGCATTTGTTGTTTACACCCTCATAGAAACTCCCTTGGTCATGAATGATCAAACTTGATATTTGATTTTTAAAAATATATCAAATCAAGACTGTTTTAATCCTATCACTTACATTTTCAATTCACAAGCATTTTTTCATGACCAGTTTATATTTTCATGGATTTTTATCAGCTTCGATTTCATCATTTAGAATTTGCTAGTTCCTCCACTCATGTGCCTGAAATGTTACTAAATTAGTAGATTCATTCCTGTTTGAGGAATTCTGGCTTGTGTTTATTGTCTGTGGGCAGAAAGGCTTTCCTAGATGCCAACTGGCAAAATGTTCCAAGATTTCTAAGAAATTATTAAACTTCCCTGAAAAAAACACACACACAAAAAAACCAAATAAGTAAGCTGAGAGAACTAAAACGAAAGCTATAAATACAACTTGACAGTTTTCAGCAGCAGGCGAATTTGTACGGTTACTGAGCTGCTAGCTAGCTAGCGAGCTACCGGCTGCAAGGTTAACAGTGCAAAGTCAGTAGCTAGCTAGCTAGCTAGCTACAGTAGCTACTACTAGCTAGCTACTGACTTTGCACTGTTAAAAGTGCTTCCGGTAGCTAGCTAGCTACAGTAGCTACTACTAGCTAGCTACTGACTTTGCACTGTGAAAAGTGCTTCCGGTAGCTAGCTAGCTACAGTAGCTACTACTAGCTAGCTACTGACTTTGCACTGTTAAAAGTGCTTCCGGTAGCTAGCTAGCTAGCTAGGTAGCTTGGTAATGGCTTTGCACTGTTAACCGTGCAGCCGGTAACTAGCGGTATCTAGTGGTTTAAATGCTTGCGGTTTAAATGCTTGGTGGACATTTGATTGTATGGTTTACTGAGCTGATAGCTAGCTAGCTACTTTACTGGGTATGATTCTGTGAGCTCCTGGGCTTGCAGGTCTGTTTCTAGTTTTGGTTAAAGGGTCAAACTGCGTGAAGTGTGCCCAGGCCCAGAGCTACTTTGCTGGGCACGACTGTGTGACCTCTTGGGCCTGGAAGTCTGGTTGTAGTATGATTTTAAAGGGTCAAATGGTCTCCATTGTGTGTCCAGGTTTAAGGCTACTTTGCTGGGCATGTGATTTGGACCCATCGGGTACGGAAGCTTTTCCGTCACGTGCTCGTTTTCCACGCCTTCAGCGCAGGTAGCCTGCGAATTTAAAACCGACGTGCATTTTATTCTTTTCCCCTTTTATCCTTTCATATCTCTCCGCTACCTTGGAGAAGAGAGACGCACGCGGGTAAATAAAATGTAAATATCTCTAAATATCTGTATAATATGTAAATAAAAGGAAGAAGTGAATTATGTAGTATATACTATCTGTGTTATATCCAGCAGTAATGATACTTGCTCTGGCAGATATGAAAATGGCCTTTGAACAGGAGAAGAAATCTCTGGAGGAAGAACTTGAGAAGCACAGACTGTCACTGCAGGTAGAGATCCCTTATAGTGTCAGTACACATCCACCAGTACCTCCACCTTTCACTTATAACGTCAGTACACATTCAGTACACATTCCCACCTTTCCATTGTACTGCCTGTAGTGATGATTCGTGTGTGTGTTATACCAGCCCATAGAGGAGGACATTATGAGTCTGAAAGTGGCGCTGGAGATGAAGAACCAGGAGATCAAAGATCAGCACGATCTTTTGGTAAAACTATATACTGTTTACATAGTACCTGGTTTAACATTATACCCTCAGCTTACTCTAGTCTGCAGATGTGAAGAAATTAAACAGAATGTGTATCTGTGTATATGTGCGCACCTGTATGTGTCTGGTTGTAGTATTATTTAAAGGGTCAAACTGCGTGAAGTGTGCCCAGGCCCAGAGCTACTTTGATGGGCATGACTGTGTGACCTCTTGGGCCAGGAAGTCTGTTTCTAGTTTTATTTAAACGGTCAAACTGCGTGAAGTGTGCCCAGGCCCAGAGCTACTTTGCTGGGCATGACTGTGTGACCTCTTGGGCCTGGAAGTCTGGTTGTAGTATGATTTTAAAGGGTCAAATGGTCTCCATTGTGTGTCCAGGTTTAAGGCTACTTTGCTGGGCATGTGATTTGGACCCATCGGGTACGGAAGCCTGTCCGTTACGTGCTCGTTTTCCACGCCTTCAGCGCAGGTAGCCTGCGAATTTAAAACCGACGTGCATTTTATTCTTTTCCCCTTTTGTCCTTTCATATCTCTCCACTACCTTGGAGAAGAGAGACGCACGCGGGTAAATAAAATGTAAATATCTGTACATATCTGTATAATATCTAAATAAAAGGAAGAAGTGGTTGTATAGTGTAGTCGTTTGATTATAAATAATCTCATAATAATTTTATCCTCATATTCTTATACATTTATACATGTTTATCTCTGTGTGTGTGTGTGTGTGTGTGTGTGTGTGTGTGTGTGTGTGTGTGGGGTTCTGTGTCACTAGTGGGGCCTGTGGCCCGATTGGAGTGTTTGCGGTGTAAGAAGGAGGAGTTGGAGAACAGTTTGTTGGAGCAGCTGAAGGAGTTGAGGTTGCAGAAGCAGAAGGAGCTGCAGGTTCTTCAGGAGATGCTGAAACACAAGCAGCAGGAGGAGACAGAGCTCCTGCAGAAACAGCAGGAGGAGGAGGAGCATAACAGGTCCATCAAGAGTAAGTACTATGGAAATGCAATAATACTAACATAACTAATAATGAATGTTAGCCTTTAGGCTCCAATAAAAGTGATACTAATATATGTATAGTACTATATATATTATATTTTATATATTCAGTAGTAATTATGTAGTATATACAATCTGTGTTATATCCAGCAGTAATGATACTTGCTCTGGCAGATATGAAAATGGCCAGTGAACAGGAGAAGAAATCTCTGGAGGAAGAACTTGAGAAGCTCAGACTGTCACTGCAGGTAGAGATCCCTTCTAGTGTCAGTACACATCCACCAGTACCTCCACCTTTCACTTATAACGTCAGTACACATTCAGTACACATTCCCACCTTTCCATTGTACTGGCTGTAGTGATTATTCGTGTGTGTGTTATACCAGCCCATAGAGGAGGACATTATGAGTCTGAAAGTGGCACTGGAGATGAAGAACCAGGAGATCAAAGATCAGCACGATCTTTTGGTCAAACTATATACTCTGTATGTATACTATATACTCTGTATGTAGTACCTGGTTTAACACTATATCCTCTGTATATATACTATATACTCTTTATGTAGTACCTGGTTTAACACTATACCCTCAGCTTACTCTAGTCTGCAGATGTGAAGAAATTAAACAGAATGTGTATCTGTGTATATGTGCGCACCTGTATGTGTCTGGTTGTAGTATTATTTAAAGGTTCATACTGCGTGAAGTGTGCCCAGGCGCAGAGCTACTTTGATGGGCATGATTCTGTGACCTCTTGGGCCTTGAAATGTGGTGCTTTGAATGATTTAAAGAGTGAAACGGTCTGAAGTGTGCCCACGTTTAAAGCATCCTTGCTAGGCATGACTGTGTGACCTCTTGGGCCAGGAAGTCTGTTTCTACTTTTATTTAAACGGTCAAACTGCGTGAAGTGTGCCCAGGCCCAGAGCTACTTTGCTGTGCATGACTGTGTGACCTCTTGGGCCTGGAAGTCTGGTTGTAGTATGATTTTAAAGGGTCAAATGGTCTCCATTGTGTGTCCAGGTTTAAGGCTACTTTGCTGGGCATGTGATTTGGACCCATCGGGTACGGAAGCCTTTCCGTCACGTGCTCGTTTTCCACGCCTTCAGCGCATGTAGCCTGCGAATTTAAAACCGACGTGCATTTTATTCTTTTCCCCTTTTATCCTTTCATATCTCTCCGCTACCTTGGAGAAGAGAGACGCACGCGGGTAAATAAAATGTAAATATCTGTAAATATCTGTATAATATGTAAATAAAAGGAAGAAGTGGTTGTGTAGTGTAGTCGTTTGATTATGAATAATCTCATAATAATTTTATCCACAAATTCTTATACATTTATACATGTTTATCTCTCTCTTTGTGTGTGTGTGTGTGTGTGTGTGGTTCTGTGTCACTAGTGGGGCCTGTGGCCCGATTGGAGTGTTTGCGGTGTGAGAAGGAGGAGTTGGAGAACAGTTTGTTGGAGCAGCTGAAGGAGTTGAGGTTGCAGAAGCAGAAGGAGCTGCAGGTTCTTCACGAGATGCTGAAACACAAGCAGCAGGAGGAGACAGAGCTCCTGCAGAAACAGCAGGAGGAGGAGGAGCATAACAGGTCCCTCAAGGGTAAGTACTATGGAAATGCAATAATACTAACATAACTAATAATGAATGTTAGCCTTTAGGCTCCAATAAAAGTGATACTAATATATGTATAGTACTATATATATTATATTTTATATATTCAGTAGTAATTATGTAGTATATACAATCTGTGTTATATCCAGCAGTAATGATACTTGCTCTGGCAGATATGAAAATGGCCTGTGAACAGGAGAAGAAATCTCTGGAGGAAGAACTTGAGAAGCTCAGACTGTCACTGCAGGTAGAGATCCCTTATAGTGTCAGTACACATCCACCAGTACCTCCACCTTTCACTTATAACGTCAGTACACATTCAGTACACATTCCCACCTTTCCATTGTACTGGCTGTAGTGATGATTCGTGTGCGTGGGTTATACCAGCCCATAGAGGAGGACATTATGAGTCTGAAAGTGGCGCTGGAGATGAAGAACCAGGAGATCAAAGATCAGCACGATCTTTTGGTCAAACTATATACTCTGTATGTATACTATATACTCTGTATGTAGTACCTGGTTTAACACTATATCCTCTGTATATATACTATATACTGTTTATGTAGTACCTGGTTTAACACTATACCCTCAGCTTACTCTAGTCTGCAGATGTGAAGAAATTAAACAGAATGTGTATCTGTGTATATGTGCGCACCTGTATGTTTCTGGTTGTAGTATTATTTAAAGGGTCAAACTGCGTGAAGTGTGCCCAGGCGCAGAGCTACTTTGATGGGCATGATTCTGTGACCTCTTGGGTCTTGAAATGTGGTGCTTTGAATGATTTAAAGAGTGAAACGGTCTGAAGTGTGCCCACGTTTAAAGCATCCTTGCTGGGCATGACTGTGTGACCTCTTGGGCCTGGAAGTCTGGTTGTAGTATGATTTTAAAGGGTCAAATGGTCTCCATTGTGTGTCCAAGTTTAAGGCTACTTTGCTGGGCATGTGATTTGGACCCATCGGGTACGGAAGCCTTTCCGTCACGTGCTCGTTTTCCACGCCTTCAGCGCAGGTAGCCTGGGAATTTAAAACCGACGTGCATTTTATTCTTTTCCCCTTTTATCCTTTCATATCTCTCCGCTACCTTGGAGAAGAGAGATGCACGCGGGTAAATAAAATGTAAATATCTGTAAATATCTGTATAATATGTAAATAAAAGGAAGAAGTGGTTGTGTAGTGTAGTCGTTTGATTATGAATAATCTCATAATAATTTTATCCACAAATTCTTATACATTTATACATGTTTATCTCTCTCTTTGTGTGTGTGTGTGTGTGTGTGTGTGTGTGTGTGTGTGTGTGGTTCTGTGTCACTAGTGGGGCCTGTGGCCCGATTGGAGTGTTTGCGGTGTGAGAATGAGGAATGAGGAGTTGGAGAACAGTTTGTTGGAGCAGCTGAAGGAGTTGAGGTTGCAGAAGCAGAAGGAGCTGCAGGTTCTTCAGGAGATGCTGAAACACAAGCAGCAGGAGGAGACAGAGCTCCTGCAGAAACAGCAGGAGGAGGAGGAGCATAACAGGTCCATCAAGAGTAAGTACTATGGAAATGCAATAATACTAACATAACTAATAATGAATGTTAGCCTTTAGGCTCCAATAAAAGTGATACTAATATATGTATAGTGCTATATATATTATATTTTATATATTCAGTAGTAATTATGTAGTATATACAATCTGTGTTATATCCAGCAGTAATGATACATGCTCTGGCAGATATGAAAATGGCCTGTGAACAGGAGAAGAAATCTCTGGAGGAAGAACTTGAGAAGCTCAGACTGTCACTGCAGGTAGAGATCCCTTATAGTGTCAGTACACATCCACCAGTAGCTCCACCTTTCACTTATAACGTCAGTACACATTCAGTACACATTCCCACCTTTCCATTGTACTGGCTGAAGTGATGATTCGTGTGTGTGTCATACCAGCCCATAGAGGAGGACATTATGAGTCTGAAAGTGGCGCTGGAGATGAAGAACCAGGAGATCAAAGATCAGCACGATCTTTTGGTCAAACTATATAGTCTGTATGTAGTACCTGGTTTAACATTATATCCTCTGTATATATACTATATACTGTTTATGTAGTACCTGGTTTAACCCTATACCCTCAGCTTACTCTAGTCTGCAGATGTGAAGAAATTAAACAGAATGTGTATCTGTGTATATGTGCGCACCTGTACGTGTCTGGTTGTAGTATTATTTAAAGGGTCAAACTGCATGAAGTGTGCCCAGGCCCAGAGCTACTTTGATGGGCATTATTCTGTGACCTCTTGGGCCTTGAAATGTGGTGCTTTGAATGATTTAAAGAGTGAAACGGTCTGAATTGTGCCCACGTTTAAAGCATCCTTGCTGGGCATGACTGTGTGACCTCTTGGGCCAGGAAGTCTGTTTCTACTTTTATTTAAACGGTCAAACTGCGTGAAGTGTGCCCATGCCCAGAGCTACTTTGCTGGGCATGACTGTGTGACCTCTTGGGCCTGGAAGTCTGGTTGTAGTATGATTTTAAAGGGTCAAATGGTCTCCATTGTGTGTCCAGGTTTAAGGCTACTTTGCTTGGCATGTGAATTGGACCCATCGGGTACGGAAGCTTTTCCGTCACGTGCTCGTTTTCCACGCCTTCAGCGCAGGTAGCCTGCGAATTTAAAACCGACGTGCATTTTATTCTTTTCCCCTTTTATCCTTTCATATCTCTCCGCTACCTTGGAGAAGAGAGACGCACGCGGGTAAATAAAATGTAAATATCTGTAAATATCTGTATAATATGTAAATAAAAGGAAGAAGTGAATTATGTAGTATATACAATCTGTGTTATGTCCAGCAGTAATGATACTTGCTCTGGCAGATATGAAAATGGCCTGTGAACAGGAGAAGAAATCTCTGGAGGAAGAACTTGAGAAGCTCAGACTGTCACTGCAGGTAGAGATCCCTTATAGTGTCAGTACACATCCACCAGTACCTCCACCTTTCACTTATAACGTCAGTACACATTCGGTACACATTCCCACCTTTCCATTGTACTGGCTGTAGTGATGATTCGTGTGTGTGTTATACCAGCCCATAGAGGAGGACATTGAGTCTGAAAGTGGCGCTGGAGATGAAGAACCAGGAGATCAAAGATCAGCACGAACTTTTGGTCAAACTATATACTCTGTATGTAGTACCTGGTTTAACATTATATCCTCTGTATATATACTATATACTGTTTATGTAGTACATGGTTTAACACTATACCCTCAGCTTACTCTAGTCTGCAGATGTGAAGAAATTAAAAAGAATGTGTATATGTGCGCACCTGTATGTGTCTGGTTGTAGTATTATTTAAAGGGTCAAACTGCGTGAAGTGTGCCCAGGCCCAGAGCTACTTTGATGGGCATGACTGTGTGACCTCTTGGGCCAGGAAGTCTGTTTCTAGTTTTATTTAAATGGTCAAACTGCGTGAAGTGTGCCCAGGCCCAGAGCTACTTTGCTGTGCATGACTGTGTGACCTCTTGGCCCTGGAAGTCTGGTAGTAGTAGTATGATTTAAAGGCACAAAGTGATTGAAGTGTGCCCAGGCCCAGAGCTACTTTGCTGTGCATGACTGTGTTTGACCTCTTGTGCCTGGAAGTCTGGTTGTAGTATTATTTAAAGGGTCAAACTGCGTGAAGTGTGCCCAGGCCCAGAGCTACTTTGCTGGGCATGACTGTGTGACCTCTTGGGCCTGGAAGTCTGGTTGTAGTATGATTTTAAAGGGTCAAATGGTCTCCATTGTGTGTCCAGGTTTAAGGCTACTTTGCTGGGCATGTGATTTGGACCCATCGGGTACGGAAGCCTTTCCGTCACGTGCTCGTTTTCCACGCCTTCAGCGCAGGTAGCCTGCGAATTTAAAACCGACGTGCATTTTATTCTTTTCCCCTTTTATCCCTTCATATCTCTCCGCTACCTTGGAGAAGAGAGACGCACGCTGGTAAATAAAATGTAAATATCTCTAAATATCTGTATAATATGTAAATAAAAGGAAGAAGTGGTTGTGTAGTGTAGTCGTTTCATTATAAATAATCTCATAATAATTTTATCCACAAATTCTTATACATTTATACATGTTTATCTCTCTCTTTGTGTGTGTGTGTGTGTTTGTGTGTGTGTGTGTGTCTGTGTGTTTGTGTGTGTGTGTGTGTGTGGTTCTGTGTCACTAGTGGGGCCTGTGGCCTGATTGGAGTGTTTGCGGTGTGAGAAGGAGGAGTTGGAGAACAGTTTGTTGGAGCAGCTGAAGGAGTTGAGGTTGCAGAAGCAGAAGGAGCTGCAGGTTCTTCAGGAGATGCTGAAACACAAGCAGCAGGAGGAGTCAGAGCTCCTGCAGAAACAGCAGGAGGAGGAGGAGCATAACAGGTCCCTCAAGGGTAAGTACTATGGAAATGCAATAATACTAACATAACTAATAATGAATGTTAGCCTTTAGGCTCCAATAAAAGTGATACTAATATATGTATAGTACTATATATATTATATTTTATATATTCAGTAGTAATTATGTAGTATATACAATCTGTGTTATGTCCAGCAGTAATGATACTTGCTCTGGCAGATATGAAAATGGCCTGTGAACAGGAGAAGAAATCTCTGGAGGAAGAACTTGAGAAGCTCAGACTGTCACTGCAGGTAGAGATCCCTTATAGTGTCAGTACACATCCACCAGTACCTCCACCTTTCACTTATAACGTCAGTACACATTCGGTACACATTCCCACCTTTCCATTGTACTGGCTGTAGTGATGATTCGTGTGTGTGTTATACCAGCCCATAGAGGAGGACATTGAGTCTGAAAGTGGCGCTGGAGATGAAGAACCAGGAGATCAAAGATCAGCACGAACTTTTGGTCAAACTATATACTCTGTATGTAGTACCTGGTTTAACATTATATCCTCTGTATATATACTATATACTGTTTATGTAGTACATGGTTTAACACTATACCCTCAGCTTACTCTAGTCTGCAGATGTGAAGAAATTAAAAAGAATGTGTATATGTGCGCACCTGTATGTGTCTGGTTGTAGTATTATTTAAAGGGTCAAACTACGTGAAGTGTGCCCAGGCCCAGAGCTACTTTGATGGGCATGACTGTGTGACCTCTTGGGCCAGGAAGTCTGTTTCTAGTTTTATTTAAATGGTCAAACTGCGTGAAGTGTGCCCAGGCCCAGAGCTACTTTGCTGTGCATGACTGTGTGACCTCTTGGCCCTGGAAGTCTGGTAGTAGTAGTATGATTTAAAGGCACAAAGTGATTGAAGTGTGCCCAGGCCCAGAGCTACTTTGCTGTGCATGACTGTGTTTGACCTCTTGGGCCTGGAAGTCTGGTAGTAGTAGCAGTATGATTTAAAGGTACAAAGTGAATGAAGTGTGCCCAGGCCCAGAGCTACTTTGCTGTGCATGACTGTGTGACCTCTTGGGCCTGGAAGTCTGGTAGTAGTAGTAGTATGATTTAAAGGTACAAAGTGAATGAAGTGTGCCCAGGCCCAGAGCTATTTTGCTGTGCATGACTGTGTGACCTCTTGTGCCTGGAAGTCTGGTTGTAGTATTATTTAAAGGGTCAAACTGCGTGAAGTGTGCCCAGGCCCAGAGCTACTTTGCTGGGCATGACTGTGTGACCTCTTGGGCCTGGAAGTCTGGTTGTAGTATGATTTTAAAGGGTCAAATGGTCTCCATTGTGTGTCCAGGTTTAAGGCTACTTTGCTGGGCATGTGATTTGGACCCATCGGGTACGGAAGCCTTTCCGTCACGTGCTCGTTTTCCACGCCTTCAGCGCAGGTAGCCTGCGAATTTAAAACCGACGTGCATTTTATTCTTTTCCCCTTTTATCCCTTCATATCTCTCCGCTACCTTGGAGAAGAGAGACGCACGCGGGTAAATAAAATGTAAATATCTCTAAATATCTGTATAATATGTAAAGGAAGAAGTGGTTGTGTAGTGTAGTCGTTTCATTATAAATAATCTCATAATAATTTTATCCACAAATTCTTATACATTTATACATGTTTATCTCTCTCTTTGTGTGTGTGTGTGTGTGTGTGTGTGTGTGTGTGTGTGTGTGTCTGTGTGTGTGTGTGTGTAGTTCTGTGTCACTAGTGGGGCCTGTGGCCCGATTGGAGTGTTTGCGGTGTGAGAAGGAGGAGTTGGAGAACAGTTTGTTGGAGCAGCTGAAGGAGTTGAGGTTGCAGAAGCAGAAGGAGCTGCAGGTTCTTCAGGAGATGCTGAAACACAAGCAGCAGGAGGAGACAGAGCTCCTGCAGAAACAGCAGGAGGAGGAGGAGCATAACAGGTCCATCAAGAGTAAGTACTATGGAAATGCAATAATACTAACATAACTAATAATGAATGTTAGCCTTTAGGCTCCAATAAAAGTGATACTAATATATGTATAGTACTATATATATTATATTTTATATATTCAGTAGTAATTATGTAGTATATACAATCTGTGTTATATCCAGCAGTAATGATACTTGCTTTGGCAGATATGAAAATGGCCTGTGAACAGGAGAAGAAATCTCTGGAGGAAGAACTTGAGAAGCTCAGACTCTCAATGCAGGTAGAGATCCCTTATAGTGTCAGTACACATCCACCAGTACCTCCACCTTTCACTTATAACGTCAGTACACATTCAGTACACATTCCCACCTTTCCATTGTACTGGCTGTAGTGATGATTCGTGTCTGTGGGTTATACCAGCCCATAGAGGAGGACATTATGAGTCTGAAAGTGGCGCTGGAGATGAAGAACCAGGAGATCAAAGATCAGCACGATCTTTTGGTCAAACTATATACTCTGTATGTAGTACCTGGTTTAACACTATATCCTCTGTATATATACTATATACTGTTTATGTAGTACCTGGTTTAACACTATACCCTCAGCTTACTCTAGTCTGCAGATGTGAAGAAATTTAAACAGAATGTGTATCTGTGTATATGTGCGCACCTGTATGTGTCTGGTTGTAGTATTATTTAAAGGGTCAAACTGCGTGAAGTGTGCCCAGGCCCAGAGCTACTTTGATGGGCATGATTCTGTGACCTCTTGGGCCTTGAAATGTGGTGCTTTGAATGATTTAAAGAGTGAAACGGTCTGAAGTGTGCCCACGTTTAAAGCAACCTTGCTGGGCATGACTGTGTGACCTCTTGGGCCAGGAAGTCTGTTTCTAGTTTTATTTAAACGGTCAAACTGCGTGAAGTGTGCCCAGGCCCAGAGCTACTTTGCTGGGCATGACTGTGTGACCTCTTGGGCCTGGAAGTCTGGTTGTAGTATGATTTTAAAGGGTCAAATGGTCTCCATTGTGTGTCCAGGTTTAAGGCTACTTTGCTGGGCATGTGATTTGGACCCATCGGGTACGGAAGCCTTTCCGTCACGTGCTCGTTTTCCACGCCTTCAGCGCGGGTAGCCTGCGAATTTAAAACCGACGTGCATTTTATTCTTTTCCCCTTTTATCCCTTCATATCTCTCTGCTACCTTGGAGAAGAGAGACGTACGCGGGTAAATAAAATGTCAATATCTCTAAATATCTGTATAATATGTAAATAAAAGGAAGAAGTGGTTGTGTAGTGTAGTCGTTTCATTATAAATAATCTCATAATAATTTTATCCACAAATTCTTATACATTTATACATGTTTATCTCTCTCTTTGTCTGTGTGTGTGTGTGTGTGTGTGTGTGTGTGTGTGTGTGTGTGTGTATGTGTGTGTGTGTGTGTGGTTCTGTGTCACTAGTGGGGCCTGTGGCCCGATTGGAGTGTTTGCGGTGTGAGAAGGAGGAGTTGGAGAACAGTTTGTTGGAGCAGTCAAAGGAGTTGAGGTTGCAGAAGCAGAAGGAGCTGCAGGTTCTTCAGGAGATGCTGAAACACAAGCAGCAGGAGGAGACAGAGCTCCTGCAGAAAGAGCAGGAGGAGGAGGAGCATAACAGGTCCATCAAGAGTAAGTACTATGGAAATGCAATAATACTAAAATAACTAATAATGAATGTTAGCCTTTAGGCTCCAATAAAAGTGATACTAATATATGTATAGTACTATATCTATTATATTTTATATATTCAGTAGTAATTATGTAGTATATACAATCTATGTTATATCCAGCAGTAATGATACTTGCTCTGGCAGATATGAAAATGGCCTGTGAACAGGAGAAGAAATCTCTGGAGGAAGAACTTGAGAAGCTCAGACTGTCACTGCAGGTAGAGATCCCTTATAGTGTCAGTACACATCCACCAGTACCTCCACCTCTCACTTATAACGTCAGTACACATTCAGTACACATTCCCACCTTTCCATTGTACTGGCTGTAGTGATGATTCGTGTGTGTGTTATACCAGCCCATAGAGGAGGACATTATGAGTCTGAAAGTGGCGCTGGAGATGAAGAACCAGGAGATCAAAGATCAGCACGATGTTTTGATCAAACTATATACTCTGTATGTAGTACCTGGTTTAACATTATATCCTCTGTATATATACTATATACTGTTTATGTAGTACCTGGTTTAACACTATACCCTCAGCTTACTCTAGTCTGCAGATGTGAAGAAATTAAACAGAATGTGTATCTGTGTATATGTGCGCACCTGTATGTGTCTGGTTTAGTTTTATTTAAACGGTCAAACTGCGTGAAGTGTGCCCAGGCCCAGAGCTACTTTGCTGGGCATGACTGTGTGACCTCTTGGGCCTGGAAGTCTGGTTGTAGTATGATTTTAAAGGGTCAAATGGTCTCCATTGTGTGTCCAGGTTTAAGGCTACTTTGCTGGGCATGTGATTTGGACCCATCGGGTACGGAAGCCTTTCCGTCACGTGCTCGTTTTCCACGCCTTCAGCGCAGGTTGCCTGCGAATTTAAAACCGACGTGCATTTTATTCTTTTCCCCTTTTATCCTTTCATATCTCTCCGCTACCTTGGAGAAGAGAGACGCACGCTTGTAAATAAAATGTAAATATCTCTAAATATCTGTATAATATGTAAATAAAAGGAAGATGTGGTTGTGTAGTGTAGTCGTTTGATTATAAATAATCTCATAGTAATTTTATCCACAAATTCTTATACATTTATACATGTTTATCTCTCTCTCTGTGTGTGTGTGTGTGGTTCTGTGTCACTAGTGGGGCATGTGGCCCGATTGGAGTGTTTGCGGTGTGAGAAGGAGGAGTTGGAGAACAATATGTTGGAGCAGCTGAAGGAGTTGAGGTTGCAGAAGCAGTAGGAGCTGCAGGTTCTTCAGGAGATGCTGAAACACAAGCAGCAAGAGGAGACAGAGCTCCTGCAGAAACAGCAGGAGGAGGAGGAGCATAACAGGTCCATCAAGAGTAAGTACTATGGAAATGCAATAATACTAACATAACTAATAATGAATGTTAGCCTTTAGGCTCCAATACAAGTGATACTAATATATGTATAGTACTATATATATTATATTTTATATATTCAGTAGTAATTATGTAGTATATACAATCTGTGTTATGTCCAGCAGTAATGATACTTGCTCTGGCAGATATGAAAATGGCCTGTGAACAGGAGAAGAAATCTCTGGAGGAAGAACTTGAGAAGCTCAGACTGTCACTGCAGGTAGAGATCCCTTATAGTGTCAGTACACATCCACCAGTACCTCCACCTTTCACTTATAACGTCAGTACACATTCGGTACACATTCCCACCTTTCCATTGTACTGGCTGTAGTGATGATTCGTGTGTGTGTTATACCAGCCCATAGAGGAGGACATTGAGTCTGAAAGTGGCGCTGGAGATGAAGAACCAGGAGATCAAATATCAGCACGAACTTTTGGTCAAACTATATACTCTGTATGTAGTACCTGGTTTAACATTATATCCTCTGTATATATACTATATACTGTTTATGTAGTACATGGTTTAACACTATACCCTCAGCTTGCTCTAGTCTGCAGATGTGAAGAAATTAAAAAGAATGTGTATATGTGCGCACCTGTATGTGTCTGGTTGTAGTATTATTTAAAGGGTCAAACTGCGTGAAGTGTGCCTAGGCCCAGAGCTACTTTGATGGGCATGACTGTGTGACCTCTTGGGCCAGGAAGTCTGTTTCTAGTTTTATTTAAATGGTCAAACTGCGTGAAGTGTGCCCAGGCCCAGAGCTACTTTGCTGTGCATGACTGTGTGACCTCTTGGCCCTGGAAGTCTGGTAGTAGTAGTATGATTTAAAGGCACAAAGTGATTGAAGTGTGCCCAGGCCCAGAGCTACTTTGCTGTGCATGACTGTGTTTGACCTCTTGGGCCTGGAAGTCTGGTAGTAGTAGCAGTATGATTTAAAGGTACAAAGTGAATGAAGTGTGCCCAGGCCCAGAGCTACTTTGCTGTGCATGACTGTGTGACCTCTTGGGCCTGGAAGTCTGGTAGTAGTAGTAGTATGATTTAAAGGTACAAAGTGAATGAAGTGTGCCCAGGCCCAGAGCTATTTTGCTGTGCATGACTGTGTGACCTCTTGTGCCTGGAAGTCTGGTTGTAGTATTATTTAATGGGTCAAACTGCGTGAAGTGTGCCCAGGCCCAGAGCTACTTTGCTGGGCATGACTGTGTGACCTCTTGGGCCTGGAAGTCTGGTTGTAGTATGATTTTAAAGGGTCAAATGGTCTCCATTGTGTGTCCAGGTTTAAGGCTACTTTGCTGGGCATGTGATTTGGACCCATCGGGTACGGAAGCCTTTCCGTCACGTGCTCGTTTTCCACGCCTTCAGCGCAGGTAGCCTGCGAATTTAAAACCGACGTGCATTTTATTCTTTTCCCCTTTTATCCCTTCATATCTCTCCGCTACCTTGGAGAAGAGAGACGCACGCGGGTAAATAAAATGTAAATATCTCTAAATATCTGTATAATATGTAAATAAAAGGAAGAAGTGGTTGTGTAGTGTAGTCGTTTCATTATAAATAATCTCATAATAATTTTATCCACAAATTCTTATACATTTATACATGTTTATCTCTCTCTTTGTGTGTGTGTGTGTGTGTGTGTGTGTCTGTGTGTGTGTGTGTGTGTGTGTGGTTCTGTGTCACTAGTGGGGCCTGTGGCCCGATTGGAGTGTTTGCGGTGTGAGAAGGAGGAGTTGGAGAACAGTTTGTTGGAGCAGCTGAAGGAGTTGAGGTTGCAGAAGCAGAAGGAGCTGCAGGTTCTTCAGGAGATGCTGAAACACAAGCAGCATTAGGAGACAGAGCTCCTGCAGAAACAGCAGGAGGAGGAGGAGCATAACAGGTCCCTCAAGGGTAAGTACTATGGAAATGCAATAATACTAACATAACATAACTAATAATGAATGTTAGCCTTTAGGCTCCAATAAAAGTGATACTAATATATGTATAGTACTATATATATTATATTTTATATATTCAGTAGTAATTATGTAGTATATACAATCTGTGTTATATCCAGCAGTAATGATACTTGCTCTGGCAGATATGAAAATGGCCTGTGAACAGGAGAAGAAATCTCTGGAGGAAGAACTTGAGAAGCTCAGACTGTCACTGCAGGTAGAGATCCCTTATAGTGTCAGTACACATCCACCAGTACCTACACCTTTCACTTATAACGTCAGTACACATTCAGTACACATTCCCACCTTTCCATTGTACTGGCTCTAGTGATGATTCGTATGTGTGGGTTATACCAGCCCATAGAGGAGGACATTATGAGTCTGAAAGTGGCGCTGGAGATGAAGAACCAGGAGATCAAAGATCAGCACGATCTTTTGGTCAAACTATATACTCTGTATGTATACTATATACTCTGTATGTAGTACCTGGTTTAACACTATATCCTCTGTATATATACTATATACTGTTTATGTAGTACCTGGTTTAACACTATACCCTCAGCTTACTCTAGTCTGCAGATGTGAAGAAATTAAACAGAATGTGTATCTGTGTATATGTGCGCACCTGTATGTGTCTGGTTGTAGTATTATTTAAAGGGTCAAACTGCGTGAAGTGTGCCCAGGCCCAGAGCTACTTTGATGGGCATGATTCTGTGACCTCTTGGGCCTTGAAATGTGGTGCTTTGAATGATTTAAAGAGTGAAACGGTCTGAAGTGTGCCCACGTTTAAAGCAACCTTGCTGGGCATGACTGTGTGACCTCTTGGGCCAGGAAGTCTGTTTCTAGTTTTATTTAAACGGTCAAACTGCGTGAAGTGTGCCCAGGCCCAGAGCTACTTTGCTGGGCATGACTGTGTGACCTCTTGGGCCTGGAAGTCTGGTTGTAGTATGATTTTAAAGGGTCAAATGGTCTCCATTGTGTGTCCAGGTTTAAGGCTACTTTGCTGGGCATGTGATATGGACCCATCGGGTACGGAAGCATTTCCGTCACGTGCTCGTTTTCCACGCCTTCAGCGCAGGTAGCCTGCGAATTTAAAACCGACGTGCATTTTATTCTTTTCCCCTTTTATCCCTTCATATCTCTCCGCTACCTTGGAGAAGAGAGACGCACGCGGGTAAATAAAATGTCAATATCTCTAAATATCTGTATAATATGTAAATAAAAGGAAGAAGTGGTTGTGTAGTGTAGTCGTTTCATTATAAATAATCTCATAATAATTTTATCCACAAATTCTTATACATTTATACATGTTTATCTCTCTCTTTGTCTGTGTGTGTGTGTGTGTGTGTGTGTGTGTGTGTGTGTGTGTGTGGTTCTGTGTCACTAGTGGGGCCTGTGGCCCGATTGGAGTGTTTGCGGTGTGAGAAGGAGGAGTTGGAGAACAGTTTGTTGGAGCAGCCAAAGGAGTTGAGGTTGCAGAAGCAGAAGGAGCTGCAGGTTCTTCAGGAGATGCTGAAACACAAGCAGCAGGAGGAGACAGAGCTCCTGCAGAAAGAGCAGGAGGAGGAGGAGCATAACAGGTCCATCAAGAGTAAGTACTATGGAAATGCAATAATACTAAAATAACTAATAATGAATGTTAGCCTTTAGGCTCCAGTAAAAGTGATACTAATATATGTATAGTACTATATATATTATATTTTATATATTCAGTAGTAATTATGTAGTATATACAATCTATGTTATATCCAGCAGTAATGATACTTGCTCTGGCAGATATGAAAATGGCCTGTGAACAGGAGAAGAAATCTCTGGAGGAAGAACTTGAGAAGCTCAGACTGTCACTGCAGGTAGAGATCCCTTATAGTGTCAGTACACATCCACCAGTACCTCCACCTTTCACTTATAACGTCAGTACACATTCAGTACACATTCCCACCTTTCCATTGTACTGGCTGTAGTGATGATTCGTGTCTGTGGGTTATACCAGCCCATAGAGGAGGACATTATGAGTCTGAAAGTGGCGCTGGAGATGAAGAACCAGGAGATCAAAGATCAGCACGATCTTTTGGTCAAACTATATACTCTGTATGTATACTATATACTCTGTATGTAGTACCTGGTTTAACACTATATCCTCTGTATATATACTATATACTGTTTATGTAGTACCTGGTTTAACACTATACCCTCAGCTTACTCTAGTCTGCAGATGTGAAGAAATTAAACAGAATGTGTATCTGTGTATATGTGCGCACCTGTATGTGTCTGGTTGTAGTATTATTTAAAGGGTCAAACTGCGTGAAGTGTGCCCAGGCCCAGAGCTACTTTGATGGGCATGATTCTGTGACCTCTTGGGCCTTGAAATGTGGTGCTTTGAATGATTTAAAGAGTGAAACGGTCTGAAGTGTGCCCACGTTTAAAGTAACCTTGCTGGGCATGACTGTGTGACCTCTTGTGCCTGGAAGTCTGGTTGTAGTATGATTTAAAGGGTCAAATTGCATGAAGTGTGCCCAGGCCCAGAGCTACTTTGCTGGGCATTACTGTGTGACCTCTTGGGCCTTGAAATGTGGTGCTTTGAACGATTTAAAGAGTGAAACGGTCTGAAGTGTGCTCACGTTTAAATTAACCTTGCTGGGCATGACTGTGTGATCTCTTGGGCCAGGAAGTCTGTTTCTAGTTTTATTTAAACGGTCAAACTGCGTGAAGTGTGCCCAGGCCCAGAGCTACTTTGCTGGGCATGACTGTGTGACCTCTTGGGCCTGGAAGTCTGGTTGTAGTATGATTTTAAAGGGTCAAATGGTCTCCATTGTGTGTCCAGGTTTAAGGCTACTTTGCTGGGCATGTGATTTGGACCCATCGGGTACGGAAGCCTTTCCGTCACGTGCTCGTTTTCCACGCCTTCAGCGCAGGTAGCCTGCGAATTTAAAACCGACGTGCATTTTATTCTTTTCCCCTTTTATCCTTTCATATCTCTCCGCTACCTTGGAGAAGAGAGACGCACTCGGGTAAATAAAATGTAAATATCTGTATAATATGTAAATAAAAGGAAGAAGTGGTTGTGTAGTGTAGTCGTTTGATTATAAATAATCTCATAATAATTTTATCCACAAATTCTTATACATTTATACATGTTTATCTCTCTCTCTGTGTGTGTGTGTGTGTGGTTCTGTGTCACTAGTGGGGCCTGTGGCCCGATTGGAGTGTTTGCGGTGTGAGAAGGAGGAGTTGGAGAACAATTTGTTGGAGCAGCTGAAGGAGTTGAGGTTGCAGAAGCAGAAGGAGCTGCAGGTTCTTCAGGAGATGCTGAAACACAAGCAGCAAGAGGAGACAGAGCTCCTGCAGAAACAGCAGGAGGAGGAGGAGCATAACAGGTCCATCAAGAGTAAGTACTATGGAAATGCAATAATACTAACATAACTAATAATGAATGTTAGCCTTTAGGCTCCAATAAAAGTGATACTAATATATGTATAGTACTATATATATTATATTTTATATATTCAGTAGTAATTATGTAGTATATACAATCTGTGTTATATCCAGCAGTAATGATACTTGCTCTGGCAGATATGAAAATGGCCTGTGAACAGGAGAAGAAATCTCTGGAGGAAGAACTTGAGAAGCTCAGACTGTCACTGCAGGTAGAGATCCCTTATAGTGTCAGTACACATCCACCAGTACCTCCACCTTTCACTTATAACGTCAGTACACATTCAGTACACATTCCCACCTTTCCATTGTACTGGCTGTAGATATGATTCGTGTGTGTGTTATACCAGCCCATAGAGGAGGACTTTATGAGTCTGAAAGTGGCGCTGGAGATGAAGAACCAGGAGATCAAAGATCAGCACGATCTTTTGGTCAAACTATATACTCTGTATGTATACTATATACTCTGTATGTAGTACCTGGTTTAACACTATATCCTCTGTATATATACTATATACTGTTTATGTAGTTCCTGGTTTAACACTATACCCTCAGCTTACTCTAGTCTGCAGATGTGAAGAAATTTAAACAGAATGTGTATCTGTGTATATGTGCGCACCTGTATGTGTCTGGTTGTAGTATTATTTAAAGGGTCAAACTCCGTAAAGTGTGCCCAGGCCCAGAGCTACTTTGATGGGCATGATTCTGTGACCTCTTGGGCCTTGAAATGTGGTGCATTGAATGATTTAAAGACTGAAACGGTCTGAAGTGTGCCCACGTTCAAAGCAACCTTGCTGGGCATGACTGTGTGACCTCTTGGGCCAGGAAGTCTGTTTCTAGTTTTATTTAAACGGTCAAACTGCGTGAAGTGTGCCCAGGCCCAGAGCTACTTTGCTGGGCATGACTGTGTGACCTCTTGGGCCTGGAAGTCTGGTTGTAGTATGATTTTAAAGGGTCAAATGGTCTCCATTGTGTGTCCAGGTTTAAGGCTACTTTGCTGGGCATGTGATTTGGACCCATCGGGTACGGAAGCCTTTCCGTCACGTGCTCGTTTTCCACGCCTTCAGCGCAGGTAGCCTGCGAATTTAAAACCGACGTGCATTTTATTCTTTTCCCCTTTTATCCTTTCATATCTCTCCGCTACCTTGGAGAAGAGAGACGCACGCGGGTAAATAAAATGTAAATATCTGTACATATCTGTATAATATCTAAATAAAAGGAAGAAGTGGTTGTATAGTGTAGTCGTTTGATTATAAATAATCTCATAATAATTTTATCCTCAAATTCTTATACATTTATACATGTTTATCTCTCTCTCTGTGTGTGTGTGTGTGTGTGTGTGTGTGTGTGTGTGTGTGTGTGTGGTTCTGTGTCACTAGTGGGGCCTGTGGCCCGATTGGAGTGTTTGCGGTGTGAGAAGGAGGAGTTGGATAACAGTTTCTTGGAGCAGCTGAAGGAGTTGAGGTTGCAGAAGCAGAAGGAGCTGCAGGTTCTTCAGGAGATGCTGAAACACAAGCAGCAGGAGGAGACAGAGCTCCTGCAGAAACAGCAGGAGGAGGAGGAGCATAACAGGTCCATCAAGAGTAAGTACTATGGAAATGCAATAATACTAACATAACTAATAATGAATGTTAGCCTTTAGGCTCCAATAAAAGTGATACTAATATATGTATAGTACTATATATATTATATTTTATATATTCAGTAGTAATTATGTAGTATATACAATCTATGTTATATCCAGCAGTAATGATACTTGCTCTGGCAGATATGAAAATGGCCTGTGAACAGGAGAAGAAATCTCTGGAGGAAGAACTTGAGAAGCTCAGACTGTCACTGCAGGTAGAGATCCCTTATAGTGTCAGTACACATCCACCAGTACCTCCACCTTTCACTTATAACGTCAGTACACATTCAGTACACATTCCCACCTTTCCATTGTACTGGCTGTAGTGATGATTCGTATGTGTGGGTTATACCAGCCCATAGAGGAGGACATTATGAGTCTGAAAGTGGCGCTGGAGATGAAGAACCAGGAGACCAAAGATCAGCACGATCTTTTGGTCAAACTATATACTCTGTATGTATACTATATACTCTGTATGTAGTACCTGGTTTAACACTATATCCTCTTTATATATACTATATACTGTTTATGTAGCTCCTGGTTTAACACTATACCCTCAGCTTACTCTAGTCTGCAGATGTGAAGAAATTAAACAGAATGTGTATCTGTGTATATGTGCGCACCTGTATGTGTCTGGTTGTAGTATTATTTAAAGGGTCAAACTCCGTAAAGTGTGCCCAGGCCCAGAGCTACTTTGATGGGCATGATTCTGTGACCTCTTGGGCCTTGAAATGTGGTGCTTTGAATGATTTAAAGAGTGAAACGGTCTGAAGTGTGCCCACGTTTAAAGCAACCTTGCTGGGCATGACTGTGTGACCTCTTGGGCCAGGAAGTCTGTTTCTAGTTTTATTTAAACGGTCAAACTGCGTGAAGTGTGCCCAGGCCCAGAGCTACTTTGCTGGGCATGACTGTGTGACCTCTTGGGCCTGGAAGTCTGGTTGTAGTATGATTTTAAAGGGTCAAATGGTCTCCATTGTGTGTCCAGGTTTAAGGCTACTTTGCTGGGCATGTGATTTGGACCCATCGGGTACGGAAGCCTTTCCGTCACGTGCTCGTTTTCCACGCCTTCAGCGCAGGTAGCCTGCGAATTTAAAACCGACGTGCATTTTATTCTTTTCCCCTTTTATCCTTTCATATCTCTCCGCTACCTTGGAGAAGAGAGACGCACGCGGGTAAATAAAATGTAAATATCTCTAAATATCTGTATAATATGTAAATAAAAGGAAGATGTGGTTGTGTAGTGTAGTCGTTTGATTATAAATAATCTCATAATAATTTTATCCACAAATTCTTATACATTTATACATGTTTATCTCTCTCTGTGTGTGTGTGTGTGTGTGTGTGTGTCTGTGTGTGTGTGTGTGTGTGTGTGTGTGGTTCTGTGTCACTAGTGGGGCCTGTGGCCCGATTGGAGTGTTTGCGGTGTGAGAAGGAGGAGTTGGAGAACAGTTTGTTTGAGCAGCTGAAGGAGTTGAGGTTGCAGAAGCAGAAGGAGCTGCAGGTTCTTCAGGAGATGCTGAAACACAAGCAGCAGGAGGAGACAGAGCTCCTGCAGAAACAGCAGGAGGAGGAGGAGCATAACAGGTCCATCAAGAGTAAGTACTATGGAAATGCAATAATACTAACATAACTAATAATGAATGTTAGCCTTTAGGCTCCAATAAAAGTGACACTAATATATGTATAGTACTATATATATTATATTTTATATATTCAGCAGTAATTATGTAGTATATACAATCTGTGTTATATCCAGCAGTAATGATACTTGCTCTGGCAGATATGAAAATGGCCTGTGAACAGGAGAAGAAATCTCTGGAGGAAGAACTTGAGAAGCTCAAACTGTCACTGCAGGTAGAGATCCCTTATAGTGTCAGTACACATCCACCAGTACCACCACCTCTCACTTATAACGTCAGTACACATTCAGTACACATTCCCACCTTTCCATTGTACTGGCTGTAGTGATGATTCGTGTCTGTGTTATACCAGCCCATAGAGGAGGACATTATGAGTCTGAAAGTGGCGCTGGAGATGAAGAACCAGGAGATCAAAGATCAGCACGATCTTTTGGTCAAACTATATACTCTGTATGTATACTATATCGAACCCACGGTTTTCACGCTACGATTTTTTTAAATGTGGTGAGCTGCGGAGAAAAGACGCGGTCCGGACGTATTTGTGGCTTAATATCTCTTGTCTCCTTGGGAGTAGGAAGTCTGTTCATGGCTCTTTGGAAAGGGCTGCATCTCCCCTCTAATCGCCTTCGAGCTTCAAGCGGATTGGACCCACGGTTATCACGCTACGATTTTTTAAAGCCGCCAGGGACGGGCCGAAAGCGTGGCAGGTGGCGTTCGTTAGGGACAGTCATGGAGGTGATGCGCACCGAGTTGCACGCCATTTGGACTTGGCCAGACCTAGATGTGAGCGTTCAAAGTCAGCGCGTTTGTTTAAACTTTCTCCTCCAATTCGTTGCAACTGCTCAAGCGTTTCTCGCTCATCCGACTGGAGCGTAACGCTTTATATGTTAATATCTCTTGTCTCCTTGGGAGTAGGAAGTCTGTTCATGGATCTTTGGAAAGGGCTGCATCTCCCCTGTAATCTTCTTCGAGCGGCACGCGGATCGAACCCACGGTTTTCACGCTACGATTTTTTTAAATGTGTTGCGCGTCGGAGAAAATGCGCGCGTCGGACGTCATTTCGGCTTAATATCTCTTGTCTCCTTGGGAGTAGAAAGTCTTTTCATGGTTCTTTGGAAAGGGTTGCATCTCCCCTGTAATCGCCTTTAAGCGGCACGCGGATCGGACCCACCGTTCTTACGCTACGATTTTTTAAATGTGGTGCGCGGCGTAGAAAAGACGCGCGTAGGACTTATTTGCGGCTTAATATCTTTGGGCTCCTTGGGAGTAGAAAGTCTGTTCATGGCTCTTTGGAAAGGGCTGCATCTCCCCTGTAATCGCCTTCGCGCGGCACGCGGATCGGAACCATCGTTATCACGCTACGATTTTTTAATGCCGACAGGGACGGGCCGAAAGCTTGGCAGGTGGCGTTCGTTAGGAAAAGTCATGGACGTGATGCGGACCGAGTTGCAGGCCATTTGGACCTGGCCCGGCCTAGATGTGAGCCTTCAAAGTCAGCGCGTTTGTTTAAACTTTCTCCTCCAATTCGTTGCAATTGTACAAGCGTTTCTCGCTCATCCGACTGGAGCGTAACGCTTTATCTGTTAATATCTCTGGTCTCCTTGGGAGTAGAAAGTCTGTTCATGGCTCTTTGGAAAGGGATGCATCTCCCCTGTAATCGCCTTTAAGCGGCACGCGGATCGGACCCACCATTCTCACGCTACGATTTTTTAAACGTGGTGCGCGTCGGAGAAAATGCGCGTAATATCTCTTGTCTCCTTGGGAGTAGAAAGTCTGTTCATGGCTCTTTGGAAAGGGCTGTATCTCCCCTGTAATCGCCTTCGAGCGGCACGCGCATCGGAACCATCGTTATCACGCTATGATTTTTTAATGCCGCCAGGGACGGGCCGAAAGCGTGGCAGGTGGCGTTCGTTAGCGACAGTCATGGAGGTGATGCGCACCGAGTTGCACGCCATTTGGAGTTGGCCCGACCTAGATGTGAGCGTTCAAAGTCAGCGCGTTTGTTTAAACTTTCTCCTCCAATTCGTTGCAATTGTACAAGCGTTTCTCGTTCATCCGACTGGAGCGTAACGATTTATATGTTAATATTTCTGGTCTCCTTGGGAGTAGAAAGTCTGTTCATGGCTCTTTTGAAAGGGATGCATCTCCCCTGTAATCGCCTTCGAGCGGCACGCGGATCGAACCCACGTTTTTCACGCTACGATTTTTTTTAAATGTGTTGCGCGGCGGAGAAAAGACGCGCGCCGGACGTATTTGCGGCTTAATATCTCTTGTCTCATTGGGAGTAGAAAGTCTTTTCATGGCTCTTTGGAAAGGGCTGCATCTCCGCTGTAATCGCCTTCGAGCGGCACGCGGATCGAACCCACGGTTTTCACGCTATGATTTTTTTAAATGTGGTGCGCGGCGGAGAAAATGCGCGCGTCGGACGTCATTTCGGCTTAATATCTATTGTCTCCTTGGGAATAGAAAGTCTTTTCATGGCTCTTTGGAAAGGTTTGCATCTCCCTTGTAATCGCCTTTAAGCGGCACGCGGATTGGACCCACTGTTCTTCCGATACGATTTTTTAAATGTGGTGCGCGGCGTAGAAAAGACGCGCGTAGGACGTATTTGCGGCTTAATATCTTTGGGCTCCTTGGGAGTAGGAAGTCTGTTCATGCCTCTTTGGAAAGGGCTGCATCTCCCCTGTAATCGCCTTCGAGCGGCACGCGGATCGAACCCACGGTTTTGACGCTATGATTTTTTTAAATGTGGTGCGCGGCGGAGGAAATGCGCGCGTCGGACGTCATTTCGGCTTAATATCTCTTGTCTCCTTGGGAGTAGAAAGCCTTTTCATGGCTCTTTGGAAAGGGCTGCATCTCCCCTGTAATCGCCTTTAAGCGGCACGCGGATCGGACCCACCGTTCTTACGCTACGATTTTTTAAATGTGGTGCGCGGCGTAGAAAAGACGCGCGTAGGACGTATTTGCGGCTTAATATCTTTGGGCTCTTTGGGAGTAGGAAGTCTGTTCATGCCTCTTTGGAAAGGGCTGCATCTCCCCTGTAATCGCCTTCGAGCGGCACGCGGATCGAACCCACGGTTTTCACGCTATGATTTTTTTAAATGTGCTGCGCGGCGGAGAAAATGCGCGCGTCGGACGTCATTGCGGCTTAATATCTCTTGTCTCCTTGGGAGTAGAAAGTCTTTTCATGGTTCTTTGGAAAGGGTTGCATCTCCCCTGTAATCGCCTTTAAGCGGCACGCGGATCGGACCCACCGTTCTCACGCTACGATTTTTTAAACGTGGTGCGCGTCGGAGAAAATGCGCGTAATATCTCTTGTCTCCTTGGGAGTAGAAAGTCTGTTCATGGCTCTTTGGAAAGGGCTGTATCTCCCCTGTAATCGCCTTCGAGCGGCACGCGCATCGGAACCATCGTTATCACGCTACGATTTTTTAATGCCGCCAGGGACGGGCCGAAAGCGTGGCAGGTGGCGTTCGTTAGGGACAGTCATGGAGGTGATGCACACCGAGTTGCACGCCATTTGGAGTTGGCCCGGCCTAGATGTGAGCGTTCAAAGTCAGCGCGTTTGTTTAAACTTTCTCCTCCAATTCGTTGCAATTGTACAAGCGTTTCTCGTTCATCCGACTGGAGCGTAACGCTTTATATGTTAATATTTCTGGTCTCCTTGGGAGTAGAAAGTCTGTTCATGGCTCTTTTGAAAGGGATGCATCTCCCCTGTAATCGCCTTCGAGCGGCACGCGGATCGAACCCACGTTTTTTACGCTACGATTTTTTTTAAATGTGTTGCGCGGCGGAGAAAAGACGCGCGCCGGACGTATTTGCGGCTTATTATCTCTTGTCTCATTGGGTGTAGAAAGTCTGTTCATGGCTCTTTGGAAAGGGCTGCATCTTCCCTGTAATCGCCTTCGAGCGGCACGCGGATCGAACCCACGGTTTTCACGCTATGATTTTTTTAAATGTGGTGCGCGGCGGAGAAAATGCGCGCGTCGGACGTCATTTCGGCTTAATATCTATTGTCTCCTTGGGAATAGAAAGTCTTTTCATGGCTCTTTGGAAAGGTTTGCATCTCCCTTGTAATCGCCTTTAAGCGGCACGCGGATTGGACCCACTGTTCTTCCGATACGATTTTTTAAATGTGGTGCGCGGCGTAGAAAAGACGCGCGTAGGACGTATTTGCGGCTTAATATCTTTGGGCTCCTTGGGAGTAGGAAGTCTGTTCATGCCTCTTTGGAAAGGGCTGCATCTCCCCTGTAATCGCCTTCGAGCGGCACGCGGATCGAACCCACGGTTTTGACGCTATGATTTTTTTAAATGTGGTGCGCGGCGGAGGAAATGCGCGCGTCGGACGTCATTTCGGCTTAATATCTCTTGTCTCCTTGGGAGTAGAAAGTCTTTTCATGGCTCTTTGGAAAGGGCTGCATCTCCCCTGTAATCGCCTTTAAGCGGCACGCGGATCGGACCCACCGTTCTTACGCTACGATTTTTTAAATGTGGTGCGCGGCGTAGAAAAGACGCGCGTAGGACGTATTTGCGGCTTAATATCTTTGGGCTCTTTGGGAGTAGGAAGTCTGTTCATGCCTCTTTGGAAAGGGCTGCATCTCCCCTGTAATCGCCTTCGAGCGGCACGCGGATCGAACCCACGGTTTTCACGCTATGATTTTTTTAAATGTGCTGCGCGGCGGAGAAAATGCGCGCGTCGGACGTCATTGCGGCTTAATATCTCTTGTCTCCTTGGGAGTAGAAAGTCTTTTCATGGTTCTTTGGAAAGGGTTGCATCTCCCCTGTAATCGCCTTTAAGCGGCACGCGGATCGGACCCACCGTTCTCACGCTACGATTTTTTAAACGTGGTGCGCGTCGGAGAAAATGCGCGTAATATCTCTTGTCTCCTTGGGAGTAGAAAGTCTGTTCATGGCTCTTTGGAAAGGGCTGTATCTCCCCTGTAATCGCCTTCGAGCGGCACGCGCATCGGAACCATCGTTATCACGCTACGATTTTTTAATGCCGCCAGGGACGGGCCGAAAGCGTGGCAGGTGGCGTTCGTTAGGGACAGTCATGGAGGTGATGCACACCGAGTTGCACGCCATTTGGAGTTGGCCCGGCCTAGATGTGAGCGTTCAAAGTCAGCGCGTTTGTTTAAACTTTCTCCTCCAATTCGTTGCAATTGTACAAGCGTTTCTCGTTCATCCGACTGGAGCGTAACGCTTTATATGTTAATATTTCTGGTCTCCTTGGGAGTAGAAAGTCTGTTCATGGCTCTTTTGAAAGGGATGCATCTCCCCTGTAATCGCCTTCGAGCGGCACGCGGATCGAACCCACGTTTTTTACGCTACGATTTTTTTTAAATGTGTTGCGCGGCGGAGAAAAGACGCGCGCCGGACGTATTTGCGGCTTATTATCTCTTGTCTCATTGGGTGTAGAAAGTCTGTTCATGGCTCTTTGGAAAGGGCTGCATCTTCCCTGTAATCGCCTTCGAGCGGCACGCGGATCGAACCCACGGTTTTCACGCTATGATTTTTTTAAATGTGGTGCGCGGCGGAGGAAATGTGCGCGTCGGACGTCATTTCGGCTTAATATCTCTTGTCTCCTTGGGAGTAGAAAGTCTTTTCATGGCTCTTTGGAAAGGGCTGCATCTCCGCTGTAATCGCCTTCGAGCGGCACGCGGATCGAACCCACGGTTTTCACGCTATGATTTTTTTAAATGTGGTGCGCGGCGGAGAAAATGCGCGCGTCGGACGTCATTTCGGCTTAATATCTATTGTCTCCTTGGGAGTAGAAAGTCTTTTCATGGCTCTTTGGAAAGGTTTGCATCTCCCTTGTAATCGCCTTTAAGCGGCACGCGGATTGGACCCACCGTTCTTCCGATACGATTTTTTAAATGTGGTGCGCGGCGTAGAAAAGACGCGCGTAGGACGTATTTGCGGCTTAATATCTTTGGGCTCCTTGGGAGTAGGAAGTCTGTTCATGCCTCTTTGGAAAGGGCTGCATCTCCCCTGTAATCGCCTTCGAGCGGCACGCGGATCGAACCCACGGTTTTCACGCTATGATTTTTTTAAATGTGGTGCGCGGCGGAGGAAATGCGCGCGTCGGACGTCATTTCGGCTTAATATCTCTTGTCTCCTTGGGAGTAGAAAGTCTTTTCATGGCTCTTTGGAAAGGGCGGCATCTCCCCTGTAATCGGCTTTAAGCGGCACGCGGATCGAACCCACGGTTTTCACGCTACGATTTTTTTTAAATGTGTTGCGCGGCGGAGAATAGACGCGCGCCGGACGTATTTGCGGCTTGATATCTCTTGTCTCATTGGGAGTAGAAAGTCTGTTCATGGCTCTTTGGAAAGGGCTGCATCTCCCCTGTAATCGCCTTCGAGCGGCACGCGGATCGAACCCACGGTTTTCACGCTATGATTTTTTAAAATGTGTTGCGCGTCGGAGAAAATGCGCGCGTCGGACGTCATTGCGGCTTAATATCTCTTGTCTCCTTGGGAGTAGAAAGTCTTTTCATGGCTCTTTGGAAAGGTTTGCATCTCCCCTGTAATCGCCTTTAAGCGGCACGCGGATCGGACCCACCGTTCTTACGCTACGATTTTTTAAATGTGGTGCGCGGCGTAGAAAAGACGCGCGTAGGACGTATTTGCGGCTTAATATCTTTGGGCTCCTTGGGAGTAGGAAGTCTGTTCATGCCTCTTTGGAAAGGGCTGCATCTCCCCTGTAATCGCCTTCGAGCGGCACACGGATCGAACCCACGGTTTTCACGCTATGATTTTTTTAAATGTGCTGCCCGGCGGAGAAAATGCGCGCGTCGGACGTCATTGCGGCTTAATATCTCTTGTCTCCTTGGGAGTAGAAAGTCTTTTCATGGTTCTTTGGAAAGGGTTGCATCTCCCCTGTAATCGCCTTTAAGCGGCACGCGGATCGGACCCACCGTTCTTACGCTATGATTTTTTAAATGTGGTGCAAGGCGTAGAAAAGACGCGCGTAGGACTTATTTGCGGCTTAATATCTTTGGGCTCCTTGGGAGTAGAAAGTCTGTTCATGGCTCTTTGGAAAGGGCTGCATCTCCCCTGTAATCACATTCGAGCGGCACGCGGATCGAACCCACGTTTTTCACGCTACGATTTTTTTTAAATGTGTTGCGCGGCGGAGAAAAGACGCGCGCCGGACGTATTTGCGGCTTAATATCTCTTGTCTCATTGGGTGTAGAAAGTCTGTTCATGGCTCTTTGGAAAGGGCTGCATCTCCCCTGTAATCGCCTTCGAGCGGCACGCGGATCGAACCCACGGTTTTCACGCTATGATTTTTTTAAATGTGGTGCGCGGCGGAGGAAATGCGCGCGTCGGACGTCATTTCGGCTTAATATCTCTTGTCTCCTTGGGAGTAGAAAGTCTTTTCATGGCTCTTTGGAAAGGGCTGCATCTCCGCTGTAATCGCCTTCGAGCGGCACGCGGATCGAACCCACGGTTTTCACGCTATGATTTTTTTAAATGTGGTGCGCGGCGGAGAAAATGCGCGCGTCGGACGTCATTTCGGCTTAATATCTATTGTCTCCTTGGGAGTAGAAAGTCTTTTCATGGCTCTTTGGAAAGGTTTGCATCTCCCTTGTAATCGCCTTTAAGCGGCACGCGGATTGGACCCACCGTTCTTCCGATACGATTTTTTAAATGTGGTGCGCGGCGTAGAAAAGACGCGCGTAGGACGTATTTGCGGCTTAATATCTTTGGGCTCCTTTGGAGTAGGAAGTCTGTTCATGCCTCTTTGGAAAGGGCTGCATCTCCCCTGTAATCGCCTTCGAGCGGCACGCGGATCGAACCCACGGTTTTCACGCTATGATTTTTTTAAATGTGGTGCGCGGCGGAGGAAATGCGCGCGTCGGACGTCATTTCGGCTTAATATCTCCTGTCTCCTTGGGAGTAGAAAGTCTTTTCATGGCTCTTTGGAAAGTGCTGCATCTCCCCTGTAATCGCCTTCGAGCGGCACGCGGATCGAACCCACGGTTTTCACGCTATGATTTTTTTAAATGTGGTGCGCGGCGGAGGAAATGCGCGCGTCGGATGTCATTGCGGCTTGATATTTCTTGTCTCATTGGGAGTAGAAAGTCTGTTCATGGCTCTTTGGAAAGGGCTGCATCTCCCCTGTAATCGCCTTCGAGCGGCACGCGGATCGAACCCACGGTTTTCACGCTATGATTTTTTTAAATGTGTTGCGCGTCGGAGAAAATGCGCGCGTCGGACGTCATTGCGGCTTAATATCTCTTGTCTCCTTGGGAGTAGAAAGTCTTTTCATGGCTCTTTGGAAAGGGCTGCATCTCCCCTGTAATCGCCTTCGAGCGGCACGCGGATTGGACCCACCGTTCTTCCGATACGATTTTTTAAATGTGGTGCGCGGCGTAGAAAAGACGCGCGTAGGACGTGTTTGCGGCTTAATATCTTTGGGCTCCTTGGGAGTAGGAAGTCTGTTCATGCCTCTTTGGAAAGGGCTGCATCTCCCCTGTAATCGCCTTCGAGCGGCACGTGGATCGAACCCACGGTTTTCACGCTATGATTTTTTTAAATGTGCTGCGCGGAGGAGAAAATGCGCGCGTCGGACGTCATTGCGGCTTAATATCTCTTGTCTCCTTGGGAGTAGAAAGTCTTTTCATGGTTCTTTGGAAAGGGTTGCATCTCCCCTGTAATCGCCTTTAAGCGGCACGCGGATCGGACCCACCGTTCTTACGCTACGATTTTTTAAATGTGGTGCGAGGCGTAGAAAAGACGCGCGTAGGACTTATTTACGGCTTAATATCTCTTGTCTCCTTGGGAGTAGAAAGTCTGTTCATGGCTCTTTGGAAAGGGCTGCATCTCCCCTGTAATCGCCTTCGAGCGGCACGCGCATCGGAACCATCGTTCTTACGATACGATTTTTTAAATGTGGTGCGCGGCGTAGAGAAGACGCGCGTAGGACGTATTTGCGGCTTAATATCTTTGGGCTCCTTGGGAGTAGGAAGTCTGTTCATGCCTCTTTGGAAAGGGCTCCATCTCCCCTGTAATCGCCTTCGAGCGGCACGCGGATCGAACCCACGGTTTTCACGCTATGATTTTTTTAAATGTGCTGCGCGGCGGAGAAAATGCGCGCGTCGGACGTCATTGCGGCTTAATATCTCTTGTCTCCTTGGGAGTAGGAAGTCTGTTCATGCCTCTTTGGAAAGGGTTGCATCTCCCCTGTAATCGCCTTCGAGCGGCACGCGGATCGGACCCACCGTTCTCACGCTACGATTTTTTAATGCCGCCAGGGACGGGCCGAAAGCATGGCAGGTGGCGTTCGTTAGCGACAGTCATGGAGGTGATGCGCACCGAGTTGCACGCCATTTGGCGTTGGCCCGGCCTAGATGTGAGCGTTCAAAGTCAGCGCGTTTGTTTAAACTTTCTCCTCCAATTCGTTGCAATTGTACAAGCGTTTCTCGTTCATCCGACTGGAGCGTAACGATTTATATGTTAATATTTCTGGTCTCCTTGGGAGTAGGAAGTCTGTTCATGCCTCTTTGGAAAGGGCTGCATCTCCCCTGTAATCGCCTTCGAGCGGCACGTGGATCGAACCCACGGTTTTCACGCTATGATTTTTTTAAAAGTGCTGCGCGGAGGAGAAAATGCGCGCGTCGGACGTCATTGCGGCTTAATATCTCTTGTCTCCTTGGGAGTAGAAAGTCTTTTCATGGTTCTTTGGAAAGGGCTGCATCTCCCCTGTAATCGCCTTTAAGCGGCACGCGGATCGAACCCACGGTTTTCACGCTACGATTTTTTTTAAATGTGTTGCGCGGCGGAGAATAGACGCGCGCCGGACGTATTTGCGGCTTGATATCTCTTGTCTCATTGGGAGTAGAAAGTCTGTTCATGGCTCTTTGGAAAGGGCTGCATCTCCCCTGTAATCGCCTTCGAGCGGCACGCGGATCGAACCCACGGTTTTCACGCTACGATTTTTTTTAAATGTGTTGCGCGGCGGAGAATAGACGCGCGCCGGACGTATTTGCGGCTTGATATCTCTTGTCTCATTGGGAGTAGAAAGTCTGTTCATGGCTCTTTGGAAACGGCTGCATCTCCCCTGTAATCGCCTTCGAGCGGCACGCGGATCGAACCCACGGTTTTCACGCTATGATTTTTTTAAATGTGTTGCGCGTCGGAGAAAATGCGCGCGTCGGACGTCATTGCGGCTTAATATCTCTTGTCTCTTTGGGAGTAGAAAGTCTTTTCATGGCTCTTTGGAAAGGTTTGCATCTCCCCTGTAATCGCCTTTAAGCGGCACGCGGATCGGACCCACCGTTCTTACGCTACGATTTTTTAAATGTGGTGCGCGGCGTAGAAAAGACGCGCGTAGGACGTATTTGCGGCTTAATATCTTTGGGCTCCTTGGGAGTAGGAAGTCTGTTCATGCCTATTTGGAAAGGGCTCCATCTCCCCTGTAATCGCCTTCGAGCGGCACGCGGATCGAACCCACGGTTTTCACGCTATGATTTTTTTAAATGAGCTGCGCGGCGGAGAAAATGCGCGCGTCGGACGTCATTGCGGCTTAATATCTCTTGTCTCCTTGGGAGTAGAAAGTCTTTTCATGGTTCTTTGGAAAGGGTTGCATCTCCCCTGTAATCGCCTTTAAGCGGCACGCGGATCGGACCCACCGTTCTCACGCTACGATTTTTTAAACGTGGTGCGCGTCGGAGAAAATGCGCGTAATATCTCTTGTCTCCTTGGGAGTAGAAAGTCTGTTCATGGCTCTTTGGAAAGGGCTGTATCTCCCCTGTAATCGCCTTCGAGCGGCACTCGCATCGGAACCATCGTTATCACGCTACGATTTTTTAATGCCGCCAGGGACGGGCCGAAAGCGTGGCAGGTGGCGTTCGTTAGGGACAGTCATGGAGGTGATGCACACCGAGTTGCACGCCATTTGGAGTTGGTCCGGCCTAGATGTGAGCGTTCAAAGTCAGCGCGTTTGTTTAAACTTTCTCCTCCAATTCGTTGCAGTTGTACAAGCGTTTCTCGTTCATCCGACTGGAGCGTAACGCTTTATATGTTAATATTTCTGGTCTCCTTGGGAGTAGAAAGTCTGTTCATGGCTCTTTTGAAAGGGATGCATCTCCCCTGTAATCGCCTTCGAGCGGCACGCGGATCGAACCCACGTTTTTCACGCTACGATTTTTTTTAAATGTGTTGCGCGGCGGAGAAAAGACGCGCGCCGGACGTATTTGCGGCTTAATATCTCTTGTCTCATTGGGTGTAGAAAGTCTGTTCATGGCTCTTTGGAAAGGGCTGCATCTCCCCTGTAATCGCCTTCGAGCGGCACGCGGATCGAACCCACGGTTTTCACGCTATGATTTTTTTAAATGTGGTGCGCGGCGGAGGAAATGCGCGCGTCGGACGTCATTTCGGCTTAATATCTTTGGGCTCCTTGGGAGTAGGAAGTCTGTTCATGCCTCTTTGGAAAGGGCTGCATCTCCCCTGTAATCGCCTTCGAGCGGCACGTGGATCGAACCCACGGTTTTCACGCTATGATTTTTTTAAATGTGCTGCGCGGAGGAGAAAATGCGCGCGTCGGACGTCATTGCGGCTTAATATCTCTTGTCTCCTTGGGAGTAGAAAGTCTTTTCATGGTTCTTTGGAAAGGGCTGCATCTCCCCTGTAATCGCCTTTAAGCGGCACGCGGATCGAACCCACGGTTTTCACGCTACGATTTTTTTTAAATGTGTTGCGCGGCGGAGAATAGACGCGCGCCGGACGTATTTGCGGCTTGATATCTCTTGTCTCATTGGGAGTAGAAAGTCTGTTCATGGCTCTTTGGAAAGGGCTGCATCTCCCCTGTAATCGCCTTCGAGCGGCACGCGGATCGAACCCACGGTTTTCACGCTACGATTTTTTTTAAATGTGTTGCGCGGCGGAGAATAGACGCGCGCCGGACGTATTTGCGGCTTGATATCTCTTGTCTCATTGGGAGTAGAAAGTCTGTTCATGGCTCTTTGGAAACGGCTGCATCTCCCCTGTAATCGCCTTCGAGCGGCACGCGGATCGAACCCACGGTTTTCACGCTATGATTTTTTTAAATGTGTTGCGCGTCGGAGAAAATGCGCGCGTCGGACGTCATTGCGGCTTAATATCTCTTGTCTCTTTGGGAGTAGAAAGTCTTTTCATGGCTCTTTGGAAAGGTTTGCATCTCCCCTGTAATCGCCTTTAAGCGGCACGCGGATCGGACCCACCGTTCTTACGCTACGATTTTTTAAATGTGGTGCGCGGCGTAGAAAAGACGCGCGTAGGACGTATT
The DNA here is from genome assembly GCF_041902795.1 of Electrophorus electricus. Taxonomy (NCBI): domain Eukaryota; kingdom Metazoa; phylum Chordata; class Actinopteri; order Gymnotiformes; family Gymnotidae; genus Electrophorus; species Electrophorus electricus. The sequence continues at coordinate 853,009 of NW_027658746.1, read as the reverse complement.
TGCGGCTTAATATCTTTGGGCTCCTTGGGAGTAGGAAGTCTGTTCATGCCTATTTGGAAAGGGCTCCATCTCCCCTGTAATCGCCTTCGAGCGGCACGCGGATCGAACCCACGGTTCTCACGCTACGATTTTTTAAACGTGGTGCGCGTCGGAGAAAATGCGCGTAATATCTCTTGTCTCCTTGGGAGTAGAAAGTCTGTTCATGGCTCTTTGGAAAGGGCTGTATCTCCCCTGTAATCGCCTTCGAGCGGCACTCGCATCGGAACCATCGTTATCACGCTACGATTTTTTAATGCCGCCAGGGACGGGCCGAAAGCGTGGCAGGTGGCGTTCGTTAGGGACAGTCATGGAGGTGATGCACACCGAGTTGCACGCCATTTGGAGTTGGTCCGGCCTAGATGTGAGCGTTCAAAGTCAGCGCGTTTGTTTAAACTTTCTCCTCCAATTCGTTGCAGTTGTACAAGCGTTTCTCGTTCATCCGACTGGAGCGTAACGCTTTATATGTTAATATTTCTGGTCTCCTTGGGAGTAGAAAGTCTGTTCATGGCTCTTTTGAAAGGGATGCATCTCCCCTGTAATCGCCTTCGAGCGGCACGCGGATCGAACCCACGTTTTTCACGCTACGATTTTTTTTAAATGTGTTGCGCGGCGGAGAAAAGACGCGCGCCGGACGTATTTGCGGCTTAATATCTCTTGTCTCATTGGGTGTAGAAAGTCTGTTCATGGCTCTTTGGAAAGGGCTGCATCTCCCCTGTAATCGCCTTCGAGCGGCACGCGGATCGAACCCACGGTTTTCACGCTATGATTTTTTTAAATGTGGTGCGCGGCGGAGGAAATGCGCGCGTCGGACGTCATTTCGGCTTAATATCTCTTGTCTCCTTGGGAGTAGAAAGTCTTTTCATGGCTCTTTGGAAAGGTTTGCATCTCCCTTGTAATCGCCTTTAAGCGGCACGCGGATCGGACCCACCGTTCTTACGCTACGATTTTTTAAATGTGGTGCGCGGCGTAGAAAAGACGCGCGTAGGACTTATTTGCGGCTTAATATCTTTGGGCTCCTTGGGAGTAGAAAGTCTGTTCATGGCTCTTTGGAAAGGGCTGCATCTCCCCTGTAATCGCCTTCGCGCGGCACGCGGATCGGAACCATCGTTATCACGCTACGATTTTTTAATGCCGACAGGGACGGGCCGAAAGCTTGGCAGGTGGCGTTCGTTAGGAAAAGTCATGGACGTGATGCGGACCGAGTTGCACGCCATTTGGAGTTGGCCCGGCCTAGATGTGAGCCTTCAAAGTCAGCGCGTTTGTTTAAACTTTCTCCTCCAATTCGTTGCAATTGTACAAGCGTTTCTCGTTCTTCCGACTGGAGCGTAACGCTTTATATGTTAATATCTCTGGTCTCCTTGGGAGTAGAAAGTCTGTTCATGGCTCTTTGGAAAGGGATGCATCTCCCCTGTAATCGCCTTTAAGCGGCACGCGGATCGGACCCACCGTTCTCACGCTACGATTTTTTAAACGTGGTGCGCGTCGGAGAAAATGCGCGTAATATCTCTTGTCTCCTTGGGAGTAGAAAGTCTGTTCATGGCTCTTTGGAAAGGGCTGTATCTCCCCTGTAATCGCCTTCGAGCGGCACGCGCATCGGAACCATCGTTATCACGCTACGATTTTTTAATGCCGCCAGGGACGGGCCGAAAGCGTGGCAGGTGGCGTTCGTTAGCGACAGTCATGGAGGTGATGCGCACCGAGTTGCACGCCATTTGGAGTTGGCCCGGCCTAGATGTGAGCGTTCAAAGTCAGCGCGTTTGTTTAAACTTTCTCCTCCAATTCGTTGCAATTGTACAAGCGTTTCTCGTTCATCCGACTGGAGCGTAACGATTTATATGTTAATATTTCTGGTCTCCTTGGGAGTAGAAAGTCTGTTCATGGCTCTTTTGAAAGGGATGCATCTCCCCTGTAATCGCCTTCGAGCGGCACGCGGATCGAACCCACGTTTTTCACGCTACGATTTTTTTTAAATGTGTTGCGCGGCGGAGAAAAGACGCGCGCCGGACGTATTTGCGGCTTAATATCTCTTGTCTCATTGGGAGTAGAAAGTCTTTTCATGGCTCTTTGGAAAGGGCTGCATCTCCGCTGTAATCGCCTTCGAGCGGCACGCGGATCGAACCCACGGTTTTCACGCTATGATTTTTTTAAATGTGGTGCGCGGCGGAGAAAATGCGCGCGTCGGACGTCATTTCGGCTTAATATCTATTGTCTCCTTGGGAATAGAAAGTCTTTTCATGGCTCTTTGGAAAGGTTTGCATCTCCCTTGTAATCGCCTTTAAGCGGCACGCGGATTGGACCCACTGTTCTTCCGATACGATTTTTTAAATGTGGTGCGCGGCGTAGAAAAGACGCGCGTAGGACGTATTTGCGGCTTAATATCTTTGGGCTCCTTGGGAGTAGGAAGTCTGTTCATGCCTCTTTGGAAAGGGCTGCATCTCCCCTGTAATCGCCTTCGAGCGGCACGCGGATCGAACCCACGGTTTTCACGCTATGATTTTTTTAAATGTGGTGCGCGGCGGAGGAAATGCGCGCGTCGGACGTCATTTCGGCTTAATATCTCTTGTCTCCTTGGGAGTAGAAAGTCTTTTCATGGCTCTTTGGAAAGGGCTGCATCTCCCCTGTAATCGCCTTTAAGCGGCACGCGGATCGGACCCACCGTTCTTACGCTACGATTTTTTAAATGTGGTGCGCGGCGTAGAAAAGACGCGCGTAGGACGTATTTGCGGCTTAATATCTTTGGGCTCTTTGGGAGTAGGAAGTCTGTTCATGCCTCTTTGGAAAGGGCTGCATCTCCCCTGTAATCGCCTTCGAGCGGCACGCGGATCGAACCCACGGTTTTCACGCTATGATTTTTTTAAATGTGCTGCGCGGCGGAGAAAATGCGCGCGTCGGACGTCATTGCGGCTTAATATCTCTTGTCTCCTTGGGAGTAGAAAGTCTTTTCATGGTTCTTTGGAAAGGGTTGCATCTCCCCTGTAATCGCCTTTAAGCGGCACGCGGATCGGACCCACCGTTCTCACGCTACGATTTTTTAAACGTGGTGCGCGTCGGAGAAAATGCGCGTAATATCTCTTGTCTCCTTGGGAGTAGAAAGTCTGTTCATGGCTCTTTGGAAAGGGCTGTATCTCCCCTGTAATCGCCTTCGAGCGGCACGCGCATCGGAACCATCGTTATCACGCTACGATTTTTTAATGCCGCCAGGGACGGGCCGAAAGCGTGGCAGGTGGCGTTCGTTAGGGACAGTCATGGAGGTGATGCACACCGAGTTGCACGCCATTTGGAGTTGGCCCGGCCTAGATGTGAGCGTTCAAAGTCAGCGCGTTTGTTTAAACTTTCTCCTCCAATTCGTTGCAATTGTACAAGCGTTTCTCGTTCATCCGACTGGAGCGTAACGCTTTATATGTTAATATTTCTGGTCTCCTTGGGAGTAGAAAGTCTGTTCATGGCTCTTTTGAAAGGGATGCATCTCCCCTGTAATCGCCTTCGAGCGGCACGCGGATCGAACCCACGGTTTTCACGCTATGATTTTTTTAAATGTGGTGCGCGGCGGAGGAAATGCGCGCGTCGGACGTCATTTCGGCTTAATATCTCTTGTCTCCTTGGGAGTAGAAAGTCTTTTCATGGCTCTTTGGAAAGGGCTGCATCTCCGCTGTAATCGCCTTCGAGCGGCACGCGGATCGAACCCACGGTTTTCACGCTATGATTTTTTTAAATGTGGTGCGCGGCGGAGAAAACGCGCGTCGGACGTCATTTCGGCTTAATATCTATTGTCTCCTTGGGAGTAGAAAGTCTTTTCATGGCTCTTTGGAAAGGTTTGCATCTCCCTTGTAATCGCCTTTAAGCGGCACACGGATTGGACCCACCGTTCTTCCGATACGATTTTTTAAATGTGGTGCGCGGCGTAGAAAAGACGCGCGTAGGACGTATTTGCGGCTTAATATCTTTGGGCTCCTTGGGAGTAGGAAGTCTGTTCATGCCTCTTTGGAAAGGGCTGCATCTCCCCTGTAATCGCCTTCGAGCGGCACGCGGATCGAACCCACGGTTTTCACGCTATGATTTTTTTAAATGTGGTGCGCGGCGGAGGAAATGCGCGCGTCGGACGTCATTTCGGCTTAATATCTCTTGTCTCCTTGGGAGTAGAAAGTCTTTTCATGGCTCTTTGGAAAGGGCTGCATCTCCCCTGTAATCGACTTTAAGCGGCACGCGGATCGAACCCACGGTTTTCACGCTACGATTTTTTTTAAATGTGTTGCGCGGCGGAGAATAGACGCGCGCCGGACGTATTTGCGGCTTGATATCTCTTGTCTCATTGGGAGTAGAAAGTCTGTTCATGGCTCTTTGGAAAGGGCTGCATCTCCCCTGTAATCGCCTTCGAGCGGCACGCGGATCGAACCCACGGTTTTCACGCTATGATTTTTTTAAATGTGTTGCGCGTCGGAGAAAATGCGCGCGTCGGACGTCATTGCGGCTTAATATCTCTTGTCTCCTTGGGAGTAGAAAGTCTTTTCATGGCTCTTTGGAAAGGTTTGCATCTCACCTGTAATCGCCTTTAAGCGGCACGCGGATCGGACCCACCGTTCTTACGCTACGATTTTTTAAATGTGGTGCGCGGCGTAGAAAAGACGCGCGTAGGACGTATTTGCGGCTTAATATCTTTGGGCTCCTTGGGAGTAGGAAGTCTGTTCATGGCTCTTTGGAAAGGGCTGTATCTCCCCTGTAATCGCCTTCGAGCGGCACGCGCATCGGAACCATCGTTATCACGCTACGATTTTTTAATGCCGCCAGGGATAGGCCGAAAGCGTGGCAGGTGGCGTTCGTTAGGGACAGTCATGGAGGTGATGCACACCGAGTTGCACGCCATTTGGAGTTGGCCCGGCCTAGATGTGAGCGTTCAAAGTCAGCGCGTTTGTTTAAACTTTCTCCTCCAATTCGTTGCAATTGTACAAGCGTTTCTCGTTCATCCGACTGGAGCGTAACGCTTTATATGTTAATATTTCTGGTCTCCATGGGAGTAGAAAGTCTGTTCATGGCTCTTTTGAAAGGGATGCATCTCCCCTGTAATCGCCTTCGAGCGGCACGCGGATCGAACCCACGGTTTTCACGCTATGATTTTTTTAAATGTGGTGCGCGGCGGAGGAAATGCGCGCGTCGGACGTCATTTCGGCTTAATATCTCCTGTCTCCTTGGGAGTAGAAAGTCTTTTCATGGCTCTTTGGAAAGGGCTGCATCTCCGCTGTAATCGCCTTCGAGCGGCACGCGGATCGAACCCACGGTTTTCACGCTATGATTTTTTTAAATGTGGTGCGCGTCGGAGAAAATGCGCGCGTCGGATGTCATTTCGGCTTAATATCTATTGTCTCCTTGGGAGTAGAAAGTCTTTTCATGGCTCTTTGGAAAGGTTTGCATCTCCCTTGTAATCGCCTTTAAGCGGCACGCGGATTGGACCCACCGTTCTTCCGATACGATTTTTTAAATGTGGTGCGCGGCGTAGAAAAGACGCGCGTAGGACGTATTTGCGGCTTAATATCTTTGGGCTCCTTGGGAGTAGGAAGTCTGTTCATGCCTCTTTGGAAAGGGCTGCATCTCCCCTGTAATCGCCTTCGAGCGGCACGCGGATCGAACCCACGGTTTTCACGCTATGATTTTTTTTAAATGTGCTGCCCGGCGGAGAAAATGCGCGCGTCGGACGTCATTGCGGCTTAATATCTCTTGTCTCCTTGGGAGTAGAAAGTCTTTTCATGGTTCTTTGGAAAGGGTTGCATCTCCCCTGTAATCGCCTTTAAGCGGCACGCGGATCGGACCCACCGTTCTTACGCTATGATTTTTTAAATGTGGTGCAAGGCGTAGAAAAGACGCGCGTAGGACTTATTTGCGGCTTAATATCTTTGGGCTCCTTGGGAGTAGAAAGTCTGTTCATGGCTCTTTGGAAAGGGCTGCATCTCCCCTGTAATCACCTTCGAGCGGCACGCGGATCGAACCCACGTTTTTCACGCTACGATTTTTTTTAAATGTGTTGCGCGGCGGAGAAAAGACGCGCGCCGGACGTATTTGCGGCTTAATATCTCTTGTCTCATTGGGTGTAGAAAGTCTGTTCATGGCTCTTTGGAAAGGGCTGCATCTCCCCTGTAATCGCCTTCGAGCGGCACGCGGATCGAACCCACGGTTTTCACGCTATGATTTTTTTAAATGTGGTGCGCGGCGGAGGAAATGCGCGCGTCGGACGTCATTTCGGCTTAATATCTCTTGTCTCCTTGGGAGTAGAAAGTCTTTTCATGGCTCTTTGGAAAGGGCTGCATCTCCGCTGTAATCGCCTTCGAGCGGCACGCGGATCGAACCCACGGTTTTCACGCTATGATTTTTTTAAATGTGGTGCGCGGCGGAGAAAATGCGCGCGTCGGACGTCATTTCGGCTTAATATCTATTGTCTCCTTGGGAGTAGAAAGTCTTTTCATGGCTCTTTGGAAAGGTTTGCATCTCCCTTGTAATCGCCTTTAAGCGGCACGCGGATTGGACCCACCGTTCTTCCGATACGATTTTTTAAATGTGGTGCGCGGCGTAGAAAAGACGCGCGTAGGACGTATTTGCGGCTTAATATCTTTGGGCTCCTTGGGAGTAGGAAGTCTGTTCATGCCTCTTTGGAAAGGGCTGCATCTCCCCTGTAATCGCCTTCGAGCGGCACGCGGATCGAACCCACGGTTTTCACGCTATGATTTTTTTAAATGTGCTGCGCGGCGGAGAAAATGCGCGCGTCGGACGTCATTGCGGCTTAATATCTCTTGTCTCCTTGGGAGTAGGAAGTCTGTTCATGGCTCTTTGGAAAGGGCTGCATCTCCCCTGTAATCGCCTTCGAGCGGCACGCGGATTGGACCCACCGTTCTTCCGATACGATTTTTTAAATGTGGTGCGCGGCGTAGAAAAGACGCGCGTAGGACGTATTTGCGGCTTAATATCTTTGGGCTCCTTGATAGTAGGAAGTCTGTTCATGCCTCTTTGGAAAGGGCTGCATCTCCCCTGTAATCGCCTTCGAGCGGCACGTGGATCGAACCCACGGTTTTCACGCTATGATTTTTTTAAATGTGCTGCGCGGAGGAGAAAATGCGCGCGTCGGACGTCATTGCGGCTTAATATCTCTTGTCTCCTTGGGAGTAGAAAGTCTTTTCATGGTTCTTTGGAAAGGGTTGCATCTCCCCTGTAATCGCCTTTAAGCGGCACGCGGATCGGACCCACCGTTCTTACGCTACGATTTTTTAAATGTGGTGCGAGGCGTAGAAAAGACGCGCGTAGGACTTATTTGCGGCTTAATATCTCTTGTCTCCTTGGGAGTAGAAAGTCTGTTCATGGCTCTTTGGAAAGGGCTGCATCTCCCCTGTAATCGCCTTCGAGCGGCACGCGCATCGGAACCATCGTTCTTACGATACGATTTTTTAAATGTGGTGCGCGGCGTAGAGAAGACACGCGTAGGACGTATTTGCGGCTTAATATCTTTGGGCTCCTTGGGAGTAGGAAGTCTGTTCATGCCTCTTTGGAAAGGGCTCCATCTCCCCTGTAATCGCCTTCGAGCGGCACGCGGATCGAACCCACGGTTTTCACGCTATGATTTTTTTAAATGTGCTGCGCGGCGGAGAAAATGCGCGCGTCGGACGTCATTGCGGCTTAATATCTCTTGTCTCCTTGGGAGTAGAAAGTCTTTTCATGGCTCTTTGGAAAGGTTTGCATCTCCCTTGTAATCGCCTTTAAGCGGCACGCGGATCGGACCCACCGTTCTTACGCTACGATTTTTTAAATGTGGTGCGCGGCGTAGAAAAGACGCGCGTAGGACTTATTTGCGGCTTAATATCTTTGGGCTCCTTGGGAGTAGAAAGTCTGTTCATGGCTCTTTGGAAAGGGCTGCATCTCCCCTGTAATCGCCTTCGCGCGGCACGCGGATCGGAACCATCGTTATCACGCTACGATTTTTTAATGCCGACAGGGACGGGCCGAAAGCTTGGCAGGTGGCGTTCGTTAGGAAAAGTCATGGACGTGATGTGGACCGAGTTGCACGCCATTTGGAGTTGGCCCGGCCTAGATGTGAGCCTTCAAAGTCAGCGCGTTTGTTTAAACTTTCTCCTCCAATTCGTTGCAATTGTACAAGCGTTTCTCGTTCATCCGACTGGAGCGTAACGCTTTATATGTTAATATCTCTGGTCTCCTTGGGAGTAGAAAGTCTGTTCATGGCTCTTTGGAAAGGGATGCATCTCCCCTGTAATCGCCTTTAAGCGGCACGCGGATCGGACCCACCGTTCTCACGCTACGATTTTTTAAACGTGGTGCGCGTCGGAGAAAATGCGCGTAATATCTCTTGTCTCCTTGGGAGTAGAAAGTCTGTTCATGGCTCTTTGGAAAGGGCTGTATCTCCCCTGTAATCGCCTTCGAGCGGCACGCGCATCGGAACCATCGTTATCACGCTACGATTTTTTAATGCCGCCAGGGACGGGCCGAAAGCGTGGCAGGTGGCGTTCGTTAGCGACAGTCATGGAGGTGATGCGCACCGAGTTGCACGCCATTTGGAGTTGGCCCGGCCTAGATGTGAGCGTTCAAAGTCAGCGCGTTTGTTTAAACTTTCTCCTCCAATTCGTTGCAATTGTACAAGCGTTTCTCCTTCATCCGACTGGAGCGTAACGCTTTATATGTTAATATTTCTGGTCTCCTTGGGAGTAGAAAGTCTGTTCATGGCTCTTTTGAAAGGGATGCATCTCCCCTGTAATCGCCTTCGAGCGGCACGCGGATCGAACCCACGTTTTTCACGCTACGATTTTTTTTAAATGTGTTGCGCGGCGGAGAAAAGACGCGCGCCGGACGTATTTGCGGCTTAATATCTCTTGTCTCATTGGGAGTAGAAAGTCTTTTCATGGCTCTTTGGAAAGGGCTGCATCTCCGCTGTAATCGCCTTCGAGCGGCACGCGGATCGAACCCACGGTTTTCACGCTATGATTTTTTTAAATGTGGTGCGCGGCGGAGAAAATGCGCGCGTCGGACGTCATTTCGGCTTAATATCTATTGTCTCCTTGGGAATAGAAAGTCTTTTCATGGCTCTTTGGAAAGGTTTGCATCTCCCTTGTAATCGCCTTTAAGCGGCACGCGGATTGGACCCACTGTTCTTCCGATACGATTTTTTAAATGTGGTGCGCGGCGTAGAAAAGACGCGCGTAGGACGTATTTGCGGCTTAATATCTTTGGGCTCCTTGGGAGTAGGAAGTCTGTTCATGCCTCTTTGGAAAGGGCTGCATCTCCCCTGTAATCGCCTTCGAGCGGCACGCGGATCGAACCCACGGTTTTCACGCTATGATTTTTTTAAATGTGGTGCGCGGCGGAGGAAATGCGCGCGTCGGACGTCATTTCGGCTTAATATCTCTTGTCTCCTTGGGAGTAGAAAGTCTTTTCATGGCTCTTTGGAAAGGGCTGCATCTCCCCTGTAATCGCCTTTAAGCGGCACGCGGATCGGACCCACCGTTCTTACGCTACGATTTTTTAAATGTGGTGCGCGGCGTAGAAAAGACGCGCGTAGGACGTATTTGCGGCTTAATATCTTTGGGCTCTTTGGGAGTAGGAAGTCTGTTCATGCCTCTTTGGAAAGGGCTGCATCTCCCCTGTAATCGCCTTCGAGCGGCACGCGGATCGAACCCACGGTTTTCACGCTATGATTTTTTTAAATGTGCTGCGCGGCGGAGAAAATGCGCGCGTCGGACGTCATTGCGGCTTAATATCTCTTGTCTCCTTGGGAGTAGAAAGTCTTTTCATGGTTCTTTGGAAAGGGTTGCATCTCCCCTGTAATCGCCTTTAAGCGGCACGCGGATCGGACCCACCGTTCTCACGCTACGATTTTTTAAACGTGGTGCGCGTCGGAGAAAATGCGCGTAATATCTCTTGTCTCCTTGGGAGTAGAAAGTCTGTTCATGGCTCTTTGGAAAGGGCTGTATCTCCCCTGTAATCGCCTTCGAGCGGCACGCGCATCGGAACCATCGTTATCACGCTACGATTTTTTAAATGTGGTGCGCGGCGTAGAAAAGACGCGCGCCGGACGTATTTGCGGCTTAATATCTCTTGTCTCCTTGGGAGTAGAAAGTCTGTTCATGGCTCTTTGGAAAGGGCTGCATCTCCACTGTAATCGCCTTCGAGCGGCACGCGGATCGGAACCATCGTTCTCACGCTACGATTTTTTAAATGTGGTGCGCGGCGCAATAAATGCGCGCGTCGGACGTCATTGCGGCTTAATATCTCTTGTCTCGTTGGGAGTAGGAAGTCTGTTCATGGCTCTTTGGAAAGGGCTGCATCTCCCCTGTAATCGCCTTCGAGCGGCACGCGGATCGAACCCACGGTTTTCACGCTATGATTTTTTAAAATGTGTTGCGCGGCGGAGAAAATGCGCGCGTCGGACGTCATTTCGGCTTAATATCTCTTGTCTCCTTGGGAGTAGAAAGTCTTTTCATGGCTCTTTGGAAAGGGCTGCATTTCCCTTGTAATCGCCTTTAAGCGGCACGCGGATCGGACACACCGTTCTCACGCTATGATTTTTTAAAATGTGGTGCGCGGCGGAGAAAATGCGCGCGTCGGACGTCATTTCGGCTTAAATCTCTTGTCTCCTTGGGAGTAGAAAGTCTTTTCATGGCTCTTTGGAAAGGGTTGCATCTCCCCTGTAATCGCCTTTAAGCGGCACGCGGATCGGACCCACCGTTCTTACACTACGATTTTTTAAATGTGGTGCGCGGCGTAGAAAAGACGCGCGTAGGACGTATTTGCGGCTTAATATCTTTGGGCTCCTTGGGAGTAGAAAGTCTGTTCATGGCTCTTTGGAAAGGGCTGCATCTCCCCTGTAATCGCCTTCGAGCGGCACGCGGATCGAACCCACGGTTTTCACGCTATGATTTTTTTAAATGTGCTGCGCGGCGGAGAAAATGCGCGCGTCGGACGTCATTGCGGCTTAATATCTCTTGTCTCCTTGGGAATAGAAAGTCTGTTCATGGCTCTTAGGAAAGGGCTGCATCTCCACTGTAATCGCCTTCGAGCGGCACGCGGATCGGAACCATCGTTATCACGCTACGATTTTTTAATGCCTCTAGGGACGGGCCGAAAGCGTGGCAGGTGGCGTTCGTTAGGGACAGTCATGGAGGTGATGCGCACCGAGTTGCAGGCCATTTGGACCTGGCCCGGCCTAGATGTGAGCGTTCAAATTCAGCGCGTTTGTTTAAACTTTCTCCTCCAATTCGTTGCAATTGTACAAGCGTTTCTCGCTCATCCGACTGGAGCGTAACGCTTTATATGTTAATATTTCTGGTCTCCTTGGGAGTAGAAAGTCTGTTCATGGCTCCTTTGAAAGGGATGCATCTCCCCTGTAATCGCCTTCGAGCGGCACGCGGATCGAACCCACGGTTTTCACGCTACGATTTTTTTTAAATGTGTTGCGCGGCGGAGAAAAGACGCGCGCCGGACGTATTTGCGGCTTAATATCTCTTGTCTCCTTGGGAGTAGAAAGTCTGTTCATGGCTCTTTGGAAAGGGCTGCATCTCCCCTGTAATCGCCTTTAAGCGGCACGCGGATCGTACCCACCGTTCTCACGCTACGATTTTTTAAATGTGGTGCGCGGCGCAATAAATGCGCGCGTCGGACGTCATTGCGGCTTAATATCTCTTGTCTCGTTGGGAGTAGGAAGTCTGTTCATGGCTCTTTGGAAAGGGCTGCATCTCCCCTGTAATCGCCTTCGAGCGGCACGCGGATCGAACCCACGGTTTTCACGCTATGATTTTTTAAAATGTGTTGCGCGGCGGAGAAAATGCGCGCGTCGGACGTCATTTCGGCTTAATATCTCTTGTCTCCTTGGGAGTAGAAAGTCTTTTCATGGCTCTTTGGAAAGGGCTGCATCTCCCCTGTAATCGCCTTCGAGCGGCACGCGGATCGAACCCACGGTTTTCACGCTATGATTTTTTTAAATGTGGTGCGCGGCGGAGGAAATGCGCGCGTCGGACGTCATTTCTGCTTAATATCTCTTGTCTCCTTGGGAGTAGAAAGTCTTTTAATGGCTCTTTGGAAAGGGCTGCATCTCCGCTGTAATCGCCTTCGAGCGGCACGCGGATCGAACCCACGGTTTTCACGCTATGATTTTTTTAAATGTGGTGCGCGGCGGAGAAAATGCGCGCGTCGGACGTCATTTCGGCTTAATATCTATTGTCTCCTTGGGAGTAGAAAGTCTTTTCATGGCTCTTTGGAAAGGTTTGCATCTCCCCTGTAATCGCGTTTAAGCGGCACGCGGATCGGACCCACCGTTCTTACGCTACGATTTTTTAAATGTGGTGCGCGGCGTAGAAAAGACGCGCGTAGGACGTATTTGCGGCTTAATATCTTTGGGCTCCTTGGGAGTAGGAAGTCTGTTCATGCCTCTTTGGAAAGGGCTCCATCTCCCCTGTAATCGCCTTCGAGCGGCACGCGGATCGAACCCACGGTTTTCACGCTATGATTTTTTTAAATGTGCTGCGCGGCAGAGAAAATGCGCGCGTCGGACGTCATTGCGGCTTAATATCTCTTGTCTCCTTGGGAGTAGAAAGTCTTTTCATGGTTCTTTGGAAAGGGTTGCATCTCCCCTGTAATCGCCTTTAAGCGGCACGCGGATCGGACCCACCGTTCTCACGCTACGATTTTTTAAACGTGGTGCGCGTCGGAGAAAATGCGCGTAATATCTCTTGTCTCCTTGGGAGTAGAAAGTCTGTTCATGGCTCTTTGGAAAGGGCTGTATCTCCCCTGTAATCGCCTTCGAGCGGCACGCGCATCGGAACCATCGTTATTACGCTACGATTTTTTAATGCCGCCAGGGATAGGCCGAAAGCGTGGCAGGTGGCGTTCGTTAGGGACAGTCATGGAGGTGATGCACACCGAGTTGCACGCCATTTGGAGTTGGCCCGGCCTAGATGTGAGCGTTCAAAGTCAGCGCGTTTGTTTAAACTTTCTCCTCCAATTCGTTGCAATTGTACAAGCGTTTCTCGTTCATCCGACTGGAGCGTAAGGCTTTATATGTTAATATTTCTGGTCTCCTTGGGAGTAGAAAGTCTGTTCATGGCTCTTTTGAAAGGGATGCATCTCCCCTGTAATCGCCTTCGAGCGGCACGCGGATCGAACCCACGGTTTTCAAGCTATGATTTTTTTAAATGTGGTGCGCGGCGGAGGAAATGCGCGCGTCGGACGTCATTTCGGCTTAATATCTCTTGTCTCCTTGGGAGTAGAAAGTCTTTTCATGGCTCTTTGGAAAGGGCTGCATCTCCGCTGTAATCGCCTTCGAGCGGCACGCGGATCGAACCCACGGTTTTCACGCTATGATTTTTTTAAATGTGGTGCGCGGCGGAGAAAATGCGCGCGTCGGACGTCATTTCGGCTTAATATCTATTGTCTCCTTGGGAGTAGAAAGTCTTTTCATGGCTCTTTGGAAAGGTTTGCATCTCCCTTGTAATCGCCTTTAAGCGGCACGCGGATTGGACCCACCGTTCTTCCGATACGATTTTTTAAATGTGGTGCGCGGCGTAGAAAAGACGCGCGTAGGACGTATTTGCGGCTTAATATCTTTGGGCTCCTTGGGAGTAGGAAGTCTGTTCATGCCTCTTTGGAAAGGGCTGCATCTCCCCTGTAATCGCCTTCGAGCGGCACGCGGATCGAACCCACGGTTTTCACGCTATGATTTTTTTAAATGTGGTGCGCGGCGGAGGAAATGCGCGCGTCGGACGTCATTTCGGCTTAATATCTCTTGTCTCCTTTGGAGTAGAAAGTCTTTTCATGGCTCTTTGGAAAGGGCTGCATCTCCCCTGTAATCGCCTTTAAGCGGCACGCGGATCGGACCCACCGTTCTTACGCTACGATTTTTTAAATGTGGTGCGCGGCGTAGAAAAGACGCGCGTAGGACGTATTTGCGGCTTAATATCTTTGGGCTCCTTGGGAGTAGAAAGTCTGTTCATGGCTCTTTGGAAAGCGCTGCATCTCCCCTGTAATTGCCTTTAAGCGGCACGCGGATCGGACCCACCGTTCTCACGATACGATTTTTTAAATGTGGTGCGCGGCGGAGAAAATGCGCGCGTCGGACGTCATTGCGGCTTAATATCTCTTGTCTCCTTGGGAGTAGAAAGTCTTTTCATGGCTCTTTGGAAAGGGCTGCATCTCCCCTGTAATCGCCTTCGCGCGGCACGCGGATCGGAACCATCGTTATCACGCTACGATTTTTTAATGCCGACAGGGACGGGCCGAAAGCTTGGCAGGTGGCGTTCGTTAGGAAAAGTCATGGACGTGATGCGGACCGAGTTGTAGGCCATTTGGACCTGGCCCGGCCTAGATGTGAGCCTTCAAAGTCAGCGCGTTTGTTTAAACTTTCTCCTCCAATTCGTTGCAATTGTACAAGCGTTTCTCGCTCATCCGACTGGAGCGTAACGCTTTATCTGTTAATATCTCTGGTCTCCTTGGGAGTAGAAAGTCTGTTCATGGCTCTTTGGAAAGGGATGCATCTCCCCTGTAATCGCCTTTAAGCGGCACGCGGATCGGACCCACCGTTCTCACGCTACGATTTTTTAAAATCCGCCAGGGACGGAACGAACGCTTGGCAGGTGGCGTTCGTGACGGACAGTCAAGCAGTTAATGCGCACCGAGCTGCAGGCCATTTGGACCTGGCCCAGCCTAGATGTGAGTATTCAAAGTCAGCACGTTTGTTTCAAAGTTCTCCACCAATTCGTTGTAATTGCGTGTGTGCGCGTGAACACCAGGTTTGTGGAGGAGTTCGTCCTTGGACTGTACAAGGGGAGACAGTGTGTGGCCTGGCTGCGTGAGGTTGCAGTTTGCTGGGCATGAGAGATTGGCATGTGGTGCCCTGGAGGTGTGGTTGTTCCAGGACGGGCAAGGTGGGGTAGTGTGGCTGGGTGACGGTGCGCTTCACTGGGGATGTGGTTGTGAGTTGCAGGCCCATTCCTTTGAATGACAGAAAGGATCTGATTTGTTTCCAGGTTTAAACGTACTTTGCTGGGTATGACTGTGACCTCTTGGGCCAGGAAGTCTGTTTCTAGTTTTATTTAAACGGTCAAACTGCGTGAAGTGTGCCCAGGCCCAGAGCTACTTTGCTGGGCATGGCTGTGTGACCTCTTGGGCCTGGAAGTCTGGTTGTAGTATGATTTTAAAGGGTCAAATGCTCTCCATTGTGTGTCCAGGTTTAAGGCTACTTTGCTGGGCATGTGATTTGGACCCATCGGGTACGGAAGCCTTTCCGTCACGTGCTGGTTTTCCACGCCTTCAGCGCAGGTAGCCTGCGAATTTAAAACCGACGTGCATTTTATTCTTTTCCCCTTTTATCCTTTCATATCTCTCCGCTACCTTGGAGAAGAGAGACGCACGCGGGTAAATAAAATGTAAATATCTCTAAATATCTGTATAATATGTAAATAAAAGGAAGATGTGGTTGTGTAGTGTAGTCGTTTGATTATAAATAATCTCATAATAATTTTATCCACAAATTCTTATACATTTATACATGTTTATCTCTCTCTTTGTGTGTGTGTGTGTGTGTGTGGTTCTGTGTCACTAGTGGGGCCTGTGGCCCGATTGGAGTGTTTGCGGTGTGAGAAGGAGGAGTTGGAGAACAGTTTGTTGGAGCAGCTGAAGGAGTTGAGGTTGCAGAAGCAGAAGGAGCTGCAGGTTCTTCAGGAGATGCTGAAACACAAGCAGCAGGAGGAGACAGAGCTCCTGCAGAAACAGCAGGAGGAGGAGGAGCATAACAGGTCCATCAAGAGTAAGTAAGATGGAAATGCAATAATACTAACATAACTAATAATGAATGTTACCCTTTAGGCTCCAATAAAAGTGATACTAATATATGTATAGTACTATATATATTATATTTTATATATTCAGTAGTAATTATGTAGTATATACAATCTATGTTATATCCAGCAGTAATGATACTTGCTCTGGCAGATATGAAAATGGCCTGTGAACAGGAGAAGAAATCTCTGGAGGAAGAACTTGAGAAGCTCAGACTGTCACTGCAGGTAGAGATCCCTTATAGTGTCAGTACACATCCACCAGTACCTCCACCTTTCACTTATAACGTCAGTACACATTCAGTACACATTCCCACCTTTCCATTGTACTGGCTGTAGTGATGATTCGTGTGTGAGGGTTATACCAGCCCATAGAGGAGGACATTATGAGTCTGAAAGTGGCGCTGGAGATGAAGAACCAGGAGATCAAAGATCAGCACGATCTTTTGGTCAAACTATATACTCTGTATGTATACTATATACTCTGTATGTAGTACCTGGTTTAACACTATATCCTCTTTATATATACTATATACTGTTTATGTAGCTCCTGGTTTAACACTATACCCTCAGCTTACTCTAGTCTGCAGATGTGAAGAAATTTAAACAGAATGTATATCTGTGTATATGTGCGCACCTGTATGTGTCTGGTTGTAGTATTATTTAAAGGGTCAAATGGTCTCCATTGTGTGTCCAGGTTTAAGGCTACTTTGCTGGGCATGTGATTTGGAACCATCGGGTACGGAAGCCTTTCCGTCACGTGCTCGTTTTCCACGCCTTCAGCGCAGGAAGCCTCCGAATTTAAAACCTACGTGCATTTTATTCTTTTCCCCTTTTATCCTTTCATATCTCTCCGCTACCTTGGAGAAGAGAGACGCATGCGGGTAAATAAAATGTAAATATCTGTAAATATCTGTATAATATGTAAATAAAAGGAAGAAGTGGTTGTGTAGTGTAGTCGTTTGATTATAAATAATCTCATAATAATTTTATCCACAAATTCTTATACATTTATACATGTTTATCTCACTCTGTGTGTGTGTGTGTGTGTGTGTGTGTGTGTGTGTGTGTGTGTGTCTGTGTCTGTGTGTGTGTGTGGTTCTGTGTCACTAGTGGGGCCTGTGGCCCGATTGGAGTGTTTGCGGTGTGAGAAGGAGGAGTTGGAGAACAGTTTGTTGGAGCAGCTGAAGGAGTTGAGGTTGCAGAAGCAGAAGGAGCTGCAGGTTCTTCAGGAGATGCTGAAACACAAGCAGCATGAGGAGACAGAGCTCCTGCAGAAACAGCAGGAGGAGGAGGAGCATAACAGGTCCATCAAGAGTAAGTACTATGTAAATGCAATAATACTAACATAACTAATAATGAATGTTAGCCTTTAGGCTCCAATAAAAGTGATACTAATATATGTATAGTACTATATATATTATATTTTATATATTCAGTAGTAATTATGTAGTATATACAATCTGTTTTATATCCAGTAGTAATGATACATGCTCTGGCAGATATGAAAATGGCCTGTGAACAGGAGAAGAAATCTCTGGAGGAAGAACTTGAGAAGCTCAGACTGTCACTGCAGGTAGAGATCCCTTATAGTGTCAGTACACATCCACCAGTAGCTCCACCTTTCACTTATAACGTCAGTACACATTCAGTACACATTCCCACCTTTCCATTGTACTGGCTGTAGTGATGATTCGTGTGTGTGTTATACCAGCCCATAGAGGAGGACATTATGAGTCTGAAAGTGGCGCTGGAGATGAATAACCAGGGGATCAAAGATCAGCACGATCTTTTGGTCAAACTATATACTCTGTATGTATACTATATACTCTGTATGTAGTACCTGGTTTAACACTATATCCTCTGTATATATACTATATATTGTTTATGTAGCACCTGGTTTAACACTATACCCTCAGCTTACTCTAGTCTGCAGATGTGAAGAAATTAAACAGAATGTGTATCTGTGTATATGTGCGCACCTGTATGTGTCTGGTTGTAGTATTATTTAAAGGGTCAAACTGCGTGAAGTGTGCCCAGGCCCAGAGCTACTTTGATGGGCATGATTCTGTGACCTCTTGGGCCTTGAAATGTGGTGCTTTGAATGATTTAAAGAGTGAAACGGTCTGAAGTGTGCCCACGTTTAAAGCAACCTTGCTGGGCATGACTGTGTGACCTCTTGGGCCAGGAAGTCTGTTTCTAGTTTTATTTAAACGGTCAAACTGCGTGAAGTGTGCCCAGGCCCAGAGCTACTTTGCTGGGCATGACTGTGTGACCTCTTGGGCCTGGAAGTCTGGTTGTAGTATGATTTTAAAGGGTCAAATGGTCTCCATTGTGTGTCCAGGTTTAAGGCTACTTTGCTGGGCATGTGATTTGGACCCATCGGGTACGGAAGCCTTTCCGTCACGTGCTGGTTTTCCACGCCTTCAGCGCAGGTAGCCTGCGAATTTAAAACCGACGTGCATTTTATTCTTTTCCCCTTTTATCCCTTCATATCTCTCCGCTACCTTGGAGAAGAGAGACGCACGCGGGTAAATAAAATGTAAATATCTCTAAATATCTGTATAATATGTAAATAAAAGGAAGAAGTGGTTGTGTAGTGTAGTCGTTTCATTATAAATAATCTCATAATAATTTTATCCACAAATTCTTATACATTTATACATGTTTATCTCTCTGTGTGTGTGTGTGTGTGTGTGTGTGTGTGTGTGTGTGTGTGTGTGTGTGTGTGTGTGTGGTTCTGTGTCACTAGTGGGGCCTGTGGCCCGATTGGAGTGTTTGCGGTGTGAGAAGGAGGAGTTGGATAACAGTTTCTTGGAGCAGCTGAAGGAGTTGAGGTTGCAGAAGCAGAAGGAGCTGCAGGTTCTTCAGGAGATGCTGAAACACAAGCAGCAGGAGGAGACAGAGCTCCTGCAGAAACAGCAGGAGGAGGAGGAGCATAACAGGTCCATCAAGAGTAAGTACTATGGAAATGCAATAATACTAACATAACTAATAATGAATGCTAGCCTTTAGTCTCCAATAAAAGTGATACTAATATATGTATAGTACTATATATATTATATTTTATATATTCAGTAGTAATTATGTAGTATATACAATCTATGTTATATCCAGCAGTAATGATACTTGCTCTGGCAGATATGAAAATGGCCTGTGAACAGGAGAAGAAATCTCTGGAGGAAGAACTTGAGAAGCTCAGACTGTCACTGCAGGTAGAGATCCCTTATAGTGTCAGTACACATCCACCAGTACCTCCACCTTTCACTTATAACGTCAGTACACATTCAGTACACATTCCCACCTTTCCATTGTACTGGCTGTAGTGATGATTCGTATGTGTGGGTTATACCAGCCCATAGAGGAGGACATTATGAGTCTGAAAGTGGCGCTGGAGATGAAGAACCAGGAGATCAAAGATCAGCATGATCTTTTGGTCAAACTATATACTCTGTATGTATACTATATACTCTGTATGTAGTACCTGGTTTAACACTATATCCTCTTTATATATACTATATACTGTTTATGTAGCTCCTGGTTTAACACTATACCCTCAGCTTACTCTAGTCTGCAGATGTGAAGAAATTAAACAGAATGTGTATCTGTGTATATGTGCGCACCTGTATGTGTCTGGTTGTAGTATTATTTAAAGGGTCAAACTCCGTAAAGTGTGCCCAGGCCCAGAGCTACTTTGATGGGCATGATTCTGTGACCTCTTGGGCCTTGAAATGTGGTGCTTTGAATGATTTAAAGAGTGAAACGGTCTGAAGTGTGCCCACGTTTAAAGCAACCTTGCTGGGCATGACTGTGTGACCTCTTGGGCCAGGAAGTCTGTTTCTAGTTTTATTTAAACGGTCAAACTGCGTGAAGTGTGCCCAGGCCCAGAGCTACTTTGCTGGGCATGACTGTGTGACCTCTTGGGCCTGGAAGTCTGGTTGTAGTATGATTTTAAAGGGTCAAATGGTCTCCATTGTGTGTCCAGGTTTAAGGCTACTTTGCTGGGCATGTGATTTGGACCCATCGGGTACGGAAGCCTTTCCGTCACGTGCTCGTTTTCCACGCCTTCAGCGCAGGTAGCCTGCGAATTTAAAACCGACGTGCATTTTATTCTTTTCCCCTTTTATCCTTTCATATCTCTCCGCTACCTTGGAGAAGAGAGACGCACGCGGGTAAATAAAATGTAAATATCTCTAAATATCTGTATAATATGTAAATAAAAGGAAGATGTGGTTGTGTAGTGTAGTCGTTTGATTATAAATAATCTCATAATAATTTTATCCACAAATTCTTATACATTTATACATGTTTATCTCTCTCTGTGTGTGTGTGTGTGTGTGTGTCTGTGTGTGTGTGTGTGTGGTTCTGTGTCACTAGTGGGGCCTGTGGCCCGATTGGAGTGTTTGCGGTGTGAGAAGGAGGAGTTGGAGAACAGTTTGTTTGAGCAGCTGAAGGAGTTGAGGTTGCAGAAGCAGAAGGAGCTGCAGGTTCTTCAGGAGATGCTGAAACACAAGCAGCAGGAGGAGACAGAGCTCCTGCAGAAACAGCAGGAGGAGGAGGAGCATAACAGGTCCATCAAGAGTAAGTACTATGGAAATGCAATAATACTAACATAACTAATAATGAATGTTAGCCTTTAGGCTCCAATAAAAGTGACACTAATATATGTATAGTACTATATATATTATATTTTATATATTCAGCAGTAATTATGTAGTATATACAATCTGTGTTATATCCAGCAGTAATGATACTTGCTCTGGCAGATATGAAAATGGCCTGTGAACAGGAGAAGAAATCTCTGGAGGAAGAACTTGAGAAGCTCAAACTGTCACTGCAGGTAGAGATCCCTTATAGTGTCAGTACACATCCACCAGTACCACCACCTCTCACTTATAACGTCAGTACACATTCAGTACACATTCCCACCTTTCCATTGTACTGGCTGTAGTGATGATTCGTGTCTGTGTTATACCAGCCCATAGAGGAGGACATTATGAGTCTGAAAGTGGCGCTGGAGATGAAGAACCAGGAGATCAAAGATCAGCACGATCTTTTGGTCAAACTATATACTCTGTATGTATACTATATCGAACCCACGGTTTTCACGCTACGATTTTTTTAAATGTGGTGAGCTGCGGAGAAAAGACGCGGTCCGGACGTATTTGTGGCTTAATATCTCTTGTCTCCTTGGGAGTAGAAAGTCTGTTCATGGCTCTTTGGAAAGGGCTGTATCTCCCCTGTAATCGCCTTCGAGCGGCACGCGCATCGGAACCATCGTTATCACGCTACGATTTTTTAATGCCGCCAGGGACGGGCCGAAAGCGTGGCAGGTGGCGTTCGTTAGGGACAGTCATGGAGGTGATGCGCACCGAGTTGCACGCCATTTGGAGTTGGCCCGGCCTAGATGTGAGCGTTCAAAGTCAGCGCGTTTGTTTAAACTTTCTCCTCCAATTCGTTGCAATTGTACAAGCGTTTCTCGTTCATCCGACTGGAGCGTAACGCTTTATATGTTAATATTTCTGGTCTCCTTGGGAGTAGAAAATCTGTTCATGGCTCTTGTGAAAGGGATGCATCTCCCCTGTAATCGCCTTCGAGCGGCACGCGGATCGAACCCACGTTTTTCACGCTACGATTTTTTTTAAATGTGTTGCGCGGCGGAGAAAAGACGCGCGCCGGACGTATTTGCGGCTTAATATCTCTTGTCTCATTGGGTGTAGAAAGTCTGTTCATAGCTCTTTGGAAAGGGCTGCATCTCCCCTGTAATCGCCTTCGAGCGGCACGCGGATCGAACCCACGGTTTTCAAGCTATGATTTTTTTAAATGTGGTGCGCGGCGGAGGAAATGCGCACGTCGGACGTCATTTCGGCTTAATATCTCTTGTCTCCTTGGGAGTAGAAAGTCTTTTCATGGCTCTTTGGAAAGGGCTGCATCTCCGCTGTAATCGCCTTTGAGCGGCACGCGGATCGAACCCACGGTTTTCACGCTATAATTTTTTTAAATGTGGTGCGCGGCGGAGAAAATGCGCGCGTCGGACGTCATTTCGGCTTAATATCTATTGTCTCCTTGGGAGTAGAAAGTCTTTTCATGGCTCTTTGGAAAGGTTTGCATCTCCCTTGTAATCGCCTTTAAGCGGCACGCGGATTGGACCCACCGTTCTTCCGATACGATTTTTTAAATGTGGTGCGCGGCGTAGAAAAGACGCGCGTAGGACGTATTTGCGGCTTAATATCTTTGGGCTCCTTGGGAGTAGGAAGTCTGTTCATGCCTCTTTGGAAAGGGTTGCATCTCCCCTGTAATCGACTTTAAGTGGCACGCGGATCGGACCCATCGTTCTCACGCTACGATTTTTTAAAATCCGCCAGGGACGGAACGAACGCTTGGCAGGTGGCGTTCGTGACGGACAGTCAAGCAGTTAATGCGCACCGAGCTGCAGGCCATTTGGACCTGGCCCAGCCTAGATGTGAATATTCAAAGTCAGCACGTTTGTTTCAAAGTTCTCCACCAATTCGTTGTAATTGCGTGTGTGCGCGTGAACACCAGGTTTGTGGAGGAGTTCGTCCTTGGACTGTACAAGGGGAGACAGTGTGTGGCCTGGCTGCGTGAGGTTGCAGTTTGCTGGGCATGAGAGATTGGCATGTGGTGCCCTGGAGGTGTGGTTGTTCCAGGACGGGCAAGGTGGGGTAGTGTGGCTGGGTGACGGTGCGCTTCACTGGGGATGTGGTTGTGAGTTGCAGGCCCATTCCTTTGAATGACAGAAAGGATCTGATTTGTTTCCAGGTTTAAACGTACTTTGCTGGGTATGACTGTGACCTCTTGGGCCAGGAAGTCTGTTTCTAGTTTTATTTAAACGGTCAAACTGCGTGAAGTGTGCCCAGGCCCAGAGCTACTTTGCTGGGCATGGCTGTGTGACCTCTTGGGCCTGGAAGTCTGGTTGTAGTATGATTTTAAAGGGTCAAATGCTCTCCATTGTGTGTCCAGGTTTAAGGCTACTTTGCTGGGCATGTGATTTGGACCCATCGGGTACGGAAGCCTTTCCGTCACGTGCTCGTTTTCCACGCCTTCAGCGCAGGTAGCCTGCGAATTTAAAACCGACGTGCATTTTATTCTTTTCCCCTTTTATCCTTTCATATCTCTCCGCTACCTTGGAGAAGAGAGACGCACGCGGGTAAATAAAATGTAAATATCTCTAAATATCTGTATAATATGTAAATAAAAGGAAGATGTGGTTGTGTAGTGTAGTCGTTTGATTATAAATAATCTCATAATAATTTTATCCACAAATTCTTATACATTTATACATGTTTATCTCTCTCTTTGTGTGTGTGTGTGTGTGTGTGGTTCTGTGTCACTAGTGGGGCCTGTGGCCCGATTGGAGTGTTTGCGGTGTGAGAAGGAGGAGTTGGAGAACAGTTTGTTGGAGCAGCTGAAGGAGTTGAGGTTGCAGAAGCAGAAGGAGCTGCAGGTTCTTCAGGAGATGCTGAAACACAAGCAGCAGGAGGAGACAGAGCTCCTGCAGAAACAGCAGGAGGAGGAGGAGCATAACAGGTCCATCAAGAGTAAGTACTATGGAAATGCAATAATACTAACATAACTAATAATGAATGTTAGCCTTTAGGCTCCAATAAAAGTGACACTAATATATGTATAGTACTATATATATTATATTTTATATATTCAGCAGTAATTATGTAGTATATACAATCTGTGTTATATCCAGCAGTAATGATACTTGCTCTGGCAGATATGAAAATGGCCTGTGAACAGGAGAAGAAATCTCTGGAGGAAGAACTTGAGAAGCTCAAACTGTCACTGCAGGTAGAGATCCCTTATAGTGTCAGTACACATCCACCAGTACCACCACCTCTCACTTATAACGTCAGTACACATTCAGTACACATTCCCACCTTTCCATTGTACTGGCTGTAGTGATGATTCGTGTCTGTGTTATACCAGCCCATAGAGGAGGACATTATGAGTCTGAAAGTGGCGCTGGAGATGAAGAACCAGGAGATCAAAGATCAGCACGATCTTTTGGTCAAACTATATACTCTGTATGTATACTATATCGAACCCACGGTTTTCACGCTACGATTTTTTTAAATGTGGTGAGCTGCGGAGAAAAGACGCGGTCCGGACGTATTTGTGGCTTAATATCTCTGGTCTCCTTGGGAGTAGAAAGTCTGTTCATGGCTCTTTGGAAAGGGATGCATCTCCCCTGTAATCGCCTTTAAGCGGCACGCGGATCGGACCCACCGTTCTCACGCTACGATTTTTTAAACGTGGTGCGCGTCGGAGAAAATGCGCGTAATATCTCTTGTCTCCTTGGGAGTAGAAAGTCTGTTCATGGCTCTTTGGAAAGGGCTGTATCTCCCCTGTAATCGCCTTCGAGCGGCACGCGCATCGGAACCATCGTTATCACGCTACGATTTTTTAATGCCGACAGGGACGGGCCAAAAGCGTGGCAGGTGGCGTTCGTTAGGGACAGTCATGGAGGTGATGCGCACCGAGTTGCACGCCATTTGGAGTTGGCCCGGCCTAGATGTGAGCGTTCAAAGTCAGCGCGTTTGTTTAAACTTTCTCCTCCAATTCGTTGCAATTGTACAAGCGTTTCTCGTTCATCCGACTGGAGCGTAACGCTTTATATGTTAATATTTCTGGTCTCCTTGGGAGTAGAAAGTCTGTTCATGGCTCTTTGGAAAGGAATGCATCTCCCCTGTAATCGCCTTTAAGCGGCACGCGGATCGGACCCACCGTTCTCACGCTACGATTTTTTAAACGTGGTGCGCGTCGGAGAAAATGCGCGCGTCGGACGTCATTGCGGCTTAATATCTCTTGTCTCCTTGGGAGTAGAAAGTCTGTTCATGGCTCTTTGGAAAGGTTTGCATCTCCCTTGTAATCGCCTTTAAGCGGCACGCGGATTGGACCCACCGTTCTTACGATACGATTTTTTAAATGTGGTGCGCGGCGTAGAAAAGACGCGCGTAGGACGTATTTGCGGCTTAATATCTTTGGGCTCCTTGGGAGTAGGAAGTCTGTTCATGCCTCTTTGGAAAGGGCTGCATCTCCCCTGTAATCGCCTTCGAGCGGCACGCGGATCGAACCCACGGTTTTCACGCTATGATTTTTTTAAATGTGGTGCGCGGCGGAGAAAATGCGCGCGTCGGACGTCATTTCGGCTTAATATCTCTTGTCTCCTTGGGAGTAGAAAGTCTTTTCATGGCTCTTTGGAAAGGGCTGCATCTCCCCTGTAATCGCCTTTAAGCGGCACGCGGATCGGACCCACCGTTCTCACGCTAAGATTTTTTAAATGTGGTGCACGTCGGAGAAAATGCGCGCGTCGGACATCATTGCGGCTTAATATCTCTTGTCTCCTTGGGAGTAGGAAGTCTGTTCATGGCTCTTTGGAAAGGGCTGCATCTCCCCTGTAATCGCCTTCGAGCGGCACGCGGATCGAACCCACGGTTTTCACGCTATGATTTTTTTAAATGTGGTGCGCGGCGGAGAAAATGCGCGCGTCGGACGTCATTTCGGCTTAAATCTCTTGTCTCCTTGGGAGTAGAAAGTCTTTTCATGGCTCTTTGGAAAGGGTTGCATCTTCCCTGTAATCGCCTTTAAGCGGCACGCGGATCGGACCCACCGTTCTTACGCTACGATTTTTTAAATGTGGTGCGCGTCGTAGAAAAGACGCGCGTAGGACGTATTTGCGGCTTAATATCTTTGGGCTCCTTGGGAGTAGAAAGTCTGTTCATGGCTCTTTGGAAAGGGCTGCATCTCCCCTGTAATCGCCTTTAAGCGACACGCGGATCGGACCCACCGTTCTTACGATACGATTTTTTAAATGTGGTGCGCGGCGTAGAAAAGACGCGCGTAGGACGTATTTGCGGCTTAATATCTTTGGGCTCCTTGGGAGTAGAAAGTCTGTTCATGGCTCTTTGGAAAGGGCTGCATCTCCACTGTTATCGCCTTCGAGCGGCACGCGGATCGGAACCATCGTTATCACGCTACGATTTTTTAATGCCGCCAGGGACGGGCCGAAAGCGTGGCAGGTGGCGTTCGTTAGGGACCGTCATGGAGGTGATGCGCAACGAGTTGCAGGCCATTTGGTCCTGGCCCGGCCTAGATGTGAGCGTTCAAATCAGCGCGTTTGTTTAAACTTTCTCCTCCAATTCGTTGCAATTGTACAAGCGTTTCTCGCTCATCCGACTGGAGCGTAACGCTTTATCTGTTAATATCTCTGGTCTCCTTGGGAGTAGAAAGTCTATTCATGGCTCTTTGGAAAGGGCTGCATCTCCCCTGTAATCGCCTTTAAGCGGCACGCGGATCGAACCCACGGTTTTCACGCTATGATTTTTTTAAATGTGCTGCGCGGCGGAGAAAATGCGCGCGTCGGACGTCATTGCGGCTTAATATCTCTTGTCTCCTTGGGAGTAGAAAGTCTTTTCATGGCTCTTTGGAAAGGGTTGCATCTCCCCTGTAATCGCCTTTAAGCAGCATGCGGATCGGACCCACCGTTCTTACGCTACGATTTTTTAAATGTGGTGCGACACGTAGAAAAGACGCGCGTAGGACGTATTTGCGGCTTAATATTTTTGGGCTCCTTGGGAGTAGAAAGTCTGTTCATGGCTCTTTGGAAAGGGCTGCATCTCCCCTGTAATCGCCTTCGCGCGGCTCGCGCATCGGAACCATCGTTATCACGCTACGATTTTTGAATGCCGCCAGGGACGGGCCGAAAGCGTGGCAGGTGGCGTTCGTTAGGAAAAGTCATGGACGTGATGCGGACCGAGTTGCAGGCCATTTGGACCTGGCCCGGCCTAGATGTGAGCCTTCAAAGTCAGCGCGTTTGTTTAAACTTTCTCCTCCAATTCGTTGCAATTGTACAAGCGTTTCTCGCTCATCCGACTGGAGCGTAACGCTTTATCTGTTAATATCTCTGGTCTCCTTGGGAGTAGAAAGTCTGTTCATGGCTCTTTGGAAAGGGATGCATCTCCCCTGTAATCGCCTTTAAGCGGCACGCGGATCGGACCCACCGTTCTCACGCTACGATTTTTTAAACGTGGTGCGCGTCGGAGAAAATGCGCGTAATATCTCTTGTCTCCTTGGGAGTAGAAAGTCTGTTCATGGCTCTTTGGAAAGGGCTGCATATCCCCTGTAATCGCCTTCGCGCGGCACGCGCATCGGAACCATCGTTATCACGCTACGATTTTTTAATGCCGCCAGGGACGGGCCGAAAGCGTGGCAGGTGGCGTTCGTTAGGGACCGTCATGGAGGTGATGCGCACCGAGTTGCAGGCCATTTGGACCTGGCCCGGCCTAGATGTGAGCGTTCAAAGTCAGCGCGTTTGTTTAAACTTTCTCCTCCAATTCGTTGCAATTGTACAAGCGTTTCTCGCTCATCCGACTGGAGCGTAACGCTTTATCTGTTAATATCTCTGGTCTCCTTGCGAGTAGAAAGTCTGTTCATGGCTCTTTGGAAAGGGCTGCATCTCCCCTGTAATCGCCTTCGAGCGGCACGCGGATCGAACCCACGGTTTTCACGCTACGATTTTTTTAAATGTGGTGCGCGGCGGAGAAAATGCGCGTGTCGGACGTCATTTCGGCTTAATATCTCTTGTCTCCTTGGGAGTAGAAAGTCTTTTCATGGCTCTTTGGAAAGGGCTGCATCTCCCCTGTAATCGCCTTTAAGCGGCACGCGGATCGGACCCACCGTTCTCACGCTAAGATTTTTTAAATGTGGTGCGCGGCGGAGAAAATGCGCGCGTCGGACATCATTGCGGCTTAATATCTCTTGTCTCCTTGGGAGTAGGAAGTCTGTTCATGGCTCTTTGGAAAGGGCTGCATCTCCCCTGTAATCGCCTTCGAGCGGCACACGGATCGAACCCACGGTTTTCACGCTATGATTTTTTTAAATGTGGTACGCGGCGGAGAAAATGCGCGCGTCGGACGTCATTTCGGCTTAAATCTCTTGTCTCCTTGCGAGTAGAAAGTCTTTTCATGGCTTTTTGGAAAGGGTTGCATCTTCCCTGTAATCGCCTTTAAGCGGCACGCGGATCGGACCCACCGTTCTTACGCTACGATTTTTTAAATGTGGTGCGCGTCGTAGAAAAGACGCGCGTAGGACGTATTTGCGGCTTAATATCTTTGGGCTCCTTGGGAGTAGAAAGTCTGTTCATGGCTCTTTGGAAAGGGATGCATCTCCCCTGTAATCGCTTTTAAGCGGCACGCGGATCGGACCCACCGTTCTCACGCTACGATTTTTTAAACGTGGTGCGTGTCGGAGAAAATGCGCGCGTCGGACGTCATTGTGGCTTAATATATCTTGTCTCCTTGGGAGTAGAAAGTCTGTTCATGGCTCTTTGGAAAGGGCTGCATCTCCACTGTTATCGCCTTCGAGCGGCACGCGGATCGGAACCATCGTTATCACGCTACGATTTTTTAATGCCGCCAGGGACGGGCCGAAAGCATGGCAGGTGGCGTTCGTTAGGGACCGTCATGGAGGTGATGCGCAACGAGTTGCAGGCCATTTGGTCCTGGCCCGGCCTAGATGTGAGCGTTCAAATCAGCGCGTTTGTTTAAACTTTCTCCTCCAATTCGTTGCAATTGTACAAGCGTTTCTCGCTCATCCGACTGGAGCGTAACGCTTTATCTGTTAATATCTCTGGTCTCCTTGGGAGTAGAAAGTCTATTCATGGCTCTTTGGAAAGGGCTGCATCTCCCCTGTAATCGCCTTTAAGCGGCACGCGGATCGAACCCACCGTTCTTACGCTACGATTTTTTAAATGTGGTGCGCGACGTAGAAAAGACGCGCGTAGGACGTATTTGCGGCTTAATATTTTTGGGCTCCTTGGGAGTAGAAAGTCTGTTCATGGCTCTTTGGAAAGGTTTGCATCTCCCTTGTAATCGCCTTTAAGCGGCACGCGGATTGGACCCACCGTTCTTACGATACGATTTTTTAAATGTGGTGCGCGGCGTAGAAAAGACGCGCGTAGGACGTATTTGCGGCTTAATATCTTTGGGCTCCTTGGGAGTAGGAAGTCTGTTCATGCCTCTTTGGAAAGGGCTGCATCTCCCCTGTAATCGCCTTCGAGCGGCACGCGGATCGAACCCACGGTTTTCACGCTATGATTTTTTTAAATGTGCTGCGCGGCGGAGAAAATGCGCGCGTCGGACGTCATTGCGGCTTAATATCTCTTGTCTCCTTGGGAGTAGAAAGTCTTTTCATGGCTCTTTGGAAAGGGTTGCATCTCCCCTGTAATCGCCTTTAAGCAGCATGCGGATCGGACCCACCGTTCTTACGCTACGATTTTTTAAATGTGGTGCGCGGCGTAGAAAAGACGCGCGTAGGACGTATTTGCGGCTTAATATTTTTGGGCTCCTTGGGAGTAGAAAGTCTGTTCATGGCTCTTTGGAAAGGGCTGCACCTCCCCTGTAATCGCCTTCGCGCGGCTCGCGCATCGGAACCATCGTTATCACGCTACGATTTTTTAATGCCGCCAGGGACGGGCCGAAAGCGTGGCAGGTGGCGTTCGTTAGGGACCGTCATGGAGGTGATGCGCACCGAGTTGCAGGCCATTTGGACCTGGCCCGGCCTAGATGTGAGCGTTCAAAGTCAGCGCGTTTGTTTAAACTTTCTCCTCCAATTCGTTGCAATTGTACAAGCGTTTCTCGCTCATCCGACTGGAGCGTAACGCTTTATCTGTTAATATCTCTTGTCTCCTTGGGAGTAGAAAGTCTATTCATGGCTCTTTGGAAAGGGTTGCATCTTCCCTGTAATCGCCTTTAAGCGGCACGCGGATCGGACCCACCGTTCTTACGCTACGATTTTTTAAATGTGGTGCGCGTCGTAGAAAAGACGCGCGTAGGACGTATTTGCGGCTTAATATCTTTGGGCTCCTTGGGAGTAGAAAGTCTGTTCATGGCTCTTTGGAAAGGGCTGCATCTCCCCTGTAATCGCCTTTAAGCAGCATGCGGATCGGACCCACCGTTCTTACGCTACGATTTTTTAAATGTGGTGCGACACGTAGAAAAGACGCGCGTAGGACGTATTTGCGGCTTAATATTTTTGGGCTCCTTGGGAGTAGAAAGTCTGTTCATGGCTCTTTGGAAAGGGCTGCATCTCCCCTGTAATCGCCTTCGAGCGGCACGCGGATCGAACCCACGGTTTTCACGCTATGATTTTTTTAAATGTGGTGCGCGGCGGAGGAAATGCGCGCGTCGGACGTCATTTCGGCTTAATATCTCTTGTCTCCTTGGGAGTAGAAAGTCTTTTCATGGCTCTTTGGAAAGGGCTGCATCTCCCCTGTAATCGCCTTCGAGCGGCACGCGGATCGAACCCACGGTTTTCACGCTATGATTTTTTAAAATGTGGTGCGCGGCGGAGAAAATGCGCGCGTCGGACATCATTGCGGTTTAATATCTCTTGTCTCCTTGGGAGTAGGAAGTCTGTTCATGGCTCTTTGGAAAGGGCTGCATCTCCCCTGTAATCGCCTTCGAGCGGCACGCGGATCGAACCCACGGTTTTCACGCTATGATTTTTTTAAATGTGGTGCGCGGCGGAGAAAATGCGCGCGTCGGACGTCATTTCGGCTTAAATCTCTTGTCTCCTTGGGAGTAGAAAGTCTTTTCATGGCTCTTTGGAAAGGGTTGCATCTTCCCTGTAATCGCCTTTAAGCGGCACGCGGATCGGACCCACCGTTCTTACGCTACGATTTTTTAAATGTGGTGCGCGTCGTAGAAAAGACGCCCGTAGGACGTATTTGCGGCTTAATATCTTTGGGCTCCTTGGGAGTAGAAAGTCTGTTCATGGCTCTTTGGAAAGGGCTGCATCTCCACTGTTATCGCCTTCGAGCGGCACGCGGATCGGAACCATCGTTATCACGCTACGATTTTTTAATGCCGCCAGGGACGGGCCGAAAGCGTGGCAGGTGGCGTTCGTTAGGGACCGTCATGGAGGTGATGCGCAACGAGTTGCAGGCCATTTGGTCCTGGCCCGGCCTAGATGTGAGCGTTCAAATCAGCGCGTTTGTTTAAACTTTCTCCTCCAATTCGTTGCAATTGTACAAGCGTTTCTCGCTCATCCGACTGGAGCGTAACGCTTTATCTGTTAATATCTCTGGTCTCCTTGGGAGTAGAAAGTCTATTCATGGCTCTTTGGAAAGGGCTGCATCTCCCCTGTAATCGCCTTTAAGCGGCACGCGGATCGAACCCACGGTTTTCACGCTATGATTTTTTTAAATGTGCTGCGCGGCGGAGAAAATGCGCGCGTCGGACGTCATTGCGGCTTGATATCTCTTGTCTCCTTGGGAGTAGAAAGTCTTTTCATGGCTCTTTGGAAAGGGTTGCATCTCCCCTGTAATCGCCTTTAAGCAGCATGCGGATCGGACCCACCGTTCTTACGCTACGATTTTTTAAATGTGGTGCGACACGTAGAAAAGACGCGCGTAGGACGTATTTGCGGCTTAATATTTTTGGGCTCCTTGGGAGTAGAAAGTCTGTTCATGGCTCTTTGGAAAGGGCTGCATCTCCCCTGTAATCGCCTTCGCGCGGCTCGCGCATCGGAACCATCGTTATCACGCTACGATTTTTGAATGCCGCCAGGGACGGGCCGAAAGCGTGGCAGGTGGCGTTCGTTAGGGACCGTCATGGAGGTGATGCGCACCGAGTTGCAGGCCATTTGGACCTGGCCCGGCCTAGATGTGAGCGTTCAAAGTCAGCGCGTTTGTTTAAACTTTCTCCTCCAATTCGTTGCAATTGTACAAGCGTTTCTCGCTCATCCGACTGGAGCGTAACGCTTTATCTGTTAATATCTCTGGTCTCCTTGGGAGTAGAAAGTCTGTTCATGGCTCTTTGGAAAGGAATGCATCTCCCCTGTAATCGCCTTTAAGCGGCACGCGGATCGGACCCACCGTTCTCACGCTACGATTTTTTAAACGTGTTGCGCGTCGGAGAAAATGCGCGCGTCGGACGTCATTGCGGCTTAATATCTCTTGTCTCCTTGGGAGTAGAAAGTCTGTTCATGGCTCTTTGGAAAGGTTTGCATCTCCCTTGTAATCGCCTTTAAGCGGCACGCGGATTGGACCCACCGTTCTTACGATACGATTTTTTAAACGTGGTGCGCGTCGGAGAAAATGCGCGTAATATCTCTTGTCTCCTTGGGAGTAGAAAGTCTGTTCATGGCTCTTTGGAAAGGGCTGTATCTCCCCTGTAATCGCCTTCGAGCGGCACGCGCATCGGAACCATCGTTATCACGCTACGATTTTTTAATGCCGCCAGGGATAGGCCGAAAGCGTGGCAGGTGGCGTTCGTTAGGGACAGTCATGGAGGTGATGCACACCGAGTTGCACGCCATTTGGAGTTGGCCCGGCCTAGATGTGAGCGTTCAAAGTCAGCGCGTTTGTTTAAACTTTCTCCTCCAATTCGTTGCAATTGTACAAGCGTTTCTCGTTCATCCGACTGGAGCGTAACGCTTTATATGTTAATATTTCTGGTCTCCTTGGGAGTAGAAAGTCTGTTCATGGCTCTTTTGAAAGGGATGCATCTCCCCTGTAATCGTCTTCGAGCGGCACGCGGATCGAACCCACGTTTTTCACGCTACGATTTTTTTTAAATGTGTTGCGCGGCGGAGGAAATGCGCGCGTCGGACGTCATTTCGGCTTAATATCTATTGTCTCCTTGGGAGTAGAAAGTCTTTTCATGGCTCTTTGGAAAGGGTTGCATCTCCCCTGTAATCGCCTTTAAGCAGCATGCGGATCGGACCCACCGTTCTTACGCTACGATTTTTTAAATGTGGTGCGCGGCGTAGAAAAGACGCGCGTAGGACGTATTTGCGGCTTAATATTTTTGGGCTCCTTGGGAGTAGAAAGTCTGTTCATGGCTCTTTGGAAAGGGCTGCATCTCCCCTGTAATCGCCTTCGCGCGGCTCGCGCATCGGAACCATCGTTATCACGCTACGATTTTTTAATGCCGCCAGGGACGGGCCGAAAGCGTGGCAGGTGGCGTTCGTTAGGGACCGTCATGGAGGTGATGCGCACCGAGTTGCAGGCCATTTGGACCTGGCCCGGCCTAGATGTGAGCGTTCAAAGTCAGCGCGTTTGTTTAAACTTTCTCCTCCAATTCGTTGCAATTGTACAAGCGTTTCTCGCTCATCCGACTGGAGCGTAACGCTTTATCTGTTAATATCTCTTGTCTCCTTGGGAGTAGAAAGTCTTTTCATGGCTCTTTGGAAAGGGCTGCATCTCCCCTGTAATCGCCTTTAAGCGGCACGCGGATCGGACCCACCGTTCTCACGCTAAGATTTTTTAAATGTGGTGCGCGGCGGAGAAAATGCGCGCGTCGGACGTCATTTCGGCTTAAATCTCTTGTCTCCTTGGGAGTAGAAAGTCTTTTCATGGCTCTTTGGAAAGGGTTGCATCTTCCCTGTAATCGCCTTTAAGCGGCACGCGGATCGGACCCACCGTTCTTACGCTACGATTTTTTAAATGTGGTGCGCGTCGTAGAAAAGACGCGCGTAGGACGTATTTGCGGCTTAATATCTTTGGGCTCCTTGGGAGTAGAAAGTCTGTTCATGGCTCTTTGGAAAGGGCTGCATCTCCCCTGTAATCGCCTTTAAGCAGCATGCGGATCGGACCCACCGTTCTTACGCTACGATTTTTTAAATGTGGTGCGACACGTAGAAAAGACGCGCGTAGGACGTATTTGCGGCTTAATATTTTTGGGCTCCTTGGGAGTAGAAAGTCTGTTCATGGCTCTTTGGAAAGGGCTGCATCTCCCCTGTAATCGCCTTCGCGCGGCTCGCGCATCGGAACCATCGTTATCACGCTACGATTTTTTAATGCCGCCAGGGACGGGCCGAAAGCGTGGCAGGTGGCGTTCGTTAGGGACCGTCATGGAGGTGATGCGCACCGAGTTGCAGGCCATTTGGACCTGGCCCGGCCTAGATGTGAGCGTTCAAAGTCAGCGCGTTTGTTTAAACTTTCTCCTCCAATTCGTTGCAATTGTACAAGCGTTTCTCGCTCATCCGACTGGAGCGTAACGCTTTATCTGTTAATATCTCTGGTCTCCTTGCGAGTAGAAAGTCTGTTCATGGCTCTTTGGAAAGGAATGCATCTCCCCTGTAATCGCCTTTAAGCGGCACGCGGATCGGACCCACCGTTCTCACGCTACGATTTTTTAAACGTGGTGCGCGTCGGAGAAAATGCGCGCGTCGGACGTCATTGCGGCTTAATATCTCTTGTCTCCTTGGGAGTAGAAAGTCTCTTCATGGCTCTTTGGAAAGGTTTGCATCTCCCTTGTAATCGCCTTTAAGCGGCACGCGGATTGGACCCACCGTTCTTAC
This sequence comes from Electrophorus electricus, assembly GCF_041902795.1. NCBI lineage: Eukaryota > Metazoa > Chordata > Actinopteri > Gymnotiformes > Gymnotidae > Electrophorus > Electrophorus electricus. Next base: position 818,825 of record NW_027658746.1, on the reverse strand, counting down.
GATACGATTTTTTAAATGTGGTGCACGGCGTAGAAAAGACGCGCGTAGGACGTATTTGCGGCTTAATATCTTTGGGCTCCTTGGGAGTAGGAAGTCTGTTCATGCCTCTTTGGAAAGGGCTGCATCTCCCCTGTAATCGCCTTCGAGCGGCACGCGGATCGAACCCACGGTTTTCACGCTATGATTTTTTTAAATGTGGTGCGCGGCGGAGGAAATGCGCGCGTCGGACGTCATTTCGGCTTAATATCTCTTGTCTCCTTGGGAGTAGAAAGTCTTTTCATGGCTCTTTGGAAAGGGCTGCATCTCCCCTGTAATCGCCTTCGAGCGGCACGCGGATCGAACCCACGGTTTTCACGCTATGATTTTTTAAAATGTGGTGCGCGGCGGAGAAAATGCGCGCGTCGGACATCATTGCGGTTTAATATCTCTTGTCTCCTTGGGAGTAGGAAGTCTGTTCATGGCTCTTTGGAAAGGGCTGCATCTCCCCTGTAATCGCCTTCGAGCGGCACGCGGATCGAACCCACGGTTTTCACGCTATGATTTTTTTAAATGTGGTGCGCGGCGGAGAAAATGCGCGCGTCGGACGTCATTTCGGCTTAAATCTCTTGTCTCCTTGGGAGTAGAAAGTCTTTTCATGGCTCTTTGGAAAGGGTTGCATCTTCCCTGTAATCGCCTTTAAGCGGCACGCGGATCGGACCCACCGTTCTTACGCTACGATTTTTTAAATGTGGTGCGCGTCGTAGAAAAGACGCCCGTAGGACGTATTTGCGGCTTAATATCTTTGGGCTCCTTGGGAGTAGAAAGTCTGTTCATGGCTCTTTGGAAAGGGCTGCATCTCCACTGTTATCGCCTTCGAGCGGCACGCGGATCGGAACCATCGTTATCACGCTACGATTTTTTAATGCCGCCAGGGACGGGCCGAAAGCGTGGCAGGTGGCGTTCGTTAGGGACCGTCATGGAGGTGATGCGCAACGAGTTGCAGGCCATTTGGTCCTGGCCCGGCCTAGATGTGAGCGTTCAAATCAGCGCGTTTGTTTAAACTTTCTCCTCCAATTCGTTGCAATTGTACAAGCGTTTCTCGCTCATCCGACTGGAGCGTAACGCTTTATCTGTTAATATCTCTGGTCTCCTTGGGAGTAGAAAGTCTATTCATGGCTCTTTGGAAAGGGCTGCATCTCCCCTGTAATCGCCTTTAAGCGGCACGCGGATCGAACCCACGGTTTTCACGCTATGATTTTTTTAAATGTGCTGCGCGGCGGAGAAAATGCGCGCGTCGGACGTCATTGCGGCTTGATATCTCTTGTCTCCTTGGGAGTAGAAAGTCTTTTCATGGCTCTTTGGAAAGGGTTGCATCTCCCCTGTAATCGCCTTTAAGCAGCATGCGGATCGGACCCACCGTTCTTACGCTACGATTTTTTAAATGTGGTGCGACACGTAGAAAAGACGCGCGTAGGACGTATTTGCGGCTTAATATTTTTGGGCTCCTTGGGAGTAGAAAGTCTGTTCATGGCTCTTTGGAAAGGGCTGCATCTCCCCTGTAATCGCCTTCGCGCGGCTCGCGCATCGGAACCATCGTTATCACGCTACGATTTTTGAATGCCGCCAGGGACGGGCCGAAAGCGTGGCAGGTGGCGTTCGTTAGGGACCGTCATGGAGGTGATGCGCACCGAGTTGCAGGCCATTTGGACCTGGCCCGGCCTAGATGTGAGCGTTCAAAGTCAGCGCGTTTGTTTAAACTTTCTCCTCCAATTCGTTGCAATTGTACAAGCGTTTCTCGCTCATCCGACTGGAGCGTAACGCTTTATCTGTTAATATCTCTGGTCTCCTTGGGAGTAGAAAGTCTGTTCATGGCTCTTTGGAAAGGAATGCATCTCCCCTGTAATCGCCTTTAAGCGGCACGCGGATCGGACCCACCGTTCTCACGCTACGATTTTTTAAACGTGTTGCGCGTCGGAGAAAATGCGCGCGTCGGACGTCATTGCGGCTTAATATCTCTTGTCTCCTTGGGAGTAGAAAGTCTTTTCATGGCTCTTTGGAAAGGTTTGCATCTCCCTTGTAATCGCCTTTAAGCGGCACGCGGATTGGACCCACCGTTCTTCCGATACGATTTTTTAAATGTGGTGCGCGTCGGAGAAAATGCGCGTAATATCTCTTGTCTCCTTGGGAGTAGAAAGTCTGTTCATGGCTCTTTGGAAAGGGCTGTATCTCCCCTGTAATCGCCTTCGAGCGGCACGCGCATCGGAACCATCGTTATCACGCTACGATTTTTTAATGCCGCCAGGGATAGGCCGAAAGCGTGGCAGGTGGCGTTCGTTAGGGACAGTCATGGAGGTGATGCACACCGAGTTGCACGCCATTTGGAGTTGGCCCGGCCTAGATGTGAGCGTTCAAAGTCAGCGCGTTTGTTTAAACTTTCTCCTCCAATTCGTTGCAATTGTACAAGCGTTTCTCGTTCATCCGACTGGAGCGTAACGCTTTATATGTTAATATTTCTGGTCTCCTTGGGAGTAGAAAGTCTGTTCATGGCTCTTTTGAAAGGGATGCATCTCCCCTGTAATCGCCTTCGAGCGGCACGCGGATCGAACCCACGTTTTTCACGCTACGATTTTTTTTAAATGTGTTGCGCGGCGGAGGAAATGCGCGCGTCGGACGTCATTTCGGCTTAATATCTCTTGTCTCCTTGGGAGTAGAAAGTCTTTTCATGGCTCTTTGGAAAGGGCTGCATCTCCCCTGTAATCGCCTTCGAGCGGCACGCGGATCGAACCCACGGTTTTCACGCTATGATTTTTTTAAATGTGGTGCGCGGCGCAGAAAATGCGCGCGTCGGACGTCATTTCGGCTTAATATCTCTTGTCTCCTTGGGAGTAGAAAGTCTTTTCATGGCTCTTTGGAAAGGTTTGCATCTCCCTTGTAATCGCCTTTAAGCGGCACGCGGATTGGACCCACCGTTCTTCCGATACGATTTTTTAAATGTGGTGTGCGGCGTAGAAAAGACGCGCGTAGGACGTATTTGCGGCTTAATATCTTTGGGCTCCTTGGGAGTAGGAAGTCTGTTCATGCCTCTTTGGAAAGGGCTGCATCTCCCCTGTAATCGCCTTCGAGCGGCACGCGGATCGAACCCACGGTTTTCACGCTATGATTTTTTTAAATGTGGTGCGCGGCGGAGGAAATGCGCGCGTCGGACGTCATTTCGGCTTAATATCTCTTGTCTCCTTGGGAGTAGAAAGTCTTTTCATGGCTCGTTGGAAAGGGCTGCATCTCCCCTGTAATCGCCTTTAAGCGGCACGCGGATCGCACCCACGGTTTTCACGCTACGATTTTTTTTAAATGTGTTGCGCGGCGGAGAAGAGACGCGCGCCGGACGTATTTGCGGCTTGATATCTCTTGTCTCATTGGGAGTAGAAAGTCTGTTCATGGCTCTTTGGAAAGGGCTGCATCTCCCCTGTAATCGCCTTCGAGCGGCACGCGGATCGAACCCACGGTTTTCACGCTATGATTTTTTTAAATGTGTTGCGCGTCGGAGAAAATGCGCGCGTCGGACGTCATTGCGGCTTAATATCTCTTGTCTCCTTGGGAGTAGAAAGTCTTTTCATGGCTCTTTGGAAAGGTTTGCGTCTCCCCTGTAATCGCCTTTAAGCGGCACGCGGATCGCACCCACCGTTCTTACGCTACGATTTTTTAAATGTGGTGCGCGGCGTAGAAAAGACGCGCGTAGGACGTATTTGCGGCTTAATATCTTTGGGCTCCTTGGGAGTAGGAAGTCTGTTCATGCCTCTTTGGAAAGGGCTCCATCTCCCCTGTAATCGCCTTCGAGCGGCACGCGGATCGAACCCACGTTTTTCACGCTACGATTTTTTTTAAATGTGTTGCGCGGCGGAGGAAATGCGCGCGTCGGACGTCATTTCGGCTTAATATCTCTTGTCTCCTTGGGAGTAGAAAGTCTTTTCATGGCTCTTTGGAAAGGGCTGCATCTCCCCTGTAATCGCCTTCGAGCGGCACGCGGATCGAACCCACGGTTTTCACGCTATGATTTTTTTAAATGTGGTGCGCGGCGCAGAAAATGCGCGCGTCGGACGTCATTTCGGCTTAATATCTCTTGTCTCCTTGGGAGTAGAAAGTCTTTTCATGGCTCTTTGGAAAGGTTTGCATCTCCCATGTAATCGCCTTTAAGCGGCACGCGGATTGGACCCACCGTTCTTCCGATACGATTTTTTAAATGTGGTGTGCGGCGTAGAAAAGACGCGCGTAGGACGTATTTGCGGCTTAATATCTTTGGGCTCCTTGGGAGTAGGAAGTCTGTTCATGCCTCTTTGGAAAGGGCTGCATCTCCCCTGTAATCGCCTTCGAGCGGCACGCGGATCGAACCCACGGTTTTCACGCTATGATTTTTTTAAATGTGGTGCGCGGCGGAGGAAATGCGCGCGTCGGACGTCATTTCGGCTTAATATCTCTTGTCTCCTTGGGAGTAGAAAGTCTTTTCATGGCTCGTTGGAAAGGGCTGCATCTCCCCTGTAATCGCCTTTAAGCGGCACGCGGATCGAACCCACGGTTTTCACGCTACGATTTTTTTTAAATGTGTTGCGCGGCGGAGAATAGACGCGCGCCGGACGTATTTGCGGCTTGATATCTCTTGTCTCATTGGGAGTAGAAAGTCTGTTCATGGCTCTTTGGAAAGGGCTGCATCTCCCCTGTAATCGCCTTCGAGCGGCACGCGGATCGAACCCACGGTTTTCACGCTATGATTTTTTTAAATGTGTTGCGCGTCGGAGAAAATGCGCGCGTCGGACGTCATTGCGGCTTAATATCTCTTGTCTCCTTGGGAGTAGAAAGTCTTTTCATGGCTCTTTGGAAAGGTTTGCGTCTCCCCTGTAATCGCCTTTAAGCGGCACGCGGATCGCACCCACCGTTCTTACGCTACGATTTTTTAAATGTGGTGCGCGGCGTAGAAAAGACGCGCGTAGGACGTATTTGCGGCTTAATATCTTTGGGCTCCTTGGGAGTAGGAAGTCTGTTCATGCCTCTTTGGAAAGGGCTCCATCTCCCCTGTAATCGCCTTCGAGCGGCACGCGGATCGAACCCACGGTTTTCACGCTATGATTTTTTTAAATGAGCTGCGCGGCGGAGAAATTGCGCGCGTCGGACGTCATTGCGGCTTAATATCTCTTGTCTCCTTGGGAGTAGAAAGTCTTTTCATGGTTCTTTGGAAAGGGTTGCATCTCCCCTGTAATCGCCTTTAAGCGGCACGCGGATCGGACCCACCGTTCTCACGCTACGATTTTTTAAACGTGGTGCGCGTCGGAGAAAATGCGCGTAATATCTCTTGTCTCCTTGGGAGTAGAAAGTCTGTTCATGGCTCTTTGGAAAGGGCTGCATCTCCCCTGTAATCGCCTTCGAGCGGCACGCGGATCGAACCCACGTTTTTCACGCTACGATTTTTTTTAAATGTGTTGCGCGGCGGAGAAAAGACGCGCGCCGGACGTATTTGCGGCTTAATATCTCTTGTCTCATTGGGTGTAGAAAGTCTGTTCATAGCTCTTTGGAAAGGGCTGCATCTCCGCTGTAATCGCCTTCGAGCGGCACGCGGATCGAACCCACGGTTTTCACGCTATGATTTTTTTAAATGTGGTGCGCGGCGGAGAAAATGCGCGCGTCGGACGTCATTTCGGCTTAATATCTATTGTCTCCTTGGGAGTAGAAAGTCTTTTCATGGATCTTTGGAAAGGGCTGCATCTCCGCTGTAATCGCCTTCGAGCGGCACGCGGATCGAACCCACGGTTTTCACGCTATGATTTTTTTAAATATGGTGCGCGGCGGAGAAAATGCGCGCGTCGGACGTCATTTCGGCTTAATATCTATTGTCTCCTTGGGAGTAGAAAGTCTTTTCATGGCTCTTTGGAAAGGGCTGCATCTCCGCTGTAATCGCCTTCGAGCGGCACGCGGATCGAACCCACGGTTTTCACGCTATGATTTTTTTAAATGTGGTGCGCGGCGGAGAAAATGCGCGCGTCGGACGTCATTTCGGCTTAATATCTATTGTCTCCTTGGGAGTAGAAAGTCTTTTCATGGCTCTTTGGAAAGGTTTGCATCTCCCTTGTAATCGCCTTTAAGCGGCACGCGGATTGGACCCACCGTTCTTCCGATACGATTTTTTAAATGTGGTGCGCGGCGTAGAAAAGACGCGCGTAGGACGTATTTGCGGCTTAATATCTTTGGGCTCCTTGGGAGTAGGAAGTCTGTTCATGCCTCTTTGGAAAGGGTTGCATCTCCCCTGTAATCGCCTTTAAGCGGCACGCGGATCGGACCCATCGTTCTCACGCTACGATTTTTTAAAATCCGCCAGGGACGGAACGAACGCTTGGCAGGTGGCGTTCGTGACGGACAGTCAAGCAGTTAATGCGCACCGAGCTGCAGGCCATTTGGACATGGCCCAGCCTAGATGTGAATATTCAAAGTCAGCACGTTTGTTTCAAAGTTCTCCACCAATTCGTTGTAATTGCGTGTGTGCGCGTGAACACCAGGTTTGTGGAGGAGTTCGTCCTTGGACTGTACAAGGGGAGACAGTGTGTGGCCTGGCTGCGTGAGGTTGCAGTTTGCTGGGCATGAGAGATTGGCATGTGGTGCCCTGGAGGTGTGGTTGTTCCAGGACGGGCAAGGTGGGGTAGTGTGGCTGGGTGACGGTGCGCTTCACTGGGGATGTGGTTGTGAGTTGCAGGCCCATTCCTTTGAATGACAGAAAGGATCTGATTTGTTTCCAGGTTTAAACGTACTTTGCTGGGTATGACTGTGACCTCTTGGGCCAGGAAGTCTGTTTCTAGTTTTATTTAAACGGTCAAACTGCGTGAACTGTGCCCAGGCCCAGAGCTACTTTGCTGGGCATGGCTGTGTGACCTCTTGGGCCTGGAAGTCTGGTTGTAGTATGATTTTAAAGGGTCAAATGCTCTCCATTGTGTGTCCAGGTTTAAGGCTACTTTGCTGGGCATGTGATTTGGACCCATCGGGTACGGAAGCCTTTCCGTCACGTGCTCGTTTTCCACGCCTTCAGCGCAGGTAGCCTGCGAATTTAAAACCGACGTGCATTTTATTCTTTTCCCCTTTTATCCTTTCATATCTCTCCGCTACTTTGGAGAAGAGAGACGCACGCGGGTAAATAAAATGTAAATATCTCTAAATATCTGTATAATATGTAAATAAAAGGAAGATGTGGTTGTGTAGTGTAGTCGTTTGATTATAAATAATCTCATAATAATTTTATCCACAAATTCTTATACATTTATACATGTTTATCTCTCTCTTTGTGTGTGTGTGTGTGTGTGTGTGGTTCTGTGTCACTAGTGGGGCCTGTGGCCCGATTGGAGTGTTTGCGGTGTGAGAAGGAGGAGTTGGAGAACAGTTTGTTGGAGCAGCTGAAGGAGTTGAGGTTGCAGAAGCAGAAGGAGCTGCAGATTCTTCAGGAGATGCTGAAACACAAGCAGCATGAGGAGACAGAGCTCCTGCAGAAACAGCAGGAGGAGGAGGAGCATAACAGGTCCATCAAGAGTAAGTACTATTGAAATGCAATAATACTAACATAACTAATAATGAATGCTAGCCTTTAGGCTCCAATAAAAGTGATACTAATATATGTATAGTACTATATATATTATATTTTATATATTCAGTAGTAATTATGTAGTATATACAATCTATGTTATATCCAGCAGTAATGATACTTGCTCTGGCAGATATGAAAATGGCCTGTGAACAGGAGAAGAAATCTCTGGAGGAAGAACTTGAGAAGCTCAGACTGTCACTGCAGGTAGAGATCCCTTATAGTGTCAGTACACATCCACCAGTACCTCCACCTTTCACTTATAACGTCAGTACACATTCAGTACACATTCCCACCTTTCCATTGTACTGGCTGTAGTGATGATTCGTATGTGTGGGTTATACCAGCCCATAGAGGAGGACATTATGAGTCTGAAAGTGGCGCTGGAGATGAAGAACCAGGAGATCAAAGATCAGCACGATCTTTTGGTCAAACTATATACTCTGTATGTATACTATATACTCTGTATGTAGTACCTGGTTTAACACTATATCCTCTTTATATATACTATATACTGTTTATGTAGCTCCTGGTTTAACACTATACCCTCAGCTTACTCTAGTCTGCAGATGTGAAGAAATTAAACAGAATGTGTATCTGTGTATATGTGCGCACCTGTATGTGTCTGGTTGTAGTATTATTTAAAGGGTCAAACTCCGTAAAGTGTGCCCAGGCCCAGAGCTACTTTGATGGGCATGATTCTGTGACCTCTTGGGCCTTGAAATGTGGTGCTTTGAATGATTTAAAGAGTGAAACGGTCTGAAGTGTGCCCACGTTTAAAGCAACCTTGCTGGGCATGACTGTGTGACCTCTTGGGCCAGGAAGTCTGTTTCTAGTTTTATTTAAACGGTCAAACTGCGTGAAGTGTGCCCAGGCCCAGAGCTACTTTGCTGGGCATGACTGTGTGACCTCTTGGGCCTGGAAGTCTGGTTGTAGTATGATTTTAAAGGGTCAAATGGTCTCCATTGTGTGTCCAGGTTTAAGGCTACTTTGCTGGGCATGTGATTTGGACCCATCGGGTACGGAAGCCTTTCCGTCACGTGCTCGTTTTCCACGCCTTCAGCGCAGGTAGCCTGCGAATTTAAAACGGACGTGCATTTTATTCTTTTCCCCTTTTATCCTTTCATATCTCTCCGCTACCTTGGAGAAGAGAGACGCACGCGGGTAAATAAAATGTAAATATCTCTAAATATCTGTATAATATGTAAATAAAAGGAAGATGTGGTTGTGTAGTGTAGTCGTTTGATTATAAATAATCTCATAATAATTTTATCCACAAATTCTTATACATTTATACATGTTTATCTCTATCTGTGTGTGTGTGTGTGTGTGTCTGTGTGTGTGTGTGTGTGGTTCTGTGTCACTAGTGGGGCCTGTGGCCCGATTGGAGTGTTTGCGGTGTGAGAAGGAGGAGTTGGAGAACAGTTTGTTTGAGCAGCTGAAGGAGTTGAGGTTGCAGAAGCAGAAGGAGCTGCAGGTTCTTCAGGAGATGCTGAAACACAAGCAGCAGGAGGAGACAGAGCTCCTGCAGAAACAGCAGGAGGAGGAGGAGCATAACAGGTCCATCAAGAGTAAGTACTATGGAAATGCAATAATACTAACATAACTAATAATGAATGTTAGCCTTTAGGCTCCAATAAAAGTGACACTAATATATGTATAGTACTATATATATTATATTTTATATATTCAGCAGTAATTATGTAGTATATACAATCTGTGTTATATCCAGCAGTAATGATACTTGCTCTGGCAGATATGAAAATGGCCTGTGAACAGGAGAAGAAATCTCTGGAGGAAGAACTTGAGAAGCTCAAACTGTCACTGCAGGTAGAGATCCCTTATAGTGTCAGTACACATCCACCAGTACCAACACCTCTCACTTATAACGTCAGTACACATTCAGTACACATTCCCACCTTTCCATTGTACTGGCTGTAGTGATGATTCGTGTCTGTGTTATACCAGCCCATAGAGGAGAACATTATGAGTCTGAAAGTGGCGCTGGAGATGAAGAACCAGGAGATCAAAGATCAGCACGATCTTTTGGTCAAACTATATACTCTGTATGTATACTATATCGAACCCACGGTTTTCACGCTACGATTTTTTTAAATGTGGTGAGCTGCGGAGAAAAGACGCGGTCCGGACGTATTTGTGGCTTAATATCTCTTGTCTCCTTGGGAGTAGGAAGTCTGTTCATGGCTCTTTGGAAAGGGCTGCATCTCCCCTCTAATCGCCTTCGAGCTTCAAGCGGATTGGACCCACGGTTATCACGCTACGATTTTTTAAAGCCGCCAGGGACGGGCCGAAAGCGTGGCAGGTGGCGTTCGTTAGGGACAGTCATGGAGGTGATGCGCACCGAGTTGCACGCCATTTGGACTTGGCCAGACCTAGATGTGAGCGTTCAAAGTCAGCGCGTTTGTTTAAACTTTCTCCTCCAATTCGTTGCAACTGCTCAAGCGTTTCTCGCTCATCCGACTGTAGCGTAACGCTTTATATGTTAATATCTCTTGTCTCCTTGGGACTAGGAAGTCTGTTCATGGATCTTTGGAAAGGGCTGCATCTCCCCTGTAATCGCCTTCGAGCGGCACGCGGATCGAACCCACGGTTTTCACGCTATGATTTTTTTAATGTGGTGCGCGGCGGAGAAAATGCGCGCGTCGGACGTCATTGCGGCTTAATATCTCTTGTCTCCTTGGGAATAGAAAGTCTTTTCATGGCTCTTTGGAAAGGGTTGCATCTCCCCTGTAATCGCCTTTAAGCGGCATGCGGATCGGACCCACCGTTCTCACGCTACGATTTTTTAAATGTGGTGTGCGGCGGAGAAAATGCGCGCGTCGGATATCATTGCGGCTTAATATCTCTTGTCTCCTTGGGAGTAGAAAGTCTTTTCATGGCTCGTTGGAAAGGGCTGCATCTCCCCTGTAATCGCCTTTAAGCGGCACGCGGATCGAACCCACGGTTTTCACGCTACGATTTTTTTTAAATGTGTTGCGCGGCGGAGAATAGACGCGCGCCGGACGTATTTGCGGCTTGATATCTCTTGTCTCATTGGGAGTAGAAAGTCTGTTCATGGCTCTTTGGAAAGGGCTGCATCTCCCCTGTAATCGCCTTCGAGCGGCACGCGGATCGAACCCACGGTTTTCACGCTATGATTTTTTTAAATGAGCTGCGCGGCGGAGAAATTGCGCGCGTCGGACGTCATTGCGGCTTAATATCTCTTGTCTCCTTGGGAGTAGAAAGTCTTTTCATGGTTCTTTGGAAAGGGTTGCATCTCCCCTGTAATCGCCTTTAAGCGGCACGCGGATCGGACCCACCGTTCTCACGCTACGATTTTTTAAACGTGGTGCGCGTCGGAGAAAATGCGCGTAATATCTCTTGTCTCCTTGGGAGTAGAAAGTCTGTTCATGGCTCTTTGGAAAGGGCTGCATCTCCCCTGTAATCGCCTTCGAGCGGCACGCGGATCGAACCCACGTTTTTCACGCTACGATTTTTTTTAAATGTGTTGCGCGGCGGAGAAAAGACGCGCGCCGGACGTATTTGCGGCTTAATATCTCTTGTCTCATTGGGTGTAGAAAGTCTGTTCATAGCTCTTTGGAAAGGGCTGCATCTCCGCTGTAATCGCCTTCGAGCGGCACGCGGATCGAACCCACGGTTTTCACGCTATGATTTTTTTAAATGTGGTGCGCGGCGGAGAAAATGCGCGCGTCGGACGTCATTTCGGCTTAATATCTATTGTCTCCTTGGGAGTAGAAAGTCTTTTCATGGATCTTTGGAAAGGGCTGCATCTCCGCTGTAATCGCCTTCGAGCGGCACGCGGATCGAACCCACGGTTTTCACGCTATGATTTTTTTAAATATGGTGCGCGGCGGAGAAAATGCGCGCGTCGGACGTCATTTCGGCTTAATATCTATTGTCTCCTTGGGAGTAGAAAGTCTTTTCATGGCTCTTTGGAAAGGGCTGCATCTCCGCTGTAATCGCCTTCGAGCGGCACGCGGATCGAACCCACGGTTTTCACGCTATGATTTTTTTAAATGTGGTGCGCGGCGGAGAAAATGCGCGCGTCGGACGTCATTTCGGCTTAATATCTATTGTCTCCTTGGGAGTAGAAAGTCTTTTCATGGCTCTTTGGAAAGGTTTGCATCTCCCTTGTAATCGCCTTTAAGCGGCACGCGGATTGGACCCACCGTTCTTCCGATACGATTTTTTAAATGTGGTGCGCGGCGTAGAAAAGACGCGCGTAGGACGTATTTGCGGCTTAATATCTTTGGGCTCCTTGGGAGTAGAAAGTCTTTTCATGGTTCTTTGGAAAGGGTTGCATCTCCCCTGTAATCGCCTTTAAGCGGCACGCGGATCGGACCCATCGTTCTCACGCTACGATTTTTTAAAATCCGCCAGGGACGGAACGAACGCTTGGCAGGTGGCGTTCGTGACGGACAGTCAAGCAGTTAATGCGCACCGAGCTGCAGGCCATTTGGACATGGCCCAGCCTAGATGTGAATATTCAAAGTCAGCACGTTTGTTTCAAAGTTCTCCACCAATTCGTTGTAATTGCGTGTGTGCGCGTGAACACCAGGTTTGTGGAGGAGTTCGTCCTTGGACTGTACAAGGGGAGACAGTGTGTGGCCTGGCTGCGTGAGGTTGCAGTTTGCTGGGCATGAGAGATTGGCATGTGGTGCCCTGGAGGTGTGGTTGTTCCAGGACGGGCAAGGTGGGGTAGTGTGGCTGGGTGACGGTGCGCTTCACTGGGGATGTGGTTGTGAGTTGCAGGCCCATTCCTTTGAATGACAGAAAGGATCTGATTTGTTTCCAGGTTTAAACGTACTTTGCTGGGTATGACTGTGACCTCTTGGGCCAGGAAGTCTGTTTCTAGTTTTATTTAAACGGTCAAACTGCGTGAAGTGTGCCCAGGCCCAGAGCTACTTTGCTGGGCATGGCTGTGTGACCTCTTGGGCCTGGAAGTCTGGTTGTAGTATGATTTTAAAGGGTCAAATGCTCTCCATTGTGTGTCCAGGTTTAAGGCTACTTTGCTGGGCATGTGATTTGGACCCATCGGGTACGGAAGCCTTTCCGTCACGTGCTCGTTTTCCACGCCTTCAGCGCAGGTAGCCTGCGAATTTAAAACCGACGTGCATTTTATTCTTTTCCCCTTTTATCCTTTCATATCTCTCCGCTACTTTGGAGAAGAGAGACGCACGCGGGTAAATAAAATGTAAATATCTCTAAATATCTGTATAATATGTAAATAAAAGGAAGATGTGGTTGTGTAGTGTAGTCGTTTGATTATAAATAATCTCATAATAATTTTATCCACAAATTCTTATACATTTATACATGTTTATCTCTCTCTTTGTGTGTGTGTGTGTGTGTGTGTGGTTCTGTGTCACTAGTGGGGCCTGTGGCCCGATTGGAGTGTTTGCGGTGTGAGAAGGAGGAGTTGGAGAACAGTTTGTTGGAGCAGCTGAAGGAGTTGAGGTTGCAGAAGCAGAAGGAGCTGCAGATTCTTCAGGAGATGCTGAAACACAAGCAGCATGAGGAGACAGAGCTCCTGCAGAAACAGCAGGAGGAGGAGGAGCATAACAGGTCCATCAAGAGTAAGTACTATGGAAATGCAATAATACTAACATAACTAATAATGAATGCTAGCCTTTAGGCTCCAATAAAAGTGATACTAATATATGTATAGTACTATATATATTATATTTTATATATTCAGTAGTAATTATGTAGTATATACAATCTATGTTATATCCAGCAGTAATGATACTTGCTCTGGCAGATATGAAAATGGCCTGTGAACAGGAGAAGAAATCTCTGGAGGAAGAACTTGAGAAGCTCAGACTGTCACTGCAGGTAGAGATCCCTTATAGTGTCAGTACACATCCACCAGTACCTCCACCTTTCACTTATAACGTCAGTACACATTCAGTACACATTCCCACCTTTCCATTGTACTGGCTGTAGTGATGATTCGTATGTGTGGGTTATACCAGCCCATAGAGGAGGACATTATGAGTCTGAAAGTGGCGCTGGAGATGAAGAACCAGGAGATCAAAGATCAGCACGATCTTTTGGTCAAACTATATACTCTGTATGTATACTATATACTCTGTATGTAGTACCTGGTTTAACACTATATCCTCTTTATATATACTATATACTGTTTATGTAGCTCCTGGTTTAACACTATACCCTCAGCTTACTCTAGTCTGCAGATGTGAAGAAATTAAACAGAATGTGTATCTGTGTATATGTGCGCACCTGTATGTGTCTGGTTGTAGTATTATTTAAAGGGTCAAACTCCGTAAAGTGTGCCCAGGCCCAGAGCTACTTTGATGGGCATGATTCTGTGACCTCTTGGGCCTTGAAATGTGGTGCTTTGAATGATTTAAAGAGTGAAACGGTCTGAAGTGTGCCCACGTTTAAAGCAACCTTGCTGGGCATGACTGTGTGACCTCTTGGGCCAGGAAGTCTGTTTCTAGTTTTATTTAAACGGTCAAACTGCGTGAAGTGTGCCCAGGCCCAGAGCTACTTTGCTGGGCATGACTGTGTGACCTCTTGGGCCTGGAAGTCTGGTTGTAGTATGATTTTAAAGGGTCAAATGCTCTCCATTGTGTGTCCAGGTTTAAGGCTACTTTGCTGGGCATGTGATTTGGACCCATCGGGTACGGAAGCCTTTCCGTCACGTGCTCGTTTTCCACGCCTTCAGCGCAGGTAGCCTGCGAATTTAAAACGGACGTGCATTTTATTCTTTTCCCCTTTTATCCTTTCATATCTCTCCGCTACCTTGGAGAAGAGAGACGCACGCGGGTAAATAAAATGTAAATATCTCTAAATATCTGTATAATATGTAAATAAAAGGAAGATGTGGTTGTGTAGTGTAGTCGTTTGATTATAAATAATCTCATAATAATTTTATCCACAAATTCTTATACATTTATACATGTTTATCTCTCTCTGTGTGTGTGTGTGTGTGTGTCTGTGTGTGTGTGTGTGTGGTTCTGTGTCACTAGTGGGGCCTGTGGCCCGATTGGAGTGTTTGCGGTGTGAGAAGGAGGAGTTGGAGAACAGTTTGTTTGAGCAGCTGAAGGAGTTGAGGTTGCAGAAGCAGAAGGAGCTGCAGGTTCTTCAGGAGATGCTGAAACACAAGCAGCAGGAGGAGACAGAGCTCCTGCAGAAACAGCAGGAGGAGGAGGAGCATAACAGGTCCATCAAGAGTAAGTACTATGGAAATGCAATAATACTAACATAACTAATAATGAATGTTAGCCTTTAGGCTCCAATAAAAGTGACACTAATATATGTATAGTACTATATATATTATATTTTATATATTCAGCAGTAATTATGTAGTATATACAATCTGTGTTATATCCAGCAGTAATGATACTTGCTCTGGCAGATATGAAAATGGCCTGTGAACAGGAGAAGAAATCTCTGGAGGAAGAACTTGAGAAGCTCAAACTGTCACTGCAGGTAGAGATCCCTTATAGTGTCAGTACACATCCACCAGTACCAACACCTCTCACTTATAACGTCAGTACACATTCAGTACACATTCCCACCTTTCCATTGTACTGGCTGTAGTGATGATTCGTGTCTGTGTTATACCAGCCCATAGAGGAGGACATTATGAGTCTGAAAGTGGCGCTGGAGATGAAGAACCAGGAGATCAAAGATCAGCACGATCTTTTGGTCAAACTATATACTCTGTATGTATACTATATCGAACCCACGGTTTTCACGCTACGATTTTTTTAAATGTGGTGAGCTGCGGAGAAAAGACGCGGTCCGGACGTATTTGTGGCTTAATATCTCTTGTCTCCTTGGGAGTAGGAAGTCTGTTCATGGCTCTTTGGAAAGGGCTGCATCTCCCCTCTAATCGCCTTCGAGCTTCAAGCGGATTGGACCCACGGTTATCACGCTACGATTTTTTAAAGCCGCCAGGGACGGGCCGAAAGCGTGGCAGGTGGCGTTCGTTAGGGACAGTCATGGAGGTGATGCGCACCGAGTTGCACGCCATTTGGACTTGGCCAGACCTAGATGTGAGCGTTCAAAGTCAGCGCGTTTGTTTAAACTTTCTCCTCCAATTCGTTGCAACTGCTCAAGCGTTTCTCGCTCATCCGACTGTAGCGTAACGCTTTATATGTTAATATCTCTTGTCTCCTTGGGAGTAGGAAGTCTGTTCATGGATCTTTGGAAAGGGCTGCATCTCCCCTGTAATCGCCTTCGAGCGGCACGCGGATCGAACCCACGGTTTTCACGCTATGATTTTTTGAATGTGGTGCGCGGCGGAGAAAATGCGCGCGTCGGACGTCATTGTGGCTTAATATCTCTTGTCTCCTTGGGAATAGAAAGTCTTTTCATGGCTCTTTGGAAAGGGTTGCATCTCCCCTGTAATCGCCTTTAAGCGGCATGCGGATCGGACCCACCGTTCTCACGCTACGATTTTTTAAATGTGGTGTGCGGCGGAGAAAATGCGCGCGTCGGATATCATTGCGGCTTAATATCTCTTGTCTCCTTGTGAGTAGAAAGTCTGTTCATGGCTCTTTGGAAAGGGCTGCATCTCCCCTGTAATCGCCTTCGCGCGGCACGCGCATCGGAACCATCGTTATCACGCTACGATTTTTTAATGCCGCCAGGGACGGGCCGAAAGCGTGGCAGGTGGCGTTCGTTAGGGACCGTCATGGAGGTGATGCGCACCGAGTTGCAGGCCATTTGGACCTGGCCCGGCCTAGATGTGAGCGTTCAAAGTCAGCGCGTTTGTTTAAACTTTCTCCTCCAATTCGTTGCAATTGTACAAGCGTTTCTCCCTCATCCGACTGGAGCGTAACGCTTTATCTGTTAATATCTCTGGTCTCCTTGGGAGTAGAAAGTCTGTTCATGGCTCTTTGGAAAGGGCTGCATCTCCCCTGTAATCGCCTTCGAGCGGCACGCGGATCGAACCCACGGTTTTCACGCTATGATTTTTTTAAATGTGTTCCCCTTCGGAGAAAATGCGCGCGTCGGACGTCATTGCGGCTTAATATCTCTTGTCTCCTTGGGAGTAGAAAGTCTTTTCATGGTTCTTTGGAAAGGGTTGCATCTCCCCTGTAATCGCCTTTAAGCGGCACGCGGATCGGACCCACCGTTCTTACGCTACGATTTTTTAAATGTGGTGCGCGTCGTAGAAAAGACGCGCGTAGGACTTATTTGCGGCTTAATATCTTTGGGCTCCTTGGGAGTAGAAAGTCTGTTCATGGCTCTTTGGAAAGGGCTGCATCTCCCCTGTAATCGCCTTCGCGCGGCACGCGGATCGGAACCATCGTTATCATGCTACGATTTTTTAATGCCGACAGGGACGGGCCGAAAGCTTGGCAGGTGGCGTTCGTTAGGAAAAGTCATGGACGTGATGCGGACCGAGTTGCAGGCCATTTGGACCTGGCCCGGCCTAGATGTGAGCCTTCAAAGTCAGCGCATTTGTTTAAACTTTCTCCTCCAATTCGTTGCAATTGTACAAGCGTTTCTCGCTCATCCGACTGGAGCGTAACGCTTTATCTGTTAATATCTCTGGTCTCCTTGGGAGTAGAAAGTCTTTTCATGGCTCTTTGGAAAGGGATGCATCTCCCCTGTAATCGCCTTTAAGCGGCACGCGGATCGGACCCACCGTTCTCACGCTACGATTTTTTAAACGTGGTGCGCGTCGGAGAAAATGCGCATAATATCTCTTGTCTCCTTGGGAGTAGAAAGTCTGTTCATGGCTCTTTGGAAAGGGCTGTATCACCCCTGTAATCGCCTTCGAGCGGCACGCGCATCGGAACCATCGTTATCATGCTACGATTTTTTAATGCCGACAGGGACGGGCCGAAAGCTTGGCAGGTGGCGTTCGTTAGGAAAAGTCATGGACGTGATGCGGACCGAGTTGCAGGCCATTTGGACCTGGCCCGGCCTAGATGTGAGCCTTCAAAGTCAGCGCATTTGTTTAAACTTTCTCCTCCAATTCGTTGCAATTGTACAAGCGTTTCTCGCTCATCCGACTGGAGCGTAACGCTTTATCTGTTAATATCTCTGGTCTCCTTGGGAGTAGAAAGTCTGTTCATGGCTCTTTTGAAAGGGATGCATCTCCCCTGTAATCGCCTTGGAGCGGCACGCGGATCGAACCCACGTTTTTCACGCTACGATTTTTTTTAAATGTGTTGCGCGGCGGAGAAAAGACGCGCGCCGGACGTATTTGCGGCTTAATATCTATTGTCTCCTTGGGAGTAGAAAGTCTTTTCATGGCTCTTTGGAAAGGGCTGCATCTCCGCTGTAATCGCCTTCGAGCGGCACGCGGATCGAACCCACGGTTTTCACGCTATGATTTTTTTAAATGTGGTGCGCGGCGGAGAAAATGCGCGCGTCGGACGTCATTTCGGCTTAATATCTATTGTCTCCTTGGGAGTAGAAAGTCTTTTCATGGCTCTTTGGAAAGGTTTGCATCTCCCTTGTAATCGCCTTTAAGCGGCACGCGGATTGGACCCACCGTTCTTCCGATACGATTTTTTAAATGTGGTGCGCGGCGTAGAAAATGCGCGCGTCGGATGTCATTGCGGCTTAATATCTCGTTTCCTTGGGAGTAGAAAGTCTTTTCATGGTTCTTTGGAAAGGGTTGCATCTCCCCTGTAATCGCCTTTAAGCGGCACGCGGATCGGACCCATCGTTCTCACGCTACGATTTTTTAAAATCCGCCAGGGACGGAACGAACGCTTGGCAGGTGGCGTTCGTGACGGACAGTCAAGCAGTTAATGCGCACCGAGCTGCAGGCCATTTGGACCTGGCCCAGCCTAGATGTGAGTATTCAAAGTCAGCACGTTTGTTTCAAAGTTCTCCACCAATTCGTTGTAATTGCGTGTGTGCGCGTGAACACCAGGTTTGTGGAGGAGTTCGTCCTTGGACTGTACAAGGGGAGACAGTGTGTGGCCTGGCTGCGTGAGGTTGCAGTTTGCTGGGCATGAGAGATTGGCATGTGGTGCCCTGGAGGTGTGGTTGTTCCAGGACGGGCAAGGTGGGGTAGTGTGGCTGGGTGACGGTGCGCTTCACTGGGGATGTGGTTGTGAGTTGCAGGCCCATTCCTTTGAATGACAGAAAGGATCTGATTTGTTTCCAGGTTTAAACGTACTTTGCTGGGTATGACTGTGACCTCTTGGGCCAGGAAGTCTGTTTCTAGTTTTATTTAAACGGTCAAACTGCGTGAAGTGTGCCCAGGCCCAGAGCTACTTTGCTGGGCATGGCTGTGTGACCTCTTGGGCCTGGAAGTCTGGTTGTAGTATGATTTTAAAGGGTCAAATGCTCTCCATTGTGTGTCCAGGTTTAAGGCTACTTTGCTGGGCATGTGATTTGGACCCATCGGGTACGGAAGCCTTTCCGTCACGTGCTCGTTTTCCACGCCTTCAGCGCAGGTAGCCTGCGAATTTAAAACGGACGTGCATTTTATTCTTTTCCCCTTTTATCCTTTCATATCTCTCCGCTACCTTGGAGAAGAGAGACGCACGCGGGTAAATAAAATGTAAATATCTCTAAATATCTGTATAATATGTAAATAAAAGGAAGATGTGGTTGTGTAGTGTAGTCGTTTGATTATAAATAATCTCATAATAATTTTATCCACAAATTCTTATACATTTATACATGTTTATCTCTCTCTTTGTGTGTGTGTGTGTGTGTGTGTGTGGTTCTGTGTCACTAGTGGGGCCTGTGGCCCGATTGGAGTGTTTGGGTGTGAGAAGGAGGAGTTGGAGAACAGTTTGTTGGAGCAGCTGAAGGAGTTGAGGTTGCAGAAGCAGAAGGAGCTGCAGGTTCTTCAGGAGATGCTAAAACACAAGCAGCAGGAGGAGACAGAGCTCCTGCAGAAACAGCAGGAGGAGGAGGAGCATAACAGGTCCATCAAGAGTAAGTACTATGGAAATGCAATAATACTAACATAACTAATAATGAATGTTAGCCTTTAGGCTCCAATAAAAGTGATACTAATATATGTATAGTACTATATATATTATATTTTATATATTCAGTAGTAATTATGTAGTATATACAATCTATGTTATATCCAGCAGTAATGATACTTGCTCTGGCAGATATGAAAATGGCCTGTGAACAGGAGAAGAAATCTCTGGAGGAAGAACTTGAGAAGCTCAGACTGTCACTGCAGGTAGAGATCCCTTATACTGTCAGTACACATCCACCAGTAGCTCCACCTTTCACTTATAACGTCAGTACACATTCAGTACACATTCCCAACTTTCCATTGTACTGGCTGTAGTGATGATTCGTGTGTGTGTTATACCAGCCCATAGAGGAGGACATTATGAGTCTGAAAGTGGCGCTGGAGATGAAGAACCAGGAGATCAAAGATCAGCACGATCTTTTGGTCAAACTATATACTCTGTATGTATACTATATACTCTGTATGTAGTACCTGGTTTAACACTATATCCTCTGTATATATACTATATACTGTTTATGTAGTACCTGGTTTAACACTATACCCTCAGCTTACTCTAGTCTGCAGATGTGAAGAAATTAAACAGAATGTGTATCTGTGTATATGTGCGCACCTGTATGTGTCTGGTTGTAGTATTATTTAAAGGGTCAAACTGCGTGAAGTGTGCCCAGGCCCAGAGCTACTTTGATGGGCATGATTCTGTGACCTCTTGGGCCTTGAAATGTGGTGCTTTGAATGATTTAAAGAGTGAAACGGTCTGAAGTGTGCCCACGTTTAAAGCAACCTTGCTGGGCATGACTGTGTGACCTCTTGGGCCAGGAAGTCTGTTTCTAGTTTTATTTAAACGGTCAAACTGCGTGAAGTGTGCCCAGGCCCAGAGCTACTTTGCTGGGCATGACTGTGTGACCTCTTGGGCCTGGAAGTCTGGTTGTAGTATGATTTTAAAGGGTCAAATGGTCTCCATTGTGTGTCCAGGTTTAAGGCTACTTTGCTGGGCATGTGATTTGGACCCATCGGGTACGGAAGCCTTTCCGTCACGTGCTCGTTTTCCACGCCTTCAGCGCAGGTAGCCTGCGAATTTAAAACCGACGTGCATTTTATTCTTTTCCCCTTTTATCCCTTCATATCTCTCCGCTACCTTGGAGAAGAGAGACGCACGCGGGTAAATAAAATGTAAATATCTCTAAATATCTGTATAATATGTAAATAAAAGGAAGAAGTGGTTGTGTAGTGTAGTCGTTTCATTATAAATAATCTCATAATAATTTTATCCACAAATTCTTATACATTTATACATGTTTATCTCTCTCTGTGTGTGTGTGTGTGTGTGTGTGTGTGTGTGTGTGTGTGTGTGTGTGTGTGTGGTTCTGTGTCACTAGTGGGGCCTGTGGCCCGATTGGAGTGTTTGCGGTGTGAGAAGGAGGAGTTGGAGAACAGTTTGTTGGAGCAGCTGAAGGAGTTGAGGTTGCAGAAGCAGAAGGAGCTGCAGATTCTTCAGGAGATGCTGAAACACAAGCAGCATGAGGAGACAGAGCTCCTGCAGAAACAGCAGGAGGAGGAGGAGCATAACAGGTCCATCAAGAGTAAGTACTATGGAAATGCAATAATACTAACATAACTAATAATGAATGCTAGCCTTTAGGCTCCAATAAAAGTGATACTAATATATGTATAGTACTATATATATTATATTTTATATATTCAGTAGTAATTATGTAGTATATACAATCTATGTTATATCCAGCAGTAATGATACTTGCTCTGGCAGATATGAAAATGGCCTGTGAACAGGAGAAGAAATCTCTGGAGGAAGAACTTGAGAAGCTCAGACTGTCACTGCAGGTAGAGATCCCTTATAGTGTCAGTACACATCCACCAGTGCCTCCACCTTTCACTTATAACGTCAGTACACATTCAGTACACATTCCCACCTTTCCATTGTACTGGCTGTAGTGATGATTCGTATGTGTGGGTTATACCAGCCCATAGAGGAGGACATTATGAGTCTGAAAGTGGCGCTGGAGATGAAGAACCAGGAGATCAAAGATCAGCACGATCTTTTGGTCAAACTATATACTCTGTATGTATACTATATACTCTGTATGTAGTACCTGGTTTAACACTATATCCTCTTTATATATACTATATACTGTTTATGTAGCTCCTGGTTTAACACTATACCCTCAGCTTACTCTAGTCTGCAGATGTGAAGAAATTAAACAGAATGTGTATCTGTGTATATGTGCGCACCTGTATGTGTCTGGTTGTAGTATTATTTAAAGGGTCAAACTCCGTAAAGTGTGCCCAGGCCCAGAGCTACTTTGATGGGCATGATTCTGTGACCTCTTGGGCCTTGAAATGTGGTGCTTTGAATGATTTAAAGAGTGAAACGGTCTGAAGTGTGCCCACGTTTAAAGCAACCTTGCTGGGCATGACTGTGTGACCTCTTGGGCCAGGAAGTCTGTTTCTAGTTTTATTTAAACGGTCAAACTGCGTGAAGTGTGCCCAGGCCCAGAGCTACTTTGCTGGGCATGACTGTGTGACCTCTTGGGCCTGGAAGTCTGGTTGTAGTATGATTTTAAAGGGTCAAATGGTCTCCATTGTGTGTCCAGGTTTAAGGCTACTTTGCTGGGCATGTGATTTGGACCCATCGGGTACGGAAGCCTTTCCGTCACGTGCTCGTTTTCCACGCCTTCAGCGCAGGTAGCCTGCGAATTTAAAACCGACGTGCATTTTATTCTTTTCCCCTTTTATCCTTTCATATCTCTCCGCTACCTTGGAGAAGAGAGACGCACGCGGGTAAATAAAATGTAAATATCTCTAAATATCTGTATAATATGTAAATAAAAGGAAGATGTGGTTGTGTAGTGTAGTCGTTTGATTATAAATAATCTCATAATAATTTTATCCACAAATTCTTATACATTTATACATGTTTATCTCTCTCTGTGTGTGTGTGTGTGTGTGTGTGTGTCTGTGTGTGTGTGTGTGTGGTTCTGTGTCACTAGTGGGGCCTGTGGCCCGATTGGAGTGTTTGCGGTGTGAGAAGGAGGAGTTGGAGAACAGTTTGTTTGAGCAGCTGAAGGAGTTGAGGTTGCAGAAGCAGAAGGAGCTGCAGGTTCTTCAGGAGATGCTGAAACACAAGCAGCAGGAGGAGACAGAGCTCCTGCAGAAACAGCAGGAGGAGGAGGAGCATAACAGGTCCATCAAGAGTAAGTACTATGGAAATGCAATAATACTAACATAACTAATAATGAATGTTAGCCTTTAGGCTCCAATAAAAGTGACACTAATATATGTATAGTACTATATATATTATATTTTATATATTCAGCAGTAATTATGTAGTATATACAATCTGTGTTATATCCAGCAGTAATGATACTTGCTCTGGCAGATATGAAAATGGCCTGTGAACAGGAGAAGAAATCTCTGGAGGAAGAACTTGAGAAGCTCAAACTGTCACTGCAGGTAGAGATCCCTTATAGTGTCAGTACACATCCACCAGTACCACCACCTCTCACTTATAACGTCAGTACACATTCAGTACACATTCCCACCTTTCCATTGTACTGGCTGTAGTGATGATTCGTGTCTGTGTTATACCAGCCCATAGAGGAGGACATTATGAGTCTGAAAGTGGCGCTGGAGATGAAGAACCAGGAGATCAAAGATCAGCACGATCTTTTGGTCAAACTATATACTCTGTATGTATACTATATCGAACCCACGGTTTTCACGCTACGATTTCTTAAAATGTGGTGAGCTGCGGAGAAAAGACGCGGTCCGGACGTATTTGTGGCTTAATATCTCTTGTCTCCTTGGGAGTAGAAAGTCTGTTCATGGCTCTTTGGAAAGGGCTGCATCTCCCCTCTAATCGCCTTCGAGCTTCAAGCGGATTGGACCCACGGTTATCACGCTACGATTTTTTAAAGCCGCCAGGGACGGGCCGAAAGCGTGGCAGGTGGCGTTCGTTAGGGACAGTCATGGAGGTGATGCGCACCGAGTTGCACGCCATTTGGACTTGGCCAGACCTAGATGTGAGCGTTCAAAGTCAGCGCGTTTGTTTAAACTTTCTCCTCCAATTCGTTGCAACTGCTCAAGCGTTTCTCGCTCATCCGACTGTAGCGTAACGCTTTATATGTTAATATCTCTTGTCTCCTTGGGAGTAGGAAGTCTGTTCATGGATCTTTGGAAAGGGCTGCATCTCCCCTGTAATCGCATTCGAGCAGCACGCGGATCGAACCCACGGTTTTCACGCTATGATTTTTTTAAATGTGTTGCGCGGCGGAGAAATTGCGCGCCTCGGACGTCATTTCGGCTTAATATCTCTTGTCTCCTAGGGAGTAGAAAGTCTTTTCATGGCTCTTTGGAAATGCTGCATCTCCCCTGTAATCGCCTTCGAGCGGCACGCGGATCGAACCCACGGTTTTCACGCTATGATTTTTTTAAATGTGTTGCGCGGCGGAGAAATTGCGCGCCTCGGACGTCATTTCGGCTTAATATCTCTTGTCTCCTAGGGAGTAGAAAGTCTTTTCATGGCTCTTTGGAAATGCTGCATCTCCCCTGTAATCGGCTTTAAGCGGCACGCAGATCGGACCCACCGTTCTCACGCTAAGATTTTTTAAATGTGGTGCGCGGCGGAGAAAATGCGCGTGTCGGACATCATTGCTGCTTAATATCTCTTGTCTCCTTGGGAGTAGGAAGTCTGTTCATGGCTCTTTGGAAATGCTGCATCTCCCCTGTAATCGCCTTCGAGCGGCACGCGGATCGAACCCACGGTTTTCACGCTATGATTTTTTTAAATGTGGTGCGCGGCGGAGAAAATGCGCGCGTCGGACGTCATTGCGGCTTAATATATCTTGTCTCCTTGGGAATAGAAAGTCTTTTCATGGCTCTTTGGAAAGGGCTGCATCTCCCCTGTAATCGCCTTCGCGCGGCACGCGCATCGGAACCATCGTTATCACGCTACGATTTTTTAATGCCGCCAGGGACGGGCCGAAAGCGTGGCAGGTGGCGTTCGTTAGGGACCGTCATGGAGGTGATGCGCACCGAGTTGCAGGCCATTTGGACCTGGCCCGGCCTAGATGTGAGCGTTCAAAGTCAGCGCGTTTGTTTAAACTTTCTCCTCCAATTCGTTGCAATTGTACAAGCGTTTCTCGCTCATCCGACTGGAGCGTAACGCTTTATCTGTTAATATCTCTGGTCTCCTTGGGAGTAGAAAGTCTGTTCATGGCTCTTTGGAAAGGGCTGCATCTCCCCTGTAATCGCCTTCGAGCGGCACGCGGATCGAACCCACGGTTTTCACGCTATGATTTTTTTAAATGTGTTGCGCGTCGGAGAAAATGCGCGCGTCGGACGTCATTGCGGCTTAATATCTCTTGTCTCCTTGGGAGTAGAAAGTCTTTTCATGGCTCTTTGGAAAGGGCTGCATCTCCCCTGTAATCGCCTTTAAGCGGCACGCGGATCGGACCCACCGTTCTTACGCTACGATTTTTTAAATGTGGTGCGCGGCGTAGAAAAGACGCGCGTAGGACTTATTTGCGGCTTAATATCTTTGGGCTCCTTGGGAGTAGAAAGTCTGTTCATGGCTCTTTGGAAAGGGCTGCATCTCCCCTGTAATCGCCTTCGCGCGGCACGCGGATCGGAAGCATCGTTATCACGCTACGATTTTTTAATGCCGACAGGGACGGGCCGAAAGCTTGGCAGGTGGCGTTCGTTAGGAAAAGTCATGGACGTGATGCGGACCGAGTTGCAGGCCATTTGGACCTGGCCCGGCCTAGATGTGAGCCTTCAAAGTCAGCGCGTTTGTTTAAACTTTCTCCTCCAATTCGTTGCAATTGTACAAGCGTTTCTCGCTCATCCGACTGGAGCGTAACGCTTTATCTGTTAATATCTCTGGTCTCCTTGGGAGTAGAAAGTCTGTTCATGGCTCTTTGGAAAGGGATGCATCTCCCCTGTAATCGCCTTTAAGCGGCACGCGGATCGGACCCACCGTTCTCACACTACGATTTTTTAAACGTGGTGCGCGTCGGAGAAAATGCGCGTAATATCTCTTGTCTCCTTGGGAGTAGAAAGTCTGTTCATGGCTCTTTGGAAAGGGCTGCATCTCCCCTGTAATCGCCTTCGAGCGGCACGCGGATCGAACCCACGGTTTTCAAGCTATGATTTTTTTAAATGTGGTGCGCGGCGGAGGAAATGCGCGCGTCGGACGTCATTTCGGCTTAATATCTCTTGTCTCCTTGGGAGTAGAAAGTCTTTTCATGGCTCTTTGGAAAGGGCTGCATCTCCGCTGTAATCGCCTTTAAGCGGCACGCGGATTGGACCCACCGTTCTTCCGATACGATTTTTTAAATGTGGTGCGCGGCGTAGAAAAGACGCGCGTAGGACGTATTTGCGGCTTAATATCTTTGGGCTCCTTGGGAGTAGGAAGTCTGTTCATGCCTCTTTGGAAAGGGCTGCATCTCCCCTGTAATCGCCTTCGAGCGGCACGCGGATCGAACCCACGGTTTTCACGCTATGATTTTTTTAAATGTGGTGCGCGGCGGAGGAAATGCGCGCGTCGGACGTCATTTCGGCTTAATATCTCTTGTCTCCTTGGGAGTAGAAAGTCTTTTCATGGCTCTTTGGAAAGGGCTGCATCTCCCCTGTAATCGCCTTTAAGCGGCACGCGGATCGAACCCACGGTTTTCACGCTACGATTTTTTTTAAATGTGTTGCGCGGCGGAGAATAGACGCGCGCCGGACGTATTTGCGGCTTGATATCTCTTCTCTCATTGGGAGTAGAAAGTCTGTTCATGGCTCTTTGGAAAGGGCTGCATCTCCCCTGTAATCGCCTTCGAGCGGCACGCGGATCGAACCCACGGTTTTCACGCTATGATTTTTTTAAATGTGTTGCGCGTCGGAGAAAATGCGCGCGTCGGACGTCATTGCGGCTTAATATCTCTTGTCTCCTTGGGAGTAGAAAGTCTTTTCATGGCTCTTTGGAAAGGGCTGCATCTCCGCTGTAATCGCCTTCGAGCGGCACGCGGATCGAACCCACGGTTTTCACGCTATGATTTTTTTAACTGTGGTGCGCGTCGGAGAAAATGCGCGCGTCGGACGTCATTTCGGCTTAATATCTATTGTCTCCTTGGGAGTAGAAAGTCTTTTCATGGCTCTTTGGAAAGGTTTGCATCTCCCTTGTAATCGCCTTTAAGCGGCACGCGGATTGGACCCACCGTTCTTCCGATATGATTTTTTAAATGTGGTGCGCGGCGTAGAAAAGACGCGCGTAGGACGTATTTGCGGCTTAATATCTTTGGGCTCCTTGGGAGTAGGAAGTCTGTTCATGCCTCTTTGGAAAGGGCTGCATCTCCCCTGTAATCGCCTTCGAGCGGCACGTGGATCGAACCCACGGTTTTCACGCTATGATTTTTTTAAATGTGCTGCGCGGCGGAGAAAATGCGCGCGTCGGACGTCATTGCGGCTTAATATCTCTTGTCTCCTTGGGAGTAGAAAGTCTTTTCATGGTTCTTTGGAAAGGGCTGCATCTCCCCTGTAATCGCCTTCGCGCGGCACGCGGATCGGAACCATCCTTATCACGCTACGATTTTTTAATGCCGACAGGGACGGGCCGAAAGCTTGGCAGGTGGCGTTCGTTAGGAAAAGTCATGGACGTGATGCGGACCGAGTTTCAGGCTATTTGGACCTGGCCCGGCCTAGATGTGAGCCTTCAAAGTCAGCGCGTTTGTTTAAACTTTCTCCTCCAATTCGTTGCAATTGTACAAGCGTTTCTCGCTCATCCGACTGGAGCGTAACGCTTTATCTGTTAATATCTCTGGTCTCCTTGGGAGTAGAAAGTATGTTCATGGCTCTTTGGAAAGGGATGCATCTCCCCTGTAATCGCCTTTAAGCGGCACGCGGATCGGACCCACCGTTCTCACGCTACGATTTTTTAAACGTGGTGCGCGTCGGAGAAAATGCGCGTAATATCTCTTGTCTCCTTGGGAGTAGAAAGTCTGTTCATGGCTCTTTGGAAAGGGCTGTATCTCCCCTGTAATCGCCTTCGAGCGGCACGCGCATCGGAACCATCGTTATCACGCTACGATTTTTTAATGCCGCCAGGGACGGGCCGAAAGCGTGGCAGGTGGCGTTCGTTAGGGACAGTCATGGAGGTGATGCGCACCGAGTTGCACGCCATTTGGAGTTGGCCCGGCCTAGATGTGAGCGTTCAAAGTCAGCGCGTTTGTTTAAACTTTCTCCTCCAATTCGTTGCAATTGTACAAGCGTTTCTCGTTCATCCGACTGGAGCGTAACGCTTTATATGTTAATATTTCTGGTCTCCTTGGGAGTAGAAAGTCTGTTCATGGCTCTTTTGAAAGGGATGCATCTCCCCTGTAATCGCCTTCGAGCGGCACGCGGATCGAACCCACGTTTTTCACGCTACGATTTTTTTTAAATGTGTTGCGCGGCGGAGAAAAGACGCGCGCCGGACGTATTTGCGGCTTAATATCTCTTGTCTCATTGGGTGTAGAAAGTCTGTTCATGGCTCTTTGGAAAGGGCTGCATCTCCCCTGTAATCGCCTTCGAGCGGCACGCGGATCGAACCCACGGTTTTCAAGCTATGATTTTTTTAAATGTGGTGCGCGGCGGAGGAAATGCGCGCGTCGGACGTCATTTCGGCTTAATATCTCTTGTCTCCTTGGGAGTAGAAAGTCTTTTCATGGCTCTTTGGAAAGGGCTGCATCTCCGCTGTAATCGCCTTCGAGCGGCACGCGGATCGAACCTACGGTTTTCACGCTATGATTTTTTTAAATGTGGTGCGCGGCGGAGAAAATGCGCGCGTCGGACGTCATTTCGGCTTAATATCTATTGTCTCCTTGGGAGTAGAAAGTCTTTTCATGGCTCTTTGGAAAGGTTTGCATCTCCCTTGTAATCGCCTTTAAGCGGCACGCGGATTGGACCCACCGTTCTTCCGATACGATTTTTTAAATGTGGTGCGCGGCGTAGAAAAGACGCGCGTAGGACGTATTTGCGGCTTAATATCTTTGGGCTCCTTGGGAGTAGGAAGTCTGTTCATGCCTCTTTGGAAAGGGCTGCATCTCCCCTGTAATCGCCTTCGAGCGGCACGCGGATCGAACCCACGGTTTTCACGCTATGATTTTTTTAAATGTGGTGCGCGGCGGAGGAAATGCGCGCGTCGGACGTCATTTCGGCTTAATATCTCTTGTCTCCTTGGGAGTAGAAAGTCTTTTCATGGCTCTTTGGAAAGGTTTGCATCTCCCTTGTAATCGCCTTTAAGCGGCACGCGGATTGGACCCACCGTTCTTCCGATACGATTTTTTAAATGTGGTGCGCGGCGTAGAAAAGACGCGCGTCGGACGTCATTTCGGCTTAATATCTCTTGTCTCCTTGGGAGTAGAAAGTCTTTTCATGGCTCTTTGGAAAGGGCTGCATCTCCCCTGTAATCGCCTTTAAGCGGCACGCGGATCGAACCCACGGTTTTCACGCTACGATTTTTTTTAAATGTGTTGCGCGGCGGAGAATAGACGCGCGCCGGACGTATTTGCGGCTTGATATCTCTTGTCTCATTGGGAGTAGAAAGTCTGTTCATGGCTCTTTGGAAAGGGCTGCATCTCCCCTGTAATCGCCTTCGAGCGGCACGCGGATCGAACCAACGGTTTTCACGCTATGATTTTTTTAAATGTGTTGTGCGTCGGAGAAAATGCGCGCGTCGGACGTCATTGCGGCTTAATATCTCTTGTCTCCTTGGGAGTAGAAAGTCTTTTCATGGCTCTTTGGAAAGGGCTGCATCTCCGCTGTAATCGCCTTCGAGCGGCACGCGGATCGAACCCACGGTTTTCACGCTATGATTTTTTTAAATGTGGTGCGCGTCGGAGAAAATGCGCGCGTCGGACGTCATTTCGGCTTAATATCTATTGTCTCCTTGGGAGTAGAAAGTCTTTTCATGGCTCTTTGGAAAGGTTTGCATCTTCCTTGTAATCGCCTTTAAGCGGCACGCGGATTGGACCCACCGTTCTTCCGATACGATTTTTTAAATGTGGTGCGCGGCGTAGAAAAGACGCGCGTAGGACGTATTTGCGGCTTAATATCTTTGGGCTCCTTGGGAGTAGGAAGTCTGTTCATGCCTCTTTGGAAAGGGCTGCATCTCCCCTGTAATCGCCTTCGAGCGGCACGCGGATCGAACCCACGGTTTTCACGCTATGATTTTTTTAAATGTGCTGCGCGGCGGAGAAAATGCGCGCGTCGGATGTCATTGCGGCTTAATATCTCGTTTCCTTGGGAGTAGAAAGTCTTTTCATGGTTCTTTAGAAAGGGTTGCATCTCCCCTGTAATCGCCTTTAAGCGGCACGCGGATCGGACCCATCGTTCTCACGCTACGATTTTTTAAAATCCGCCAGGGACGGAACGAACGCTTGGCAGGTGGCGTTCGTGACGGACAGTCAAGCAGTTAATGCGCACCGAGCTGCAGGCCATTTGGACCTGGCCCAGCCTAGATGTGAGTATTCAAAGTCAGCACGTTTGTTTCAAAGTTCTCCACCAATTCGTTGTAATTGCGTGTGTGCGCGTGAACACCAGGTTTGTGGAGGAGTTCGTCCTTGGACTGTACAAGGGGAGACAGTGTGTGGCCTGGCTGCGTGAGGTTGCAGTTTGCTGGGCATGAGAGATTGGCATGTGGTGCCCTGGAGGTGTGGTTGTTCCAGGACGGGCAAGGTGGGGTAGTGTGGCTGGGTGACGGTGCGCTTCACTGGGGATGTGGTTGTGAGTTGCAGGCCCATTCCTTTGAATGACAGAAAGGATCTGATTTGTTTCCAGGTTTAAACGTACTTTGCTGGGTATGACTGTGACCTCTTGGGCCAGGAAGTCTGTTTCTAGTTTTATTTAAACGGTCAAACTGCGTGAAGTGTGCCCAGGCCCAGAGCTACTTTGCTGGGCATGGCTGTGTGACCTCTTGGGCCTGGAAGTCTGGTTGTAGTATGATTTTAAAGGGTCAAATGCTCTCCATTGTGTGTCCAGGTTTAAGGCTACTTTGCTGGGCATGTGATTTGGACCCATCGGGTACGGAAGCCTTTCCGTCACGTGCTCGTTTTCCACGCCTTCAGCGCAGGTAGCCTGCGAATTTAAAACCGACGTGCATTTTATTCTTTTCCCCTTTTATCCTTTCATATCTCTCCGCTACTTTGGAGAAGAGAGACGCACGCGGGTAAATAAAATGTAAATATCTCTAAATATCTGTATAATATGTAAATAAAAGGAAGATGTGGTTGTGTAGTGTAGTCGTTTGATTATAAATAATCTCATAATAATTTTATCCACAAATTCTTATACATTTATACATGTTTATCTCTCTCTTTGTGTGTGTGTGTGTGTGTGTGTGGTTCTGTGTCACTAGTGGGGCCTGTGGCCCGATTGGAGTGTTTGCGGTGTGAGAAGGAGGAGTTGGAGAACAGTTTGTTGGAGCAGCTGAAGGAGTTGAGGTTGCAGAAGCAGAAGGAGCTGCAGATTCTTCAGGAGATGCTGAAACACAAGCAGCATGAGGAGACAGAGCTCCTGCAGAAACAGCAGGAGGAGGAGGAGCATAACAGGTCCATCAAGAGTAAGTACTATGGAAATGCAATAATACTAACATAACTAATAATGAATGCTAGCCTTTAGGCTCCAATAAAAGTGATACTAATATATGTATAGTACTATATATATTATATTTTATATATTCAGTAGTAATTATGTAGTATATACAATCTATGTTATATCCAGCAGTAATGATACTTGCTCTGGCAGATATGAAAATGGCCTGTGAACAGGAGAAGAAATCTCTGGAGGAAGAACTTGAGAAGCTCAGACTGTCACTGCAGGTAGAGATCCCTTATAGTGTCAGTACACATCCACCAGTACCTCCACCTTTCACTTATAACGTCAGTACACATTCAGTACACATTCCCACCTTTCCATTGTACTGGCTGTAGTGATGATTCGTATGTGTGGGTTATACCAGCCCATAGAGGAGGACATTATGAGTCTGAAAGTGGCGCTGGAGATGAAGAACCAGGAGATCAAAGATCAGCACGATCTTTTGGTCAAACTATAGACTCTGTATGTATACTATATACTCTGTATGTAGTACCTGGTTTAACACTATATCCTCTTTATATATACTATATACTGTTTATGTAGCTCCTGGTTTAACACTATACCCTCAGCTTACTCTAGTCTGCAGATGTGAAGAAATTAAACAGAATGTGTATCTGTGTATATGTGCGCACCTGTATGTGTCTGGTTGTAGTATTATTTAAAGGGTCAAACTCCGTAAAGTGTGCCCAGGCCCAGAGCTACTTTGATGGGCATGATTCTGTGACCTCTTGGGCCTTGAAATGTGGTGCTTTGAATGATTTAAAGAGTGAAACGGTCTGAAGTGTGCCCACGTTTAAAGCAACCTTGCTGGGCATGACTGTGTGACCTCTTGGGCCAGGAAGTCTGTTTCTAGTTTTATTTAAACGGTCAAACTGCGTGAAGTGTGCCCAGGCCCAGAGCTACTTTGCTGGGCATGACTGTGTGACCTCTTGGGCCTGGAAGTCTGGTTGTAGTATGATTTTAAAGGGTCAAATGGTCTCCATTGTGTGTCCAGGTTTAAGGCTACTTTGCTGGGCATGTGATTTGGACCCATCGGGTACGGAAGCCTTTCCGTCACGTGCTCGTTTTCCACGCCTTCAGCGCAGGTAGCCTGCGAATTTAAAACGGACGTGCATTTTATTCTTTTCCCCTTTTATCCTTTCATATCTCTCCGCTACCTTGGAGAAGAGAGACGCACGCGGGTAAATAAAATGTAAATATCTCTAAATATCTGTATAATATGTAAATAAAAGGAAGATGTGGTTGTGTAGTGTAGTCGTTTGATTATAAATAATCTCATAATAATTTTATCCACAAATTCTTATACATTTATACATGTTTATCTCTCTCTGTGTGTGTGTGTGTGTGTGTGTGTCTGTGTGTGTGTGTGTGTGGTTCTGTGTCACTAGTGGGGCCTGTGGCCCGATTGGAGTGTTTGCGGTGTGAGAAGGAGGAGTTGGAGAACAGTTTGTTTGAGCAGCTGAAGGAGTTGAGGTTGCAGAAGCAGAAGGAGCTGCAGGTTCTTCAGGAGATGCTGAAACACAAGCAGCAGGAGGAGACAGAGCTCCTGCAGAAACAGCAGGAGGAGGAGGAGCATAACAGGTCCATCAAGAGTAAGTACTATGGAAATGCAATAATACTAACATAACTAATAATGAATGTTAGCCTTTAGGCTCCAATAAAAGTGACACTAATATATGTATAGTACTATATATATTATATTTTATATATTCAGCAGTAATTATGTAGTATATACAATCTGTGTTATATCCAGCAGTAATGATACTTGCTCTGGCAGATATGAAAATGGCCTGTGAACAGGAGAAGAAATCTCTGGAGGAAGAACTTGAGAAGCTCAAACTGTCACTGCAGGTAGAGATCCCTTATAGTGTCAGTACACATCCACCAGTACCAACACCTCTCACTTATAACGTCAGTACACATTCAGTACACATTCCCACCTTTCCATTGTACTGGCTGTAGTGATGATTCGTGTCTGTGTTATACCAGCCCATAGAGGAGGACATTATGAGTCTGAAAGTGGCGCTGGAGATGAAGAACCAGGAGATCAAAGATCAGCACGATCTTTTGGTCAAACTATATACTCTGTATGTATACTATATCGAACCCACGGTTTTCACGCTACGATTTTTTTAAATGTGGTGAGCTGCGGAGAAAAGACGCGGTCCGGACGTATTTGTGGCTTAATATCTCTTGTCTCCTTGGGAGTAGGAAGTCTGTTCATGGCTCTTTGGAAAGGGCTGCATCTCCCCTCTAATCGCCTTCGAGCTTCAAGCGGATTGGACCCACGGTTATCACGCTACGATTTTTTAAAGCCGCCAGGGACGGGCCGAAAGCGTGGCAGGTGGCGTTCGTTAGGGACAGTCATGGAGGTGATGCGCACCGAGTTGCACGCCATTTGGACTTGGCCAGACCTAGATGTGAGCGTTCAAAGTCAGCGCGTTTGTTTAAACTTTCTCCTCCAATTCGTTGCAACTGCTCAAGCGTTTCTCGCTCATCCGACTGTAGCGTAACGCTTTATATGTTAATATCTCTTGTCTCCTTGGGACTAGGAAGTCTGTTCATGGATCTTTGGAAAGGGCTGCATCTCCCCTGTAATCGCCTTCGAGCGGCACGCGGATCGAACCCACGGTTTTCACGCTATGATTTTTTTAATGTGGTGCGCGGCGGAGAAAATGCGCGCGTCGGACGTCATTGCGGCTTAATATCTCTTGTCTCCTTGGGAATAGAAAGTCTTTTCATGGCTCTTTGGAAAGGGTTGCATCTCCCCTGTAATCGCCTTTAAGCGGCATGCGGATCGGACCCACCGTTCTCACGCTACGATTTTTTAAATGTGGTGTGCGGCGGAGAAAATGCGCGCGTCGGATATCATTGCGGCTTAATATCTCTTGTCTCCTTGGGAGTAGAAAGTCTTTTCATGGCTCGTTGGAAAGGGCTGCATCTCCCCTGTAATCGCCTTTAAGCGGCACGCGGATCGAACCCACGGTTTTCACGCTACGATTTTTTTTAAATGTGTTGCGCGGCGGAGAATAGACGCGCGCCGGACGTATTTGCGGCTTGATATCTCTTGTCTCATTGGGAGTAGAAAGTCTGTTCATGGCTCTTTGGAAAGGGCTGCATCTCCCCTGTAATCGCCTTCGAGCGGCACGCGGATCGAACCCACGGTTTTCACGCTATGATTTTTTTAAATGTGTTGCGCGTCGGAGAAAATGCGCGCGTCGGACGTCATTGCGGCTTAATATCTCTTGTCTCCTTGGGAGTAGAAAGTCTTTTCATGGCTCTTTGGAAAGGTTTGCGTCTCCCCTGTAATCGCCTTTAAGCGGCACGCGGATCGCACCCACCGTTCTTACGCTACGATTTTTTAAATGTGGTGCGCGGCGTAGAAAAGACGCGCGTAGGACGTATTTGCGGCTTAATATCTTTGGGCTCCTTGGGAGTAGGAAGTCTGTTCATGCCTCTTTGGAAAGCGCTCCATCTCCCCTGTAATCGCCTTCGAGCGGCACGCGGATCGAACCCACGGTTTTCACGCTATGATTTTTTTAAATGAGCTGCGCGGCGGAGAAATTGCGCGCGTCGGACGTCATTGCGGCTTAATATCTCTTGTCTCCTTGGGAGTAGAAAGTCTTTTCATGGTTCTTTGGAAAGGGTTGCATCTCCCCTGTAATCGCCTTTAAGCGGCACGCGGATCGGACCCACCGTTCTCACGCTACGATTTTTTAAACGTGGTGCGCGTCGGAGAAAATGCGCGTAATATCTCTTGTCTCCTTGGGAGTAGAAAGTCTGTTCATGGCTCTTTGGAAAGGGCTGCATCTCCCCTGTAATCGCCTTCGAGCGGCACGCGGATCGAACCCACGTTTTTCACGCTACGATTTTTTTTAAATGTGTTGCGCGGCGGAGAAAAGACGCGCGCCGGACGTATTTGCGGCTTAATATCTCTTGTCTCATTGGGTGTAGAAAGTCTGTTCATAGCTCTTTGGAAAGGGCTGCATCTCCGCTGTAATCGCCTTCGAGCGGCACGCGGATCGAACCCACGGTTTTCACGCTATGATTTTTTTAAATGTGGTGCGCGGCGGAGAAAATGCGCGCGTCGGACGTCATTTCGGCTTAATATCTATTGTCTCCTTGGGAGTAGAAAGTCTTTTCATGGATCTTTGGAAAGGGCTGCATCTCCGCTGTAATCGCCTTCGAGCGGCACGCGGATCGAACCCACGGTTTTCACGCTATGATTTTTTTAAATATGGTGCGCGGCGGAGAAAATGCGCGCGTCGGACGTCATTTCGGCTTAATATCTATTGTCTCCTTGGGAGTAGAAAGTCTTTTCATGGCTCTTTGGAAAGGGCTGCATCTCCGCTGTAATCGCCTTCGAGCGGCACGCGGATCGAACCCACGGTTTTCACGCTATGATTTTTTTAAATGTGGTGCGCGGCGGAGAAAATGCGCGCGTCGGACGTCATTTCGGCTTAATATCTATTGTCTCCTTGGGAGTAGAAAGTCTTTTCATGGCTCTTTGGAAAGGTTTGCATCTCCCTTGTAATCGCCTTTAAGCGGCACGCGGATTGGACCCACCGTTCTTCCGATACGATTTTTTAAATGTGGTGCGCGGCGTAGAAAAGACGCGCGTAGGACGTATTTGCGGCTTAATATCTTTGGGCTCCTTGGGAGTAGGAAGTCTGTTCATGCCTCTTTGGAAAGGGTTGCATCTCCCCTGTAATCGCCTTTAAGCGGCACGCGGATCGGACCCATCGTTCTCACGCTACGATTTTTTAAAATCCGCCAGGGACGGAACGAACGCTTGGCAGGTGGCGTTCGTGACGGACAGTCAAGCAGTTAATGCGCACCGAGCTGCAGGCCATTTGGACATGGCCCAGCCTAGATGTGAATATTCAAAGTCAGCACGTTTGTTTCAAAGTTCTCCACCAATTCGTTGTAATTGCGTGTGTGCGCGTGAACACCAGGTTTGTGGAGGAGTTCGTCCTTGGACTGTACAAGGGGAGACAGTGTGTGGCCTGGCTGCGTGAGGTTGCAGTTTGCTGGGCATGAGAGATTGGCATGTGGTGCCCTGGAGGTGTGGTTGTTCCAGGACGGGCAAGGTGGGGTAGTGTGGCTGGGTGACGGTGCGCTTCACTGGGGATGTGGTTGTGAGTTGCAGGCCCATTCCTTTGAATGACAGAAAGGATCTGATTTGTTTCCAGGTTTAAACGTACTTTGCTGGGTATGACTGTGACCTCTTGGGCCAGGAAGTCTGTTTCTAGTTTTATTTAAACGGTCAAACTGCGTGAAGTGTGCCCAGGCCCAGAGCTACTTTGCTGGGCATGGCTGTGTGACCTCTTGGGCCTGGAAGTCTGGTTGTAGTATGATTTTAAAGGGTCAAATGCTCTCCATTGTGTGTCCAGGTTTAAGGCTACTTTGCTGGGCATGTGATTTGGACCCATCGGGTACGGAAGCCTTTCCGTCACGTGCTCGTTTTCCACGCCTTCAGCGCAGGTAGCCTGCGAATTTAAAACCGACGTGCATTTTATTCTTTTCCCCTTTTATCCTTTCATATCTCTCCGCTACTTTGGAGAAGAGAGACGCACGCGGGTAAATAAAATGTAAATATCTCTAAATATCTGTATAATATGTAAATAAAAGGAAGATGTGGTTGTGTAGTGTAGTCGTTTGATTATAAATAATCTCATAATAATTTTATCCACAAATTCTTATACATTTATACATGTTTATCTCTCTCTTTGTGTGTGTGTGTGTGTGTGTGTGGTTCTGTGTCACTAGTGGGGCCTGTGGCCCGATTGGAGTGTTTGCGGTGTGAGAAGGAGGAGTTGGAGAACAGTTTGTTGGAGCAGCTGAAGGAGTTGAGGTTGCAGAAGCAGAAGGAGCTGCAGATTCTTCAGGAGATGCTGAAACACAAGCAGCATGAGGAGACAGAGCTCCTGCAGAAACAGCAGGAGGAGGAGGAGCATAACAGGTCCATCAAGAGTAAGTACTATGGAAATGCAATAATACTAACATAACTAATAATGAATGCTAGCCTTTAGGCTCCAATAAAAGTGATACTAATATATGTATAGTACTATATATATTATATTTTATATATTCAGTAGTAATTATGTAGTATATACAATCTATGTTATATCCAGCAGTAATGATACTTGCTCTGGCAGATATGAAAATGGCCTGTGAACAGGAGAAGAAATCTCTGGAGGAAGAACTTGAGAAGCTCAGACTGTCACTGCAGGTAGAGATCCCTTATAGTGTCAGTACACATCCACCAGTACCTCCACCTTTCACTTATAACGTCAGTACACATTCAGTACACATTCCCACCTTTCCATTGTACTGGCTGTAGTGATGATTCGTATGTGTGGGTTATACCAGCCCATAGAGGAGGACATTATGAGTCTGAAAGTGGCGCTGGAGATGAAGAACCAGGAGATCAAAGATCAGCACGATCTTTTGGTCAAACTATATACTCTGTATGTATACTATATACTCTGTATGTAGTACCTGGTTTAACACTATATCCTCTTTATATATACTATATACTGTTTATGTAGCTCCTGGTTTAACACTATACCCTCAGCTTACTCTAGTCTGCAGATGTGAAGAAATTAAACAGAATGTGTATCTGTGTATATGTGCGCACCTGTATGTGTCTGGTTGTAGTATTATTTAAAGGGTCAAACTCCGTAAAGTGTGCCCAGGCCCAGAGCTACTTTGATGGGCATGATTCTGTGACCTCTTGGGCCTTGAAATGTGGTGCTTTGAATGATTTAAAGAGTGAAACGGTCTGAAGTGTGCCCACGTTTAAAGCAACCTTGCTGGGCATGACTGTGTGACCTCTTGGGCCAGGAAGTCTGTTTCTAGTTTTATTTAAACGGTCAAACTGCGTGAAGTGTGCCCAGGCCCAGAGCTACTTTGCTGGGCATGACTGTGTGACCTCTTGGGCCTGGAAGTCTGGTTGTAGTATGATTTTAAAGGGTCAAATGCTCTCCATTGTGTGTCCAGGTTTAAGGCTACTTTGCTGGGCATGTGATTTGGACCCATCGGGTACGGAAGCCTTTCCGTCACGTGCTCGTTTTCCACGCCTTCAGCGCAGGTAGCCTGCGAATTTAAAACGGACGTGCATTTTATTCTTTTCCCCTTTTATCCTTTCATATCTCTCCGCTACCTTGGAGAAGAGAGACGCACGCGGGTAAATAAAATGTAAATATCTCTAAATATCTGTATAATATGTAAATAAAAGGAAGATGTGGTTGTGTAGTGTAGTCGTTTGATTATAAATAATCTCATAATAATTTTATCCACAAATTCTTATACATTTATACATGTTTATCTCTCTCTGTGTGTGTGTGTGTGTGTGTGTCTGTGTGTGTGTGTGTGTGGTTCTGTGTCACTAGTGGGGCCTGTGGCCCGATTGGAGTGTTTGCGGTGTGAGAAGGAGGAGTTGGAGAACAGTTTGTTTGAGCAGCTGAAGGAGTTGAGGTTGCAGAAGCAGAAGGAGCTGCAGGTTCTTCAGGAGATGCTGAAACACAAGCAGCAGGAGGAGACAGAGCTCCTGCAGAAACAGCAGGAGGAGGAGGAGCATAACAGGTCCATCAAGAGTAAGTACTATGGAAATGCAATAATACTAACATAACTAATAATGAATGTTAGCCTTTAGGCTCCAATAAAAGTGACACTAATATATGTATAGTACTATATATATTATATTTTATATATTCAGCAGTAATTATGTAGTATATACAATCTGTGTTATATCCAGCAGTAATGATACTTGCTCTGGCAGATATGAAAATGGCCTGTGAACAGGAGAAGAAATCTCTGGAGGAAGAACTTGAGAAGCTCAAACTGTCACTGCAGGTAGAGATCCCTTATAGTGTCAGTACACATCCACCAGTACCAACACCTCTCACTTATAACGTCAGTACACATTCAGTACACATTCCCACCTTTCCATTGTACTGGCTGTAGTGATGATTCGTGTCTGTGTTATACCAGCCCATAGAGGAGGACATTATGAGTCTGAAAGTGGCGCTGGAGATGAAGAACCAGGAGATCAAAGATCAGCACGATCTTTTGGTCAAACTATATACTCTGTATGTATACTATATCGAACCCACGGTTTTCACGCTACGATTTTTTTAAATGTGGTGAGCTGCGGAGAAAAGACGCGGTCCGGACGTATTTGTGGCTTAATATCTCTTGTCTCCTTGGGAGTAGGAAGTCTGTTCATGGCTCTTTGGAAAGGGCTGCATCTCCCCTCTAATCGCCTTCGAGCTTCAAGCGGATTGGACCCACGGTTATCACGCTACGATTTTTTAAAGCCGCCAGGGACGGGCCGAAAGCGTGGCAGGTGGCGTTCGTTAGGGACAGTCATGGAGGTGATGCGCACCGAGTTGCACGCCATTTGGACTTGGCCAGACCTAGATGTGAGCGTTCAAAGTCAGCGCGTTTGTTTAAACTTTCTCCTCCAATTCGTTGCAACTGCTCAAGCGTTTCTCGCTCATCCGACTGTAGCGTAACGCTTTATATGTTAATATCTCTTGTCTCCTTGGGAGTAGGAAGTCTGTTCATGGATCTTTGGAAAGGGCTGCATCTCCCCTGTAATCGCCTTCGAGCGGCACGCGGATCGAACCCACGGTTTTCACGCTATGATTTTTTTAATGTGGTGCGCGGCGGAGAAAATGCGCGCGTCGGACGTCATTGTGGCTTAATATCTCTTGTCTCCTTGGGAATAGAAAGTCTTTTCATGGCTCTTTGGAAAGGGTTGCATCTCCCCTGTAATCGCCTTTAAGCGGCATGCGGATCGGACCCACCGTTCTCACGCTACGATTTTTTAAATGTGGTGTGCGGCGGAGAAAATGCGCGCGTCGGATATCATTGCGGCTTAATATCTCTTGTCTCCTTGTGAGTAGAAAGTCTGTTCATGGCTCTTTGGAAAGGGCTGCATCTCCCCTGTAATCGCCTTCGCGCGGCACGCGCATCGGAACCATCGTTATCACGCTACGATTTTTTAATGCCGCCAGGGACGGGCCGAAAGCGTGGCAGGTGGCGTTCGTTAGGGACCGTCATGGAGGTGATGCGCACCGAGTTGCAGGCCATTTGGACCTGGCCCGGCCTAGATGTGAGCGTTCAAAGTCAGCGCGTTTGTTTAAACTTTCTCCTCCAATTCGTTGCAATTGTACAAGCGTTTCTCCCTCATCCGACTGGAGCGTAACGCTTTATCTGTTAATATCTCTGGTCTCCTTGGGAGTAGAAAGTCTGTTCATGGCTCTTTGGAAAGGGCTGCATCTCCCCTGTAATCGCCTTCGAGCGGCACGCGGATCGAACCCACGGTTTTCACGCTATGATTTTTTTAAATGTGTTCCCCTTCGGAGAAAATGCGCGCGTCGGACGTCATTGCGGCTTAATATCTCTTGTCTCCTTGGGAGTAGAAAGTCTTTTCATGGTTCTTTGGAAAGGGCTGCATCTCCCCTGTAATCGCCTTCTCGCGGCACGCGGATCGGACCCACCGTTCTTACGCTACGATTTTTTAAATGTGGTGCGCGGCGTAGAAAAGACGCGCGTAGGACGTATTTGCGGCTTAATATCTTTGGGCTCCTTGGGAGTAGGAAGTCTGTTCATGCCTCTTTGGAAAGGGCTCCATCTCCCCTGTAATCGCCTTCGAGCGGCACGCGGATCGAACCCACGGTTTTCACGCTATGATTTTTTTAAATGTGCTGCGCGGCGGAGAAAATGCGCGCGTCGGACGTCATTGCGGCTTAATATCTCTTGTCTCCTTGGGAGTAGAAAGTCTTTTCATGGCTCTTTGGAAAGGGCTGCATATCCGCTGTAATCGCCTTCGAGCGGCACGCGGATCGAACCCACGGTTTTCACGCTATGATTTTTTTAAATGTGGTGCGCGACGGAGAAAATGCGCGCGTCGGACGTCATTTCGGCTTAATATCTATTGTCTCCTTGGGAGTAGAAAGTCTTTTCATGGCTCTTTGGAAAGGTTTGCATCTCCCTTGTAATCGCCTTTAAGCGGCACGCGGATTGGACCCACCGTTCTTCCGATACGATTTTTTAAATGTGGTGCGCGGCGTAGAAAAGACGCGCGTCGGACGTCATTTCGGCTTAATATCTCTTGTCTCCTTGGGAGTAGAAAGTCTTTTCATGGCT
The DNA here is from genome assembly GCF_041902795.1 of Electrophorus electricus. Lineage (NCBI taxonomy): Eukaryota > Metazoa > Chordata > Actinopteri > Gymnotiformes > Gymnotidae > Electrophorus > Electrophorus electricus. The sequence goes on along the minus strand of NW_027658746.1, from coordinate 777,483 downwards.
CTTTGGAAAGGGCTGCATCTCCCCTGTAATCGCCTTTAAGCGGCACGCGGATCGAACCCACGGTTTTCACGCTACGATTTTTTTTAAATGTGTTGCGCGGCGGAGAATAGACGCGCGCCGGACGTATTTGCGGCTTGATATCTCTTGTCTCCTTGGGAGTAGAAAGTCTTTTCATGGCTCTTTGGAAAGGTTTGCATCTCCCTTGTAATCGCCTTTAAGCGGCACGCGGATTGGACCCACCGTTCTTCCGATACGATTTTTTAAATGTGGTGCGCGGCGTAGAAAAGACGCGCGTAGGACGTATTTGCGGCTTAATATCTTTGGGCTCCTTGGGAGTAGGAAGTCTGTTCATGCCTCTTTGGAAAGGGCTGCATCTCCCCTGTAATCGCCTACGAGCGGCACGTGGATCGAACCCACGGTTTTCACGCTATGATTTTTTTAAATGTGCTGCGCGGCGGAGAAAATGCGCGCGTCGGACGTCATTGCGGCTTAATATCGCTTGTCTCCTTGGGAGTAGAAAGTCTTTTCATGGTTCTTTGGAAAGGGCTGCATCTCCCCTGTAATCGCCTTCGCGCGGCACGCGGATCGGAACCATCCTTATCACGCTACGATTTTTTAATGCCGACAGGGACGGGCCGAAAGCTTGGCAGGTGGCGTTCGTTAGGAAAAGTCATGGACGTGATGCGGACCGAGTTGCAGGCCATTTGGACCTGGCCCGGCCTAGATGTGAGCCTTCAAAGTCAGCGCGTTTGTTTAAACTTTCTCCTCCAATTCGTTGCAATTGTACAAGCGTTTCTCGCTCATCCGACTGGAGCGTAACGCTTTATCTGTTAATATCTCTGGTCTCCTTGGGAGTAGAAAGTCTGTTCATGGCTCTTTGGAAAGGGATGCATCTCCCCTGTAATCGCCTTTAAGCGGCACGCGGATCGGACCCACCGTTCTCACGCTACGATTTTTTAAACGTGGTGCGCGTCGGAGAAAATGCGCGTAATATCTCTTGTCTCCTTGGGAGTAGAAAGTCTGTTCATGGCTCTTTGGAAAGGGCTGTATCTCCCCTGTAATCGCCTTCGAGCGGCACGCGCATCGGAACCATCGTTATCACGCTACGATTTTTTAATGCCGCCAGGGACGGGCCGAAAGCGTGGCAGGTGGCGTTCGTTAGGGACAGTCATGGAGGTGATGCGCACCGAGTTGCACGCCATTTGGAGTTGGCCCGGCCTAGATGTGAGCGTTCAAAGTCAGCGCGTTTGTTTAAACTTTCTCCTCCAATTCGTTGCAATTGTACAAGCGTTTCTCGTTCATCCGACTGGAGCGTAACGCTTTATATGTTAATATCTCTTGTCTCCTTGGGAGTAGAAAGTCTTTTCATGGCTCTTTGGAAAGGGCTGCATCTCCCCTGTAATCGCCTTCGAGCGGCACGCGGATCGAACCTACGGTTTTCACGCTATGATTTTTTTAAATGTGGTGCGCGGCGGAGAAAATACGCGCGTCGGACGTCATTTCGGCTTAATATCTATTGTCTCCTTGGGAGTAGAAAGTCTTTTCATGGCTCTTTGGAAAGGTTTGCATCTCCCTTGTAATCGCCTTTAAGCGGCACGCGGATTGGACCCACCGTTCTTCCGATACGATTTTTTAAATGTGGTGCGCGGCGTAGAAAAGACACGCGTAGGACGTATTTGCGGCTTAATATCTTTGGGCTCCTTGGGAGTAGGAAGTCTGTTCATGCCTCTTTGGAAAGGGCTGCATCTCCCCTGTAATCGCCTTCGAGCGGCACGCGGATCGAACCCACGGTTTTCACGCTATGATTTTTTTAAATGTGGTGCGCGGCGGAGGAAATGCGCGCGTCGGACGTCATTTCGGCTTAATATCTCTTGTCTCCTTGGGAGTAGAAAGTCTTTTCATGGCTCTTTGGAAAGGGCTGCATCTCCCCTGTAATCGCCTTTAAGCGGCACGCGGATCGAACCCACGGTTTTCACGCTACGATTTTTTTTAAATGTGTTGCGCGGGGGAGAATAGACGCGCGCCGGACGTATTTGCGGCTTGATATCTCTTGTCTCATTGGGAGTAGAAAGTCTGTTCATGGCTCTTTGGAAAGGGCTGCATCTCCCCTGTAATCGCCTTCGAGCGGCACGCGGATCGAACCCACGGTTTTCACGCTATGATTTTTTTAAATGTGTTGCGCGTCGGAGAAAATGCGCGCGTCGGACGTCATTGCGGCTTAATATCTCTTGTCTCCTTGGGAGTACAAAGTCTTTTCATGGCTCTTTGGAAAGGGCTGCATCTCCGCTGTAATCGCCTTCGAGCGGCACGCGGATCGAACCCACGGTTTTCACGCTATGATTTTTTTAAATGTGGTGCGCGTCGGAGAAAATGCGCGCGTCGGACGTCATTTCGGCTTAATATCTATTGTCTCCTTGGGAGTAGAAAGTCTTTTCATGGCTCTTTGGAAAGGTTTGCATCTCCCTTGTAATCGCCTTTAAGCGGCACGCGGATTGGACCCACCGTTCTTCCGATACGATTTTTTAAATGTGGTGCGCGGCGTAGAAAAGACGCGCGTAGGACGTATTTGCGGCTTAATATCTTTGGGCTCCTTGGGAGTAGGAAGTCTGTTCATGCCTCTTTGGAAAGGGCTGCATCTCCCCTGTAATCGCCTTCGAGCGGCACGTGGATCGAACCCACGGTTTTCACGCTATGATTTTTTTAAATGTGCTGCGCGGCGGAGAAAATGCGCGCGTCGGACGTCATTGCGGCTTAATATCTCTTGTCTCCTTGGGAGTAGAAAGTCTTTTCATGGTTCTTTGGAAAGGGCTGCATCTCCCCTGTAATCGCCTTCGCGCGGCACGCGGATCGGAACCATCCTTATCACGCTACGATTTTTTAATGCCGACAGGGACGGGCCGAAAGCTTGGCAGGTGGCGTTCGTTAGGAAAAGTCATGGACGTGATGCGGACCGAGTTGCAGGCCATTTGTACCTGGCCCGGCCTAGATGTGAGCCTTCAAAGTCAGCGCGTTTGTTTAAACTTTCTCCTCCAATTCGTTGCAATTGTACAAGCGTTTCTCGCTCATCCGACTGGAGCGTAACGCTTTATCTGTTAATATCTCTGGACTCCTTGGGAGTAGAAAGTCTGTTCATGGCTCTTTGGAAAGGGATGCATCTCCCCTGTAATCGCCTTTAAGCGGCACGCGGATCGGACCCACCGTTCTCACGCTACGATTTTTTAAACGTGCTGCGCGTCGGAGAAAATGCGCGTAATATCTCTTGTCTCCTTGGGAGTAGAAAGTCTGTTCATGGCTCTTTGGAAAGGGCTGTATCTCCCCTGTAATCGCCTTCGAGCGGCACGCGCATCGGAACCATCGTTATCACGCTACGATTTTTTAAGGCCGCCAGGGACGGGCCGAAAGCGTGGCAGGTGGCGTTCGTTAGGGACAGTCATGGAGGTGATGCGCACCGAGTTGCACGCCATTTGGAGTTGGCCCGGCCTAGATGTGAGCGTTCAAAGTCAGCGCGTTTGTTTAAACTTTCTCCTCCAATTCGTTGCAATTGTACAAGCGTTTCTCGTTCATCCGACTGGAGCGTAACGCTTTATATGTTAATATTTCTGGTCTCCTTGGGAGTAGAAAGTCTGTTCATGGCTCTTTTGAAAGGGATGCATCTCCCCTGTAATCGCCTTCGAGCGGCACGCGGATCGAACCCACGTTTTTCACGCTAAGATTTTTTTTAAATGTGTTGCGCGGCGGAGAAAAGACGCGCGCCGGACGTATTTGCGGCTTAATATCTCCTGTCTCCTTGGGAGTAGAAAGTCTTTTCATGGCTCTTTGGAAAGGGCTGCATCTCCCCTGTAATCGCCTTCGAGCGGCACGCGGATCGAACCCACGGTTTTCAAGCTATGATTTTTTTAAATGTGGTGCGCGGCGGAGGAAATGCGCGCGTCGGACGTCATTTCGGCTTAATATCTCTTGTCTCCTTGGGAGTAGAAAGTCTTTTCATGGCTCTTTGGAAAGGGCTGCATCTCCGCTGTAATCGCCTTCGAGCGGCACGCGGATCGAACCCACGGTTTTCACGCTATGATTTTTTTAAATGTGGTGCGCGGCGGAGAAAATGCGCGCGTCGGACGTCATTTCGGCTTAATATCTATTGTCTCCTTGGGAGTAGAAAGTCTTTTCATGGCTCTTTGGAAAGGTTTGCATCTCCCTTGTAATCGCCTTTAAGCGGCACGCGGATTGGACCCACCGTTCTTCCGATACGATTTTTTAAATGTGGTGCGCGGCGTAGAAAAGACGCGCGTAGGACGTATTTGCGGCTTAATATCTTTGGGCTCCTTGGGAGTAGGAAGTCTGTTCATGCCTCTTTGGAAAGGGCTGCATCTCCCCTGTAATCGCCTTCGAGCGGCACGCGGATCGAACCCACGGTTTTCACGCTATGATTTTTTTAAATGTGCTGCGCGGCGGAGAAAATGCGCGCGTCGGATGTCATTGCTGCTTAATATCTCGTTTCCTTGGGAGTAGAAAGTCTTTTCATGGTTCTTTGGAAAGGGTTGCATCTCCCCTGTAATCGCCTTTAAGCGGCACGCAGATCGGACCCATCGTTCTCACGCTACGATTTTTTAAAATCCGCCAGGGACGGAACGAACGCTTGGCAGGTGGCGTTCGTGACGGACAGTCAAGCAGTTAATGCGCACCGAGCTGCAGGCCATTTGGACCTGGCCCAGCCTAGATGTGAGTATTCAAAGTCAGCACGTTTGTTTCAAAGTTCTCCACCAATTCGTTGTAATTGCGTGTGTGCGCGTGAACACCAGGTTTGTGGAGGAGTTCGTCCTTGGACTGTACAAGGGGAGACAGTGTGTGGCCTGGCTGCATGAGGTTGCAGTTTGCTGGGCATGAGAGATTGGCATGTGGTGCCCTGGAGGTGTGGTTGTTCCAGGACGGGCATGGTGGGGTAGTGTGGCTGGGTGACGGTGCGCTTCACTGGGGATGTGGTTGTGAGTTGCAGGCCCATTCCTTTGAATGACAGAAAGGATCTGATTTGTTTCCAGGTTTAAACGTACTTTGCTGGGTATGACTGTGTGACCTCTTGGGCCTGGAGGTCTGGTGTTTCCATTATATAAAAGGTGAAATGGCCTGAAGTGTACACAGGCCCAGAGCTACTTTGATGGGCATGATTCTGTGACCTCCTGGGCTTTGAGTTCTGTTTCTAGTTTTGGTTAAAGGGTCAAATTGCATGGTCTGCCCAGGCCCATAGCGACTTTGCTGGGCATGACTCTGTGACCTCTTCGGCTTGGAAGTCTGGTTGTAGTATTATTTAAAGGCACAAAGTACATGAAGTGTGCCCTGGCCCAGCACTACTTTGCTGTGCATGACTGTGTGACCTCTTGTGCCTGGAAGTCTGGTTGTAGTATTATTTAAAGGGTCAAACTGCATGAAGTGTGCCCATGCCCAGAGCTACTTTGCTGGGCATGACTGTGTGACCTCTTGTGCCTGGAAGTCTGGTTGTAGTATTATTTAAAGGGTCAAACTGCATGAAGTGTGCCCAGGCCCAGAGCTACTTTGCTGGGCATGATTCTGTGACCTCTTGGGCCTTGAAATCTGGTGCTTTGAACGATTTAAAGAGTGAAACGGTCTGAAGTGTGCCCACGTTTAAAGCAACCTTGCTGGGCATGACTGTGTGACCTCTTGTGCCTGGAAGTCTGGTTGTAGTATTATTTAAAGGGTCAAACTGTGCCCTGTAAACCGCACTGTGCCCTTCTGCGAAGAGCAAAGATGGTAAGGAAATCTCACAATTAATATCGTGATATGTCATCAGCTTGGCAAACGTCACATCCGGGTCAATCCAACACCATCTCAGCCTGCAGATGGCGTAAGTTTACACGACGGATTCTTTTATTCTCTTCAACGACAAAACTCAGCTCTATACACCAAAAATATGGCTGATTAAAATGCACGTAAATTAAATTTTGAGTCAATAAAATGCATATGAATTGACGTTTTGACTGATAAGTAGTTTTATTTGACTCAAGTTTAATCAACTTATCTTTCAACTTTATCCATTTTTATTACTTGCCTTATTTATCGTTTATTTGAAGTTTGCGGGCGCAACGTTCTGATTGACATTTTTGACTCGAGAGGCGAAAGTAACGAAAATTGCTTGGGTTAAACCATGGATTGATTAATTAATGAATGTTATTGGATAAACAAGGCAACTAAAACAGTTACTAATGTTAAGTGATAAAAGAGTCCGGTAACACAAACGGCTTGAGTTAAACGTTAAATGACGTGACACAAAGTTATTCCAATTATTTAATTATATACCACTGTAGTATTTAGTTCACATGCATTTGTTGTTTACACCCTCATAGAAACTCCCTTGGTCATGAATGATCAAACTTGATATTTGATTTTTAAAAATATATCAAATCAAGACTGTTTTAATCCTATCACTTACATTTTCAATTCACAAGCATTTTTTCATGACCAGTTTATATTTTCATGGATTTTTATCAGCTTCGATTTCATCATTTAGAATTTGCTAGTTCCTCCACTCATGTGCCTGAAATGTTACTAAATTAGTAGATTCATTCCTGTTTGAGGAATTCTGGCTTGTGTTTATTGTCTGTGGGCAGAAAGGCTTTCCTAGATGCCAACTGGCAAAATGTTCCAAGATTTCTAAGAAATTATTAAACTTCCCTGAAAAAAACACACACACACAAAAACCAAATAAGTAAGCTGAGAGAACTAAAACGAAAGCTATAAATACAACTTGACAGTTTTCAGCAGCAGGCGAATTTGTACGGTTACTGAGCTGCTAGCTAGCTAGCGAGCTACCGGCTGCAAGGTTAACAGTGCAAAGTCAGTAGCTAGCTAGCTAGCTACAGTAGCTACTACTAGCTAGCTACTGACTTTGCACTGTTAAAAGTGCTTCCGGTAGCTAGCTAGCTACAGTAGCTACTACTAGCTAGCTACTGACTTTGCACTGTTAAAAGTGCTTCCGGTAGCTAGCTAGCTACAGTAGCTACTACTAGCTAGCTACTGACTTTGCACTGTTAAAAGTGCTTCCGGTAGCTAGCTAGCTAGCTAGGTAGCTTGGTAATGGCTTTGCACTGTTAACCGTGCAGCCGGTAACTAGCGGTATCTAGTGGTTTAAATGCTTGCGGTTTAAATGCTTGGTGGACATTTGATTGTATGGTTTACTGAGCTGATAGCTAGCTAGCTACGGTTACTGAGCTGAAAGCTAGCTAGCTACTTTACTGGGTATGATTCTGTGAGCTCCTGGGCTTGCAGGTCTGTTTCTAGTTTTGGTTAAAGGGTCAAACTGCGTGAAGTGTGCCCAGGCCCAGAGCTACTTTGCTGGGCATGACTGTGTGACCTCTTGGGCCTGGAAGTCTGGTTGTAGTATGATTTTAAAGGGTCAAATGGTCTCCATTGTGTGTCCAGGTTTAAGGCTACTTTGCTGGGCATGTGATTTGGACCCATCGGGTACGGAAGCCTGTCCGTTACGTGCTCGTTTTCCACGCCTTCAGCGCAGGTAGCCTGCGAATTTAAAACCGACGTGCATTTTATTCTTTTCCCCTTTTATCCTTTCATATCTCTCCGCTACCTTGGAGAAGAGAGACGCACACGGGTAAATATCTGTAAATATCTGTATAATATGTAAATAAAAGGAAGAAGTGGTTGTGTAGTGTAGTCGTTTGATTATGAATAATCTCATAATAATTTTATCCACAAATTCTTATACATTTATACATGTTTATCTCTCTGTGTGTGTGTGTGGGGTTCTGTGTCACTAGTGGGGCCTGTGGCCCGATTGGAGTGTTTGCGGTGTGAGAAGGAGGAGTTGGAGAACAATTTGTTGGAGCAGCTGAAGGAGTTGAGGTTGCAGAAGCAGAAGGAGCTGCAGGTTCTTCAGGAGATGCTGAAACACAAGCAGCAGGAGGAGACTGAGCTCCTGCAGAAACAGCAGGAGGAGGAGGAGCATAACAGGTCCATCAAGAGTAAGTACTATGGAAATGCAATAATACTAACATAACTAATAATGAATGTTAGCCTTTAGGCTCCAATAAAAGTGATACTAATATATGTATAGTACTATATATATTATATTTTGTATATTCAGTAGTAATTATGTAGTATATACAATCTGTGTTATATCCAGCAGTAATGATACTTGCTCTGGCAGATATGAAAATGGCCTGTGAACAGGAGAAGAAATCTCTGGAGGAAGAACTTGAGAAGCTCAGACTGTCACTGCAGGTAGAGATCCCTTATAGTGTCAGTACACATCCACCAGTAGCTCCACCTTTCACTTATAACGTCAGTACACATTCAGTACACATTCCCACCTTTCCATTGTACTGGCTGTAGTGATGATTTTTGTGTGTGTTATACCAGCCCATAGAGGAGGACATTGAGTCTGAAAGTGGCGCTGGAGATGAAGAACCAGGAGATCAAAGATCAGCACGATCTTTTGGTCAAACTATATACTCTGTATGTATACTATATACTCTGTATGTAGTACCTGGTTTAACACTATATCCTCTGTATATATACTTTATACTGTTTATGTAGTACCTGGTTTAACACTATACCCTCAGCTTACTCTAGTCTGCAGATGTGAAGAAATTAAACAGAATGTGTATCTGTGTATATGTGCGCACCTGTATGTGTCTGGTTTAGTTTTATTTAAACGGTCAAACTGCGTCATGTGTGCCCAGGCCCAGAGCTACTTTGCTGGGCATGACTGTGTGACCTCTTGGGCCTGGAAGTCTGGTTGTAGTATGATTTTAAAGGGTCAAATGGTTTCCATTGTGTGTCCAGGTTTAAGGCTACTTTGCTGGGCATGTGATTTGGACCCATCGGGTACGGAAGCCTTTCCGTCACGTGCTCGTTTTCCACGCCTTCAGCGCAGGTAGCCTGCGAATTTAAAACCGACGTGCATTTTATTCTTTTCCCCTTTTATCCTTTCATATCTCTCCGCTACCTTGGAGAAGAGAGACGCACGCGGGTAAATAAAATGTAAATATCTGTACATATCTGTATAATATCTAAATAAAAGGAAGAAGTGGTTGTATAGTGTAGTCGTTTGATTATAAATAATCTCATAATAATTTTATCCTCAAATTCTTATACATTTATACATGTTTATCTCTCTCTTTCTGTGTGTGTGTGTGTGTGTGTGTGTGTGTGTGTGTGGTTCTGTGTCACTAGTGGGGCCTGTGGCCCGATTGGAGTGTTTGCGGTGTGAGAAGGAGGAGTTGGAGAACAGTTTGTTGGAGCAGCTGAAGGAGTTGAGGTTGCAGAAGGAGCTGCAGGTTCTTCAGGAGATGCTGAAACACAAGCAGCAAGAGGAGACAGAGCTCCTGCAGAAACAGCAGGAGGAGGAGGAGCATAACAGGTCCATCAAGAGTAAGTACTATGGAAATGCAATAATACTAACATAACTAATAATGAATGTTAGCCTTTAGGCTCCAATAAAAGTGACACTAATATATGTATAGTACTATATATATTATATTTTATATATTCAGTAGTAATTATGTAGTATATACAATCTGTGTTATATCCAGCAGTAATGATACTTGCTCTGGCAGATATGAAAATGGCCTGTGAACAGGAGAAGAAATCTCTGGAGGAAGAACTTGAGAAGCTCAGACTGTCACTGCAGGTAGAGATCCCTTATAGTGTCAGTACACATCCACCAGTAGCTCCACCTTTCACTTATAACGTCAGTACACATTCAGTACACATTCCCACCTTTCCATTGTACTGGCTGTAGTGATGATTCGTGTGTGTTTTATACCAGCCCATAGAGGAGGACATTATGAGTCTGAAAGTAGCGCTGGAGATGAAGAACCAGGAGATCAAAGATCAGCACGATCTTTTGGTCAAACTATATACTCTGTATGTATACTATATACTCTGTATGTAGTACCTGGTTTAACACTATATCCTCTGTATATATACTATATACTGTTTATGTAGTACCTGGTTTAACACTATACCCTCAGCTTACTCTAGTCTGCAGATGTGAAGAAATTAAACAGAATGTGTATCTGTGTATATGTGCGCACCTGTATGTTTCTGGTTGTAGTATTATTTAAAGGGTCAAACTGCGTGAAGTGTTCCCAGGCGCAGAGCTACTTTGATGGGCATGATTCTGTGACCTCTTGGGTCTTGAAATGTGGTGCTTTGAATGATTTAAAGAGTGAAACGGTCTGAAGTGTGCCCACGTTTAAAGCATCCTTGCTGGGCATGACTGTGTGACCTCTTGGGCCTGGAAGTCTGCTTGTAGTATGATTTTAAAGGGTCAAATGGTCTCCATTGTGTGTCCAGGTTTAAGGCTACTTTGCTGGGCATGTGATTTGGACCCATCGGGTACGGAAGCCTTTCCGTCACGTGCTCGTTTTCCACGCCTTCAGCGCAGGTAGCCTGGGAATTTAAAACCGATGTGCATTTTATTCTTTTCCTCTTTTATCCTTTCATATCTCTCCGCTACCTTGGAGAAGAGAGACGCATGCGGGTAAATAAAATGTAAATATCTGTAAATATCTGTATAATATGTAAATAAAAGGAAGAAGTGGTTGTGTAGTGTAGTCGTTTGATTATGAATAATCTCATAATAATTTTATCCACAAATTCTTATACATTTATACATGTTTATCTCTCTCTTTGTGTGTGTGTGTGTGTGTGTGTCTGTGTGTGTGTGTGTGTGTGGTTCTGTGTCACTATTGGGGCCTGTGGCCCGATTGGAGTGTTTGCGGTGTGAGAAGGAGGAGTTGGAGAACAGTTTGTTGGAGCAGCTGAAGGAGTTGAGGTTGCAGAAGCAGAAGGAGCTGCAGGTTCTTCAGGAGATGCTGAAACACAAGCAGCAGGAGGAGACAGAGCTCCTGCAGAAACTGCAGGAGGAGGAGGAGCATAACAGGTCCCTCAAGGGTAAGTACTATGGAAATGCAATAATACTAACATAACTAATAATGAATGTTAGCCTTTAGGCTCCAATAAAAGTGATACTAATATATGTATAGTACTATATATATTATATTTTATATATTCAGTAGTAATTATGTAGTATATACAATCTGTGTTATATCCAGCAGTAATGATACTTGCTCTGGCAGATATGAAAATGGCCTGTGAACAGGAGAAGAAATCTCTGGAGGAAGAACTTGAGAAGCTGAGACTGTCACTGCAGGTAGAGATCCCTTCCACCAGTAGCTCCACCTTTCACTTATAACGTCAGTACACATTCAGTACACATTCCCACCTTTCCATTGTACTCGCTGTAGTGATGATTCGTGTGTGTGTTATACCAGCCCATAGAGGAGGACATTATGAGTCTGAAAGTGGCGCTGGAGATGAAGAACCAGGAGATCAAAGATCAGCACGATCTTTTGGTCAAACTATATACTCTGTATGTATACTATATACTCTGTATGTAGTACCTGGTTTAACACTATATCCTCTGTATATATACTATATACTGTTTATGTAGCACCTGGTTTAACACTATACCCTCAGCTTACTCTAGTCTGCAGATGTGAAGAAATTAAACAGAATGTGTATCTGTGTATATGTGCGCACCTGTATGTGTCTGGTTGTAGTATTATTTAAAGGGTCAAACTCCGTAAAGTGTGCCCAGGCCCAGAGCTACTTTGATGGGCATGATTCTGTGACCTCTTGGGCCTTGAAATGTGGTGCATTGAATGATTTAAAGAGTGAAACGGTCTGAAGTGTGCCCACGTTTAAAGCAACCTTGCTGGGCATGACTGTGTGACCTCTTGGGCCAGGAAGTCTGTTTCTAGTTTTATTTAAACGGTCAAACTGCGTGAAGTGTGCCCAGGCCCAGAGCTACTTTGCTGGGCATGACTGTGTGACCTCTTGGGCCTGGAAGTCTGGTTGTAGTATGATTTTAAAGGGTCAAATGGTCTCCATTGTGTGTCCAGGTTTAAGGCTACTTTGCTGGGCATGTGATTTGGACCCATCGGGTACGGAAGCCTTTCCGTCACGTGCTCGTTTTCCACGCCTTCAGCGCAGGTAGCCTGGGAATTTAAAACCGACGTGCATTTTATTCTTTTCCTCTTTTATCCTTTCATATCTCTCCGCTACCTTGGAGAAGAGAGACGCATGCGGGTAAATAAAATGTAAATATCTGTAAATATCTGTATAATATGTAAATAAAAGGAAGAAGTGGTTGTGTAGTGTAGTCGTTTGATTATGAATAATCTCATAATAATTTTATCCACAAATTCTTATACATTTATACATGTTTATCTCTCTCTTTGTGTGTGTGTGTGTGTGTGTGTGTGTGTTTGTGTGTGTGTGTGTGGTTCTGTGTCACTAGTGGGGCCTGTGGCCCGATTGGAGTGTTTGCGGTGTGAGAAGGAGGAGTTGGAGAACAGTTTGTTGGAGCAGCTGAAGGAGTTGAGGTTGCAGAAGCAGAAGGAGCTGCAGGTTCTTCAGGAGATGCTGAAACACAAGCAGCAGGAGGAGACAGAGCTCCTGCAGAAACAGCAGGAGGAGGAGGAGCATAACAGGTCCATCAAGAGTAAGTACTATGGAAATGCAATAATACTAACATAATAATGAATGCTAGCCATTAGGCTCCAATAAAAGTGATACTAATATATGTATAGTACTATATATATTATATTTTATATATTCAGTAGTAATTATGTAGTATATACAATCTATGTTATATCCAGCAGTAATGATACTTGCTCTGGCAGATATGAAAATGGCCTGTGAACAGGAGAAGAAATCTCTGGAGGAAGAACTTGAGAAGCTCAGACTGTCACTGCAGGTAGAGATCCCTTATAGTGTCAGTACACATCCACCAGTACCTCCACCTTTCACTTATAACGTCAGTACACATTCAGTACACATTCCCACCTTTCCATTGTACTGGCTGTAGTGATGATTCGTGTGTGTGGGTTATACCAGCCCATAGAGGAGGACATTATGAGTCTGAAAGTGGCGCTGGAGATGAAGAACCAGGAGATCAAAGATCAGCACGATCTTTTGGTCAAACTATATACTCTGTATGTATACTATATACTCTGTATGTAGTACCTGGTTTAACACTATATCCTCTGTATATATACTATATACTGTTTATGTAGTTCCTGGTTTAACACTATACCCTCAGCTTACTCTAGTCTGCAGATGTGAAGAAATTTAAACAGAATGTGTATCTGTGTATATGTGCCCACCTGTATGTGTCTGGTTTAGTTTTATTTAAACGGTCAAACTGCGTCATGTGTGCCCAGGCCCAGAGCTACTTTGCTGGGCATGACTGTGTGACCTCTTGGGCCTGGAAGTCTGGTTGTAGTATGATTTTAAAGGGTCAAATGGTCTCCATTGTGTGTCCAGGTTTAAGGCTACTTTGCTGGGCATGTGATTTGGACCCATCGGGTACGGAAGCCTTTCCGTCACGTGCTCGTTTTCCACGCCTTCAGCGCAGGTAGCCTGCGAATTTAAAACCGACGTGCATTTTATTCTTTTCCCCTTTTATCCTTTCATATCTCTCCGCTACCTTGGAGAAGAGAGACGCACGCGGGTAAATAAAATGTAAATATCTGTACATATCTGTATAATATCTAAATAAAAGGAAGAAGTCTTTGTATAGTGTAGTCGTTTGATTATAAATAATCTCATAATAATTTTATCCTCATATTCTTATACATTTATACATGTTTATCTCTCTCTCTGTGTGTGTGTGTGTGTGTGTGTGTGTGTGTGTGTGTGTGTGGTTCTGTGTCACTAGTGGGGCCTGTGGCCCGATTGGAGTGTTTGCGGTGTGAGAAGGAGGAGTTGGAGAACAGTTTGTTGGAGCAGCTGAAGGAGTTGAGGTTGCAGAAGCAGAAGGAGCTGCAGGTTCTTCAGGAGATGCTGAAACACAAGCAGCAGGAGGAGACAGAGCTCCTGCAGAAACAGCAGGAGGAGGAGGAGCATAACAGGTCCATCAAGAGTAAGTACTATGGAAATGCAATAATACTAACATAACTAATAATGAATGTTAGCCTTTAGGCTCCAATAAAAGTGACACTAATATATGTATAGTACTATATATATTATATTTTATATATTCAGTAGTAATTATGTAGTATATACAATCTGTGTTATATCCAGCAGTAATGATACTTGCTCTGGCAGATATGAAAATGGCCTGTGAACAGGAGAAGAAATCTCTGGAGGAAGAACTTGAGAAGCTCAAACTGTCACTGCAGGTAGAGATCCCTTATAGTGTCAGTACACATCCACCAGTACCACCACCTCTCACTTATAACGTCAGTACACATTCAGTACACATTCCCACCTTTCCATTGTACTGGCTGTAGTGATGATTCGTGTCTGTGTTATACCAGCCCATAGAGGAGGACATTGAGTCTGAAAGTGGCGCTGGAGATGAAGAACCAGGAGATCAAAGATCAGCACGATCTTTTGGTCAAACTATATACTCTGTATGTATACTATATACTCTGTATGTAGTACCTGGTTTAACACTATATCCTCTGTATATATACTATATACTGTTTATGTAGTACCTGGTTTAACACTATACCCTCAGCTTACTCTAGTCTGCAGATGTGAAGAAATTAAACAGAATGTGTATCTGTGTATATGTGCGCACCTGTATGTTTCTGGTTGTAGTATTATTTAAAGGGTCAAACTGCGTGAAGTGTTCCCAGGCGCAGAGCTACTTTGATGGGCATGATTCTGTGACCTCTTGGGTCTTGAAATGTGGTGCTTTGAATGATTTAAAGAGTGAAACGGTCTGAAGTGTGCCCACGTTTAAAGCATCCTTGCTGGGCATGACTGTGTGACCTCTTGGGCCTGGAAGTCTGGTTGTAGTATGATTTTAAAGGGTCAAATGGTCTCCATTGTGTGTCCAGGTTTAAGGCTACTTTGCTGGGCATGTGATTTGGACCCATCGGGTACGGAAGCCTTTCCGTCACGTGCTCGTTTTCCACGCCTTCAGCGCAGGTAGCCTGCGAATTTAAAACCGACGTGCATTTTATTCTTTTCCCCTTTTATCCTTTCATATCTCTCCGCTACCTTGGAGAAGAGAGACGCACGCGGGTAAATAAAATGTAAATATCTGTAAATATCTGTATAATATGTAAATAAAAGGAAGAAGTGGTTGTGTAGTGTAGTCGTTTCATTATAAATAATCTCATAATAATTTTATCCACAAATTCTTATACATTTATACATGTTTATCTCTCTCTTTGTGTGTGTGTGTGTGTGTGTGTCTGTGTGTGTGTGTGTGTGTGTGGTTCTGTGTCACTATTGGGGCCTGTGGCCCGATTGGAGTGTTTGCGGTGTGAGAAGGAGGAGTTGGAGAACAGTTTGTTGGAGCAGCTGAAGGAGTTGAGGTTGCAGAAGCAGAAGGAGCTGCAGGTTCTTCAGGAGATGCTGAAACACAAGCAGCAGGAGGAGACAGAGCTCCTGCAGAAACTGCAGGAGGAGGAGGAGCATAACAGGTCCCTCAAGGGTAAGTACTATGGAAATGCAATAATACTAACATAACTAATAATGAATGTTAGCCTTTAGGCTCCAATAAAAGTGATACTAATATATGTATAGTACTATATATATTATATTTTATATATTCAGTAGTAATTATGTAGTATATACAATCTGTGTTATATCCAGCAGTAATGATACTTGCTCTGGCAGATATGAAAATGGCCTGTGAACAGGAGAAGAAATCTCTGGAGGAAGAACTTGAGAAGCTGAGACTGTCACTGCAGGTAGAGATCCCTTCCACCAGTAGCTCCACCTTTCACTTATAACGTCAGTACACATTCAGTACACATTCCCACCTTTCCATTGTACTCGCTGTAGTGATGATTCGTGTGTGTGTTATACCAGCCCATAGAGGAGGACATTATGAGTCTGAAAGTGGCGCTGGAGATGAAGAACCAGGAGATCAAAGATCAGCACGATCTTTTGGTCAAACTATATACTCTGTATGTATACTATATACTCTGTATGTAGTACCTGGTTTAACACTATATCCTCTGTATATATACTATATACTGTTTATGTAGCACCTGGTTTAACACTATACCCTCAGCTTACTCTAGTCTGCAGATGTGAAGAAATTAAACAGAATGTGTATCTGTGTATATGTGCGCACCTGTATGTGTCTGGTTGTAGTATTATTTAAAGGGTCAAACTCCGTAAAGTGTGCCCAGGCCCAGAGCTACTTTGATGGGCATGATTCTGTGACCTCTTGGGCCTTGAAATGTGGTGCATTGAATGATTTAAAGAGTGAAACGGTCTGAAGTGTGCCCACGTTTAAAGCAACCTTGCTGGGCATGACTGTGTGACCTCTTGGGCCAGGAAGTCTGTTTCTAGTTTTATTTAAACGGTCAAACTGCGTGAAGTGTGCCCAGGCCCAGAGCTACTTTGCTGGGCATGACTGTGTGACCTCTTGGGCCTGGAAGTCTGGTTGTAGTATGATTTTAAAGGGTCAAATGGTCTCCATTGTGTGTCCAGGTTTAAGGCTACTTTGCTGGGCATGTGATTTGGACCCATCGGGTACGGAAGCCTTTCCGTCACGTGCTCGTTTTCCACGCCTTCAGCGCAGGTAGCCTGGGAATTTAAAACCGACGTGCATTTTATTCTTTTCCTCTTTTATCCTTTCATATCTCTCCGCTACCTTGGAGAAGAGAGACGCATGCGGGTAAATAAAATGTAAATATCTGTAAATATCTGTATAATATGTAAATAAAAGGAAGAAGTGGTTGTGTAGTGTAGTCGTTTGATTATGAATAATCTCATAATAATTTTATCCACAAATTCTTATACATTTATACATGTTTATCTCTCTCTTTGTGTGTGTGTGTGTGTGTGTGTGTGTGTGTTTGTGTGTGTGTGTGTGGTTCTGTGTCACTAGTGGGGCCTGTGGCCCGATTGGAGTGTTTGCGGTGTGAGAAGGAGGAGTTGGAGAACAGTTTGTTGGAGCAGCTGAAGGAGTTGAGGGTGCAGAAGCAGAAGGAGCTGCAGGTTCTTCAGGAGATGCTGAAACACAAGCAGCAGGAGGAGACAGAGCTCCTGCAGAAACAGCAGGAGGAGGAGGAGCATAACAGGTCCATCAAGAGTAAGTACTATGGAAATGCAATAATACTAACATAATAATGAATGCTAGCCATTAGGCTCCAATAAAAGTGATACTAATATATGTATAGTACTATATATATTATATTTTATATATTCAGTAGTAATTATGTAGTATATACAATCTATGTTATATCCAGCAGTAATGATACTTGCTCTGGCAGATATGAAAATGGCCTGTGAACAGGAGAAGAAATCTCTGGAGGAAGAACTTGAGAAGCTCAGACTGTCACTGCAGGTAGAGATCCCTTATAGTGTCAGTACACATCCACCAGTACCTCCACCTTTCACTTATAACGTCAGTACACATTCAGTACACATTCCCACCTTTCCATTGTACTGGCTGTAGTGATGATTCGTGTGTGTGGGTTATACCAGCCCATAGAGGAGGACATTATGAGTCTGAAAGTGGCGCTGGAGATGAAGAACCAGGAGATCAAAGATCAGCACGATCTTTTGGTCAAACTATATACTCTGTATGTATACTATATACTCTGTATGTAGTACCTGGTTTAACACTATATCCTCTGTATATATACTATATACTGTTTATGTAGTTCCTGGTTTAACACTATACCCTCAGCTTACTCTAGTCTGCAGATGTGAAGAAATTTAAACAGAATGTGTATCTGTGTATATGTGCGCACCTGTATGTGTCTGGTTGTAGTATTATTTAAAGGGTCAAATGGTCTCCATTGTGTGTCCAGGTTTAAGGCTACTTTGCTGGGCATGTGATTTGGACCCATCGGGTACGGAAGCCTTTCCGTCACGTGCTCGTTTTCCACGCCTTCAGCGCAGGTAGCCTGCGAATTTAAAACCGACGTGCATTTTATTCTTTTCCCCTTTTATCCTTTCATATCTCTCCGCTACCTTGGAGAAGAGAGACGCACGCGGGTAAATAAAATGTAAATATCTGTAAATATCTGTATAATATGTAAATAAAAGGAAGAAGTGGTTGTGTAGTGTAGTCGTTTCATTATAAATAATCTCATAATAATTTTATCCACAAATTCTTATACATTTATACATGTTTATCTCTCTCTTTGTGTGTGTGTGTGTGTGTGTGTGTCTGTGTGTGTGTGTGTGTGTGGTTCTGTGTCACTATTGGGGCCTGTGGCCCGATTGGAGTGTTTGCGGTGTGAGAAGGAGGAGTTGGAGAACAGTTTGTTGGAGCAGCTGAAGGAGTTGAGGTTGCAGAAGCAGAAGGAGCTGCAGGTTCTTCAGGAGATGCTGAAACACAAGCAGCAGGAGGAGACAGAGCTCCTGCAGAAACTGCAGGAGGAGGAGGAGCATAACAGGTCCCTCAAGGGTAAGTACTATGGAAATGCAATAATACTAACATAACTAATAATGAATGTTAGCCTTTAGGCTCCAATAAAAGTGATACTAATATATGTATAGTACTATATATATTATATTTTATATATTCAGTAGTAATTATGTAGTATATACAATCTGTGTTATATCCAGCAGTAATGATACTTGCTCTGGCAGATATGAAAATGGCCTGTGAACAGGAGAAGAAATCTCTGGAGGAAGAACTTGAGAAGCTGAGACTGTCACTGCAGGTAGAGATCCCTTCCACCAGTAGCTCCACCTTTCACTTATAACGTCAGTACACATTCAGTACACATTCCCACCTTTCCATTGTACTCGCTGTAGTGATGATTCGTGTGTGTGTTATACCAGCCCATAGAGGAGGACATTATGAGTCTGAAAGTGGCGCTGGAGATGAAGAACCAGGAGATCAAAGATCAGCACGATCTTTTGGTCAAACTATATACTCTGTATGTATACTATATACTCTGTATGTAGTACCTGGTTTAACACTATATCCTCTGTATATATACTATATACTGTTTATGTAGCACCTGGTTTAACACTATACCCTCAGCTTACTCTAGTCTGCAGATGTGAAGAAATTAAACAGAATGTGTATCTGTGTATATGTGCGCACCTGTATGTTTCTGGTTGTAGTATTATTTAAAGGGTCAAACTCCGTAAAGTGTGCCCAGGCCCAGAGCTACTTTGATGGGCATGATTCTGTGACCTCTTGGGCCTTGAAATGTGGTGCATTGAATGATTTAAAGAGTGAAACGGTCTGAAGTGTGCCCACGTTTAAAGCAACCTTGCTGGGCATGACTGTGTGACCTCTTGGGCCAGGAAGTCTGTTTCTAGTTTTATTTAAACGGTCAAACTGCGTGAAGTGTGCCCAGGCCCAGAGCTACTTTG
This sequence comes from Electrophorus electricus, assembly GCF_041902795.1. Lineage (NCBI taxonomy): Eukaryota > Metazoa > Chordata > Actinopteri > Gymnotiformes > Gymnotidae > Electrophorus > Electrophorus electricus. Next base: position 758,136 of record NW_027658746.1, on the reverse strand, counting down.
CTGGGCATGACTGTGTGACCTCTTGGGCCTGGAAGTCTGGTTGTAGTATGATTTTAAAGGGTCAAATGGTCTCCATTGTGTGTCCAGGTTTAAGGCTACTTTGCTGGGCATGTGATTTGGACCCATCGGGTACGGAAGCCTTTCCGTCACGTGCTCGTTTTCCACGCCTTCAGCACAGGTAGCCTGCGAATTTAAAACCGACGTGCATTTTATTCTTTTCCCCTTTTATCCTTTCATATCTCTCCGCTACCTTGGAGAAGAGAGACGCACGCGGGTAAATAAAATGTAAATATCTGTACATATCTGTATAATATCTAAATAAAAGGAAGAAGTGGTTGTATAGTGTAGTCGTTTGATTATAAATAATCTCATAATAATTTTATCCTCAAATTCTTATACATTTATACATGTTTATCTCTCTCTTTCTGTGTGTGTGTGTGTGTGTGTGTGTGTGTGGTTCTGTGTCACTAGTGGGGCCTGTGGCCCGATTGGAGTGTTTGCGGTGTGAGAAGGAGGAGTTGGAGAACAGTTTGTTGGAGCAGCTGAAGGAGTTGAGGTTGCAGAAGGAGCTGCAGGTTCTTCAGGAGATGCTGAAACACAAGCAGCAGGAGGAGACAGAGCTCCTGCAGAAACAGCAGGAGGAGGAGGAGCATAACAGGTCCATCAAGAGTAAGTACTATGGAAATGCAATAATACTAACATAACTAATAATGAATGTTAGCCTTTAGGCTCCAATAAAAGTGACACTAATATATGTATAGTACTATATATATTATATTTTATATATTCAGTAGTAATTATGTAGTATATACAATCTGTGTTATATCCAGCAGTAATGATACTTGCTCTGGCAGATATGAAAATGGCCTGTGAACAGGAGAAGAAATCTCTGGAGGAAGAACTTGAGAAGCTCAGACTGTCACTGCAGGTAGAGATCCCTTATAGTGTCAGTACACATCCACCAGTAGCTCCACCTTTCACTTATAACGTCAGTACACATTCAGTACACATTCCCACCTTTCCATTGTACTGGCTGTAGTGATGATTCGTGTGTGTTTTGTACCAGCCCATAGAGGAGGACATTATGAGTCTGAAAGTAGCGCTGGAGATGAAGAACCAGGAGATCAAAGATCAGCACGATCTTTTGGTCAAACTATATACTCTGTATGTATACTATATACTCTGTATGTAGTACCTGGTTTAACACTATATCCTCTGTATATATACTATATACTGTTTATGTAGTACCTGGTTTAACACTATACCCTCAGCTTACTCTAGTCTGCAGATGTGAAGAAATTAAACAGAATGTGTATCTGTGTATATGTGCCCACCTGTATGTGTCTGGTTGTAGTATTATTTAAAGGGTCAAACTGCGTGAAGTGTGCCCAGGCCCAGAGCTACTTTGCTGGGAATGACTATGTGACCTCTTGGGCCTGGAAGTCTGGTTGTAGTATGATTTTAAAGGGTCAAATGGTCTCCATTGTGTGTCCAGGTTTAAGGCTACTTTGCTGGGCATGTGATTTGGACCCATCGGGTACGGAAGCCTTTCCGTCACGTGCTCGTTTTCCACGCCTTCAGCGCAGGTAGCCTGCGAATTTAAAACCGACGTGCATTTTATTCTTTTCCCCTTTTATCCTTTAATATCTCTCTGCTACCTTGGAGAAGAGAGACGCACGCGGGTAAATAAAATGTAAATATCTCTAAATGTCTGTATAATATGTAAATAAAAGGAAGATGTGGTTGTATAGTGTAGTCGTTTGATTATAAATAATCTCATAGTAATTTTATCCACAAATTCTTATACATTTATACATGTTTATCTCTCTCTGTGTGTGTGTGTGTGTGTCTGTGTGTGTGTGTGTGTGGTTCTGTGTCACTAGTGGGGCCTGTGGCCCGATTGGAGTGTTTGCAGTGTGAGAAGGAGGAGTTGGAGAACAATTTGTTGGAGCAGCTGAAGGAGTTGAGGTTGCAGAAGCAGAAAGAGCTGCAGGTTCTTCAGGAGATGCTGAAACACAAGCAGCAAGAGGAGACAGAGCTCCTGCAGAAACAGCAGGAGGAGGAGGAGCATAACAGGTCCATCAAGAGTAAGTACTATGGAAATGCAATAATACTAACATAACTAATATTGAATGTTAGCCTTTAGGCTCCAATAAAAGTGACACTAATATATGTATAGTACTATATATATTATATTTTATATATTCAGTAGTAATTATGTAGTATATACAATCTGTGTTATATCCAGCAGTAATGATACTTGCTCTGGCAGATATGAAAATGGCCTGTGAACAGGAGAAGAAATCTCTGGAGGAAGAACTTGAGAAGCTCAGACTGTCACTGCAGGTAGAGATCCCTTATAGTGTCAGTACACATCCACCAGTAGCTCCACCTTTCACTTATAACGTCAGTACACATTCAGTACACATTCCCACCTTTCCATTGTACTGGCTGTAGTGATGATTCGTGTGTGTTTTATACCAGCCCATAGAGGAGGACATTATGAGTCTGAAAGTAGCGCTGGAGATGAAGAACCAGGAGATCAAAGATCAGCACGATCTTTTGGTCAAACTATATACTCTGTATGTATACTATATACTCTGTATGTAGTACCTGGTTTAACACTATATCCTCTGTATATATACTATATACTGTTTATGTAGTACCTGGTTTAACACTATACCCTCAGCTTACTCTAGTCTGCAGATGTGAAGAAATTAAACAGAATGTGTATCTGTGTATATGTGCCCACCTGTATGTGTCTGGTTTAGTTTTATTTAAACGGTCAAACTGCGTGAAGTGTGCCCAGGCCCAGAGCTACTTTGCTGGGCATGACTGTGTGACCTCTTGGGCCTGGAAGTCTGGTTGTAGTATGATTTTAAAGGGTCAAATGGTCTCCATTGTGTGTCCAGGTTTAAGGCTACTTTGCTGGGCATGTGATTTGGACCCATCGGGTACGGAAGCCTTTCCGTCACGTGCTCGTTTTCCACGCCTTCAGCACAGGTAGCCTGCGAATTTAAAACCGACGTGCATTTTATTCTTTTCCCCTTTTATCCTTTCATATCTCTCCGCTACCTTGGAGAAGAGAGACGCACGCGGGTAAATAAAATGTAAATATCTGTACATATCTGTATAATATCTAAATAAAAGGAAGAAGTGGTTGTATAGTGTAGTCGTTTGATTATAAATAATCTCATAATAATTTTATCCTCAAATTCTTATACATTTATACATGTTTATCTCTCTCTTTCTGTGTGTGTGTGTGTGTGTGTGTGTGTGTGTGTGTGTGTGTGTGTGTGGTTCTGTGTCACTAGTGGGGCCTGTGGCCCGATTGGAGTGTTTGCGGTGTGAGAAGGAGGAGTTGGAGAACAGTTTGTTGGAGCAGCTGAAGGAGTTGAGGTTGCAGAAGGAGCTGCAGGTTCTTCAGGAGATGCTGAAACACAAGCAGCAGGAGGAGACAGAGCTCCTGCAGAAACAGCAGGAGGAGGAGGAGCATAACAGGTCCATCAAGAGTAAGTACTATGGAAATGCAATAATACTAACATAACTAATAATGAATGTTAGCCTTTAGGCTCCAATAAAAGTGACACTAATATATGTATAGTACTATATATATTATATTTTATATATTCAGTAGTAATTATGTAGTATATACAATCTGTGTTATATCCAGCAGTAATGATACTTGCTCTGGCAGATATGAAAATGGCCTGTGAACAGGAGAAGAAATCTCTGGAGGAAGAACTTGAGAAGCTCAGACTGTCACTGCAGGTAGAGATCCCTTATAGTGTCAGTACACATCCACCAGTAGCTCCACCTTTCACTTATAACGTCAGTACACATTCAGTACACATTCCCACCTTTCCATTGTACTGGCTGTAGTGATGATTCGTGTGTGTTTTGTACCAGCCCATAGAGGAGGACATTATGAGTCTGAAAGTAGCGCTGGAGATGAAGAACCAGGAGATCAAAGATCAGCACGATCTTTTGGTCAAACTATATACTCTGTATGTATACTATATACTCTGTATGTAGTACCTGGTTTAACACTATATCCTCTGTATATATACTATATACTGTTTATGTAGTACCTGGTTTAACACTATACCCTCAGCTTACTCTAGTCTGCAGATGTGAAGAAATTAAACAGAATGTGTATCTGTGTATATGTGCCCACCTGTATGTGTCTGGTTGTAGTATTATTTAAAGGGTCAAACTGCGTGAAGTGTGCCCAGGCCCAGAGCTACTTTGCTGGGAATGACTATGTGACCTCTTGGGCCTGGAAGTCTGGTTGTAGTATGATTTTAAAGGGTCAAATGGTCTCCATTGTGTGTCCAGGTTTAAGGCTACTTTGCTGGGCATGTGATTTGGACCCATCGGGTACGGAAGCCTTTCCGTCACGTGCTCGTTTTCCACGCCTTCAGCGCAGGTAGCCTGCGAATTTAAAACCGACGTGCATTTTATTCTTTTCCCCTTTTATCCTTTAATATCTCTCTGCTACCTTGGAGAAGAGAGACGCACGCGGGTAAATAAAATGTAAATATCTCTAAATGTCTGTATAATATGTAAATAAAAGGAAGATGTGGTTGTATAGTGTAGTCGTTTGATTATAAATAATCTCATAGTAATTTTATCCACAAATTCTTATACATTTATACATGTTTATCTCTCTCTGTGTGTGTGTGTGTGTGTCTGTGTGTGTGTGTGTGTGGTTCTGTGTCACTAGTGGGGCCTGTGGCCCGATTGGAGTGTTTGCAGTGTGAGAAGGAGGAGTTGGAGAACAATTTGTTGGAGCAGCTGAAGGAGTTGAGGTTGCAGAAGCAGAAAGAGCTGCAGGTTCTTCAGGAGATGCTGAAACACAAGCAGCAAGAGGAGACAGAGCTCCTGCAGAAACAGCAGGAGGAGGAGGAGCATAACAGGTCCATCAAGAGTAAGTACTATGGAAATGCAATAATACTAACATAACTAATAATGAATGTTAGCCTTTAGGCTCCAATAAAAGTGACACTAATATATGTATAGTACTATATATATTATATTTTATATATTCAGTAGTAATTATGTAGTATATACAATCTGTGTTATATCCAGCAGTAATGATACTTGCTCTGGCAGATATGAAAATGGCCTGTGAACAGGAGAAGAAATCTCTGGAGGAAGAACTTGAGAAGCTCAGACTGTCACTGCAGGTAGAGATCCCTTATAGTGTCAGTACACATCCACCAGTAGCTCCACCTTTCACTTATAACGTCAGTACACATTCAGTACACATTCCCACCTTTCCATTGTACTGGCTGTAGTGATGATTCGTGTGTGTTTTATACCAGCCCATAGAGGAGGACATTATGAGTCTGAAAGTAGCGCTGGAGATGAAGAACCAGGAGATCAAAGATCAGCACGATCTTTTGGTCAAACTATATACTCTGTATGTATACTATATACTCTGTATGTAGTACCTGGTTTAACACTATATCCTCTGTATATATACTATATACTGTTTATGTAGTACCTGGTTTAACACTATACCCTCAGCTTACTCTAGTCTGCAGATGTGAAGAAATTAAACAGAATGTGTATCTGTGTATATGTGCCCACCTGTATGTGTCTGGTTTAGTTTTATTTAAACGGTCAAACTGCGTCATGTGTGCCCAGGCCCAGAGCTACTTTGCTGGGCATGACTGTGTGACCTCTTGGGCCTGGAAGTCTGGTTGTAGTATGATTTTAAAGGGTCAAATGGTCTCCATTGTGTGTCCAGGTTTAAGGCTACTTTGCTGGGCATGTGATTTGGACCCATCGGGTACGGAAGCCTTTCCGTCACGTGCTCGTTTTCCACGCCTTCAGCGCAGGTAGCCTGCGAATTTAAAACCGACGTGCATTTTATTCTTTTCCCCTTTTATCCTTTCATATCTCTCCGCTACCTTGGAGAAGAGAGACGCACGCGGGTAAATAAAATGTAAATATCTGTACATATCTGTATAATATCTAAATAAAAGGAAGAAGTGGTTGTATAGTGTAGTCGTTTGATTATAAATAATCTCATAATAATTTTATCTTCATATTCTTATACATTTATACATGTTTATCTCTCTCTCTGTGTGTGTGTGTGTGTGTGTGTGTGTGTGTGTGTGTGTGTGGTTCTGTGTCACTAGTGGGGCCTGTGGCCCGATTGGAGTGTTTGCGGTGTGAGAAGGAGGAGTTGGAGAACAGTTTGTTGGAGCAGCTGAAGGAGTTGAGGTTGCAGAAGCAGAAGGAGCTGCAGGTTCTTCAGGAGATGCTGAAACACAAGCAGCAGGAGGAGACAGAGCTCCTGCAGAAACAGCAGGAGGAGGAGGAGCATAACAGGTCCATCAAGAGTAAGTACTATGGAAATGCAATAATACTAACATAACTAATAATGAATGTTAGCCTTTAGGCTCCAATAAAAGTGACACTAATATATGTATAGTACTATATATATTATATTTTATATATTCAGTAGTAATTATGTAGTATATACAATCTGTGTTATATCCAGCAGTAATGATACTTGCTCTGGCAGATATGAAAATGGCCTGTGAACAGGAGAAGAAATCTCTGGAGGAAGAACTTGAGAAGCTCAAACTGTCACTGCAGGTAGAGATCCCTTATAGTGTCAGTACACATCCACCAGTACCACCACCTCTCACTTATAACGTCAGTACACATTCAGTACACATTCCCACCTTTCCATTGTACTGGCTGTAGTGATGATTTGTGTGTGTGGGTTATACCAGCCCATAGAGGAGGACATTGAGTCTGAAAGTGGCGCTGGAGATGAAGAACCAGGAGATCAAAGATCAGCACGATCTTTTGGTCAAACTATATACTCTGTATGTATACTATATACTCTGTATGTAGTACCTGGTTTAAAACTATATCCTCTGTATATATACTATATACTGTTTATGTAGTACCTGGTTTAACACTATACCCTCAGCTTACTCTAGTCTGCAGATGTGAAGAAATTAAACAGAATGTGTATCTGTGTATATGTGCGCACCTGTATGTTTCTGGTTGTAGTATTATTTAAAGGGTCAAACTGCGTGAAGTGTTCCCAGGCGCAGAGCTACTTTGATGGGCATGATTCTGTGACCTCTTGGGTCTTGAAATGTGGTGCTTTGAATGATTTAAAGAGTGAAACGGTCTGAAGTGTGCCCACGTTTAAAGCATCCTTGCTGGGCATGACTGTGTGACCTCTTGGGCCTGGAAGTCTGGTTGTAGTATGATTTTAAAGGGTCAAATGGTCTCCATTGTGTGTCCAGGTTTAAGGCTACTTTGCTGGGCATGTGATTTGGACCCATCGGGTACGGAAGCCTTTCCGTCACGTGCTCGTTTTCCACGCCTTCAGCGCAGGTAGCCTGGGAATTTAAAACCGACGTGCATTTTATTCTTTTCCCCTTTTATCCTTTCATATCTCTCCGCTACCTTGGAGAAGAGAGACGCATGCGGGTAAATAAAATGTAAATATCTGTAAATATCTGTATAATATGTAAATAAAAGGAAGAAGTGGTTGTGTAGTGTAGTCGTTTGATTATGAATAATCTCATAATAATTTTATCCACAAATTCTTATACATTTATACATGTTTATCTCTCTCTTTGTGTGTGTGTGTGTGTGTGTGTGTGTGTTTGTGTGTGTGTGTGTGGTTCTGTGTCACTAGTGGGGCCTGTGGCCCGATTGGAGTGTTTGCGGTGTGAGAAGGAGGAGTTGGAGAACAGTTTGTTGGAGCAGCTGAAGGAGTTGAGGTTGCAGAAGCAGAAGGAGCTGCAGGTTCTTCAGGAGATGCTGAAACACAAGCAGCAGGAGGAGACAGAGCTCCTGCAGAAACAGCAGGAGGAGGAGGAGCATAACAGGTCCATCAAGAGTAAGTACTATGGAAATGCAATAATACTAACATAATAATGAATGCTAGCCATTAGGCTCCAATAAAAGTGATACTAATATATGTATAGTACTATATATATTATATTTTATATATTCAGTAGTAATTATGTAGTATATACAATCTATGTTATATCCAGCAGTAATGATACTTGCTCTGGCAGATATGAAAATGGCCTGTGAACAGGAGAAGAAATCTCTGGAGGAAGAACTTGAGAAGCTCAGACTGTCACTGTAGGTAGAGATCCCTTATAGTGTCAGTACACATCCACCAGTACCTCCACCTTTCACTTATAACGTCAGTACACATTCAGTACACATTCCCACCTTTCCATTGTACTGGCTGTAGTGATGATTCGTGTGTGTGGGTTATACCAGCCCATAGAGGAGGACATTATGAGTCTGAAAGTGGCGCTGGAGATGAAGAACCAGGAGATCAAAGATCAGCACGATCTTTTGGTCAAACTATATACTCTGTATGTATACTATATACTCTGTATGTAGTACCTGGTTTAACACTATATCCTCTGTATATATACTATATACTGTTTATGTAGTTCCTGGTTTAACACTATACCCTCAGCTTACTCTAGTCTGCAGATGTGAAGAAATTTAAACAGAATGTGTATCTGTGTATATGTGCGCACCTGTATTTACTGGCTGTAGTGATGATTCGTGTCTGTGTTATACCAGCCCATAGAGGAGGACATTGAGTCTGAAAGTGGCGCTGGAGATGAAGAACCAGGAGATCAAAGATCAGCACGATCTTTTGGTCAAACTATATACTCTGTATGTATACTATATCGAACCCACGGTTTTCACGCTTCGATTTTTTTAAATGTGGTGAGCTGCGGAGAAAAGACGCGCGTCGGACGTCATTGCGGCTTAATATCTCTTGTCTCCTTGGGAGTAGGAAGTCTGTTCATGGCTCTTTGGAAAGGGATGCATCTCCCCTGTAATCGCCTTCGAGCGGCACGCGGATCGAACCCACTGTTTTCACGCTACGATTTTTTATATGTGGTGCGCGGCGGAGAAAATGCGCGCGTCGGACGTCATTGCGGCTTAATATCTCTTGTGTCCTTGGGAGTAGAAAGTATGTTCATGGCTCTTTGGAGAGGGTTGCATCTCCCCTGTAATCGCCTTCGAGCGGCACGCGGATCGGAACCATCGTTATCACGCTACGATTTTTTAATGCCGCCAGGGACGGGCCGAAAGCGTGGCAGGTGGCGTTCGTTAGGGACAGTCATGGAGGTGATGGGCACCGAGCTGCAGGCCGTTTGGACCTGGCCCAGCCTAGATGTGAGTATTCAAAGTCAGCACGTTTGTTTCAAAGTTCTCCACCAATTCGTTGTAATTGCGTGTGTGTGCGTGAACACCAGGTTTGTGGAGGAGTTCGTCCCTGGACGGTACAAGGGGAGACAGTGTGTGGCCTGGCTGCGTGAGGTTGCAGTTTGCTGGGCATGAGAGATTGGCATGTGGTGCCCTGGAGGTGTGGTTGTTCCAGGACGGGCAAGGTGGCGTAGTGTGGCTGGGTGACGGTGCGCTTCACTGGGGATGTGGTTGTGAGTTGCAGGCCCATTCCTTTGAATGACAGAAAGGATCTGATTTGTTTCCAGGTTTAAACGTACTTTGCTGGGTATGACTGTGACCTCTTGGGCCAGGAAGTCTGTTTCTAGTTTTATTTAAACGGTCAAACTGCGTGAAGTGTGCCCAGGCCCAGAGCTACTTTGCTGGGCATGACTGTGTGACCTCTTGGGCCTGGAAGTCTGGTTGTAGTATGATTTTAAAGGGTCAAATGGTCTCCATTGTGTGTCCAGGTTTAAGGCTACTTTGCTGGGCATGTGATTTGGACCCATCGGGTACGGAAGCCTTTCCGTCACGTGCTCGTTTTCCACGCCTTCAGCGCAGGTAGCCTGCGAATTTAAAACCGACGTGCATTTTATTCTTTTCCCCTTTTATCCTTTCATATCTCTCCGCTACCTTGGAGAAGAGAGACGCACGCGGGTAAATAAAATGTAAATATCTGTACATATCTGTATAATATCTAAATAAAAGGAAGAAGTGGTTGTATAGTGTAGTCGTTTGATTATAAATAATCTCATAATAATTTTATCCTCATATTCTTATACATTTATACATGTTTATCTCTCTCTCTGTGTGTGTGTGTGTGTGTGTGTGTGTGTGTGTGTGTGTGTGTGGTTCTGTGTCACTAGTGGGGCCTGTGGCCCGATTGGAGTGTTTGGGGTGTGAGAAGGAGGAGTTTGAGAACAGTTTGTTGGAGCAGCTGAAGGAGTTGAGGTTGCAGAAGCAGAAGGAGCTGCAGGTTCTTCAGGAGATGCTGAAACACAAGCAGCAGGAGGAGACAGAGCTCCTGCAGAAACAGCAGGAGGAGGAGGAGCATAACAGGTCCATCAAGAGTAAGTACTATGGAAATGCAATAATACTAACATAACTAATAATGAATGTTAGCCTTTAGGCTCCAATAAAAGTGACACTAATATATGTATAGTACTATATATATTATATTTTATATATTCAGTAGTAATTATGTAGTATATACAATCTGTGTTATATCCAGCAGTAATGATACTTGCTCTGGCAGATATGAAAATGGCCTGTGAACAAGAGAAGAAATCTCTGGAGGAAGAACTTGAGAAGCTCAAATTGTCACTGCAGGTAGAGATCCCTTATAGTGTCAGTACACATCCACCAGTACCACCACCTCTCACTTATAACGTCAGTACACATTCAGTACACATTCCCACCTTTCCATTGTACTGGCTGTAGTGATGATTCGTGTGTGTTTTGTACCAGCCCATAGAGGAGGACATTATGAGTCTGAAAGTAGCGCTGGAGATGAAGAACCAGGAGATCAAAGATCAGCACGATCTTTTGGTCAAACTATATACTCTGTATGTATACTATATACTCTGTATGTAGTACCTGGTTTAACACTATATCCTCTGTATATATACTATATACTGTTTATGTAGTACCTGGTTTAACACTATACCCTCAGCTTACTCTAGTCTGCAGATGTGAAGAAATTAAACAGAATGTGTATCTGTGTATATGTGCGCACCTGTATGCGTCTGGTTGTAGTATTATTTAAAGGGTCAAACTGCGTGAAGTGTGCCCAGGCCCAGAGCTACTTTGATGGGCATGATTCTGTGACCTCTTGGGCCTTGAAATGTGGTGCTTTGAATGATTTAAAGAGTGAAACGGTCTGAAGTGTGCCCACGTTTAAAGTAACCTTGCTGGGCATGACTGTGTGACCTCTTGTGCCTGGAAGTCTGGTTGTAGTATTATTTAAACGGTCAAACTGCGTGAAGTGTGCCCAGGCCCAGAGCTACTTTGCTGGGCATGACTGTGTGACCTCTTGGGCCTGGAAGTCTGGTTGTAGAATGATTTTAAAGGGTCAAATGGTCTCCATTGTGTGTCCAGGTTTAAGGCTACTTTGCTGGGCATGTGATTTGGACCCATCGGGTACGGAAGCCTTTCCGTCATGTGCTCGTTTTCCACGCCTTCAGCGCAGGTAGCCTGCGAATTTAAAACCGACGTGCATTTTATTCTTTTCCCCTTTTATCCCTTCATATCTCTCCGCTACCTTGGAGAAGAGAGACGCACGCGGGTAAATAAAATGTAAATATCTGTATAATATGTAAATAAAAGGAAGAAGTGGTTGTGTAGTGTAGTCGTTTGATTATAAATAATCTCATAATAATTTTATCCACAAATACTTATACATTTATACATGTTTATCTCTCTCTGTGTGTGTGTGTGTGTGTGTGTGTGTGTGGTTCTGTGTCACTAGTGGGGCCTGTGGCCCGATTGGATTGTTTGCAGTGTGAGAAGGAGGAGTTGGAGAACAATTTGTTGGAGCAGCTGAAGGAGTTGAGGTTGCAGAAGCAGAAGGAGCTGCAGGTTCTTCAGGAGATGCTGAAACACAAGCAGCAGGAGGAGACAGAGCTCCTGCAGAAACAGCAGGAGGAGGAGGAGCATAACAGGTCCATCAAGAGTAAGTACTATGGAAATGCAATAATACTAACATAATAATGAATGTTAGCCTTTAGGCTCCAATAAAAGTGATACTAATATATGTATAGTACTCTATTTATATTATATTTTATATATTCAGTAGTAATTATGTAGTATATACAATCTGTGTTATATCCAGCAGTAATGATACTTGTTCTGGCAGATATGAAAATGGCCTGTGAACAGGAGAAGAAATCTCTGGAGGAAGAACTTGAGAAGCTCAGACTGTCACTGCAGGTAGAGATCCCTTATAGTGTCAGTACACATCCACCAGTACCTCCACCTTTCACTTATAACGTCAGTACACATTCAGTACACATTCCCACCTTTCCATTGTACTGGCTGTAGTGATGATTCGTGTGCGTGGGTTATACCAGCCCATAGAGGAGGACATTATGAGTCTGAAAGTGGCGCTGGAGATGAAGAACCAGGAGATCAAAGATCAGCACGATCTTTTGGTCAAACTATATACTCTGTATGTATACTATATACTCTGTATGTAGTACCTGGTTTAACACTATATCCTCTGTATATATACTATATACTGTTTATGTAGTACCTGGTTTAACACTATACCCTCAGCTTACTCTAGTCTGCAGATGTGAAGAAATTAAACAGAATGTGTATCTGTGTATATGTGCGCACCTGTATGTGTCTGGTTGTAGTATTATTTAAAGGGTCAAATGGTCTCCATTGTGTGTCCAGGTTTAAGGCTACTTTGCTGGGCATGTGATTTGGACCCATCGGGTACGGAAGCCTTTCCGTCACGTGCTCGTTTTCCACGCCTTCAGCGCAGGTAGCCTGCGAATTTAAAACCGACGTGCATTTTATTCTTTTCCCCTTTTATCCTTTCATATCTCTCCGCTACCTTGGAGAAGAGAGACGCACGCGGGTAAATAAAATGTAAATATCTCTAAATATCTGTATAATATGTAAATAAAAGGAAGATGTGGTTGTGTAGTGTAGTCGTTTGATTATAAATAATCTCATAATAATTTTATCCACAAATTCTTATACATTTATACATGTTTATCTCTCTCTTTGTGTGTGTGTGTGTGTGTGTGTGTGTGTGTGTGTGTGTGTGGTTCTGTGTCACTAGTGGGGCCTGTGGCCCGATTGGAGTGTTTGCGGTGTGAGAATGAGGAATGAGGAGTTGGAGAACAGTTTGTTGGAGCAGCTGAAGGAGTTGAGGTTGCAGAAGCAGAAGGAGCTGCAGGTTCTTCAGGAGATGCTGAAACACAAGCAGCAGGAGGAGACAGAGCTCCTGCAGAAACAGCAGGAGGAGGAGGAGCATAACAGGTCCATCAAGAGTAAGTACTATGGAAATGCAATAATACTAACATAACTAATAATGAATGTTAGCCTTTAGGCTCCAATAAAAGTGATACTAATATATGTATAGTACTATATATATTATATTTTATATATTCAGTAGTAATTATGTAGTATATACAATCTGTGTTATATCCAGCAGTAATGATACATGCTCTGGCAGATATGAAAATGGCCTGTGAACAGGAGAAGAAATCTCTGGAGGAAGAACTTGAGAAGCTCAGACTGTCACTGCAGGTAGAGATCCCTTATAGTGTCAGTACACATCCACCAGTAGCTCCACCTTTCACTTATAACGTCAGTACACATTCAGTACACATTCCCACCTTTCCATTGTACTGGCTGAAGTGATGATTCGTGTGTGTGTCATACCAGCCCATAGAGGAGGACATTATGAGTCTGAAAGTGGCGCTGGAGATGAAGAACCAGGAGATCAAAGATCAGCACGATCTTTTGGTCAAACTATATAGTCTGTATGTAGTACCTGGTTTAACATTATATCCTCTGTATATATACTATATACTGTTTATGTAGTACCTGGTTTAACCCTATACCCTCAGCTTACTCTAGTCTGCAGATGTGAAGAAATTAAACAGAATGTGTATCTGTGTATATGTGCGCACCTGTATGTGTCTGGTTGTAGTATTATTTAAAGGGTCAAACTGCGTGAAGTGTGCCCAGACCCAGGCATGACTCTGTGACCTCTTGGGCCAGGAAGTCTGTTTCTAGTTTTATTTAAACGGTCAAACTGCGTGAAGTGTGCCCAGGCCCAGAGCTACTTTGCTGGGCATGACTGTGTGACCTCTTGGGCCTGGAAGTCTGGTTGTAGTATGATTTTAAAGGGTCAAATGGTCTCCATTGTGTGTCCAGGTTTAAGGCTACTTTGCTGGGCATGTGATTTGGACCCATCGGGTACGGAAGCCTTTCCGTCACGTGCTCGTTTTCCACGCCTTCAGCGCAAGTAGCCTGCGAATTTAAAACCGACGTGCATTTTATTCTTTTCACCTTTTATCCTTTCATATCTCTCCGCTACCTTGGAGAAGAGAGACGCACGCGGGTAAATAAAATGTAAATATCTGTAAATATCTGTATAATATGTAAATAAAAGGAAGAAGTGGTTGTGTAGTGTAGTCGTTTGATTATAAATAATCTCATAATAATTTTATCCACAAATTCTTATACATTTATACATTTTTATCTCTCTCTTTGTGTGTGTGTGTGTGTGTGTGTGTGTGTGTGTGTGTGTGTGTGTGTGTGTGTGTGTGTGGTTCTGTGTCACTAGTGGGGCCTGTGGCCCGATTGGAGTGTTTGCGGTGTGAGAAGGAGGAGTTGGAGAACAGTTTGTTGGAGCAGCTGAAGGAGTTGAGGTTGCAGAAGCAGAAGGAGCTGCAGGTTCTTCAGGAGATGCTGAAACACAAGCAGCAGGAGGAGACAGAGCTCCTGCAGAAACAGCAGGAGGAGGAGGAGCATAACAGGTCCATCAAGAGTAAGTACTATGGAAATGCAATAATACTAACATAACTAATAATGAATGCTAGCCTTTAGGCTCCAATAAAAGTGATACTAATATATGTATAGTACTATATATATTATATTTTATATATTCAGTAGTAATTATGTAGTATATACAATCTATGTTATATCCAGCAGTAATGATACTTGCTCTGGCAGATATGAAAATGGCCTGTGAACAGGAGAAGAAATCTCTGGAGGAAGAACTTGAGAAGCTCAGACTGTCACTGCAGGTAGAGATCCCTTATAGTGTCAGTACACATCCACCAGTACCTCCACCTTTCACTTATAACGTCAGTACACATTCAGTACACATTCCCACCTTTCCATTGTACTGGCTGTAGTGATGATTCGTGTGTGTGGGTTATACCAGCCCATAGAGGAGGACATTATGAGTCTGAAAGTGGCGCTGGAGATGAAGAACCAGGAGATCAAAGATCAGCACGATCTTTTGGTCAAGCTATATAGTCTGTATGTAGTACCTGGTTTAACATTATATCCTCTGTATATATACTATATACTGTTTATGTAGTACCTGGTTTAACACTATACCCTCAGCTTACTCTAGTCTGCAGATGTGAAGAAATTAAACAGAATGTGTATCTGTGTATATGTGCGCACCTGTATGTGTCTGGTTGTAGTATTATTTAAAGGGTCAAACTGCATGAAGTGTGCCCAGGCCCAGAGCTACTTTGATGGGCATGATTCTGTGACCTCTTGGGCCTTGAAATGTGGTGCTTTGAATGATTTAAAGAGTGAAACGGTCTGAAGTGTGCCCACGTTTAAAGCATCCTTGCTGGGCATGACTGTGTGACCTCTTGGGCCAGGAAGTCTGTTTCTACTTTTATTTAAACGGTCAAACTGCGTGAAGTGTGCCCATGCCCAGAGCTACTTTGCTGGGCATGACTGTGTGACCTCTTGGGCCTGGAAGTCTGGTTGTAGTATGATTTTAAAGGGTCAAATGGTCTCCATTGTGTGTCCAGGTTTAAGGCTACTTTGCTTGGCATGTGATTTGGACCCATCGGGTACGGAAGCCTTTCCGTCACGTGCTCATTTTCCACGCCTTCAGCGCAGGTAGCCTGCGAATTTAAAACCGACGTGCATTTTATTCTTTTCCCCTTTTATCCTTTCATATCTCTCCGCTACCTTGGAGAAGAGAGACGCACGCGGGTAAATAAAATGTAAATATCTGTAAATATCTGTATAATATGTAAATAAAAGGAAGAAGTGAATTATGTAGTATATACTATCTGTGTTATATCCAGCAGTAATGATACTTGCTCTGGCAGATATGAAAATGGCCTGTGAACAGGAGAAGAAATCTCTGGAGGAAGAACTTGAGAAGCACAGACTGTCACTGCAGGTAGAGATCCCTTATAGTGTCAGTACACATCCACCAGTACCTCCACCTTTCACTTATAACGTCAGTACACATTCAGTACACATTCCCACCTTTCCATTGTACTGGCTGTAGTGATGATTCGTGTGTGTGTTATACCAGCCCATAGAGGAGGACATTATGAGTCTGAAAGTGGCGCTGGAGATGAAGAACCAGGAGATCAAAGATCAGCACGATCTTTTGGTCAAACTATATACTCTGTATGTATACTATATACTCTGTATGTAGTACCTGGTTTAACACTATATCCTCTGTATATATACTATATACTGTTTATGTAGTACCTGGTTTAACACTATACCCTCAGCTTACTCTAGTCTGCAGATGTGAAGAAATTAAACAGAATGTGTATCTGTGTATATGTGCGCACCTGTATGTGTCTGGTTGTAGTATTATTTAAAGGGTCAAACTGCATGAAGTGTGCCCAGGCCCAGAGCTACTTTGCTGTGCATGACTGTGTGACCTCTAGGCCCTGGAAGTCTGGTGGTAGTAGTAGTATGATTTAAAGGCACAAAGTGATTGAAGTGTGCCCAGGCCCAGAGCTACTTTGCTGGGCATGACTGTGTGACCTCTTGGGCCAGGAAGTCTGTTTCTAGTTTTATTTAAACGGTCAAACTGCGTGAAGTGTGCCCAGGCCCAGAGCTACTTTGCTGGGCATGACTGTGTGACCTCTTGGGCCTGGAAGTCTGGTTGTAGAATGATTTTAAAGGGTCAAATGGTCTCCATTGTGTGTCCAGGTTTAAGGCTACTTTGCTGGGCATGTGATTTGGACCCATCGGGTACGGAAGCCTTTCCGTCATGTGCTCGTTTTCCACGCGTTCAGCGCAGGTAGCCTGCGAATTTAAAACCGACGTGCATTTTATTCTTTTCCCCTTTTATCCCTTCATATCTCTCCGCTACCTTGGAGAAGAGAGACGCACGCGGGTAAATAAAATGTAAATATCTGTATAATATGTAAATAAAAGGAAGAAGTGGTTGTGTAGTGTAGTCGTTTGATTATAAATAATCTCATAATAATTTTATCCACAAATACTTATACATTTATACATGTTTATCTCTCTCTGTGTGTGTGTGTGTGTGTGTGTGTGTGTGTGGTTCTGTGTCACTAGTGGGGCCTGTGGCCCGATTGGATTGTTTGCAGTGTGAGAAGGAGGAGTTGGAGAACAATTTGTTGGAGCAGCTGAAGGAGTTGAGGTTGCAGAAGCAGAAGGAGCTGCAGGTTCTTCAGGAGATGCTGAAACACAAGCAGCAGGAGGAGACAGAGCTCCTGCAGAAACAGCAGGAGGAGGAGGAGCATAACAGGTCCATCAAGAGTAAGTACTATGGAAATGCAATAATACTAACATAATAATGAATGTTAGCCTTTAGGCTCCAATAAAAGTGATACTAATATATGTATAGTACTCTATTTATATTATATTTTATATATTCAGTAGTAATTATGTAGTATATACAATCTGTGTTATATCCAGCAGTAATGATACTTGTTCTGGCAGATATGAAAATGGCCTGTGAACAGGAGAAGAAATCTCTGGAGGAAGAACTTGAGAAGCTCAGACTGTCACTGCAGGTAGAGATCCCTTATAGTGTCAGTACACATCCACCAGTACCTCCACCTTTCACTTATAACGTCAGTACACATTCAGTACACATTCCCACCTTTCCATTGTACTGGCTGTAGTGATGATTCGTGTGCGTGGGTTATACCAGCCCATAGAGGAGGACATTATGAGTCTGAAAGTGGCGCTGGAGATGAAGAACCAGGAGATCAAAGATCAGCACGATCTTTTGGTCAAACTATATACTCTGTATGTATACTATATACTCTGTATGTAGTACCTGGTTTAACACTATATCCTCTGTATATATACTATATACTGTTTATGTAGTACCTGGTTTAACACTATACCCTCAGCTTACTCTAGTCTGCAGATGTGAAGAAATTAAACAGAATGTGTATCTGTGTATATGTGCGCACCTGTATGTGTCTGGTTGTAGTATTATTTAAAGGGTCAAATGGTCTCCATTGTGTGTCCAGGTTTAAGGCTACTTTGCTGGGCATGTGATTTGGACCCATCGGGTACGGAAGCCTTTCCGTCACGTGCTCGTTTTCCACGCCTTCAGCGCAGGTAGCCTGCGAATTTAAAACCGACGTGCATTTTATTCTTTTCCCCTTTTATCCTTTCATATCTCTCCGCTATCTTGTAGAAGAGAGACGCACGCGGGTAAATAAAATGTAAATATCTCTAAATATCTGTATAATATGTAAATAAAAGGAAGATGTGGTTGTGTAGTGTAGTCGTTTGATTATAAATAATCTCATAATAATTTTATCCACAAATTCTTATACATTTATACATGTTTATCTCTCTCTTTGTGTGTGTGTGTGTGTGTGTGTGTGTGTGTGTGTGTGTGTGTGTGTGGTTCTGTGTCACTAGTGGGGCCTGTGGCCCGATTGGAGTGTTTGCGGTGTGAGAATGAGGAATGAGGAGTTGGAGAACAGTTTGTTGGAGCAGCTGAAGGAGTTGAGGTTGCAGAAGCAGAAGGAGCTGCAGGTTCTTCAGGAGATGCTGAAACACAAGCAGCAGGAGGAGACAGAGCTCCTGCAGAAACAGCAGGAGGAGGAGGAGCATAACAGGTCCATCAAGAGTAAGTACTATGGAAATGCAATAATACTAACATAACTAATAATGAATGTTAGCCTTTAGGCTCCAATAAAAGTGATACTAATATATGTATAGTACTATATATATTATATTTTATATATTCAGTAGTAATTATGTAGTATATACAATCTGTGTTATATCCAGCAGTAATGATACATGCTCTGGCAGATATGAAAATGGCCTGTGAACAGGAGAAGAAATCTCTGGAGGAAGAACTTGAGAAGCTCAGACTGTCACTGCAGGTAGAGATCCCTTATAGTGTCAGTACACATCCACCAGTAGCTCCACCTTTCACTTATAACGTCAGTACACATTCAGTACACATTCCCACCTTTCCATTGTACTGGCTGAAGTGATGATTCGTGTGTGTGTCATACCAGCCCATAGAGGAGGACATTATGAGTCTGAAAGTGGCGCTGGAGATGAAGAACCAGGAGATCAAAGATCAGCACGATCTTTTGGTCAAACTATATAGTCTGTATGTAGTACCTGGTTTAACATTATATCCTCTGTATATATACTATATACTGTTTATGTAGTACCTGGTTTAACCCTATACCCTCAGCTTACTCTAGTCTGCAGATGTGAAGAAATTAAACAGAATGTGTATCTGTGTATATGTGCGCACCTGTATGTGTCTGGTTGTAGTATTATTTAAAGGGTCAAACTGCGTGAAGTGTGCCCAGACCCAGGCATGACTCTGTGACCTCTTGGGCCAGGAAGTCTGTTTCTAGTTTTATTTAAACGGTCAAACTGCGTGAAGTGTGCCCAGGCCCAGAGCTACTTTGCTGGGCATGACTGTGTGACCTCTTGGGCCTGGAAGTCTGGTTGTAGTATGATTTTAAAGGGTCAAATGGTCTCCATTGTGTGTCCAGGTTTAAGGCTACTTTGCTGGGCATGTGATTTGGACCCATCGGGTACGGAAGCCTTTCCGTCACGTGCTCGTTTTCCACGCCTTCAGCGCAAGTAGCCTGCGAATTTAAAACCGACGTGCATTTTATTCTTTTCACCTTTTATCCTTTCATATCTCTCCGCTACCTTGGAGAAGAGAGACGCACGCGGGTAAATAAAATGTAAATATCTGTAAATATCTGTATAATATGTAAATAAAAGGAAGAAGTGGTTGTGTAGTGTAGTCGTTTGATTATAAATAATCTCATAATAATTTTATCCACAAATTCTTATACATTTATACATTTTTATCTCTCTCTTTGTGTGTGTGTGTGTGTGTGTGTGTGTGTGTGTGTGTGTGTGTGTGTGTGTGTGTGTGGTTCTGTGTCACTAGTGGGGCCTGTGGCCCGATTGGAGTGTTTGCGGTGTGAGAAGGAGGAGTTGGAGAACAGTTTGTTGGAGCAGCTGAAGGAGTTGAGGTTGCAGAAGCAGAAGGAGCTGCAGGTTCTTCAGGAGATGCTGAAACACAAGCAGCAGGAGGAGACAGAGCTCCTGCAGAAACAGCAGGAGGAGGAGGAGCATAACAGGTCCATCAAGAGTAAGTACTATGGAAATGCAATAATACTAACATAACTAATAATGAATGCTAGCCTTTAGGCTCCAATAAAAGTGATACTAATATATGTATAGTACTATATATATTATATTTTATATATTCAGTAGTAATTATGTAGTATATACAATCTATGTTATATCCAGCAGTAATGATACTTGCTCTGGCAGATATGAAAATGGCCTGTGAACAGGAGAAGAAATCTCTGGAGGAAGAACTTGAGAAGCTCAGACTGTCACTGCAGGTAGAGATCCCTTATAGTGTCAGTACACATCCACCAGTACCTCCACCTTTCACTTATAACGTCAGTACACATTCAGTACACATTCCCACCTTTCCATTGTACTGGCTGTAGTGATGATTCGTGTGTGTGGGTTATACCAGCCCATAGAGGAGGACATTATGAGTCTGAAAGTGGCGCTGGAGATGAAGAACCAGGAGATCAAAGATCAGCACGATCTTTTGGTCAAACTATATACTCTGTATGTATACTATATACTATGTATGTAGTACCTGGTTTAACACTATATCCTCTGTATATATACTATATACTGTTTATGTAGTTCCTGGTTTAACACTATACCCTCAGCTTACTCTAGTCTGCAGATGTGAAGAAATTTAAACAGAATGTGTATATGTGCGCACCTGCATGTGTCTGGTTGTAGTATTATTTAAAGGGTCAAATGGTCTCCATTGTGTGTCCAGGTTTAAGGCTACTTTGCTGGGCATGTGATTTGGACCCATCGGGTACGGAAGCCTTTCCGTCACGTGCTCGTTTTCCACGCCTTCAGCGCAGGTAGCCTACGAATTTAAAACCGACGTGCATTTTATTCTTTTCCCCTTTTATCCTTTCATATCTCTCCGCTACCTTGGAGAAGAGAGACGCACGCGGGTAAATAAAATGTAAATATCTGTAAATTTCTGTATAATATGTAAATAAAAGGAAGAAGTGGTTGTGTAGTGTAGTCGTTTCATTATAAATAATCTCATAATAATTTTATCCACAAATTCTTATACATTTATACATGTTTATCTCACTCTGTGTGTGTGTGTGTGTGTGTGTGTGTGTGTGTGTGTGTGTGGTTCTGTGTCACTAGTGGGGCCTGTGGCCCGATTGGAGTGTTTGTGGTGTGAGAAGGAGGAGTTGGAGAACAGTTTGTTGGAGCAGCTGAAGGAGTTGAGGTTGCAGAAGCAGAAGGAGCTGCAGGTTCTTCAGGAGATGCTGAAACACAAGCAGCAGGAGGAGACAGAGCTCCTGCAGAAACAGCAGGAGGAGGAGGAGCATAACAGGTCCATCAAGAGTAAGTACTATGTAAATGCAATAATACTAACATAACTAATAATGAATGTTAGCCTTTAGGCTCCAATAAAAGTGATACCAATATATGTATAGTACTATATATATTATATTTTATATATTCAGTAGTAATTATGTAGTATATACAATCTGTGTTATATCCAGCAGTAATGATACATGCTCTGGCAGATATGAAAATGGCCTGTGAACAGGAGAAGAATTCTCTGGAGGAAGAACTTGAGAAGCTCAGACTGTCACTGCAGGTAGAGATCCCTTATAGTGTCAGTACACATCCACCAGTAGCTCCACCTTTCACTTATAACGTCAGTACACATTCAGTACACATTCCCACCTTTCCATTGTACTGGCTGAAGTGATGATTCGTGTGTGTGTCATACCAGCCCATAGAGGAGGACATTATGAGTCTGAAAGTGGCGCTGGAGATGAAGAACCAGGAGATCAAAGATCAGCACGATCTTTTGGTCAAGCTATATAGTCTGTATGTAGTACCTGGTTTAACATTATATCCTCTGTATATATACTATATACTGTTTATGTAGTACCTGGTTTAACACTATACCCTCAGCTTACTCTAGTCTGCAGATGTGAAGAAATTAAACAGAATGTGTATCTGTGTATATGTGCGCACCTGTATGTGTCTGGTTGTAGTATTATTTAAAGGGTCAAACTGCATGAAGTGTGCCCAGGCCCAGAGCTACTTTGATGGGCATGATTCTGTGACCTCTTGGGCCTTGAAATGTGGTGCTTTGAATGATTTAAAGAGTGAAACGGTCTGAAGTGTGCCCACGTTTAAAGCATCCTTGCTGGGCATGACTGTGTGACCTCTTGGGCCAGGAAGTCTGTTTCTACTTTTATTTAAACGGTCAAACTGCGTGAAGTGTGCCCATGCCCAGAGCTACTTTGCTGGGCATGACTGTGTGACCTCTTGGGCCTGGAAGTCTGGTTGTAGTATGATTTTAAAGGGTCAAATGGTCTCCATTGTGTGTCCAGGTTTAAGGCTACTTTGCTTGGCATGTGATTTGGACCCATCGGGTACGGAAGCCTTTCCGTCACGTGCTCATTTTCCACGCCTTCAGCGCAGGTAGCCTGCGAATTTAAAACCGACGTGCATTTTATTCTTTTCCCCTTTTATCCTTTCATATCTCTCCGCTACCTTGGAGAAGAGAGACGCACGCGGGTAAATAAAATGTAAATATCTGTAAATATCTGTATAATATGTAAATAAAAGGAAGAAGTGAATTATGTAGTATATACTATCTGTGTTATATCCAGCAGTAATGATACTTGCTCTGGCAGATATGAAAATGGCCTGTGAACAGGAGAAGAAATCTCTGGAGGAAGAACTTGAGAAGCACAGACTGTCACTGCAGGTAGAGATCCCTTATAGTGTCAGTACACATCCACCAGTACCTCCACCTTTCACTTATAACGTCAGTACACATTCAGTACACATTCCCACCTTTCCATTGTACTGGCTGTAGTGATGATTCGTGTGTGTGTTATACCAGCCCATAGAGGAGGGCATTATGAGTCTGAAAGTGGCGCTGGAGATGAAGAACCAGGAGATCAAAGATCAGCACGATCTTTTGGTCAAACTATATACTCTGTATGTATACTATATACTCTGTATGTAGTACCTGGTTTAACACTATATCCTCTGTATATATACTATATACTGTTTATGTAGTACCTGGTTTAACACTATACCCTCAGCTTACTCTAGTCTGCAGATGTGAAGAAATTAAACAGAATGTGTATCTGTGTATATGTGCGCACCTGTATGTGTCTGGTTGTAGTATTATTTAAAGGGTCAAACTGCATGAAGTGTGCCCAGGCCCAGAGCTACTTTGCTGTGCATGACTGTGTGACCTCTAGGCCCTGGAAGTCTGGTGGTAGTAGTAGTATGATTTAAAGGCACAAAGTGATTGAAGTGTGCCCAGGCCCAGAGCTACTTTGCTGGGCATGACTGTGTGACCTCTTGGGCCAGGAAGTCTGTTTCTAGTTTTATTTAAACGGTCAAACTGCGTGAAGTGTGCCCAGGCCCAGAGCTACTTTGCTGGGCATGACTGTGTGACCTCTTGGGCCTGGAAGTCTGGTTGTAGAATGATTTTAAAGGGTCAAATGGTCTCCATTGTGTGTCCAGGTTTAAGGCTACTTTGCTGGGCATGTGATTTGGACCCATCGGGTACGGAAGCCTTTCCGTCATGTGCTCGTTTTCCACGCCTTCAGCGCAGGTAGCCTGCGAATTTAAAACCGACGTGCATTTTATTCTTTTCCCCTTTTATCCCTTCATATCTCTCCGCTACCTTGGAGAAGAGAGACGCACGCGGGTAAATAAAATGTAAATATCTGTATAATATGTAAATAAAAGGAAGAAGTGGTTGTGTAGTGTAGTCGTTTGATTATAAATAATCTCATAATAATTTTATCCACAAATACTTATACATTTATACATGTTTATCTCTCTCTGTGTGTGTGTGTGTGTGTGTGTGTGTGTGGTTCTGTGTCACTAGTGGGGCCTGTGGCCCGATTGGATTGTTTGCAGTGTGAGAAGGAGGAGTTGGAGAACAATTTGTTGGAGCAGCTGAAGGAGTTGAGGTTGCAGAAGCAGAAGGAGCTGCAGGTTCTTCAGGAGATGCTGAAACACAAGCAGCAGGAGGAGACAGAGCTCCTGCAGAAACAGCAGGAGGAGGAGGAGCATAACAGGTCCATCAAGAGTAAGTACTATGGAAATGCAATAATACTAACATAATAATGAATGTTAGCCTTTAGGCTCCAATAAAAGTGATACTAATATATGTATAGTACTCTATTTATATTATATTTTATATATTCAGTAGTAATTATGTAGTATATACAATCTGTGTTATATCCAGCAGTAATGATACTTGTTCTGGCAGATATGAAAATGGCCTGTGAACAGGAGAAGAAATCTCTGGAGGAAGAACTTGAGAAGCTCAGACTGTCACTGCAGGTAGAGATCCCTTATAGTGTCAGTACACATCCACCAGTACCTCCACCTTTCACTTATAACGTCAGTACACATTCAGTACACATTCCCACCTTTCCATTGTACTGGCTGTAGTGATGATTCGTGTGCGTGGGTTATACCAGCCCATAGAGGAGGACATTATGAGTCTGAAAGTGGCGCTGGAGATGAAGAACCAGGAGATCAAAGATCAGCACGATCTTTTGGTCAAACTATATACTCTGTATGTATACTATATACTCTGTATGTAGTACCTGGTTTAACACTATATCCTCTGTATATATACTATATACTGTTTATGTAGTACCTGGTTTAACACTATACCCTCAGCTTACTCTAGTCTGCAGATGTGAAGAAATTAAACAGAATGTGTATCTGTGTATATGTGCGCACCTGTATGTGTCTGGTTGTAGTATTATTTAAAGGGTCAAATGGTCTCCATTGTGTGTCCAGGTTTAAGGCTACTTTGCTGGGCATGTGATTTGGACCCATCGGGTACGGAAGCCTTTCCGTCACGTGCTCGTTTTCCACGCCTTCAGCGCAGGTAGCCTGCGAATTTAAAACCGACGTGCATTTTATTCTTTTCCCCTTTTATCCTTTCATATCTCTCCGCTACCTTGGAGAAGAGAGACGCACGCGGGTAAATAAAATGTAAATATCTCTAAATATCTGTATAATATGTAAATAAAAGGAAGATGTGGTTGTGTAGTGTAGTCGTTTGATTATAAATAATCTCATAATAATTTTATCCACAAATTCTTATACATTTATACATGTTTATCTCTCTCTTTGTGTGTGTGTGTGTGTGTGTGTGTGTGTGTGTGTGTGTGTGTGTGTGTGGTTCTGTGTCACTAGTGGGGCCTGTGGCCCGATTGGAGTGTTTGCGGTGTGAGAATGAGGAATGAGGAGTTGGAGAACAGTTTGTTGGAGCAGCTGAAGGAGTTGAGGTTGCAGAAGCAGAAGGAGCTGCAGGTTCTTCAGGAGATGCTGAAACACAAGCAGCAGGAGGAGACAGAGCTCCTGCAGAAACAGCAGGAGGAGGAGGAGCATAACAGGTCCATCAAGAGTAAGTACTATGGAAATGCAATAATACTAACATAACTAATAATGAATGTTAGCCTTTAGGCTCCAATAAAAGTGATACTAATATATGTATAGTACTATATATATTATATTTTATATATTCAGTAGTAATTATGTAGTATATACAATCTGTGTTATATCCAGCAGTAATGATACATGCTCTGGCAGATATGAAAATGGCCTGTGAACAGGAGAAGAAATCTCTGGAGGAAGAACTTGAGAAGCTCAGACTGTCACTGCAGGTAGAGATCCCTTATAGTGTCAGTACACATCCACCAGTAGCTCCACCTTTCACTTATAACGTCAGTACACATTCAGTACACATTCCCACCTTTCCATTGTACTGGCTGAAGTGATGATTCGTGTGTGTGTCATACCAGCCCATAGAGGAGGACATTATGAGTCTGAAAGTGGCGCTGGAGATGAAGAACCAGGAGATCAAAGATCAGCACGATCTTTTGGTCAAACTATATAGTCTGTATGTAGTACCTGGTTTAACATTATATCCTCTGTATATATACTATATACTGTTTATGTAGTACCTGGTTTAACCCTATACCCTCAGCTTACTCTAGTCTGCAGATGTGAAGAAATTAAACAGAATGTGTATCTGTGTATATGTGCGCACCTGTATGTGTCTGGTTGTAGTATTATTTAAAGGGTCAAACTGCGTGAAGTGTGCCCAGACCCAGGCATGACTCTGTGACCTCTTGGGCCAGGAAGTCTGTTTCTAGTTTTATTTAAACGGTCAAACTGCGTGAAGTGTGCCCAGGCCCAGAGCTACTTTGCTGGGCATGACTGTGTGACCTCTTGGGCCTGGAAGTCTGGTTGTAGTATGATTTTAAAGGGTCAAATGGTCTCCATTGTGTGTCCAGGTTTAAGGCTACTTTGCTGGGCATGTGATTTGGACCCATCGGGTACGGAAGCCTTTCCGTCACGTGCTCGTTTTCCACGCCTTCAGCGCAAGTAGCCTGCGAATTTAAAACCGACGTGCATTTTATTCTTTTCACCTTTTATCCTTTCATATCTCTCCGCTACCTTGGAGAAGAGAGACGCACGCGGGTAAATAAAATGTAAATATCTGTAAATATCTGTATAATATGTAAATAAAAGGAAGAAGTGGTTGTGTAGTGTAGTCGTTTGATTATAAATAATCTCATAATAATTTTATCCACAAATTCTTATACATTTATACATTTTTATCTCTCTCTTTGTGTGTGTGTGTGTGTGTGTGTGTGTGTGTGTGTGTGTGTGTGTGTGTGTGTGTGTGTGTGTGTGTGTGTGTGTGTGTGTGTGTGTGTGTGTGTGTGTGTGTGGTTCTGTGTCACTAGTGGGGCCTGTGGCCCGATTGGAGTGTTTGCGGTGTGAGAAGGAGGAGTTGGAGAACAGTTTGTTGGAGCAGCTGAAGGAGTTGAGGTTGCAGAAGCAGAAGGAGCTGCAGGTTCTTCAGGAGATGCTGAAACACAAGCAGCAGGAGGAGACAGAGCTCCTGCAGAAACAGCAGGAGGAGGAGGAGCATAACAGGTCCATCAAGAGTAAGTACTATGGAAATGCAATAATACTAACATAACTAATAATGAATGCTAGCCTTTAGGCTCCAATAAAAGTGATACTAATATATGTATAGTACTATATATATTATATTTTATATATTCAGTAGTAATTATGTAGTATATACAATCTATGTTATATCCAGCAGTAATGATACTTGCTCTGGCAGATATGAAAATGGCCTGTGAACAGGAGAAGAAATCTCTGGAGGAAGAACTTGAGAAGCTCAGACTGTCACTGCAGGTAGAGATCCCTTATAGTGTCAGTACACATCCACCAGTACCTCCACCTTTCACTTATAACGTCAGTACACATTCAGTACACATTCCCACCTTTCCATTGTACTGGCTGTAGTGATGATTCGTGTGTGTGGGTTATACCAGCCCATAGAGGAGGACATTATGAGTCTGAAAGTGGCGCTGGAGATGAAGAACCAGGAGATCAAAGATCAGCACGATCTTTTGGTCAAACTATATACTCTGTATGTATACTATATACTATGTATGTAGTACCTGGTTTAACACTATATCCTCTGTATATATACTATATACTGTTTATGTAGTTCCTGGTTTAACACTATACCCTCAGCTTACTCTAGTCTGCAGATGTGAAGAAATTTAAACAGAATGTGTATATGTGCGCACCTGCATGTGTCTGGTTGTAGTATTATTTAAAGGGTCAAATGGTCTCCATTGTGTGTCCAGGTTTAAGGCTACTTTGCTGGGCATGTGATTTGGACCCATCGGGTACGGAAGCCTTTCCGTCACGTGCTCGTTTTCCACGCCTTCAGCGCAGGTAGCCTGCGAATTTAAAACCGACGTGCATTTTATTCTTTTCCCCTTTTATCCTTTCATATCTCTCCGCTACCTTGGAGAAGAGAGACGCACGCGGGTAAATAAAATGTAAATATCTGTAAATTTCTGTATAATATGTAAATAAAAGGAAGAAGTGGTTGTGTAGTGTAGTCGTTTCATTATAAATAATCTCATAATAATTTTATCCACAAATTCTTATACATTTATACATGTTTATCTCACTCTGTGTGTGTGTGTGTGTGTGTGTGTGTGTGTGTGTGTGTGTGGTTCTGTGTCACTAGTGGGGCCTGTGGCCCGATTGGAGTGTTTGTGGTGTGAGAAGGAGGAGTTGGAGAACAGTTTGTTGGAGCAGCTGAAGGAGTTGAGGTTGCAGAAGCAGAAGGAGCTGCAGGTTCTTCAGGAGATGCTGAAACACAAGCAGCAGGAGGAGACAGAGCTCCTGCAGAAACAGCAGGAGGAGGAGGAGCATAACAGGTCCATCAAGAGTAAGTACTATGTAAATGCAATAATACTAACATAACTAATAATGAATGTTAGCCTTTAGGCTCCAATAAAAGTGATACTAATATATGTATAGTACTATATATATTATATTTTATATATTCAGTAGTAATTATGTAGTATATACAATCTGTGTTATATCCAGCAGTAATGATACATGCTCTGGCAGATATGAAAATGGCCTGTGAACAGGAGAAGAAATCTCTGGAGGAAGAACTTGAGAAGCTCAGACTGTCACTGCAGGTAGAGATCCCTTATAGTGTCAGTACACATCCACCAGTAGCTCCACCTTTCACTTATAACGTCAGTACACATTCAGTACACATTCCCACCTTTCCATTGTACTGGCTGAAGTGATGATTCGTGTGTGTGTCATACCAGCCCATAGAGGAGGACATTATGAGTCTGAAAGTGGCGCTGGAGATGAAGAACCAGGAGATCAAAGATCAGCACGATCTTTTGGTCAAGCTATATAGTCTGTATGTAGTACCTGGTTTAACATTATATCCTCTGTATATATACTATATACTGTTTATGTAGTACCTGGTTTAACACTATACCCTCAGCTTACTCTAGTCTGCAGATGTGAAGAAATTAAACAGAATGTGTATCTGTGTATATGTGCGCACCTGTATGTGTCTGGTTGTAGTATTATTTAAAGGGTCAAACTGCATGAAGTGTGCCCAGGCCCAGAGCTACTTTGATGGGCATGATTCTGTGACCTCTTGGGCCTTGAAATGTGGTGCTTTGAATGATTTAAAGAGTGAAACGGTCTGAAGTGTGCCCACGTTTAAAGCATCCTTGCTGGGCATGACTGTGTGACCTCTTGGGCCAGGAAGTCTGTTTCTACTTTTATTTAAATGGTCAAACTGCGTGAAGTGTGCCCATGCCCAGAGCTACTTTGCTGGGCATGACTGTGTGACCTCTTGGGCCTGGAAGTCTGGTTGTAGTATGATTTTAAAGGGTCAAATGGTCTCCATTGTGTGTCCAGGTTTAAGGCTACTTTGCTTGGCATGTGATTTGGACCCATCGGGTACGGAAGCCTTTCCGTCACGTGCTCATTTTCCACGCCTTCAGCGCAGGTAGCCTGCGAATTTAAAACCGACGTGCATTTTATTCTTTTCCCCTTTTATCCTTTCATATCTCTCCGCTACCTTGGAGAAGAGAGACGCACGCGGGTAAATAAAATGTAAATATCTGTAAATATCTGTATAATATGTAAATAAAAGGAAGAAGTGAATTATGTAGTATATACTATCTGTGTTATATCCAGCAGTAATGATACTTGCTCTGGCAGATATGAAAATGGCCTGTGAACAGGAGAAGAAATCTCTGGAGGAAGAACTTGAGAAGCACAGACTGTCACTGCAGGTAGAGATCCCTTATAGTGTCAGTACACATCCACCAGTACCTCCACCTTTCACTTATAACGTCAGTACACATTCAGTACACATTCCCACCTTTCCATTGTACTGGCTGTAGTGATGATTCGTGTGTGTGTTATACCAGCCCATAGAGGAGGACATTATGAGTCTGAAAGTGGCGCTGGAGATGAAGAACCAGGAGATCAAAGATCAGCACGATCTTTTGGTCAAACTATATACTCTGTATGTATACTATATACTCTGTATGTAGTACCTGGTTTAACACTATATCCTCTGTATATATACTATATACTGTTTATGTAGTACCTGGTTTAACACTATACCCTCAGCTTACTCTAGTCTGCAGATGTGAAGAAATTAAACAGAATGTGTATCTGTGTATATGTGCGCACCTGTATGTGTCTGGTTGTAGTATTATTTAAAGGGTCAAACTGCATGAAGTGTGCCCAGGCCCAGAGCTACTTTGCTGTGCATGACTGTGTGACCTCTAGGCCCTGGAAGTCTGGTGGTAGTAGTAGTATGATTTAAAGGCACAAAGTGATTGAAGTGTGCCCAGGCCCAGAGCTACTTTGCTGGGCATGACTGTGTGACCTCTTGGGCCAGGAAGTCTGTTTCTAGTTTTATTTAAACGGTCAAACTGCGTGAAGTGTGCCCAGGCCCAGACCTACTTTGCTGGGCATGACTGTGTGACCTCTTGTGCCTGGAAGTCTGGTTGTAGTATGATTTTAAAGGGTCAAATGGTCTCCATTGTGTGTCCAGGTTTAAGGCTACTTTGCTGGGCATGTGATTTGGACCCATCGGGTACGGAAGCTTTTCCGTCACGTGCTCGTTTTCCACGCCTTCAGCGCAGGTAGCCTGCGAATTTAAAACCGACGTGCATTTTATTCTTTTCCCCTTTTATCCTTTCATATCTCTCCGCTACATTGGAGAAGAGAGACGCACACGAGTAAATAAAATGTAAATATCTGTATAATATGTAAATAAAAGGAAGAAGTGGTTGTGTAGTGTAGTCATTTGATTATAAATAATCTCATAATAATTTTATCCACAAATTCTCTGTTTTATCGTTTTTTCCTGATCAATAATAGAAAAAAAGAAAAAAAAAGATGAACAGCACCCTCTAGCGATGAACCTCAATTATTTCAAGATAACTGTAAAACATGGCTAGGTTAAGTCGGCGTTAGAACAAAAAATGCTCAGATTAACTTGTGTCTCATGGCACGCAGCTGAGTTTAAAATTAAACACAATTAAATCAAATTAAATTGACCCAGCTGCAACAGGCTCTGCAACCACATTTTATTTCACTGATTGGTCAGTTAGCCAGGCTATACAAAACAGGCTATTGTTAGAAATTCTGCACATGTGCTTCGCTTAGCTTCACATCTCACACTGCTTATAATTATAAGATAACGTATCCACGTTCGTAATAACGTGGTGTAATCTGCCAAAAATGGTGAGACTGAGCATAATACGTAATAAGACAATCTGAGCTCTTAGTCCACATATTTCTAAATGAGAAGAAAAAGTTCCTCCAAACAATATAAGGCACACAATTCTATATGGGAAAACAGTTACATTTGTCATTAAGAGAAGCACTACTCATTACACAGATGTCAATAACCGTCCTAATATTAATAGTTCAACAGTCTTCCTCTGTCTATTATACGCACTGTACACATGTTAAATATCTGCCTTGAAATGACAATGAAATGACTTCCGGGCGCACTGAAAATTGTTATATACACACAGACACCCCCATACCAACATAAGCATAGTGCAACTCTTTGTTTACGCACCAGAGATTGAGTGGGCAAGTGCGTGTATATGCGAGTTTAAATTATTATACACAAATGTAAGTAGTAGGCTATTTATGTGAAAATGTTTCATATGTATGTACAAGTAGTGTTTCCCTGATTTCTCCCTAAATGGCCCCTCATAGTTCAGCAGTAATGAGGCTAGTTAGATTTTGCTCAGAATTAAGTACACTTTGGGATGTTATACGTATCACAGTCTCCGGTGAGCCGTACATGGTTGATCAATCCAGGTTGAGGTAGAGTCACTGCATTAATGACACGTCTGTTTGCATTGCCAGTTGTTGCTATGGCAGCAATGAAATTAGGAAATTCAAAGAAAAACAACTCATCTACGCTCTTGGAACTTTAGAACCCCATATGTCCTGTGGCCCGATGTCACACGTGAGGGGAATCCCATGAACACCTTTACAGATCAGTCTGTGGAAAGACACTGAAGAGGACAGAGGAAAAATGAGGCGTTTCTGGAGCTGGTGTGCTGGACGCATCGAGGACGAATACACAGACACAAAGGATGTGGAGGGTAAATGTAAATATAATGCCACTCACACCTGCGGTTGCTGGTGCTGGCACTCATACCTGTGGTTAAAATTCCTTTTTTGTCTTTAGCGCTGCATTGTCGCCTCTATCTCCCAATAATTCATATTCGAGGCTTTAGAAATCTAAGTTTTTGGGGGGTATATGCCATTTCCTGTTATTTGTGCAGAATACACACACTTTCACTTTGGAATCCACAAAGTTTTATAAATGAGGTCCCTGAATAACATCAATCTATTTCTACACTATATGGCTTGCTAATTTCATATGTCTGTGTGTCTTTCTGTTTGTCTGTGTGTGTGTGTGTGTGTGTGTGTGTGTGTGTGTGTGTGTGTGTGTGTGTGTGTGTGTGTGTGTGTGTGTGTGTGTGTGTGTGTGTGTGTGTGTGTGTTATACCAGCCCATAGAGGAGGACATGAGTCTGAAAGTGGCTGGAGATAAAGAACCAGGAGATCAAAGATCAGCACGATCTTTTGGTAAAACTATATACTGTTTACATAGTACCTGGTTTAACATTATACCCTCAGCTTACTCTAGTCTGCAGATGTGAAGAAATTAAACAGAATGTGTATCTGTGTATATGTGCGCACCTGTATGTGTCTGGTTGTAGTATTATTTAAAGGGTCAAACTGCGTGAAGTGTGCCCAGGCCCAGAGCTACTTTGATGGGCATGACTGTGTGACCTCTTGGGCCAGGAAGTCTGTTTCTAGTTTTATTTAAACGGTCAAACTGCGTGAAGTGTGCCCAGGCCCAGAGCTACTTTGCTGGGCATGACTGTGTGACCTCTTGGGCCTGGAAGTCTGGTTGTAGTATGATTTTAAAGGGTCAAATGGTCTCCATTGTGTGTCCAGGTTTAAGGCTACTTTGCTGGGCATGACTGTGTGACCTCTTGGGCCAGGAAGTCTGTTTCTAGTTTTATTTAAACGGTCAAACTGCGTGAAGTGTGCCCAGGCCCAGAGCTACTTTGCTGGGCATGACTGTGTGACCTCTTGGGCCTGGAAGTCTGGTTGTAGTATGATTTTAAAGGGTCAAATGGTCTCCATTGTGTGTCCAGGTTTAAGGCTACTTTGCTGGGCATGACTGTGTGACCTCTTGGGCCAGGAAGTCTGTTTCTAGTTTTATTTAAACGGTCAAACTGCGTGAAGTGTGTATAGGCCCAGAGTTACTTTTCTGGGCATGACTGTGTGACCTCTTGGGCCTGGAGGTCTGGTGTTTCCATTATATAAAAGGTGAAATGGCCTGAAGTGTACACAGGCCCAGAGCTACTTTGATGGGCATGATTCTGTGACCTCCTGGGCTTTGAGTTCTGTTTCTAGTTTTGGTTAAAGGGTCAAATTGCATGGTCTGCCCAGGCCCATAGCGACTTTGCTGGGCATGACTCTGTGACCTCTTCGGCTTGGAAGTCTGGTTGTAGTATTATTTAAAGGCACAAAGTACATGAAGTGTGCCCTGGCCCAGCACTACTTTGCTGTGCATGACTGTGTGACCTCTTGTGCCTGGAAGTCTGGTTGTAGTATTATTTAAAGGGTCAAACTGCATGAAGTGTGCCCAGGCCCAGAGCTACTTTGCTGGGCATGACTGTGTGACCTCTTGTGCCTGGAAGTCTGGTTGTAGTATTATTTAAAGGGTCAAACTGCATGAAGTGTGC
Source organism: Electrophorus electricus (assembly GCF_041902795.1). NCBI lineage: Eukaryota > Metazoa > Chordata > Actinopteri > Gymnotiformes > Gymnotidae > Electrophorus > Electrophorus electricus. Next base: position 724,148 of record NW_027658746.1, on the reverse strand, counting down.
CCAGGCCCAGAGCTACTTTGCTGGGCATGATTCTGTGACCTCTTGGGCCTTGAAATCTGGTGCTTTGAACGATTTAAAGAGTGAAACGGTCTGAAGTGTGCCCACGTTTAAAGCAACCTTGCTGGGCATGACTGTGTGACCTCTTGTGCCTGGAAGTCTGGTTGTAGTATTATTTAAAGGGTCAAACTGTGCCCTGTAAACCGCACTGTGCCCTTCTGCGAAGAGCAAAGATGGTAAGGAAATCTCACAATTAATATCGTGATATGTCATCAGCTTGGCAAACGTCACATCCGGGTCAACCCAACACCATCTCAGCCTGCAGATGGCGTAAGTTTACACGACGGATTCTTTTATTCTCTTCAACGACAAAACTCAGGTCTATACACCAAAAATATGGCTGATTAAAATGCACGTAAATTAAATTTTGAGTCAATAAAATGCATATGAATTGACGTTTTGACTGATAAGTAGTTTTATTTGACTCAAGTTTAATCAACTTATCTTTCAACTTTATCCATTTTTATTACTTGCCTTATTTATCGTTTATTTGAAGTTTGCGGGCGCAACGTTCTGATTGACATTTTTGCGTCGAGAGGCGGAAGTAACGAAAATTGCTTGGGTTAAACCATGGATTGATTAATTAATGAATGTTATTGGATAAACAAGGCAACTAAAACAGTTACTAATGTTAAGTGATAAAAGAGTCCGGTAACACAAACGGCTTGAGTTAAACGTTAAATGACGTGACACAAAGTTATTCCAATTATTTAATTATATACCACTGTAGTATTTAGTTCACATGCATTTGTTGTTTACACCCTCATAGAAACTCCCTTGGTCATGAATGATCAAACTTGATATTTGATTTTTAAAAATATATCAAATCAAGACTGTTTTAATCCTATCACTTACATTTTCAATTCACAAGCATTTTTTCATGACCAGTTTATATTTTCATGGATTTTTATCAGCTTCGATTTCATCATTTAGAATTTGCTAGTTCCTCCACTCATGTGCCTGAAATGTTACTAAATTAGTAGATTCATTCCTGTTTGAGGAATTCTGGCTTGTGTTTATTGTCTGTGGGCAGAAAGGCTTTCCTAGATGCCAACTGGCAAAATGTTCCAAGATTTCTAAGAAATTATTAAACTTCCCTGAAAAAAACACACACACACAAAAACCAAATAAGTAAGCTGAGAGAACTAAAACGAAAGCTATAAATACAACTTGACAGTTTTCAGCAGCAGGCGAATTTGTACGGTTACTGAGCTGCTAGCTAGCTAGCGAGCTACCGGCTGCAAGGTTAACAGTGCAAAGTCAGTAGCTAGCTAGCTAGCTACAGTAGCTACTACTAGCTAGCTACTGACTTTGCACTGTTAAAAGTGCTTCCGGTAGCTAGCTAGCTACAGTAGCTACTACTAGCTAGCTACTGACTTTGCACTGTTAAAAGTGCTTCCGGTAGCTAGCTAGCTACTGACTTTGCACTGTTAAAAGTGCTTCCGGTAGCTAGCTAGCTAGCTAGGTAGCTTGGTAATGGCTTTGCACTGTTAACCGTGCAGCCGGTAACTAGCGGTATCTAGTGGTTTAAATGCTTGCGGTTTAAATGCTTGGTGGACATTTGATTGTATGGTTTACTGAGCTGATAGCTAGCTAGCTAGCTACGGTTACTGAGCTGAAAGCTAGCTAGCTACTTTACTGGGTATGATTCTGTGAGCTCCTGGGCTTGCAGGTCTGTTTCTAGTTTTGGTTAAAGGGTCAAACTGCGTGAAGTGTGCCCAGGCCCAGAGCTACTTTGCTGGGCATGACTGTGTGACCTCTTGGGCCTGGAAGTCTGGTTGTAGTATGATTTTAAAGGGTCAAATGGTCTCCATTGTGTGTCCAGGTTTAAGGCTACTTTGCTGGGCATGTGATTTGGACCCATCGGGTACGGAAGCCTGTCCGTTACGTGCTCGTTTTCCACGCCTTCAGCGCAGGTAGCCTGCGAATTTAAAACCGACGTGCATTTTATTCTTTTCCCCTTTTATCCTTTCATATCTCTCCGCTACCTTGGAGAAGAGAGACGCACACGGGTAAATATCTGTAAATATCTGTATAATATGTAAATAAAAGGAAGAAGTGGTTGTGTAGTGTAGTCGTTTGATTATAAATAATCTCATAATAATTTTATCCACAAATTCTTATACATTTATACATGTTTATCTCTCTGTGTGTGTGTGTGGGGTTCTGTGTCACTAGTGGGGCCTGTGGCCCGATTGGAGTGTTTGCGGTGTGAGAAGGAGGAGTTGGAGAACAATTTGTTGGAGCAGCTGAAGGAGTTGAGGTTGCAGAAGCAGAAGGAGCTGCAGGTTCTTCAGGAGATGCTGAAACACAAGCAGCAGGAGGAGACTGAGCTCCTGCAGAAACAGCAGGAGGAGGAGGAGCATAACAGGTCCATCAAGAGTAAGTACTATGGAAATGCAATAATACTAACATAACTAATAATGAATGTTAGTCTTTAGGCTCCAATAAAAGTGATACTAATATATGTATAGTACTATATATATTATATTTTGTATATTCAGTAGTAATTATGTAGTATATACAATCTGTGTTATATCCAACAGTAATGATACTTGCTCTGGCAGATATGAAAATGGCCTGTGAACAGGACAAGAAATCTCTGGAGGAAGAACTTGAGAAGCTCAGACTGTCACTGCAGGTAGAGATCCCTTATAGTGTCAGTACACATCCACCAGTAGCTCCACCTTTCACTTATAACGTCAGTACACATTCAGTACACATTCCCACCTTTCCATTGTACTGGCTGTAGTGATGATTTTTGTGTGTGTTATACCAGCCCATAGAGGAGGACATTGAGTCTGAAAGTGGCGCTGGAGATGAAGAACCAGGAGATCAAAGATCAGCACAATCTTTTGGTCAAACTATATACTCTGTATGTATACTATATACTCTGTATGTAGTACCTGGTTTAACACTATATCCTCTGTATATATACTATATACTGTTTATGTAGTACCTGGTTTAACACTATACCCTCAGCTTACTCTAGTCTGCAGATGTGAAGAAATTAAACAGAATGTGTATCTGTGTATATGTGCCCACCTGTATGTGTCTGGTTGTAGTATTATTTAAAGGGTCAAACTGCGTGAAGTGTGCCCAGGCCCAGAGCTACTTTGCTGGGAATGACTATGTGACCTCTTGGGCCTGGAAGTCTGGTTGTAGTATGATTTTAAAGGGTCAAATGGTCTCCATTGTGTGTCCAGGTTTAAGGCTACTTTGCTGGGCATGTGATTTGGACCCATCGGGTACGGAAGCCTTTCCGTCACGTGCTGGTTTTCCACGCCTTCAGCGCAGGTAGCCTGCGAATTTAAAACCGACGTGCATTTTATTGTTTTCCCCTTTTATCCTTTCATATCTCTCTGCTACCTTGGAGAAGAGAGACGCACGCGGGTAAATAAAATGTAAATATCTCTAAATGTCTGTATAATATGTAAATAAAAGGAAGATGTGGTTGTATAGTGTAGTCGTTTGATTATAAATAATCTCATAATAATTTTATCCTCATATTCTTATACATTTATACATGTTTATCTCTCTCTCTGTGTGTGTGTGTGTGTGTGTGTGTGTGTGTGTGTGTGTGTGTGTGTGGTTCTGTGTCACTAGTGGGGCCTGTGGCCCGATTGGAGTGTTTGCGGTGTGAGAAGGAGGAGTTGGAGAACAGTTTGTTGGAGCAGCTGAAGGAGTTGAGGTTGCAGAAGCAGAAGGAGCTGCAGGTTCTTCAGGAGATGCTGAAACACAAGCAGCAGGAGGAGACAGAGCTCCTGCAGAAACAGCAGGAGGAGGAGGAGCATAACAGGTCCATCAAGAGTAAGTACTATGGAAATGCAATAATACTAACATAACTAATAATGAATGTTAGCCTTTAGGCTCCAATAAAAGTGACACTAATATATGTATAGTACTATATATATTATATTTTATATATTCAGTAGTAATTATGTAGTATATACAATCTGTGTTATATCCAGCAGTAATGATACTTGCTCTGGCAGATATGAAAATGGCCTGTGAACAGGAGAAGAAATCTCTGGAGGAAGAACTTGAGAAGCTCAGACTGTCACTGCAGGTAGAGATCCCTTATAGTGTCAGTACACATCCACCAGTAGCTCCACCTTTCACTTATAACGTCAGTACACATTCAGTACACATTCCCACCTTTCCATTGTATTGGCTGTAGTGATGATTTGTGTGTGTTTTATACCAGCCCATAGAGGAGGACATTATGAGTCTGAAAGTAGCGCTGGAGATGAAGAACCAGGAGATCAAAGATCAGCACGATCTTTTGGTCAAACTATATACTCTGTATGTATACTATATACTCTGTATGTAGTACCTGGTTTAACACTATATCCTCTGTATATATACTATATACTGTTTATGTAGTACCTGGTTTAACACTATACCCTCAGCTTACTCTAGTCTGCAGATGTGAAGAAATTAAACAGAATGTGTATCTGTGTATATGTGCGCACCTGTATGCGTCTGGTTGTAGTATTATTTAAAGGGTCAAACTGCGTGAAGTGTGCCCAGGCCCAGAGCTACTTTGATGGGCATGATTCTGTGACCTCTTGGGCCTTGAAATGTGGTGCTTTGAATGATTTAAAGAGTGAAACGGTCTGAAGTGTGCCCACGTTTAAAGTAACCTTGCTGGGCATGACTGTGTGACCTCTTGTGCCTGGAAGTCTGGTTGTAGTATTATTTAAACGGTCAAACTGCGTGAAGTGTGCCCAGGCCCAGAGCTACTTTGCTGGGCATGACTGTGTGACCTCTTGGGCCTGGAAGTCTGGTTGTAGAATGATTTTAAAGGGTCAAATGGTCTCCATTGTGTGTCCAGGTTTAAGGCTACTTTGCTGGGCATGTGATTTGGACCCATCGGGTACGGAAGCCTTTCCGTCACGTGCTCGTTTTCCACGCCTTCAGCGCAGGTAGCCTGCGAATTTAAAACCGACGTGCATTTTATTCTTTTCCCCTTTTATCCCTTCATATCTCTCCGCTACCTTGGAGAAGAGAGACGCACGCGGGTAAATAAAATGTAAATATCTGTATAATATGTAAATAAAAGGAAGAAGTGGTTGTGTAGTGTAGTCGTTTGATTATAAATAATCTCATAATAATTTTATCCACAAATACTTATACATTTATACATGTTTATCTCTCTCTGTGTGTGTGTGTGTGTGTGTGTGTGTGTGTGGTTCTGTGTCACTAGTGGGGCCTGTGGCCCGATTGGATTGTTTGCAGTGTGAGAAGGAGGAGTTGGAGAACAATTTGTTGGAGCAGCTGAAGGAGTTGAGGTTGCAGAAGCAGAAGGAGCTGCAGGTTCTTCAGGAGATGCTGAAACACAAGCAGCAGGAGGAGACAGAGCTCCTGCAGAAACAGCAGGAGGAGGAGGAGCATAACAGGTCCATCAAGAGTAAGTACTATGGAAATGCAATAATACTAACATAATAATGAATGTTAGCCTTTAGGCTCCAATAAAAGTGATACTAATATATGTATAGTACTCTATTTATATTATATTTTATATATTCAGTAGTAATTATGTGGTATATACAATCTGTGTTATATCCAGCAGTAATGATACTTGTTCTGGCAGATATGAAAATGGCCTGTGAACAGGAGAAGAAATCTCTGGAGGAAGAACTTGAGAAGCTCAGACTGTCACTGCAGGTAGAGATCCCTTATAGTGTCAGTACACATCCACCAGTACCTCCACCTTTCACTTATAACGTCAGTACACATTCAGTACACATTCCCACCTTTCCATTGTACTGGCTGTAGTGATGATTCGTGTGTGTGTTATACCAGCCCATAGAGGAGGACATTATGAGTCTGAAAGTGGCGCTGGAGATGAAGAACCAGGAGATCAAAGATCAGCACGATCTTTTGGTCAAACTATATACTCTGTATGTATACTATATACTCTGTATGTAGTACCTGGTTTAACACTATATCCTCTGTATATATACTATATACTGTTTATGTAGTACCTGGTTTAACACTATACCCTCAGCTTACTCTAGTCTGCAGATGTGAAGAAATTAAACAGAATGTGTATCTGTGTATATGTGCGCACCTGTATGTGTCTGGTTGTAGTATTATTTAAAGGGTCAAACTCCGTAAAGTGTGCCCAGGCCCAGAGCTACTTTGATGGGCATGATTCTGTGACCTCTTGGGCCTTGAAATGTGGTGCTTTGAATGATTTAAAGAGTGAAACGGTCTGAAGTGTGCCCACGTTTAAAGCAACCTTGCTGGGCATGACTGTGTGACCTCTTGGGCCAGGAAGTCTGTTTCTAGTTTTATTTAAACGGTCAAACTGCGTGAAGTGTGCCCAGGCCCAGAGCTACTTTGCTGGGCATGACTGTGTGACCTCTTGGGCCTGGAAGTCTGGTTGTAGTATGATTTTAAAGGGTCAAATGGTCTCCATTGTGTGTCCAGGTTTAAGGCTACTTTGCTGGGCATGTGATTTGGACCCATCGGGTACGGAAGCCTTTCCGTCACGTGCTCGTTTTCCACGCCTTCAGCGCAGGTAGCCTGCGAATTTAAAACGGACGTGCATTTTATTCTTTTCCCCTTTTATCCTTTCATATCTCTCCGCTACCTTGGAGAAGAGAGACGCACGCGGGTAAATAAAATGTAAATATCTGTAAATATCTGTATAATATGTAAATAAAAGGAAGAAGTGGTTGTGTAGTGTAGTCGTTTGATTATGAATAATCTCATAATAATTTTATCCACAAATTCTTATACATTCATACATGTTTATCTCTCTCTTTGTGTGTGTGTGTGTGTGTGTGTGTGTGTGTGTGTGTGGTTCTGTGTCACTAGTGGGGCCTGTGGCCCGATTGGAGTGTTTGCGGTGTGAGAAGGAGGAGTTGGAGAACAGTTTGTTGGAGCAACTGAAGGAGTTGAGGTTGCAGAAGCAGAAGGAGCTGCAGGTTCTTCAGGAGATGCTGAAACACAAGCAGCAGGAGGAGACAGAGCTCCTGCAGAAACAGCAGGAGGAGGAGGAGCATAACAGGTCCATCAAGAGTAAGTACTATGGAAATGCAATAATACTAACATAACTAATAATGAATGTTAGCCTTTAGGCTCCAATAAAAGTGATACTAATATATGTATAGTACTATATATATTATATTTTATATATTCAGTAGTAATTATGTAGTATATACAATCTGTGTTATATCCAGGAGTAATGATACTTGCTCTGGCAGATATGAAAATGGCCTGTGAACAGGAGAAGAAATCTCTGGAGGAAGAACTTGAGAAGCTCAGACTGTCACTGCAGGTAGAGATCCCTTCTAGTGTCAGTACACATCCACCAGTACCTCCACCTTTCACTTATAAAGTCAGTACACATTCAGTACACATTCCCACCTTTCCATTGTACTGGCTGTAGTGATGATTCGTGTGTGTGGGTTATACCAGCCCATAGAGGAGGACATTATGAGTCTGAAAATGGCGCTGCAGATGAAGAACCAGGAGATCAAAGATCAGCACGATCTTTTGGTCAAACTATATACTCTGTATGTATACTATATACTCTGTATGTAGTACCTGGTTTAACACTATATCCTCTGTATATATACTATATACTGTTTATGTAGTTCCTGGTTTAACACTATACCCTCAGCTTACTCTATTCTGCAGATGTGAAGAAATTAAACAGAATGTGTTTATGTGTATATGTGCGCACCTGTATGTGTCTGTTTCTAGTTTTATTTAAACGGTAAAACTGCGTGAAGTGTGCCCAGGCCCAGAGCTACTTTGCTGGGCGTGACTGTGTGACCTCTTGGGCCTGGAAGTCTGGTTGTAGTATGATTTTAAAGGGTCAAATGGTCTCCATTGTGTGTCCAGGTTTAAGGCTACTTTGCTGGGCATGTGATTTGGACCCATCGGGTACGGAAGCCTTTCCGTCACGTGCTCGTTTTCCACGCCTTCAGCGCAGGTAGCCTGCGAATTTAAAACCGACGTGCATTTTATTCTTTTCCCCTTTTATCCTTTCATATCTCTCCGCTACCTTGGAGAAGAGAGACGCACGCGGGTAAATAAAATGTAAATATCTGTATAATATGTAAATAAAAGGAAGAAGTGGTTGTGTAGTGTAGTCGTTTCATTATAAATAATCTCATAATAATTTTATCCACAAATTCTTATACATTTATACATGTTTATCTCTCTGTGTGTGTGTGTGTGTGTGTGTGTGTGTGTGTGTGTGTGTGTGTGTGTGTGTGTGTGTGGTTCTGTGTCACTAGTGGGGCCTGTGGCCCGATTGGAGTGTTTGCGGTGTGAGAAGGAGGAGTTGGAGAACAGTTTGTTGGAGCAGCTGAAGGAGTTGAGGTTGCAGAAGCAGAAGGAGCTGCAGGTTCTTCAGGAGATGCTGAAACACAAGCAGCATGAGGAGACAGAGCTCCTGCAGAAACAGCAGGAGGAGGAGGAGCATAACAGGTCCATCAAGAGTAAGTACTATGGAAATGCAATAATACTAACATAACTAATAATGAATGCTAGCCTTTAGGCTCCAATAAAAGTGATACTAATATATGTATAGTACTATATATATTATATTTTATATATTCAGTAGTAATTATGTAGTATATACAATCTATGTTATATCCAGCAGTAATGATACTTGCTCTGGCAGATATGAAAATGGCCTGTGAACAGGAGAAGAAATCTCTGGAGGAAGAACTTGAGAAGCTCAGACTGTCACTGCAGGTAGAGATCCCTTATAGTGTCAGTACACATCCACCAGTACCTCCACCTTTCACTTATAACGTCAGTACACATTCAGTACACATTCCCACCTTTCCATTGTACTGGCTGTAGTGATGATTCGTATGTGTGGGTTATACCAGCCCATAGAGGAGGACATTATGAGTCTGAAAGTGGCGCTGGAGATGAAGAACCAGGAGATCAAAGATCAGCACGATCTTTTGGTCAAACTATATACTCTGTATGTATACTATATACTCTGTATGTAGTACCTGGTTTAACACTATATCCTCTTTATATATACTATATACTGTTTATGTAGCTCCTGGTTTAACACTATACCCTCAGCTTACTCTAGTCTGCAGATGTGAAGAAATTAAACAGAATGTGTATCTGTGTATATGTGCGCACCTGTATGTGTCTGGTTGTAGTATTATTTAAAGGGTCAAACTCCGTAAAGTGTGCCCAGGCCCAGAGCTACTTTGATGGGCATGATTCTGTGACCTCTTGGGCCTTGAAATGTGGTGCTTTGAATGATTTAAAGAGTGAAACGGTCTGAAGTGTGCCCACGTTTAAAGCAACCTTGCTGGGCATGACTGTGTGACCTCTTGGGCCAGGAAGTCTGTTTCTAGTTTTATTTAAACGGTCAAACTGCGTGAAGTGTGCCCAGGCCCAGAGCTACTTTGCTGGGCATGACTGTGTGACCTCTTGGGCCTGGAAGTCTGGTTGTAGTATGATTTTAAAGGGTCAAATGGTCTCCATTGTGTGTCCAGGTTTAAGGCTACTTTGCTGGGCATGTGATTTGGACCCATCGGGTACGGAAGCCTTTCCGTCACGTGCTCGTTTTCCACGCCTTCAGCGCAGGTAGCCTGCGAATTTAAAACGGACGTGCATTTTATTCTTTTCCCCTTTTATCCTTTCATATCTCTCCGCTACCTTGGAGAAGAGAGACGCACGCGGGTAAATAAAATGTAAATATCTGTAAATATCTGTATAATATGTAAATAAAAGGAAGAAGTGGTTGTGTAGTGTAGTCGTTTGATTATGAATAATCTCATAATAATTTTATCCACAAATTCTTATACATTCATACATGTTTATCTCTCTCTTTGTGTGTGTGTGTGTGTGTGTGTGTGTGTGTGTGTGTGGTTCTGTGTCACTAGTGGGGCCTGTGGCCCGATTGGAGTGTTTGCGGTGTGAGAAGGAGGAGTTGGAGAACAGTTTGTTGGAGCAACTGAAGGAGTTGAGGTTGCAGAAGCAGAAGGAGCTGCAGGTTCTTCAGGAGATGCTGAAACACAAGCAGCAGGAGGAGACAGAGCTCCTGCAGAAACAGCAGGAGGAGGAGGAGCATAACAGGTCCATCAAGAGTAAGTACTATGGAAATGCAATAATACTAACATAACTAATAATGAATGTTAGCCTTTAGGCTCCAATAAAAGTGATACTAATATATGTATAGTACTATATATATTATATTTTATATATTCAGTAGTAATTATGTAGTATATACAATCTGTGTTATATCCAGGAGTAATGATACTTGCTCTGGCAGATATGAAAATGGCCTGTGAACAGGAGAAGAAATCTCTGGAGGAAGAACTTGAGAAGCTCAGACTGTCACTGCAGGTAGAGATCCCTTCTAGTGTCAGTACACATCCACCAGTACCTCCACCTTTCACTTATAAAGTCAGTACACATTCAGTACACATTCCCACCTTTCCATTGTACTGGCTGTAGTGATGATTCGTGTGTGTGGGTTATACCAGCCCATAGAGGAGGACATTATGAGTCTGAAAATGGCGCTGCAGATGAAGAACCAGGAGATCAAAGATCAGCACGATCTTTTGGTCAAACTATATACTCTGTATGTATACTATATACTCTGTATGTAGTACCTGGTTTAACACTATATCCTCTGTATATATACTATATACTGTTTATGTAGTTCCTGGTTTAACACTATACCCTCAGCTTACTCTATTCTGCAGATGTGAAGAAATTAAACAGAATGTGTTTATGTGTATATGTGCGCACCTGTATGTGTCTGTTTCTAGTTTTATTTAAACGGTAAAACTGCGTGAAGTGTGCCCAGGCCCAGAGCTACTTTGCTGGGCGTGACTGTGTGACCTCTTGGGCCTGGAAGTCTGGTTGTAGTATGATTTTAAAGGGTCAAATGGTCTCCATTGTGTGTCCAGGTTTAAGGCTACTTTGCTGGGCATGTGATTTGGACCCATCGGGTACGGAAGCCTTTCCGTCACGTGCTCGTTTTCCACGCCTTCAGCGCAGGTAGCCTGCGAATTTAAAACCGACGTGCATTTTATTCTTTTCCCCTTTTATCCTTTCATATCTCTCCGCTACCTTGGAGAAGAGAGACGCACGCGGGTAAATAAAATGTAAATATCTGTATAATATGTAAATAAAAGGAAGAAGTGGTTGTGTAGTGTAGTCGTTTCATTATAAATAATCTCATAATAATTTTATCCACAAATTCTTATACATTTATACATGTTTATCTCTCTGTGTGTGTGTGTGTGTGTGTGTGTGTGTGTGTGTGTGTGTGTGTGTGTGTGTGTGTGTGTGTGTGTGGTTCTGTGTCACTAGTGGGGCCTGTGGCCCGATTGGAGTGTTTGCGGTGTGAGAAGGAGGAGTTGGAGAACAGTTTGTTGGAGCAGCTGAAGGAGTTGAGGTTGCAGAAGCAGAAGGAGCTGCAGGTTCTTCAGGAGATGCTGAAACACAAGCAGCATGAGGAGACAGAGCTCCTGCAGAAACAGCAGGAGGAGGAGGAGCATAACAGGTCCATCAAGAGTAAGTACTATGGAAATGCAATAATACTAACATAACTAATAATGAATGCTAGCCTTTAGGCTCCAATAAAAGTGATACTAATATATGTATAGTACTATATATATTATATTTTATATATTCAGTAGTAATTATGTAGTATATACAATCTATGTTATATCCAGCAGTAATGATACTTGCTCTGGCAGATATGAAAATGGCCTGTGAACAGGAGAAGAAATCTCTGGAGGAAGAACTTGAGAAGCTCAGACTGTCACTGCAGGTAGAGATCCCTTATAGTGTCAGTACACATCCACCAGTACCTCCACCTTTCACTTATAACGTCAGTACACATTCAGTACACATTCCCACCTTTCCATTGTACTGGCTGTAGTGATGATTCGTATGTGTGGGTTATACCAGCCCATAGAGGAGGACATTATGAGTCTGAAAGTGGCGCTGGAGATGAAGAACCAGGAGATCAAAGATCAGCACGATCTTTTGGTCAAACTATATACTCTGTATGTATACTATATACTCTGTATGTAGTACCTGGTTTAACACTATATCCTCTTTATATATACTATATACTGTTTATGTAGCTCCTGGTTTAACACTATACCCTCAGCTTACTCTAGTCTGCAGATGTGAAGAAATTAAACAGAATGTGTATCTGTGTATATGTGCGCACCTGTATGTGTCTGGTTGTAGTATTATTTAAAGGGTCAAACTCCGTAAAGTGTGCCCAGGCCCAGAGCTACTTTGATGGGCATGATTCTGTGACCTCTTGGGCCTTGAAATGTGGTGCTTTGAATGATTTAAAGAGTGAAACGGTCTGAAGTGTGCCCACGTTTAAAGCAACCTTGCTGGGCATGACTGTGTGACCTCTTGGGCCAGGAAGTCTGTTTCTAGTTTTATTTAAACGGTCAAACTGCGTGAAGTGTGCCCAGGCCCAGAGCTACTTTGCTGGGCATGACTGTGTGACCTCTTGGGCCTGGAAGTCTGGTTGTAGTATGATTTTAAAGGGTCAAATGGTCTCCATTGTGTGTCCAGGTTTAAGGCTACTTTGCTGGGCATGTGATTTGGACCCATCGGGTACGGAAGCCTTTCCGTCACGTGCTCGTTTTCCACGCCTTCAGCGCAGGTAGCCTGCGAATTTAAAACGGACGTGCATTTTATTCTTTTCCCCTTTTATCCTTTCATATCTCTCCGCTACCTTGGAGAAGAGAGACGCACGCGGGTAAATAAAATGTAAATATCTGTAAATATCTGTATAATATGTAAATAAAAGGAAGAAGTGGTTGTGTAGTGTAGTCGTTTGATTATGAATAATCTCATAATAATTTTATCCACAAATTCTTATACATTCATACATGTTTATCTCTCTCTTTGTGTGTGTGTGTGTGTGTGTGTGTGTGTGTGTGTGTGGTTCTGTGTCACTAGTGGGGCCTGTGGCCCGATTGGAGTGTTTGCGGTGTGAGAAGGAGGAGTTGGAGAACAGTTTGTTGGAGCAACTGAAGGAGTTGAGGTTGCAGAAGCAGAAGGAGCTGCAGGTTCTTCAGGAGATGCTGAAACACAAGCAGCAGGAGGAGACAGAGCTCCTGCAGAAACAGCAGGAGGAGGAGGAGCATAACAGGTCCATCAAGAGTAAGTACTATGGAAATGCAATAATACTAACATAACTAATAATGAATGTTAGCCTTTAGGCTCCAATAAAAGTGATACTAATATATGTATAGTACTATATATATTATATTTTATATATTCAGTAGTAATTATGTAGTATATACAATCTGTGTTATATCCAGGAGTAATGATACTTGCTCTGGCAGATATGAAAATGGCCTGTGAACAGGAGAAGAAATCTCTGGAGGAAGAACTTGAGAAGCTCAGACTGTCACTGCAGGTAGAGATCCCTTCTAGTGTCAGTACACATCCACCAGTACCTCCACCTTTCACTTATAAAGTCAGTACACATTCAGTACACATTCCCACCTTTCCATTGTACTGGCTGTAGTGATGATTCGTGTGTGTGGGTTATACCAGCCCATAGAGGAGGACATTATGAGTCTGAAAGTGGCGCTGGAGATGAAGAACCAGGAGATCAAAGATCAGCACGATCTTTTGGTCAAACTATATACTCTGTATGTATACTATATCGAACCCACGGTTTTCACGCTACGATTTTTTTAAATGTGGTGAGCTGCGGAGAAAAGACGTGCTCCGGACGTATTTGTGGCTTAATATCTCTTGTCTCCTTGGGAGTAGGAAGTCTGTTCATGGCTCTTTGGAAAGGGCTGCATCTCCCCTCTAATCGCCTTCGAGCTTCAAGCGGATTGGACCCACGGTTATCACGCTACGATTTTTTAATGCCGCCAGGGACGGGCCGAAAGCGTGGCAGGTGGCGTTCGTTAGGGACCGTCATGGAGGTGATGCGCAACGAGTTGCAGGCCATTTGGTCCTGGCCCGGCCTAGATGTGAGCGTTCTAATCAGCGCGTTTGTTTAAACTTTCTCCTCCAATTCGTTGCAATTGTACAAGCGTTTCTCGCTCATCCGACTGGAGCGTAACGCTTTATCTGTTAATATCTCTGGTCTCCTTGGGAGTAGAAAGTCTATTCATGGCTCTTTGGAAAGGGCTGCATCTCCCCTGTAATCGCCTTTAAGCGGCACGCGGATCGAACCCACGGTTTTCACGCTATGATTTTTTTAAATGTGCTGCGCGGCGGAGAAAATGCGCGCGTCGGACGTCATTGCGGCTTAATATCTCTTGTCTCCTTGGGAGTAGAAAGTCTTTTCATGGCTATTTGGAAAGGGTTGCATCTCCCCTGTAATCGCCTTTAAGCAGCATGCGGATCGGACCCACCGTTCTTACGCTACGATTTTTTAAATGTGGTGCGCGACGTAGAAAAGACGCGCGTAGGACGTATTTGCGGCTTAATATTTTTGGGCTCCTTGGGAGTAGAAAGTCTGTTCATGGCTCTTTGGAAAGGGCTGCATCTCCCCTGTAATCGCCTTCGCGCGGCTCGCGCATCGGAACCATCGTTATCACGCTACGATTTTTTAATGCCGCCAGGGACGGGCCGAAAGCGTGGCAGGTGGCGTTCGTTAGGGACCGTCATGGAGGTGATGCGCACCGAGTTGCAGGCCATTTGGACCTGGCCCGGCCTAGATGTGAGCGTTCAAAGTCAGCGCGTTTGTTTAAACTTTCTCCTCCAATTCGTTGCAATTGTACAAGCGTTTCTCGCTCATCCGACTGGAGCGTAACGCTTTATCTGTTAATATCTCTGGTCTCCTTGGGAGTAGAAAGTCTGTTCATGGCTCTTTGGAAAGGTTTGCATCTCCCTTGTAATCGCCTTTAAGCGGCACGCGGATTGGACCCACCGTTCTTACGATACGATTTTTTAAATGTGGTGCGCGGCGTAGAAAAGACGCGCGTAGGACGTATTTGCGGCTTAATATCTTTGGGCTCCTTGGGAGTAGGAAGTCTGTTCATGCCTCTTTGGAAAGGGCTGCATCTCCCCTGTAATCGCCTTCGAGCGGCACGCGGATCGAACCCACGGTTTTCACGCTATGATTTTTTTAAATGTGGTGCGCGGCGGAGGAAATGCGCGCGTCGGACGTCATTTCGGCTTAATATCTCTTGTCTCCTTGGGAGTAGAAAGTCTTTTCATGGCTCTTTGGAAAGGGCTGCATCTCCCCTGTAATCGCCTTCGAGCGGCACGCGGATCGAACCCACGGTTTTCACGCTATGATTTTTTAAAATGTGGTGCGCGGCGGAGAAAATGCGCGCGTCGGACGTCATTTCGGCTTAATATCTCTTGTCTCCTTGGGAGTAGAAAGTCTTTTCATGGCTCTTTGGAAAGGGCTGCATCTCCCCTGTAATCGCCTTTAAGCGGCACGCGGATCGGACCCACCGTTCTCACGCTAAGATTTTTTAAATGTGGTGCGCGGCGGAGAAAATGCGCGCGTCGGACATCATTGCGGCTTAATATCTCTTGTCTCCTTGGGAGTAGGAAGTCTGTTCATGGCTCTTTGGAAAGGGCTGCATCTCCCCTCTAATCGCCTTCGAGCTTCAAGCGGATTGGACCCACGGTTATCACGCTACGATTTTTTAATGCCGCCAGGGACGGGCCGAAAGCGTGGCAGGTGGCGTTCGTTAGGGACCGTCATGGAGGTGATGCGCAACGAGTTGCAGGCCATTTGGTCCTGGCCCGGCCTAGATGTGAGCGTTCTAATCAGCGCGTTTGTTTAAACTTTCTCCTCCAATTCGTTGCAATTGTACAAGCGTTTCTCGCTCATCCGACTGGAGCGTAACGCTTTATCTGTTAATATCTCTGGTCTCCTTGGGAGTAGAAAGTCTATTCATGGCTCTTTGGAAAGGGCTGCATCTCCCCTGTAATCGCCTTTAAGCGGCACGCGGATCGAACCCACGGTTTTCACGCTATGATTTTTTTAAATGTGCTGCGCGGCGGAGAAAATGCGCGCGTCGGACGTCATTGCGGCTTAATATCTCTTGTCTCCTTGGGAGTAGAAAGTCTTTTCATGGCTATTTGGAAAGGGTTGCATCTCCCCTGTAATCGCCTTTAAGCAGCATGCGGATCGGACCCACCGTTCTTACGCTACGATTTTTTAAATGTGGTGCGCGACGTAGAAAAGACGCGCGTAGGACGTATTTGCGGCTTAATATTTTTGGGCTCCTTGGGAGTAGAAAGTCTGTTCATGGCTCTTTGGAAAGGGCTGCATCTCCCCTGTAATCGCCTTCGCGCGGCTCGCGCATCGGAACCATCGTTATCACGCTACGATTTTTTAATGCCGCCAGGGACGGGCCGAAAGCGTGGCAGGTGGCGTTCGTTAGGGACCGTCATGGAGGTGATGCGCACCGAGTTGCAGGCCATTTGGACCTGGCCCGGCCTAGATGTGAGCGTTCAAAGTCAGCGCGTTTGTTTAAACTTTCTCCTCCAATTCGTTGCAATTGTACAAGCGTTTCTCGCTCATCCGACTGGAGCGTAACGCTTTATCTGTTAATATCTCTGGTCTCCTTGGGAGTAGAAAGTCTGTTCATGGCTCTTTGGAAAGGTTTGCATCTCCCTTGTAATCGCCTTTAAGCGGCACGCGGATTGGACCCACCGTTCTTACGATACGATTTTTTAAATGTGGTGCGCGGCGTAGAAAAGACGCGCGTAGGACGTATTTGCGGCTTAATATCTTTGGGCTCCTTGGGAGTAGGAAGTCTGTTCATGCCTCTTTGGAAAGGGCTGCATCTCCCCTGTAATCGCCTTCGAGCGGCACGCGGATCGAACCCACGGTTTTCACGCTATGATTTTTTTAAATGTGGTGCGCGGCGGAGGAAATGCGCGCGTCGGACGTCATTTCGGCTTAATATCTCTTGTCTCCTTGGGAGTAGAAAGTCTTTTCATGGCTCTTTGGAAAGGGCTGCATCTCCCCTGTAATCGCCTTCGAGCGGCACGCGGATCGAACCCACGGTTTTCACGCTATGATTTTTTAAAATGTGGTGCGCGGCGGAGAAAATGCGCGCGTCGGACGTCATTTCGGCTTAATATCTCTTGTCTCCTTGGGAGTAGAAAGTCTTTTCATGGCTCTTTGGAAAGGGCTGCATCTCCCCTGTAATCGCCTTTAAGCGGCACGCGGATCGGACCCACCGTTCTCACGCTAAGATTTTTTAAATGTGGTGCGCGGCGGAGAAAATGCGCGCGTCGGACATCATTGCGGCTTAATATCTCTTGTCTCCTTGGGAGTAGGAAGTCTGTTCATGGCTCTTTGGAAAGGGCTGCATCTCCCCTGTAATCGCCTTCGAGCGGCACGCGGATCGAACCCACGGTTTTCACGCTATGATTTTTTTAAATGTGGTGCGCGGCGGAGAAAATGCGCGCGTCGGACGTCATTTCGGCTTAAATCTCTTGTCTCCTTGGGAGTAGAAAGTCTTTTCATGGCTCTTTGGAAAGGGTTGCATCTTCCCTGTAATCGCCTTTAAGCGGCACGCGGATCGGACCCACCGTTCTTACGCTACGATTTTTTAAATGTGGTGCGCGTCGTAGAAAAGACGCGCGTAGGACGTATTTGCGGCTTAATATCTTTGGGCTCCTTGGGAGTAGAAAGTCTGTTCATGGCTCTTTGGAAAGGGCTGCATCTCCCCTGTAATCGCCTTTAAGCGACACGCGGATCGGACCCACCGTTCTTACGATACGATTTTTTAAATGTGGTGCGCGGCGTAGAAAAGACGCGCGTAGGACGTATTTGCGGCTTAATATCTTTGGGCTCCTTGGGAGTAGAAAGTCTGTTCATGGCTCTTTGGAAAGGGCTGCATCTCCACTGTTATCGCCTTCGAGCGGCACGCGGATCGGAACCATCGTTATCACGCTACGATTTTTTAATGCCGCCAGGGACGGGCCGAAAGCGTGGCAGGTGGCGTTCGTTAGGGACCGTCATGGAGGTGATGCGCAACGAGTTGCAGGCCATTTGGTCCTGGCCCGGCCTAGATGTGAGCGTTCTAATCAGCGCGTTTGTTTAAACTTTCTCCTCCAATTCGTTGCAATTGTACAAGCGTTTCTCGCTCATCCGACTGGAGCGTAACGCTTTATCTGTTAATATCTCTGGTCTCCTTGGGAGTAGAAAGTCTATTCATGGCTCTTTGGAAAGGGCTGCATGTCCCCTGTAATCGCCTTTAAGCGGCACGCGGATCGAACCCACGGTTTTCACGCTATGATTTTTTTAAATGTGCTGCGCGGCGGAGAAAATGCGCGCGTCGGACGTCATTGCGGCTTAATATCTCTTGTCTCCTTGGGAGTAGAAAGTCTTTTCATGGCTATTTGGAAAGGGTTGCATCTCCCCTGTAATCGCCTTTAAGCAGCATGCGGATCGGACCCACCGTTCTTACGCTACGATTTTTTAAATGTGGTGCGCGACGTAGAAAAGACGCGCGTAGGACGTATTTGCGGCTTAATATTTTTGGGCTCCTTGGGAGTAGAAAGTCTGTTCATGGCTCTTTGGAAAGGGCTGCATCTCCCCTGTAATCGCCTTCGCGCGGCTCGCGCATCGGAACCATCGTTATCACGCTACGATTTTTTAATGCCGCCAGGGACGGGCCGAAAGCGTGGCAGGTGGCGTTCGTTAGGGACCGTCATGGAGGTGATGCGCACCGAGTTGCAGGCCATTTGGACCTGGCCCGGCCTAGATGTGAGCGTTCAAAGTCAGCGCGTTTGTTTAAACTTTCTCCTCCAATTCGTTGCAATTGTACAAGCGTTTCTCGCTCATCCGACTGGAGCGTAACGCTTTATCTGTTAATATCTCTGGTCTCCTTGGGAGTAGAAAGTCTGTTCATGGCTCTTTGGAAAGGAATGCATCTCCCCTGTAATCGCCTTTAAGCGGCACGCGGATCGGACCCACCGTTCTCACGCTACGATTTTTTAAACGTGGTGCGCGTCGGAGAAAATGCGCGCGTCGGACGTCATTGCGGCTTAATATCTCTTGTCTCCTTGGGAGTAGAAAGTCTGTTCATGGCTCTTTGGAAAGGGTTGCATCTCCCTTGTAATCGCCTTTAAGCGGCACGCGGATTGGACCCACCGTTCTTACGATACGATTTTTTAAATGTGGTGCGCGTCGGAGAAAATGCGCGTAATATCTCTTGTCTCCTTGGGAGTAGAAAGTCTGTTCATGGCTCTTTGGAAAGGGCTGTATCTCCCCTGTAATCGCCTTCGAGCGGCACGCGCATCGGAACCATCGTTATCACGCTACGATTTTTTAATGCCGCCAGGGATAGGCCGAAAGCGTGGCAGGTGGCGTTCGTTAGGGACAGTCATGGAGGTGATGCACACCGAGTTGCACGCCATTTGGAGTTGGCCCGGCCTAGATGTGAGCGTTCAAAGTCAGCGCGTTTGTTTAAGCTTTCTCCTCCAATTCGTTGCAATTGTACAAGCGTTTCTCGTTCATCCGACTGGAGCGTAACGCTTTATATGTTAATATTTCTGGTCTCCTTGGGAGTAGAAAGTCTGTTCATGGCTCTTTTGAAAGGGATGCATCTCCCCTGTAATCGCCTTCGAGCGGCACGCGGATCGAACCCACGTTTTTCACGCTACGATTTTTTTTAAATGTGTTGCGCGGCGGAGGAAATGCGCGCGTCGGACGTCATTTCGGCTTAATATCTCTTGTCTCCTTGGGAGTAGAAAGTCTTTTCATGGCTCTTTGGAAAGGGCTGCATCTCCCCTGTAATCGCCTTCGAGCGGCACGCGGATCGAACCCACGGTTTTCACGCTATGATTTTTTTAAATGTGCTGCGCGGCGGAGGAAATGCGCGCGTCGGACGTCATTTCGGCTTAATATCTCTTGTCTCCTTGGGAGTAGAAAGTCTTTTCATGGCTCTTTGGAAAGGGCTGCATCTCCCCTGTAATCGCCTTTAAGCGGCACGCGGATCGAACCCACGGTTTTCACGCTACGATTTTTTTTAAATGTGTTGCGCGGCGGAGAATAGACGCGCGCCGGACGTATTTGCGGCTTGATATCTCTTGTCTCATTGGGAGTAGAAAGTCTGTTCATGGCTCTTTGGAAAGGGCTGCATCTCCCCTGTAATCGCCTTCGAGCGGCACGCGGATCGAACCCACGGTTTTCACGCTATGATTTTTTTAAATGTGTTGCGCGTCGGAGAAAATGCGCGCGTCGGACGTCATTGCGGCTTAATATCTCTTGTCTCCTTGGGAGTAGAAAGTCTTTTCATGGCTCTTTGGAAAGGTTTGCGTCTCCCCTGTAATCGCCTTTAAGCGGCACGCGGATCGCACCCACCGTTCTTACGCTACGATTTTTTAAATGTGGTGCGCGGCGTAGAAAAGACGCGCGTAGGACGTATTTGCGGCTTAATATCTTTGGGGTCCTTGGGAGTAGGAAGTCTGTTCATGCCTCTTTGGAAAGGGCTCCATCTCCCCTGTAATCGCCTTCGAGCGGCACGCGGATCGAACCCACGGTTTTCACGCTATGATTTTTTTAAATGAGCTGCGCGGCGGAGAAAATGCGCGCGTCGGACGTCATTGCGGCTTAATATCTCTTGTCTCCTTGGGAGTAGAAAGTCTTTTCATGGTTCTTTGGAAAGGGTTGCATCTCCCCTGTAATCGCCTTTAAGCGGCACGCGGATCGGACCCACCGTTCTCACGCTACGATTTTTTAAACGTGGTGCGCGTCGGAGAAAATGCGCGTAATATCTCTTGTCTCCTTGGGAGTAGAAAGTCTGTTCATGGCTCTTTGGAAAGGGCTGCATCTCCCCTGTAATCGCCTTCGAGCGGCACGCGGATCGAACCCACGTTTTTCACGCTACGATTTTTTTTAAATGTGTTGCGCGGCGGAGAAAAGACGCGCGCCGGACGTATTTGCGGCTTAATATCTCTTGTCTCATTGGGTGTAGAAAGTCTGTTCATAGCTCTTTGGAAAGGGCTGCATCTCCGCTGTAATCGCCTTCGAGCGGCACGCGGATCGAACCCACGGTTTTCACGCTATGATTTTTTTAAATGTGGTGCGCGGCGGAGAAAATGCGCGCGTCGGACGTCATTTCGGCTTAATATCTATTGTCTCCTTGGGAGTAGAAAGTCTTTTCATGGCTCTTTGGAAAGGGCTGCATCTCCGCTGTAATCGCCTTCGAGCGGCACGCGGATCGAACCCACGGTTTTCACGCTATGATTTTTTTAAATATGGTGCGCGGCGGAGAAAATGCGCGCGTCGGACGTCATTTCGGCTTAATATCTATTGTCTCCTTGGGAGTAGAAAGTCTTTTCATGGCTCTTTGGAAAGGGCTGCATCTCCGCTGTAATCGCCTTCGAGCGGCACGCGGATCGAACCCACGGTTTTCACGCTATGATTTTTTTAAATGTGGTGCGCGGCGGAGAAAATGCGCGCGTCGGACGTCATTTCGGCTTAATATCTATTGTCTCCTTGGGAGTAGAAAGTCTTTTCATGGCTCTTTGGAAAGGTTTGCATCTCCCTTGTAATTGCCTTTAAGCGGCACGCGGATTGGACCCACCGTTCTTCCGATACGATTTTTTAAATGTGGTGCGCGGCGTAGAAAAGACGCGCGTAGGACGTATTTGCGGCTTAATATCTTTGGGCTCCTTGGGAGTAGGAAGTCTGTTCATGCCTCTTTGGAAAGGGTTGCATCTCCCCTGTAATCGCCTTTAAGCGGCACGCGGATCGGACCCATCGTTCTCACGCTACGATTTTTTAAAATCCGCCAGGGACGGAACGAACGCTTGGCAGGTGGCGTTCGTGACGGACAGTCAAGCAGTTAATGCGCACCGAGCTGCAGGCCATTTGGACCTGGCCCAGCCTAGATGTGAATATTCAAAGTCAGCACGTTTGTTTCAAAGTTCTCCACCAATTCGTTGTAATTGCGTGTGTGCGCGTGAACACCAGGTTTGTGGAGGAGTTCGTCCTTGGACTGTACAAGGGGAGACAGTGTGTGGCCTGGCTGCGTGAGGTTGCAGTTTGCTGGGCATGAGAGATTGGCATGTGGTGCCCTGGAGGTGTGGTTGTTCCAGGACGGGCAAGGTGGGGTAGTGTGGCTGGGTGACGGTGCGCTTCACTGGGGATGTGGTTGTGAGTTGCAGGCCCATTCCTTTGAATGACAGAAAGGATCTGATTTGTTTCCAGGTTTAAACGTACTTTGCTGGGTATGACTGTGACCTCTTGGGCCAGGAAGTCTGTTTCTAGTTTTATTTAAACGGTCAAACTGCGTGAAGTGTGCCCAGGCCCAGAGCTACTTTGCTGGGCATGACTGTGTGACCTCTTGGGCCTGGAAGTCTGGTTGTAGTATGATTTTATAGGGTCAAATGGTCTCCATTGTGTGTCCAGGTTTAAGGCTACTTTGCTGGGCATGTGATTTGGACCCATCGGGTACGGAAGCCTTTCCGTCACGTGCTCGTTTTCCACGCCTTCAGCGCAGGTAGCCTGCGAATTTAAAACCGACGTGCATTTTATTCTTTTCCCCTTTTATCCCTTCATATCTCTCCGCTACCTTGGAGAAGAGAGACGCACGCGGGTAAATAAAATGTAAATATCTCTAAATATCTGTATAATATGTAAATAAAAGGAAGAAGTGGTTGTGTAGTGTAGTCGTTTCATTATAAATAATCTCATAATAATTTTATCCACAAATTCTTATACATTTATACATGTTTATCTCTCTCTGTGTGTGTGTGTGTGTGTGTGTGTGTGTGTGTGTGTGTGTGTGGTTCTGTGTCACTAGTGGGGCCTGTGGCCCGATTGGAGTGTTTGCGGTGTGAGAAGGAGGAGTTGGAGAACAGTTTGTTGGAGCAGCTGAAGGAGTTGAGGTTGCAGAAGCAGAAGGAGCTGCAGATTCTTCAGGAGATGCTGAAACACAAGCAGCATGAGGAGACAGAGCTCCTGCAGAAACAGCAGGAGGAGGAGGAGCATAACAGGTCCATCAAGAGTAAGTACTATGGAAATGCAATAATACTAACATAACTAATAATGAATGCTAGCCTTTAGGCTCCAATAAAAGTGATACTAATATATGTATAGTACTATATATATTATATTTTATATATTCAGTAGTAATTATGTAGTATATACAATCTATGTTATATCCAGCAGTAATGATACTTGCTCTGGCAGATATGAAAATGGCCTGTGAACAGGAGAAGAAATCTCTGGAGGAAGAACTTGAGAAGCTCAGACTGTCACTGCAGGTAGAGATCCCTTATAGTGTCAGTACACATCCACCAGTACCTCCACCTTTCACTTATAACGTCAGTACACATTCAGTACACATTCCCACCTTTCCATTGTACTGGCTGTAGTGATGATTCGTATGTGTGGGTTATACCAGCCCATAGAGGAGGACATTATGAGTCTGAAAGTGGCGCTGGAGATGAAGAACCAGGAGATCAAAGATCAGCACGATCTTTTGGTCAAACTATATACTCTGTATGTATACTATATACTCTGTATGTAGTACCTGGTTTAACACTATATCCTCTTTATATATACTATATACTGTTTATGTAGCTCCTGGTTTAACACTATACCCTCAGCTTACTCTAGTCTGCAGATGTGAAGAAATTAAACAGAATGTGTATCTGTGTATATGTGCGCACCTGTATGTGTCTGGTTGTAGTATTATTTAAAGGGTCAAACTCCGTAAAGTGTGCCCAGGCCCAGAGCTACTTTGATGGGCATGATTCTGTGACCTCTTGGGCCTTGAAATGTGGTGCTTTGAATGATTTAAAGAGTGAAACGGTCTGAAGTGTGCCCACGTTTAAAGCAACCTTGCTGGGCATGACTGTGTGACCTCTTGGGCCAGGAAGTCTGTTTCTAGTTTTATTTAAACGGTCAAACTGCGTGAAGTGTGCCCAGGCCCAGAGCTACTTTGCTGGGCATGACTGTGTGACCTCTTGGGCCTGGAAGTCTGGTTGTAGTATGATTTTAAAGGGTCAAATGGTCTCCATTGTGTGTCCAGGTTTAAGGCTACTTTGCTGGGCATGTGATTTGGACCCATCGGGTACGGAAGCCTTTCCGTCACGTGCTCGTTTTCCACGCCTTCAGCGCAGGTAGCCTGCGAATTTAAAACGGACGTGCATTTTATTCTTTTCCCCTTTTATCCTTTCATATCTCTCCGCTACCTTGGAGAAGAGAGACGCACGCGGGTAAATAAAATGTAAATATCTCTAAATATCTGTATAATATGTAAATAAAAGGAAGATGTGGTTGTGTAGTGTAGTCGTTTGATTATAAATAATCTCATAATAATTTTATCCACAAATTCTTATACATTTATACATGTTTATCTCTCTCTGTGTGTGTGTGTGTGTGTGTCTGTGTGTGTGTGTGTGTGGTTCTGTGTCACTAGTGGGGCCTGTGGCCCGATTGGAGTGTTTGCGGTGTGAGAAGGAGGAGTTGGAGAACAGTTTGTTGGAGCAGCTGAAGGAGTTGAGGTTGCAGAAGCAGAAGGAGCTGCAGGTTCTTCAGGAGATGCTGAAACACAAGCAGCAGGAGGAGACAGAGCTCCTGCAGAAACAGCAGGAGGAGGAGGAGCATAACAGGTCCATCAAGAGTAAGTACTATGGAAATGCAATAATACTAACATAACTAATAATGAATGTTAGCCTTTAGGCTCCAATAAAAGTGACACTAATATATGTATAGTACTATATATATTATATTTTATATATTCAGCAGTAATTATGTAGTATATACAATCTGTGTTATATCCAGCAGTAATGATACTTGCTCTGGCAGATATGAAAATGGCCTGTGAACAGGAGAAGAAATATCTGGAGGAAGAACTTGAGAAGCTCAAACTGTCACTGCAGGTAGAGATCCCTTATAGTGTCAGTACACATCCACCAGTACCACCACCTCTCACTTATAACGTCAGTACACATTCAGTACACATTCCCACCTTTCCATTGTACTGGCTGTAGTGATGATTCGTGTCTGTGTTATACCAGCCCATAGAGGAGGACATTATGAGTCTGAAAGTGGCGCTGGAGATGAAGAACCAGGAGATCAAAGATCAGCACGATCTTTTGGTCAAACTATATACTCTGTATGTATACTATATCGAACCCACGGTTTTCACGCTACGATTTTTTTAAATGTGGTGAGCTGCGGAGAAAAGACGCGGTCCGGACGTATTTGTGGCTTAATATCTCTTGTCTCCTTGGGAGTAGGAAGTCTGTTCATGGCTCTTTGGAAAGGGCTGCATCTCCCCTCTAATCGCCTTCGAGCTTCAAGCGGATTGGACCCACGGTTATCACGCTACGATTTTTTAAAGCCGCCAGGGACGGGCCGAAAGCGTGGCAGGTGGCGTTCGTTAGGGACAGTCATGGAGGTGATGCGCACCGAGTTGCACGCCATTTGGACTTGGCCAGACCTAGATGTGAGCGTTCAAAGTCAGCGCGTTTGTTTAAACTTTCTCCTCCAATTCGTTGCAACTGCTCAAGCGTTTCTCGCTCATCCGACTGTAGCGTAACGCTTTATATGTTAATATCTCTTGTCTCCTTGGGAGTAGGAAGTCTGTTCATGGATCTTTGGAAAGGGCTGCATCTCCCCTGTAATCGCCTTCGAGCGGCACGCGGATCGAACCCACGGTTTTCACGCTATGATTTTTTTAAATGTGGTGCGCGGCGGAGAAAATGCGCGCGTCGGACGTCATTGCGGCTTAATATCTCTTGTCTCCTTGGGAATAGAAAGTCTTTTCATGGCTCTTTGGAAAGGGTTGCATCTCCCCTGTAATCGCCTTTAAGCGGCATGCGGATCGGACCCACCGTTCTCACGCTACGATTTTTTAAATGTGGTGTGCGGCGGAGAAAATGCGCGCGTCGGATATCATTGCGGCTTAATATCTCTTGTCTCCTTGTGAGTAGAAAGTCTGTTCATGGCTCTTTGGAAAGGGCTGCATCTCCCCTGTAATCGCCTTCGCGCGGCACGCGCATCGGAACCATCGTTATCACGCTACGATTTTTTAATGCCGCCAGGGACGGGCCGAAAGCGTGGCAGGTGGCGTTCGTTAGGGTCCGTCATGGAGGTGATGCGCACCGAGTTGCAGGCCATTTGGACCTGGCCCGGCCTAGATGTGAGCGTTCAAAGTCAGCGCGTTTGTTTAAACTTTCTCCTCCAATTCGTTGCAATTGTACAAGCGTTTCTCGCTCATCCGACTGGAGCGTAACGCTTTATCTGTTAATATCTCTGGTCTCCTTGGGAGCAGAAAGTCTGTTCATGGCTCTTTGGAAAGGGCTGCATCTCCCCTGTAATCGCCTTCGAGCGGCACGCGGATCGAACCCACGGTTTTCACGCTATGATTTTTTTAAATGTGTTGCGCGTCGGAGAAAATGCGCGCGTCGGACGTCATTGCGGCTTAATATCTCTTGTCTCCTTGGGAGTAGAAAGTCTTTTCATGGTTCTTTGGAAAGGGTTGCATCTCCCCTGTAATCGCCTTTAAGCGGCACGCGGATCGGACCCACCGTTCTTACGCTACGATTTTTTAAATGTGGTGCGCGTCGTAGAAAAGACGCGCGTAGGACTTGTTTGCGGCTTAATATCTTTGGGCTCCTTGGGAGTAGAAAGTCTGTTCATGGCTCTTTGGAAAGGGCTGCATCTCCCCTGTAATCGCCTTCGCGCGGCACGCGGATCGGAACCATCGTTATCATGCTACGATTTTTTAATGCCGACAGGGATGGGCCGAAAGCTTGGCAGGTGGCGTTCGTTAGGAAAAGTCATGGACGTGATGCGGACCGAGTTGCAGGCCATTTGGACCTGGCCCGGCCTAGATGTGTGCCTTCAAAGTCAGCGCATTTGTTTAAACTTTCTCCTCCAATTCGTTGCAATTGTACAAGCGTTTCTCGCTCATCCGACTGGAGCGTAACGCTTTATCTGTTAATATCTCTGGTCTCCTTGGGAGTAGAAAGTCTGTTCATGGCTCTTTGGAAAGGGATGCATCTCCCCTGTAATCGCCTTTAAGCGGCACGCGGATCGGACCCACCGTTCTCACGCTACGATTTTTTAAACGTGGTGCGCGTCGGAGAAAATGCGCATAATATCTCTTGTCTCCTTGGGAGTAGAAAGTCTGTTCATGGCTCTTTGGAAAGGGCTGTATCACCCCTGTAATCGCCTTCTAGCGGCACGCGCATCGGAACCATCGTTATCATGCTACGATTTTTTAATGCCGACAGGGACGGGCCGAAAGCTTGGCAGGTGGCGTTCGTTAGGAAAAGTCATGGACGTGATGCGGACCGAGTTGCAGGCCATTTGGACCTGGCCCGGCCTAGATGTGAGCCTTCAAAGTCAGCGCATTTGTTTAAACTTTCTCCTCCAATTCGTTGCAATTGTACAAGCGTTTCTCGCTCATCCGACTGGAGCGTAACGCTTTATCTGTTAATATCTCTGGTCTCCTTGGGAGTAGAAAGTCTGTTCATGGCTCTTTTGAAAGGGATGCATCTCCCCTGTAATCGCCTTCGAGCGGCACGCGGATCGAACCCACGTTTTTCACGCTACGATTTTTTTTAAATGTGTTGCGCGGCGGAGAAAAGACGCGCGCCGGACGTATTTGCGGCTTAATATCTCTTGTCTCCTTGGGAGTAGAAAGTCTTTTCATGGCTCTTTGGAAAGGGCTGCATCTCCGCTGTAATCGCCTTCGAGCGGCACGCGGATCGAACCCACGTTTTTCACGCTACGATTTTTTTTAAATGTGTTGCGCGGCGGAGAAAAGACGCGCGCCGGACGTATTTGCGGCTTAATATCTCTTGTCTCATTGGGTGTAGAAAGTCTGTTCATGGCTCTTTGGAAAGGTTTGCATCTCCCTTGTAATCGCCTTTAAGCGGCACGCGGATTGGACCCACCGTTCTTCCGATACGATTTTTTAAATGTGGCGCGCGTCGGATGTCATTGCGGCTTAATATCTCGTTTCCTTGGGAGTAGAAAGTCTTTTCATGGTTCTTTGGAAAGGGTTGCATCTCCCCTGTAATCGCCTTTAAGCGGCACGCGGATCGGACCCATCGTTCTCACGCTACGATTTTTTAAAATCCGCCAGGGACGGAACGAACGCTTGGCAGGTGGCGTTCGTGACGGACAGTCAAGCAGTTAATGCGCACCGAGCTGCAGGCCATTTGGACCTGGCCCAGCCTAGATGTGAGTATTCAAAGTCAGCACGTTTGTTTCAAAGTTCTCCACCAATTCGTTGTAATTGCGTGTGTGCGCGTGAACACCAGGTTTGTGGAGGAGTTCGTCCTTGGACTGTACAAGGGGAGACAGTGTGTGGCCTGGCTGCGTGAGGTTGCAGTTTGCTGGGCATGAGAGATTGGCATGTGGTGCCCTGGAGGTGTGGTTGTTCCAGGACGGGCAAGGTGGGGTAGTGTGGCTGGGTGACGGTGCGCTTCACTGGGGATGTGGTTGTGAGTTGCAGGCCCATTCCTTTGAATGACAGAAAGGATCTGATTTGTTTCCAGGTTTAAACGTACTTTGCTGGGTATGACTGTGACCTCTTGGGCCAGGAAGTCTGTTTCTAGTTTTATTTAAACGGTCAAACTGCGTGAAGTGTGCCCAGGCCCAGAGCTACTTTGCTGGGCATGGCTGTGTGACCTCTTGGGCCTGGAAGTCTGGTTGTAGTATGATTTTAAAGGGTCAAATGCTCTCCATTGTGTGTCCAGGTTTAAGGCTACTTTGCTGGGCATGTGATTTGGACCCATCGGGTACGGAAGCCTTTCCGTCACGTGCTCGTTTTCCACGCCTTCAGCGCAGGTAGCCTGCGAATTTAAAACCGACGTGCATTTTATTCTTTTCCCCTTTTATCCTTTCATATCTCTCCGCTACCTTGGAGAAGAGAGACGCACGCGGGTAAATAAAATGTAAATATCTCTAAATATCTGTATAATATGTAAATAAAAGGAAGATGTGGTTGTGTAGTGTAGTCGTTTGATTATAAATAATCTCATAATAATTTTATCCACAAATTCTTATACATTTATACATGTTTATCTCTCTCTTTGTGTGTGTGTGTGTGTGTGTGTGTGTGGTTCTGTGTCACTAGTGGGGCCTGTGGCCCGATTGGAGTGTTTGCGGTGTGAGAAGGAGGAGTTGGAGAACAGTTTGTTGGAGCAGCTGAAGGAGTTGAGGTTGCAGAAGCAGAAGGAGCTGCAGGTTCTTCAGGAGATGCTGAAACACAAGCAGCAGGAGGAGACAGAGCTCCTGCAGAAACAGCAGGAGGAGGAGGAGCATAACAGGTCCATCAAGAGTAAGTACTATGGAAATGCAATAATACTAACATAACTAATAATGAATGTTAGCCTTTAGGCTCCAATAAAAGTGATACTAATATATGTATAGTACTATATATATTATATTTTATATATTCAGTAGTAATTATGTAGTATATACAATCTATGTTATATCCAGCAGTAATGATACTTGCTCTGGCAGATATGAAAATGGCCTGTGAACAGGAGAAGAAATCTCTGGAGGAAGAACTTGAGAAGCTCAGACTGTCACTGCAGGTAGAGATCCCTTATAGTGTCAGTACACATCCACCAGTAGCTCCACCTTTCACTTATAACGTCAGTACACATTCAGTACACATTCCCACCTTTCCATTGTACTGGCTGTAGTGATGATTCGTGTGTGTGTTATACCAGCCCATAGAGGAGGACATTATGAGTCTGAAAGTGGCGCTGGAGATGAAGAACCAGGAGATCAAAGATCAGCACGATCTTTTGGTCAAACTATATACTCTGTATGTATACTATATACTCTGTATGTAGTACCTGGTTTAACACTATACGCTCAGCTTACTCTAGTCTGCAGATGTGAAGAAATTAAACAGAATGTGTATCTGTGTATATGTGCGCACCTGTATGTGTCTGGTTGTAGTATTATTTAAAGGGTCAAACTGCGTGAAGTGTGCCCAGGCCCAGAGCTACTTTGATGGGCATGATTCTGTGACCCCTTGGGCCTTGAAATGTGGTGCTTTGAATGATTTAAAGAGTGAAACGATCTGAAGTGTGCCCACGTTTAAAGCAACCTTGCTGGGCATGACTGTGTGACCTCTTGGGCCAGGAAGTCTGTTTCTAGTTTTATTTAAACGGTCAAACTGCGTGAAGGGTGCCCAGGCCCAGAGCTACTTTGCTGGGCATGACTGTGTGACCTCTTGGGCCTGGAAGTCTGGTTGTAGTATGATTTTAAAGGGTCAAATGGTCTCCATTGTGTGTCCAGGTTTAAGGCTACTTTGCTGGGCATGTGATTTGGACCCATCGGGTACGGAAGCCTTTCCGTCACGTGCTCGTTTTCCACGCCTTCAGCGCAGGTAGCCTGCGAATTTAAAACCGACGTGCATTTTATTCTTTTCCCCTTTTATCCCTTCATATCTCTGCGCTACCTTGGAGAAGAGAGACGCACGCGGGTAAATAAAATGTAAATATCTCTAAATATCTGTATAATATGTAAATAAAAGGAATAAGTGGTTGTGTAGTGTAGTCGTTTCATTATAAATAATCTCATAATAATTTTATCCACAAATTCTTATACATTTATACATGTTTATCTCTCTCTGTGTGTGTGTGTGTGTGTGTGTGTGTGTGTGTGTGTGTGTGTGTGGTTCTGTGTCACTAGTGGGGCCTGTGGCCCGATTGGAGTGTTTGCGGTGTGAGAAGGAGGAGTTGGAGAACAGTTTGTTGGAGCAGCTGAAGGAGTTGAGGTTGCAGAAGCAGAAGGAGCTGCAGGTTCTTCAGGAGATGCTGAAACACAAGCAGCATGAGGAGACAGAGCTCCTGCAGAAACAGCAGGAGGAGGAGGAGCATAACAGGTCCATCAAGAGTAAGTACTATGGAAATGCAATAATACTAACATAACTAATAATGAATGCTAGCCTTTAGGCTCCAATAAAAGTGATACTAATATATGTATAGTACTATATATTTTATATTTTATATATTCAGTAGTAATTATGTAGTATATACAATCTATGTTATATCCAGCAGTAATGATACTTGCTCTGGCAGATATGAAAATGGCCTGTGAACAGGAGAAGAAATCTCTGGAGGAAGAACTTGAGAAGCTCAGACTGTCACTGCAGGTAGAGATCCCTTATAGTGTCAGTACACATCCACCAGTACCTCCACCTTTCACTTATAACGTCAGTACACATTCAGTACACATTCCCACCTTTCCATTGTACTGGCTGTAGTGATGATTCGTGTGTGTGGGTTATACCAGCCCATAGAGGAGGACATTATGAGTCTGAAAGTGGCGCTGGAGATGAAGAACCAGGAGATCAAAGATCAGCACGATCTTTTGGTCAAACTATATACTCTGTATGTATACTATATACTCTGTATGTATACTATATCGAACCCACGGTTTTCACGCTACGATTTTTTTAAATGTGGTGAGCTGCGGAGAAAAGACGCGGTCCGGACGTATTTGTGGCTTAATATCTTTGGGCTCCTTGGGAGTAGGAAGTCTGTTCATGCCTCTTTGGAAAGGGCTGCATCTCCCCTGTAATCGCCTTCGAGCGGCACGCGGATCGAACCCACGGTTTTCACGCTATGATTTTTTTAAATGTGGTGCGCGGCGGAGAAAATGCGCGTGTCGGACGTCATTTCGGCTTAATATCTCTTGTCTCCTTGAGAGTAGAAAGTCTTTTCATGGCTCTTTGGAAAGGGCTGCATCTCCCCTGTAATCGCCTTCGCGCGGCACGCGGATCGGAACCATCGTTATCACGCTACGATTTTTTAATGCCGACAGGGACGGGCCGAAAGCGTGGCAGGTGGCGTTCGTTAGGGACAGTCATGGAGGTGATGCGCACCGAGTTGCAGGCCATTTGGACCTGGCCCGGCCTAGATGTGAGCGTTCAAATTCAGCGCGTTTGTTTAAACTTTCTCCTCCAATTCGTTGCCATTGTACAAGCGTTTCTCGCTCATCCGACTGGAGCGTAACGCTTTATATGTTAATATTTCTGGTCTCCTTGGGAGTAGAAAGTCTGTTCATGGCTCTTTGGAAAGGGCTGCATCTCCCTTGTAATCGCCTTCGAGCGGCACGCGGATCGAACCCACGGTTTTCACGCTATGATTTTTTTAAATGTGGTGCGCGGCGGAGAAAATGCGCGCGTCGGACGTCATTGCGGCTTAATATCTCTTGTCTCATTGGGAGTAGAAAGTCTGTTCATGGCTCTTTGGAAAGGGCTGCATCTCCCCTGTAATCGCCTTCGAGCGGCACGCGGATGGAACCCACGGTTTTCACGCTATGATTTTTTTAAATGTGGTGCGCGGCGGAGAAAATGCGCGCGTCGGACGTCATTGCGGCTTAATATCTCTTGTCTCCTTGGGAGTAGAAAGTCTGTTCATGGCTCTTTGGAAAGGGCTGCATCTCCCCTGTAATCGCCTTTAAGCGGCACGCGGATCGGACCCACCGTTCTCACGCTACGATTTTTTAAATGTGGTGCGCGGCGCAATAAATGCGCGCGTCGGACGTCATTGCGGCTTAATATCTCTTGTCTCGTTGGGAGTAGGAAGTCTGTTCATGGCTCTTTGGAAAGGGCTGCATCTCCCCTGTAATCGCCTTCGAGCGGCACGCGGATCGAACCCACGGTTTTCACGCTATGATTTTTTACAATGTGTTGCGCGGCGGAGAAAATGCGCGCGTCGGACGTCATTTCGGCTTAATATCTCTTGTCTCCTTGGGAGTAGAAAGTCTTTTCATGGCTCTTTGGAAAGGGCTGCATTTCCCTTGTAATCGCCTTTAAGCGGCACGCGGATCGGACCCACCGTTCTCACGCTAAGATTTTTTAAATGTGGTGCGCGGCGTAGAAAAGACGCGCGTAGGACGTATTTGCGGCTTAATATCTTTGGGCTCCTTGGGAGTAGAAAGTCTGTTCATGGCTCTTTGGAAAGGGCTGCATCTCCCCTGTAATCGCCTTCGCGCGGCACGCGGATCGGAACCATCGTTATCACGCTACGATTTTTTAATGCCGACAGGGACGGGCCGAAAGCGTGGCAGGTGGCGTTCGTTAGGGACAGTCATGGAGGTGATGCGCGCCGAGTTGCAGGCCATTTGGACCTGGCCCGGCCTAGATGTGAGCGTTCAAAGTCAGCGCGTTTGTTTAAACTTTCTCCTCCAATTCGTTGCAATTGTACAAGCGTTTCTCGCTCATCCGACTGGAGCGTAACGCTTTATCTGTTAATATCTCTGGTCTCCTTGGGAGTAGAAAGTCTGTTCATGGCTCTTTGGAAAGGGATGCATCTCCCCTGTAATCGCCTTTAAGCGGCACGCGGATCGGACCCACCGTTCTCACGCTACGATTTTTTAAACGTGGTGCGCGTCGGAGAAAATGCGCGCGTCGGACGTCATTGCGGCTTAATATCTTTGGGCTCCTTGGGAGTAGAAAGTCTGTTCATGGCTCTTTGGAAAGGGCTGCATCTCCCCTGTAATCGCCTTCGCGCGGCACGCGGATCGGAACCATCGTTATCACGCTACGATTTTTTAATGCCGACAGGGACGGGCCGAAAGCTTGGCAGGTGGCGTTCGTTAGGAAAAGTCATGGACGTGATGCGGACCGAGTTGCAGGCCATTTGGACCTGGCCCGGCCTAGATGTGAGCCTTCAAAGTCAGCGCGTTTGTTTAAACTTTCTCCTCCAATTCGTTGCAATTGTACAAGCGTTTCTCGCTCATCCGACTGGAGCGTAACGCTTTATCTGTTAATATCTCTGGTCTCCTTGGGAGTAGAAAGTCTGTTCATGGCTCTTTGGAAAGGGATGCATCTCCCCTGTAATCGCCTTTAAGCGGCACGCGGATCGGACCCACCGTTCTCACGCTACGATTTTTTAAACGTGGTGCGCGTCGGAGAAAATGCGCGTAATATCTCTTGTCTCCTTGGGAGTAGAAAGTCTGTTCATGGCTCTTTGGAAAGGGCTGTATCTCCCCTGTAATCGCCTTCGAGCGGCACGCGCATCGGAACCATCGTTATCACGCTACGATTTTTTAATGCCGCCAGGGATAGGCCGAAAGCGTGGCAGGTGGCGTTCGTTAGGGACAGTCATGGAGGTGATGCGCACCGAGTTGCACGCCATTTGGAGTTGGCCCGGCCTAGATGTGAGCGTTCAAAGTCAGCGCGTTTGTTTAAACTTTCTCCTCCAATTCGTTGCAATTGTACAAGCGTTTCTCGTTCATCCGACTGGAGCGTAACGCTTTATATGTTAATATTTCTGGTCTCCTTGGGAGTAGAAAGTCTGTTCATGGCTCTTTTGAAAGGGATGCATCTCCCCTGTAATCGCCTTCGAGCGGCACGCGGATCGAACCCACGTTTTTCACGCTACGATTTTTTTTAAATTTGTTGCGCGGCGGAGAAAATGCGCGCGTCGGACGTCATTGCGGCTTAATATCTCTTGTCTCATTGGGAGTAGAAAGTCTGTTCATGGCTCTTTGGAAAGGGCTGCATCTCCCCTGTAATCGCCTTCGAGCGGCACGCGGATGGAACCCACGGTTTTCACGCTATGATTTTTTTAAATGTGGTGCGCGGCGGAGAAAATGCGCGCGTCGGACGTCATTTCGGCTTAATATCTATTGTCTCCTTGGGAGTAGAAAGTCTTTTCATGGCTCTTTGGAAAGGTTTGCATCTCCCTTGTAATCGCCTTTAAGCGGCACGCGGATTGGACCCACCATTCTTCCGATACGATTTTTTAAATGTGGTGCGCGGCGTAGAAAAGACGCGCGTAGGACGTATTTGCGGTTTAATATCTTTGGGCTCCTTGGGAGTAGGAAGTCTGTTCATGGCTCGTTGGAAAGGGCTGCATCTCCCCTGTAATCGCCTTCGAGCGGCACGCGGATCGAACTCACGGTTTTCACGCTATGATTTTTTTAAATGTGCTGCGCAGCGGAGAAAATGCGCGCGTCGGACGTCATTGCGGCTTAATATCTCTTGTCTCCTTGGGAATAGAAAGTCTGTTCATGGCTCTTAGGAAAGGGCTGCATCTCCACTGTAATCGCCTTCGAGCGGCACGCGGATCGGAACCATCGTTATCACGCTACGATTTTTTAATGCCTCTAGGGACGGGCCGAAAGCGTGGCAGGTGGCGTTCGTTAGGGACAGTCATGGAGGTGATGCGCACCGAGTTGCAGGCCATTTGGACCTGGCCCGGCCTAGATGTGAGCGTTCAAATTCAGCGCGTTTGTTTAAACTTTTTCCTCCAATTCGTTGCAATTGTACAAGCTTTTCTCGCTCATCCGACTGGAGCGTAACGCTTTATATGTTAATATTTCTGGTCTCCTTGGGAGTAGAAAGTCTGTTCATGGCTCTTTGGAAAGGGCTGCATCTCCCCTGTAATCGCCTTTAAGCGGCACGCGGATCGGACCCACCGTTCTCACGCTACGATTTTTTAATTGTGGTGCGCGGCGCAATAAATGCGCGCGTCGGACGTCATTGCGGCTTAATATCTCTTGTCCCGTTGGGAGTAGGAAGTCTGTTCATGGCTCTTTGGAAAGGGCTGCATCTCCCCTGTAATCGCCTTCGAGCGGCACGCGGATCGAACCCACGGTTTTCACGCTATGATTTTTTAAAATGTGTTGCGCGGCGGAGAAAATGCGCGCGTCGGACGTCATTTCGGCTTAATATCTCTTGTCTCCTTGGGAGTAGAAAGTCTTTTCATGGCTCTTTGGAAAGGGCTGCATTTCCCTTGTAATCGCCTTTAAGCGGCACGCGGATCGGACCCACCGTTCTCACGCTAAGATTTTTTAAATGTGGTGCGCGGCGTAGAAAAGACGCGCGTAGGACGTATTTGCGGCTTAATATCTTTGGGCTCCTTGGGAGTAGGAAGTCTTTTCATGGTTCTTTGGAAAGGGCTGTATCTCCCCTGTAATCGCCTTCGAGCGGCACGCGCATCGGAACCATCGTTATCACGCTACGATTTTTTAATGCCGACAGGGACGGGCCGAAAGCTTGGCAGGTGGCGTTCGTTAGGAAAAGTCATGGACGTGATGCGGACCGAGTTGCAGGCCATTTGGACCTGGCCCGGCCTAGATGTGAGCCTTCAAAGTCAGCGCGTTTGTTTAAACTTTCTCCTCCAATTCGTTGCAATTGTACAAGCGTTTCTCGCTCATCCGACTGGAGCGTAACGCTTTATCTGTTAATATCTCTGGTCTCCTTGGGAGTAGAAAGTCTGTTCATGGCTCTTTGGAAAGGGATGCATCTCCCCTGTAATCGCCTTTAAGCGGCACGCGGATCGGACCCACCGTTCTCACGCTACGATTTTTTAAACGTGGTGCGCGTCGGAGAAAATGCGCGTAATATCTCTTGTCTCCTTGGGAGTAGAAAGTCTGTTCATGGCTCTTTGGAAAGGGCTGTATCTCCCCTGTAATCGCCTTCGAACGGCACGCGCATCGGAACCATCGTTATCACGCTACGATTTTTTAATGCCGCCAGGGACGGGCCGAAAGCGTGGCAGGTGGCGTTCGTTAGGGACAGTCATGGAGGTGATGCGCACCGAGTTGCACGCCATTTGGAGTTGGCCCGGCCTAGATGTGAGCGTTCAAAGTCAGCGCGTTTGTTTAAACTTTCTCCTCCAATTCGTTGCAATT
The DNA here is from genome assembly GCF_041902795.1 of Electrophorus electricus. NCBI lineage: Eukaryota > Metazoa > Chordata > Actinopteri > Gymnotiformes > Gymnotidae > Electrophorus > Electrophorus electricus. Next base: position 687,520 of record NW_027658746.1, on the reverse strand, counting down.
GTACAAGCGTTTCTCGTTCATCCGACTGGAGCGTAACGCTTTATATGTTAATATTTCTGGTCTCCTTGGGAGTAGAAAGTCTGTTCATGGCTCTTTTGAAAGGGATGCATCTCCCCTGTAATCGCCTTCGAGCGGCACGCGGATCGAACCCACGGTTTTCACGCTATGATTTTTTTAAATGTGCTCCGCGGCGGAGCAAATGCGCGCGTCGGATGTCATTGCGGCTTAATATCTCGTTTCCTTGGGAGTAGAAAGTCTTTTCATGGTTCTTTGGAAAGGGTGGCATCTCCCCTGTAATCGCCTTTAAGCGGCACGCGGATCGGACCCATCGTTCTCACGCTACGATTTTTTAAAATCCGCCAGGGACGGAACGAACGCTTGGCAGGTGGCGTTCGTGACGGACAGTCAAGCAGTTAATGCGCACCGAGCTGCAGGCCATTTGGACCTGGCCCAGCCTAGATGTGAGTATTCAAAGTCAGCACGTTTGTTTCAAAGTTCTCCACCAATTCGTTGTAATTGCGTGTGTGCGCGTGAACACCAGGTTTGTGGAGGAGTTCGTCCTTGGACTGTACAAGGGGAGACAGTGTGTGGCCTGGCTGCGTGAGGTTGCAGTTTGCTGGGCATGAGAGATTGGCATGTGGTGCCCTGGAGGTGTGGTTGTTCCAGGACGGGCAAGGTGGGGTAGTGTGGCTGGGTGACGGTGCGCTTCACTGGGGATGTGGTTGTGAGTTGCAGGCCCATTCCTTTGAATGACAGAAAGGATCTGATTTGTTTCCAGGTTTAAACGTACTTTGCTGGGTATGACTGTGACCTCTTGGGCCAGGAAGTCTGTTTCTAGTTTTATTTAAACGGTCAAACTGCGTGAAGTGTGCCCAGGCCCAGAGCTACTTTGCTGGGCATGGCTGTGTGACCTCTTGGGCCTGGAAGTCTGGTTGTAGTATGATTTTAAAGGGTCAAATGCTCTCCATTGTGTGTCCAGGTTTAAGGCTACTTTGCTGGGCATGTGATTTGGACCCATCGGGTACGGAAGCCTTTCCGTCACGTGCTCGTTTTCCACGCCTTCAGCGCAGGTAGCCTGCGAATTTAAAACCGACGTGCATTTTATTCTTTTCCCCTTTTGTCCTTTCATATCTCTCCGCTACCTTGGAGAAGAGAGACGCACGCGGGTAAATAAAATGTAAATATCTCTAAATATCTGTATAATATGTAAATAAAAGGAAGATGTGGTTGTGTAGTGTAGTCGTTTGATTATAAATAATCTCATAATAATTTTATCCACAAATTCTTATACATTTATACATGTTTATCTGTCTCTTTGTGTGTGTGTGTGTGTGTGTGTGGTTCTTTGTCACTAGTGGGGCCTGTGGCCCGATTGGAGTGTTTGCGGTGTGAGAAGGAGGAGTTGGAGAACAGTTTGTTGGAGCAGCTGAAGGAGTTGAGGTTGCAGAAGCAGAAGGAGCTGCAGGTTCTTCAGGAGATGCTGAAACACAAGCAGCAGGAGGAGACAGAGCTCCTGCAGAAACAGCAGGAGGAGGAGGAGCATAACAGGTCCATCAAGAGTAATTACTATGGAAATGCAATAATACTAACATAACTAATAATGAATGTTAGCCTTTAGGCTCCAATAAAAGTGATACTAATATATGTATAGTACTATATATATTATATTTTATATATTCAGTAGTAATTATGTAGTATATACAATCTATGTTATATCCAGCAGTAATGATACTTGCTCTGGCAGATATGAAAATGGCCTGTGAACAGGAGAAGAAATCTCTGGAGGAAGAACTTGAGAAGCTCAGACTGTCACTGCAGGTAGAGATCCCTTATAGTGTCAGTACACATCCACCAGTAGCTCCACCTTTCACTTATAACGTCAGTACACATTCAGTACACATTCCCACCTTTCCATTGTACTGGCTGTAGTGATGATTTGTGTGTGTGTTATACCAGCCCATAGAGGAGGACATTATGAGTCTGAAAGTGGCGCTGGAGATGAAGAACCAGGAGATCAAAGATCAGCACGATCTTTTGGTCAAACTATATACTCTGTATGTATACTATATACTCTGTATGTAGTACCTGGTTTAACACTATATCCTCTGTATATATACTATATACTGTTTATGTAGTACCTGGTTTAACACTATACCCTCAGCTTACTCTAGTCTGCAGATGTGAAGAAATTAAACAGAATGTGTATCTGTGTATATGTGCGCACCTGTATGTGTCTGGTTGTAGTATTATTTAAAGGGTCAAACTGCGTGAAGTGTGCCCAGGCCCAGAGCTACTTTGATGGGCATGATTCTGTGACCTCTTGGGCCTTGAAATGTGGTGCTTTGAATGATTTAAAGAGTGAAACGGTCTGAAGTGTGCCCACGTTTAAAGCAACCTTGCTGGGCATGACTGTGTGACCTCTTGGGCCTGGAAGTCTGTTTCTAGTTTTATTTAAACGGTCAAACTGCGTGAAGTGTGCCCAGGCCCAGAGGTACTTTGCTGGGCATGACTGTGTGACCTCTTGGGCCTGGAAGTCTGGTTGTAGTATGATTTTAAAGGGTCAAATGGTCTCCATTGTGTGTCCAGGTTTAAGGCTACTTTGCTGGGCATGTGATTTGGACCCATCGGGTACGGAAGCCTTTCCGTCACGTGCTCGTTTTCCACGCCTTCAGCGCAGGTAGCATGCGAATTTAAAACCGACGTGCATTTTATTCTTTTCCCCTTTTATCCCTTCATATCTCTCCGCTACCTTGGAGAAGAGAGACGCACGCGGGTAAATAAAATGTAAATATCTCTAAATATCTGTATAATATGTAAATAAAAGGAAGAAGTGGTTGTGTAGTGTAGTCGTTTCATTATAAATAATCTCATAATAATTTTATCCACAAATTCTTATACATTTATACATGTTTATCTCTCTGTGTGTGTGTGTGTGTGTGTGTGTGTGTGTGTGTGTGTGTGTGTGGTTCTGTGTCACTAGTGGGGCCTGTGGCCCGATTGGAGTGTTTGCGGTGTGAGAAGGAGGAGTTGGAGAACAGTTTGTTGGAGCAGCTGAAGGAGTTGAGGTTGCAGAAGCAGAAGGAGCTGCAGGTTCTTCAGGAGATGCTGAAACACAAGCAGCATGAGGAGACAGAGCTCCTGCAGAAACAGCAGGAGGAGGAGGAGCATAACAGGTCCATCAAGAGTAAGTACTATGGAAATGCAATAATACTAACATAACTAATAATGAATGCTAGCCTTTAGGCTCCAATAAAAGTGATACTAATATATGTATAGTACTATATATATTATATTTTATATATTCAGTAGTAATTATGTAGTATATACAATCTATGTTATATCCAGCAGTAATGATACTTGCTCTGGCAGATATGAAAATGGCCTGTGAACAGGAGAAGAAATCTCTGGAGGAAGAACTTGAGAAGCTCAGACTGTCACTGCAGGTAGAGATCCCTTATAGTGTCAGTACACATCCACCAGTACCTCCACCTTTCACTTATAACGTCAGTACACATTCAGTACACATTCCCACCTTTCCATTGTACTGGCTATAGTGATGATTCGTATGTGTGGGTTATACCAGCCCATAGAGGAGGACATTATGAGTCTGAAAGTGGCGCTGGAGATGAAGAACCAGGAGATCAAAGATCAGCACGATCTTTTGGTCAAACTATATACTCTGTATGTATACTATATACTCTGTATGTAGTACCTGGTTTAACACTATATCCTCTTTATATATACTATATACTGTTTATGTAGCTCCTGGTTTAACACTATACCCTCAGCTTACTCTAGTTTGCAGATGTGAAGAAATTAAACAGAATGTGTATCTGTGTATATGTGCGCACCTGTATGTGTCTGGTTGTAGTATTATTTAAAGGGTCAAACTCCGTAAAGTGTGCCCAGGCCCAGAGCTACTTTGATGGGCATGATTCTGTGACCTCTTGGGCCTTGAAATGTGGTGCTTTGAATGATTTAAAGAGTGAAACGGTCTGAAGTGTGCCCACGTTTAAAGCAACCTTGCTGTGCATGACTGTGTGACCTCTTGGGCCAGGAAGTCTGTTTCTAGTTTTATTTAAACGGTCAAACTGCGTGAAGTGTGCCCAGGCCCAGAGCTACTTTGCTGGGCATGACTGTGTGACCTCTTGGGCCTGGAAGTCTGGTTGTAGTATGATTTTAAAGGGTCAAATGGTCTCCATTGTGTGTCCAGGTTTAAGGCTACTTTGCTGGGCATGTGATTTGGACCCATCGGGTACGGAAGCCTTTCCGTCACGTGCTCGTTTTCCACGCCTTCAGCGCAGGTAGCCTGCGAATTTAAAACCGACGTGCATTTTATGCTTTTCCCCTTTTATCCTTTCATATCTCTCCGCTACCTTGGAGAAGAGAGACGCACGCGGGTAAATAAAATGTAAATATCTCTAAATATCTGTATAATATGTAAATAAAAGGAAGATGTGGTTGTGTAGTGTAGTCGTTTGATTATAAATAATCTCATAATAATTTTATCCACAAATTCTTATACATTTATACATGTTTATCTCTCTCTTTGTGTGTGTGTGTGTGTGTGTGTGTGTGTGTGTGTGGTTCTGTGTCACTAGTGGGGCCTGTGGCCCGATTGGAGTGTTTGCGGTGTGAGAAGGAGGAGTTGGAGAACAGTTTGTTGGAGCAGCTGAAGGAGTTGAGGTTGCAGAAGCAGAAGGAGCTGCAGGTTCTTCAGGAGATGCTGAAACACAAGCAGCAGGAGGAGACAGAGCTCCTGCAGAAACAGCAGGAGGAGGAGGAGCATAACAGGTCCATCAAGAGTAAGTACTATGGAAATGCAATAATACTAACATAACTAATAATGAATGTTAGCCTTTAGGCTCCAATAAAAGTGATACTAATATATGTATAGTACTATATATATTATATTTTATATATTCAGTAGTAATTATGTAGTATATACAATCTGTGTTATATCCAGCAGTAATGATACTTGCTCTGGCAGATATGAAAATGGCCTGTGAACAGGAGAAGAAATCTCTGGAGGAAGAACTTGAGAAGCTCAGACTGTCACTGCAGGTAGAGATCCCTTATAGTGTCAGTACACATCCACCAGTACCTCCACCTTTCACTTATAACGTCAGTACACATTCAGTACACATTCCCACCTTTCCATTGTACTGGCTGTAGTGATGATTCGTGTGTGTGGGTTATACCAGCCCATAGAGGAGGACATTATGAGTCTGAAAGTGGCGCTGGAGATGAAGAACCAGGAGATCAAAGATCAGCACGATCTTTTGGTCAAACTATATACTCTGTATGTATACTATATACTCTGTATGTAGTACCTGGTTTAACACTATATCCTCTGTATATATACTATATACTGTTTATGTAGTACCTGGTTTAACACTATACCCTCAGCTTACTCTAGTCTGCAGATGTGAAGAAATTTAAACAGAATGTGTATCTGTGTATATGTGCGCACCTGTATGTGTCTGGTTGTAGTATTATTTAAAGGGTCAAATGGTCTCCATTGTGTGTCCAGGTTTAAGGCTACTTTGCTGGGCATGTGATTTGGACCCATCGGGTACGGAAGCCTTTCCGTCACGTGCTCGTTTTCCACGCCTTCAGCGCAGGTAGCCTGCGAATTTAAAACCGACGTGCATTTTATTCTTTTCCCCTTTTATCCTTTCATATCTCTCCGCTACCTTGGAGAAGAGAGACGCACGCGGGTAAATAAAATGTAAATATCTCTAAATATCTGTATAATATGTAAATAAAAGGAAGATGTGGTTGTGTAGTGTAGTCGTTTGATTATAAATAATCTCATAATAATTTTATCCACAAATTCTTATACATTTATACATGTTTATCTCTCTCTTTGTGTGTGTGTGTGTGTGTGTGTGTGTGTGTGGTTCTGTGTCACTAGTGGGGCCTGTGGCCCGATTGGAGTGTTTGCGGTGTGAGAATGAGGAATGAGGAGTTGGAGAACAGTTTGTTGGAGCAGCTGAAGGAGTTGAGGTTGCAGAAGCAGAAGGAGCTGCAGTTTCTTCAGGAGATGCTGAAACACAAGCAGCAGGAGGAGACAGAGCTCCTGCAGAAACAGCAGGAGGAGGAGGAGCATAACAGGTCCATCAAGAGTAAGTACTATGGAAATGCAATAATACTAACATAACTAATAATGAATGTTAGCCTTTAGGCTCCAATAAAAGTGATACTAATATATGTATAGTACTATATATATTATGTTTTATATATTCAGTAGTAATTATGTAGTATATACAATCTGTGTTATATCCAGCAGTAATGATACTTGCTCTGGCAGATATGAAAATGGCCTGTGAACAGGAGAAGAAATCTCTGGAGGAAGAACTTGAGAAGCTCAGACTGTCACTGCAGGTAGAGATCCCTTATAGTGTCAGTACACATCCACCAGTACCTCCACCTTTCACTTATAACGTCAGTACACATTCAGTACACATTCCCACCTTTCCATTGTACTGGCTGTAGTGATGATTCGTGTGTGTGTTATACCAGCCCATAGAGGAGGACATTATGAGTCTGAAAGTGGCGCTGGAGATGAAGAACCAGGAGATCAAAGATCAGCACGATCTTTTGGTCAAACTATATACTCTGTATGTATACTATATACTCTGTATGTAGTACCTGGTTTAACACTATATCCTCTGTATATATACTATATACTGTTTATGTAGTACCTGGTTTAACACTATACCCTCAGCTTACTCTAGTCTGCAGATGTGAAGAAATTTAAACAGAATGTGTATCTGTGTATATGTGCGCACCTGTATGTGTCTGGTTGTAGTATTATTTAAAGGGTCAAACTGCCTGAAGTGTGCCCAGGCCCAGAGCTACTTTGATGGGCATGATTCTGTGACCTCTTGGGCCTTGAAATGTGGTGCTTTGAATGATTTAAAGAGTGAAACGGTCTGAAGTGTGCCCACGTTTAAAGCAACCTTGCTGGGCATGACTGTGTGACCTCTTGGGCCAGGAAGTCTGTTTCTAGTTTTATTTAAACGGTCAAACTGCGTGAAGTGTGCCCAGGCCCAGAGCTACTTTGCTGGGCATGACTGTGTGACCTCTTGGGCCTGGAAGTCTGGTTGTAGTATGATTTTAAAGGGTCAAATGGTCTCCATTGTGTGTCCAGGTTTAAGGCTACTTTGCTGGGCATGTGATTTGGACCCATCGGGTACGGAAGCCTTTCCGTCACGTGCTCGTTTTCCACGCCTTCAGCGCAGGTAGCCTGCGAATTTAAAACCGACGTGCATTTTATTCTTTTCCCCTTTTATCCCTTCATATCTCTCCGCTACCTTGGAGAAGAGAGACGCACGCGGGTAAATAAAATGTAAATATCTCTAAATATCTGTATAATATGTAAATAAAAGGAAGAAGTGGTTGTGTAGTGTAGTCGTTTCATTATAAATGATCTCATAATAATTTTATCCACAAATTCTTATACATTTATACATGTTTATCTCTCTCTTTGTCTGTGTGTGTGTGTGTGTGTGTGTGTGTGTGTGTGTGTGTGTGTGGTTCTGTGTCACTAGTGGGGCCTGTGGCCCGATTGGAGTGTTTGCGGTGTGAGAAGGAGGAGTTGGATAACAGTTTCTTGGAGCAGCTGAAGGAGTTGAGGTTGCAGAAGCAGAAGGAGCTGCAGTTTCTTCTGGAGATGCTGAAACACAAGCAGCAGGAGGAGACAGAGCTCCTGCAGAAACAGCAGGAGGAGGAGGAGCATAACAGGTCCATCAAGAGTAAGTACTATGGAAATGCAATAATACTAACATAACTAATAATGAATGTTAGCCTTTAGGCTCCAATCAAAGTGATACTAATATATGTATAGTACTATATATATATTATATTTTATATATTCAGTAGTAATTATGTAGTATATACAATCTGTGTTATATCCAGCAGTAATGATACTTGCTCTGGCAGATATGAAAATGGCCTGTGAACAGGAGAAGAAATCTCTGGAGGAAGAACTTGAGAAGCTCAGACTGTCACTGCAGGTAGAGATCCCTTATAGTGTCAGTACACATCCACCAGTACCTCCACCTTTCACTTATAACGTCAGTACACATTCAGTACACATTCCCACCTTTCCATTGTACTGGCTGTAGTGATGATTCGTGTGTGTGTTATACCAGCCCATAGAGGAGGACTTTATGAGTCTGAAAGTGGCGCTGGAGATGAAGAACCAGGAGATCAAAGATCAGCACGATCTTTTGGTCAAACTATATACTCTGTATATATACTATATACTCTGTATGTAGTACCTGGTTTAACACTATATCCTCTTTATATATACTATATACTGTTTATGTAGTACCTGGTTTAACACTATACCCTCAGCTTACTCTAGTCTGCAGATGTGAAGAAATTTAAACAGAATGTGTATCTGTGTATATGTGCGCACCTGTATGTGTCTGGTTGTAGTATTATTTAAAGGGTCAAATGGTCTCCATTGTGTGTCCAGGTTTAAGGCTACTTTGCTGGGCATGTGATTTGGACCCTTCGGGTACGGAAGCCTTTCCGTCACGTGCTCGTTTTCCACGCCTTCAGCGCAGGTAGCCTGCGAATTTAAAACCGACGTGCATTTTATTCTTTTCCCCTTTTATCCTTTCATTTCTCTCCGCTACCTTGGAGAAGAGAGACGCACGCGGGTAAATAAAATGTAAATATCTCTAAATATCTGTATAATTTGTAAATAAAAGGAAGATGTGGTTGTGTAGTGTAGTCGTTTGATTATAAATAATCTCATAATAATTTTATCCACAAATTCTTATACATTTATACATGTTTATCTCTCTCTTTGTGTGTGTGTGTGTGTGTGTGTGTGTGTGTGTGTGTGTGTGGTTCTGTGTCACTAGTGGGGCCTGTGGCCCGATTGGAGTGTTTGCGGTGTGAGAATGAGGAATGAGGAGTTGGAGAACAGTTTGTTGGAGCAGCTGAAGTAGTTGAGGTTGCAGAAGCAGAAGGAGCTGCAGGTTCTTCAGGAGATGCTGAAACACAAGCAGCAGGAGGAGACAGAGCTCCTGCAGAAACAGCAGGAGGAGGAGGAGCATAACAGGTCCATCAAGAGTAAGTACTATGGAAATGCAATAATACTAACATAACTAATAATGAATGTTAGCCTTTAGGCTCCAATAAAAGTGATACTAATATATGTATAGTACTATATATATTATATTTTATATATTCAGTAGTAATTATGTAGTATATACAATCTGTGTTATATCCAGCAGTAATGATACATGCTCTGGCAGATATGAAAATGGCCTGTGAACAGGTGAAGAAATCTCTGGAGGAAGAACTTGAGAAGCTCAGACTGTCACTGCAGGTAGAGATCCCTTATAGTGTCAGTACACATCCACCAGTAGCTCCACCTTTCACTTATAACGTCAGTACACATTCAGTACACATTCCCACCTTTCCATTGTACTGGCTGTAGTGATGATTCGTGTCTGTGTTATAGCAGCCCATAGAGGAGGACATTATGAGTCTGAAAGTGGCGCTGGAGATGAAGAACCAGGAGATCAAAGATCAGCACGAACTTTTGGTCAAACTATATACTCTGTATGTAGTACCTGGTTTAACATTATATCCTCTGTATATATACTATATACTGTTTATGTAGTACCTGGTTTAACACTATACCCTCAGTTTACTCTAGTCTGCAGATGTGAAGAAATTAAACAGAATGTGTATCTGTGTATATGTGCGCACCTGTATGTGTCTGGTTGTAGTATTATTTAAAGGGTCAAACTGCGTGAAGTGTGCCCAGGCCCAGAGCTACTTTGATGGGCATGACTGTGTGACCTCTTGGGCCAGGAAGTCTGTTTCTAGTTTTATTTAAACGGTCAAACTGCGTGAAGTGTGCCCAGGCCCAGAGCTACTTTGCTGGGCATGACTGTGTGACCTCTTGGGCCTGGAAGTCTGGTTGTAGTATGATTTTAAAGGGTCAAATGGTCTCCATTGTGTGTCCAGGTTTAAGGCTACTTTGCTGGGCATGTGATTTGGACCCATCGGGTACGGAAGCCTTTCCGTCACGTGCTCGTTTTCCACGCCTTCAGCGCAGGTAGCCTGCGAATTTAAAACCGACGTGCATTTTATTCTTTTCCCCTTTTATCCTTTCATATCTCTCCGCTACCTTGGAGAAGAGAGACGCACGCGGGTAAATAAAATGTAAATATCTCTAAATATCTGCATAATATGTAAATAAAAGGAAGATGTGGTTGTGTAGTGTAGTCGTTTGATTATAAATAATCTCATAATAATTTTATCCACAAATTCTTATACATTTATACATGTTTATCTCTCTCTTTGTGTGTGTGTGTGTGTGTGTGTGTGTGGTTCTGTGTCACTAGTGGGGCCTGTGGCCCGATTGGAGTGTTTGCGGTGTGAGAAGGAGGAGTTGGAGAACAGTTTGTTGGAGCAGCTGAAGGAGTTGAGGTTGCAGAAGCAGAAGGAGCTGCAGGTTCTTTAGGAGATGCTGAAACACAAGCAGCAGGAGGAGACAGAGCTCCTGCAGAAACAGCAGGAGGAGGAGGAGCATAACAGGTCCATCAAGAGTAAGTACTATGGAAATGCAATAATACTAACATAACTAATAATGAATGTTAGCCTTTAGGCTCCAATAAAAGTGATACTAATATATGTATAGTACTATATATATTATATTTTATATAGTCAGTAGTAATTATGTAGTATATACAATCTGTGTTATATCCAGGAGTAATGATACTTGCTCTGGCAGATATGAAAATGGCCTGTGAACAGGAGAAGAAATCTCTGGAGGAAGAACTTGAGAAGCTCAGACTGTCACTGCAGGTAGAGATCCCTTATAGTGTCAGTACACATCCACCAGTACCTCCACCTTTCACTTATAACGTCAGTACACATTCAGTACACATTCCCACCTTTCCATTGTACTGGCTGTAGTGATGATTCGTGTGTGTGTTATACCAGCCCATAGAGGAGGACTTTATGAGTCTGAAAGTGGCGCTGGAGATGAAGAACCAGGAGATCAAAGATCAGCACGATCTTTTGGTCAAACTATATACTCTGTATGTATACTATATACTCTGTATGTAGTACCTGGTTTAACACTATATCCTCTGTATATATACTATATACTGTTTATGTAGTACCTGGTTTAACACTATACCCTCAGCTTACTCTAGTCTTCAGATGTGAAGAAATTTAAACAGAATGTGTATCTGTGTATATGTGCGCACCTGTATGTGTCTGGTTGTAGTATTATTTAAAGGGTCAAACTGCGTGAAGTGTGCCCAGGCCCAGAGCTACTTTGATGGGCATGATTCTGTGACCTCTTGGGCCTTGAAATGTGGTGCTTTGAATGATTTAAAGAGTGAAACGGTCTGAAGTGTGCCCACGTTTAAAGCAACCTTGCTGGGCATGACTGTGTGACCTCTTGGGCCAGGAAGTCTGTTTCTAGTTTTATTTAAACGGTCAAACTGCGTGAAGTGTGCCCAGGCCCAGAGGTACTTTGCTGGGCATGACTGTGTGAACTCTTCGGCCTGGAAGTCTGCTTGTAGTATGATTTTAAAGGGTCAAATGGTCTCCATTGTGTGTCCAGGTTTAAGGCTACTTTGCTGGGCATGTGATTTGGACCCATCGGGTACGGAAGCCTTTCCGTCACGTGCTCGTTTTCCACGCCTTCAGCGCAGGTAGCCTGCGAATTTAAAACCGACGTGCATTTTATTCTTTTCCCCTTTTATCCTTTCATATCTCTCCGCTACCTTGGAGAAGAGAGACGCACGCGGGTAAATAAAATGTAAATATCTGTAAATATCTGTATAATATGTAAATAAAAGGAAGAAGTGGTTGTGTAGTGTAGTCGTTTGATTATAAATAATCTCATAATAATTTTATCCACAAATTATTATACATTTATACATGTTTATCTCTCTCTGTGTGTGTGTGTGTGTGTGTGTGTGTGTGTGTGTCTGTGTCTGTGTGTGTGTGTGGTTCTGTGTCACTAATGGGGCCTGTGGCCCGATTGGAGTGTTTGCGGTGTGAGAAGGAGGAGTTGGAGAACAGTTTGTTGGAGCAGCTGAAGGAGTTGAGGTTGCAGAAGCAGAAGGAGCTGCAGGTTCTTCAGGAGATGCTGAAACACAAGCAGCAGGAGGAGACAGAGCTCCTGCAGAAACAGCAGGAGGAGGAGGAGCATAACAGGTCCATCAAGAGTAAGTACTATGGAAATGCAATAATACTAACATAACTAATAATGAATGTTAGCCTTTAGGCTCCAATAAAAGTGATACTAACATATGTATAGTACTATATATATTATATTTTATATATTCAGTAGTAATTATGTAGTATATACAATCTGTGTTATATCCAGCAGTAATGATACATGCTCTGGCAGATATGAAAATGGCCTGTGAACAGGTGAAGAAATCTCTGGAGGAAGAACTTGAGAAGCTCAGACTGTCACTGCAGGTAGAGATCCCTTATAGTGTCAGTACACATCCACCAGTAGCTCCACCTTTCACTTATAACGTCAGTACACATTCAGTACACATTCCCACCTTTCCATTGTACTGGCTGTAGTGATGATTCGTGTCTGTGTTATAGCAGCCCATAGAGGAGGACATTATGAGTCTGAAAGCGGCGCTGGAGATGAAGAACCAGGAGATCAAAGATCAGCACGATCTTTTGGTCAAACTATATACTCTGTATGTAGTACCTGGTTTAACATTATATCCTCTGTATATATACTATATACTGTTTATGTAGTACCTGGTTTAACACTATACCCTCAGCTTACTCTAGTCTGCAGATGTGAAGAAATTAAACAGAATGTGTATCTGTGTATATGTGCGCACCTGTATGTGTCTGGTTGTAGTATTATTTAAAGGGTCAAACTGCGTGAAGTGTGCCCAGGCCCAGAGCTACTTTGATGGGCATGACTGTGTGACCTCTTGGGCCTGGAAGTCTGGTTGTAGTATGATTTTAAAGGGTCAAATGGTCTCCATTGTGTGTCCAGGTTTAAGGCTACTTTGCTGGGCATGACTGTGTGACCTCTTGGGCCAGTAAGTCTGTTTCTAGTTTTATTTAAACGGTCAAACTGCGTGAAGTGTGTATAGGCCCAGAGTTACTTTTCTGGGCATGACTGTGTGACCTCTTGGGCCTGGAGGTCTGGTGTTTCCATTATATAAAAGGTGAAATGGCCTGAAGTGTACACAGGCCCAGAGCTACTTTGATGGGCATGATTCTGTGACCTCCTGGGCTTTGAGTTCTGTTTCTAGTTTTGGTTAAAGGGTCAAATTGCATGGTCTGCCCAGGCCCATAGCGACTTTGCTGGGCATGACTCTGTGACCTCTTCGGCTTGGAAGTCTGGTTGTAGTATTATTTAAAGGCACAAAGTACATGAAGTGTGCCCTGGCCCAGCACTACTTTGCTGTGCATGACTGTGTGACCTCTTGTGCCTGGAAGTCTGGTTGTCGTATTATTTAAAGGGTCAAACTGCATGAAGTGTGCCCAGGCCCAGAGCTACTTTGCTGGGCATGACTGTGTGACCTCTTGTGCCTGGAAGTCTGGTTGTAGTATTATTTAAAGGGTCAAACTGCATGAAGTGTGCCCAGGCCCAGAGCTACTTTGCTGGGCATGATTCTGTGACCTCTTGGGCCTTGAAATCTGGTGCTTTGAACGATTTAAAGAGTGAAACGGTCTGAAGTGTGCCCACGTTTAAAGCAACCTTGCTGGGCATGACTGTGTGACCTCTTGTGCCTGGAAGTCTGGTTGTAGTATTATTTAAAGGGTCAAACTGTGCCCTGTAAACCGCACTGTGCCCTTCTGCGAAGAGCAAAGATGGTAAGGAAATCTCACAATTAATATCGTGATATGTCATCAGCTTGGCAAACGTCACATCCGGGTCAACCCAACACCATCTCAGCCTGCAGATGGCGTAAGTTTACACGACGGATTCTTTTATTCTCTTCAACGACAAAACTCAGGTCTATACACCAAAAATATGGCTGATTAAAATGCACGTAAATTAAATTTTGAGTCAATAAAATGCATATGAATTGACGTTTTGACTGATAAGTAGTTTTATTTGACTCAAGTTTAATCAACTTATCTTTCAACTTTATCCATTTTTATTACTTGCCTTATTTATCGTTTATTTGAAGTTTGCGGGCGCAACGTTCTGATTGACATTTTTGCCTCGAGAGGCGGAAGTAACGAAAATTGCTTGGGTTAAACCATGGATTGATTAATTAATGAATGTTATTGGATAAACAAGGCAAAAAGAGTCCGGTAACACAAACGGCTTGAGTTAAACGTTAAATGACGTGACACAAAGTTATTCCAATTATTTAATTATATACCACTGTAGTATTTAGTTCACATGCATTTGTTGTTTACACCCTCATAGAAACTCCCTTGGTCATGAATGATCAAACTTGATATTTGATTTTTAAAAATATATCAAATCAAGACTGTTTTAATCCTATCACTTACATTTTCAATTCACAAGCATTTTTTCATGACCAGTTTATATTTTCATGGATTTTTATCAGCTTCGATTTCATCATTTAGAATTTGCTAGTTCCTCCACTCATGTGCCTGAAATGTTACTAAATTAGTAGATTCATTCCTGTTTGAGGAATTCTGGCTTGTGTTTATTGTCTGTGGGCAGAAAGGCTTTCCTAGATGCCAACTGGCAAAATGTTCCAAGATTTCTAAGAAATTATTAAACTTCCCTGAAAAAAACACACACACAAAAAAACCAAATAAGTAAGCTGAGAGAACTAAAACGAAAGCTATAAATACAACTTGACAGTTTTCAGCAGCAGGCGAATTTGTACGGTTACTGAGCTGCTAGCTAGCTAGCGAGCTACCGGCTGCAAGGTTAACAGTGCAAAGTCAGTAGCTAGCTAGCTAGCTAGCTACAGTAGCTACTACTAGCTAGCTACTGACTTTGCACTGTGAAAAGTGCTTCCGGTAGCTAGCTAGCTACAGTAGCTACTACTAGCTAGCTACTGACTTTGCACTGTTAAAAGTGCTTCCGGTAGCTAGCTAGCTAGCTAGGTAGCTTGGTAATGGCTTTGCACTGTTAACCGTGCAGCCGGTAACTAGCGGTATCTAGTGGTTTAAATGCTTGCGGTTTAAATGCTTGGTGGACATTTGATTGTATGGTTTACTGAGCTGATAGCTAGCTAGCTAGCTACGGTTACTGAGCTGAAAGCTAGCTAGCTACTTTACTGGGTATGATTCTGTGAGCTCCTGGGCTTGCAGGTCTGTTTCTAGTTTTGGTTAAAGGGTCAAACTGCGTGAAGTGTGCCCAGGCCCAGAGCTACTTTGGTGGGCACGACTGTGTGACCTCTTGGGCCTGGAAGTCTGGTTGTAGTATGATTTTAAAGGGTCAAATGGTCTCCATTGTGTGTCCAGGTTTAAGGCTACTTTGCTGGGCATGTGATTTGGACCCATCGGGTACGGAAGCCTTTCCGTCACGTGCTCGTTTTCCACGCCTTCAGCGCAGGTAGCCTGCGAATTTAAAACCGACGTGCATTTTATTCTTTTCCCCTTTTATCCTTTCATATCTCTCCGCTACATTGGAGAAGAGAGACGCACACGAGTAAATAAAATGTAAATATCTGTACATATCTGTATAATATCTAAATAAAAGGAAGAAGTGGTTGTATAGTGTAGTCGTTTGATTATAAATAATCTCATAATAATTTTATCCTCATATTCTTATACATTTATACATGTTTATCTCTCTCTCTGTGTGTGTGTGTGTGTGTGTGTGTGTGTGTGTGTGTGTGTGGGGTTCTGTGTCACTAGTGGGGCCTGTGGCCCGATTGGAGTGTTTGCGGTGTGAGAAGGAGGAGTTGGAGAACAATTTGTTGGAGCAGCTGAAGGAGTTGAGGTTGCAGAAGCAGAAGGAGCTGCAGGTTCTTCAGGAGATGCTGAAACACAAGCAGCAGGAGGAGACTGAGCTCCTGCAGAAACAGCAGGAGGAGGAGGAGCATAACAGGTCCATCAAGAGTAAGTACTATGGAAATGCAATAATACTAACATAACTAATAATGAATGTTAGCCTTTAGGCTCCAATAAAAGTGATACTAATATATGTATAGTACTATATATATTATATTTTGTATATTCAGTAGTAATTATGTAGTATATACAATCTGTGTTATATCCAGCAGTAATGATACTTGCTCTGGCAGATATGAAAATGGCCTGTGAACAGGAGAAGAAATCTCTGGAGGAAGAACTTGAGAAGCTCAGACTGTCACTGCAGGTAGACATCCCTTATAGTGTCAGTACACATCCACCAGTAGCTCCACCTTTCACTTATAACGTCAGTACACATTCAGTACACATTCCCACCTTTCCATTGTACTGGCTGTAGTGATGATTTGTGTGTGTGTTATACCAGCCCATAGAGGAGGACATTATGAGTCTGAAAGTGGCGCTGGAGATGAAGAACCAGGAGATCAAAGATCAGCACGATCTTTTGGTCAAACTATATACTCTTTATGTATACTATATACTCTGTATGTAGTACCTGGTTTAACACTATATCCTCTGTATATATACTATATACTGTTTATGTAGTACCTGGTTTAACACTATACCCTCAGCTTACTCTAGTCTGCAGATGTGAAGAAATTAAACAGAATGTGTATCTGTGTATATGTGCCCACCTGTATGTGTCTGGTTGTAGTATTATTTAAAGGGTCAAACTGCGTGAAGTGTGCCCAGGCCCAGAGCTACTTTGCTGGGAATGACTATGTGACCTCTTGGGCCTGGAAGTCTGGTTGTAGTATGATTTTAAAGGGTCAAATGGTCTCCATTGTGTGTCCAGGTTTAAGGCTACTTTGCTGGGCATGTGATTTGGACCCATCGGGTACGGAAGCCTTTCCGTCACGTGCTCGTTTTCCACGCCTTCAGCGCAGGTAGCCTGCGAATTTAAAACCGACGTGCATTTTATTATTTTCCCCTTTTATCCTTTCATATCTCTCCGCTACCTTGGAGAAGAGAGACGCACGCGGGTAAATAAAATGTAAATATCTGTAAATATCTGTATAATATGTAAATAAAAGGAAGAAGTGGTTGTGTAGTGTAGTCGTTTGATTATAAATAATCTCTTAATAATTTTATCCACAAATTCTTATACATTTATACATGTTTATCTCTGTGTGTGTGTGTGTGGGGTTCTGTGTCACTAGTGGGGCCTGTGGCCCGATTGGAGTGTTTGCGGTGTGAGAAGGAGGACTTGGAGAACAATTTGTTGGAGCAGCTGAAGGAGTTGAGGTTGCAGAAGCAGAAGGAGCTGCAGGTTCTTCAGGAGATGCTGAAACACAAGCAGCAGGAGGAGACTGAGCTCCTGCAGAAACAGCAGGAGGAGGAGGAGCATAACAGGTCCCTCAAGGGTAAGTACTATGGAAATGCAATAATACTAACATAACTAATAATGAATGTTAGCCTTTAGGCTCCAATAAAAGTGATACTAATATATGTATAGTACTATATATATTATATTTTGTATATTCAGTAGTAATTATGTAGTATATACAATCTGTGTTATATCCAGCAGTAATGATACTTGCTCTGGCAGATATGAAAATGGCCTGTGAACAGGAGAAGAAATCTCTGGAGGAAGAACTTGAGAAGCTCAGACTGTCACTGCAGGTAGAGATCCCTTATAGTGTCAGTACACATCCACCAGTAGCTCCACCTTTCACTTATAACGTCACTACACATTCAGTACACATTCCCACCTTTCCATTGTACTGGCTGTAGTGATGATTTGTGTGTGTGTTATACCAGCCCATAGAGGAGGACATTATGAGTCTGAAAGTAGCGCTGGATATGAAGAACCAGGAGATCAAAGATCAGCACGATCTTTTGGTCAAACTATATACTCTGTATGTAGTACCTGGTTTAACACTATATCCTCTGTATATATACTATATACTGTTTATGTAGTACCTGGTTTAACACTATACCCTCAGCTTACTCTAGTCTGCAGATGTGAAGAAATTAAACAGAATGTGTATCTGTGTATATGTGCGCACCTGTATGTGTCTGGTTGTAGTATTATTTAAAGGGTCAAACTGCGTGAAGTGTGCCCAGGCGCAGAGCTACTTTGATGGGCATGATTCTGTGACCTCTTGGGTCTTGAAATGTGGTGCTTTGAATGATTTAAAGAGTGAAACGGTCTGAAGTGTGCCCACGTTTAAAGCATCCTTGCTGGGCATGACTGTGTGACCTCTTGGGCCTGGAAGTCTGGTTGTAGTATGATTTTAAAGGGTCAAATGGTCTCCATTGTGTGTCCAGGTTTAAGGCTACTTTGCTGGGCATGTGATTTGGACCCATCGGGTACGGAAGCCTTTCCGTCACGTGCTCGTTTTCCACGCCTTCAGCGCAGGTAGCCTGCGAATTTAAAACCGACGTGCATTTTATTCTTTTCCCCTTTTATCCTTTCATATCTCTCCGCTACCTTGGAGAAGAGAGACGCACGCGGGTAAATAAAATGTAAATATCTCTAAATATCTGTATAATATGTAAATAAAAGGAAGATGTGGTTGTGTAGTGTAGTCGTTTGATTATAAATAATCTCATAGTAATTTTATCCACAAATTCTTATACATTTATACATGTTTATCTCTCTCTCTGTGTGTGTGTGTGTGTGTCTGTGTGTGTGTGTGTGTGTGTGTGTGTGTGGTTCTGTGTCACTAGTGGGGCTGTGGCCCGATTGGAGTGTTTGCGGTGTGAGAAGGAGGAGTTGGAGAACAATTTGTTGGAGCAGCTGAAGGAGTTGAGGTTGCAGAAGCAGAAGGAGCTGCAGGTTCTTCAGGAGATGCTGAAACACAAGCAGCAAGAGGAGACAGAGCTCCTGCAGAAACAGCAGGAGGAGGAGGAGCATAACAGGTCCATCAAGAGTAAGTACTATGGAAATGCAATAATACTAACATAACTAATAATGAATGTTAGCCTTTAGGCTCCAATAAAAGTGATACTAATATATGTATAGTACTATATATATTATATTTTATATATTCAGTAGTAATTATGTAGTATATACAATCTGTGTTATATCCAGCAGTAATGATACTTGCTCTGGCAGATATGAAAATGGCCTGTGAAGAGGAGAAGAAATCTCTGGAGGAAGAACTTGAGAAGCTCAGACTGTCACTGCAGGTAGAGATCCCTTATAGTGTCAGTACACATCCACCAGTACCTCCACCTTTCACTTATAACGTCAGTACACATTCAGTACACATTCCCACCTTTCCATTGTACTGGCTGTAGTGATGATTCGTGTGTGTGTTATACCAGCCCATAGAGGAGGACTTTGAGTCTGAAAGTGGCGCTGGAGATGAAGAACCAGGAGATCAAAGATCAGCACGATCTTTTGGTCAAACTATATACTCTGTATGTAGTACCTGGTTTAACATTATATCCTCTGTATATATACTATATACTGTTTATGCAGTACCTGGTTTAACACTATACCCTCAGCTTACTCTAGTCTGCAGATGTGAAGAAATTAAACAGAATGTGTATCTGTGTATATGTGCGCACCTGTATGTGTCTGTTTCTAGTTTTATTTAAACGGTAAAACTGCGTGAAGTGTGCCCAGGCCCAGAGCTACTTTGCTGGGCATGACTGTGTGACCTCTTGGGCCTAGAAGTCTGGTTTTAGTATGATTTTAAAGGGTCAAATGGTCTCCATTGTGTGTCCAGGTTTAAGGCTACTTTGCTGGGCATGTGATTTGGACCCATCGGGTACGGAAGCCTTTCCGTCACGTGCTCGTTTTCCACGCCTTCAGCGCAAGTAGCCTGCGAATTTAAAACCGACGTGCATTTTATTCTTTTCACCTTTTATCCTTTCATATCTCTCCGCTACCTTGGAGAAGAGAGACGCACGCGGGTAAATAAAATGTAAATATCTGTAAATATCTGTATAATATGTAAATAAAAGGAAGAAGTGGTTGTGTAGTGTAGTCGTTTGATTATAAATAATCTCATAATAATTTTATCCACAAATTCTTATACATTTATACATTTTTATCTCTCTCTTTGTGTGTGTGTGTGTGTGTGTGTGTGTGTGTGTGTGTGTGTGTGTGTGTGTGTGTGTGTGTGTGTGTGTGGTTCTGTGTCACTAGTGGGGCCTGTGGCCCGATTGGAGTGTTTGTGGTGTGAGAAGGAGGAGTTGGAGAACAGTTTGTTGGAGCAGCTGAAGGAGTTGAGGTTGCAGAAGTAGAAGGAGCTGCAGGTTCTTCAGGAGATGCTGAAACACAAGCAGCAGGAGGAGACAGAGCTCCTGCAGAAACAGCAGGAGGAGGAGGAGCATAACAGGTCCATCAAGAGTAAGTACTATGTAAATGCAATAATACTAACATAACTAATAATGAATGTTAGCCTTTAGGCTCCAATAAAAGTGATACTAATATATGTATAGTACTATATATATTATATTTTATATATTCAGTAGTAATTATGTAGTATATACAATCTGTGTTATATCCAGCAGTAATGATACATGCTCTGGCAGATATGAAAATGGCCTGTGAACAGTAGAAGAAATCTCTGGAGGAAGAACTTGAGAAGCTCAGACTGTCACTGCAGGTAGAGATCCCTTATAGTGTCAGTACACATCCACCAGTAGCTCCACCTTTCACTTATAACGTCAGTACACATTCAGTACACATTCCCACCTTTCCATTGTACTGGCTGAAGTGATGATTCGTGTGTGTGTCATACCAGCCCATAGAGGAGGACATTATGAGTCTGAAAGTGGCGCTGGAGATGAAGAACCAGGAGATCAAAGATCAGCACGATCTTTTGGTCAAACTATATAGTCTGTATGTAGTACCTGGTTTAACATTATATCCTCTGTATATATACTATATACTGTTTATGTAGTACCTGGTTTAACACTATACCCTCAGCTTACTCTAGTCTGCAGATGTGAAGAAATTAAACAGAATGTGTATCTGTGTATATGTGCGCACCTGTATGTGTCTGGTTGTAGTATTATTTAAAGGGTCAAACTGCGTGAAGTGTGCCCAGGCCCAGAGCTACTTTGATGGGCATGATTCTGTGACCTCTTGGGCCTTGAAATGTGGTGC
This sequence comes from Electrophorus electricus, assembly GCF_041902795.1. Lineage (NCBI taxonomy): Eukaryota > Metazoa > Chordata > Actinopteri > Gymnotiformes > Gymnotidae > Electrophorus > Electrophorus electricus. The sequence goes on along the minus strand of NW_027658746.1, from coordinate 666,387 downwards.
TTTGAATGATTTAAAGAGTGAAACGGTCTGAAGTGTGCCCACGTTTAAAGTAACCTTGCTGGGCATGACTGTGTGACCTCTTGTGCCTGGAAGTCTGGTTGTAGTATGATTTAAAGGGTCAAATTGCATGAAGTGTGCCCAGGCCCAGAGCTACTTTGCTGGGCATGACTGTGTGACCTCTTGGGCCTTGAAATGTGGTGCTTTGAACGATTTAAAGAGTGAAACGGTCTGAAGTGTGCTCACGTTTAAAGTAACCTTGCTGGGCATGACTGTGTGATCTCTTGGGCCAGGAAGTCTGTTTCTAGTTTTATTTAAACGGTCAAACTGCGTGAAGTGTGCCCAGGCCCAGAGCTACTTTGCTGGGCATGACTGTGTGACCTCTTGGGCCTGGAAGTCTGGTTGTAGTATGATTTTAAAGGGTCAAATGGTCTCCATTGTGTGTCCAGGTTTAAGGCTACTTTGCTGGGCATGTGATTTGGACCCATCGGGTACGGAAGCCTTTCCGTCACGTGCTCGTTTTCCACGCCTTCAGCGCAGGTAGCCTGCGAATTTAAAACGGACGTGCATTTTATTCTTTTCCCCTTTTATCCTTTCATATCTCTCCGCTACCTTGGAGAAGAGAGACGCACGCGGGTAAATAAAATGTAAATATCTGTATAATATGTAAATAAAAGGAAGAAGTGGTTGTGTAGTGTAGTCGTTTGATTATAAATAATCTCATAATAATTTTATCCACAAATTCTTATACATTTATACATGTTTTTCTCTTTGTGTGTGTGTGTGTGTGTCTGTGTGTGTGTGTGGTTCTGTGTCACTAGTGGGGCCTGTGGTCCGATTGGAGTGTTTGCGGTGTGAGAAGGAGGAGTTGGAGAACAGTTTGTTGGAGCAGCCGAAGGAGTTGAGGTTGCAGAAGCAGAAGGAGCTGCAGGTTCTTCAGGAGATGCTGAAACACAAGCAGCAGGAGGAGACAGAGCTCCTGCAGAAACAGCAGGAGGAGGAGGAGCATAACAGGTCCATCAAGAGTAAGTACTATGGCAATGCAATAATACTAACATAACTAATAATGAATGTTAGCCTTTAGGCTCCAATAAAAGTGATACTAATATATGTATAGTACTATATATATTATATTTTATATATTCAGTAGATATTATGTAGTATATACAATCTGTGTTATATCCAGGAGTAATGATACTTGCTCTGGCAGATATGAAAATGGCCTGTGAATACGAGAAGAAATCTCAGAAGGAAGAACTTGAGAAGCTCAGACTGTCACTGCAGGTAGAGATCCCTTATAGTGTCAGTACACATCCACCAGTACCTCCACCTTTCACTTATAACGTCAGTACACATTCAGTACACATTCCCACCTTTCCATTGTACTGGCTGTAGTGATGATTCGTGTGTGTGTTATACCAGCCCATAGTGGAGGACATTATGAGTCTGAAAGTGGCGCTGGAGATGAAGAACCAGGAGATCAAAGATCAGCACGATGTTTTGATCAAACTATATACTCTGTATGTAGTACCTGGTTTAACATTATATCCTCTGTATATATACTATATACTGTTTATGTAGTACCTGGTTTAACACTATACCCTCAGCTTACTCTAGTCTGCAGATGTGAAGAAATTAAACAGAATGTGTATCTGTGTATATGTGCGCACCTGTATGTGTCTGGTTTAGTTTTATTTAAACGGTCAAACTGCGTGAAGTGTGCCCAGGCCCAGAGCTACTTTGCTGGGCATGACTGTGTGACCTCTTGGGCCTGGAAGTCTGGTTGTAGTATGATTTTAAAGGGTCAAATGGTCTCCATTGTGTGTCCAGGTTTAAGGCTACTTTGCTGGGCATGTGATTTGGACCCATCGGGTACGGAAGCCTTTCCGTCACGTGCTCGTTTTCCACGCCTTCAGCGCAGGTTGCCTGCGAATTTAAAACCGACGTGCATTTTATTCTTTTCCCCTTTTATCCTTTCATATCTCTCCGCTACCTTGGAGAAGAGAGACGCACGCTTGTAAATAAAATGTAAATATCTCTAAATATCTGTATAATATGTAAATAAAAGGAAGATGTGGTTGTGTAGTGTAGTCGTTTGATTATAAATAATCTCATAGTAATTTTATACACAAATTCTTATACATTTATACATGTTTATCTCTCTCTCTGTGTGTGTGTGTGTGGTTCTGTGTCACTAGTGGGGCATGTGGCCCGATTGGAGTGTTTGCGGTGTGAGAAGGAGGAGTTGGAGAACAATTTGTTGGAGCAGCTGAAGGAGTTGAGGTTGCAGAAGCAGAAGGAGCTGCAGGTTCTTCAGGAGATGCTGAAACACAAGCAGCAAGAGGAGACAGAGCTCCTGCAGAAACAGCAGGAGGAGGAGGAGCATAACAGGTCCATCAAGAGTAAGTACTATGGAAATGCAATAATACTAACATAACTAATAATGAATGTTAGCCTTTAGGCTCCAATAAAAGTGATACTAATATATGTATAGTACTATATATATTATATTTTATATATTCAGTAGTAATTATGTAGTATATACAATCTGTGTTATATCCAGCAGTAATGATACTTGCTCTGGCAGATATGAAAATGGCCTGTGAAGAGGAGAAGAAATCTCTGGAGGAAGAACTTGAGAAGCTCAGACTGTCACTGCAGGTAGAGATCCCTTATAGTGTCAGTACACATCCACCAGTACCTCCACCTTTCACTTATAACGTCAGTACACATTCAGTACACATTCCCACCTTTCCATTGTACTGGCTGTAGTGATGATTCGTGTGTGTGTTATACCAGCCCATAGAGGAGGACTTTGAGTCTGAAAGTGGCGCTGGAGATGAAGAACCAGGAGATCAAAGATCAGCACGATCTTTTGGTCAAACTATATACTCTGTATGTAGTACCTGGTTTAACATTATATCCTCTGTATATATACTATATACTGTTTATGCAGTACCTGGTTTAACACTATACCCTCAGCTTACTCTAGTCTGCAGATGTGAAGAAATTAAACAGAATGTGTATCTGTGTATATGTGCGCACCTGTATGTGTCTGTTTCTAGTTTTATTTAAACGGTAAAACTGCGTGAAGTGTGCCCAGGCCCAGAGCTACTTTGCTGGGCATGACTGTGTGACCTCTTGGGCCTAGAAGTCTGGTTGTAGTATGATTTTAAAGGGTCAAATGGTCTCCATTGTGTGTCCAGGTTTAAGGCTACTTTGCTGGGCATGTGATTTGGACCCATCGGGTACGGAAGCCTTTCCGTCACGTGCTCGTTTTCCACGCCTTCAGCGCAAGTAGCCTGCGAATTTAAAACCGACGTGCATTTTATTCTTTTCACCTTTTATCCTTTCATATCTCTCCGCTACCTTGGAGAAGAGAGACGCACGCGGGTAAATAAAATGTAAATATCTGTAAATATCTGTATAATATGTAAATAAAAGGAAGAAGTGGTTGTGTAGTGTAGTCGTTTGATTATAAATAATCTCATAATAATTTTATCCACAAATTCTTATACATTTATACATTTTTATCTCTCTCTTTGTGTGTGTGTGTGTGTGTGTGTGTGTGTGTGTGTGTGTGTGTGTGTGTGTGTGTGTGTGTGTGTGTGTGTGGTTCTGTGTCACTAGTGGGGCCTGTGGCCCGATTGGAGTGTTTGTGGTGTGAGAAGGAGGAGTTGGAGAACAGTTTGTTGGAGCAGCTGAAGGAGTTGAGGTTGCAGAAGTAGAAGGAGCTGCAGGTTCTTCAGGAGATGCTGAAACACAAGCAGCAGGAGGAGACAGAGCTCCTGCAGAAACAGCAGGAGGAGGAGGAGCATAACAGGTCCATCAAGAGTAAGTACTATGTAAATGCAATAATACTAACATAACTAATAATGAATGTTAGCCTTTAGGCTCCAATAAAAGTGATACTAATATATGTATAGTACTATATATATTATATTTTATATATTCAGTAGTAATTATGTAGTATATACAATCTGTGTTATATCCAGCAGTAATGATACATGCTCTGGCAGATATGAAAATGGCCTGTGAACAGTAGAAGAAATCTCTGGAGGAAGAACTTGAGAAGCTCAGACTGTCACTGCAGGTAGAGATCCCTTATAGTGTCAGTACACATCCACCAGTAGCTCCACCTTTCACTTATAACGTCAGTACACATTCAGTACACATTCCCACCTTTCCATTGTACTGGCTGAAGTGATGATTCGTGTGTGTGTCATACCAGCCCATAGAGGAGGACATTATGAGTCTGAAAGTGGCGCTGGAGATGAAGAACCAGGAGATCAAAGATCAGCACGATCTTTTGGTCAAACTATATAGTCTGTATGTAGTACCTGGTTTAACATTATATCCTCTGTATATATACTATATACTGTTTATGTAGTACCTGGTTTAACACTATACCCTCAGCTTACTCTAGTCTGCAGATGTGAAGAAATTAAACAGAATGTGTATCTGTGTATATGTGCGCACCTGTATGTGTCTGGTTGTAGTATTATTTAAAGGGTCAAACTGCGTGAAGTGTGCCCAGGCCCAGAGCTACTTTGATGGGCATGATTCTGTGACCTCTTGGGCCTTGAAATGTGGTGCTTTGAATGATTTAAAGAGTGAAACGGTCTGAAGTGTGCCCACGTTTAAAGTAACCTTGCTGGGCATGACTGTGTGACCTCTTGTGCCTGGAAGTCTGGTTGTAGTATGATTTAAAGGGTCAAATTGCATGAAGTGTGCCCAGGCCCAGAGCTACTTTGCTGGGCATGACTGTGTGACCTCTTGGGCCTTGAAATGTGGTGCTTTGAACGATTTAAAGAGTGAAACGGTCTGAAGTGTGCTCACGTTTAAAGTAACCTTGCTGGGCATGACTGTGTGATCTCTTGGGCCAGGAAGTCTGTTTCTAGTTTTATTTAAACGGTCAAACTGCGTGAAGTGTGCCCAGGCCCAGAGCTACTTTGCTGGGCATGACTGTGTGACCTCTTGGGCCTGGAAGTCTGGTTGTAGTATGATTTTAAAGGGTCAAATGGTCTCCATTGTGTGTCCAGGTTTAAGGCTACTTTGCTGGGCATGTGATTTGGACCCATCGGGTACGGAAGCCTTTCCGTCACGTGCTCGTTTTCCACGCCTTCAGCGCAGGTAGCCTGCGAATTTAAAACGGACGTGCATTTTATTCTTTTCCCCTTTTATCCTTTCATATCTCTCCGCTACCTTGGAGAAGAGAGACGCACGCGGGTAAATAAAATGTAAATATCTGTATAATATGTAAATAAAAGGAAGAAGTGGTTGTGTAGTGTAGTCGTTTGATTATAAATAATCTCATAATAATTTTATCCACAAATTCTTATACATTTATACATGTTTTTCTCTTTGTGTGTGTGTGTGTGTGTCTGTGTGTGTGTGTGGTTCTGTGTCACTAGTGGGGCCTGTGGTCCGATTGGAGTGTTTGCGGTGTGAGAAGGAGGAGTTGGAGAACAGTTTGTTGGAGCAGCCGAAGGAGTTGAGGTTGCAGAAGCAGAAGGAGCTGCAGGTTCTTCAGGAGATGCTGAAACACAAGCAGCAGGAGGAGACAGAGCTCCTGCAGAAACAGCAGGAGGAGGAGGAGCATAACAGGTCCATCAAGAGTAAGTACTATGGCAATGCAATAATACTAACATAACTAATAATGAATGTTAGCCTTTAGGCTCCAATAAAAGTGATACTAATATATGTATAGTACTATATATATTATATTTTATATATTCAGTAGATATTATGTAGTATATACAATCTGTGTTATATCCAGGAGTAATGATACTTGCTCTGGCAGATATGAAAATGGCCTGTGAATACGAGAAGAAATCTCTGAAGGAAGAACTTGAGAAGCTCAGACTGTCACTGCAGGTAGAGATCCCTTATAGTGTCAGTACACATCCACCAGTACCTCCACCTTTCACTTATAACGTCAGTACACATTCAGTACACATTCCCACCTTTCCATTGTACTGGCTGTAGTGATGATTCGTGTGTGTGTTATACCAGCCCATAGTGGAGGACATTATGAGTCTGAAAGTGGCGCTGGAGATGAAGAACCAGGAGATCAAAGATCAGCACGATGTTTTGATCAAACTATATACTCTGTATGTAGTACCTGGTTTAACATTATATCCTCTGTATATATACTATATACTGTTTATGTAGTACCTGGTTTAACACTATACCCTCAGCTTACTCTAGTCTGCAGATGTGAAGAAATTAAACAGAATGTGTATCTGTGTATATGTGCGCACCTGTATGTGTCTGGTTTAGTTTTATTTAAACGGTCAAACTGCGTGAAGTGTGCCCAGGCCCAGAGCTACTTTGCTGGGCATGACTGTGTGACCTCTTGGGCCTGGAAGTCTGGTTGTAGTATGATTTTAAAGGGTCAAATGGTCTCCATTGTGTGTCCAGGTTTAAGGCTACTTTGCTGGGCATGTGATTTGGACCCATCGGGTACGGAAGCCTTTCCGTCACGTGCTCGTTTTCCACGCCTTCAGCGCAGGTTGCCTGCGAATTTAAAACCGACGTGCATTTTATTCTTTTCCCCTTTTATCCTTTCATATCTCTCCGCTACCTTGGAGAAGAGAGACGCACGCTTGTAAATAAAATGTAAATATCTCTAAATATCTGTATAATATGTAAATAAAAGGAAGATGTGGTTGTGTAGTGTAGTCGTTTGATTATAAATAATCTCATAGTAATTTTATACACAAATTCTTATACATTTATACATGTTTATCTCTCTCTCTGTGTGTGTGTGTGTGGTTCTGTGTCACTAGTGGGGCATGTGGCCCGATTGGAGTGTTTGCGGTGTGAGAAGGAGGAGTTGGAGAACAATATGTTGGAGCAGCTGAAGGAGTTGAAGTTGCAGAAGCAGAAGGAGCTGCAGGTTCTTCAGGAGATGCTGAAACACAAGCAGCAAGAGGAGACAGAGCTCCTGCAGAAACAGCAGGAGGAGGAGGAGCATAACAGGTCCATCAAGAGTAAGTACTATGGAAATGCAATAATACTAACATAACTAATAATGAATGTTAGCCTTTAGGCTCCAATAAAAGTGATACTAATATATGTATAGTACTATATATATTATATTTTATATATTCAGTAGTAATTATGTAGTATATACAATCTGTGTTATGTCCAGCAGTAATGATACTTGCTCTGGCAGATATGAAAATGGCCTGTGAACAGGAGAAGAAATCTCTGGAGGAAGAACTTGAGAAGCTCAGACTGTCACTGCAGGTAGAGATCCCTTATAGTGTCAGTACACATCCACCAGTACCTCCACCTTTCACTTATAACGTCAGTACACATTCGGTACACATTCCCACCTTTCCATTGTACTGGCTGTAGTGATGATTCGTGTGTGTGTTATACCAGCCCATAGAGGAGGACATTGAGTCTGAAAGTGGCGCTGGAGATGAAGAACCAGGAGATCAAAGATCAGCACGAACTTTTGGTCAAACTATATACTCTGTATGTAGTACCTGGTTTAACATTATATCCTCTGTATATATACTATATACTGTTTATGTAGTACATGGTTTAACACTATACCCTCAGCTTACTCTAGTCTGCAGATGTGAAGAAATTAAAAAGAATGTGTATATGTGCGCACCTGTATGTGTCTGGTTGTAGTATTATTTAAAGGGTCAAACTGCGTGAAGTGTGCCCAGGCCCAGAGCTACTTTGATGGGCATGACTGTGTGACCTCTTGGGCCAGGAAGTCTGTTTCTAGTTTTATTTAAATGGTCAAACTGCTTGAAGTGTGCCCAGGCCCAGAGCTACTTTGCTGTGCATGACTGTGTGACCTCTTGGCCCTGGAAGTCTGGTAGTAGTAGTATGATTTAAAGGCACAAAGTGATTGAAGTGTGCCCAGGCCCAGAGCTACTTTGCTGTGCATGACTGTGTTTGACCTCTTGGGCCTGGAAGTCTGGTAGTAGTAGCAGTATGATTTAAAGGTACAAAGTGAATGAAGTGTGCCCAGGCCCAGAGCTACTTTGATGGGCATGATTCTGTGACCTCTTGGGCCTTGAAATGTGGTGCTTTGAATGATTTAAAGAGTGAAACGGTCTGAAGTGTGCCCACGTTTAAAGCAACCTTGCTGGGCATGACTGTGTGACCTCTTGTGCCTGGAAGTCTGGTTGTAGTATGATTTAAAGGGTCAAATTGCATGAAGTGTGCCCAGGCCCAGAGCTACTTTGCTGGGCATGACTGTGTGACCTCTTGGGCCTTGAAATGTGGTGCTTTGAACGATTTAAAGAGTGAAACGGTCTGAAGTGTGCTCACGTTTAAAGTAACCTTGCTGGGCATGACTGTGTGATCTCTTGGGCCAGGAAGTCTGTTTCTAGTTTTATTTAAACGGTCAAACTGCGTGAAGTGTGCCCAGGCCCAGAGCTACTTTGCTGGGCATGACTGTGTGACCTCTTGGGCCTGGAAGTCTGGTTGTAGTATGATTTTAAAGGGTCAAATGGTCTCCATTGTGTGTCCAGGTTTAAGGCTACTTTGCTGGGCATGTGATTTGGACCCATCGGGTACGGAAGCCTTTCCGTCACGTGCTCGTTTTCCACGCCTTCAGCGCAGGTAGCCTGCGAATTTAAAACGGACGTGCATTTTATTCTTTTCCCCTTTTATCCTTTCATATCTCTCCGCTACCTTGGAGAAGAGAGACGCACGCGGGTAAATAAAATGTAAATATCTGTATAATATGTAAATAAAAGGAAGAAGTGGTTGTGTAGTGTAGTCGTTTGATTATAAATAATCTCATAATAATTTTATCCACAAATTCTTATACATTTATACATGTTTTTCTCTTTGTGTGTGTGTGTGTGTGTGTCTGTGTGTGTGTGTGGTTCTGTGTCACTAGTGGGGCCTGTGGTCCGATTGGAGTGTTTGCGGTGTGAGAAGGAGGAGTTGGAGAACAGTTTGTTGGAGCAGCCGAAGGAGTTGAGGTTGCAGAAGCAGAAGGAGCTGCAGGTTCTTCAGGAGATGCTGAAACACAAGCAGCAGGAGGAGACAGAGCTCCTGCAGAAACAGCAGGAGGAGGAGGAGCATAACAGGTCCATCAAGAGTAAGTACTATGGCAATGCAATAATACTAACATAACTAATAATGAATGTTAGCCTTTAGGCTCCAATAAAAGTGATACTAATATATGTATAGTACTATATATATTATATTTTATATATTCAGTAGATATTATGTAGTATATACAATCTGTGTTATATCCAGGAGTAATGATACTTGCTCTGGCAGATATGAAAATGGCCTGTGAATACGAGAAGAAATCTCTGAAGGAAGAACTTGAGAAGCTCAGACTGTCACTGCAGGTAGAGATCCCTTATAGTGTCAGTACACATCCACCAGTACCTCCACCTTTCACTTATAACGTCAGTACACATTCAGTACACATTCCCACCTTTCCATTGTACTGGCTGTAGTGATGATTCGTGTGTGTGTTATACCAGCCCATAGTGGAGGACATTATGAGTCTGAAAGTGGCGCTGGAGATGAAGAACCAGGAGATCAAAGATCAGCACGATGTTTTGATCAAACTATATACTCTGTATGTAGTACCTGGTTTAACATTATATCCTCTGTATATATACTATATACTGTTTATGTAGTACCTGGTTTAACACTATACCCTCAGCTTACTCTAGTCTGCAGATGTGAAGAAATTAAACAGAATGTGTATCTGTGTATATGTGCGCACCTGTATGTGTCTGGTTTAGTTTTATTTAAACGGTCAAACTGCGTGAAGTGTGCCCAGGCCCAGAGCTACTTTGCTGGGCATGACTGTGTGACCTCTTGGGCCTGGAAGTCTGGTTGTAGTATGATTTTAAAGGGTCAAATGGTCTCCATTGTGTGTCCAGGTTTAAGGCTACTTTGCTGGGCATGTGATTTGGACCCATCGGGTACGGAAGCCTTTCCGTCACGTGCTCGTTTTCCACGCCTTCAGCGCAGGTTGCCTGCGAATTTAAAACCGACGTGCATTTTATTCTTTTCCCCTTTTATCCTTTCATATCTCTCCGCTACCTTGGAGAAGAGAGACGCACGCTTGTAAATAAAATGTAAATATCTCTAAATATCTGTATAATATGTAAATAAAAGGAAGATGTGGTTGTGTAGTGTAGTCGTTTGATTATAAATAATCTCATAGTAATTTTATACACAAATTCTTATACATTTATACATGTTTATTTCTCTCTCTGTGTGTGTGTGTGTGGTTCTGTGTCACTAGTGGGGCATGTGGCCCGATTGGAGTGTTTGCGGTGTGAGAAGGAGGAGTTGGAGAACAATATGTTGGAGCAGCTGAAGGAGTTGAGGTTGCAGAAGCAGAAGGAGCTGCAGGTTCTTCAGGAGATGCTGAAACACAAGCAGCAAGAGGAGACAGAGCTCCTGCAGAAACAGCAGGAGGAGGAGGAGCATAACAGGTCCATCAAGAGTAAGTACTATGGAAATGCAATAATACTAACATAACTAATAATGAATGTTAGCCTTTAGGCTCCAATAAAAGTGATACTAATATATGTATAGTACTATATATATTATATTTTATATATTCAGTAGTAATTATGTAGTATATACAATCTGTGTTATGTCCAGCAGTAATGATACTTGCTCTGGCAGATATGAAAATGGCCTGTGAACAGGAGAAGAAATCTCTGGAGGAAGAACTTGAGAAGCTCAGACTGTCACTGCAGGTAGAGATCCCTTATAGTGTCAGTACACATCCACCAGTACCTCCACCTTTCACTTATAACGTCAGTACACATTCGGTACACATTCCCACCTTTCCATTGTACTGGCTGTAGTGATGATTCGTGTGTGTGTTATACCAGCCCATAGAGGAGGACATTGAGTCTGAAAGTGGCGCTGGAGATGAAGAACCAGGAGATCAAAGATCAGCACGAACTTTTGGTCAAACTATATACTCTGTATGTAGTACCTGGTTTAACATTATATCCTCTGTATATATACTATATACTGTTTATGTAGTACATGGTTTAACACTATACCCTCAGCTTACTCTAGTCTGCAGATGTGAAGAAATTAAAAAGAATGTGTATATGTGCGCACCTGTATGTGTCTGGTTGTAGTATTATTTAAAGGGTCAAACTGCGTGAAGTGTGCCCAGGCCCAGAGCTACTTTGATGGGCATGACTGTGTGACCTCTTGGGCCAGGAAGTCTGTTTCTAGTTTTATTTAAATGGTCAAACTGCGTGAAGTGTGCCCAGGCCCAGAGCTACTTTGCTGTGCATGACTGTGTGACCTCTTGGCCCTGGAAGTCTGGTAGTAGTAGTATGATTTAAAGGCACAAAGTGATTGAAGTGTGCCCAGGCCCAGAGCTACTTTGCTGTGCATGACTGTGTTTGACCTCTTGGGCCTGGAAGTCTGGTAGTAGTAGCAGTATGATTTAAAGGTACAAAGTGAATGAAGTGTGCCCAGGCCCAGAGCTACTTTGATGGGCATGATTCTGTGACCTCTTGGGCCTTGAAATGTGGTGCTTTGAATGATTTAAAGAGTGAAACGGTCTGAAGTGTGCCCACGTTTAAAGCAACCTTGCTGGGCATGACTGTGTGACCTCTTGTGCCTGGAAGTCTGGTTGTAGTATGATTTAAAGGGTCAAATTGCATGAAGTGTGCCCAGGCCCAGAGCTACTTTGCTGGGCATGACTGTGTGACCTCTTGGGCCTTGAAATGTGGTGCTTTGAACGATTTAAAGAGTGAAACGGTCTGAAGTGTGCTCACGTTTAAAGTAACCTTGCTGGGCATGACTGTGTGATCTCTTGGGCCAGGAAGTCTGTTTCTAGTTTTATTTAAACGGTCAAACTGCGTGAAGTGTGCCCAGGCCCAGAGCTACTTTGCTGGGCATGACTGTGTGACCTCTTGGGCCTGGAAGTCTGGTTGTAGTATGATTTTAAAGGGTCAAATGGTCTCCATTGTGTGTCCAGGTTTAAGGCTACTTTGCTGGGCATGTGATTTGGACCCATCGGGTACGGAAGCCTTTCCGTCACGTGCTCGTTTTCCACGCCTTCAGCGCAGGTAGCCTGCGAATTTAAAACGGACGTGCATTTTATTCTTTTCCCCTTTTATCCTTTCATATCTCTCCGCTACCTTGGAGAAGAGAGACGCACGCGGGTAAATAAAATGTAAATATCTGTATAATATGTAAATAAAAGGAAGAAGTGGTTGTGTAGTGTAGTCGTTTGATTATAAATAATCTCATAATAATTTTATCCACAAATTCTTATACATTTATACATGTTTTTCTCTTTGTGTGTGTGTGTGTGTGTGTCTGTGTGTGTGTGTGGTTCTGTGTCACTAGTGGGGCCTGTGGTCCGATTGGAGTGTTTGCGGTGTGAGAAGGAGGAGTTGGAGAACAGTTTGTTGGAGCAGCCGAAGGAGTTGAGGTTGCAGAAGCAGAAGGAGCTGCAGGTTCTTCAGGAGATGCTGAAACACAAGCAGCAGGAGGAGACAGAGCTCCTGCAGAAACAGCAGGAGGAGGAGGAGCATAACAGGTCCATCAAGAGTAAGTACTATGGCAATGCAATAATACTAACATAACTAATAATGAATGTTAGCCTTTAGGCTCCAATAAAAGTGATACTAATATATGTATAGTACTATATATATTATATTTTATATATTCAGTAGATATTATGTAGTATATACAATCTGTGTTATATCCAGGAGTAATGATACTTGCTCTGGCAGATATGAAAATGGCCTGTGAATACGAGAAGAAATCTCTGAAGGAAGAACTTGAGAAGCTCAGACTGTCACTGCAGGTAGAGATCCCTTATAGTGTCAGTACACATCCACCAGTACCTCCACCTTTCACTTATAACGTCAGTACACATTCAGTACACATTCCCACCTTTCCATTGTACTGGCTGTAGTGATGATTCGTGTGTGTGTTATACCAGCCCATAGTGGAGGACATTATGAGTCTGAAAGTGGCGCTGGAGATGAAGAACCAGGAGATCAAAGATCAGCACGATGTTTTGATCAAACTATATACTCTGTATGTAGTACCTGGTTTAACATTATATCCTCTGTATATATACTATATACTGTTTATGTAGTACCTGGTTTAACACTATACCCTCAGCTTACTCTAGTCTGCAGATGTGAAGAAATTAAACAGAATGTGTATCTGTGTATATGTGCGCACCTGTATGTGTCTGGTTTAGTTTTATTTAAACGGTCAAACTGCGTGAAGTGTGCCCAGGCCCAGAGCTACTTTGCTGGGCATGACTGTGTGACCTCTTGGGCCTGGAAGTCTGGTTGTAGTATGATTTTAAAGGGTCAAATGGTCTCCATTGTGTGTCCAGGTTTAAGGCTACTTTGCTGGGCATGTGATTTGGACCCATCGGGTACGGAAGCCTTTCCGTCACGTGCTCGTTTTCCACGCCTTCAGCGCAGGTTGCCTGCGAATTTAAAACCGACGTGCATTTTATTCTTTTCCCCTTTTATCCTTTCATATCTCTCCGCTACCTTGGAGAAGAGAGACGCACGCTTGTAAATAAAATGTAAATATCTCTAAATATCTGTATAATATGTAAATAAAAGGAAGATGTGGTTGTGTAGTGTAGTCGTTTGATTATAAATAATCTCATAGTAATTTTATACACAAATTCTTATACATTTATACATGTTTATTTCTCTCTCTGTGTGTGTGTGTGTGGTTCTGTGTCACTAGTGGGGCATGTGGCCCGATTGGAGTGTTTGCGGTGTGAGAAGGAGGAGTTGGAGAACAATATGTTGGAGCAGCTGAAGGAGTTGAGGTTGCAGAAGCAGAAGGAGCTGCAGGTTCTTCAGGAGATGCTGAAACACAAGCAGCAAGAGGAGACAGAGCTCCTGCAGAAACAGCAGGAGGAGGAGGAGCATAACAGGTCCATCAAGAGTAAGTACTATGGAAATGCAATAATACTAACATAACTAATAATGAATGTTAGCCTTTAGGCTCCAATAAAAGTGATACTAATATATGTATAGTACTATATATATTATATTTTATATATTCAGTAGTAATTATGTAGTATATACAATCTGTGTTATGTCCAGCAGTAATGATACTTGCTCTGGCAGATATGAAAATGGCCTGTGAACAGGAGAAGAAATCTCTGGAGGAAGAACTTGAGAAGCTCAGACTGTCACTGCAGGTAGAGATCCCTTATAGTGTCAGTACACATCCACCAGTACCTCCACCTTTCACTTATAACGTCAGTACACATTCGGTACACATTCCCACCTTTCCATTGTACTGGCTGTAGTGATGATTCGTGTGTGTGTTATACCAGCCCATAGAGGAGGACATTGAGTCTGAAAGTGGCGCTGGAGATGAAGAACCAGGAGATCAAAGATCAGCACGAACTTTTGGTCAAACTATATACTCTGTATGTAGTACCTGGTTTAACATTATATCCTCTGTATATATACTATATACTGTTTATGTAGTACATGGTTTAACACTATACCCTCAGCTTACTCTAGTCTGCAGATGTGAAGAAATTAAAAAGAATGTGTATATGTGCGCACCTGTATGTGTCTGGTTGTAGTATTATTTAAAGGGTCAAACTGCGTGAAGTGTGCCCAGGCCCAGAGCTACTTTGATGGGCATGACTGTGTGACCTCTTGGGCCAGGAAGTCTGTTTCTAGTTTTATTTAAATGGTCAAACTGCGTGAAGTGTGCCCAGGCCCAGAGCTACTTTGCTGTGCATGACTGTGTGACCTCTTGGCCCTGGAAGTCTGGTAGTAGTAGTATGATTTAAAGGCACAAAGTGATTGAAGTGTGCCCAGGCCCAGAGCTACTTTGCTGTGCATGACTGTGTTTGACCTCTTGGGCCTGGAAGTCTGGTAGTAGTAGCAGTATGATTTAAAGGTACAAAGTGAATGAAGTGTGCCCAGGCCCAGAGCTACTTTGATGGGCATGATTCTGTGACCTCTTGGGCCTTGAAATGTGGTGCTTTGAATGATTTAAAGAGTGAAACGGTCTGAAGTGTGCCCACGTTTAAAGCAACCTTGCTGGGCATGACTGTGTGACCTCTTGGGCCAGGAAGTCTGTTTCTAGTTTTATTTAAACGGTCAAACTGCGTGAAGTGTGCCCAGGCCCAGAGGTACTTTGCTGGGCATGACTGTGTGACCTCTTGGGCCTGGAAGTCTGCTTGTAGTATGATTTTAAAGGGTCAAATGGTCTCCATTGTGTGTCCAGGTTTAAGGCTACTTTGCTGGGCATGTGATTTGGACCCATCGGGTACGGAAGCCTTTCCGTCACGTGCTCGTTTTCCACGCCTTCAGCGCAGGTAGCCTGCGAATTTAAAACCGACGTGCATTTTATTCTTTTCCCCTTTTATCCTTTCATATCTCTCCGCTACATTGGAGAAGAGAGACGCACACGAGTAAATAAAATGTAAATATCTGTATAATATGTAAATAAAAGGAAGAAGTGGTTGTGTAGTGTAGTCATTTGATTATAAATAATCTCATAATAATTTTATCCACAAATTCTCTGTTTTATCGTTTTTTCCTGATCAATAATAGAAAAAAAGAAAAAAAAAGATGAACAGCACCCTCTAGCGATGAACCTCAATTATTTCAAGATAACTGTAAAACATGGCTAGGTTAAGTCGGCGTTAGAACAAAAAATGCTCAGATTAACTTGTGTCTCATGGCACGCAGCTGAGTTTAAAATTAAACACAATGAAATCAAATTAAATTGACCCAGCTGCAACAGGCTCAGCAACCACATTTAATTTCACTGATTGGTCAGTTAGCCAGGCTATACAAAACAGGCTATTGTTAGAAATTCTGCACATGTGCTTCGCTTAGCTTCACATCTCACACTGCTTATAATTATAAGATAACGTATCCACGTTCGTAATAACGTGGTGAAATCTGCCAAAAATGGTGAGACTGAGCATAATAAGTAATAAGACAATCTGAGCACTTAGTCCACATATTTCTAAATGAGAAGAAAAAGTTCCTCCAAACAATATAAGGCACACAATTCTATATGGGAAAACAGTTACAGTTGTCATTAAGAGAAGCACTACTCATTACACAGATGTCAATAACCGTCCTAATATTAATAGTTCAACAGTCTTCCTCTGTCTATTATACGCACTGTACACATGTTAAATATCTGCCTTGAGATGACAATGAAATGACTTCCGGGCGCACTGAAAATTGTTATATACACACAGACACCCCCATACCAACATAAGCATAGTGCAACTCTTTGTTTACGCACCAGAGATTGAGTGGGCAAGTGCGTGTATATGCGAGTTTAAATTATTATACACAAATGTAAGTAGTAGGCTATTTATGTGAAAATGTTTCATATGTATGTACAAGTAGTGTTTCCCTGATTTCTCCCTAAATGGCCCCTCATAGTTCAGCAGTAATGAGGCTAGTTAGATTTTGCTCAGAATTAAGTACACTTTGGGATGTTATACGTATCACAGTCTCCGGTGAGCCGTACATGGTTGATCAATCCAGGTTGAGGTAGAGTCACTGCATTAATGGCACGTCTGTTTGCATTGCCAGTTGTTGCTATGGCAGCAATGAAATTAGGAAATTCAAAGAAAAACAACTCATCTACGCTCTTGGAACTTTAGAACCCCATATGTCCTGTGGCCTGATGTCACACGTGAGGGGAATCCCATGAACACCTTTACAGATCAGTCTGTGGAAAGACACTGAAGAAGACAGAGGAAAAATGAGGCGTTTCTGGAGATGGTGTGCTTGACGCATCGAGGACGAATACACAGACACAAAGGATGTGGAGGGTAAATGTAAATATAATGCCACTCACACCTGCGGTTGCTGGTGCTGCCACTCATACCTGTGGTTAAAATTCCTTTTTTGTCTTTAGTGCTGCATTGTCGCCTCTATCTCCCAATAATTCATACTCGAGGCTTTAGAAATCTAAGTTTTTGGGGGGTATATGCCATTTCCTGTTATTTGTGCAGAATACACACACTTTCACTTTGGAATCCACAAAGTTTTATAAATGAGGTCCCTGAATAACATCTATCTATTTCTACACTATATGGCTTGCTAATTTGTGTGTGTGTGTGTGTGTGTGTGTGTGTGTGTTATACCAGCCCATAGAGGAGGACATGAGTCTGAAAGTGGTGCTGGAGATGAAGAACCAGGAGATCAAAGATCAGCACGATCTTTTGGTAAAACTATATACTCTGTATATAGTACCTGGTTTAACATTATGTCCTCTGTATATATATTATATACTGTTTATGTAGTACCTGGTTTAACACTATACCCTCAGCTTACTCTAGTCTGCAGATGTGAAGAAATTAAACAGAATGTGTATCTGTGTATATGTGCGCACCTGTATGTGTCTGGTTGTAGTATTATTTAAAGGGTCAAACTGCGTGAAGTGTGCCCAGACCCAGGCATGACTCTGTGACCTCTTGGGCCAGGAAGTCTGTTTCTAGTTTTATTTAAACGGTCAAACTGCGTGAAGTGTGCCCAGGCCCAGAGCTACTTTGCTGGGCATGACTGTGTGACCTCTTGGGCCTGGAAGTCTGGTTTTAGTATGATTTTAAAGGGTCAAATGGTCTCCATTGTGTGTCCAGGTTTAAGGCTAGTTTGCTGGGCATGTGATTTGGACCCATCGGGTACGGAAGCCTTTCCCTCAAGTGCTCGTTTTATACGCCTTCAGCGCAGGTAGCCTGCGAATTTAAAACCGACGTGCATTTTATTCTTTTCCCCTTTTATCCTTTCATATCTCTCCGCTACCTTGGAGAAGAGAGACACACGCGGGTAAATAAAATGTAAATATCTCTAAATATCTGTATAATATGTAAATAAAAGGAAGAAGTGGTTGTGTAGTGTAGTCGTTTGATTATAAATAATCTCATAATAATTTTATCCACAAATTCTTATACATTTATACATGTTTATCTCTCTCTCTGTGTGTGTGTGTGTGGTTCTGTGTCACTAGTGGGGCCTGTGGCCCGATTGGAGTGTTTGCGGTGTGAGAAGGAGGAGTTGGAGAACAATTTGTTGGAGCAGCTGAAGGAGTTGAGGTTGCAGAAGCAGAAGGAGCTGCAGGTTCTTCAGGAGATGCTGAAACACAAGCAGCAAGAGGAGACAGAGCTCCTGCAGAAACAGCAGGAGGAGGAGGAGCATAACAGGTCCATCAAGAGTAAGTACTATGGAAATGCAATAATACTAACATAACTAATAATGAATGTTAGCCTTTAGGCTCCAATAAAAGTGATACTAATATATGTATAGTACTATATATATTATATTTTATATATTCAGTAGTAATTATGTAGTATATACAATCTGTGTTATATCCAGCAGTAATGATACTTGCTCTGGCAGATATGAAAATGGCCTGTGAACAGGAGAAGAAATCTCTGGAGGAAGAACTTGAGAAGCTCAGACTGTCACTGCAGGTAGAGATCCCTTATAGTGTCAGTACACATCCACCAGTACCTCCACCTTTCACTTATAACGTCAGTACACATTCAGTACACATTCCCACCTTTCCATTGTACTGGCTGTAGATATGATTCGTGTGTGTGTTATACCAGCCCATAGAGGAGGACTTTATGAGTCTGAAAGTGGCGCTGGAGATGAAGAACCAGGAGATCAAAGATCAGCACGATCTTTTGGTCAAACTATATACTCTGTATGTATACTATATCGAACCCACGGTTTTCACGCTACGATTTTTTTAAATGTGGTGAGCTGCGGAGAAAAGACGTGCTCCGGACGTATTTGTGGCTTAATATCTCTTGTCTCCTTGGGAGTAGGAAGTCTGTTCATGGCTCTTTGGAAAGGGCTGCATCTCCCCTCTAATCGCCTTCGAGCTTCAAGCGGATTGGACCCACGGTTATCACGCTACGATTTTTTAAAGCCGCCAGGGACGGGCCGAAAGCGTGGCAGGTGGCGTTCGTTAGGGACAGTCATGGAGGTGATGCGCACCGAGTTGCTCGCCATTTGGACTTGGCCAGACCTAGATGTGAGCGTTCAAAGTCAGCGCGTTTGTTTAAACTTTCTCCTCCAATTCGTTGCAACTGCTCAAGCGTTTCTCGCTCATCCGACTGGAGCGTGACGCTTTATATGTTAATATCTCTTGTCTCCTTGGGAGTAGGAAGTCTGTTCATGGATCTTTGGAAAGGGCTGCATCTCCCCTGTAATCGCCTTCGAGCGGCACGCGGATCGAACCCACGTTTTTCACGCTACGATTTTTTAAATGTGGTGCGCGGCGCAATAAATGCGCGCGTCGGACGTCATTGCGGCTTAATATCTCTTGTCTCGTTGGGAGTAGGAAGTCTGTTCATGGCTCTTTGGAAAGGGCTGCATCTCCCCTGTAATCGCCTTCGAGCGGCACGCGGATCGGAACCATCGTTATCACGCTACGATTTTTTAATGCCTCTAGGGACGGGCCGAAAGCGTGGCAGGTGGCGTTCGTTAGGGACAGTCATGGAGGTGATGCGCACCGAGTTGCAGGCCATTTGGACCTGGCCCGGCCTAGATGTGAGCGTTCAAATTCAGCGCGTTTGTTTAAACTTTCTCCTCCAATTCGTTGCAATTGTACAAGCGTTCCTCGCTCATCCGACTGGAGCGTAACGCTTTATATGTCAATATTTCTGGTCTCCTTGGGAGTAGAAAGTCTGTTCATGGCTCCTTTGAAAGGGATGCATCTCCCCTGTAATCGCCTTCGAGCGGCACGCGGATCGAACCCACGGTTTTCACGCTACGATTTTTTTTAAATGTGTTGCGCGGCGGAGAAAAGACGCGCGCCGGACGTATTTGCGGCTTAATATCTCTTGTCTCCTTGGGAGTAGAAAGTCTGTTCATGGCTCTTTGGAAAGGGCTGCATCTCCACTGTAATCGCCTTCGAGCGGCACGCGGATCGGAACCATCGTTCTCACGCTACGATTTTTTAAATGTGGTGCGCGTCGCAATAAATGCGCGCGTCGGACGTCATTGCGGCTTAATATCTCTTGTCTCGTTGGGAGTAGGAAGTCTGTTCATGGCTCTTTGGAAAGGGCTGCATTTCCCTTGTAATCGCCTTTAAGCGGCACGCGGATCGGACACACCGTTCTCACGCTATGATTTTTTAAAATGTGGTGCGCGGCGGAGAAAATGCGCGCGTCGGACGTCATTTCGGCTTAAATCTCTTGTCTCCTTGGGAGTAGAAAGTCTTTTCATGGCTCTTTGGAAAGGGTTGCATCTCCCCTGTAATCGCCTTTAAGCGGCACGCGGATCGGACCCACCGTTCTTACACTACGATTTTTTAAATGTGGTGCGCGGCGTAGAAAAGACGCGCGTAGGACGTATTTGCGGCTTAATATCTTTGGGCTCCTTGGGAGTAGAAAGTCTGTTCATGGCTCTTTGAAAAGGGCTGCATCTCCCCTGTAATCGCCTTCGAGCGGCACGCGGATCGAACCCACGGTTTTCACGCTATGATTTTTTTAAATGTGCTGCGCGGCGGAGAAAATGCGCGCGTCGGACGTCATTGCGGCTTAATATCTCTTGTCTCCTTGGGAGTAGGAAGTCTGTTCATGGCTCTTTGGAAAGGGCTGCATCTCCCCTCTAATCGCCTTCGAGCTTCAAGCGGATTGGACCCACGGTTATCACGCTACGATTTTTTAAAGCCGCCAGGGACGGGCCGAAAGCGTGGCAGGTGGCGTTCGTTAGGGACAGTCATGGAGGTGATGCGCACCGAGTTGCCCGCCATTTGGACTTGGCCAGACCTAGATGTGAGCGTTCAAAGTCAGCGCGTTTGTTTAAACTTTCTCCTCCAATTCGTTGCAACTGCTCAAGCGTTTCTCGCTCATCCGACTGGAGCGTGACGCTTTATATGTTAATATCTCTTGTCTCCTTGGGAGTAGGAAGTCTGTTCATGGATCTTTGGAAAGGGCTGCATCTCCCCTGTAATCGCCTTCGAGCGGCACGCGGATCGAACCCACGTTTTTCACGCTACGATTTTTTAAATGTGGTGCGCGGCGCAATAAATGCGCGCGTCGGACGTCATTGCGGCTTAATATCTCTTGTCTCGTTGGGAGTAGGAAGTCTGTTCATGGCTCTTTGGAAAGGGCTGCATCTCCCCTGTAATCGCCTTCGAGCGGCACGCGGATCGGAACCATCGTTATCACGCTACGATTTTTTAATGCCTCTAGGGACGGGCCGAAAGCGTGGCAGGTGGCGTTCGTTAGGGACAGTCATGGAGGTGATGCGCACCGAGTTGCAGGCCATTTGGACCTGGCCCGGCCTAGATGTGAGCGTTCAAATTCAGCGCGTTTGTTTAAACTTTCTCCTCCAATTCGTTGCAATTGTACAAGCGTTCCTCGCTCATCCGACTGGAGCGTAACGCTTTATATGTCAATATTTCTGGTCTCCTTGGGAGTAGAAAGTCTGTTCATGGCTCCTTTGAAAGGGATGCATCTCCCCTGTAATCGCCTTCGAGCGGCACGCGGATCGAACCCACGGTTTTCACGCTACGATTTTTTTTAAATGTGTTGCGCGGCGGAGAAAAGACGCGCGCCGGACGTATTTGCGGCTTAATATCTCTTGTCTCCTTGGGAGTAGAAAGTCTGTTCATGGCTCTTTGGAAAGGGCTGCATCTCCACTGTAATCGCCTTCGAGCGGCACGCGGATCGGAACCATCGTTCTCACGCTACGATTTTTTAAATGTGGTGCGCGTCGCAATAAATGCGCGCGTCGGACGTCATTGCGGCTTAATATCTCTTGTCTCGTTGGGAGTAGGAAGTCTGTTCATGGCTCTTTGGAAAGGGCTGCATTTCCCTTGTAATCGCCTTTAAGCGGCACGCGGATCGGACACACCGTTCTCACGCTATGATTTTTTAAAATGTGGTGCGCGGCGGAGAAAATGCGCGCGTCGGACGTCATTTCGGCTTAAATCTCTTGTCTCCTTGGGAGTAGAAAGTCTTTTCATGGCTCTTTGGAAAGGGTTGCATCTCCCCTGTAATCGCCTTTAAGCGGCACGCGGATCGGACCCACCGTTCTTACACTACGATTTTTTAAATGTGGTGCGCGGCGTAGAAAAGACGCGCGTAGGACGTATTTGCGGCTTAATATCTTTGGGCTCCTTGGGAGTAGAAAGTCTGTTCATGGCTCTTTGAAAAGGGCTGCATCTCCCCTGTAATCGCCTTCGAGCGGCACGCGGATCGAACCCACGGTTTTCACGCTATGATTTTTTTAAATGTGCTGCGCGGCGGAGAAAATGCGCGCGTCGGACGTCATTGCGGCTTAATATCTCTTGTCTCCTTGGGAGTAGAAAGTCTGTTCATGGCTCTTAGGAAAGGGCTGCATCTCCACTGTAATCGCCTTCGAGCGGCACGCGGATCGGAACCATCGTTATCACGCTACGATTTTTTAATGCCTCTAGGGACGGGCCGAAAGCGTGGCAGGTGGCGTTCGTTAGGGACAGTCATGGAGGTGATGCGCACCGAGTTGCAGGCCATTTGGACCTGGCCCGGCCTAGATGTGAGCGTTCAAATTCAGCGCGTTTGTTTAAACTTTCTCCTCCAATTCGTTGCAATTGTACAAGCGTTTCTCGCTCATCCGACTGGAGCGTAACGCTTTATATGTTAATATTTCTGGTCTCCTTGGGAGTAGAAAGTCTGTTCATGGCTCCTTTGAAAGGGATGCATCTCCCCTGTAATCGCCTTCGAGCGGCACGCGGATCGAACCCACGGTTTTCACGCTACGATTTTTTTTAAATGTGTTGCGCGGCGGAGAAAAGACGCGCGCCGGACGTATTTGCGGCTTAATATCTCTTGTCTCCTTGGGAGTAGAAAGTCTGTTCATGGCTCTTTGGAAAGGGCTGCATCTCCCCTGTAATCGCCTTTAAGCGGCACGCGGATCGGACCCACCGTTCTCACGCTACGATTTTTTAAATGTGGTGCGCGGCGCAATAAATGCGCGCGTCGGACGTCATTGCGGCTTAATATCTCTTGTCTCGTTGGGAGTAGGAAGTCTGTTCATGGCTCTTTGGAAAGGGCTGCATCTCCCCTGTAATCGCCTTCGAGCGGCACGCGGATCGAACCCACCGTTCTTCCGATACGATTTTTTAAATGTGGTGCGCGGCGTAGAAAAGACGCGCGTAGGACGTATTTGCGGCTTAATATCTCTTGTCTCCTTGGGAGTAGAAAGTCTTTTCATGGCTCTTTGGAAAGGGCTGCATCTCCGCTGTAATCGCCTTCGAGCGGCACGCGGATCGAACCCACGGTTTTCACGCTATGATTTTTTTAAATGTGGTGCGCGGCGGAGGAAATGCGCGCGTCGGACGTCATTTCGGCTTAATATCTATTGTCTCCTTGGGAGTAGAAAGTCTTTTCATGGCTCTTTGGAAAGGTTTGCATCTCCCTTGTAATCGCCTTTAAGCGGCACGCGGATTGGACCCACCGTTCTTCCGATACGATTTTTTAAATGTGGTGCGCAGCGTAGAAAAGACGCGCGTAGGACGTATTTGCGGCTTAATATCTTTGGGCTCCTTGGGAGTAGGAAGTCTGTTCATGCCTCTTTGGAAAGGGCTGCATCTCCCCTGTAATCGCCTTCGAGCGGCACGCGGATCGAACCCACGGTTTTCACGCTATGATTTTTTTAAATGTGGTGCTCGGCGGAGGAAATGCGCGCGTCGGACGTCATTTCGGCTTAATATCTCTTGTCTCCTTGGGAGTAGAAAGTCTTTTCATGGCTCTTTGGAAAGGTTTGCATCTCCCTTGTAATCGCCTTTAAGCGGCACGTGGATTGGACCCACCGTTCTTCCGATACGATTTTTTAAATGTGGTGCGCGGCGTAGAAAAGACGCGCGTAGGACGTATTTGCGGCTTAATATCTTTGGGCTCCTTGGGAGTAGGAAGTCTGTTCATGCCTCTTTGGAAAGGGCTGCATCTCCCCTGTAATCGCCTTCGAGCGGCACGCGGATCGAACCCACGGTTTTCACGCTATGAATTTTTTAAATGTGGTGCGCGGCGGAGAAAATGCGCGCGTCGGACGTCATTGCGGCTTAATATCTCTTGTCTCCTTGGGAGTAGAAAGTCTGTTCATGGCTCTTTGGAAAGGGTTGCATCTCCCCTGTAATCGCCTTTAAGCGGCACGCGGATCGGACCCACCGTTCTCACGCTACGATTTTTTAAACGTGGTGCGCGTCGGAGAAAATGCGCGTAATATCTCTTGTCTCCTTGGGAGTAGAAAGTCTGTTCATGGCTCTTTGGAAAGGGCTGTATCTCCCCTGTAATCGCCTTCGAGCGGCACGCGCATCGGAACCATCGTTATTACGCTACGATTTTTTAATGCCGCCAGGGATAGGCCGAAAGCGTGGCAGGTGGCGTTCGTTAGGGACAGTCATGGAGGTGATGCACACCGAGTTGCACGCCATTTGGAGTTGGCCCGGCCTAGATGTGAGCGTTCAAAGTCAGCGCGTTTGTTTAAACTTTCTCCTCCAATTCGTTGCAATTGTACAAGCGTTTCTCGTTCATCCGACTGGAGCGTAAGGCTTTATATGTTAATATTTCTGGTCTCCTTGGGAGTAGAAAGTCTGTTCATGGCTCTTTTGAAAGGGATGCATCTCCCCTGTAATCGCCTTCGAGCGGCACGCGGATCGAACCCACGGTTTTCAAGCTATGATTTTTTTAAATGTGGTGCGCGGCGGAGGAAATGCGCGCGTCGGACGTCATTTCGGCTTAATATCTCTTGTCTCCTTGGGAGTAGAAAGTCTTTTCATGGCTCTTTGGAAAGGGCTGCATCTCCGCTGTAATCGCCTTCGAGCGGCACGCGGATCGAACCCACGGTTTTCACGCTATGATTTTTTTAAATGTGGTGCGCGGCGGAGAAAATGCGCGCGTCGGACGTCATTTCGGCTTAATATCTATTGTCTCCTTGGGAGTAGAAAGTCTTTTCATGGCTCTTTGGAAAGGTTTGCATCTCCCTTGTAATCGCCTTTAAGCGGCACGCGGATTGGACCCACCGTTCTTCCGATACGATTTTTTAAATGTGGTGCGCGGCGTAGAAAAGACGCGCGTAGGACGTATTTGCGGCTTAATATCTTTGGGCTCCTTGGGAGTAGGAAGTCTGTTCATGCCTCTTTGGAAAGGGCTGCATCTCCCCTGTAATCGCCTTCGAGCGGCACGCGGATCGAACCCACGGTTTTCACGCTATGATTTTTTTAAATGTGGTGCGCGGCGGAGGAAATGCGCGCGTCGGACGTCATTTCGGCTTAATATCTCTTGTCTCCTTGGGAGTCGAAAGTCTTTTCATGGCTCTTTGGAAAGGGCTGCATCTCCCCTGTAATCGCCTTTAAGCGGCACGCGGATCGAACCCACGGTTTTCACGCTACGATTTTTTTTTAAATGTGTTGCGCGGCGGAGAATAGACGCGCGCCGGACGTATTTGCGGCTTGATATCTCTTGTCTCATTGGGAGTAGAAAGTCTGTTCATGGCTCTTTGGAAAGGGCTGCATCTCCCCTGTAATCGCCTTCGAGCGGCACGCGGATCGAACCCACGGTTTTCACGCTACGATTTTTTTTAAATGTGTTGCGCGGCGGAGAAAAGACGCGCACCGGACGTATTTGCGGCTTAATATCTCTTGTCTCATTGGGTGTAGAAAGTCTGTTCATGGCTCTTTGGAAAGGGCTGCATCTCCCTTGTAATCGCCTTCGAGCGGCACGCGGATCGAACCCAAGGTTTTCACGCTATGATTTTTTTAAATGTGGTGCGCGGCGGAGGAAATGCGCGCGTCGGACGTCATTTCGGCTTAATATCTCTTGTCTCCTTGGGAGTAGAAAGTCTTTTCATGGCTCTTTGGAAAGGGCTGCATCTCCCCTGTAATCGCCTTTAAGCGGCACGCGTATCGAACCCACGGTTTTCACGCTACGATTTTTTTTAAATGTGTTGCGCGGCGGAGAATAGACGCGCGCAGGACGTATTTGCGGCTTGATATCTCTTGTCTCACTGGGAGTAGAAAGTCTGTTCATGGCTCTTTGGAAAGGGCTGCATCTCCCCTGTAATCGCCTTCGAGCGGCACGCGGATCGAACCCACGGTTTTCACGCTATGATTTTTTTAAATGTGTTGCGCGTCGGAGAAAATGCGCGCGTCGGACGTCATTGCGGCTTAATATCTCTTGTCTCCTTGGGAGTAGAAAGTCTTTTCATGGCTCTTTGGAAAGGTTTGCATCTCCCCTGTAATCGCCTTTAAGCGGCACGCGGATCGGACCCACCGTTCTTACGCTACGATTTTTTAAATGTGGTGCGCGGCGTAGAAAAGACGCGCGTAGGACGTATTTGCGGCTTAATATCTTTGGGCTCCTTGGGAGTAGGAAGTCTGTTCATGCCTCTTTGGAAAGGGCTCCATCTCCCCTGTAATCGCCTTCGAGCGGCACGCGGATCGAACCCACGGTTTTCACGCTATGATTTTTTTAAATGTGGTGCGCGGCGGAGAAAATGCGCGCGTCGGACGTCATTTCGGCTTAATATCTATTGTCTCCTTGGGAGTAGAAAGTCTTTTCATGGCTCTTTGGAAAGGTTTGCATCTCCCTTGTAATCGCCTTTAAGCGGCACGCGGATTGGACCCACCGTTCTTCCGATACGATTTTTTAAATGTGGTGCGCGGCGTAGAAAAGACGCGCGTAGGACGTATTTGCGGCTTAATATCTTTGGGCTCCTTGGGAGTAGGAAGTCTGTTCATGCCTCTTTGGAAAGGGCTGCATCTCCCCTGTAATCGCCTTCGAGCGGCACGCGGATCGAACCCACGGTTTTCACGCTATGATTTTTTTAAATGTGGTGCGCGGCGGAGGAAATGCGCGCGTCGGACGTCATTTCGGCTTAATATCTCTTGTCTCCTTGGGAGTAGAAAGTCTTTTCATGGCTCTTTGGAAAGGGCGGCATCTCCCCTGTAATCGCCTTTAAGCGGCACGCGGATCGAACCCACGGTTTTCACGCTACGATTTTTTTTAAATGTGTTGCGCGGCGGAGAATAGACGCGCGCCGGACGTATTTGCGGCTTGATATCTCTTGTCTCATTGGGAGTAGAAAGTCTGTTCATGGCTCTTTGGAAAGGGCTGCATCTCCCCTGTAATCGCCTTCGAGCGGCACGCGGATCGAACCCACGGTTTTCACGCTATGATTTTTTTAAATGTGGTGCGCGGCGGAGGAAATGCGCGCGTCGGACGTCATTTCGGCTTAATATCTCTTGTCTCCTTGGGAGTAGAAAGTCTTTTCATGGCTCTTTGGAAAGGGCTGCATCTCCCCTGTAATCGCCTTTAAGCGGCACGCGGATCGAACCCACGGTTTTCACGCTACGATTTTTTTTAAATGTGTTGCGCGGCGGAGAATAAACGCGCGCAGGACGTATTTGCGGCTTGATATCTCTTGTCTCATTGGGAGTAGGAAGTCTGTTCATGCCTCTTTGGAAAGGGCTGCATCTCCCCTGTAATCGCCTTCGAGCGGCACGCGGATCGAACCCACGGTTTTCACGCTATGATTTTTTTAAATGTGCTGCGCGGCGGAGAAAATGCGCGCGTCGGACGTCATTGCGGCTTAATATCTCTTGTCTCCTTGGGAATAGAAATTCTGTTCATGGCTCTTTGGAAAGGGCTGCATCTCCACTGTAATCGCCTTCGAGCGGCACGCGGATCGGAACCATCGTTATCACGCTACGATTTTTTAATGCCTCTAGGGACGGGCCGAAAGCGTGGCAGGTGGCGTTCGTTAGGGACAGTCATGGAGGTGATGCGCACCGAGTTGCAGGCCATTTGGACCTGGCCCGGCCTAGATGTGAGCGTTCAAAGTCAGCGCGTTTGTTTAAACTTTCTCCTCCAATTCGTTGCAATTGTACAAGCGTTTCTCGTTCTTCCGACTGGAGCGTAACGATTTATATGTTAATATTTCTGGTCTCCTTGGGAGTAGAAAGTCTGTTCATGGCTCTTTTGAAAGGGATGCATCTCCCCTGTAATCGCCGTCGAGCGGCACGCGGATCGAACCCACGTTTTTCACGCTACGATTTTTTTTAAATGTGTTGCGCGGCGTAGAAAAGACGCGCGTAGGACGTATTTGCGGCTTAATATCTCTTGTCTCATTGGGTGTAGAAAGTCTGTTCATGGCTCTTTGGAAAGGGCTGCATCTCCCCTGTAATCGCCTTCGAGCGGCACGCGGATCGAACCCACGGTTTTCACGCTATGATTTTTTTAAATGTGGTGCGCGGCGGAGGAAATGCGCGCGTCGGACGTCATTTCGGCTTAATATCTCTTGTCTCCTTGGGAGTAGAAAGTCTTTTCATGGCTCTTTGGAAAGGTTTGCATCTCCCTTGTAATCGCCTTTAAGCGGCACGCGGATTGGACCCACCGTTCTTCCGATACGATTTTTTAAATGTGGTGCGCGGCGTAGAAAAGACGCGCGTAGGACGTATTTGCGGCTTAATATCTTTGGGCTCCTTGGGAGTAGAAAGTCTGTTCATGGCTCTTTGGAAAGCGCTGCATCTCCCCTGTAATTGCCTTTAAGCGGCACGCGGATCGGACCCACCGTTCTCACGATACGATTTTTTAAATGTGGTGCGCGGCGGAGAAAATGCGCGCGTCGGACGTCATTGCGGCTTAATATCTCTTGTCTCCTTGGGAGTAGAAAGTCTTTTCATGGCTCTTTGGAAAGGGCTGCATCTCCCCTGTAATCGCCTTCGCGCGGCACGCGGATCGGAACCATCGTTATCACGCTACGATTTTTTAATGCCGACAGGGACGGGCCGAAAGCTTGGCAGGTGGCGTTCGTTAGGAAAAGTCATGGACGTGATGCGGACCGAGTTGTAGGCCATTTGGACCTGGCCCGGCCTAGATGTGAGCCTTCAAAGTCAGCGCGTTTGTTTAAACTTTCTCCTCCAATTCGTTGCAATTGTACAAGCGTTTCTCGCTCATCCGACTGGAGCGTAACGCTTTATCTGTTAATATCTCTGGTCTCCTTGGGAGTAGAAAGTCTGTTCATGGCTCTTTGGAAAGGGATGCATCTCCCCTGTAATCGCCTTTAAGCGGCACGCGGATCGGACCCACCGTTCTCACGCTACGATTTTTTAAAATCCGCCAGGGACGGAACGAACGCTTGGCAGGTGGCGTTCGTGACGGACAGTCAAGCAGTTAATGCGCACCGAGCTGCAGGCCATTTGGACCTGGCCCAGCCTAGATGTGAGTCTTCAAAGTCAGCACGTTTGTTTCAAAGTTCTCCACCAATTCGTTGTAATTGCGTGTGTGCGCGTGAACACCAGGTTTGTGGAGGAGTTCGTCCTTGGACTGTACAAGGGGAGACAGTGTGTGGCCTGGCTGCGTGAGGTTGCAGTTTGCTGGGCATGAGAGATTGGCATGTGGTGCCCTGGAGGTGTGGTTGTTCCAGGACGGGCAAGGTGGGGTAGTGTGGCTGGGTGACGGTGCGCTTCACTGGGGATGTGGTTGTGAGTTGCAGGCCCATTCCTTTGAATGACAGAAAGGATCTGATTTGTTTCCAGGTTTAAACGTACTTTGCTGGGTATGACTGTGACCTCTTGGGCCAGGAAGTCTGTTTCTAGTTTTATTTAAACGGTCAAACTGCGTGAAGTGTGCCCAGGCCCAGAGCTACTTTGCTGGGCATGGCTGTGTGACCTCTTGGGCCTGGAAGTCTGGTTGTAGTATGATTTTAAAGGGTCAAATGCTCTCCATTGTGTGTCCAGGTTTAAGGCTACTTTGCTGGGCATGTGATTTGGACCCATCGGGTACGGAAGCCTTTCCGTCACGTGCTCGTTTTCCACGCCTTCAGCGCAGGTAGCCTGCGAATTTAAAACCGACGTGCATTTTATTCTTTTCCCCTTTTATCCTTTCATATCTCTCCGCTACCTTGGAGAAGAGAGACGCACGCGGGTAAATAAAATGTAAATATCTCTAAATATCTGTATAATATGTAAATAAAAGGAAGATGTTGTTGTGTAGTGTAGTCGTTTGATTATAAATAATCTCATAATAATTTTATCCACAAATTCTTATACATTTATACATGTTTATCTCTCTCTTTGTGTGTGTGTGTGTGTGTGTGGTTCTGTGTCACTAGTGGGGCCTGTGGCCCGATTGGAGTGTTTGCGGTGTGAGAAGGAGGAGTTGGAGAACAGTTTGTTGGAGCAGCTGAAGGAGTTGAGGTTGCAGAAGCAGAAGGAGCTGCAGGTTCTTCAGGAGATGCTGAAACACAAGCAGCAGGAGGAGACAGAGCTCCTGCAGAAACAGCAGGAGGAGGAGGAGCATAACAGGTCCATCAAGAGTAAGTACTATGGAAATGCAATAATACTAACATAACTAATAATGAATGTTAGCCTTTAGGCTCCAATAAAAGTGATACTAATATATGTATAGTACTATATATATTATATTTTATATATTCAGTAGTAATTATGTAGTATATACAATCTATGTTATATCCAGCAGTAATGATACTTGCTCTGGCAGATATGAAAATGGCCTGTGAACAGGAGAAGAAATCTCTGGAGGAAGAACTTGAGAAGCTCAGACTGTCACTGCAGGTAGAGATCCCTTATAGTGTCAGTACACATCCACCAGTACCTCCACCTTTCACTTATAACGTCAGTACACATTCAGTACACATTCCCACCTTTCCATTGTACTGGCTGTAGTGATGATTCGTGTGTGAGGGTTATACCAGCCCATAGAGGAGGACATTATGAGTCTGAAAGTGGCGCTGGAGATGAAGAACCAGGAGATCAAAGATCAGCACGATCTTTTGGTCAAACTATATACTCTGTATGTATACTATATACTCTGTATGTAGTACCTGGTTTAACACTATATCCTCTTTATATATACTATATACTGTTTATGTAGCTCCTGGTTTAACACTATACCCTCAGCTTACTCTAGTCTGCAGATGTGAAGAAATTTAAACAGAATGTATATCTGTGTATATGTGCGCACCTGTATGTGTCTGGTTGTAGTATTATTTAAAGGGTCAAATGGTCTCCATTGTGTGTCCAGGTTTAAGGCTACTTTGCTGGGCATGTGATTTGGACCCATCGGGTACGGAAGCCTTTCCGTCACGTGCTCGTTTTCCACGCCTTCAGCGCAGGTAGCCTGCGAATTTAAAACCGACGTGCATTTTATTCTTTTCCCCTTTTATCCTTTCATATCTCTCCGCTACCTTGGAGAAGAGAGACGCACGCGGGTAAATAAAATGTAAATATCTCTAAATATCTGTTTAATATGTAAATAAAAGGAAGATGTGGTTGTGTAGTGTAGTCGTTTGATTATAAATAATCTCATAATAATTTTATCCACAAATTCTTATACATTTATACATGTTTATCTCTCTCTTTGTGTGTGTGTGTGTGTGTGTTTGTGTGTGTGTGTGTGGTTCTGTGTCACTAGTGGGGCCTGTGGCCCGATTGGAGTGTTTGCGGTGTGAGAATGAGGAATGAAGAGTTGGAGAACAGTTTGTTGGAGCAGCTGAAGGAGTTGAGGTTGCAGAAGCAGAAGGAGCTGCAGTTTCTTCAGGAGATGCTGAAACACAAGCAGCAGGAGGAGACAGAGCTCCTGCAGAAACAGCAGGAGGAGGAGGAGCATAACAGGTCCATCAAGAGTAAGTACTATGTAAATGCAATAATACTAACATAACTAATAATGAATGTTAGCCTTTAGGCTCCAATAAAAGTGATACTAATATATGTATAGTACTATATATATTATATTTTATATATTCAGTAGTAATTATGTAGTATATACAATCTGTGTTATAT
Organism: Electrophorus electricus; assembly: GCF_041902795.1. Lineage (NCBI taxonomy): Eukaryota > Metazoa > Chordata > Actinopteri > Gymnotiformes > Gymnotidae > Electrophorus > Electrophorus electricus. The sequence goes on along the minus strand of NW_027658746.1, from coordinate 634,614 downwards.
ACAGTAGTAATGATACATGCTCTGGCAGATATGAAAATGGCCTGTGAACAGGAGAAGAAATCTCTGGAGGAAGAACTTGAGAAGCTCAGACTGTCACTGCAGGTAGAGATCCCTTATAGTGTCAGTACACATCCACCAGTAGCTCCACCTTTCACTTATAACGTCAGTACACATTCAGTACACATTCCCACCTTTCCATTGTACTGGCTGTAGTGATGATTCGTGTGTGTGTTATACCAGCCCATAGAGGAGGACATTATGAGTCTGAAAGTGGCGCTGGAGATGAAGAACCAGGGGATCAAAGATCAGCACGATCTTTTGGTCAAACTATATACTCTGTATGTATACTATATACTCTGTATGTAGTACCTGGTTTAACACTATATCCTCTGTATATATACTATATATTGTTTATGTAGCACCTGGTTTAACACTATACCCTCAGCTTACTCTAGTCTGCAGATGTGAAGAAATTAAACAGAATGTGTATCTGTGTATATGTGCGCACCTGTATGTGTCTGGTTGTAGTATTATTTAAAGGGTCAAACTGCGTGAAGTGTGCCCAGGCCCAGAGCTACTTTGATGGGCATGATTCTGTGACCTCTTGGGCCTTGAAATGTGGTGCTTTGAATGATTTAAAGAGTGAAACGGTCTGAAGTGTGCCCACGTTTAAAGCAACCTTGCTGGGCATGACTGTGTGACCTCTTGGGCCAGGAAGTCTGTTTCTAGTTTTATTTAAATGGTCAAACTGCGTGAAGTGTGCCCAGGCCCAGAGCTACTTTGCTGTGCATGACTGTGTGACCTCTTGGCCCTGGACGTCTGGTAGTAGTAGTATGATTTAACGGCACAAAGTGATTGAAGTGTGCCCAGGCCCAGAGCTACTTTGCTGTGCATGACTGTGTTTGACCTCTTGGGCCTGGAAGTCTGGTAGTAGTAGTAGTAGTATGATTTAAAGGTACAAAGTGAATGAAGTGTGCCCAGGCCCAGAGCTACTTTGCTGTGCATGACTGTGTGACCTCTTGGGCCTAGAAGTCTGGTAGTAGCAGTAGTATGATTTAAAGGTACAAAGTGAATGAAGTGTGCCCAGGCCCAGAGCTACTTTGCTGTGCATGACTGTGTGACCTCTTGTGCCTGGAAGTCTGGTTGTAGTATTATTTAAAGGGTCAAACTGCGTGAAGTGTGCCGAGGCCCAGAGCTACTTTGCTGGGCATGACTGTGTGACCTCTTGGGCCTGGAAGTCTGGTTGTAGTATGATTTTAAAGGGTCAAATGGTCTCCATTGTGTGTGCAGGTTTAAGGCTACTTTGCTGGGCATGTGATTTGGACCCATCGGGTACGGAAGCCTTTCCGTCACGTGCTCGTTTTCCACGCCTTCAGCGCAGGTAGCCTGCGAATTTAAAACCGACGTGCATTTTATTCTTTTCCCCTTTTATCCTTTCATATCTCTCCGCTACCTTGGAGAAGAGAGACGCACGCGGGTAAATAAAATGTAAATATCTGTAAATATCTGTATAATATGTAAATAAAAGGAAGAAGTGGTTGTGTAGTGTAGTCGTTTGATTATGAATAATCTCATAATAATTTTATCCACAAATTCTTATACATTCATACATGTTTATCTCTCTCTTTGTGTGTGTGTGTGTGTGTGTGTGTGTGTGTGTGTGTGTGTGTGTGTGTGTGGTTCTGTGTCACTAGTGGGGCCTGTGGCCCGATTGGAGTGTTTGCGGTTTGAGAAGGAGGAGTTGGAGAACAGTTTGTTGGAGCAACTGAAGGAGTTGAGGTTGCAGAAGCAGAAGGAGCTGCAGGTTCTTCAGGAGATGCTGAAACACAAGCAGCAGGAGGAGACAGAGCTCCTGCAGAAACAGCAGGAGGAGGAGGAGCATAACAGGTCCATCAAGAGTAAGTACTATGGAAATGCAATAATACTAACATAACTAATAATGAATGTTAGCCTTTAGGCTCCAATAAAAGTGATACTAATATATGTATAGTACTATATATATTATATTTTATATATTCAGTAGTAATTATGTAGTATATACAATCTGTGTTATATCCAGGAGTAATGATACTTGCTCTGGCAGATATGAAAATGGCCTGTGAACAGGAGAAGAAATCTCTGGAGGAAGAACTTGAGAAGCTCAGACTGTCACTGCAGGTAGAGATCCCTTCTAGTGTCAGTACACATCCACCAGTACCTCCACCTTTCACTTATAAAGTCAGTACACATTCAGTACACATTCCCACCTTTCCATTGTACTGGCTGTAGTGATGATTCGTGTGTGTGGGTTATACCAGCCCATAGAGGAGGACATTATGAGTCTGAAAGTGGCGCTGGAGATGAAGAACCAGGAGATCAAAGATCAGCACGATCTTTTGGTCAAACTATATACTCTGTATGTATACTATATCGAACCCACGGTTTTCACGCTACGATTTTTTTAAATGTGGTGAGCTGCGGAGAAAAGACGTGCTCCGGACGTATTTGTGGCTTAATATCTCTTGTCTCCTTGGGAGTAGGAAGTCTGTTCATGGCTCTTTGGAAAGGGCTGCATCTCCCCTCTAATCGCCTTCGAGCTTCAAGCGGATTGGACCCACGGTTATCACGCTACGATTTTTTAAAGCCGCCAGGGACGGGCCGAAAGCGTGGCAGGTGACGTTCGTTAGGGACAGTCATGGAGGTGATGCGCACCGAGTTGCAGGCCATTTGGACTTGGCCAGACCTAGATGTGAGCGTTCAAAGTCAGCGCGTTTGTTTAAACTTTCTCCAATTCGTTGCAACTGCTCAAGCGTTTCTCGCTCATCCGACTGGAGCGTAACGCTTTATATGTTAATATCTCTTGTCTCCTTGGGAGTAGGAAGTCTGTTCATGGATCTTTGGAAAGGGCTGCATCTCCCCTGTAATCGCCTTCGAGCGGCACGCGGATCGAACCCACGGTTTTCAAGCTATGATTTTTTTAAATGTGGTGCGCGGCGGAGGAAATGCGCGCGTAGGACGTATTTGCGGCTTAATATCTTTGGGCTCCTTGGGAGTAGAAAGTCTGTTCATGGCTCTTTGGAAAGGGATGCATCTCCCCTGTAATCGCTTTTAAGCGGCACGCGGATCGGACCCACCGTTCTCACGCTACGATTTTTTAAACGTGGTGCGTGTCGGAGAAAATGCGCGTCGGACGTCATTGTGGCTTAATATCTCTTGTCTCCTTGGGAGTAGAAAGTCTGTTCATGGCTCTTTGGAAAGGGCTGCATCTCCAATGTTATCGCCTTCGAGCGGCACGCGGATCGGAACCATCGTTATCACGCTACGATTTTTTAATGCCGCCAGGGACGGGCCGAAAGCGTGGCAGGTGGCGTTCGTTAGGGACAGTCATGGAGGTGATGCGCACCGAGTTGCAGGCCCTTTGGTCCTGGCCCGGCCTAGATGTGAGCGTTCAAATCAGCGCGTTTGTTTAAACTTTCTCCTCCAATTCGTTGCAATTGTACAAGCGTTTCTCGCTTATCCGACTGGAGCGTAACGCTTTATCTGTTAATATCTCTGGTCTCCTTGGGAGTAGAAAGTCTATTCATGGCTCTTTGGAAAGGGCTGCATCTCCCCTGTAATCGCCTTTAAGCGGCACGCGGATCGAACCCACGGTTTTCACGCTATGATTTTTTTAAATGTGCTGCGCGGCGGAGAAAATGCGCGCGTCGGACGTCATTGCGGCTTAATATCTCTTGTCTCCTTGGGAGTAGAAAGTCTTTTCATGGCTCTTTGGAAAGGGTTGCATCTCCCCTGTAATCGCCTTTAAGCGGCATGCGGATCGGACCCACCGTTCTTACGCTACGATTTTTTAAATGTGGTGCGCGGCGTAGAAAAGACGCGCGTAGGACGTATTTGCGGCTTGATATCTCTTGTCTCATTGGGAGTAGAAAGTCTGTTCATGGCTCTTTGGAAAGGGCTGCATCTCCCCTGTAATCGCCTTCGAGCGGCACGCGGATCGAACCCACGGTTTTCACGCTATGATTTTTTTAAATGTGGTGAGCGGCGGAGAAAATGCGCGTGTCGGACGTCATTTCGGCTTAATATCTCTTGTCTCCTTGAGAGTAGAAAGTCTGTTCATGGCTCTTTGGAAAGGGTTGCGTCTCCCCTGTAATCGCCTTTAAGCGGCACGCGGATCGGACCCACCGTTCTTACGATACGATTTTTTAAATGTGGTGCACGGCGTAGAAAAGACGCTCGTAAGACGTATTTGCGGCTTAATATCTTTGGGCTCCTTGGGAGTAGGAAGTCTTTTCATGGCTCTTTGGAAAGGGCTGCATCTCCCCTGTAATCGCCTTCGAGCGGCACGCGGATCGAACCCACGGTTTTCACGCTATGAATTTTTTAAATGTGGTGCGCGGCGGAGAAAATGCGCGCGTCGGACGTCATTGCGGCTTAATATCTCTTGTCTCCTTGGGAGTAGAAAGTCTGTTCATGGCTCTTTGGAAAGGGTTGCATCTCCCCTGTAATCGCCTTTAAGCGGCACGCGGATCGGACCCACCGTTCTCACGCTACGATTTTTTAAACGTGGTGCGCGTCGGAGAAAATGCGCGTAATATCTCTTGTCTCCTTGGGAGTAGAAAGTCTGTTCATGGCTCTTTGGAAAGGGCTGTATCTCCCCTGTAATCGCCTTCGAGCGGCACGCGCATCGGAACCATCGTTATTACGCTACGATTTTTTAATGCCGCCAGGGATAGGCCGAAAGCGTGGCAGGTGGCGTTCGTTAGGGACAGTCATGGAGGTGATGCACACCGAGTTGCACGCCATTTGGAGTTGGCCCGGCCTAGATGTGAGCGTTCAAAGTCAGCGCGTTTGTTTAAACTTTCTCCTCCAATTCGTTGCAATTGTACAAGCGTTTCTCGTTCATCCGACTGGAGCGTAAGGCTTTATATGTTAATATTTCTGGTCTCCTTGGGAGTAGAAAGTCTGTTCATGGCTCTTTTGAAAGGGATGCATCTCCCCTGTAATCGCCTTCGAGCGGCACGCGGATCGAACCCACGGTTTTCAAGCTATGATTTTTTTAAATGTGGTGCGCGACGGAGGAAATGCGCGCGTCGGACGTCATTTCGGCTTAATATCTCTTGTCTCCTTGGGAGTAGAAAGTCTTTTCATGGCTCTTTGGAAAGGGCTGCATCTCCGCTGTAATCGCCTTCGAGCGGCACGCGGATCGAACCCACGGTTTTCACGCTATGATTTTTTTAAATGTGGTGGGCGGCGGAGAAAATGCGCGCGTCGGACGTCATTTCGGCTTAATATCTCTTGTCTCCTTGGGAGTAGAAAGTCTTTTCATGGCTCTTTGGAAAGGTTTGCATCTCCCTTGTAATCGCCTTTAAGCGGCACGCGGATTGGACCCACCGTTCTTCCGATACGATTTTTTAAATGTGGTGCGCGGCGTAGAAAAGACGCGCGTAGGACGTATTTGCGGCTTAATATCTTTGGGCTCCTTGGGAGTAGGAAGTCTGTTCATGCCTCTTTGGAAAGGGCTGCATCTCCCCTGTAATCGCCTTCGAGCGGCACGCGGATCGAACCCACGGTTTTCACGCTATGATTTTTTTAAATGTGGTGCGCGGCGGAGGAAATGCGCGCGTCGGACGTCATTTCGGCTTAATATCTCTTGTCTCCTTGGGAGTCGAAAGTCTTTTCATGGCTCTTTGGAAAGGGCTGCATCTCCCCTGTAATCGCCTTTAAGCGGCACGCGGATCGAACCCACGATTTTCACGCTACGATTTTTTTTTAAATGTGTTGCGCGGCGGAGAATAGACGCGCGCCGGACGTATTTGCGGCTTGATATCTCTTGTCTCATTGGGAGTAGAAAGTCTGTTCATGGCTCTTTGGAAAGGGCTGCATCTCCCCTGTAATCGCCTTCGAGCGGCACGCGGATCGAACCCACGGTTTTCACGCTACGATTTTTTTTAAATATGTTGCGCGGCGGAGAAAAGACGCGCACCGGACGTATTTGCGGCTTAATATCTCTTGTCTCATTGGGTGTAGAAAGTCTGTTCATGGCTCTTTGGAAAGGGCTGCATCTCCCCTGTAATCGCCTTCGAGCGGCACGCGGATCGAACCCACGGTTTTCACGCTATGATTTTTTTAAATGTGGTGCGCGGCGGAGGAAATGCGCGCGTCGGACGTCATTTCGGCTTAATATCTCTTGTCTCCTTGGGAGTAGAAAGTCTTTTCATGGCTCTTAGGAAAGGGCTGCATCTCCGCTGTAATCGCCTTCGAGCGGCACGCGGATCGAACCCACGGTTTTCACGCTATGATTTTTTTAAATGTGGTGCGCGGCGGAGAAAATGCGCGCGTCGGACGTCATTTCGGCTTAATATCTATTGTCTCCTTGGGAGTAGAAAGTCTTTTCATGGCTCTTTGGAAAGGTTTGCATCTCCCTTGTAATCGCCTTTAAGCGGCACGCGGATTGGACCCACCGTTCTTCCGATACGATTTTTTAAATGTGGTGCGCGGCGTAGAAAGGACGCGCGTAGGACGTATTTGCGGCTTAATGTCTTTGGGCTCCTTGGGAGTAGGAAGTCTGTTCATGCCTCTTTGGAAAGGGCTGCATCTCCCCTGTAATCGCCTTCGAGCGGCACGCGGATCGAACCCACGGTTTTCACGCTATGATTTTTTTAAATGTGGTGCGCGGCGGAGGAAATGCGCGCGTCGGACGTCATTTCGGCTTAATATCTCTTGTCTCCTTGGGAGTAGAAAGTCTTTTCATGGCTCTTTGGAAAGGGCTGCATCTCCCCTGTAATCGCCTTTAAGCGGCACGCGGATCGAACACACGGTTTTCACGCTACGATTTTTTTTAAATGTGTTGCGCGGCGGAGAATAAACGCGCGCAGGACGTATTTGCGGCTTGATATCTCTTGTCTCATTGGGAGTAGGAAGTCTGTTCATGCCTCTTTGGAAAGGGCTGCATCTCCCCTGTAATCGCCTTCGAGCGGCACGCGGATCGAACCCACGGTTTTCACGCTATGATTTTTTTAAATGTGCTGCGCGGCGGAGAAAATGCGCGCGTCGGACGTCATTGCGGCTTAATATCTCTTGTCTCCTTGGGAATAGAAAGTCTGTTCATGGCTCTTTGGAAAGGGCTGCATCTCCACTGTAATCGCCTTCGAGCGGCACGCGGATCGGAACCATCGTTATCACGCTACGATTTTTTAATGCCTCTAGGGACGGGCCGAAAGCGTGGCAGGTGGCGTTCGTTAGGGACAGTCATGGAGGTGATGCGCACCGAGTTGCAGGCCATTTGGACCTGGCCCGGCCTAGATGTGAGCGTTCAAAGTCAGCGCGTTTGTTTAAACTTTCTCCTCCAATTCGTTGCAATTGTACAAGCGTTTCTCGTTCTTCCGACTGGAGCGTAACGATTTATATGTTAATATTTCTGGTCTCCTTGGGAGTAGAAAGTCTGTTCATGGCTCTTTTGAAAGGGATGCATCTCCCCTGTAATCGCCGTCGAGCGGCACGCGGATCGAACCCACGTTTTTCACGCTACGATTTTTTTTAAATGTGTTGCGCGGCGTAGAAAAGACGCGCGTAGGACGTATTTGCGGCTTAATATCTCTTGTCTCCTTGGGAGTAGAAAGTCTTTTCATGGCTCTTTGGAAAGGTTTGCATCTCCCTTGTAATCGCCTTTAAGCGGCACGCGGATTGGACCCACCGTTCTTCCGATACGATTTTTTAAATGTGGTGCGCGGCGTAGAAAAGACGCGCGTAGGACGTATTTGCGGCTTAATATCTTTGGGCTCCTTGGGAGTAGGAAGTCTGTTCATGCCTCTTTGGAAAGGGCTGCAACTCCCCTGTAATCGCCTTCGAGCGGCACGCGGATCGAACCCACGGTTTTCACGCTATGATTTTTTTAAATGTGGTGCGCGGCGGAGGAAATGCGCGCGTCGGACGTCATTTCGGCTTAATATCTCTTGTCTCCTTGGGAGTCGAAAGTCTTTTCATGGCTCTTTGGAAAGGGCTGCATCTCCCCTGTAATCGCCTTTAAGCGGCACGCGGATCGAACCCACGGTTTTCACGCTACGATTTTTTTTTAAATGTGTTGCGCGGCGGAGAATAGACGCGCGCCGGACGTATTTGCGGCTTGATATCTCTTGTCTCATTGGGAGTAGAAAGTCTGTTCATGGCTCTTTGGAAAGGGCTGCATCTCCCCTGTAATCGCCTTCGAGCGGCACGCGGATCGAACCCACGGTTTTCACGCTACGATTTTTTTTAAATATGTTGCGCGGCGGAGAAAAGACGCGCACCGGACGTATTTGCGGCTTAATATCTCTTGTCTCATTGGGTGTAGAAAGTCTGTTCATGGCTCTTTGGAAAGGGCTGCATCTCCCCTGTAATCGCCTTCGAGCGGCACGCGGATCGAACCCACGGTTTTCACGCTATGATTTTTTTAAATGTGGTGCGCGGCGGAGGAAATGCGCGCGTCGGACGTCATTTCGGCTTAATATCTATTGTCTCCTTGGGAGTAGAAAGTCTTTTCATGGCTCTTTGGAAAGGGCTGCATCTCCCCTGTAATCGCCTTTAAGCGGCACGCGGATCGAACACACGGTTTTCACGCTACGATTTTTTTTAAATGTGTTGCGCGGCGTAGAAAAGACGCGCGTAGGACGTATTTGCGGCTTAATATCTCTTGTCTCATTGGGTGTAGAAAGTCTGTTCATGGCTCTTTGGAAAGGGCTGCATCTCCCCTGTAATCACCTTCGAGCGGCACGCGGATCGAACCCACGGTTTTCACGCTATGATTTTTTTAAATGTGGTGCGCGGCGGAGGAAATGCGCGCGTCGGACGTCATTTCGGCTTAATATCTCTTGTCTCCTTGGGAGTAGAAAGTCTTTTCATGGCTCTTTGGAAAGGTTTGCATCTCCCTTGTAATCGCCTTTAAGCGGCACGCGGATTGGACCCACCGTTCTTCCGATACGATTTTTTAAATGTGGTGCGCGGCGTAGAAAAGACGCGCGTAGGACGTATTTGCGGCTTAATATCTTTGGGCTCCTTGGGAGTAGGAAGTCTGTTCATGCCTCTTTGGAAAGGGCTGCATCTCCCCTGTAATCGCCTTCGAGCGGCACGCGGATCGAACCCACGGTTTTCACGCTATGATTTTTTTAAATGTGGTTCGCGGCGGAGGAAATGCGCGCGTCGGACGTCATTTCGGCTTAATATCTCTTGTCTCCTTTGGAGTAGAAAGTCTTTTCATGGCTCTTTGGAAAGGGCTGCATCTCCCCTGTAATCGCCTTTAAGCGGCACGCGGATCGGACCCACCGTTCTTACGCTACGATTTTTTAAATGTGGTGCGCGGCGTAGAAAAGACGCGCGTAGGACGTATTTGCGGCTTAATATCTTTGGGCTCCTTGGGAGTCGAAAGTCTGTTCATGGCTCTTTGGAAAGCGCTGCATCTCCCCTGTAATTGCCTTTAAGCGGCACGCGGATCGGACCCACCGTTCTCACGATACGATTTTTTAAATGTGGTGCGCGGCGGAGAAAATGCGCGCGTCGGACGTCATTGCGGCTTAATATCTCTTGTCTCCTTGGGAGTAGAAAGTGTTTTCATGGCTCTTTGGAAAGGGCTGCATCTCCCCTGTAATCGCCTTCGCGCGGCACGCGGATCGGAACCATCGTTATCACGCTACGATTTTTTAATGCCGACAGGGACGGGCCGAAAGCTTGGCAGGTGGCGTTCGTTAGGAAAAGTCATGGACGTGATGCGGACCGAGTTGTAGGCCATTTGGACCTGGCCCGGCCTAGATGTGAGCCTTCAAAGTCAGCGCGTTTGTTTAAACTTTCTCCTCCAATTCGTTGCAATTGTACAAGCGTTTCTCGCTCATCCGACTGGAGCGTAACGCTTTATCTGTTAATATCTCTGGTCTCCTTGGGAGTAGAAAGTCTGTTCATGGCTCTTTGGAAAGGGATGCATCTCCCCTGTAATCGCCTTTAAGCGGCACGCGGATCGGACCCATCGTTCTCACGCTACGATTTTTTAAAATCCGCCAGGGACGGAACGAACGCTTGGCAGGTGGCGTTCGTGACGGACAGTCAAGCAGTTAATGCGCACCGAGCTGCAGGCCATTTGGACCTGGCCCAGCCTAGATGTGAGTATTCAAAGTCAGCACGTTTGTTTCAAAGTTCTCCACCAATTCGTTGTAATTGCGTGTGTGCGCGTGAACACCAGGTTTGTGGAGGAGTTCGTCCTTGGACTGTACAAGGGGAGACAGTGTGTGGCCTGGCTGCGTGAGGTTGCAGTTTGCTGGGCATGAGAGATTGGCATGTGGTGCCCTGGAGGTGTGGTTGTTCCAGGACGGGCAAGGTGGGGTAGTGTGGCTGGGTGACGGTGCGCTTCACTGGGGATGTGGTTGTGAGTTGCAGGCCCATTCCTTTGAATGACAGAAAGGATCTGATTTGTTTCCAGGTTTAAACGTACTTTGCTGGGTATGACTGTGACCTCTTGGGCCAGGAAGTCTGTTTCTAGTTTTATTTAAACGGTCAAACTGCGTGAAGTGTGCCCAGGCCCAGAGCTACTTTGCTGGGCATGGCTGTGTGACCTCTTGGGCCTGGAAGTCTGGTTGTAGTATGATTTTAAAGGGTCAAATGCTCTCCATTGTGTGTCCAGGTTTAAGGCTACTTTGCTGGGCATGTGATTTGGACCCATCGGGTACGGAAGCCTTTCCGTCACGTGCTCGTTTTCCACGCCTTCAGCGCAGGTAGCCTGCGAATTTAAAACCGACGTGCATTTTATTCTTTTCCCCTTTTATCCTTTCATATCTCTCCGCTACCTTGGAGAAGAGAGACGCACGCGGGTAAATAAAATGTAAATATCTCTAAATATCTGTATAATATGTAAATAAAAGGAAGATGTGGTTGTGTAGTGTAGTCGTTTGATTATAAATAATCTCATAATAATTTTATCCACAAATTCTTATACATTTATACATGTTTATCTCTCTCTTTGTGTGTGTGTGTGTGTGTGTGGTTCTGTGTCACTAGTGGGGCCTGTGGCCCGATTGGAGTGTTTGCGGTGTGAGAAGGAGGAGTTGGAGAACAGTTTGTTGGAGCAGCTGAAGGAGTTGAGGTTGCAGAAGCAGAAGGAGCTGCAGGTTCTTCAGGAGATGCTGAAACACAAGCAGCAGGAGGAGACAGAGCTCCTGCAGAAACAGCAGGAGGAGGAGGAGCATAACAGGTCCATCAAGAGTAAGTACTATGGAAATGCAATAATACTAACATAACTAATAATGAATGTTAGCCTTTAGGCTCCAATAAAAGTGATACTAATATATGTATAGTACTATATATATTATATTTTATATATTCAGTAGTAATTATGTAGTATATACAATCTATGTTATATCCAGCAGTAATGATACTTGCTCTGGCAGATATGAAAATGGCCTGTGAACAGGAGAAGAAATCTCTGGAGGAAGAACTTGAGAAGCTCAGACTGTCACTGCAGGTAGAGATCCCTTATAGTGTCAGTACACATCCACCAGTACCTCCACCTTTCACTTATAACGTCAGTACACATTCAGTACACATTCCCACCTTTCCATTGTACTGGCTGTAGTGATGATTCGTGTGTGAGGGTTATACCAGCCCATAGAGGAGGACATTATGAGTCTGAAAGTGGCGCTGGAGATGAAGAACCAGGAGATCAAAGATCAGCACGATCTTTTGGTCAAACTATATACTCTGTATGTATACTATATACTCTGTATGTAGTACCTGGTTTAACACTATATCCTCTTTATATATACTATATACTGTTTATGTAGCTCCTGGTTTAACACTATACCCTCAGCTTACTCTAGTCTGCAGATGTGAAGAAATTTAAACAGAATGTATATCTGTGTATATGTGCGCACCTGTATGTGTCTGGTTGTAGTATTATTTAAAGGGTCAAATGGTCTCCATTGTGTGTCCAGGTTTAAGGCTACTTTGCTGGGCATGTGATTTGGACCCATCGGGTACGGAAGCCTTTCCGTCACGTGCTCGTTTTCCACGCCTTCAGCGCAGGTAGCCTGCGAATTTAAAACCGACGTGCATTTTATTCTTTTCCCCTTTTATCCTTTCATATCTCTCCGCTACCTTGGAGAAGAGAGACGCACGCGGGTAAATAAAATGTAAATATCTCTAAATATCTGTTTAATATGTAAATAAAAGGAAGATGTGGTTGTGTAGTGTAGTCGTTTGATTATAAATAATCTCATAATAATTTTATCCACAAATTCTTATACATTTATACATGTTTATCTCTCTCTTTGTGTGTGTGTGTGTGTGTGTTTGTGTGTGTGTGTGTGGTTCTGTGTCACTAGTGGGGCCTGTGGCCCGATTGGAGTGTTTGCGGTGTGAGAATGAGGAATGAAGAGTTGGAGAACAGTTTGTTGGAGCAGCTGAAGGAGTTGAGGTTGCAGAAGCAGAAGGAGCTGCAGTTTCTTCAGGAGATGCTGAAACACAAGCAGCAGGAGGAGACAGAGCTCCTGCAGAAACAGCAGGAGGAGGAGGAGCATAACAGGTCCATCAAGAGTAAGTACTATGGAAATGCAATAATACTAACATAACTAATAATGAATGTTAGCCTTTAGGCTCCAATAAAAGTGATACTAATATATGTATAGTACTATATATATTATATTTTATATATTCAGTAGTAATTATGTAGTATATACAATCTGTGTTATATCCAGCAGTAATGATACTTGCTCTGGCAGATATGAAAATGGCCTCTGAACAGGAGAAGAAATCTCTGGAGGAAGAACTTGAGAAGCTCAGACTGTCACTGCAGGTAGAGATCCCTTATAGTGTCAGTACACATCCACCAGTACCTCCACCTCTCACTTATAACGTCAGTACACATTCAGTACACATTCCCACCTTTCCATTGTACTGGCTGTAGTGATGATTCGTGTGTGTGTTATACCAGCCCATAGAGGAGGACTTTATGAGTCTGAAAGTGGCGCTGGAGATAAAGAACCAGGAGATCAAAGATCAGCACGATCTTTTGGTCAAACTATATACTCTGTATGTATACTATATACTCTGTATGTAGTACCTGGTTTAACACTATATCCTCTGTATATATACTATATACTGTTTATGTAGTACCTGGTTTAACACTATACCCTTAGCTTACTCTAGTCTGCAGATGTGAAGAAATTTAAACAGAATGTGTATCTGTGTATATGTGCGCACCTGTATGTGTCTGGTTGTAGTATTATTTAAAGGGTCAAACTGCCTGAAGTGTGCCCAGGCCCAGAGCTACTTTGATGGGCATGATTCTGTGACCTCTTGGGCCTTGAAATGTGGTGCTTTGAATGATTTAAAGAGTGAAACGGTCTGAAGTGTGCCCACGTTTAAAGCAACCTTGCTGGGCATGACTGTGTGACCTCTTGGGCCAGGAAGTCTGTTTCTAGTTTTATTTAAACGGTCAAACTGCGTGAAGTGTGCCCAGGCCCAGAGGTACTTTGCTGGGCATGACTGTGTGACCTCTTGGGCCTGGAAGTCTGCTTGTAGTATGATTTTAAAGGGTCAAATGGTCTCCATTGTGTGTCCAGGTTTAAGGCTACTTTGCTGGGCATGTGATTTGGAACCATCGGGTACGGAAGCCTTTCCGTCACGTGCTCGTTTTCCACGCCTTCAGCGCAGGAATCCTCCGAATTTAAAACCTACGTGCATTTTATTCTTTTCCCCTTTTATCCTTTCATATCTCTCCGCTACCTTGGAGAAGAGAGACGCATGCGGGTAAATAAAATGTAAATATCTGTAAATATCTGTATAATATGTAAATAAAAGGAAGAAGTGGTTGTGTAGTGTAGTCGTTTGATTATAAATAATCTCATAATAATTTTATCCACAAATTCTTATACATTTATACATGTTTATCTCACTCTGTGTGTGTGTGTGTGTGTGTGTGTGTGTGTGTGTGTGTGTCTGTGTCTGTGTGTGTGTGTGGTTCTGTGTCACTAGTGGGGCCTGTGGCCCGATTGGAGTGTTTGCGGTGTGAGAAGGAGGAGTTGGAGAACAGTTTGTTGGAGCAGCTGAAGGAGTTGAGGTTGCAGAAGCAGAAGGAGCTGCAGGTTCTTCAGGAGATGCTGAAACACAAGCAGCATGAGGAGACAGAGCTCCTGCAGAAACAGCAGGAGGAGGAGGAGCATAACAGGTCCATCAAGAGTAAGTACTATGTAAATGCAATAATACTAACATAACTAATAATGAATGTTAGCCTTTAGGCTCCAATAAAAGTGATACTAATATATGTATAGTACTATATATATTATATTTTATATATTCAGTAGTAATTATGTAGTATATACAATCTGTGTTATATACAGTAGTAATGATACATGCTCTGGCAGATATGAAAATGGCCTGTGAACAGGAGAAGAAATCTCTGGAGGAAGAACTTGAGAAGCTCAGACTGTCACTGCAGGTAGAGATCCCTTATAGTGTCAGTACACATCCACCAGTAGCTCCACCTTTCACTTATAACGTCAGTACACATTCAGTACACATTCCCACCTTTCCATTGTACTGGCTGTAGTGATGATTCGTGTGTGTGTTATACCAGCCCATAGAGGAGGACATTATGAGTCTGAAAGTGGCGCTGGAGATGAAGAACCAGGGGATCAAAGATCAGCACGATCTTTTGGTCAAACTATATACTCTGTATGTATACTATATACTCTGTATGTAGTACCTGGTTTAACACTATATCCTCTGTATATATACTATATATTGTTTATGTAGCACCTGGTTTAACACTATACCCTCAGCTTACTCTAGTCTGCAGATGTGAAGAAATTAAACAGAATGTGTATCTGTGTATATGTGCGCACCTGTATGTGTCTGGTTGTAGTATTATTTAAAGGGTCAAACTGCGTGAAGTGTGCCCAGGCCCAGAGCTACTTTGATGGGCATGATTCTGTGACCTCTTGGGCCTTGAAATGTGGTGCTTTGAATGATTTAAAGAGTGAAACGGTCTGAAGTGTGCCCACGTTTAAAGCAACCTTGCTGGGCATGACTGTGTGACCTCTTGGGCCAGGAAGTCTGTTTCTAGTTTTATTTAAATGGTCAAAATGCGTGAAGTGTGCCCAGGCCCAGAGCTACTTTGCTGTGCATGACTGTGTGACCTCTTGGCCCTGGACGTCTGGTAGTAGTAGTATGATTTAACGGCACAAAGTGATTGAAGTGTGCCCAGGCCCAGAGCTACTTTGCTGTGCATGACTGTGTTTGACCTCTTGGGCCTGGAAGTCTGGTAGTAGTAGTATGATTTAAAGGTACAAAGTGAATGAAGTGTGCCCAGGCCCAGAGCGACTTTGCTGTGCATGACTGTGTGACCTCTTGGGCCTAGAAGTCTGGTAGTAGCAGTAGTATGATTTAAAGGTACAAAGTGAATGAAGTGTGCCCAGGCCCAGAGCTACTTTGCTGTGCATGACTGTGTGACCTCTTGTGCCTGGAAGTCTGGTTGTAGTATTATTTAAAGGGTCAAACTGCGTGAAGTGTGCCCAGGCCCAGAGCTACTTTGCTGGGCATGACTGTGTGACCTCTTGGGCCTGGAAGTCTGGTTGTAGTATGATTTTAAAGGGTCAAATGGTCTCCATTGTGTGTGCAGGTTTAAGGCTACTTTGCTGGGCATGTGATTTGGACCCATCGGGTACGGAAGCCTTTCCGTCACGTGCTCGTTTTCCACGCCTTCAGCGCAGGTAGCCTGCGAATTTAAAACCAACGTGCATTTTATTCTTTTCCCCTTTTATCCTTTCATATCTCTCCGCTACCTTGGAGAAGAGAGACGCACGCGGGTAAATAAAATGTAAATATCTGTAAATATCTGTATAATATGTAAATAAAAGGAAGAAGTGGTTGTGTAGTGTAGTCGTTTGATTATGAATAATCTCATAATAATTTTATCCACAAATTCTTATACATTCATACATGTTTATCTCTCTCTTTGTGTGTGTGTGTGTGTGTGTGTGTGTGTGTGTGTGTGTGTGTGTGTGTGTGTGTGTGTGTGTGTGTGTGGTTCTGTGTCACTAGTGGGGCCTGTGGCCCGATTGGAGTGTTTGCGGTTTGAGAAGGAGGAGTTGGAGAACAGTTTGTTGGAGCAACTGAAGGAGTTGAGGTTGCAGAAGCAGAAGGAGCTGCAGGTTCTTCAGGAGATGCTGAAACACAAGCAGCAGGAGGAGACAGAGCTCCTGCAGAAACAGCAGGAGGAGGAGGAGCATAACAGGTCCATCAAGAGTAAGTACTATGTAAATGCAATAATACTAACATAACTAATAATGAATGTTAGCCTTTAGGCTCCAATAAAAGTGATACTAATATATGTATAGTACTATATATATTATATTTTATATATTCAGTAGTAATTATGTAGTATATACAATCTGTGTTATATCCAGGAGTAATGATACTTGCTCTGGCAGATATGAAAATGGCCTGTGAACAGGAGAAGAAATCTCTGGAGGAAGAACTTGAGAAGCTCAGACTGTCACTGCAGGTAGAGATCCCTTCTAGTGTCAGTACACATCCACCAGTACCTCCACCTTTCACTTATAAAGTCAGTACACATTCAGTACACATTCCCACCTTTCCATTGTACTGGCTGTAGTGATGATTCGTGTGTGTGGGTTATACCAGCCCATAGAGGAGGACATTATGAGTCTGAAAGTGGCGCTGGAGATGAAGAACCAGGAGATCAAAGATCAGCACGATCTTTTGGTCAAACTATATACTCTGTATGTATACTATATCGAACCCACGGTTTTCACGCTACGATTTTTTTAAATGTGGTGAGCTGCGGAGAAAAGACGTGCTCCGGACGTATTTGTGGCTTAATATCTCTTGTCTCCTTGGGAGTAGGAAGTCTGTTCATGGCTCTTTGGAAAGGGCTGCATCTCCCCTCTAATCGCCTTCGAGCTTCAAGCGGATTGGACCCACGGTTATCACGCTACGATTTTTTAAAGCCGCCAGGGACGGGCCGAAAGCGTGGCAGGTGGCGTTCGTTAGGGACAGTCATGGAGGTGATGCGCACCGAGTTGCAGGCCATTTGGACTTGGCCAGACCTAGATGTGAGCGTTCAAAGTCAGCGCGTTTGTTTAAACTTTCTCCTCCAATTCGTTGCAACTGCTCAAGCGTTTCTCGCTCATCCGACTGGAGCGTAACGCTTTATAAGTTAATATTTCTGGTCTCCTTGGGAGTAGAAAGTCTGTTCATGGCTCTTTGGAAAGGGCTGCATCTCCCCTGTAATCGCCTTTGAGCGGCACGCGGATCGAACCCACGGTTTTCACGCTATGATTTTTTTAAATGTGGTGCGCGGCGGAGAAAATGCGCGCGTCGGACGTCATTTCGGCTTAATATCTATTGTCGCCTTGGGAGTAGAAAGTCTTTTCATGGTTCTTTGGAAAGGGTTGCATCTCCCCTGTAATCGCCTTTAAGCGGCACGCGGATCGGACCCACCGTTCTTCCGATACGATTTTTTAAATGTGGTGCGCGGCGTAGAAAAGACGCGCGTAGGACGTATTTGCGGCTTAATATCTTTGGGCTCCTTGGGAGTAGGAAGTCTGTTCATGCCTCTTTGGAAAGGGCTGCATCTCCCCTGTAATCGCCTTCGAGCGGCACGTGGATCGAACCCACGGTTTTCACGCTATGATTTTTTTAAATGTGCTGCGCGGCGGAGAAAATGCGCGCGTCGGACGTCATTGCGGCTTAATATCTCTTGTCTCCTTGGGAGTAGAAAGTCTTTTCATGGTTCTTTGGAAAGGGTTGCATCTCCCCTGTAATCGCCTTTAAGCGGCACGCGGATCGGACCCATCGTTCTCACGCTACGATTTTTTAAATGTGGTGCGCGACGTAGAAAAGACGCGCGTAGGACGTATTTGCGGCTTAATATTTTTGGGCTCCTTGGGAGTAGAAAGTCTGTTCATGGCTCTTTGGAAAGGGCTGCATCTCCCCTGTAATCGCCTTCGCGCGGCTCGCGCATCGGAACCATCGTTATCACGCTACGATTTTTTAATGCCGCCAGGGACGGGCCGAAAGCGTGGCAGGTGGCGTTCGTTAGGGACCGTCATGGAGGTGATGCGCACCGAGTTGCAGGCCATTTGGACCTGGCCCGGCCTAGATGTGAGCGTTCAAAGTCAGCGCGTTTGTTTAAACTTTCTCCTCCAATTCGTTGCAATTGTACAAGCGTTTCTCGCTCATCCGACTGGAGCGTAACGCTTTATCTGTTAATATCTCTGGTCTCCTTGGGAGTAGAAAGTCTGTTCATGGCTCTTTGGAAAGGAATGCATCTCCCCTGTAATCGCCTTTAAGCGGCACGCGGATCGGACCCACCGTTCTCACGCTACGATTTTTTAAACGTGGTGCGCGTCGGAGAAAATGCGCGCGTCGGACGTCATTGCGGCTTAATATCTCTTGTCTCCTTGGGAGTAGAAAGTCTGTTCATGGCTCTTTGGAAAGGTTTGCATCTCCCTTGTAATCGCCTTTAAGCGGCACGCGGATTGGACCCACCGTTCTTACGATACGATTTTTTAAACGTGGTGCGCGTCGGAGAAAATGCGCGTAATATCTCTTGTCTCCTTGGGAGTAGAAAGTCTGTTCATGGCTCTTTGGAAAGGGCTGTATCTCCCCTGTAATCGCCTTCGAGAGGCACGCGCATCGGAACCATCGTTATCACGCTACGATTTTTTAATGCCGCCAGGGATAGGCCGAAAGCGTGGCAGGTGGCGTTCGTTAGGGACAGTCATGGAGGTGATGCACACCGAGTTGCACGCCATTTGGAGTTGGCCCGGCCTAGATGTGAGCGTTCAAAGTCAGCGCGTTTGTTTAAGCTTTCTCCTCCAATTCGTTGCAATTGTACAAGCGTTTCTCGTTCATCCGACTGGAGCGTAACGCTTTATATGTTAATATTTCTGGTCTCCTTGGGAGTAGAAAGTCTGTTCATGGCTCTTTTGAAAGGGATGCATCTCCCCTGTAATCGCCTTCGAGCGGCACGCGGATCGAACCCACGTTTTTCACGCTACGATTTTTTTTAAATGTGTTGCGCGGCGGAGGAAATGCGCGCGTCGGACGTCATTTCGGCTTAATATCTCTTGTCTCCTTGGGAGTAGAAAGTCTTTTCATGGCTCTTTGGAAAGGGCTGCATCTCCCCTGTAATCGCCTTCGAGCGGCACGCGGATCGAACCCACGGTTTTCACGCTATGATTTTTTTAAATGTGCTGCGCGGCGGAGGAAATGCGCGCGTCGGACGTCATTTCGGCTTAATATCTCTTGTCTCCTTGGGAGTAGAAAGTCTTTTCATGGCTCTTTGGAAAGGGCTGCATCTCCCCTGTAATCGCCTTTAAGCGGCACGCGGATCGAACCCACGGTTTTCACGCTACGATTTTTTTTAAATGTGTTGCGCGGCGGAGAATAGACGCGCGCCGGACGTATTTGCGGCTTGATATCTCTTGTCTCATTGGGAGTAGAAAGTCTGTTCATGGCTCTTTGGAAAGGGCTGCATCTCCCCTGTAATCGCCTTCGAGCGGCACGCGGATCGAACCCACGGTTTTCACGCTATGATTTTTTTAAATGTGTTGCGCGTCGGAGAAAATGCGCGCGTCGGACGTCATTGCGGCTTAATATCTCTTGTCTCCTTGGGAGTAGAAAGTCTTTTCATGGCTCTTTGGAAAGGTTTGCGTCTCCCCTGTAATCGCCTTTAAGCGGCACGCGGATCGCACCCACCGTTCTTACGCTACGATTTTTTAAATGTGGTGCGCGGCGTAGAAAAGACGCGCGTAGGACGTATTTGCGGCTTAATATCTTTGGGGTCCTTGGGAGTAGGAAGTCTGTTCATGCCTCTTTGGAAAGGGCTCCATCTCCCCTGTAATCGCCTTCGAGCGGCACGCGGATCGAACCCACGGTTTTCACGCTATGATTTTTTTAAATGAGCTGCGCGGCGGAGAAAATGCGCGCGTCGGACGTCATTGCGGCTTAATATCTCTTGTCTCCTTGGGAGTAGAAAGTCTTTTCATGGTTCTTTGGAAAGGGTTGCATCTCCCCTGTAATCGCCTTTAAGCGGCACGCGGATCGGACCCACCGTTCTCACGCTACGATTTTTTAAACGTGGTGCGCGTCGGAGAAAATGCGCGTAATATCTCTTGTCTCCTTGGGAGTAGAAAGTCTGTTCATGGCTCTTTGGAAAGGGCTGCATCTCCCCTGTAATCGCCTTCGAGCGGCACGCGGATCGAACCCACGTTTTTCACGCTACGATTTTTTTTAAATGTGTTGCGCGGCGGAGAAAAGACGCGCGCCGGACGTATTTGCGGCTTAATATCTCTTGTCTCATTGGGTGTAGAAAGTCTGTTCATAGCTCTTTGGAAAGGGCTGCATCTCCGCTGTAATCGCCTTCGAGCGGCACGCGGATCGAACCCACGGTTTTCACGCTATGATTTTTTTAAATGTGGTGCGCGGCGGAGAAAATGCGCGCGTCGGACGTCATTTCGGCTTAATATCTATTGTCTCCTTGGGAGTAGAAAGTCTTTTCATGGCTCTTTGGAAAGGGCTGCATCTCCGCTGTAATCGCCTTCGAGCGGCACGCGGATCGAACCCACGGTTTTCACGCTATGATTTTTTTAAATATGGTGCGCGGCGGAGAAAATGCGCGCGTCGGACGTCATTTCGGCTTAATATCTATTGTCTCCTTGGGAGTAGAAAGTCTTTTCATGGCTCTTTGGAAAGGGCTGCATCTCCGCTGTAATCGCCTTCGAGCGGCACGCGGATCGAACCCACGGTTTTCACGCTATGATTTTTTTAAATGTGGTGCGCGGCGGAGAAAATGCGCGCGTCGGACGTCATTTCGGCTTAATATCTATTGTCTCCTTGGGAGTAGAAAGTCTTTTCATGGCTCTTTGGAAAGGTTTGCATCTCCCTTGTAATTGCCTTTAAGCGGCACGCGGATTGGACCCACCGTTCTTCCGATACGATTTTTTAAATGTGGTGCGCGGCGTAGAAAAGACGCGCGTAGGACGTATTTGCGGCTTAATATCTTTGGGCTCCTTGGGAGTAGGAAGTCTGTTCATGCCTCTTTGGAAAGGGTTGCATCTCCCCTGTAATCGCCTTTAAGCGGCACGCGGATCGGACCCATCGTTCTCACGCTACGATTTTTTAAAATCCGCCAGGGACGGAACGAACGCTTGGCAGGTGGCGTTCGTGACGGACAGTCATGGAGGTGATGCGCACCGAGTTGCAGGCCATTTGGACCTGGCCCGGCCTAGATGTGAGCGTTCAAATTCAGCGCGTTTGTTTAAACTTTCTCCTCCAATTCGTTGCCATTGTACAAGCGTTTCTCGCTCATCCGACTGGAGCGTAACGCTTTATATGTTAATATTTCTGGTCTCCTTGGGAGTAGAAAGTCTGTTCATGGCTCTTTGGAAAGGGCTGCATCTCCCTTGTAATCGCCTTCGAGCGGCACGCGGATCGAACCCACGGTTTTCACGCTATGATTTTTTTAAATGTGGTGCGCGGCGGAGAAAATGCGCGCGTCGGACGTCATTGCGGCTTAATATCTCTTGTCTCATTGGGAGTAGAAAGTCTGTTCATGGCTCTTTGGAAAGGGCTGCATCTCCCCTGTAATCGCCTTCGAGCGGCACGCGGATGGAACCCACGGTTTTCACGCTATGATTTTTTTAAATGTGGTGCGCGGCGGAGAAAATGCGCGCGTCGGACGTCATTGCGGCTTAATATCTCTTGTCTCCTTGGGAGTAGAAAGTCTGTTCATGGCTCTTTGGAAAGGGCTGCATCTCCCCTGTAATCGCCTTTAAGCGGCACGCGGATCGGACCCACCGTTCTCACGCTACGATTTTTTAAATGTGGTGCGCGGCGCAATAAATGCGCGCGTCGGACGTCATTGCGGCTTAATATCTCTTGTCTCGTTGGGAGTAGGAAGTCTGTTCATGGCTCTTTGGAAAGGGCTGCATCTCCCCTGTAATCGCCTTCGAGCGGCACGCGGATCGAACCCACGGTTTTCACGCTATGATTTTTTACAATGTGTTGCGCGGCGGAGAAAATGCGCGCGTCGGACGTCATTTCGGCTTAATATCTCTTGTCTCCTTGGGAGTAGAAAGTCTTTTCATGGCTCTTTGGAAAGGGCTGCATTTCCCTTGTAATCGCCTTTAAGCGGCACGCGGATCGGACCCACCGTTCTCACGCTAAGATTTTTTAAATGTGGTGCGCGGCGTAGAAAAGACGCGCGTAGGACGTATTTGCGGCTTAATATCTTTGGGCTCCTTGGGAGTAGAAAGTCTGTTCATGGCTCTTTGGAAAGGGCTGCATCTCCCCTGTAATCGCCTTCGCGCGGCACGCGGATCGGAACCATCGTTATCACGCTACGATTTTTTAATGCCGACAGGGACGGGCCGAAAGCTTGGCAGGTGGCGTTCGTTAGGAAAAGTCATGGACGTGATGCGGACCGAGTTGCAGGCCATTTGGACCTGGCCCGGCCTAGATGTGAGCCTTCAAAGTCAGCGCGTTTGTTTAAACTTTCTCCTCCAATTCGTTGCAATTGTACAAGCGTTTCTCGCTCATCCGACTGGAGCGTAACGCTTTATCTGTTAATATCTCTGGTCTCCTTGGGAGTAGAAAGTCTGTTCATGGCTCTTTGGAAAGGGATGCATCTCCCCTGTAATCGCCTTTAAGCGGCACGCGGATCGGACCCACCGTTCTCACGCTACGATTTTTTAAACGTGGTGCGCGTCGGAGAAAATGCGCGTAATATCTCTTGTCTCCTTGGGAGTAGAAAGTCTGTTCATGGCTCTTTGGAAAGGGCTGTATCTCCCCTGTAATCGCCTTCGAACGGCACGCGCATCGGAACCATCGTTATCACGCTACGATTTTTTAATGCCGCCAGGGACGGGCCGAAAGCGTGGCAGGTGGCGTTCGTTAGGGACAGTCATGGAGGTGATGCGCACCGAGTTGCACGCCATTTGGAGTTGGCCCGGCCTAGATGTGAGCGTTCAAAGTCAGCGCGTTTGTTTAAACTTTCTCCTCCAATTCGTTGCAATTGTACAAGCGTTTCTCGTTCATCCGACTGGAGCGTAACGCTTTATATGTTAATATTTCTGGTCTCCTTGGGAGTAGAAAGTCTGTTCATGGCTCTTTTGAAAGGGATGCATCTCCCCTGTAATCGCCTTCGAGCGGCACGCGGATCGAACCCACGGTTTTCACGCTATGATTTTTTTAAATGTGCTCCGCGGCGGAGCAAATGCGCGCGTCGGATGTCATTGCGGCTTAATATCTCGTTTCCTTGGGAGTAGAAAGTCTTTTCATGGTTCTTTGGAAAGGGTGGCATCTCCCCTGTAATCGCCTTTAAGCGGCACGCGGATCGGACCCATCGTTCTCACGCTACGATTTTTTAAAATCCGCCAGGGACGGAACGAACGCTTGGCAGGTGGCGTTCGTGACGGACAGTCAAGCAGTTAATGCGCACCGAGCTGCAGGCCATTTGGACCTGGCCCAGCCTAGATGTGAGTATTCAAAGTCAGCACGTTTGTTTCAAAGTTCTCCACCAATTCGTTGTAATTGCGTGTGTGCGCGTGAACACCAGGTTTGTGGAGGAGTTCGTCCTTGGACTGTACAAGGGGAGACAGTGTGTGGCCTGGCTGCGTGAGGTTGCAGTTTGCTGGGCATGAGAGATTGGCATGTGGTGCCCTGGAGGTGTGGTTGTTCCAGGACGGGCAAGGTGGGGTAGTGTGGCTGGGTGACGGTGCGCTTCACTGGGGATGTGGTTGTGAGTTGCAGGCCCATTCCTTTGAATGACAGAAAGGATCTGATTTGTTTCCAGGTTTAAACGTACTTTGCTGGGTATGACTGTGACCTCTTGGGCCAGGAAGTCTGTTTCTAGTTTTATTTAAACGGTCAAACTGCGTGAAGTGTGCCCAGGCCCAGAGCTACTTTGCTGGGCATGGCTGTGTGACCTCTTGGGCCTGGAAGTCTGGTTGTAGTATGATTTTAAAGGGTCAAATGCTCTCCATTGTGTGTCCAGGTTTAAGGCTACTTTGCTGGGCATGTGATTTGGACCCATCGGGTACGGAAGCCTTTCCGTCACGTGCTCGTTTTCCACGCCTTCAGCGCAGGTAGCCTGCGAATTTAAAACCGACGTGCATTTTATTCTTTTCCCCTTTTGTCCTTTCATATCTCTCCGCTACCTTGGAGAAGAGAGACGCACGCGGGTAAATAAAATGTAAATATCTCTAAATATCTGTATAATATGTAAATAAAAGGAAGATGTGGTTGTGTAGTGTAGTCGTTTGATTATAAATAATCTCATAATAATTTTATCCACAAATTCTTATACATTTATACATGTTTATCTGTCTCTTTGTGTGTGTGTGTGTGTGTGTGTGGTTCTTTGTCACTAGTGGGGCCTGTGGCCCGATTGGAGTGTTTGCGGTGTGAGAAGGAGGAGTTGGAGAACAGTTTGTTGGAGCAGCTGAAGGAGTTGAGGTTGCAGAAGCAGAAGGAGCTGCAGGTTCTTCAGGAGATGCTGAAACACAAGCAGCAGGAGGAGACAGAGCTCCTGCAGAAACAGCAGGAGGAGGAGGAGCATAACAGGTCCATCAAGAGTAATTACTATGGAAATGCAATAATACTAACATAACTAATAATGAATGTTAGCCTTTAGGCTCCAATAAAAGTGATACTAATATATGTATAGTACTATATATATTATATTTTATATATTCAGTAGTAATTATGTAGTATATACAATCTATGTTATATCCAGCAGTAATGATACTTGCTCTGGCAGATATGAAAATGGCCTGTGAACAGGAGAAGAAATCTCTGGAGGAAGAACTTGAGAAGCTCAGACTGTCACTGCAGGTAGAGATCCCTTATAGTGTCAGTACACATCCACCAGTAGCTCCACCTTTCACTTATAACGTCAGTACACATTCAGTACACATTCCCACCTTTCCATTGTACTGGCTGTAGTGATGATTTGTGTGTGTGTTATACCAGCCCATAGAGGAGGACATTATGAGTCTGAAAGTGGCGCTGGAGATGAAGAACCAGGAGATCAAAGATCAGCACGATCTTTTGGTCAAACTATATACTCTGTATGTATACTATATACTCTGTATGTAGTACCTGGTTTAACACTATATCCTCTGTATATATACTATATACTGTTTATGTAGTACCTGGTTTAACACTATACCCTCAGCTTACTCTAGTCTGCAGATGTGAAGAAATTAAACAGAATGTGTATCTGTGTATATGTGCGCACCTGTATGTGTCTGGTTGTAGTATTATTTAAAGGGTCAAACTGCGTGAAGTGTGCCCAGGCCCAGAGCTACTTTGATGGGCATGATTCTGTGACCTCTTGGGCCTTGAAATGTGGTGCTTTGAATGATTTAAAGAGTGAAACGGTCTGAAGTGTGCCCACGTTTAAAGCAACCTTGCTGGGCATGACTGTGTGACCTCTTGGGCCTGGAAGTCTGTTTCTAGTTTTATTTAAACGGTCAAACTGCGTGAAGTGTGCCCAGGCCCAGAGGTACTTTGCTGGGCATGACTGTGTGACCTCTTGGGCCTGGAAGTCTGGTTGTAGTATGATTTTAAAGGGTCAAATGGTCTCCATTGTGTGTCCAGGTTTAAGGCTACTTTGCTGGGCATGTGATTTGGACCCATCGGGTACGGAAGCCTTTCCGTCACGTGCTCGTTTTCCACGCCTTCAGCGCAGGTAGCATGCGAATTTAAAACCGACGTGCATTTTATTCTTTTCCCCTTTTATCCCTTCATATCTCTCCGCTACCTTGGAGAAGAGAGACGCACGCGGGTAAATAAAATGTAAATATCTCTAAATATCTGTATAATATGTAAATAAAAGGAAGAAGTGGTTGTGTAGTGTAGTCGTTTCATTATAAATAATCTCATAATAATTTTATCCACAAATTCTTATACATTTATACATGTTTATCTCTCTGTGTGTGTGTGTGTGTGTGTGTGTGTGTGTGTGTGTGTGTGTGGTTCTGTGTCACTAGTGGGGCCTGTGGCCCGATTGGAGTGTTTGCGGTGTGAGAAGGAGGAGTTGGAGAACAGTTTGTTGGAGCAGCTGAAGGAGTTGAGGTTGCAGAAGCAGAAGGAGCTGCAGGTTCTTCAGGAGATGCTGAAACACAAGCAGCATGAGGAGACAGAGCTCCTGCAGAAACAGCAGGAGGAGGAGGAGCATAACAGGTCCATCAAGAGTAAGTACTATGGAAATGCAATAATACTAACATAACTAATAATGAATGCTAGCCTTTAGGCTCCAATAAAAGTGATACTAATATATGTATAGTACTATATATATTATATTTTATATATTCAGTAGTAATTATGTAGTATATACAATCTATGTTATATCCAGCAGTAATGATACTTGCTCTGGCAGATATGAAAATGGCCTGTGAACAGGAGAAGAAATCTCTGGAGGAAGAACTTGAGAAGCTCAGACTGTCACTGCAGGTAGAGATCCCTTATAGTGTCAGTACACATCCACCAGTACCTCCACCTTTCACTTATAACGTCAGTACACATTCAGTACACATTCCCACCTTTCCATTGTACTGGCTATAGTGATGATTCGTATGTGTGGGTTATACCAGCCCATAGAGGAGGACATTATGAGTCTGAAAGTGGCGCTGGAGATGAAGAACCAGGAGATCAAAGATCAGCACGATCTTTTGGTCAAACTATATACTCTGTATGTATACTATATACTCTGTATGTAGTACCTGGTTTAACACTATATCCTCTTTATATATACTATATACTGTTTATGTAGCTCCTGGTTTAACACTATACCCTCAGCTTACTCTAGTTTGCAGATGTGAAGAAATTAAACAGAATGTGTATCTGTGTATATGTGCGCACCTGTATGTGTCTGGTTGTAGTATTATTTAAAGGGTCAAACTCCGTAAAGTGTGCCCAGGCCCAGAGCTACTTTGATGGGCATGATTCTGTGACCTCTTGGGCCTTGAAATGTGGTGCTTTGAATGATTTAAAGAGTGAAACGGTCTGAAGTGTGCCCACGTTTAAAGCAACCTTGCTGTGCATGACTGTGTGACCTCTTGGGCCAGGAAGTCTGTTTCTAGTTTTATTTAAACGGTCAAACTGCGTGAAGTGTGCCCAGGCCCAGAGCTACTTTGCTGGGCATGACTGTGTGACCTCTTGGGCCTGGAAGTCTGGTTGTAGTATGATTTTAAAGGGTCAAATGGTCTCCATTGTGTGTCCAGGTTTAAGGCTACTTTGCTGGGCATGTGATTTGGACCCATCGGGTACGGAAGCCTTTCCGTCACGTGCTCGTTTTCCACGCCTTCAGCGCAGGTAGCCTGCGAATTTAAAACCGACGTGCATTTTATGCTTTTCCCCTTTTATCCTTTCATATCTCTCCGCTACCTTGGAGAAGAGAGACGCACGCGGGTAAATAAAATGTAAATATCTCTAAATATCTGTATAATATGTAAATAAAAGGAAGATGTGGTTGTGTAGTGTAGTCGTTTGATTATAAATAATCTCATAATAATTTTATCCACAAATTCTTATACATTTATACATGTTTATCTCTCTCTTTGTGTGTGTGTGTGTGTGTGTGTGTGTGTGTGTGTGGTTCTGTGTCACTAGTGGGGCCTGTGGCCCGATTGGAGTGTTTGCGGTGTGAGAAGGAGGAGTTGGAGAACAGTTTGTTGGAGCAGCTGAAGGAGTTGAGGTTGCAGAAGCAGAAGGAGCTGCAGGTTCTTCAGGAGATGCTGAAACACAAGCAGCAGGAGGAGACAGAGCTCCTGCAGAAACAGCAGGAGGAGGAGGAGCATAACAGGTCCATCAAGAGTAAGTACTATGGAAATGCAATAATACTAACATAACTAATAATGAATGTTAGCCTTTAGGCTCCAATAAAAGTGATACTAATATATGTATAGTACTATATATATTATATTTTATATATTCAGTAGTAATTATGTAGTATATACAATCTGTGTTATATCCAGCAGTAATGATACTTGCTCTGGCAGATATGAAAATGGCCTGTGAACAGGAGAAGAAATCTCTGGAGGAAGAACTTGAGAAGCTCAGACTGTCACTGCAGGTAGAGATCCCTTATAGTGTCAGTACACATCCACCAGTACCTCCACCTTTCACTTATAACGTCAGTACACATTCAGTACACATTCCCACCTTTCCATTGTACTGGCTGTAGTGATGATTCGTGTGTGTGGGTTATACCAGCCCATAGAGGAGGACATTATGAGTCTGAAAGTGGCGCTGGAGATGAAGAACCAGGAGATCAAAGATCAGCACGATCTTTTGGTCAAACTATATACTCTGTATGTATACTATATACTCTGTATGTAGTACCTGGTTTAACACTATATCCTCTGTATATATACTATATACTGTTTATGTAGTACCTGGTTTAACACTATACCCTCAGCTTACTCTAGTCTGCAGATGTGAAGAAATTTAAACAGAATGTGTATCTGTGTATATGTGCGCACCTGTATGTGTCTGGTTGTAGTATTATTTAAAGGGTCAAATGGTCTCCATTGTGTGTCCAGGTTTAAGGCTACTTTGCTGGGCATGTGATTTGGACCCATCGGGTACGGAAGCCTTTCCGTCACGTGCTCGTTTTCCACGCCTTCAGCGCAGGTAGCCTGCGAATTTAAAACCGACGTGCATTTTATTCTTTTCCCCTTTTATCCTTTCATATCTCTCCGCTACCTTGGAGAAGAGAGACGCACGCGGGTAAATAAAATGTAAATATCTCTAAATATCTGTATAATATGTAAATAAAAGGAAGATGTGGTTGTGTAGTGTAGTCGTTTGATTATAAATAATCTCATAATAATTTTATCCACAAATTCTTATACATTTATACATGTTTATCTCTCTCTTTGTGTGTGTGTGTGTGTGTGTGTGTGTGTGTGGTTCTGTGTCACTAGTGGGGCCTGTGGCCCGATTGGAGTGTTTGCGGTGTGAGAATGAGGAATGAGGAGTTGGAGAACAGTTTGTTGGAGCAGCTGAAGGAGTTGAGGTTGCAGAAGCAGAAGGAGCTGCAGTTTCTTCAGGAGATGCTGAAACACAAGCAGCAGGAGGAGACAGAGCTCCTGCAGAAACAGCAGGAGGAGGAGGAGCATAACAGGTCCATCAAGAGTAAGTACTATGGAAATGCAATAATACTAACATAACTAATAATGAATGTTAGCCTTTAGGCTCCAATAAAAGTGATACTAATATATGTATAGTACTATATATATTATGTTTTATATATTCAGTAGTAATTATGTAGTATATACAATCTGTGTTATATCCAGCAGTAATGATACTTGCTCTGGCAGATATGAAAATGGCCTGTGAACAGGAGAAGAAATCTCTGGAGGAAGAACTTGAGAAGCTCAGACTGTCACTGCAGGTAGAGATCCCTTATAGTGTCAGTACACATCCACCAGTACCTCCACCTTTCACTTATAACGTCAGTACACATTCAGTACACATTCCCACCTTTCCATTGTACTGGCTGTAGTGATGATTCGTGTGTGTGTTATACCAGCCCATAGAGGAGGACATTATGAGTCTGAAAGTGGCGCTGGAGATGAAGAACCAGGAGATCAAAGATCAGCACGATCTTTTGGTCAAACTATATACTCTGTATGTATACTATATACTCTGTATGTAGTACCTGGTTTAACACTATATCCTCTGTATATATACTATATACTGTTTATGTAGTACCTGGTTTAACACTATACCCTCAGCTTACTCTAGTCTGCAGATGTGAAGAAATTTAAACAGAATGTGTATCTGTGTATATGTGCGCACCTGTATGTGTCTGGTTGTAGTATTATTTAAAGGGTCAAACTGCCTGAAGTGTGCCCAGGCCCAGAGCTACTTTGATGGGCATGATTCTGTGACCTCTTGGGCCTTGAAATGTGGTGCTTTGAATGATTTAAAGAGTGAAACGGTCTGAAGTGTGCCCACGTTTAAAGCAACCTTGCTGGGCATGACTGTGTGACCTCTTGGGCCAGGAAGTCTGTTTCTAGTTTTATTTAAACGGTCAAACTGCGTGAAGTGTGCCCAGGCCCAGAGCTACTTTGCTGGGCATGACTGTGTGACCTCTTGGGCCTGGAAGTCTGGTTGTAGTATGATTTTAAAGGGTCAAATGGTCTCCATTGTGTGTCCAGGTTTAAGGCTACTTTGCTGGGCATGTGATTTGGACCCATCGGGTACGGAAGCCTTTCCGTCACGTGCTCGTTTTCCACGCCTTCAGCGCAGGTAGCCTGCGAATTTAAAACCGACGTGCATTTTATTCTTTTCCCCTTTTATCCCTTCATATCTCTCCGCTACCTTGGAGAAGAGAGACGCACGCGGGTAAATAAAATGTAAATATCTCTAAATATCTGTATAATATGTAAATAAAAGGAAGAAGTGGTTGTGTAGTGTAGTCGTTTCATTATAAATGATCTCATAATAATTTTATCCACAAATTCTTATACATTTATACATGTTTATCTCTCTCTTTGTCTGTGTGTGTGTGTGTGTGTGTGTGTGTGTGTGTGTGTGTGTGTGGTTCTGTGTCACTAGTGGGGCCTGTGGCCCGATTGGAGTGTTTGCGGTGTGAGAAGGAGGAGTTGGATAACAGTTTCTTGGAGCAGCTGAAGGAGTTGAGGTTGCAGAAGCAGAAGGAGCTGCAGTTTCTTCTGGAGATGCTGAAACACAAGCAGCAGGAGGAGACAGAGCTCCTGCAGAAACAGCAGGAGGAGGAGGAGCATAACAGGTCCATCAAGAGTAAGTACTATGGAAATGCAATAATACTAACATAACTAATAATGAATGTTAGCCTTTAGGCTCCAATCAAAGTGATACTAATATATGTATAGTACTATATATATATTATATTTTATATATTCAGTAGTAATTATGTAGTATATACAATCTGTGTTATATCCAGCAGTAATGATACTTGCTCTGGCAGATATGAAAATGGCCTGTGAACAGGAGAAGAAATCTCTGGAGGAAGAACTTGAGAAGCTCAGACTGTCACTGCAGGTAGAGATCCCTTATAGTGTCAGTACACATCCACCAGTACCTCCACCTTTCACTTATAACGTCAGTACACATTCAGTACACATTCCCACCTTTCCATTGTACTGGCTGTAGTGATGATTCGTGTGTGTGTTATACCAGCCCATAGAGGAGGACTTTATGAGTCTGAAAGTGGCGCTGGAGATGAAGAACCAGGAGATCAAAGATCAGCACGATCTTTTGGTCAAACTATATACTCTGTATATATACTATATACTCTGTATGTAGTACCTGGTTTAACACTATATCCTCTTTATATATACTATATACTGTTTATGTAGTACCTGGTTTAACACTATACCCTCAGCTTACTCTAGTCTGCAGATGTGAAGAAATTTAAACAGAATGTGTATCTGTGTATATGTGCGCACCTGTATGTGTCTGGTTGTAGTATTATTTAAAGGGTCAAATGGTCTCCATTGTGTGTCCAGGTTTAAGGCTACTTTGCTGGGCATGTGATTTGGACCCTTCGGGTACGGAAGCCTTTCCGTCACGTGCTCGTTTTCCACGCCTTCAGCGCAGGTAGCCTGCGAATTTAAAACCGACGTGCATTTTATTCTTTTCCCCTTTTATCCTTTCATTTCTCTCCGCTACCTTGGAGAAGAGAGACGCACGCGGGTAAATAAAATGTAAATATCTCTAAATATCTGTATAATTTGTAAATAAAAGGAAGATGTGGTTGTGTAGTGTAGTCGTTTGATTATAAATAATCTCATAATAATTTTATCCACAAATTCTTATACATTTATACATGTTTATCTCTCTCTTTGTGTGTGTGTGTGTGTGTGTGTGTGTGTGTGTGTGTGTGTGGTTCTGTGTCACTAGTGGGGCCTGTGGCCCGATTGGAGTGTTTGCGGTGTGAGAATGAGGAATGAGGAGTTGGAGAACAGTTTGTTGGAGCAGCTGAAGTAGTTGAGGTTGCAGAAGCAGAAGGAGCTGCAGGTTCTTCAGGAGATGCTGAAACACAAGCAGCAGGAGGAGACAGAGCTCCTGCAGAAACAGCAGGAGGAGGAGGAGCATAACAGGTCCATCAAGAGTAAGTACTATGGAAATGCAATAATACTAACATAACTAATAATGAATGTTAGCCTTTAGGCTCCAATAAAAGTGATACTAATATATGTATAGTACTATATATATTATATTTTATATATTCAGTAGTAATTATGTAGTATATACAATCTGTGTTATATCCAGCAGTAATGATACATGCTCTGGCAGATATGAAAATGGCCTGTGAACAGGTGAAGAAATCTCTGGAGGAAGAACTTGAGAAGCTCAGACTGTCACTGCAGGTAGAGATCCCTTATAGTGTCAGTACACATCCACCAGTAGCTCCACCTTTCACTTATAACGTCAGTACACATTCAGTACACATTCCCACCTTTCCATTGTACTGGCTGTAGTGATGATTCGTGTCTGTGTTATAGCAGCCCATAGAGGAGGACATTATGAGTCTGAAAGTGGCGCTGGAGATGAAGAACCAGGAGATCAAAGATCAGCACGATCTTTTGGTCAAACTATATACTCTGTATGTAGTACCTGGTTTAACATTATATCCTCTGTATATATACTATATACTGTTTATGTAGTACCTGGTTTAACACTATACCCTCAGTTTACTCTAGTCTGCAGATGTGAAGAAATTAAACAGAATGTGTATCTGTGTATATGTGCGCACCTGTATGTGTCTGGTTGTAGTATTATTTAAAGGGTCAAACTGCGTGAAGTGTGCCCAGGCCCAGAGCTACTTTGATGGGCATGACTGTGTGACCTCTTGGGCCAGGAAGTCTGTTTCTAGTTTTATTTAAACGGTCAAACTGCGTGAAGTGTGCCCAGGCCCAGAGCTACTTTGCTGGGAATGACTATGTGACCTCTTGGGCCTGGAAGTCTGGTTGTAGTATGATTTTAAAGGGTCAAATGGTCTCCATTGTGTGTCCAGGTTTAAGGCTTCTTTGCTGGGCATGTGATTTGGACCCATCGGGTACGGAAGCCTTTCCGTCACGTGCTCGTTTTCCACGCCTTCAGCGCAGGTAGCCTGCGAATTTAAAACCGACGTGCATTTTATTCTTTTCCCCTTTTATCCTTTCATATCTCTCCGCTACCTTGGAGAAGAGAGACGCACGCGGGTAAATAAAATGTAAATATCTGTATAATATGTATATAAAAGGAAGAAGTGGTTGTGTAGTGTAGTCGTTTGATTATAAATAATCTCATAATAATTTTATCCACAAATTCTTATACATTTATACATGTTTATCTCTCTCTGTGTGTGCGTGTGTGTGTGTGTGTGTGGTTCTGTGTCACTAGTGGGGCCTGTGGTCCGATTGGAATGTTTGCGGTGTGAGCAGGAGGAGTTGGAGAACAGTTTGTTGGAGCAGCTGAAGGAGTTGAGGTTGCAGAAGCAGAAGGAGCTGCAGGTTCTTCAGGAGATGCTGAAACACAAGCAGCAGGAGGAGACAGAGCTCCTGCAGAAACAGCAGGAGGAGGAGGAGCATAACAGGTCCATCAAGAGTAAGTACTATGGAAATGCAATAATACTAACATAACTAATAATGAATGTTAGCCTTTAGGCTCCAATAAAAGTGATACTAATATATGTATAGTACTATATATATTATATTTTATATATTCAGTAGTAATTATGTAGTATATACAATCTGTGTTATATCCAGGAGTAATGATACTTGCTCTGGCAGATATGAAAATGGCCTGTGAACACGAGAAGAAAGCTCTGAAGGAAGAACTTGAGAAGCTCAGACTGTCACTGCAGGTAGAGATCCCTTATAGTGTCAGTACACATCCACCAGTACCTCCACCTTTCACTTATAACGTCAGTACACATTCAGTACACATTCCCACCTTTCCATTGTACTGGCTGTAGTGATGATTCGTGTGTGTGTTATACCAGCCCATAGAGGAGGACATTATGAGTCTGAAAGTGGCGCTGGAGATGAAGAACCAGGAGATCAAAGATCAGCACGATCTTTTGGTCAAACTATATACTCTGTATGTAGTACCTGGTTTAACATTATATCCTCTGTATATATACTATATACTGTTTATGTAGTACCTGGTTTAACACTATACCCTCAGCTTACTCTAGTCTGCAGATGTGAAGAAATTAAACAGAATGTGTATCTGTGTATATGTGCGCACCTGTATGTGTCTGGTTTAGTTTTATTTAAACGGTCAAACTGCGTGAAGTGTGCCCAGGCCCAGAGCTACTTTGCTGGGCATGACTGTGTGACCTCTTGGGCCTGGAAGTCTGGTTGTAGTATGATTTTAAAGGGTCAAATGGTCTCCATTGTGTGTCCAGGTTTAAGGCTACTTTGCTGGGCATGTGATTTGGACCCATCGGGTACGGAAGCCTTTCCGTCACGTGCTCGTTTTCCACGCCTTCAGCGCAGGTAGCCTGCGAATTTAAAACCGACGTGCATTTTATTCTTTTCCCCTTTTATCCTTTCATATCTCTCCGCTACCTTGGAGAAGAGAGACGCACGCGGGTAAATAAAATGTAAATATCTCTAAATATCTGCATAATATGTAAATAAAAGGAAGATGTGGTTGTGTAGTGTAGTCGTTTGATTATAAATAATCTCATAATAATTTTATCCACAAATTCTTATACATTTATACATGTTTATCTCTCTCTTTGTGTGTGTGTGTGTGTGTGTGTGTGTGGTTCTGTGTCACTAGTGGGGCCTGTGGCCCGATTGGAGTGTTTGCGGTGTGAGAAGGAGGAGTTGGAGAACAGTTTGTTGGAGCAGCTGAAGGAGTTGAGGTTGCAGAAGCAGAAGGAGCTGCAGGTTCTTTAGGAGATGCTGAAACACAAGCAGCAGGAGGAGACAGAGCTCCTGCAGAAACAGCAGGAGGAGGAGGAGCATAACAGGTCCATCAAGAGTAAGTACTATGGAAATGCAATAATACTAACATAACTAATAATGAATGTTAGCCTTTAGGCTCCAATAAAAGTGATACTAATATATGTATAGTACTATATATATTATATTTTATATAGTCAGTAGTAATTATGTAGTATATACAATCTGTGTTATATCCAGGAGTAATGATACTTGCTCTGGCAGATATGAAAATGGCCTGTGAACAGGAGAAGAAATCTCTGGAGGAAGAACTTGAGAAGCTCAGACTGTCACTGCAGGTAGAGATCCCTTATAGTGTCAGTACACATCCACCAGTACCTCCACCTTTCACTTATAACGTCAGTACACATTCAGTACACATTCCCACCTTTCCATTGTACTGGCTGTAGTGATGATTCGTGTGTGTGTTATACCAGCCCATAGAGGAGGACTTTATGAGTCTGAAAGTGGCGCTGGAGATGAAGAACCAGGAGATCAAAGATCAGCACGATCTTTTGGTCAAACTATATACTCTGTATGTATACTATATACTCTGTATGTAGTACCTGGTTTAACACTATATCCTCTGTATATATACTATATACTGTTTATGTAGTACCTGGTTTAACACTATACCCTCAGCTTACTCTAGTCTTCAGATGTGAAGAAATTTAAACAGAATGTGTATCTGTGTATATGTGCGCACCTGTATGTGTCTGGTTGTAGTATTATTTAAAGGGTCAAACTGCGTGAAGTGTGCCCAGGCCCAGAGCTACTTTGATGGGCATGATTCTGTGACCTCTTGGGCCTTGAAATGTGGTGCTTTGAATGATTTAAAGAGTGAAACGGTCTGAAGTGTGCCCACGTTTAAAGCAACCTTGCTGGGCATGACTGTGTGACCTCTTGGGCCAGGAAGTCTGTTTCTAGTTTTATTTAAACGGTCAAACTGCGTGAAGTGTGCCCAGGCCCAGAGGTACTTTGCTGGGCATGACTGTGTGAACTCTTCGGCCTGGAAGTCTGCTTGTAGTATGATTTTAAAGGGTCAAATGGTCTCCATTGTGTGTCCAGGTTTAAGGCTACTTTGCTGGGCATGTGATTTGGACCCATCGGGTACGGAAGCCTTTCCGTCACGTGCTCGTTTTCCACGCCTTCAGCGCAGGTAGCCTGCGAATTTAAAACCGACGTGCATTTTATTCTTTTCCCCTTTTATCCTTTCATATCTCTCCGCTACCTTGGAGAAGAGAGACGCACGCGGGTAAATAAAATGTAAATATCTGTAAATATCTGTATAATATGTAAATAAAAGGAAGAAGTGGTTGTGTAGTGTAGTCGTTTGATTATAAATAATCTCATAATAATTTTATCCACAAATTATTATACATTTATACATGTTTATCTCTCTCTGTGTGTGTGTGTGTGTGTGTGTGTGTGTGTGTGTGTGTGTGTCTGTGTCTGTGTGTGTGTGTGGTTCTGTGTCACTAATGGGGCCTGTGGCCCGATTGGAGTGTTTGCGGTGTGAGAAGGAGGAGTTGGAGAACAGTTTGTTGGAGCAGCTGAAGGAGTTGAGGTTGCAGAAGCAGAAGGAGCTGCAGGTTCTTCAGGAGATGCTGAAACACAAGCAGCAGGAGGAGACAGAGCTCCTGCAGAAACAGCAGGAGGAGGAGGAGCATAACAGGTCCATCAAGAGTAAGTACTATGGAAATGCAATAATACTAACATAACTAATAATGAATGTTAGCCTTTAGGCTCCAATAAAAGTGATACTAACATATGTATAGTACTATATATATTATATTTTATATATTCAGTAGTAATTATGTAGTATATACAATCTGTGTTATATCCAGCAGTAATGATACATGCTCTGGCAGATATGAAAATGGCCTGTGAACAGGTGAAGAAATCTCTGGAGGAAGAACTTGAGAAGCTCAGACTGTCACTGCAGGTAGAGATCCCTTATAGTGTCAGTACACATCCACCAGTACCTCCACCTTTCACTTATAACGTCAGTACACATTCAGTACACATTCCCACCTTTCCATTGTACTGGCTGTAGTGATGATTCGTGTGTGTGTTATACCAGCCCATAGAGGAGGACTTTATGAGTCTGAAAGTGGCGCTGGAGATGAAGAACCAGGAGATCAAAGATCAGCACGATCTTTTGGTCAAACTATATACTCTGTATATATACTATATACTCTGTATGTAGTACCTGGTTTAACACT
Organism: Electrophorus electricus; assembly: GCF_041902795.1. NCBI lineage: Eukaryota > Metazoa > Chordata > Actinopteri > Gymnotiformes > Gymnotidae > Electrophorus > Electrophorus electricus. The sequence goes on along the minus strand of NW_027658746.1, from coordinate 597,434 downwards.
ATATCCTCTTTATATATACTATATACTGTTTATGTAGTACCTGGTTTAACACTATACCCTCAGCTTACTCTAGTCTGCAGATGTGAAGAAATTTAAACAGAATGTGTATCTGTGTATATGTGCGCACCTGTATGTGTCTGGTTGTAGTATTATTTAAAGGGTCAAATGGTCTCCATTGTGTGTCCAGGTTTAAGGCTACTTTGCTGGGCATGTGATTTGGACCCTTCGGGTACGGAAGCCTTTCCGTCACGTGCTCGTTTTCCACGCCTTCAGCGCAGGTAGCCTGCGAATTTAAAACCGACGTGCATTTTATTCTTTTCCCCTTTTATCCTTTCATTTCTCTCCGCTACCTTGGAGAAGAGAGACGCACGCGGGTAAATAAAATGTAAATATCTCTAAATATCTGTATAATTTGTAAATAAAAGGAAGATGTGGTTGTGTAGTGTAGTCGTTTGATTATAAATAATCTCATAATAATTTTATCCACAAATTCTTATACATTTATACATGTTTATCTCTCTCTTTGTGTGTGTGTGTGTGTGTGTGTGTGTGTGTGTGTGTGTGTGGTTCTGTGTCACTAGTGGGGCCTGTGGCCCGATTGGAGTGTTTGCGGTGTGAGAATGAGGAATGAGGAGTTGGAGAACAGTTTGTTGGAGCAGCTGAAGTAGTTGAGGTTGCAGAAGCAGAAGGAGCTGCAGGTTCTTCAGGAGATGCTGAAACACAAGCAGCAGGAGGAGACAGAGCTCCTGCAGAAACAGCAGGAGGAGGAGGAGCATAACAGGTCCATCAAGAGTAAGTACTATGGAAATGCAATAATACTAACATAACTAATAATGAATGTTAGCCTTTAGGCTCCAATAAAAGTGATACTAATATATGTATAGTACTATATATATTATATTTTATATATTCAGTAGTAATTATGTAGTATATACAATCTGTGTTATATCCAGCAGTAATGATACATGCTCTGGCAGATATGAAAATGGCCTGTGAACAGGTGAAGAAATCTCTGGAGGAAGAACTTGAGAAGCTCAGACTGTCACTGCAGGTAGAGATCCCTTATAGTGTCAGTACACATCCACCAGTAGCTCCACCTTTCACTTATAACGTCAGTACACATTCAGTACACATTCCCACCTTTCCATTGTACTGGCTGTAGTGATGATTCGTGTCTGTGTTATAGCAGCCCATAGAGGAGGACATTATGAGTCTGAAAGTGGCGCTGGAGATGAAGAACCAGGAGATCAAAGATCAGCACGATCTTTTGGTCAAACTATATACTCTGTATGTAGTACCTGGTTTAACATTATATCCTCTGTATATATACTATATACTGTTTATGTAGTACCTGGTTTAACACTATACCCTCAGTTTACTCTAGTCTGCAGATGTGAAGAAATTAAACAGAATGTGTATCTGTGTATATGTGCGCACCTGTATGTGTCTGGTTGTAGTATTATTTAAAGGGTCAAACTGCGTGAAGTGTGCCCAGGCCCAGAGCTACTTTGATGGGCATGACTGTGTGACCTCTTGGGCCAGGAAGTCTGTTTCTAGTTTTATTTAAACGGTCAAACTGCGTGAAGTGTGCCCAGGCCCAGAGCTACTTTGCTGGGAATGACTATGTGACCTCTTGGGCCTGGAAGTCTGGTTGTAGTATGATTTTAAAGGGTCAAATGGTCTCCATTGTGTGTCCAGGTTTAAGGCTTCTTTGCTGGGCATGTGATTTGGACCCATCGGGTACGGAAGCCTTTCCGTCACGTGCTCGTTTTCCACGCCTTCAGCGCAGGTAGCCTGCGAATTTAAAACCGACGTGCATTTTATTCTTTTCCCCTTTTATCCTTTCATATCTCTCCGCTACCTTGGAGAAGAGAGACGCACGCGGGTAAATAAAATGTAAATATCTGTATAATATGTATATAAAAGGAAGAAGTGGTTGTGTAGTGTAGTCGTTTGATTATAAATAATCTCATAATAATTTTATCCACAAATTCTTATACATTTATACATGTTTATCTCTCTCTGTGTGTGCGTGTGTGTGTGTGTGTGTGGTTCTGTGTCACTAGTGGGGCCTGTGGTCCGATTGGAATGTTTGCGGTGTGAGCAGGAGGAGTTGGAGAACAGTTTGTTGGAGCAGCTGAAGGAGTTGAGGTTGCAGAAGCAGAAGGAGCTGCAGGTTCTTCAGGAGATGCTGAAACACAAGCAGCAGGAGGAGACAGAGCTCCTGCAGAAACAGCAGGAGGAGGAGGAGCATAACAGGTCCATCAAGAGTAAGTACTATGGAAATGCAATAATACTAACATAACTAATAATGAATGTTAGCCTTTAGGCTCCAATAAAAGTGATACTAATATATGTATAGTACTATATATATTATATTTTATATATTCAGTAGTAATTATGTAGTATATACAATCTGTGTTATATCCAGGAGTAATGATACTTGCTCTGGCAGATATGAAAATGGCCTGTGAACACGAGAAGAAAGCTCTGAAGGAAGAACTTGAGAAGCTCAGACTGTCACTGCAGGTAGAGATCCCTTATAGTGTCAGTACACATCCACCAGTACCTCCACCTTTCACTTATAACGTCAGTACACATTCAGTACACATTCCCACCTTTCCATTGTACTGGCTGTAGTGATGATTCGTGTGTGTGTTATACCAGCCCATAGAGGAGGACATTATGAGTCTGAAAGTGGCGCTGGAGATGAAGAACCAGGAGATCAAAGATCAGCACGATCTTTTGGTCAAACTATATACTCTGTATGTAGTACCTGGTTTAACATTATATCCTCTGTATATATACTATATACTGTTTATGTAGTACCTGGTTTAACACTATACCCTCAGCTTACTCTAGTCTGCAGATGTGAAGAAATTAAACAGAATGTGTATCTGTGTATATGTGCGCACCTGTATGTGTCTGGTTTAGTTTTATTTAAACGGTCAAACTGCGTGAAGTGTGCCCAGGCCCAGAGCTACTTTGCTGGGCATGACTGTGTGACCTCTTGGGCCTGGAAGTCTGGTTGTAGTATGATTTTAAAGGGTCAAATGGTCTCCATTGTGTGTCCAGGTTTAAGGCTACTTTGCTGGGCATGTGATTTGGACCCATCGGGTACGGAAGCCTTTCCGTCACGTGCTCGTTTTCCACGCCTTCAGCGCAGGTAGCCTGCGAATTTAAAACCGACGTGCATTTTATTCTTTTCCCCTTTTATCCTTTCATATCTCTCCGCTACCTTGGAGAAGAGAGACGCACGCGGGTAAATAAAATGTAAATATCTCTAAATATCTGCATAATATGTAAATAAAAGGAAGATGTGGTTGTGTAGTGTAGTCGTTTGATTATAAATAATCTCATAATAATTTTATCCACAAATTCTTATACATTTATACATGTTTATCTCTCTCTTTGTGTGTGTGTGTGTGTGTGTGTGTGTGGTTCTGTGTCACTAGTGGGGCCTGTGGCCCGATTGGAGTGTTTGCGGTGTGAGAAGGAGGAGTTGGAGAACAGTTTGTTGGAGCAGCTGAAGGAGTTGAGGTTGCAGAAGCAGAAGGAGCTGCAGGTTCTTTAGGAGATGCTGAAACACAAGCAGCAGGAGGAGACAGAGCTCCTGCAGAAACAGCAGGAGGAGGAGGAGCATAACAGGTCCATCAAGAGTAAGTACTATGGAAATGCAATAATACTAACATAACTAATAATGAATGTTAGCCTTTAGGCTCCAATAAAAGTGATACTAATATATGTATAGTACTATATATATTATATTTTATATAGTCAGTAGTAATTATGTAGTATATACAATCTGTGTTATATCCAGGAGTAATGATACTTGCTCTGGCAGATATGAAAATGGCCTGTGAACAGGAGAAGAAATCTCTGGAGGAAGAACTTGAGAAGCTCAGACTGTCACTGCAGGTAGAGATCCCTTATAGTGTCAGTACACATCCACCAGTACCTCCACCTTTCACTTATAACGTCAGTACACATTCAGTACACATTCCCACCTTTCCATTGTACTGGCTGTAGTGATGATTCGTGTGTGTGTTATACCAGCCCATAGAGGAGGACTTTATGAGTCTGAAAGTGGCGCTGGAGATGAAGAACCAGGAGATCAAAGATCAGCACGATCTTTTGGTCAAACTATATACTCTGTATGTATACTATATACTCTGTATGTAGTACCTGGTTTAACACTATATCCTCTGTATATATACTATATACTGTTTATGTAGTACCTGGTTTAACACTATACCCTCAGCTTACTCTAGTCTTCAGATGTGAAGAAATTTAAACAGAATGTGTATCTGTGTATATGTGCGCACCTGTATGTGTCTGGTTGTAGTATTATTTAAAGGGTCAAACTGCGTGAAGTGTGCCCAGGCCCAGAGCTACTTTGATGGGCATGATTCTGTGACCTCTTGGGCCTTGAAATGTGGTGCTTTGAATGATTTAAAGAGTGAAACGGTCTGAAGTGTGCCCACGTTTAAAGCAACCTTGCTGGGCATGACTGTGTGACCTCTTGGGCCAGGAAGTCTGTTTCTAGTTTTATTTAAACGGTCAAACTGCGTGAAGTGTGCCCAGGCCCAGAGGTACTTTGCTGGGCATGACTGTGTGAACTCTTCGGCCTGGAAGTCTGCTTGTAGTATGATTTTAAAGGGTCAAATGGTCTCCATTGTGTGTCCAGGTTTAAGGCTACTTTGCTGGGCATGTGATTTGGACCCATCGGGTACGGAAGCCTTTCCGTCACGTGCTCGTTTTCCACGCCTTCAGCGCAGGTAGCCTGCGAATTTAAAACCGACGTGCATTTTATTCTTTTCCCCTTTTATCCTTTCATATCTCTCCGCTACCTTGGAGAAGAGAGACGCACGCGGGTAAATAAAATGTAAATATCTGTAAATATCTGTATAATATGTAAATAAAAGGAAGAAGTGGTTGTGTAGTGTAGTCGTTTGATTATAAATAATCTCATAATAATTTTATCCACAAATTATTATACATTTATACATGTTTATCTCTCTCTGTGTGTGTGTGTGTGTGTGTGTGTGTGTGTGTGTGTGTGTGTCTGTGTCTGTGTGTGTGTGTGGTTCTGTGTCACTAATGGGGCCTGTGGCCCGATTGGAGTGTTTGCGGTGTGAGAAGGAGGAGTTGGAGAACAGTTTGTTGGAGCAGCTGAAGGAGTTGAGGTTGCAGAAGCAGAAGGAGCTGCAGGTTCTTCAGGAGATGCTGAAACACAAGCAGCAGGAGGAGACAGAGCTCCTGCAGAAACAGCAGGAGGAGGAGGAGCATAACAGGTCCATCAAGAGTAAGTACTATGGAAATGCAATAATACTAACATAACTAATAATGAATGTTAGCCTTTAGGCTCCAATAAAAGTGATACTAACATATGTATAGTACTATATATATTATATTTTATATATTCAGTAGTAATTATGTAGTATATACAATCTGTGTTATATCCAGCAGTAATGATACATGCTCTGGCAGATATGAAAATGGCCTGTGAACAGGTGAAGAAATCTCTGGAGGAAGAACTTGAGAAGCTCAGACTGTCACTGCAGGTAGAGATCCCTTATAGTGTCAGTACACATCCACCAGTAGCTCCACCTTTCACTTATAACGTCAGTACACATTCAGTACACATTCCCACCTTTCCATTGTACTGGCTGTAGTGATGATTCGTGTCTGTGTTATAGCAGCCCATAGAGGAGGACATTATGAGTCTGAAAGCGGCGCTGGAGATGAAGAACCAGGAGATCAAAGATCAGCACGATCTTTTGGTCAAACTATATACTCTGTATGTAGTACCTGGTTTAACATTATATCCTCTGTATATATACTATATACTGTTTATGTAGTACCTGGTTTAACACTATACCCTCAGCTTACTCTAGTCTGCAGATGTGAAGAAATTAAACAGAATGTGTATCTGTGTATATGTGCGCACCTGTATGTGTCTGGTTGTAGTATTATTTAAAGGGTCAAACTGCGTGAAGTGTGCCCAGGCCCAGAGCTACTTTGATGGGCATGACTGTGTGACCTCTTGGGCCTGGAAGTCTGGTTGTAGTATGATTTTAAAGGGTCAAATGGTCTCCATTGTGTGTCCAGGTTTAAGGCTACTTTGCTGGGCATGACTGTGTGACCTCTTGGGCCAGTAAGTCTGTTTCTAGTTTTATTTAAACGGTCAAACTGCGTGAAGTGTGTATAGGCCCAGAGTTACTTTTCTGGGCATGACTGTGTGACCTCTTGGGCCTGGAGGTCTGGTGTTTCCATTATATAAAAGGTGAAATGGCCTGAAGTGTACACAGGCCCAGAGCTACTTTGATGGGCATGATTCTGTGACCTCCTGGGCTTTGAGTTCTGTTTCTAGTTTTGGTTAAAGGGTCAAATTGCATGGTCTGCCCAGGCCCATAGCGACTTTGCTGGGCATGACTCTGTGACCTCTTCGGCTTGGAAGTCTGGTTGTAGTATTATTTAAAGGCACAAAGTACATGAAGTGTGCCCTGGCCCAGCACTACTTTGCTGTGCATGACTGTGTGACCTCTTGTGCCTGGAAGTCTGGTTGTCGTATTATTTAAAGGGTCAAACTGCATGAAGTGTGCCCAGGCCCAGAGCTACTTTGCTGGGCATGACTGTGTGACCTCTTGTGCCTGGAAGTCTGGTTGTAGTATTATTTAAAGGGTCAAACTGCATGAAGTGTGCCCAGGCCCAGAGCTACTTTGCTGGGCATGATTCTGTGACCTCTTGGGCCTTGAAATCTGGTGCTTTGAACGATTTAAAGAGTGAAACGGTCTGAAGTGTGCCCACGTTTAAAGCAACCTTGCTGGGCATGACTGTGTGACCTCTTGTGCCTGGAAGTCTGGTTGTAGTATTATTTAAAGGGTCAAACTGTGCCCTGTAAACCGCACTGTGCCCTTCTGCGAAGAGCAAAGATGGTAAGGAAATCTCACAATTAATATCGTGATATGTCATCAGCTTGGCAAACGTCACATCCGGGTCAACCCAACACCATCTCAGCCTGCAGATGGCGTAAGTTTACACGACGGATTCTTTTATTCTCTTCAACGACAAAACTCAGGTCTATACACCAAAAATATGGCTGATTAAAATGCACGTAAATTAAATTTTGAGTCAATAAAATGCATATGAATTGACGTTTTGACTGATAAGTAGTTTTATTTGACTCAAGTTTAATCAACTTATCTTTCAACTTTATCCATTTTTATTACTTGCCTTATTTATCGTTTATTTGAAGTTTGCGGGCGCAACGTTCTGATTGACATTTTTGCCTCGAGAGGCGGAAGTAACGAAAATTGCTTGGGTTAAACCATGGATTGATTAATTAATGAATGTTATTGGATAAACAAGGCAAAAAGAGTCCGGTAACACAAACGGCTTGAGTTAAACGTTAAATGACGTGACACAAAGTTATTCCAATTATTTAATTATATACCACTGTAGTATTTAGTTCACATGCATTTGTTGTTTACACCCTCATAGAAACTCCCTTGGTCATGAATGATCAAACTTGATATTTGATTTTTAAAAATATATCAAATCAAGACTGTTTTAATCCTATCACTTACATTTTCAATTCACAAGCATTTTTTCATGACCAGTTTATATTTTCATGGATTTTTATCAGCTTCGATTTCATCATTTAGAATTTGCTAGTTCCTCCACTCATGTGCCTGAAATGTTACTAAATTAGTAGATTCATTCCTGTTTGAGGAATTCTGGCTTGTGTTTATTGTCTGTGGGCAGAAAGGCTTTCCTAGATGCCAACTGGCAAAATGTTCCAAGATTTCTAAGAAATTATTAAACTTCCCTGAAAAAAACACACACACAAAAAAACCAAATAAGTAAGCTGAGAGAACTAAAACGAAAGCTATAAATACAACTTGACAGTTTTCAGCAGCAGGCGAATTTGTACGGTTACTGAGCTGCTAGCTAGCTAGCGAGCTACCGGCTGCAAGGTTAACAGTGCAAAGTCAGTAGCTAGCTAGCTAGCTAGCTACAGTAGCTACTACTAGCTAGCTACTGACTTTGCACTGTGAAAAGTGCTTCCGGTAGCTAGCTAGCTACAGTAGCTACTACTAGCTAGCTACTGACTTTGCACTGTTAAAAGTGCTTCCGGTAGCTAGCTAGCTAGCTAGGTAGCTTGGTAATGGCTTTGCACTGTTAACCGTGCAGCCGGTAACTAGCGGTATCTAGTGGTTTAAATGCTTGCGGTTTAAATGCTTGGTGGACATTTGATTGTATGGTTTACTGAGCTGATAGCTAGCTAGCTAGCTACGGTTACTGAGCTGAAAGCTAGCTAGCTACTTTACTGGGTATGATTCTGTGAGCTCCTGGGCTTGCAGGTCTGTTTCTAGTTTTGGTTAAAGGGTCAAACTGCGTGAAGTGTGCCCAGGCCCAGAGCTACTTTGGTGGGCACGACTGTGTGACCTCTTGGGCCTGGAAGTCTGGTTGTAGTATGATTTTAAAGGGTCAAATGGTCTCCATTGTGTGTCCAGGTTTAAGGCTACTTTGCTGGGCATGTGATTTGGACCCATCGGGTACGGAAGCCTTTCCGTCACGTGCTCGTTTTCCACGCCTTCAGCGCAGGTAGCCTGCGAATTTAAAACCGACGTGCATTTTATTCTTTTCCCCTTTTATCCTTTCATATCTCTCCGCTACATTGGAGAAGAGAGACGCACACGAGTAAATAAAATGTAAATATCTGTACATATCTGTATAATATCTAAATAAAAGGAAGAAGTGGTTGTATAGTGTAGTCGTTTGATTATAAATAATCTCATAATAATTTTATCCTCATATTCTTATACATTTATACATGTTTATCTCTCTCTGTGTGTGTGTGTGTGTGTGTGTGTGTGTGTGTGTGTGTGTGTGTGGGGTTCTGTGTCACTAGTGGGGCCTGTGGCCCGATTGGAGTGTTTGCGGTGTGAGAAGGAGGAGTTGGAGAACAATTTGTTGGAGCAGCTGAAGGAGTTGAGGTTGCAGAAGCAGAAGGAGCTGCAGGTTCTTCAGGAGATGCTGAAACACAAGCAGCAGGAGGAGACTGAGCTCCTGCAGAAACAGCAGGAGGAGGAGGAGCATAACAGGTCCATCAAGAGTAAGTACTATGGAAATGCAATAATACTAACATAACTAATAATGAATGTTAGCCTTTAGGCTCCAATAAAAGTGATACTAATATATGTATAGTACTATATATATTATATTTTGTATATTCAGTAGTAATTATGTAGTATATACAATCTGTGTTATATCCAGCAGTAATGATACTTGCTCTGGCAGATATGAAAATGGCCTGTGAACAGGAGAAGAAATCTCTGGAGGAAGAACTTGAGAAGCTCAGACTGTCACTGCAGGTAGACATCCCTTATAGTGTCAGTACACATCCACCAGTAGCTCCACCTTTCACTTATAACGTCAGTACACATTCAGTACACATTCCCACCTTTCCATTGTACTGGCTGTAGTGATGATTTGTGTGTGTGTTATACCAGCCCATAGAGGAGGACATTATGAGTCTGAAAGTGGCGCTGGAGATGAAGAACCAGGAGATCAAAGATCAGCACGATCTTTTGGTCAAACTATATACTCTTTATGTATACTATATACTCTGTATGTAGTACCTGGTTTAACACTATATCCTCTGTATATATACTATATACTGTTTATGTAGTACCTGGTTTAACACTATACCCTCAGCTTACTCTAGTCTGCAGATGTGAAGAAATTAAACAGAATGTGTATCTGTGTATATGTGCCCACCTGTATGTGTCTGGTTGTAGTATTATTTAAAGGGTCAAACTGCGTGAAGTGTGCCCAGGCCCAGAGCTACTTTGCTGGGAATGACTATGTGACCTCTTGGGCCTGGAAGTCTGGTTGTAGTATGATTTTAAAGGGTCAAATGGTCTCCATTGTGTGTCCAGGTTTAAGGCTACTTTGCTGGGCATGTGATTTGGACCCATCGGGTACGGAAGCCTTTCCGTCACGTGCTCGTTTTCCACGCCTTCAGCGCAGGTAGCCTGCGAATTTAAAACCGACGTGCATTTTATTATTTTCCCCTTTTATCCTTTCATATCTCTCCGCTACCTTGGAGAAGAGAGACGCACGCGGGTAAATAAAATGTAAATATCTGTAAATATCTGTATAATATGTAAATAAAAGGAAGAAGTGGTTGTGTAGTGTAGTCGTTTGATTATAAATAATCTCTTAATAATTTTATCCACAAATTCTTATACATTTATACATGTTTATCTCTGTGTGTGTGTGTGTGGGGTTCTGTGTCACTAGTGGGGCCTGTGGCCCGATTGGAGTGTTTGCGGTGTGAGAAGGAGGACTTGGAGAACAATTTGTTGGAGCAGCTGAAGGAGTTGAGGTTGCAGAAGCAGAAGGAGCTGCAGGTTCTTCAGGAGATGCTGAAACACAAGCAGCAGGAGGAGACTGAGCTCCTGCAGAAACAGCAGGAGGAGGAGGAGCATAACAGGTCCCTCAAGGGTAAGTACTATGGAAATGCAATAATACTAACATAACTAATAATGAATGTTAGCCTTTAGGCTCCAATAAAAGTGATACTAATATATGTATAGTACTATATATATTATATTTTGTATATTCAGTAGTAATTATGTAGTATATACAATCTGTGTTATATCCAGCAGTAATGATACTTGCTCTGGCAGATATGAAAATGGCCTGTGAACAGGAGAAGAAATCTCTGGAGGAAGAACTTGAGAAGCTCAGACTGTCACTGCAGGTAGAGATCCCTTATAGTGTCAGTACACATCCACCAGTAGCTCCACCTTTCACTTATAACGTCACTACACATTCAGTACACATTCCCACCTTTCCATTGTACTGGCTGTAGTGATGATTTGTGTGTGTGTTATACCAGCCCATAGAGGAGGACATTATGAGTCTGAAAGTAGCGCTGGATATGAAGAACCAGGAGATCAAAGATCAGCACGATCTTTTGGTCAAACTATATACTCTGTATGTAGTACCTGGTTTAACACTATATCCTCTGTATATATACTATATACTGTTTATGTAGTACCTGGTTTAACACTATACCCTCAGCTTACTCTAGTCTGCAGATGTGAAGAAATTAAACAGAATGTGTATCTGTGTATATGTGCGCACCTGTATGTGTCTGGTTGTAGTATTATTTAAAGGGTCAAACTGCGTGAAGTGTGCCCAGGCGCAGAGCTACTTTGATGGGCATGATTCTGTGACCTCTTGGGTCTTGAAATGTGGTGCTTTGAATGATTTAAAGAGTGAAACGGTCTGAAGTGTGCCCACGTTTAAAGCATCCTTGCTGGGCATGACTGTGTGACCTCTTGGGCCTGGAAGTCTGGTTGTAGTATGATTTTAAAGGGTCAAATGGTCTCCATTGTGTGTCCAGGTTTAAGGCTACTTTGCTGGGCATGTGATTTGGACCCATCGGGTACGGAAGCCTTTCCGTCACGTGCTCGTTTTCCACGCCTTCAGCGCAGGTAGCCTGCGAATTTAAAACCGACGTGCATTTTATTCTTTTCCCCTTTTATCCTTTCATATCTCTCCGCTACCTTGGAGAAGAGAGACGCACGCGGGTAAATAAAATGTAAATATCTCTAAATATCTGTATAATATGTAAATAAAAGGAAGATGTGGTTGTGTAGTGTAGTCGTTTGATTATAAATAATCTCATAGTAATTTTATCCACAAATTCTTATACATTTATACATGTTTATCTCTCTCTCTGTGTGTGTGTGTGTGTGTCTGTGTGTGTGTGTGTGTGTGTGTGTGTGTGGTTCTGTGTCACTAGTGGGGCTGTGGCCCGATTGGAGTGTTTGCGGTGTGAGAAGGAGGAGTTGGAGAACAATTTGTTGGAGCAGCTGAAGGAGTTGAGGTTGCAGAAGCAGAAGGAGCTGCAGGTTCTTCAGGAGATGCTGAAACACAAGCAGCAAGAGGAGACAGAGCTCCTGCAGAAACAGCAGGAGGAGGAGGAGCATAACAGGTCCATCAAGAGTAAGTACTATGGAAATGCAATAATACTAACATAACTAATAATGAATGTTAGCCTTTAGGCTCCAATAAAAGTGATACTAATATATGTATAGTACTATATATATTATATTTTATATATTCAGTAGTAATTATGTAGTATATACAATCTGTGTTATATCCAGCAGTAATGATACTTGCTCTGGCAGATATGAAAATGGCCTGTGAAGAGGAGAAGAAATCTCTGGAGGAAGAACTTGAGAAGCTCAGACTGTCACTGCAGGTAGAGATCCCTTATAGTGTCAGTACACATCCACCAGTACCTCCACCTTTCACTTATAACGTCAGTACACATTCAGTACACATTCCCACCTTTCCATTGTACTGGCTGTAGTGATGATTCGTGTGTGTGTTATACCAGCCCATAGAGGAGGACTTTGAGTCTGAAAGTGGCGCTGGAGATGAAGAACCAGGAGATCAAAGATCAGCACGATCTTTTGGTCAAACTATATACTCTGTATGTAGTACCTGGTTTAACATTATATCCTCTGTATATATACTATATACTGTTTATGCAGTACCTGGTTTAACACTATACCCTCAGCTTACTCTAGTCTGCAGATGTGAAGAAATTAAACAGAATGTGTATCTGTGTATATGTGCGCACCTGTATGTGTCTGTTTCTAGTTTTATTTAAACGGTAAAACTGCGTGAAGTGTGCCCAGGCCCAGAGCTACTTTGCTGGGCATGACTGTGTGACCTCTTGGGCCTAGAAGTCTGGTTTTAGTATGATTTTAAAGGGTCAAATGGTCTCCATTGTGTGTCCAGGTTTAAGGCTACTTTGCTGGGCATGTGATTTGGACCCATCGGGTACGGAAGCCTTTCCGTCACGTGCTCGTTTTCCACGCCTTCAGCGCAAGTAGCCTGCGAATTTAAAACCGACGTGCATTTTATTCTTTTCACCTTTTATCCTTTCATATCTCTCCGCTACCTTGGAGAAGAGAGACGCACGCGGGTAAATAAAATGTAAATATCTGTAAATATCTGTATAATATGTAAATAAAAGGAAGAAGTGGTTGTGTAGTGTAGTCGTTTGATTATAAATAATCTCATAATAATTTTATCCACAAATTCTTATACATTTATACATTTTTATCTCTCTCTTTGTGTGTGTGTGTGTGTGTGTGTGTGTGTGTGTGTGTGTGTGTGTGTGTGTGTGTGTGTGTGTGTGTGTGTGTGTGTGTGTGGTTCTGTGTCACTAGTGGGGCCTGTGGCCCGATTGGAGTGTTTGTGGTGTGAGAAGGAGGAGTTGGAGAACAGTTTGTTGGAGCAGCTGAAGGAGTTGAGGTTGCAGAAGTAGAAGGAGCTGCAGGTTCTTCAGGAGATGCTGAAACACAAGCAGCAGGAGGAGACAGAGCTCCTGCAGAAACAGCAGGAGGAGGAGGAGCATAACAGGTCCATCAAGAGTAAGTACTATGTAAATGCAATAATACTAACATAACTAATAATGAATGTTAGCCTTTAGGCTCCAATAAAAGTGATACTAATATATGTATAGTACTATATATATTATATTTTATATATTCAGTAGTAATTATGTAGTATATACAATCTGTGTTATATCCAGCAGTAATGATACATGCTCTGGCAGATATGAAAATGGCCTGTGAACAGTAGAAGAAATCTCTGGAGGAAGAACTTGAGAAGCTCAGACTGTCACTGCAGGTAGAGATCCCTTATAGTGTCAGTACACATCCACCAGTAGCTCCACCTTTCACTTATAACGTCAGTACACATTCAGTACACATTCCCACCTTTCCATTGTACTGGCTGAAGTGATGATTCGTGTGTGTGTCATACCAGCCCATAGAGGAGGACATTATGAGTCTGAAAGTGGCGCTGGAGATGAAGAACCAGGAGATCAAAGATCAGCACGATCTTTTGGTCAAACTATATAGTCTGTATGTAGTACCTGGTTTAACATTATATCCTCTGTATATATACTATATACTGTTTATGTAGTACCTGGTTTAACACTATACCCTCAGCTTACTCTAGTCTGCAGATGTGAAGAAATTAAACAGAATGTGTATCTGTGTATATGTGCGCACCTGTATGTGTCTGGTTGTAGTATTATTTAAAGGGTCAAACTGCGTGAAGTGTGCCCAGGCCCAGAGCTACTTTGATGGGCATGATTCTGTGACCTCTTGGGCCTTGAAATGTGGTGCTTTGAATGATTTAAAGAGTGAAACGGTCTGAAGTGTGCCCACGTTTAAAGTAACCTTGCTGGGCATGACTGTGTGACCTCTTGTGCCTGGAAGTCTGGTTGTAGTATGATTTAAAGGGTCAAATTGCATGAAGTGTGCCCAGGCCCAGAGCTACTTTGCTGGGCATGACTGTGTGACCTCTTGGGCCTTGAAATGTGGTGCTTTGAACGATTTAAAGAGTGAAACGGTCTGAAGTGTGCTCACGTTTAAAGTAACCTTGCTGGGCATGACTGTGTGATCTCTTGGGCCAGGAAGTCTGTTTCTAGTTTTATTTAAACGGTCAAACTGCGTGAAGTGTGCCCAGGCCCAGAGCTACTTTGCTGGGCATGACTGTGTGACCTCTTGGGCCTGGAAGTCTGGTTGTAGTATGATTTTAAAGGGTCAAATGGTCTCCATTGTGTGTCCAGGTTTAAGGCTACTTTGCTGGGCATGTGATTTGGACCCATCGGGTACGGAAGCCTTTCCGTCACGTGCTCGTTTTCCACGCCTTCAGCGCAGGTAGCCTGCGAATTTAAAACGGACGTGCATTTTATTCTTTTCCCCTTTTATCCTTTCATATCTCTCCGCTACCTTGGAGAAGAGAGACGCACGCGGGTAAATAAAATGTAAATATCTGTATAATATGTAAATAAAAGGAAGAAGTGGTTGTGTAGTGTAGTCGTTTGATTATAAATAATCTCATAATAATTTTATCCACAAATTCTTATACATTTATACATGTTTTTCTCTTTGTGTGTGTGTGTGTGTGTCTGTGTGTGTGTGTGGTTCTGTGTCACTAGTGGGGCCTGTGGTCCGATTGGAGTGTTTGCGGTGTGAGAAGGAGGAGTTGGAGAACAGTTTGTTGGAGCAGCCGAAGGAGTTGAGGTTGCAGAAGCAGAAGGAGCTGCAGGTTCTTCAGGAGATGCTGAAACACAAGCAGCAGGAGGAGACAGAGCTCCTGCAGAAACAGCAGGAGGAGGAGGAGCATAACAGGTCCATCAAGAGTAAGTACTATGGCAATGCAATAATACTAACATAACTAATAATGAATGTTAGCCTTTAGGCTCCAATAAAAGTGATACTAATATATGTATAGTACTATATATATTATATTTTATATATTCAGTAGATATTATGTAGTATATACAATCTGTGTTATATCCAGGAGTAATGATACTTGCTCTGGCAGATATGAAAATGGCCTGTGAATACGAGAAGAAATCTCAGAAGGAAGAACTTGAGAAGCTCAGACTGTCACTGCAGGTAGAGATCCCTTATAGTGTCAGTACACATCCACGAGTACCTCCACCTTTCACTTATAACGTCAGTACACATTCAGTACACATTCCCACCTTTCCATTGTACTGGCTGTAGTGATGATTCGTGTGTGTGTTATACCAGCCCATAGTGGAGGACATTATGAGTCTGAAAGTGGCGCTGGAGATGAAGAACCAGGAGATCAAAGATCAGCACGATGTTTTGATCAAACTATATACTCTGTATGTAGTACCTGGTTTAACATTATATCCTCTGTATATATACTATATACTGTTTATGTAGTACCTGGTTTAACACTATACCCTCAGCTTACTCTAGTCTGCAGATGTGAAGAAATTAAACAGAATGTGTATCTGTGTATATGTGCGCACCTGTATGTGTCTGGTTTAGTTTTATTTAAACGGTCAAACTGCGTGAAGTGTGCCCAGGCCCAGAGCTACTTTGCTGGGCATGACTGTGTGACCTCTTGGGCCTGGAAGTCTGGTTGTAGTATGATTTTAAAGGGTCAAATGGTCTCCATTGTGTGTCCAGGTTTAAGGCTACTTTGCTGGGCATGTGATTTGGACCCATCGGGTACGGAAGCCTTTCCGTCACGTGCTCGTTTTCCACGCCTTCAGCGCAGGTTGCCTGCGAATTTAAAACCGACGTGCATTTTATTCTTTTCCCCTTTTATCCTTTCATATCTCTCCGCTACCTTGGAGAAGAGAGACGCACGCTTGTAAATAAAATGTAAATATCTCTAAATATCTGTATAATATGTAAATAAAAGGAAGATGTGGTTGTGTAGTGTAGTCGTTTGATTATAAATAATCTCATAGTAATTTTATACACAAATTCTTATACATTTATACATGTTTATCTCTCTCTCTGTGTGTGTGTGTGTGGTTCTGTGTCACTAGTGGGGCATGTGGCCCGATTGGAGTGTTTGCGGTGTGAGAAGGAGGAGTTGGAGAACAATTTGTTGGAGCAGCTGAAGGAGTTGAGGTTGCAGAAGCAGAAGGAGCTGCAGGTTCTTCAGGAGATGCTGAAACACAAGCAGCAAGAGGAGACAGAGCTCCTGCAGAAACAGCAGGAGGAGGAGGAGCATAACAGGTCCATCAAGAGTAAGTACTATGGAAATGCAATAATACTAACATAACTAATAATGAATGTTAGCCTTTAGGCTCCAATAAAAGTGATACTAATATATGTATAGTACTATATATATTATATTTTATATATTCAGTAGTAATTATGTAGTATATACAATCTGTGTTATATCCAGCAGTAATGATACTTGCTCTGGCAGATATGAAAATGGCCTGTGAAGAGGAGAAGAAATCTCTGGAGGAAGAACTTGAGAAGCTCAGACTGTCACTGCAGGTAGAGATCCCTTATAGTGTCAGTACACATCCACCAGTACCTCCACCTTTCACTTATAACGTCAGTACACATTCAGTACACATTCCCACCTTTCCATTGTACTGGCTGTAGTGATGATTCGTGTGTGTGTTATACCAGCCCATAGAGGAGGACTTTGAGTCTGAAAGTGGCGCTGGAGATGAAGAACCAGGAGATCAAAGATCAGCACGATCTTTTGGTCAAACTATATACTCTGTATGTAGTACCTGGTTTAACATTATATCCTCTGTATATATACTATATACTGTTTATGCAGTACCTGGTTTAACACTATACCCTCAGCTTACTCTAGTCTGCAGATGTGAAGAAATTAAACAGAATGTGTATCTGTGTATATGTGCGCACCTGTATGTGTCTGTTTCTAGTTTTATTTAAACGGTAAAACTGCGTGAAGTGTGCCCAGGCCCAGAGCTACTTTGCTGGGCATGACTGTGTGACCTCTTGGGCCTAGAAGTCTGGTTGTAGTATGATTTTAAAGGGTCAAATGGTCTCCATTGTGTGTCCAGGTTTAAGGCTACTTTGCTGGGCATGTGATTTGGACCCATCGGGTACGGAAGCCTTTCCGTCACGTGCTCGTTTTCCACGCCTTCAGCGCAAGTAGCCTGCGAATTTAAAACCGACGTGCATTTTATTCTTTTCACCTTTTATCCTTTCATATCTCTCCGCTACCTTGGAGAAGAGAGACGCACGCGGGTAAATAAAATGTAAATATCTGTAAATATCTGTATAATATGTAAATAAAAGGAAGAAGTGGTTGTGTAGTGTAGTCGTTTGATTATAAATAATCTCATAATAATTTTATCCACAAATTCTTATACATTTATACATTTTTATCTCTCTCTTGTGTGTGTGTGTGTGTGTGTGTGTGTGTGTGTGTGTGTGTGTGTGTGTGTGTGTGTGTGTGTGTGTGTGTGTGGTTCTGTGTCACTAGTGGGGCCTGTGGCCCGATTGGAGTGTTTGTGGTGTGAGAAGGAGGAGTTGGAGAACAGTTTGTTGGAGCAGCTGAAGGAGTTGAGGTTGCAGAAGTAGAAGGAGCTGCAGGTTCTTCAGGAGATGCTGAAACACAAGCAGCAGGAGGAGACAGAGCTCCTGCAGAAACAGCAGGAGGAGGAGGAGCATAACAGGTCCATCAAGAGTAAGTACTATGTAAATGCAATAATACTAACATAACTAATAATGAATGTTAGCCTTTAGGCTCCAATAAAAGTGATACTAATATATGTATAGTACTATATATATTATATTTTATATATTCAGTAGTAATTATGTAGTATATACAATCTGTGTTATATCCAGCAGTAATGATACATGCTCTGGCAGATATGAAAATGGCCTGTGAACAGTAGAAGAAATCTCTGGAGGAAGAACTTGAGAAGCTCAGACTGTCACTGCAGGTAGAGATCCCTTATAGTGTCAGTACACATCCACCAGTAGCTCCACCTTTCACTTATAACGTCAGTACACATTCAGTACACATTCCCACCTTTCCATTGTACTGGCTGAAGTGATGATTCGTGTGTGTGTCATACCAGCCCATAGAGGAGGACATTATGAGTCTGAAAGTGGCGCTGGAGATGAAGAACCAGGAGATCAAAGATCAGCACGATCTTTTGGTCAAACTATATAGTCTGTATGTAGTACCTGGTTTAACATTATATCCTCTGTATATATACTATATACTGTTTATGTAGTACCTGGTTTAACACTATACCCTCAGCTTACTCTAGTCTGCAGATGTGAAGAAATTAAACAGAATGTGTATCTGTGTATATGTGCGCACCTGTATGTGTCTGGTTGTAGTATTATTTAAAGGGTCAAACTGCGTGAAGTGTGCCCAGGCCCAGAGCTACTTTGATGGGCATGATTCTGTGACCTCTTGGGCCTTGAAATGTGGTGCTTTGAATGATTTAAAGAGTGAAACGGTCTGAAGTGTGCCCACGTTTAAAGTAACCTTGCTGGGCATGACTGTGTGACCTCTTGTGCCTGGAAGTCTGGTTGTAGTATGATTTAAAGGGTCAAATTGCATGAAGTGTGCCCAGGCCCAGAGCTACTTTGCTGGGCATGACTGTGTGACCTCTTGGGCCTTGAAATGTGGTGCTTTGAACGATTTAAAGAGTGAAACGGTCTGAAGTGTGCTCACGTTTAAAGTAACCTTGCTGGGCATGACTGTGTGATCTCTTGGGCCAGGAAGTCTGTTTCTAGTTTTATTTAAACGGTCAAACTGCGTGAAGTGTGCCCAGGCCCAGAGCTACTTTGCTGGGCATGACTGTGTGACCTCTTGGGCCTGGAAGTCTGGTTGTAGTATGATTTTAAAGGGTCAAATGGTCTCCATTGTGTGTCCAGGTTTAAGGCTACTTTGCTGGGCATGTGATTTGGACCCATCGGGTACGGAAGCCTTTCCGTCACGTGCTCGTTTTCCACGCCTTCAGCGCAGGTAGCCTGCGAATTTAAAACGGACGTGCATTTTATTCTTTTCCCCTTTTATCCTTTCATATCTCTCCGCTACCTTGGAGAAGAGAGACGCACGCGGGTAAATAAAATGTAAATATCTGTATAATATGTAAATAAAAGGAAGAAGTGGTTGTGTAGTGTAGTCGTTTGATTATAAATAATCTCATAATAATTTTATCCACAAATTCTTATACATTTATACATGTTTTTCTCTTTGTGTGTGTGTGTGTGTGTCTGTGTGTGTGTGTGGTTCTGTGTCACTAGTGGGGCCTGTGGTCCGATTGGAGTGTTTGCGGTGTGAGAAGGAGGAGTTGGAGAACAGTTTGTTGGAGCAGCCGAAGGAGTTGAGGTTGCAGAAGCAGAAGGAGCTGCAGGTTCTTCAGGAGATGCTGAAACACAAGCAGCAGGAGGAGACAGAGCTCCTGCAGAAACAGCAGGAGGAGGAGGAGCATAACAGGTCCATCAAGAGTAAGTACTATGGCAATGCAATAATACTAACATAACTAATAATGAATGTTAGCCTTTAGGCTCCAATAAAAGTGATACTAATATATGTATAGTACTATATATATTATATTTTATATATTCAGTAGATATTATGTAGTATATACAATCTGTGTTATATCCAGGAGTAATGATACTTGCTCTGGCAGATATGAAAATGGCCTGTGAATACGAGAAGAAATCTCTGAAGGAAGAACTTGAGAAGCTCAGACTGTCACTGCAGGTAGAGATCCCTTATAGTGTCAGTACACATCCACCAGTACCTCCACCTTTCACTTATAACGTCAGTACACATTCAGTACACATTCCCACCTTTCCATTGTACTGGCTGTAGTGATGATTCGTGTGTGTGTTATACCAGCCCATAGTGGAGGACATTATGAGTCTGAAAGTGGCGCTGGAGATGAAGAACCAGGAGATCAAAGATCAGCACGATGTTTTGATCAAACTATATACTCTGTATGTAGTACCTGGTTTAACATTATATCCTCTGTATATATACTATATACTGTTTATGTAGTACCTGGTTTAACACTATACCCTCAGCTTACTCTAGTCTGCAGATGTGAAGAAATTAAACAGAATGTGTATCTGTGTATATGTGCGCACCTGTATGTGTCTGGTTTAGTTTTATTTAAACGGTCAAACTGCGTGAAGTGTGCCCAGGCCCAGAGCTACTTTGCTGGGCATGACTGTGTGACCTCTTGGGCCTGGAAGTCTGGTTGTAGTATGATTTTAAAGGGTCAAATGGTCTCCATTGTGTGTCCAGGTTTAAGGCTACTTTGCTGGGCATGTGATTTGGACCCATCGGGTACGGAAGCCTTTCCGTCACGTGCTCGTTTTCCACGCCTTCAGCGCAGGTTGCCTGCGAATTTAAAACCGACGTGCATTTTATTCTTTTCCCCTTTTATCCTTTCATATCTCTCCGCTACCTTGGAGAAGAGAGACGCACGCTTGTAAATAAAATGTAAATATCTCTAAATATCTGTATAATATGTAAATAAAAGGAAGATGTGGTTGTGTAGTGTAGTCGTTTGATTATAAATAATCTCATAGTAATTTTATACACAAATTCTTATACATTTATACATGTTTATCTCTCTCTCTGTGTGTGTGTGTGTGGTTCTGTGTCACTAGTGGGGCATGTGGCCCGATTGGAGTGTTTGCGGTGTGAGAAGGAGGAGTTGGAGAACAATATGTTGGAGCAGCTGAAGGAGTTGAAGTTGCAGAAGCAGAAGGAGCTGCAGGTTCTTCAGGAGATGCTGAAACACAAGCAGCAAGAGGAGACAGAGCTCCTGCAGAAACAGCAGGAGGAGGAGGAGCATAACAGGTCCATCAAGAGTAAGTACTATGGAAATGCAATAATACTAACATAACTAATAATGAATGTTAGCCTTTAGGCTCCAATAAAAGTGATACTAATATATGTATAGTACTATATATATTATATTTTATATATTCAGTAGTAATTATGTAGTATATACAATCTGTGTTATGTCCAGCAGTAATGATACTTGCTCTGGCAGATATGAAAATGGCCTGTGAACAGGAGAAGAAATCTCTGGAGGAAGAACTTGAGAAGCTCAGACTGTCACTGCAGGTAGAGATCCCTTATAGTGTCAGTACACATCCACCAGTACCTCCACCTTTCACTTATAACGTCAGTACACATTCGGTACACATTCCCACCTTTCCATTGTACTGGCTGTAGTGATGATTCGTGTGTGTGTTATACCAGCCCATAGAGGAGGACATTGAGTCTGAAAGTGGCGCTGGAGATGAAGAACCAGGAGATCAAAGATCAGCACGAACTTTTGGTCAAACTATATACTCTGTATGTAGTACCTGGTTTAACATTATATCCTCTGTATATATACTATATACTGTTTATGTAGTACATGGTTTAACACTATACCCTCAGCTTACTCTAGTCTGCAGATGTGAAGAAATTAAAAAGAATGTGTATATGTGCGCACCTGTATGTGTCTGGTTGTAGTATTATTTAAAGGGTCAAACTGCGTGAAGTGTGCCCAGGCCCAGAGCTACTTTGATGGGCATGACTGTGTGACCTCTTGGGCCAGGAAGTCTGTTTCTAGTTTTATTTAAATGGTCAAACTGCTTGAAGTGTGCCCAGGCCCAGAGCTACTTTGCTGTGCATGACTGTGTGACCTCTTGGCCCTGGAAGTCTGGTAGTAGTAGTATGATTTAAAGGCACAAAGTGATTGAAGTGTGCCCAGGCCCAGAGCTACTTTGCTGTGCATGACTGTGTTTGACCTCTTGGGCCTGGAAGTCTGGTAGTAGTAGCAGTATGATTTAAAGGTACAAAGTGAATGAAGTGTGCCCAGGCCCAGAGCTACTTTGATGGGCATGATTCTGTGACCTCTTGGGCCTTGAAATGTGGTGCTTTGAATGATTTAAAGAGTGAAACGGTCTGAAGTGTGCCCACGTTTAAAGCAACCTTGCTGGGCATGACTGTGTGACCTCTTGTGCCTGGAAGTCTGGTTGTAGTATGATTTAAAGGGTCAAATTGCATGAAGTGTGCCCAGGCCCAGAGCTACTTTGCTGGGCATGACTGTGTGACCTCTTGGGCCTTGAAATGTGGTGCTTTGAACGATTTAAAGAGTGAAACGGTCTGAAGTGTGCTCACGTTTAAAGTAACCTTGCTGGGCATGACTGTGTGATCTCTTGGGCCAGGAAGTCTGTTTCTAGTTTTATTTAAACGGTCAAACTGCGTGAAGTGTGCCCAGGCCCAGAGCTACTTTGCTGGGCATGACTGTGTGACCTCTTGGGCCTGGAAGTCTGGTTGTAGTATGATTTTAAAGGGTCAAATGGTCTCCATTGTGTGTCCAGGTTTAAGGCTACTTTGCTGGGCATGTGATTTGGACCCATCGGGTACGGAAGCCTTTCCGTCACGTGCTCGTTTTCCACGCCTTCAGCGCAGGTAGCCTGCGAATTTAAAACGGACGTGCATTTTATTCTTTTCCCCTTTTATCCTTTCATATCTCTCCGCTACCTTGGAGAAGAGAGACGCACGCGGGTAAATAAAATGTAAATATCTGTATAATATGTAAATAAAAGGAAGAAGTGGTTGTGTAGTGTAGTCGTTTGATTATAAATAATCTCATAATAATTTTATCCACAAATTCTTATACATTTATACATGTTTTTCTCTTTGTGTGTGTGTGTGTGTGTGTCTGTGTGTGTGTGTGGTTCTGTGTCACTAGTGGGGCCTGTGGTCCGATTGGAGTGTTTGCGGTGTGAGAAGGAGGAGTTGGAGAACAGTTTGTTGGAGCAGCCGAAGGAGTTGAGGTTGCAGAAGCAGAAGGAGCTGCAGGTTCTTCAGGAGATGCTGAAACACAAGCAGCAGGAGGAGACAGAGCTCCTGCAGAAACAGCAGGAGGAGGAGGAGCATAACAGGTCCATCAAGAGTAAGTACTATGGCAATGCAATAATACTAACATAACTAATAATGAATGTTAGCCTTTAGGCTCCAATAAAAGTGATACTAATATATGTATAGTACTATATATATTATATTTTATATATTCAGTAGATATTATGTAGTATATACAATCTGTGTTATATCCAGGAGTAATGATACTTGCTCTGGCAGATATGAAAATGGCCTGTGAATACGAGAAGAAATCTCTGAAGGAAGAACTTGAGAAGCTCAGACTGTCACTGCAGGTAGAGATCCCTTATAGTGTCAGTACACATCCACCAGTACCTCCACCTTTCACTTATAACGTCAGTACACATTCAGTACACATTCCCACCTTTCCATTGTACTGGCTGTAGTGATGATTCGTGTGTGTGTTATACCAGCCCATAGTGGAGGACATTATGAGTCTGAAAGTGGCGCTGGAGATGAAGAACCAGGAGATCAAAGATCAGCACGATGTTTTGATCAAACTATATACTCTGTATGTAGTACCTGGTTTAACATTATATCCTCTGTATATATACTATATACTGTTTATGTAGTACCTGGTTTAACACTATACCCTCAGCTTACTCTAGTCTGCAGATGTGAAGAAATTAAACAGAATGTGTATCTGTGTATATGTGCGCACCTGTATGTGTCTGGTTTAGTTTTATTTAAACGGTCAAACTGCGTGAAGTGTGCCCAGGCCCAGAGCTACTTTGCTGGGCATGACTGTGTGACCTCTTGGGCCTGGAAGTCTGGTTGTAGTATGATTTTAAAGGGTCAAATGGTCTCCATTGTGTGTCCAGGTTTAAGGCTACTTTGCTGGGCATGTGATTTGGACCCATCGGGTACGGAAGCCTTTCCGTCACGTGCTCGTTTTCCACGCCTTCAGCGCAGGTTGCCTGCGAATTTAAAACCGACGTGCATTTTATTCTTTTCCCCTTTTATCCTTTCATATCTCTCCGCTACCTTGGAGAAGAGAGACGCACGCTTGTAAATAAAATGTAAATATCTCTAAATATCTGTATAATATGTAAATAAAAGGAAGATGTGGTTGTGTAGTGTAGTCGTTTGATTATAAATAATCTCATAGTAATTTTATACACAAATTCTTATACATTTATACATGTTTATTTCTCTCTCTGTGTGTGTGTGTGTGGTTCTGTGTCACTAGTGGGGCATGTGGCCCGATTGGAGTGTTTGCGGTGTGAGAAGGAGGAGTTGGAGAACAATATGTTGGAGCAGCTGAAGGAGTTGAGGTTGCAGAAGCAGAAGGAGCTGCAGGTTCTTCAGGAGATGCTGAAACACAAGCAGCAAGAGGAGACAGAGCTCCTGCAGAAACAGCAGGAGGAGGAGGAGCATAACAGGTCCATCAAGAGTAAGTACTATGGAAATGCAATAATACTAACATAACTAATAATGAATGTTAGCCTTTAGGCTCCAATAAAAGTGATACTAATATATGTATAGTACTATATATATTATATTTTATATATTCAGTAGTAATTATGTAGTATATACAATCTGTGTTATGTCCAGCAGTAATGATACTTGCTCTGGCAGATATGAAAATGGCCTGTGAACAGGAGAAGAAATCTCTGGAGGAAGAACTTGAGAAGCTCAGACTGTCACTGCAGGTAGAGATCCCTTATAGTGTCAGTACACATCCACCAGTACCTCCACCTTTCACTTATAACGTCAGTACACATTCGGTACACATTCCCACCTTTCCATTGTACTGGCTGTAGTGATGATTCGTGTGTGTGTTATACCAGCCCATAGAGGAGGACATTGAGTCTGAAAGTGGCGCTGGAGATGAAGAACCAGGAGATCAAAGATCAGCACGAACTTTTGGTCAAACTATATACTCTGTATGTAGTACCTGGTTTAACATTATATCCTCTGTATATATACTATATACTGTTTATGTAGTACATGGTTTAACACTATACCCTCAGCTTACTCTAGTCTGCAGATGTGAAGAAATTAAAAAGAATGTGTATATGTGCGCACCTGTATGTGTCTGGTTGTAGTATTATTTAAAGGGTCAAACTGCGTGAAGTGTGCCCAGGCCCAGAGCTACTTTGATGGGCATGACTGTGTGACCTCTTGGGCCAGGAAGTCTGTTTCTAGTTTTATTTAAATGGTCAAACTGCGTGAAGTGTGCCCAGGCCCAGAGCTACTTTGCTGTGCATGACTGTGTGACCTCTTGGCCCTGGAAGTCTGGTAGTAGTAGTATGATTTAAAGGCACAAAGTGATTGAAGTGTGCCCAGGCCCAGAGCTACTTTGCTGTGCATGACTGTGTTTGACCTCTTGGGCCTGGAAGTCTGGTAGTAGTAGCAGTATGATTTAAAGGTACAAAGTGAATGAAGTGTGCCCAGGCCCAGAGCTACTTTGATGGGCATGATTCTGTGACCTCTTGGGCCTTGAAATGTGGTGCTTTGAATGATTTAAAGAGTGAAACGGTCTGAAGTGTGCCCACGTTTAAAGCAACCTTGCTGGGCATGACTGTGTGACCTCTTGTGCCTGGAAGTCTGGTTGTAGTATGATTTAAAGGGTCAAATTGCATGAAGTGTGCCCAGGCCCAGAGCTACTTTGCTGGGCATGACTGTGTGACCTCTTGGGCCTTGAAATGTGGTGCTTTGAACGATTTAAAGAGTGAAACGGTCTGAAGTGTGCTCACGTTTAAAGTAACCTTGCTGGGCATGACTGTGTGATCTCTTGGGCCAGGAAGTCTGTTTCTAGTTTTATTTAAACGGTCAAACTGCGTGAAGTGTGCCCAGGCCCAGAGCTACTTTGCTGGGCATGACTGTGTGACCTCTTGGGCCTGGAAGTCTGGTTGTAGTATGATTTTAAAGGGTCAAATGGTCTCCATTGTGTGTCCAGGTTTAAGGCTACTTTGCTGGGCATGTGATTTGGACCCATCGGGTACGGAAGCCTTTCCGTCACGTGCTCGTTTTCCACGCCTTCAGCGCAGGTAGCCTGCGAATTTAAAACGGACGTGCATTTTATTCTTTTCCCCTTTTATCCTTTCATATCTCTCCGCTACCTTGGAGAAGAGAGACGCACGCGGGTAAATAAAATGTAAATATCTGTATAATATGTAAATAAAAGGAAGAAGTGGTTGTGTAGTGTAGTCGTTTGATTATAAATAATCTCATAATAATTTTATCCACAAATTCTTATACATTTATACATGTTTTTCTCTTTGTGTGTGTGTGTGTGTGTGTCTGTGTGTGTGTGTGGTTCTGTGTCACTAGTGGGGCCTGTGGTCCGATTGGAGTGTTTGCGGTGTGAGAAGGAGGAGTTGGAGAACAGTTTGTTGGAGCAGCCGAAGGAGTTGAGGTTGCAGAAGCAGAAGGAGCTGCAGGTTCTTCAGGAGATGCTGAAACACAAGCAGCAGGAGGAGACAGAGCTCCTGCAGAAACAGCAGGAGGAGGAGGAGCATAACAGGTCCATCAAGAGTAAGTACTATGGCAATGCAATAATACTAACATAACTAATAATGAATGTTAGCCTTTAGGCTCCAATAAAAGTGATACTAATATATGTATAGTACTATATATATTATATTTTATATATTCAGTAGATATTATGTAGTATATACAATCTGTGTTATATCCAGGAGTAATGATACTTGCTCTGGCAGATATGAAAATGGCCTGTGAATACGAGAAGAAATCTCTGAAGGAAGAACTTGAGAAGCTCAGACTGTCACTGCAGGTAGAGATCCCTTATAGTGTCAGTACACATCCACCAGTACCTCCACCTTTCACTTATAACGTCAGTACACATTCAGTACACATTCCCACCTTTCCATTGTACTGGCTGTAGTGATGATTCGTGTGTGTGTTATACCAGCCCATAGTGGAGGACATTATGAGTCTGAAAGTGGCGCTGGAGATGAAGAACCAGGAGATCAAAGATCAGCACGATGTTTTGATCAAACTATATACTCTGTATGTAGTACCTGGTTTAACATTATATCCTCTGTATATATACTATATACTGTTTATGTAGTACCTGGTTTAACACTATACCCTCAGCTTACTCTAGTCTGCAGATGTGAAGAAATTAAACAGAATGTGTATCTGTGTATATGTGCGCACCTGTATGTGTCTGGTTTAGTTTTATTTAAACGGTCAAACTGCGTGAAGTGTGCCCAGGCCCAGAGCTACTTTGCTGGGCATGACTGTGTGACCTCTTGGGCCTGGAAGTCTGGTTGTAGTATGATTTTAAAGGGTCAAATGGTCTCCATTGTGTGTCCAGGTTTAAGGCTACTTTGCTGGGCATGTGATTTGGACCCATCGGGTACGGAAGCCTTTCCGTCACGTGCTCGTTTTCCACGCCTTCAGCGCAGGTTGCCTGCGAATTTAAAACCGACGTGCATTTTATTCTTTTCCCCTTTTATCCTTTCATATCTCTCCGCTACCTTGGAGAAGAGAGACGCACGCTTGTAAATAAAATGTAAATATCTCTAAATATCTGTATAATATGTAAATAAAAGGAAGATGTGGTTGTGTAGTGTAGTCGTTTGATTATAAATAATCTCATAGTAATTTTATACACAAATTCTTATACATTTATACATGTTTATTTCTCTCTCTGTGTGTGTGTGTGTGGTTCTGTGTCACTAGTGGGGCATGTGGCCCGATTGGAGTGTTTGCGGTGTGAGAAGGAGGAGTTGGAGAACAATATGTTGGAGCAGCTGAAGGAGTTGAGGTTGCAGAAGCAGAAGGAGCTGCAGGTTCTTCAGGAGATGCTGAAACACAAGCAGCAAGAGGAGACAGAGCTCCTGCAGAAACAGCAGGAGGAGGAGGAGCATAACAGGTCCATCAAGAGTAAGTACTATGGAAATGCAATAATACTAACATAACTAATAATGAATGTTAGCCTTTAGGCTCCAATAAAAGTGATACTAATATATGTATAGTACTATATATATTATATTTTATATATTCAGTAGTAATTATGTAGTATATACAATCTGTGTTATGTCCAGCAGTAATGATACTTGCTCTGGCAGATATGAAAATGGCCTGTGAACAGGAGAAGAAATCTCTGGAGGAAGAACTTGAGAAGCTCAGACTGTCACTGCAGGTAGAGATCCCTTATAGTGTCAGTACACATCCACCAGTACCTCCACCTTTCACTTATAACGTCAGTACACATTCGGTACACATTCCCACCTTTCCATTGTACTGGCTGTAGTGATGATTCGTGTGTGTGTTATACCAGCCCATAGAGGAGGACATTGAGTCTGAAAGTGGCGCTGGAGATGAAGAACCAGGAGATCAAAGATCAGCACGAACTTTTGGTCAAACTATATACTCTGTATGTAGTACCTGGTTTAACATTATATCCTCTGTATATATACTATATACTGTTTATGTAGTACATGGTTTAACACTATACCCTCAGCTTACTCTAGTCTGCAGATGTGAAGAAATTAAAAAGAATGTGTATATGTGCGCACCTGTATGTGTCTGGTTGTAGTATTATTTAAAGGGTCAAACTGCGTGAAGTGTGCCCAGGCCCAGAGCTACTTTGATGGGCATGACTGTGTGACCTCTTGGGCCAGGAAGTCTGTTTCTAGTTTTATTTAAATGGTCAAACTGCGTGAAGTGTGCCCAGGCCCAGAGCTACTTTGCTGTGCATGACTGTGTGACCTCTTGGCCCTGGAAGTCTGGTAGTAGTAGTATGATTTAAAGGCACAAAGTGATTGAAGTGTGCCCAGGCCCAGAGCTACTTTGCTGTGCATGACTGTGTTTGACCTCTTGGGCCTGGAAGTCTGGTAGTAGTAGCAGTATGATTTAAAGGTACAAAGTGAATGAAGTGTGCCCAGGCCCAGAGCTACTTTGATGGGCATGATTCTGTGACCTCTTGGGCCTTGAAATGTGGTGCTTTGAATGATTTAAAGAGTGAAACGGTCTGAAGTGTGCCCACGTTTAAAGCAACCTTGCTGGGCATGACTGTGTGACCTCTTGGGCCAGGAAGTCTGTTTCTAGTTTTATTTAAACGGTCAAACTGCGTGAAGTGTGCCCAGGCCCAGAGGTACTTTGCTGGGCATGACTGTGTGACCTCTTGGGCCTGGAAGTCTGCTTGTAGTATGATTTTAAAGGGTCAAATGGTCTCCATTGTGTGTCCAGGTTTAAGGCTACTTTGCTGGGCATGTGATTTGGACCCATCGGGTACGGAAGCCTTTCCGTCACGTGCTCGTTTTCCACGCCTTCAGCGCAGGTAGCCTGCGAATTTAAAACCGACGTGCATTTTATTCTTTTCCCCTTTTATCCTTTCATATCTCTCCGCTACATTGGAGAAGAGAGACGCACACGAGTAAATAAAATGTAAATATCTGTATAATATGTAAATAAAAGGAAGAAGTGGTTGTGTAGTGTAGTCATTTGATTATAAATAATCTCATAATAATTTTATCCACAAATTCTCTGTTTTATCGTTTTTTCCTGATCAATAATAGAAAAAAAGAAAAAAAAAGATGAACAGCACCCTCTAGCGATGAACCTCAATTATTTCAAGATAACTGTAAAACATGGCTAGGTTAAGTCGGCGTTAGAACAAAAAATGCTCAGATTAACTTGTGTCTCATGGCACGCAGCTGAGTTTAAAATTAAACACAATGAAATCAAATTAAATTGACCCAGCTGCAACAGGCTCAGCAACCACATTTAATTTCACTGATTGGTCAGTTAGCCAGGCTATACAAAACAGGCTATTGTTAGAAATTCTGCACATGTGCTTCGCTTAGCTTCACATCTCACACTGCTTATAATTATAAGATAACGTATCCACGTTCGTAATAACGTGGTGAAATCTGCCAAAAATGGTGAGACTGAGCATAATAAGTAATAAGACAATCTGAGCACTTAGTCCACATATTTCTAAATGAGAAGAAAAAGTTCCTCCAAACAATATAAGGCACACAATTCTATATGGGAAAACAGTTACAGTTGTCATTAAGAGAAGCACTACTCATTACACAGATGTCAATAACCGTCCTAATATTAATAGTTCAACAGTCTTCCTCTGTCTATTATACGCACTGTACACATGTTAAATATCTGCCTTGAGATGACAATGAAATGACTTCCGGGCGCACTGAAAATTGTTATATACACACAGACACCCCCATACCAACATAAGCATAGTGCAACTCTTTGTTTACGCACCAGAGATTGAGTGGGCAAGTGCGTGTATATGCGAGTTTAAATTATTATACACAAATGTAAGTAGTAGGCTATTTATGTGAAAATGTTTCATATGTATGTACAAGTAGTGTTTCCCTGATTTCTCCCTAAATGGCCCCTCATAGTTCAGCAGTAATGAGGCTAGTTAGATTTTGCTCAGAATTAAGTACACTTTGGGATGTTATACGTATCACAGTCTCCGGTGAGCCGTACATGGTTGATCAATCCAGGTTGAGGTAGAGTCACTGCATTAATGGCACGTCTGTTTGCATTGCCAGTTGTTGCTATGGCAGCAATGAAATTAGGAAATTCAAAGAAAAACAACTCATCTACGCTCTTGGAACTTTAGAACCCCATATGTCCTGTGGCCTGATGTCACACGTGAGGGGAATCCCATGAACACCTTTACAGATCAGTCTGTGGAAAGACACTGAAGAAGACAGAGGAAAAATGAGGCGTTTCTGGAGATGGTGTGCTTGACGCATCGAGGACGAATACACAGACACAAAGGATGTGGAGGGTAAATGTAAATATAATGCCACTCACACCTGCGGTTGCTGGTGCTGCCACTCATACCTGTGGTTAAAATTCCTTTTTTGTCTTTAGTGCTGCATTGTCGCCTCTATCTCCCAATAATTCATACTCGAGGCTTTAGAAATCTAAGTTTTTGGGGGGTATATGCCATTTCCTGTTATTTGTGCAGAATACACACACTTTCACTTTGGAATCCACAAAGTTTTATAAATGAGGTCCCTGAATAACATCTATCTATTTCTACACTATATGGCTTGCTAATTTGTGTGTGTGTGTGTGTGTGTGTGTGTGTGTGTTATACCAGCCCATAGAGGAGGACATGAGTCTGAAAGTGGTGCTGGAGATGAAGAACCAGGAGATCAAAGATCAGCACGATCTTTTGGTAAAACTATATACTCTGTATATAGTACCTGGTTTAACATTATGTCCTCTGTATATATATTATATACTGTTTATGTAGTACCTGGTTTAACACTATACCCTCAGCTTACTCTAGTCTGCAGATGTGAAGAAATTAAACAGAATGTGTATCTGTGTATATGTGCGCACCTGTATGTGTCTGGTTGTAGTATTATTTAAAGGGTCAAACTGCGTGAAGTGTGCCCAGACCCAGGCATGACTCTGTGACCTCTTGGGCCAGGAAGTCTGTTTCTAGTTTTATTTAAACGGTCAAACTGCGTGAAGTGTGCCCAGGCCCAGAGCTACTTTGCTGGGCATGACTGTGTGACCTCTTGGGCCTGGAAGTCTGGTTTTAGTATGATTTTAAAGGGTCAAATGGTCTCCATTGTGTGTCCAGGTTTAAGGCTAGTTTGCTGGGCATGTGATTTGGACCCATCGGGTACGGAAGCCTTTCCCTCAAGTGCTCGTTTTATACGCCTTCAGCGCAGGTAGCCTGCGAATTTAAAACCGACGTGCATTTTATTCTTTTCCCCTTTTATCCTTTCATATCTCTCCGCTACCTTGGAGAAGAGAGACACACGCGGGTAAATAAAATGTAAATATCTCTAAATATCTGTATAATATGTAAATAAAAGGAAGAAGTGGTTGTGTAGTGTAGTCGTTTGATTATAAATAATCTCATAATAATTTTATCCACAAATTCTTATACATTTATACATGTTTATCTCTCTCTCTGTGTGTGTGTGTGTGGTTCTGTGTCACTAGTGGGGCCTGTGGCCCGATTGGAGTGTTTGCGGTGTGAGAAGGAGGAGTTGGAGAACAATTTGTTGGAGCAGCTGAAGGAGTTGAGGTTGCAGAAGCAGAAGGAGCTGCAGGTTCTTCAGGAGATGCTGAAACACAAGCAGCAAGAGGAGACAGAGCTCCTGCAGAAACAGCAGGAGGAGGAGGAGCATAACAGGTCCATCAAGAGTAAGTACTATGGAAATGCAATAATACTAACATAACTAATAATGAATGTTAGCCTTTAGGCTCCAATAAAAGTGATACTAATATATGTATAGTACTATATATATTATATTTTATATATTCAGTAGTAATTATGTAGTATATACAATCTGTGTTATATCCAGCAGTAATGATACTTGCTCTGGCAGATATGAAAATGGCCTGTGAACAGGAGAAGAAATCTCTGGAGGAAGAACTTGAGAAGCTCAGACTGTCACTGCAGGTAGAGATCCCTTATAGTGTCAGTACACATCCACCAGTACCTCCACCTTTCACTTATAACGTCAGTACACATTCAGTACACATTCCCACCTTTCCATTGTACTGGCTGTAGATATGATTCGTGTGTGTGTTATACCAGCCCATAGAGGAGGACTTTATGAGTCTGAAAGTGGCGCTGGAGATGAAGAACCAGGAGATCAAAGATCAGCACGATCTTTTGGTCAAACTATATACTCTGTATGTATACTATATCGAACCCACGGTTTTCACGCTACGATTTTTTTAAATGTGGTGAGCTGCGGAGAAAAGACGTGCTCCGGACGTATTTGTGGCTTAATATCTCTTGTCTCCTTGGGAGTAGGAAGTCTGTTCATGGCTCTTTGGAAAGGGCTGCATCTCCCCTCTAATCGCCTTCGAGCTTCAAGCGGATTGGACCCACGGTTATCACGCTACGATTTTTTAAAGCCGCCAGGGACGGGCCGAAAGCGTGGCAGGTGGCGTTCGTTAGGGACAGTCATGGAGGTGATGCGCACCGAGTTGCTCGCCATTTGGACTTGGCCAGACCTAGATGTGAGCGTTCAAAGTCAGCGCGTTTGTTTAAACTTTCTCCTCCAATTCGTTGCAACTGCTCAAGCGTTTCTCGCTCATCCGACTGGAGCGTGACGCTTTATATGTTAATATCTCTTGTCTCCTTGGGAGTAGGAAGTCTGTTCATGGATCTTTGGAAAGGGCTGCATCTCCCCTGTAATCGCCTTCGAGCGGCACGCGGATCGAACCCACGTTTTTCACGCTACGATTTTTTAAATGTGGTGCGCGGCGCAATAAATGCGCGCGTCGGACGTCATTGCGGCTTAATATCTCTTGTCTCGTTGGGAGTAGGAAGTCTGTTCATGGCTCTTTGGAAAGGGCTGCATCTCCCCTGTAATCGCCTTCGAGCGGCACGCGGATCGGAACCATCGTTATCACGCTACGATTTTTTAATGCCTCTAGGGACGGGCCGAAAGCGTGGCAGGTGGCGTTCGTTAGGGACAGTCATGGAGGTGATGCGCACCGAGTTGCAGGCCATTTGGACCTGGCCCGGCCTAGATGTGAGCGTTCAAATTCAGCGCGTTTGTTTAAACTTTCTCCTCCAATTCGTTGCAATTGTACAAGCGTTCCTCGCTCATCCGACTGGAGCGTAACGCTTTATATGTCAATATTTCTGGTCTCCTTGGGAGTAGAAAGTCTGTTCATGGCTCCTTTGAAAGGGATGCATCTCCCCTGTAATCGCCTTCGAGCGGCACGCGGATCGAACCCACGGTTTTCACGCTACGATTTTTTTTAAATGTGTTGCGCGGCGGAGAAAAGACGCGCGCCGGACGTATTTGCGGCTTAATATCTCTTGTCTCCTTGGGAGTAGAAAGTCTGTTCATGGCTCTTTGGAAAGGGCTGCATCTCCACTGTAATCGCCTTCGAGCGGCACGCGGATCGGAACCATCGTTCTCACGCTACGATTTTTTAAATGTGGTGCGCGTCGCAATAAATGCGCGCGTCGGACGTCATTGCGGCTTAATATCTCTTGTCTCGTTGGGAGTAGGAAGTCTGTTCATGGCTCTTTGGAAAGGGCTGCATTTCCCTTGTAATCGCCTTTAAGCGGCACGCGGATCGGACACACCGTTCTCACGCTATGATTTTTTAAAATGTGGTGCGCGGCGGAGAAAATGCGCGCGTCGGACGTCATTTCGGCTTAAATCTCTTGTCTCCTTGGGAGTAGAAAGTCTTTTCATGGCTCTTTGGAAAGGGTTGCATCTCCCCTGTAATCGCCTTTAAGCGGCACGCGGATCGGACCCACCGTTCTTACACTACGATTTTTTAAATGTGGTGCGCGGCGTAGAAAAGACGCGCGTAGGACGTATTTGCGGCTTAATATCTTTGGGCTCCTTGGGAGTAGAAAGTCTGTTCATGGCTCTTTGAAAAGGGCTGCATCTCCCCTGTAATCGCCTTCGAGCGGCACGCGGATCGAACCCACGGTTTTCACGCTATGATTTTTTTAAATGTGCTGCGCGGCGGAGAAAATGCGCGCGTCGGACGTCATTGCGGCTTAATATCTCTTGTCTCCTTGGGAGTAGGAAGTCTGTTCATGGCTCTTTGGAAAGGGCTGCATCTCCCCTCTAATCGCCTTCGAGCTTCAAGCGGATTGGACCCACGGTTATCACGCTACGATTTTTTAAAGCCGCCAGGGACGGGCCGAAAGCGTGGCAGGTGGCGTTCGTTAGGGACAGTCATGGAGGTGATGCGCACCGAGTTGCCCGCCATTTGGACTTGGCCAGACCTAGATGTGAGCGTTCAAAGTCAGCGCGTTTGTTTAAACTTTCTCCTCCAATTCGTTGCAACTGCTCAAGCGTTTCTCGCTCATCCGACTGGAGCGTGACGCTTTATATGTTAATATCTCTTGTCTCCTTGGGAGTAGGAAGTCTGTTCATGGATCTTTGGAAAGGGCTGCATCTCCCCTGTAATCGCCTTCGAGCGGCACGCGGATCGAACCCACGTTTTTCACGCTACGATTTTTTAAATGTGGTGCGCGGCGCAATAAATGCGCGCGTCGGACGTCATTGCGGCTTAATATCTCTTGTCTCGTTGGGAGTAGGAAGTCTGTTCATGGCTCTTTGGAAAGGGCTGCATCTCCCCTGTAATCGCCTTCGAGCGGCACGCGGATCGGAACCATCGTTATCACGCTACGATTTTTTAATGCCTCTAGGGACGGGCCGAAAGCGTGGCAGGTGGCGTTCGTTAGGGACAGTCATGGAGGTGATGCGCACCGAGTTGCAGGCCATTTGGACCTGGCCCGGCCTAGATGTGAGCGTTCAAATTCAGCGCGTTTGTTTAAACTTTCTCCTCCAATTCGTTGCAATTGTACAAGCGTTCCTCGCTCATCCGACTGGAGCGTAACGCTTTATATGTCAATATTTCTGGTCTCCTTGGGAGTAGAAAGTCTGTTCATGGCTCCTTTGAAAGGGATGCATCTCCCCTGTAATCGCCTTCGAGCGGCACGCGGATCGAACCCACGGTTTTCACGCTACGATTTTTTTTAAATGTGTTGCGCGGCGGAGAAAAGACGCGCGCCGGACGTATTTGCGGCTTAATATCTCTTGTCTCCTTGGGAGTAGAAAGTCTGTTCATGGCTCTTTGGAAAGGGCTGCATCTCCACTGTAATCGCCTTCGAGCGGCACGCGGATCGGAACCATCGTTCTCACGCTACGATTTTTTAAATGTGGTGCGCGTCGCAATAAATGCGCGCGTCGGACGTCATTGCGGCTTAATATCTCTTGTCTCGTTGGGAGTAGGAAGTCTGTTCATGGCTCTTTGGAAAGGGCTGCATTTCCCTTGTAATCGCCTTTAAGCGGCACGCGGATCGGACACACCGTTCTCACGCTATGATTTTTTAAAATGTGGTGCGCGGCGGAGAAAATGCGCGCGTCGGACGTCATTTCGGCTTAAATCTCTTGTCTCCTTGGGAGTAGAAAGTCTTTTCATGGCTCTTTGGAAAGGGTTGCATCTCCCCTGTAATCGCCTTTAAGCGGCACGCGGATCGGACCCACCGTTCTTACACTACGATTTTTTAAATGTGGTGCGCGGCGTAGAAAAGACGCGCGTAGGACGTATTTGCGGCTTAATATCTTTGGGCTCCTTGGGAGTAGAAAGTCTGTTCATGGCTCTTTGAAAAGGGCTGCATCTCCCCTGTAATCGCCTTCGAGCGGCACGCGGATCGAACCCACGGTTTTCACGCTATGATTTTTTTAAATGTGCTGCGCGGCGGAGAAAATGCGCGCGTCGGACGTCATTGCGGCTTAATATCTCTTGTCTCCTTGGGAATAGAAAGTCTGTTCATGGCTCTTAGGAAAGGGCTGCATCTCCACTGTAATCGCCTTCGAGCGGCACGCGGATCGGAACCATCGTTATCACGCTACGATTTTTTAATGCCTCTAGGGACGGGCCGAAAGCGTGGCAGGTGGCGTTCGTTAGGGACAGTCATGGAGGTGATGCGCACCGAGTTGCAGGCCATTTGGACCTGGCCCGGCCTAGATGTGAGCGTTCAAATTCAGCGCGTTTGTTTAAACTTTCTCCTCCAATTCGTTGCAATTGTACAAGCGTTTCTCGCTCATCCGACTGGAGCGTAACGCTTTATATGTTAATATTTCTGGTCTCCTTGGGAGTAGAAAGTCTGTTCATGGCTCCTTTGAAAGGGATGCATCTCCCCTGTAATCGCCTTCGAGCGGCACGCGGATCGAACCCACGGTTTTCACGCTACGATTTTTTTTAAATGTGTTGCGCGGCGGAGAAAAGACGCGCGCCGGACGTATTTGCGGCTTAATATCTCTTGTCTCCTTGGGAGTAGAAAGTCTGTTCATGGCTCTTTGGAAAGGGCTGCATCTCCCCTGTAATCGCCTTTAAGCGGCACGCGGATCGGACCCACCGTTCTCACGCTACGATTTTTTAAATGTGGTGCGCGGCGCAATAAATGCGCGCGTCGGACGTCATTGCGGCTTAATATCTCTTGTCTCGTTGGGAGTAGGAAGTCTGTTCATGCCTCTTTGGAAAGGGCTGCATCTCCCCTGTAATCGCCTTCGAGCGGCACGCGGATCGAACCCACCGTTCTTCCGATACGATTTTTTAAATGTGGTGCGCGGCGTAGAAAAGACGCGCGTAGGACGTATTTGCGGCTTAATATCTCTTGTCTCCTTGGGAGTAGAAAGTCTTTTCATGGCTCTTTGGAAAGGGCTGCATCTCCGCTGTAATCGCCTTCGAGCGGCACGCGGATCGAACCCACGGTTTTCACGCTATGATTTTTTTAAATGTGGTGCGCGGCGGAGGAAATGCGCGCGTCGGACGTCATTTCGGCTTAATATCTATTGTCTCCTTGGGAGTAGAAAGTCTTTTCATGGCTCTTTGGAAAGGTTTGCATCTCCCTTGTAATCGCCTTTAAGCGGCACGCGGATTGGACCCACCGTTCTTCCGATACGATTTTTTAAATGTGGTGCGCAGCGTAGAAAAGACGCGCGTAGGACGTATTTGCGGCTTAATATCTTTGGGCTCCTTGGGAGTAGGAAGTCTGTTCATGCCTCTTTGGAAAGGGCTGCATCTCCCCTGTAATCGCCTTCGAGCGGCACGCGGATCGAACCCACGGTTTTCACGCTATGATTTTTTTAAATGTGGTGCTCGGCGGAGGAAATGCGCGCGTCGGACGTCATTTCGGCTTAATATCTCTTGTCTCCTTGGGAGTAGAAAGTCTTTTCATGGCTCTTTGGAAAGGTTTGCATCTCCCTTGTAATCGCCTTTAAGCGGCACGTGGATTGGACCCACCGTTCTTCCGATACGATTTTTTAAATGTGGTGCGCGGCGTAGAAAAGACGCGCGTAGGACGTATTTGCGGCTTAATATCTTTGGGCTCCTTGGGAGTAGGAAGTCTGTTCATGCCTCTTTGGAAAGGGCTGCATCTCCCCTGTAATCGCCTTCGAGCGGCACGCGGATCGAACCCACGGTTTTCACGCTATGAATTTTTTAAATGTGGTGCGCGGCGGAGAAAATGCGCGCGTCGGACGTCATTGCGGCTTAATATCTCTTGTCTCCTTGGGAGTAGAAAGTCTGTTCATGGCTCTTTGGAAAGGGTTGCATCTCCCCTGTAATCGCCTTTAAGCGGCACGCGGATCGGACCCACCGTTCTCACGCTACGATTTTTTAAACGTGGTGCGCGTCGGAGAAAATGCGCGTAATATCTCTTGTCTCCTTGGGAGTAGAAAGTCTGTTCATGGCTCTTTGGAAAGGGCTGTATCTCCCCTGTAATCGCCTTCGAGCGGCACGCGCATCGGAACCATCGTTATTACGCTACGATTTTTTAATGCCGCCAGGGATAGGCCGAAAGCGTGGCAGGTGGCGTTCGTTAGGGACAGTCATGGAGGTGATGCACACCGAGTTGCACGCCATTTGGAGTTGGCCCGGCCTAGATGTGAGCGTTCAAAGTCAGCGCGTTTGTTTAAACTTTCTCCTCCAATTCGTTGCAATTGTACAAGCGTTTCTCGTTCATCCGACTGGAGCGTAAGGCTTTATATGTTAATATTTCTGGTCTCCTTGGGAGTAGAAAGTCTGTTCATGGCTCTTTTGAAAGGGATGCATCTCCCCTGTAATCGCCTTCGAGTGGCACGCGGATCGAACCCACGGTTTTCAAGCTATGATTTTTTTAAATGTGGTGCGCGGCGGAGGAAATGCGCGCGTCGGACGTCATTTCGGCTTAATATCTCTTGTCTCCTTGGGAGTAGAAAGTCTTTTCATGGCTCTTTGGAAAGGGCTGCATCTCCGCTGTAATCGCCTTCGAGCGGCACGCGGATCGAACCCACGGTTTTCACGCTATGATTTTTTTAAATGTGGTGCGCGGCGGAGAAAATGCGCGCGTCGGACGTCATTTCGGCTTAATATCTATTGTCTCCTTGGGAGTAGAAAGTCTTTTCATGGCTCTTTGGAAAGGTTTGCATCTCCCTTGTAATCGCCTTTAAGCGGCACGCGGATTGGACCCACCGTTCTTCCGATACGATTTTTTAAATGTGGTGCGCGGCGTAGAAAAGACGCGCGTAGGACGTATTTGCGGCTTAATATCTTTGGGCTCCTTGGGAGTAGGAAGTCTGTTCATGCCTCTTTGGAAAGGGCTGCATCTCCCCTGTAATCGCCTTCGAGCGGCACGCGGATCGAACCCACGGTTTTCACGCTATGATTTTTTTAAATGTGGTGCGCGGCGGAGGAAATGCGCGCGTCGGACGTCATTTCGGCTTAATATCTCTTGTCTCCTTGGGAGTCGAAAGTCTTTTCATGGCTCTTTGGAAAGGGCTGCATCTCCCCTGTAATCGCCTTTAAGCGGCACGCGGATCGAACCCACGGTTTTCACGCTACGATTTTTTTTTAAATGTGTTGCGCGGCGGAGAATAGACGCGCGCCGGACGTATTTGCGGCTTGATATCTCTTGTCTCATTGGGAGTAGAAAGTCTGTTCATGGCTCTTTGGAAAGGGCTGCATCTCCCCTGTAATCGCCTTCGAGCGGCACGCGGATCGAACCCACGGTTTTCACGCTACGATTTTTTTTAAATGTGTTGCGCGGCGGAGAAAAGACGCGCACCGGACGTATTTGCGGCTTAATATCTCTTGTCTCATTGGGTGTAGAAAGTCTGTTCATGGCTCTTTGGAAAGGGCTGCATCTCCCTTGTAATCGCCTTCGAGCGGCACGCGGATCGAACCCAAGGTTTTCACGCTATGATTTTTTTAAATGTGGTGCGCGGCGGAGGAAATGCGCGCGTCGGACGTCATTTCGGCTTAATATCTCTTGTCTCCTTGGGAGTAGAAAGTCTTTTCATGGCTCTTTGGAAAGGGCTGCATCTCCCCTGTAATCGCCTTTAAGCGGCACGCGTATCGAACCCACGGTTTTCACGCTACGATTTTTTTTAAATGTGTTGCGCGGCGGAGAATAGACGCGCGCAGGACGTATTTGCGGCTTGATATCTCTTGTCTCACTGGGAGTAGAAAGTCTGTTCATGGCTCTTTGGAAAGGGCTGCATCTCCCCTGTAATCGCCTTCGAGCGGCACGCGGATCGAACCCACGGTTTTCACGCTATGATTTTTTTAAATGTGTTGCGCGTCGGAGAAAATGCGCGCGTCGGACGTCATTGCGGCTTAATATCTCTTGTCTCCTTGGGAGTAGAAAGTCTTTTCATGGCTCTTTGGAAAGGTTTGCATCTCCCCTGTAATCGCCTTTAAGCGGCACGCGGATCGGACCCACCGTTCTTACGCTACGATTTTTTAAATGTGGTGCGCGGCGTAGAAAAGACGCGCGTAGGACGTATTTGCGGCTTAATATCTTTGGGCTCCTTGGGAGTAGGAAGTCTGTTCATGCCTCTTTGGAAAGGGCTCCATCTCCCCTGTAATCGCCTTCGAGCGGCACGCGGATCGAACCCACGGTTTTCACGCTATGATTTTTTTAAATGTGGTGCGCGGCGGAGAAAATGCGCGCGTCGGACGTCATTTCGGCTTAATATCTATTGTCTCCTTGGGAGTAGAAAGTCTTTTCATGGCTCTTTGGAAAGGTTTGCATCTCCCTTGTAATCGCCTTTAAGCGGCACGCGGATTGGACCCACCGTTCTTCCGATACGATTTTTTAAATGTGGTGCGCGGCGTAGAAAAGACGCGCGTAGGACGTATTTGCGGCTTAATATCTTTGGGCTCCTTGGGAGTAGGAAGTCTGTTCATGCCTCTTTGGAAAGGGCTGCATCTCCCCTGTAATCGCCTTCGAGCGGCACGCGGATCGAACCCACGGTTTTCACGCTATGATTTTTTTAAATGTGGTGCGCGGCGGAGGAAATGCGCGCGTCGGACGTCATTTCGGCTTAATATCTCTTGTCTCCTTGGGAGTAGAAAGTCTTTTCATGGCTCTTTGGAAAGGGCGGCATCTCCCCTGTAATCGCCTTTAAGCGGCACGCGGATCGAACCCACGGTTTTCACGCTACGATTTTTTTTAAATGTGTTGCGCGGCGGAGAATAGACGCGCGCCGGACGTATTTGCGGCTTGATATCTCTTGTCTCATTGGGAGTAGAAAGTCTGTTCATGGCTCTTTGGAAAGGGCTGCATCTCCCCTGTAATCGCCTTCGAGCGGCACGCGGATCGAACCCACGGTTTTCACGCTATGATTTTTTTAAATGTGGTGCGCGGCGGAGGAAATGCGCGCGTCGGACGTCATTTCGGCTTAATATCTCTTGTCTCCTTGGGAGTAGAAAGTCTTTTCATGGCTCTTTGGAAAGGGCTGCATCTCCCCTGTAATCGCCTTTAAGCGGCACGCGGATCGAACCCACGGTTTTCACGCTACGATTTTTTTTAAATGTGTTGCGCGGCGGAGAATAAACGCGCGCAGGACGTATTTGCGGCTTGATATCTCTTGTCTCATTGGGAGTAGGAAGTCTGTTCATGCCTCTTTGGAAAGGGCTGCATCTCCCCTGTAATCGCCTTCGAGCGGCACGCGGATCGAACCCACGGTTTTCACGCTATGATTTTTTTAAATGTGCTGCGCGGCGGAGAAAATGCGCGCGTCGGACGTCATTGCGGCTTAATATCTCTTGTCTCCTTGGGAATAGAAATTCTGTTCATGGCTCTTTGGAAAGGGCTGCATCTCCACTGTAATCGCCTTCGAGCGGCACGCGGATCGGAACCATCGTTATCACGCTACGATTTTTTAATGCCTCTAGGGACGGGCCGAAAGCGTGGCAGGTGGCGTTCGTTAGGGACAGTCATGGAGGTGATGCGCACCGAGTTGCAGGCCATTTGGACCTGGCCCGGCCTAGATGTGAGCGTTCAAAGTCAGCGCGTTTGTTTAAACTTTCTCCTCCAATTCGTTGCAATTGTACAAGCGTTTCTCGTTCTTCCGACTGGAGCGTAACGATTTATATGTTAATATTTCTGGTCTCCTTGGGAGTAGAAAGTCTGTTCATGGCTCTTTTGAAAGGGATGCATCTCCCCTGTAATCGCCGTCGAGCGGCACGCGGATCGAACCCACGTTTTTCACGCTACGATTTTTTTTAAATGTGTTGCGCGGCGTAGAAAAGACGCGCGTAGGACGTATTTGCGGCTTAATATCTCTTGTCTCATTGGGTGTAGAAAGTCTGTTCATGGCTCTTTGGAAAGGGCTGCATCTCCCCTGTAATCGCCTTCGAGCGGCACGCGGATCGAACCCACGGTTTTCACGCTATGATTTTTTTAAATGTGGTGCGCGGCGGAGGAAATGCGCGCGTCGGACGTCATTTCGGCTTAATATCTCTTGTCTCCTTGGGAGTAGAAAGTCTTTTCATGGCTCTTTGGAAAGGTTTGCATCTCCCTTGTAATCGCCTTTAAGCGGCACGCGGATTGGACCCACCGTTCTTCCGATACGATTTTTTAAATGTGGTGCGCGGCGTAGAAAAGACGCGCGTAGGACGTATTTGCGGCTTAATATCTTTGGGCTCCTTGGGAGTAGAAAGTCTGTTCATGGCTCTTTGGAAAGCGCTGCATCTCCCCTGTAATTGCCTTTAAGCGGCACGCGGATCGGACCCACCGTTCTCACGATACGATTTTTTAAATGTGGTGCGCGGCGGAGAAAATGCGCGCGTCGGACGTCATTGCGGCTTAATATCTCTTGTCTCCTTGGGAGTAGAAAGTCTTTTCATGGCTCTTTGGAAAGGGCTGCATCTCCCCTGTAATCGCCTTCGCGCGGCACGCGGATCGGAACCATCGTTATCACGCTACGATTTTTTAATGCCGACAGGGACGGGCCGAAAGCTTGGCAGGTGGCGTTCGTTAGGAAAAGTCATGGACGTGATGCGGACCGAGTTGTAGGCCATTTGGACCTGGCCCGGCCTAGATGTGAGCCTTCAAAGTCAGCGCGTTTGTTTAAACTTTCTCCTCCAATTCGTTGCAATTGTACAAGCGTTTCTCGCTCATCCGACTGGAGCGTAACGCTTTATCTGTTAATATCTCTGGTCTCCTTGGGAGTAGAAAGTCTGTTCATGGCTCTTTGGAAAGGGATGCATCTCCCCTGTAATCGCCTTTAAGCGGCACGCGGATCGGACCCACCGTTCTCACGCTACGATTTTTTAAAATCCGCCAGGGACGGAACGAACGCTTGGCAGGTGGCGTTCGTGACGGACAGTCAAGCAGTTAATGCGCACCGAGCTGCAGGCCATTTGGACCTGGCCCAGCCTAGATGTGAGTATTCAAAGTCAGCACGTTTGTTTCAAAGTTCTCCACC
This sequence comes from Electrophorus electricus, assembly GCF_041902795.1. Taxonomy (NCBI): domain Eukaryota; kingdom Metazoa; phylum Chordata; class Actinopteri; order Gymnotiformes; family Gymnotidae; genus Electrophorus; species Electrophorus electricus. Next base: position 553,968 of record NW_027658746.1, on the reverse strand, counting down.
AATTCGTTGTAATTGCGTGTGTGCGCGTGAACACCAGGTTTGTGGAGGAGTTCGTCCTTGGACTGTACAAGGGGAGACAGTGTGTGGCCTGGCTGCGTGAGGTTGCAGTTTGCTGGGCATGAGAGATTGGCATGTGGTGCCCTGGAGGTGTGGTTGTTCCAGGACGGGCAAGGTGGGGTAGTGTGGCTGGGTGACGGTGCGCTTCACTGGGGATGTGGTTGTGAGTTGCAGGCCCATTCCTTTGAATGACAGAAAGGATCTGATTTGTTTCCAGGTTTAAACGTACTTTGCTGGGTATGACTGTGACCTCTTGGGCCAGGAAGTCTGTTTCTAGTTTTATTTAAACGGTCAAACTGCGTGAAGTGTGCCCAGGCCCAGAGCTACTTTGCTGGGCATGGCTGTGTGACCTCTTGGGCCTGGAAGTCTGGTTGTAGTATGATTTTAAAGGGTCAAATGCTCTCCATTGTGTGTCCAGGTTTAAGGCTACTTTGCTGGGCATGTGATTTGGACCCATCGGGTACGGAAGCCTTTCCGTCACGTGCTCGTTTTCCACGCCTTCAGCGCAGGTAGCCTGCGAATTTAAAACCGACGTGCATTTTATTCTTTTCCCCTTTTATCCTTTCATATCTCTCCGCTACCTTGGAGAAGAGAGACGCACGCGGGTAAATAAAATGTAAATATCTCTAAATATCTGTATAATATGTAAATAAAAGGAAGATGTTGTTGTGTAGTGTAGTCGTTTGATTATAAATAATCTCATAATAATTTTATCCACAAATTCTTATACATTTATACATGTTTATCTCTCTCTTTGTGTGTGTGTGTGTGTGTGTGGTTCTGTGTCACTAGTGGGGCCTGTGGCCCGATTGGAGTGTTTGCGGTGTGAGAAGGAGGAGTTGGAGAACAGTTTGTTGGAGCAGCTGAAGGAGTTGAGGTTGCAGAAGCAGAAGGAGCTGCAGGTTCTTCAGGAGATGCTGAAACACAAGCAGCAGGAGGAGACAGAGCTCCTGCAGAAACAGCAGGAGGAGGAGGAGCATAACAGGTCCATCAAGAGTAAGTACTATGGAAATGCAATAATACTAACATAACTAATAATGAATGTTAGCCTTTAGGCTCCAATAAAAGTGATACTAATATATGTATAGTACTATATATATTATATTTTATATATTCAGTAGTAATTATGTAGTATATACAATCTATGTTATATCCAGCAGTAATGATACTTGCTCTGGCAGATATGAAAATGGCCTGTGAACAGGAGAAGAAATCTCTGGAGGAAGAACTTGAGAAGCTCAGACTGTCACTGCAGGTAGAGATCCCTTATAGTGTCAGTACACATCCACCAGTACCTCCACCTTTCACTTATAACGTCAGTACACATTCAGTACACATTCCCACCTTTCCATTGTACTGGCTGTAGTGATGATTCGTGTGTGAGGGTTATACCAGCCCATAGAGGAGGACATTATGAGTCTGAAAGTGGCGCTGGAGATGAAGAACCAGGAGATCAAAGATCAGCACGATCTTTTGGTCAAACTATATACTCTGTATGTATACTATATACTCTGTATGTAGTACCTGGTTTAACACTATATCCTCTTTATATATACTATATACTGTTTATGTAGCTCCTGGTTTAACACTATACCCTCAGCTTACTCTAGTCTGCAGATGTGAAGAAATTTAAACAGAATGTATATCTGTGTATATGTGCGCACCTGTATGTGTCTGGTTGTAGTATTATTTAAAGGGTCAAATGGTCTCCATTGTGTGTCCAGGTTTAAGGCTACTTTGCTGGGCATGTGATTTGGACCCATCGGGTACGGAAGCCTTTCCGTCACGTGCTCGTTTTCCACGCCTTCAGCGCAGGTAGCCTGCGAATTTAAAACCGACGTGCATTTTATTCTTTTCCCCTTTTATCCTTTCATATCTCTCCGCTACCTTGGAGAAGAGAGACGCACGCGGGTAAATAAAATGTAAATATCTCTAAATATCTGTTTAATATGTAAATAAAAGGAAGATGTGGTTGTGTAGTGTAGTCGTTTGATTATAAATAATCTCATAATAATTTTATCCACAAATTCTTATACATTTATACATGTTTATCTCTCTCTTTGTGTGTGTGTGTGTGTGTGTTTGTGTGTGTGTGTGTGGTTCTGTGTCACTAGTGGGGCCTGTGGCCCGATTGGAGTGTTTGCGGTGTGAGAATGAGGAATGAAGAGTTGGAGAACAGTTTGTTGGAGCAGCTGAAGGAGTTGAGGTTGCAGAAGCAGAAGGAGCTGCAGTTTCTTCAGGAGATGCTGAAACACAAGCAGCAGGAGGAGACAGAGCTCCTGCAGAAACAGCAGGAGGAGGAGGAGCATAACAGGTCCATCAAGAGTAAGTACTATGTAAATGCAATAATACTAACATAACTAATAATGAATGTTAGCCTTTAGGCTCCAATAAAAGTGATACTAATATATGTATAGTACTATATATATTATATTTTATATATTCAGTAGTAATTATGTAGTATATACAATCTGTGTTATATACAGTAGTAATGATACATGCTCTGGCAGATATGAAAATGGCCTGTGAACAGGAGAAGAAATCTCTGGAGGAAGAACTTGAGAAGCTCAGACTGTCACTGCAGGTAGAGATCCCTTATAGTGTCAGTACACATCCACCAGTAGCTCCACCTTTCACTTATAACGTCAGTACACATTCAGTACACATTCCCACCTTTCCATTGTACTGGCTGTAGTGATGATTCGTGTGTGTGTTATACCAGCCCATAGAGGAGGACATTATGAGTCTGAAAGTGGCGCTGGAGATGAAGAACCAGGGGATCAAAGATCAGCACGATCTTTTGGTCAAACTATATACTCTGTATGTATACTATATACTCTGTATGTAGTACCTGGTTTAACACTATATCCTCTGTATATATACTATATATTGTTTATGTAGCACCTGGTTTAACACTATACCCTCAGCTTACTCTAGTCTGCAGATGTGAAGAAATTAAACAGAATGTGTATCTGTGTATATGTGCGCACCTGTATGTGTCTGGTTGTAGTATTATTTAAAGAGTCAAACTGCGTGAAGTGTGCCCAGGCCCAGAGCTACTTTGATGGGCATGATTCTGTGACCTCTTGGGCCTTGAAATGTGGTGCTTTGAATGATTTAAAGAGTGAAACGGTCTGAAGTGTGCCCACGTTTAAAGCAACCTTGCTGGGCATGACTGTGTGACCTCTTGGGCCAGGAAGTCTGTTTCTAGTTTTATTTAAATGGTCAAACTGCGTGAAGTGTGCCCAGGCCCAGAGCTACTTTGCTGTGCATGACTGTGTGACCTCTTGGCCCTGGACGTCTGGTAGTAGTAGTATGATTTAACGGCACAAAGTGATTGAAGTGTGCCCAGGCCCAGAGCTACTTTGCTGTGCATGACTGTGTTTGACCTCTTGGGCCTGGAAGTCTGGTAGTAGTAGTAGTAGTATGATTTAAAGGTACAAAGTGAATGAAGTGTGCCCAGGCCCAGAGCTACTTTGCTGTGCATGACTGTGTGACCTCTTGGGCCTAGAAGTCTGGTAGTAGCAGTAGTATGATTTAAAGGTACAAAGTGAATGAAGTGTGCCCAGGCCCAGAGCTACTTTGCTGTGCATGACTGTGTGACCTCTTGTGCCTGGAAGTCTGGTTGTAGTATTATTTAAAGGGTCAAACTGCGTGAAGTGTGCCGAGGCCCAGAGCTACTTTGCTGGGCATGACTGTGTGACCTCTTGGGCCTGGAAGTCTGGTTGTAGTATGATTTTAAAGGGTCAAATGGTCTCCATTGTGTGTGCAGGTTTAAGGCTACTTTGCTGGGCATGTGATTTGGACCCATCGGGTACGGAAGCCTTTCCGTCACGTGCTCGTTTTCCACGCCTTCAGCGCAGGTAGCCTGCGAATTTAAAACCGACGTGCATTTTATTCTTTTCCCCTTTTATCCTTTCATATCTCTCCGCTACCTTGGAGAAGAGAGACGCACGCGGGTAAATAAAATGTAAATATCTGTAAATATCTGTATAATATGTAAATAAAAGGAAGAAGTGGTTGTGTAGTGTAGTCGTTTGATTATGAATAATCTCATAATAATTTTATCCACAAATTCTTATACATTCATACATGTTTATCTCTCTCTTTGTGTGTGTGTGTGTGTGTGTGTGTGTGTGTGTGTGTGTGTGTGTGTGTGTGGTTCTGTGTCACTAGTGGGGCCTGTGGCCCGATTGGAGTGTTTGCGGTTTGAGAAGGAGGAGTTGGAGAACAGTTTGTTGGAGCAACTGAAGGAGTTGAGGTTGCAGAAGCAGAAGGAGCTGCAGGTTCTTCAGGAGATGCTGAAACACAAGCAGCAGGAGGAGACAGAGCTCCTGCAGAAACAGCAGGAGGAGGAGGAGCATAACAGGTCCATCAAGAGTAAGTACTATGGAAATGCAATAATACTAACATAACTAATAATGAATGTTAGCCTTTAGGCTCCAATAAAAGTGATACTAATATATGTATAGTACTATATATATTATATTTTATATATTCAGTAGTAATTATGTAGTATATACAATCTGTGTTATATCCAGGAGTAATGATACTTGCTCTGGCAGATATGAAAATGGCCTGTGAACAGGAGAAGAAATCTCTGGAGGAAGAACTTGAGAAGCTCAGACTGTCACTGCAGGTAGAGATCCCTTCTAGTGTCAGTACACATCCACCAGTACCTCCACCTTTCACTTATAAAGTCAGTACACATTCAGTACACATTCCCACCTTTCCATTGTACTGGCTGTAGTGATGATTCGTGTGTGTGGGTTATACCAGCCCATAGAGGAGGACATTATGAGTCTGAAAGTGGCGCTGGAGATGAAGAACCAGGAGATCAAAGATCAGCACGATCTTTTGGTCAAACTATATACTCTGTATGTATACTATATCGAACCCACGGTTTTCACGCTACGATTTTTTTAAATGTGGTGAGCTGCGGAGAAAAGACGTGCTCCGGACGTATTTGTGGCTTAATATCTCTTGTCTCCTTGGGAGTAGGAAGTCTGTTCATGGCTCTTTGGAAAGGGCTGCATCTCCCCTCTAATCGCCTTCGAGCTTCAAGCGGATTGGACCCACGGTTATCACGCTACGATTTTTTAAAGCCGCCAGGGACGGGCCGAAAGCGTGGCAGGTGACGTTCGTTAGGGACAGTCATGGAGGTGATGCGCACCGAGTTGCAGGCCATTTGGACTTGGCCAGACCTCGATGTGAGCGTTCAAAGTCAGCGCGTTTGTTTAAACTTTCTCCAATTCGTTGCAACTGCTCAAGCGTTTCTCGCTCATCCGACTGGAGCGTAACGCTTTATATGTTAATATCTCTTGTCTCCTTGGGAGTAGGAAGTCTGTTCATGGATCTTTGGAAAGGGCTGCATCTCCCCTGTAATCGCCTTCGAGCGGCACGCGGATCGAACCCACGGTTTTCAAGCTATGATTTTTTTAAATGTGGTGCGCGGCGGAGGAAATGCGCGCGTAGGACGTATTTGCGGCTTAATATCTTTGGGCTCCTTGGGAGTAGAAAGTCTGTTCATGGCTCTTTGGAAAGGGATGCATCTCCCCTGTAATCGCTTTTAAGCGGCACGCGGATCGGACCCACCGTTCTCACGCTACGATTTTTTAAACGTGGTGCGTGTCGGAGAAAATGCGCGTCGGACGTCATTGTGGCTTAATATCTCTTGTCTCCTTGGGAGTAGAAAGTCTGTTCATGGCTCTTTGGAAAGGGCTGCATCTCCAATGTTATCGCCTTCGAGCGGCACGCGGATCGGAACCATCGTTATCACGCTACGATTTTTTAATGCCGCCAGGGACGGGCCGAAAGCGTGGCAGGTGGCGTTCGTTAGGGACAGTCATGGAGGTGATGCGCACCGAGTTGCAGGCCCTTTGGTCCTGGCCCGGCCTAGATGTGAGCGTTCAAATCAGCGCGTTTGTTTAAACTTTCTCCTCCAATTCGTTGCAATTGTACAAGCGTTTCTCGCTTATCCGACTGGAGCGTAACGCTTTATCTGTTAATATCTCTGGTCTCCTTGGGAGTAGAAAGTCTATTCATGGCTCTTTGGAAAGGGCTGCATCTCCCCTGTAATCGCCTTTAAGCGGCACGCGGATCGAACCCACGGTTTTCACGCTATGATTTTTTTAAATGTGCTGCGCGGCGGAGAAAATGCGCGCGTCGGACGTCATTGCGGCTTAATATCTCTTGTCTCCTTGGGAGTAGAAAGTCTTTTCATGGCTCTTTGGAAAGGGTTGCATCTCCCCTGTAATCGCCTTTAAGCGGCATGCGGATCGGACCCACCGTTCTTACGCTACGATTTTTTAAATGTGGTGCGCGGCGTAGAAAAGACGCGCGTAGGACGTATTTGCGGCTTGATATCTCTTGTCTCATTGGGAGTAGAAAGTCTGTTCATGGCTCTTTGGAAAGGGCTGCATCTCCCCTGTAATCGCCTTCGAGCGGCACGCGGATCGAACCCACGGTTTTCACGCTATGATTTTTTTAAATGTGGTGAGCGGCGGAGAAAATGCGCGTGTCGGACGTCATTTCGGCTTAATATCTCTTGTCTCCTTGAGAGTAGAAAGTCTGTTCATGGCTCTTTGGAAAGGGTTGCGTCTCCCCTGTAATCGCCTTTAAGCGGCACGCGGATCGGACCCACCGTTCTTACGATACGATTTTTTAAATGTGGTGCACGGCGTAGAAAAGACGCTCGTAAGACGTATTTGCGGCTTAATATCTTTGGGCTCCTTGGGAGTAGGAAGTCTTTTCATGGCTCTTTGGAAAGGGCTGCATCTCCCCTGTAATCGCCTTCGAGCGGCACGCGGATCGAACCCACGGTTTTCACGCTATGAATTTTTTAAATGTGGTGCGCGGCGGAGAAAATGCGCGCGTCGGACGTCATTGCGGCTTAATATCTCTTGTCTCCTTGGGAGTAGAAAGTCTGTTCATGGCTCTTTGGAAAGGGTTGCATCTCCCCTGTAATCGCCTTTAAGCGGCACGCGGATCGGACCCACCGTTCTCACGCTACGATTTTTTAAACGTGGTGCGCGTCGGAGAAAATGCGCGTAATATCTCTTGTCTCCTTGGGAGTAGAAAGTCTGTTCATGGCTCTTTGGAAAGGGCTGTATCTCCCCTGTAATCGCCTTCGAGCGGCACGCGCATCGGAACCATCGTTATTACGCTACGATTTTTTAATGCCGCCAGGGATAGGCCGAAAGCGTGGCAGGTGGCGTTCGTTAGGGACAGTCATGGAGGTGATGCACACCGAGTTGCACGCCATTTGGAGTTGGCCCGGCCTAGATGTGAGCGTTCAAAGTCAGCGCGTTTGTTTAAACTTTCTCCTCCAATTCGTTGCAATTGTACAAGCGTTTCTCGTTCATCCGACTGGAGCGTAAGGCTTTATATGTTAATATTTCTGGTCTCCTTGGGAGTAGAAAGTCTGTTCATGGCTCTTTTGAAAGGGATGCATCTCCCCTGTAATCGCCTTCGAGCGGCACGCGGATCGAACCCACGGTTTTCAAGCTATGATTTTTTTAAATGTGGTGCGCGACGGAGGAAATGCGCGCGTCGGACGTCATTTCGGCTTAATATCTCTTGTCTCCTTGGGAGTAGAAAGTCTTTTCATGGCTCTTTGGAAAGGGCTGCATCTCCGCTGTAATCGCCTTCGAGCGGCACGCGGATCGAACCCACGGTTTTCACGCTATGATTTTTTTAAATGTGGTGGGCGGCGGAGAAAATGCGCGCGTCGGACGTCATTTCGGCTTAATATCTCTTGTCTCCTTGGGAGTAGAAAGTCTTTTCATGGCTCTTTGGAAAGGTTTGCATCTCCCTTGTAATCGCCTTTAAGCGGCACGCGGATTGGACCCACCGTTCTTCCGATACGATTTTTTAAATGTGGTGCGCGGCGTAGAAAAGACGCGCGTAGGACGTATTTGCGGCTTAATATCTTTGGGCTCCTTGGGAGTAGGAAGTCTGTTCATGCCTCTTTGGAAAGGGCTGCATCTCCCCTGTAATCGCCTTCGAGCGGCACGCGGATCGAACCCACGGTTTTCACGCTATGATTTTTTTAAATGTGGTGCGCGGCGGAGGAAATGCGCGCGTCGGACGTCATTTCGGCTTAATATCTCTTGTCTCCTTGGGAGTCGAAAGTCTTTTCATGGCTCTTTGGAAAGGGCTGCATCTCCCCTGTAATCGCCTTTAAGCGGCACGCGGATCGAACCCACGATTTTCACGCTACGATTTTTTTTTAAATGTGTTGCGCGGCGGAGAATAGACGCGCGCCGGACGTATTTGCGGCTTGATATCTCTTGTCTCATTGGGAGTAGAAAGTCTGTTCATGGCTCTTTGGAAAGGGCTGCATCTCCCCTGTAATCGCCTTCGAGCGGCACGCGGATCGAACCCACGGTTTTCACGCTACGATTTTTTTTAAATATGTTGCGCGGCGGAGAAAAGACGCGCACCGGACGTATTTGCGGCTTAATATCTCTTGTCTCATTGGGTGTAGAAAGTCTGTTCATGGCTCTTTGGAAAGGGCTGCATCTCCCCTGTAATCGCCTTCGAGCGGCACGCGGATCGAACCCACGGTTTTCACGCTATGATTTTTTTAAATGTGGTGCGCGGCGGAGGAAATGCGCGCGTCGGACGTCATTTCGGCTTAATATCTATTGTCTCCTTGGGAGTAGAAAGTCTTTTCATGGCTCTTTGGAAAGGGCTGCATCTCCCCTGTAATCGCCTTTAAGCGGCACGCGGATCGAACACACGGTTTTCACGCTACGATTTTTTTTAAATGTGTTGCGCGGCGTAGAAAAGACGCGCGTAGGACGTATTTGCGGCTTAATATCTCTTGTCTCATTGGGTGTAGAAAGTCTGTTCATGGCTCTTTGGAAAGGGCTGCATCTCCCCTGTAATCACCTTCGAGCGGCACGCGGATCGAACCCACGGTTTTCACGCTATGATTTTTTTAAATGTGGTGCGCGGCGGAGGAAATGCGCGCGTCGGACGTCATTTCGGCTTAATATCTCTTGTCTCCTTGGGAGTAGAAAGTCTTTTCATGGCTCTTTGGAAAGGTTTGCATCTCCCTTGTAATCGCCTTTAAGCGGCACGCGGATTGGACCCACCGTTCTTCCGATACGATTTTTTAAATGTGGTGCGCGGCGTAGAAAAGACGCGCGTAGGACGTATTTGCGGCTTAATATCTTTGGGCTCCTTGGGAGTAGGAAGTCTGTTCATGCCTCTTTGGAAAGGGCTGCATCTCCCCTGTAATCGCCTTCGAGCGGCACGCGGATCGAACCCACGGTTTTCACGCTATGATTTTTTTAAATGTGGTTCGCGGCGGAGGAAATGCGCGCGTCGGACGTCATTTCGGCTTAATATCTCTTGTCTCCTTTGGAGTAGAAAGTCTTTTCATGGCTCTTTGGAAAGGGCTGCATCTCCCCTGTAATCGCCTTTAAGCGGCACGCGGATCGGACCCACCGTTCTTACGCTACGATTTTTTAAATGTGGTGCGCGGCGTAGAAAAGACGCGCGTAGGACGTATTTGCGGCTTAATATCTTTGGGCTCCTTGGGAGTCGAAAGTCTGTTCATGGCTCTTTGGAAAGCGCTGCATCTCCCCTGTAATTGCCTTTAAGCGGCACGCGGATCGGACCCACCGTTCTCACGATACGATTTTTTAAATGTGGTGCGCGGCGGAGAAAATGCGCGCGTCGGACGTCATTGCGGCTTAATATCTCTTGTCTCCTTGGGAGTAGAAAGTGTTTTCATGGCTCTTTGGAAAGGGCTGCATCTCCCCTGTAATCGCCTTCGCGCGGCACGCGGATCGGAACCATCGTTATCACGCTACGATTTTTTAATGCCGACAGGGACGGGCCGAAAGCTTGGCAGGTGGCGTTCGTTAGGAAAAGTCATGGACGTGATGCGGACCGAGTTGTAGGCCATTTGGACCTGGCCCGGCCTAGATGTGAGCCTTCAAAGTCAGCGCGTTTGTTTAAACTTTCTCCTCCAATTCGTTGCAATTGTACAAGCGTTTCTCGCTCATCCGACTGGAGCGTAACGCTTTATCTGTTAATATCTCTGGTCTCCTTGGGAGTAGAAAGTCTGTTCATGGCTCTTTGGAAAGGGATGCATCTCCCCTGTAATCGCCTTTAAGCGGCACGCGGATCGGACCCATCGTTCTCACGCTACGATTTTTTAAAATCCGCCAGGGACGGAACGAACGCTTGGCAGGTGGCGTTCGTGACGGACAGTCAAGCAGTTAATGCGCACCGAGCTGCAGGCCATTTGGACCTGGCCCAGCCTAGATGTGAGTATTCAAAGTCAGCACGTTTGTTTCAAAGTTCTCCACCAATTCGTTGTAATTGCGTGTGTGCGCGTGAACACCAGGTTTGTGGAGGAGTTCGTCCTTGGACTGTACAAGGGGAGACAGTGTGTGGCCTGGCTGCGTGAGGTTGCAGTTTGCTGGGCATGAGAGATTGGCATGTGGTGCCCTGGAGGTGTGGTTGTTCCAGGACGGGCAAGGTGGGGTAGTGTGGCTGGGTGACGGTGCGCTTCACTGGGGATGTGGTTGTGAGTTGCAGGCCCATTCCTTTGAATGACAGAAAGGATCTGATTTGTTTCCAGGTTTAAACGTACTTTGCTGGGTATGACTGTGACCTCTTGGGCCAGGAAGTCTGTTTCTAGTTTTATTTAAACGGTCAAACTGCGTGAAGTGTGCCCAGGCCCAGAGCTACTTTGCTGGGCATGGCTGTGTGACCTCTTGGGCCTGGAAGTCTGGTTGTAGTATGATTTTAAAGGGTCAAATGCTCTCCATTGTGTGTCCAGGTTTAAGGCTACTTTGCTGGGCATGTGATTTGGACCCATCGGGTACGGAAGCCTTTCCGTCACGTGCTCGTTTTCCACGCCTTCAGCGCAGGTAGCCTGCGAATTTAAAACCGACGTGCATTTTATTCTTTTCCCCTTTTATCCTTTCATATCTCTCCGCTACCTTGGAGAAGAGAGACGCACGCGGGTAAATAAAATGTAAATATCTCTAAATATCTGTATAATATGTAAATAAAAGGAAGATGTGGTTGTGTAGTGTAGTCGTTTGATTATAAATAATCTCATAATAATTTTATCCACAAATTCTTATACATTTATACATGTTTATCTCTCTCTTTGTGTGTGTGTGTGTGTGTGTGGTTCTGTGTCACTAGTGGGGCCTGTGGCCCGATTGGAGTGTTTGCGGTGTGAGAAGGAGGAGTTGGAGAACAGTTTGTTGGAGCAGCTGAAGGAGTTGAGGTTGCAGAAGCAGAAGGAGCTGCAGGTTCTTCAGGAGATGCTGAAACACAAGCAGCAGGAGGAGACAGAGCTCCTGCAGAAACAGCAGGAGGAGGAGGAGCATAACAGGTCCATCAAGAGTAAGTACTATGGAAATGCAATAATACTAACATAACTAATAATGAATGTTAGCCTTTAGGCTCCAATAAAAGTGATACTAATATATGTATAGTACTATATATATTATATTTTATATATTCAGTAGTAATTATGTAGTATATACAATCTATGTTATATCCAGCAGTAATGATACTTGCTCTGGCAGATATGAAAATGGCCTGTGAACAGGAGAAGAAATCTCTGGAGGAAGAACTTGAGAAGCTCAGACTGTCACTGCAGGTAGAGATCCCTTATAGTGTCAGTACACATCCACCAGTACCTCCACCTTTCACTTATAACGTCAGTACACATTCAGTACACATTCCCACCTTTCCATTGTACTGGCTGTAGTGATGATTCGTGTGTGAGGGTTATACCAGCCCATAGAGGAGGACATTATGAGTCTGAAAGTGGCGCTGGAGATGAAGAACCAGGAGATCAAAGATCAGCACGATCTTTTGGTCAAACTATATACTCTGTATGTATACTATATACTCTGTATGTAGTACCTGGTTTAACACTATATCCTCTTTATATATACTATATACTGTTTATGTAGCTCCTGGTTTAACACTATACCCTCAGCTTACTCTAGTCTGCAGATGTGAAGAAATTTAAACAGAATGTTTATCTGTGTATATGTGCGCACCTGTATGTGTCTGGTTGTAGTATTATTTAAAGGGTCAAATGGTCTCCATTGTGTGTCCAGGTTTAAGGCTACTTTGCTGGGCATGTGATTTGGACCCATCGGGTACGGAAGCCTTTCCGTCACGTGCTCGTTTTCCACGCCTTCAGCGCAGGTAGCCTGCGAATTTAAAACCGACGTGCATTTTATTCTTTTCCCCTTTTATCCTTTCATATCTCTCCGCTACCTTGGAGAAGAGAGACGCACGCGGGTAAATAAAATGTAAATATCTCTAAATATCTGTTTAATATGTAAATAAAAGGAAGATGTGGTTGTGTAGTGTAGTCGTTTGATTATAAATAATCTCATAATAATTTTATCCACAAATTCTTATACATTTATACATGTTTATCTCTCTCTTTGTGTGTGTGTGTGTGTGTGTTTGTGTGTGTGTGTGTGGTTCTGTGTCACTAGTGGGGCCTGTGGCCCGATTGGAGTGTTTGCGGTGTGAGAATGAGGAATGAAGAGTTGGAGAACAGTTTGTTGGAGCAGCTGAAGGAGTTGAGGTTGCAGAAGCAGAAGGAGCTGCAGTTTCTTCAGGAGATGCTGAAACACAAGCAGCAGGAGGAGACAGAGCTCCTGCAGAAACAGCAGGAGGAGGAGGAGCATAACAGGTCCATCAAGAGTAAGTACTATGGAAATGCAATAATACTAACATAACTAATAATGAATGTTAGCCTTTAGGCTCCAATAAAAGTGATACTAATATATGTATAGTACTATATATATTATATTTTATATATTCAGTAGTAATTATGTAGTATATACAATCTGTGTTATATCCAGCAGTAATGATACTTGCTCTGGCAGATATGAAAATGGCCTCTGAACAGGAGAAGAAATCTCTGGAGGAAGAACTTGAGAAGCTCAGACTGTCACTGCAGGTAGAGATCCCTTATAGTGTCAGTACACATCCACCAGTACCTCCACCTCTCACTTATAACGTCAGTACACATTCAGTACACATTCCCACCTTTCCATTGTACTGGCTGTAGTGATGATTCGTGTGTGTGTTATACCAGCCCATAGAGGAGGACTTTATGAGTCTGAAAGTGGCGCTGGAGATAAAGAACCAGGAGATCAAAGATCAGCACGATCTTTTGGTCAAACTATATACTCTGTATGTATACTATATACTCTGTATGTAGTACCTGGTTTAACACTATATCCTCTGTATATATACTATATACTGTTTATGTAGTACCTGGTTTAACACTATACCCTTAGCTTACTCTAGTCTGCAGATGTGAAGAAATTAAACAGAATGTGTATCTGTGTATATGTGCGCACCTGTATGTGTCTGGTTGTAGTATTATTTAAAGGGTCAAACTGCCTGAAGTGTGCCCAGGCCCAGAGCTACTTTGATGGGCATGATTCTGTGACCTCTTGGGCCTTGAAATGTGGTGCTTTGAATGATTTAAAGAGTGAAACGGTCTGAAGTGTGCCCACGTTTAAAGCAACCTTGCTGGGCATGACTGTGTGACCTCTTGGGCCAGGAAGTCTGTTTCTAGTTTTATTTAAACGGTCAAACTGCGTGAAGTGTGCCCAGGCCCAGAGGTACTTTGCTGGGCATGACTGTGTGACCTCTTGGGCCTGGAAGTCTGCTTGTAGTATGATTTTAAAGGGTCAAATGGTCTCCATTGTGTGTCCAGGTTTAAGGCTACTTTGCTGGGCATGTGATTTGGAACCATCGGGTACGGAAGCCTTTCCGTCACGTGCTCGTTTTCCACGCCTTCAGCGCAGGAATCCTCCGAATTTAAAACCTACGTGCATTTTATTCTTTTCCCCTTTTATCCTTTCATATCTCTCCGCTACCTTGGAGAAGAGAGACGCATGCGGGTAAATAAAATGTAAATATCTGTAAATATCTGTATAATATGTAAATAAAAGGAAGAAGTGGTTGTGTAGTGTAGTCGTTTGATTATAAATAATCTCATAATAATTTTATCCACAAATTCTTATACATTTATACATGTTTATCTCACTCTGTGTGTGTGTGTGTGTGTGTGTGTGTGTGTGTGTGTGTGTCTGTGTCTGTGTGTGTGTGTGGTTCTGTGTCACTAGTGGGGCCTGTGGCCCGATTGGAGTGTTTGCGGTGTGAGAAGGAGGAGTTGGAGAACAGTTTGTTGGAGCAGCTGAAGGAGTTGAGGTTGCAGAAGCAGAAGGAGCTGCAGGTTCTTCAGGAGATGCTGAAACACAAGCAGCATGAGGAGACAGAGCTCCTGCAGAAACAGCAGGAGGAGGAGGAGCATAACAGGTCCATCAAGAGTAAGTACTATGTAAATGCAATAATACTAACATAACTAATAATGAATGTTAGCCTTTAGGCTCCAATAAAAGTGATACTAATATATGTATAGTACTATATATATTATATTTTATATATTCAGTAGTAATTATGTAGTATATACAATCTGTGTTATATACAGTAGTAATGATACATGCTCTGGCAGATATGAAAATGGCCTGTGAACAGGAGAAGAAATCTCTGGAGGAAGAACTTGAGAAGCTCAGACTGTCACTGCAGGTAGAGATCCCTTATAGTGTCAGTACACATCCACCAGTAGCTCCACCTTTCACTTATAACGTCAGTACACATTCAGTACACATTCCCACCTTTCCATTGTACTGGCTGTAGTGATGATTCGTGTGTGTGTTATACCAGCCCATAGAGGAGGACATTATGAGTCTGAAAGTGGCGCTGGAGATGAAGAACCAGGGGATCAAAGATCAGCACGATCTTTTGGTCAAACTATATACTCTGTATGTATACTATATACTCTGTATGTAGTACCTGGTTTAACACTATATCCTCTGTATATATACTATATATTGTTTATGTAGCACCTGGTTTAACACTATACCCTCAGCTTACTCTAGTCTGCAGATGTGAAGAAATTAAACAGAATGTGTATCTGTGTATATGTGCGCACCTGTATGTGTCTGGTTGTAGTATTATTTAAAGGGTCAAACTGCGTGAAGTGTGCCCAGGCCCAGAGCTACTTTGATGGGCATGATTCTGTGACCTCTTGGGCCTTGAAATGTGGTGCTTTGAATGATTTAAAGAGTGAAACGGTCTGAAGTGTGCCCACGTTTAAAGCAACCTTGCTGGGCATGACTGTGTGACCTCTTGGGCCAGGAAGTCTGTTTCTAGTTTTATTTAAATGGTCAAAATGCGTGAAGTGTGCCCAGGCCCAGAGCTACTTTGCTGTGCATGACTGTGTGACCTCTTGGCCCTGGACGTCTGGTAGTAGTAGTATGATTTAACGGCACAAAGTGATTGAAGTGTGCCCAGGCCCAGAGCTACTTTGCTGTGCATGACTGTGTTTGACCTCTTGGGCCTGGAAGTCTGGTAGTAGTAGTATGATTTAAAGGTACAAAGTGAATGAAGTGTGCCCAGGCCCAGAGCGACTTTGCTGTGCATGACTGTGTGACCTCTTGGGCCTAGAAGTCTGGTAGTAGCAGTAGTATGATTTAAAGGTACAAAGTGAATGAAGTGTGCCCAGGCCCAGAGCTACTTTGCTGTGCATGACTGTGTGACCTCTTGTGCCTGGAAGTCTGGTTGTAGTATTATTTAAAGGGTCAAACTGCGTGAAGTGTGCCCAGGCCCAGAGCTACTTTGCTGGGCATGACTGTGTGACCTCTTGGGCCTGGAAGTCTGGTTGTAGTATGATTTTAAAGGGTCAAATGGTCTCCATTGTGTGTGCAGGTTTAAGGCTACTTTGCTGGGCATGTGATTTGGACCCATCGGGTACGGAAGCCTTTCCGTCACGTGCTCGTTTTCCACGCCTTCAGCGCAGGTAGCCTGCGAATTTAAAACCAACGTGCATTTTATTCTTTTCCCCTTTTATCCTTTCATATCTCTCCGCTACCTTGGAGAAGAGAGACGCACGCGGGTAAATAAAATGTAAATATCTGTAAATATCTGTATAATATGTAAATAAAAGGAAGAAGTGGTTGTGTAGTGTAGTCGTTTGATTATGAATAATCTCATAATAATTTTATCCACAAATTCTTATACATTCATACATGTTTATCTCTCTCTTTGTGTGTGTGTGTGTGTGTGTGTGTGTGTGTGTGTGTGTGTGTGTGTGTGTGTGTGTGTGTGGTTCTGTGTCACTAGTGGGGCCTGTGGCCCGATTGGAGTGTTTGCGGTTTGAGAAGGAGGAGTTGGAGAACAGTTTGTTGGAGCAACTGAAGGAGTTGAGGTTGCAGAAGCAGAAGGAGCTGCAGGTTCTTCAGGAGATGCTGAAACACAAGCAGCAGGAGGAGACAGAGCTCCTGCAGAAACAGCAGGAGGAGGAGGAGCATAACAGGTCCATCAAGAGTAAGTACTATGTAAATGCAATAATACTAACATAACTAATAATGAATGTTAGCCTTTAGGCTCCAATAAAAGTGATACTAATATATGTATAGTACTATATATATTATATTTTATATATTCAGTAGTAATTATGTAGTATATACAATCTGTGTTATATCCAGGAGTAATGATACTTGCTCTGGCAGATATGAAAATGGCCTGTGAACAGGAGAAGAAATCTCTGGAGGAAGAACTTGAGAAGCTCAGACTGTCACTGCAGGTAGAGATCCCTTCTAGTGTCAGTACACATCCACCAGTACCTCCACCTTTCACTTATAAAGTCAGTACACATTCAGTACACATTCCCACCTTTCCATTGTACTGGCTGTAGTGATGATTCGTGTGTGTGGGTTATACCAGCCCATAGAGGAGGACATTATGAGTCTGAAAGTGGCGCTGGAGATGAAGAACCAGGAGATCAAAGATCAGCACGATCTTTTGGTCAAACTATATACTCTGTATGTATACTATATCGAACCCACGGTTTTCACGCTACGATTTTTTTAAATGTGGTGAGCTGCGGAGAAAAGACGTGCTCCGGACGTATTTGTGGCTTAATATCTCTTGTCTCCTTGGGAGTAGGAAGTCTGTTCATGGCTCTTTGGAAAGGGCTGCATCTCCCCTCTAATCGCCTTCGAGCTTCAAGCGGATTGGACCCACGGTTATCACGCTACGATTTTTTAAAGCCGCCAGGGACGGGCCGAAAGCGTGGCAGGTGGCGTTCGTTAGGGACAGTCATGGAGGTGATGCGCACCGAGTTGCAGGCCATTTGGACTTGGCCAGACCTAGATGTGAGCGTTCAAAGTCAGCGCGTTTGTTTAAACTTTCTCCTCCAATTCGTTGCAACTGCTCAAGCGTTTCTCGCTCATCCGACTGGAGCGTAACGCTTTATAAGTTAATATTTCTGGTCTCCTTGGGAGTAGAAAGTCTGTTCATGGCTCTTTGGAAAGGGCTGCATCTCCCCTGTAATCGCCTTTGAGCGGCACGCGGATCGAACCCACGGTTTTCACGCTATGATTTTTTTAAATGTGGTGCGCGGCGGAGAAAATGCGCGCGTCGGACGTCATTTCGGCTTAATATCTATTGTCGCCTTGGGAGTAGAAAGTCTTTTCATGGTTCTTTGGAAAGGGTTGCATCTCCCCTGTAATCGCCTTTAAGCGGCACGCGGATCGGACCCACCGTTCTTCCGATACGATTTTTTAAATGTGGTGCGCGGCGTAGAAAAGACGCGCGTAGGACGTATTTGCGGCTTAATATCTTTGGGCTCCTTGGGAGTAGGAAGTCTGTTCATGCCTCTTTGGAAAGGGCTGCATCTCCCCTGTAATCGCCTTCGAGCGGCACGTGGATCGAACCCACGGTTTTCACGCTATGATTTTTTTAAATGTGCTGCGCGGCGGAGAAAATGCGCGCGTCGGACGTCATTGCGGCTTAATATCTCTTGTCTCCTTGGGAGTAGAAAGTCTGTTCATGGCTCTTTGGAAAGGGCTGCATCTCCCCTGTAATCGCCTTCGCGCGGCTCGCGCATCGGAACCATCGTTATCACGCTACGATTTTTTAATGCCGCCAGGGACGGGCCGAAAGCGTGGCAGGTGGCGTTCGTTAGGGACCGTCATGGAGGTGATGCGCACCGAGTTGCAGGCCATTTGGACCTGGCCCGGCCTAGATGTGAGCGTTCAAAGTCAGCGCGTTTGTTTAAACTTTCTCCTCCAATTCGTTGCAATTGTACAAGCGTTTCTCGCTCATCCGACTGGAGCGTAACGCTTTATCTGTTAATATCTCTGGTCTCCTTGGGAGTAGAAAGTCTGTTCATGGCTCTTTGGAAAGGAATGCATCTCCCCTGTAATCGCCTTTAAGCGGCACGCGGATCGGACCCACCGTTCTCACGCTACGATTTTTTAAACGTGGTGCGCGTCGGAGAAAATGCGCGCGTCGGACGTCATTGCGGCTTAATATCTCTTGTCTCCTTGGGAGTAGAAAGTCTGTTCATGGCTCTTTGGAAAGGTTTGCATCTCCCTTGTAATCGCCTTTAAGCGGCACGCGGATTGGACCCACCGTTCTTCCGATACGATTTTTTAAATGTGGTGCGCGGCGGAGAAAATGCGCGTAATATCTCTTGTCTCCTTGGGAGTAGAAAGTCTGTTCATGGCTCTTTGGAAAGGGCTGTATCTCCCCTGTAATCGCCTTCGAGCGGCACGCGCATCGGAACCATCGTTATCACGCTACGATTTTTTAATGCCGCCAGGGATAGGCCGAAAGCGTGGCAGGTGGCGTTCGTTAGGGACAGTCATGGAGGTGATGCACACCGAGTTGCACGCCATTTGGAGTTGGCCCGGCCTAGATGTGAGCGTTCAAAGTCAGCGCGTTTGTTTAAGCTTTCTCCTCCAATTCGTTGCAATTGTACAAGCGTTTCTCGTTCATCCGACTGGAGCGTAACGCTTTATATGTTAATATTTCTGGTCTCCTTGGGAGTAGAAAGTCTGTTCATGGCTCTTTTGAAAGGGATGCATCTCCCCTGTAATCGCCTTCGAGCGGCACGCGGATCGAACCCACGTTTTTCACGCTACGATTTTTTTTAAATGTGTTGCGCGGCGGAGGAAATGCGCGCGTCGGACGTCATTTCGGCTTAATATCTCTTGTCTCCTTGGGAGTAGAAAGTCTTTTCATGGCTCTTTGGAAAGGGCTGCATCTCCCCTGTAATCGCCTTCGAGCGGCACGCGGATCGAACCCACGGTTTTCACGCTATGATTTTTTTAAATGTGCTGCGCGGCGGAGGAAATGCGCGCGTCGGACGTCATTTCGGCTTAATATCTCTTGTCTCCTTGGGAGTAGAAAGTCTTTTCATGGCTCTTTGGAAAGGGCTGCATCTCCCCTGTAATCGCCTTTAAGCGGCACGCGGATCGAACCCACGGTTTTCACGCTACGATTTTTTTTAAATGTGTTGCGCGGCGGAGAATAGACGCGCGCCGGACGTATTTGCGGCTTGATATCTCTTGTCTCATTGGGAGTAGAAAGTCTGTTCATGGCTCTTTGGAAAGGGCTGCATCTCCCCTGTAATCGCCTTCGAGCGGCACGCGGATCGAACCCACGGTTTTCACGCTATGATTTTTTTAAATGTGTTGCGCGTCGGAGAAAATGCGCGCGTCGGACGTCATTGCGGCTTAATATCTCTTGTCTCCTTGGGAGTAGAAAGTCTTTTCATGGCTCTTTGGAAAGGTTTGCGTCTCCCCTGTAATCGCCTTTAAGCGGCACGCGGATCGCACCCACCGTTCTTACGCTACGATTTTTTAAATGTGGTGCGCGGCGTAGAAAAGACGCGCGTAGGACGTATTTGCGGCTTAATATCTTTGGGGTCCTTGGGAGTAGGAAGTCTGTTCATGCCTCTTTGGAAAGGGCTCCATCTCCCCTGTAATCGCCTTCGAGCGGCACGCGGATCGAACCCACGGTTTTCACGCTATGATTTTTTTAAATGAGCTGCGCGGCGGAGAAAATGCGCGCGTCGGACGTCATTGCGGCTTAATATCTCTTGTCTCCTTGGGAGTAGAAAGTCTTTTCATGGTTCTTTGGAAAGGGTTGCATCTCCCCTGTAATCGCCTTTAAGCGGCACGCGGATCGGACCCACCGTTCTCACGCTACGATTTTTTAAACGTGGTGCGCGTCGGAGAAAATGCGCGTAATATCTCTTGTCTCCTTGGGAGTAGAAAGTCTGTTCATGGCTCTTTGGAAAGGGCTGCATCTCCCCTGTAATCGCCTTCGAGCGGCACGCGGATCGAACCCACGTTTTTCACGCTACGATTTTTTTTAAATGTGTTGCGCGGCGGAGAAAAGACGCGCGCCGGACGTATTTGCGGCTTAATATCTCTTGTCTCATTGGGTGTAGAAAGTCTGTTCATAGCTCTTTGGAAAGGGCTGCATCTCCGCTGTAATCGCCTTCGAGCGGCACGCGGATCGAACCCACGGTTTTCACGCTATGATTTTTTTAAATGTGGTGCGCGGCGGAGAAAATGCGCGCGTCGGACGTCATTTCGGCTTAATATCTATTGTCTCCTTGGGAGTAGAAAGTCTTTTCATGGCTCTTTGGAAAGGGCTGCATCTCCGCTGTAATCGCCTTCGAGCGGCACGCGGATCGAACCCACGGTTTTCACGCTATGATTTTTTTAAATATGGTGCGCGGCGGAGAAAATGCGCGCGTCGGACGTCATTTCGGCTTAATATCTATTGTCTCCTTGGGAGTAGAAAGTCTTTTCATGGCTCTTTGGAAAGGGCTGCATCTCCGCTGTAATCGCCTTCGAGCGGCACGCGGATCGAACCCACGGTTTTCACGCTATGATTTTTTTAAATGTGGTGCGCGGCGGAGAAAATGCGCGCGTCGGACGTCATTTCGGCTTAATATCTATTGTCTCCTTGGGAGTAGAAAGTCTTTTCATGGCTCTTTGGAAAGGTTTGCATCTCCCTTGTAATTGCCTTTAAGCGGCACGCGGATTGGACCCACCGTTCTTCCGATACGATTTTTTAAATGTGGTGCGCGGCGTAGAAAAGACGCGCGTAGGACGTATTTGCGGCTTAATATCTTTGGGCTCCTTGGGAGTAGGAAGTCTGTTCATGCCTCTTTGGAAAGGGTTGCATCTCCCCTGTAATCGCCTTTAAGCGGCACGCGGATCGGACCCATCGTTCTCACGCTACGATTTTTTAAAATCCGCCAGGGACGGAACGAACGCTTGGCAGGTGGCGTTCGTGACGGACAGTCATGGAGGTGATGCGCACCGAGTTGCAGGCCATTTGGACCTGGCCCGGCCTAGATGTGAGCGTTCAAATTCAGCGCGTTTGTTTAAACTTTCTCCTCCAATTCGTTGCCATTGTACAAGCGTTTCTCGCTCATCCGACTGGAGCGTAACGCTTTATATGTTAATATTTCTGGTCTCCTTGGGAGTAGAAAGTCTGTTCATGGCTCTTTGGAAAGGGCTGCATCTCCCTTGTAATCGCCTTCGAGCGGCACGCGGATCGAACCCACGGTTTTCACGCTATGATTTTTTTAAATGTGGTGCGCGGCGGAGAAAATGCGCGCGTCGGACGTCATTGCGGCTTAATATCTCTTGTCTCATTGGGAGTAGAAAGTCTGTTCATGGCTCTTTGGAAAGGGCTGCATCTCCCCTGTAATCGCCTTCGAGCGGCACGCGGATGGAACCCACGGTTTTCACGCTATGATTTTTTTAAATGTGGTGCGCGGCGGAGAAAATGCGCGCGTCGGACGTCATTGCGGCTTAATATCTCTTGTCTCCTTGGGAGTAGAAAGTCTGTTCATGGCTCTTTGGAAAGGGCTGCATCTCCCCTGTAATCGCCTTTAAGCGGCACGCGGATCGGACCCACCGTTCTCACGCTACGATTTTTTAAATGTGGTGCGCGGCGCAATAAATGCGCGCGTCGGACGTCATTGCGGCTTAATATCTCTTGTCTCGTTGGGAGTAGGAAGTCTGTTCATGGCTCTTTGGAAAGGGCTGCATCTCCCCTGTAATCGCCTTCGAGCGGCACGCGGATCGAACCCACGGTTTTCACGCTATGATTTTTTACAATGTGTTGCGCGGCGGAGAAAATGCGCGCGTCGGACGTCATTTCGGCTTAATATCTCTTGTCTCCTTGGGAGTAGAAAGTCTTTTCATGGCTCTTTGGAAAGGGCTGCATTTCCCTTGTAATCGCCTTTAAGCGGCACGCGGATCGGACCCACCGTTCTCACGCTAAGATTTTTTAAATGTGGTGCGCGGCGTAGAAAAGACGCGCGTAGGACGTATTTGCGGCTTAATATCTTTGGGCTCCTTGGGAGTAGAAAGTCTGTTCATGGCTCTTTGGAAAGGGCTGCATCTCCCCTGTAATCGCCTTCGCGCGGCACGCGGATCGGAACCATCGTTATCACGCTACGATTTTTTAATGCCGACAGGGACGGGCCGAAAGCTTGGCAGGTGGCGTTCGTTAGGAAAAGTCATGGACGTGATGCGGACCGAGTTGCAGGCCATTTGGACCTGGCCCGGCCTAGATGTGAGCCTTCAAAGTCAGCGCGTTTGTTTAAACTTTCTCCTCCAATTCGTTGCAATTGTACAAGCGTTTCTCGCTCATCCGACTGGAGCGTAACGCTTTATCTGTTAATATCTCTGGTCTCCTTGGGAGTAGAAAGTCTGTTCATGGCTCTTTGGAAAGGGATGCATCTCCCCTGTAATCGCCTTTAAGCGGCACGCGGATCGGACCCACCGTTCTCACGCTACGATTTTTTAAACGTGGTGCGCGTCGGAGAAAATGCGCGTAATATCTCTTGTCTCCTTGGGAGTAGAAAGTCTGTTCATGGCTCTTTGGAAAGGGCTGTATCTCCCCTGTAATCGCCTTCGAACGGCACGCGCATCGGAACCATCGTTATCACGCTACGATTTTTTAATGCCGCCAGGGACGGGCCGAAAGCGTGGCAGGTGGCGTTCGTTAGGGACAGTCATGGAGGTGATGCGCACCGAGTTGCACGCCATTTGGAGTTGGCCCGGCCTAGATGTGAGCGTTCAAAGTCAGCGCGTTTGTTTAAACTTTCTCCTCCAATTCGTTGCAATTGTACAAGCGTTTCTCGTTCATCCGACTGGAGCGTAACGCTTTATATGTTAATATTTCTGGTCTCCTTGGGAGTAGAAAGTCTGTTCATGGCTCTTTTGAAAGGGATGCATCTCCCCTGTAATCGCCTTCGAGCGGCACGCGGATCGAACCCACGGTTTTCACGCTATGATTTTTTTAAATGTGCTCCGCGGCGGAGCAAATGCGCGCGTCGGATGTCATTGCGGCTTAATATCTCGTTTCCTTGGGAGTAGAAAGTCTTTTCATGGTTCTTTGGAAAGGGTGGCATCTCCCCTGTAATCGCCTTTAAGCGGCACGCGGATCGGACCCATCGTTCTCACGCTACGATTTTTTAAAATCCGCCAGGGACGGAACGAACGCTTGGCAGGTGGCGTTCGTGACGGACAGTCAAGCAGTTAATGCGCACCGAGCTGCAGGCCATTTGGACCTGGCCCAGCCTAGATGTGAGTATTCAAAGTCAGCACGTTTGTTTCAAAGTTCTCCACCAATTCGTTGTAATTGCGTGTGTGCGCGTGAACACCAGGTTTGTGGAGGAGTTCGTCCTTGGACTGTACAAGGGGAGACAGTGTGTGGCCTGGCTGCGTGAGGTTGCAGTTTGCTGGGCATGAGAGATTGGCATGTGGTGCCCTGGAGGTGTGGTTGTTCCAGGACGGGCAAGGTGGGGTAGTGTGGCTGGGTGACGGTGCGCTTCACTGGGGATGTGGTTGTGAGTTGCAGGCCCATTCCTTTGAATGACAGAAAGGATCTGATTTGTTTCCAGGTTTAAACGTACTTTGCTGGGTATGACTGTGACCTCTTGGGCCAGGAAGTCTGTTTCTAGTTTTATTTAAACGGTCAAACTGCGTGAAGTGTGCCCAGGCCCAGAGCTACTTTGCTGGGCATGGCTGTGTGACCTCTTGGGCCTGGAAGTCTGGTTGTAGTATGATTTTAAAGGGTCAAATGCTCTCCATTGTGTGTCCAGGTTTAAGGCTACTTTGCTGGGCATGTGATTTGGACCCATCGGGTACGGAAGCCTTTCCGTCACGTGCTCGTTTTCCACGCCTTCAGCGCAGGTAGCCTGCGAATTTAAAACCGACGTGCATTTTATTCTTTTCCCCTTTTGTCCTTTCATATCTCTCCGCTACCTTGGAGAAGAGAGACGCACGCGGGTAAATAAAATGTAAATATCTCTAAATATCTGTATAATATGTAAATAAAAGGAAGATGTGGTTGTGTAGTGTAGTCGTTTGATTATAAATAATCTCATAATAATTTTATCCACAAATTCTTATACATTTATACATGTTTATCTGTCTCTTTGTGTGTGTGTGTGTGTGTGTGTGGTTCTTTGTCACTAGTGGGGCCTGTGGCCCGATTGGAGTGTTTGCGGTGTGAGAAGGAGGAGTTGGAGAACAGTTTGTTGGAGCAGCTGAAGGAGTTGAGGTTGCAGAAGCAGAAGGAGCTGCAGGTTCTTCAGGAGATGCTGAAACACAAGCAGCAGGAGGAGACAGAGCTCCTGCAGAAACAGCAGGAGGAGGAGGAGCATAACAGGTCCATCAAGAGTAATTACTATGGAAATGCAATAATACTAACATAACTAATAATGAATGTTAGCCTTTAGGCTCCAATAAAAGTGATACTAATATATGTATAGTACTATATATATTATATTTTATATATTCAGTAGTAATTATGTAGTATATACAATCTATGTTATATCCAGCAGTAATGATACTTGCTCTGGCAGATATGAAAATGGCCTGTGAACAGGAGAAGAAATCTCTGGAGGAAGAACTTGAGAAGCTCAGACTGTCACTGCAGGTAGAGATCCCTTATAGTGTCAGTACACATCCACCAGTAGCTCCACCTTTCACTTATAACGTCAGTACACATTCAGTACACATTCCCACCTTTCCATTGTACTGGCTGTAGTGATGATTTGTGTGTGTGTTATACCAGCCCATAGAGGAGGACATTATGAGTCTGAAAGTGGCGCTGGAGATGAAGAACCAGGAGATCAAAGATCAGCACGATCTTTTGGTCAAACTATATACTCTGTATGTATACTATATACTCTGTATGTAGTACCTGGTTTAACACTATATCCTCTGTATATATACTATATACTGTTTATGTAGTACCTGGTTTAACACTATACCCTCAGCTTACTCTAGTCTGCAGATGTGAAGAAATTAAACAGAATGTGTATCTGTGTATATGTGCGCACCTGTATGTGTCTGGTTGTAGTATTATTTAAAGGGTCAAACTGCGTGAAGTGTGCCCAGGCCCAGAGCTACTTTGATGGGCATGATTCTGTGACCTCTTGGGCCTTGAAATGTGGTGCTTTGAATGATTTAAAGAGTGAAACGGTCTGAAGTGTGCCCACGTTTAAAGCAACCTTGCTGGGCATGACTGTGTGACCTCTTGGGCCTGGAAGTCTGTTTCTAGTTTTATTTAAACGGTCAAACTGCGTGAAGTGTGCCCAGGCCCAGAGGTACTTTGCTGGGCATGACTGTGTGACCTCTTGGGCCTGGAAGTCTGGTTGTAGTATGATTTTAAAGGGTCAAATGGTCTCCATTGTGTGTCCAGGTTTAAGGCTACTTTGCTGGGCATGTGATTTGGACCCATCGGGTACGGAAGCCTTTCCGTCACGTGCTCGTTTTCCACGCCTTCAGCGCAGGTAGCATGCGAATTTAAAACCGACGTGCATTTTATTCTTTTCCCCTTTTATCCCTTCATATCTCTCCGCTACCTTGGAGAAGAGAGACGCACGCGGGTAAATAAAATGTAAATATCTCTAAATATCTGTATAATATGTAAATAAAAGGAAGAAGTGGTTGTGTAGTGTAGTCGTTTCATTATAAATAATCTCATAATAATTTTATCCACAAATTCTTATACATTTATACATGTTTATCTCTCTGTGTGTGTGTGTGTGTGTGTGTGTGTGTGTGTGTGTGTGTGTGGTTCTGTGTCACTAGTGGGGCCTGTGGCCCGATTGGAGTGTTTGCGGTGTGAGAAGGAGGAGTTGGAGAACAGTTTGTTGGAGCAGCTGAAGGAGTTGAGGTTGCAGAAGCAGAAGGAGCTGCAGGTTCTTCAGGAGATGCTGAAACACAAGCAGCATGAGGAGACAGAGCTCCTGCAGAAACAGCAGGAGGAGGAGGAGCATAACAGGTCCATCAAGAGTAAGTACTATGGAAATGCAATAATACTAACATAACTAATAATGAATGCTAGCCTTTAGGCTCCAATAAAAGTGATACTAATATATGTATAGTACTATATATATTATATTTTATATATTCAGTAGTAATTATGTAGTATATACAATCTATGTTATATCCAGCAGTAATGATACTTGCTCTGGCAGATATGAAAATGGCCTGTGAACAGGAGAAGAAATCTCTGGAGGAAGAACTTGAGAAGCTCAGACTGTCACTGCAGGTAGAGATCCCTTATAGTGTCAGTACACATCCACCAGTACCTCCACCTTTCACTTATAACGTCAGTACACATTCAGTACACATTCCCACCTTTCCATTGTACTGGCTATAGTGATGATTCGTATGTGTGGGTTATACCAGCCCATAGAGGAGGACATTATGAGTCTGAAAGTGGCGCTGGAGATGAAGAACCAGGAGATCAAAGATCAGCACGATCTTTTGGTCAAACTATATACTCTGTATGTATACTATATACTCTGTATGTAGTACCTGGTTTAACACTATATCCTCTTTATATATACTATATACTGTTTATGTAGCTCCTGGTTTAACACTATACCCTCAGCTTACTCTAGTTTGCAGATGTGAAGAAATTAAACAGAATGTGTATCTGTGTATATGTGCGCACCTGTATGTGTCTGGTTGTAGTATTATTTAAAGGGTCAAACTCCGTAAAGTGTGCCCAGGCCCAGAGCTACTTTGATGGGCATGATTCTGTGACCTCTTGGGCCTTGAAATGTGGTGCTTTGAATGATTTAAAGAGTGAAACGGTCTGAAGTGTGCCCACGTTTAAAGCAACCTTGCTGTGCATGACTGTGTGACCTCTTGGGCCAGGAAGTCTGTTTCTAGTTTTATTTAAACGGTCAAACTGCGTGAAGTGTGCCCAGGCCCAGAGCTACTTTGCTGGGCATGACTGTGTGACCTCTTGGGCCTGGAAGTCTGGTTGTAGTATGATTTTAAAGGGTCAAATGGTCTCCATTGTGTGTCCAGGTTTAAGGCTACTTTGCTGGGCATGTGATTTGGACCCATCGGGTACGGAAGCCTTTCCGTCACGTGCTCGTTTTCCACGCCTTCAGCGCAGGTAGCCTGCGAATTTAAAACCGACGTGCATTTTATGCTTTTCCCCTTTTATCCTTTCATATCTCTCCGCTACCTTGGAGAAGAGAGACGCACGCGGGTAAATAAAATGTAAATATCTCTAAATATCTGTATAATATGTAAATAAAAGGAAGATGTGGTTGTGTAGTGTAGTCGTTTGATTATAAATAATCTCATAATAATTTTATCCACAAATTCTTATACATTTATACATGTTTATCTCTCTCTTTGTGTGTGTGTGTGTGTGTGTGTGTGTGTGTGTGTGGTTCTGTGTCACTAGTGGGGCCTGTGGCCCGATTGGAGTGTTTGCGGTGTGAGAAGGAGGAGTTGGAGAACAGTTTGTTGGAGCAGCTGAAGGAGTTGAGGTTGCAGAAGCAGAAGGAGCTGCAGGTTCTTCAGGAGATGCTGAAACACAAGCAGCAGGAGGAGACAGAGCTCCTGCAGAAACAGCAGGAGGAGGAGGAGCATAACAGGTCCATCAAGAGTAAGTACTATGGAAATGCAATAATACTAACATAACTAATAATGAATGTTAGCCTTTAGGCTCCAATAAAAGTGATACTAATATATGTATAGTACTATATATATTATATTTTATATATTCAGTAGTAATTATGTAGTATATACAATCTGTGTTATATCCAGCAGTAATGATACTTGCTCTGGCAGATATGAAAATGGCCTGTGAACAGGAGAAGAAATCTCTGGAGGAAGAACTTGAGAAGCTCAGACTGTCACTGCAGGTAGAGATCCCTTATAGTGTCAGTACACATCCACCAGTACCTCCACCTTTCACTTATAACGTCAGTACACATTCAGTACACATTCCCACCTTTCCATTGTACTGGCTGTAGTGATGATTCGTGTGTGTGGGTTATACCAGCCCATAGAGGAGGACATTATGAGTCTGAAAGTGGCGCTGGAGATGAAGAACCAGGAGATCAAAGATCAGCACGATCTTTTGGTCAAACTATATACTCTGTATGTATACTATATACTCTGTATGTAGTACCTGGTTTAACACTATATCCTCTGTATATATACTATATACTGTTTATGTAGTACCTGGTTTAACACTATACCCTCAGCTTACTCTAGTCTGCAGATGTGAAGAAATTTAAACAGAATGTGTATCTGTGTATATGTGCGCACCTGTATGTGTCTGGTTGTAGTATTATTTAAAGGGTCAAATGGTCTCCATTGTGTGTCCAGGTTTAAGGCTACTTTGCTGGGCATGTGATTTGGACCCATCGGGTACGGAAGCCTTTCCGTCACGTGCTCGTTTTCCACGCCTTCAGCGCAGGTAGCCTGCGAATTTAAAACCGACGTGCATTTTATTCTTTTCCCCTTTTATCCTTTCATATCTCTCCGCTACCTTGGAGAAGAGAGACGCACGCGGGTAAATAAAATGTAAATATCTCTAAATATCTGTATAATATGTAAATAAAAGGAAGATGTGGTTGTGTAGTGTAGTCGTTTGATTATAAATAATCTCATAATAATTTTATCCACAAATTCTTATACATTTATACATGTTTATCTCTCTCTTTGTGTGTGTGTGTGTGTGTGTGTGTGTGTGTGGTTCTGTGTCACTAGTGGGGCCTGTGGCCCGATTGGAGTGTTTGCGGTGTGAGAATGAGGAATGAGGAGTTGGAGAACAGTTTGTTGGAGCAGCTGAAGGAGTTGAGGTTGCAGAAGCAGAAGGAGCTGCAGTTTCTTCAGGAGATGCTGAAACACAAGCAGCAGGAGGAGACAGAGCTCCTGCAGAAACAGCAGGAGGAGGAGGAGCATAACAGGTCCATCAAGAGTAAGTACTATGGAAATGCAATAATACTAACATAACTAATAATGAATGTTAGCCTTTAGGCTCCAATAAAAGTGATACTAATATATGTATAGTACTATATATATTATGTTTTATATATTCAGTAGTAATTATGTAGTATATACAATCTGTGTTATATCCAGCAGTAATGATACTTGCTCTGGCAGATATGAAAATGGCCTGTGAACAGGAGAAGAAATCTCTGGAGGAAGAACTTGAGAAGCTCAGACTGTCACTGCAGGTAGAGATCCCTTATAGTGTCAGTACACATCCACCAGTACCTCCACCTTTCACTTATAACGTCAGTACACATTCAGTACACATTCCCACCTTTCCATTGTACTGGCTGTAGTGATGATTCGTGTGTGTGTTATACCAGCCCATAGAGGAGGACATTATGAGTCTGAAAGTGGCGCTGGAGATGAAGAACCAGGAGATCAAAGATCAGCACGATCTTTTGGTCAAACTATATACTCTGTATGTATACTATATACTCTGTATGTAGTACCTGGTTTAACACTATATCCTCTGTATATATACTATATACTGTTTATGTAGTACCTGGTTTAACACTATACCCTCAGCTTACTCTAGTCTGCAGATGTGAAGAAATTTAAACAGAATGTGTATCTGTGTATATGTGCGCACCTGTATGTGTCTGGTTGTAGTATTATTTAAAGGGTCAAACTGCCTGAAGTGTGCCCAGGCCCAGAGCTACTTTGATGGGCATGATTCTGTGACCTCTTGGGCCTTGAAATGTGGTGCTTTGAATGATTTAAAGAGTGAAACGGTCTGAAGTGTGCCCACGTTTAAAGCAACCTTGCTGGGCATGACTGTGTGACCTCTTGGGCCAGGAAGTCTGTTTCTAGTTTTATTTAAACGGTCAAACTGCGTGAAGTGTGCCCAGGCCCAGAGCTACTTTGCTGGGCATGACTGTGTGACCTCTTGGGCCTGGAAGTCTGGTTGTAGTATGATTTTAAAGGGTCAAATGGTCTCCATTGTGTGTCCAGGTTTAAGGCTACTTTGCTGGGCATGTGATTTGGACCCATCGGGTACGGAAGCCTTTCCGTCACGTGCTCGTTTTCCACGCCTTCAGCGCAGGTAGCCTGCGAATTTAAAACCGACGTGCATTTTATTCTTTTCCCCTTTTATCCCTTCATATCTCTCCGCTACCTTGGAGAAGAGAGACGCACGCGGGTAAATAAAATGTAAATATCTCTAAATATCTGTATAATATGTAAATAAAAGGAAGAAGTGGTTGTGTAGTGTAGTCGTTTCATTATAAATGATCTCATAATAATTTTATCCACAAATTCTTATACATTTATACATGTTTATCTCTCTCTTTGTCTGTGTGTGTGTGTGTGTGTGTGTGTGTGTGTGTGTGTGTGTGTGGTTCTGTGTCACTAGTGGGGCCTGTGGCCCGATTGGAGTGTTTGCGGTGTGAGAAGGAGGAGTTGGATAACAGTTTCTTGGAGCAGCTGAAGGAGTTGAGGTTGCAGAAGCAGAAGGAGCTGCAGTTTCTTCTGGAGATGCTGAAACACAAGCAGCAGGAGGAGACAGAGCTCCTGCAGAAACAGCAGGAGGAGGAGGAGCATAACAGGTCCATCAAGAGTAAGTACTATGGAAATGCAATAATACTAACATAACTAATAATGAATGTTAGCCTTTAGGCTCCAATCAAAGTGATACTAATATATGTATAGTACTATATATATATTATATTTTATATATTCAGTAGTAATTATGTAGTATATACAATCTGTGTTATATCCAGCAGTAATGATACTTGCTCTGGCAGATATGAAAATGGCCTGTGAACAGGAGAAGAAATCTCTGGAGGAAGAACTTGAGAAGCTCAGACTGTCACTGCAGGTAGAGATCCCTTATAGTGTCAGTACACATCCACCAGTACCTCCACCTTTCACTTATAACGTCAGTACACATTCAGTACACATTCCCACCTTTCCATTGTACTGGCTGTAGTGATGATTCGTGTGTGTGTTATACCAGCCCATAGAGGAGGACTTTATGAGTCTGAAAGTGGCGCTGGAGATGAAGAACCAGGAGATCAAAGATCAGCACGATCTTTTGGTCAAACTATATACTCTGTATATATACTATATACTCTGTATGTAGTACCTGGTTTAACACTATATCCTCTTTATATATACTATATACTGTTTATGTAGTACCTGGTTTAACACTATACCCTCAGCTTACTCTAGTCTGCAGATGTGAAGAAATTTAAACAGAATGTGTATCTGTGTATATGTGCGCACCTGTATGTGTCTGGTTGTAGTATTATTTAAAGGGTCAAATGGTCTCCATTGTGTGTCCAGGTTTAAGGCTACTTTGCTGGGCATGTGATTTGGACCCTTCGGGTACGGAAGCCTTTCCGTCACGTGCTCGTTTTCCACGCCTTCAGCGCAGGTAGCCTGCGAATTTAAAACCGACGTGCATTTTATTCTTTTCCCCTTTTATCCTTTCATTTCTCTCCGCTACCTTGGAGAAGAGAGACGCACGCGGGTAAATAAAATGTAAATATCTCTAAATATCTGTATAATTTGTAAATAAAAGGAAGATGTGGTTGTGTAGTGTAGTCGTTTGATTATAAATAATCTCATAATAATTTTATCCACAAATTCTTATACATTTATACATGTTTATCTCTCTCTTTGTGTGTGTGTGTGTGTGTGTGTGTGTGTGTGTGTGTGTGTGGTTCTGTGTCACTAGTGGGGCCTGTGGCCCGATTGGAGTGTTTGCGGTGTGAGAATGAGGAATGAGGAGTTGGAGAACAGTTTGTTGGAGCAGCTGAAGTAGTTGAGGTTGCAGAAGCAGAAGGAGCTGCAGGTTCTTCAGGAGATGCTGAAACACAAGCAGCAGGAGGAGACAGAGCTCCTGCAGAAACAGCAGGAGGAGGAGGAGCATAACAGGTCCATCAAGAGTAAGTACTATGGAAATGCAATAATACTAACATAACTAATAATGAATGTTAGCCTTTAGGCTCCAATAAAAGTGATACTAATATATGTATAGTACTATATATATTATATTTTATATATTCAGTAGTAATTATGTAGTATATACAATCTGTGTTATATCCAGCAGTAATGATACATGCTCTGGCAGATATGAAAATGGCCTGTGAACAGGTGAAGAAATCTCTGGAGGAAGAACTTGAGAAGCTCAGACTGTCACTGCAGGTAGAGATCCCTTATAGTGTCAGTACACATCCACCAGTAGCTCCACCTTTCACTTATAACGTCAGTACACATTCAGTACACATTCCCACCTTTCCATTGTACTGGCTGTAGTGATGATTCGTGTCTGTGTTATAGCAGCCCATAGAGGAGGACATTATGAGTCTGAAAGTGGCGCTGGAGATGAAGAACCAGGAGATCAAAGATCAGCACGATCTTTTGGTCAAACTATATACTCTGTATGTAGTACCTGGTTTAACATTATATCCTCTGTATATATACTATATACTGTTTATGTAGTACCTGGTTTAACACTATACCCTCAGTTTACTCTAGTCTGCAGATGTGAAGAAATTAAACAGAATGTGTATCTGTGTATATGTGCGCACCTGTATGTGTCTGGTTGTAGTATTATTTAAAGGGTCAAACTGCGTGAAGTGTGCCCAGGCCCAGAGCTACTTTGATGGGCATGACTGTGTGACCTCTTGGGCCAGGAAGTCTGTTTCTAGTTTTATTTAAACGGTCAAACTGCGTGAAGTGTGCCCAGGCCCAGAGCTACTTTGCTGGGAATGACTATGTGACCTCTTGGGCCTGGAAGTCTGGTTGTAGTATGATTTTAAAGGGTCAAATGGTCTCCATTGTGTGTCCAGGTTTAAGGCTTCTTTGCTGGGCATGTGATTTGGACCCATCGGGTACGGAAGCCTTTCCGTCACGTGCTCGTTTTCCACGCCTTCAGCGCAGGTAGCCTGCGAATTTAAAACCGACGTGCATTTTATTCTTTTCCCCTTTTATCCTTTCATATCTCTCCGCTACCTTGGAGAAGAGAGACGCACGCGGGTAAATAAAATGTAAATATCTGTATAATATGTATATAAAAGGAAGAAGTGGTTGTGTAGTGTAGTCGTTTGATTATAAATAATCTCATAATAATTTTATCCACAAATTCTTATACATTTATACATGTTTATCTCTCTCTGTGTGTGCGTGTGTGTGTGTGTGTGTGGTTCTGTGTCACTAGTGGGGCCTGTGGTCCGATTGGAATGTTTGCGGTGTGAGCAGGAGGAGTTGGAGAACAGTTTGTTGGAGCAGCTGAAGGAGTTGAGGTTGCAGAAGCAGAAGGAGCTGCAGGTTCTTCAGGAGATGCTGAAACACAAGCAGCAGGAGGAGACAGAGCTCCTGCAGAAACAGCAGGAGGAGGAGGAGCATAACAGGTCCATCAAGAGTAAGTACTATGGAAATGCAATAATACTAACATAACTAATAATGAATGTTAGCCTTTAGGCTCCAATAAAAGTGATACTAATATATGTATAGTACTATATATATTATATTTTATATATTCAGTAGTAATTATGTAGTATATACAATCTGTGTTATATCCAGGAGTAATGATACTTGCTCTGGCAGATATGAAAATGGCCTGTGAACACGAGAAGAAAGCTCTGAAGGAAGAACTTGAGAAGCTCAGACTGTCACTGCAGGTAGAGATCCCTTATAGTGTCAGTACACATCCACCAGTACCTCCACCTTTCACTTATAACGTCAGTACACATTCAGTACACATTCCCACCTTTCCATTGTACTGGCTGTAGTGATGATTCGTGTGTGTGTTATACCAGCCCATAGAGGAGGACATTATGAGTCTGAAAGTGGCGCTGGAGATGAAGAACCAGGAGATCAAAGATCAGCACGATCTTTTGGTCAAACTATATACTCTGTATGTAGTACCTGGTTTAACATTATATCCTCTGTATATATACTATATACTGTTTATGTAGTACCTGGTTTAACACTATACCCTCAGCTTACTCTAGTCTGCAGATGTGAAGAAATTAAACAGAATGTGTATCTGTGTATATGTGCGCACCTGTATGTGTCTGGTTTAGTTTTATTTAAACGGTCAAACTGCGTGAAGTGTGCCCAGGCCCAGAGCTACTTTGCTGGGCATGACTGTGTGACCTCTTGGGCCTGGAAGTCTGGTTGTAGTATGATTTTAAAGGGTCAAATGGTCTCCATTGTGTGTCCAGGTTTAAGGCTACTTTGCTGGGCATGTGATTTGGACCCATCGGGTACGGAAGCCTTTCCGTCACGTGCTCGTTTTCCACGCCTTCAGCGCAGGTAGCCTGCGAATTTAAAACCGACGTGCATTTTATTCTTTTCCCCTTTTATCCTTTCATATCTCTCCGCTACCTTGGAGAAGAGAGACGCACGCGGGTAAATAAAATGTAAATATCTCTAAATATCTGCATAATATGTAAATAAAAGGAAGATGTGGTTGTGTAGTGTAGTCGTTTGATTATAAATAATCTCATAATAATTTTATCCACAAATTCTTATACATTTATACATGTTTATCTCTCTCTTTGTGTGTGTGTGTGTGTGTGTGTGTGTGGTT
Source organism: Electrophorus electricus (assembly GCF_041902795.1). NCBI lineage: Eukaryota > Metazoa > Chordata > Actinopteri > Gymnotiformes > Gymnotidae > Electrophorus > Electrophorus electricus. The sequence continues at coordinate 519,138 of NW_027658746.1, read as the reverse complement.
CTGTGTCACTAGTGGGGCCTGTGGCCCGATTGGAGTGTTTGCGGTGTGAGAAGGAGGAGTTGGAGAACAGTTTGTTGGAGCAGCTGAAGGAGTTGAGGTTGCAGAAGCAGAAGGAGCTGCAGGTTCTTTAGGAGATGCTGAAACACAAGCAGCAGGAGGAGACAGAGCTCCTGCAGAAACAGCAGGAGGAGGAGGAGCATAACAGGTCCATCAAGAGTAAGTACTATGGAAATGCAATAATACTAACATAACTAATAATGAATGTTAGCCTTTAGGCTCCAATAAAAGTGATACTAATATATGTATAGTACTATATATATTATATTTTATATAGTCAGTAGTAATTATGTAGTATATACAATCTGTGTTATATCCAGGAGTAATGATACTTGCTCTGGCAGATATGAAAATGGCCTGTGAACAGGAGAAGAAATCTCTGGAGGAAGAACTTGAGAAGCTCAGACTGTCACTGCAGGTAGAGATCCCTTATAGTGTCAGTACACATCCACCAGTACCTCCACCTTTCACTTATAACGTCAGTACACATTCAGTACACATTCCCACCTTTCCATTGTACTGGCTGTAGTGATGATTCGTGTGTGTGTTATACCAGCCCATAGAGGAGGACTTTATGAGTCTGAAAGTGGCGCTGGAGATGAAGAACCAGGAGATCAAAGATCAGCACGATCTTTTGGTCAAACTATATACTCTGTATGTATACTATATACTCTGTATGTAGTACCTGGTTTAACACTATATCCTCTGTATATATACTATATACTGTTTATGTAGTACCTGGTTTAACACTATACCCTCAGCTTACTCTAGTCTTCAGATGTGAAGAAATTTAAACAGAATGTGTATCTGTGTATATGTGCGCACCTGTATGTGTCTGGTTGTAGTATTATTTAAAGGGTCAAACTGCGTGAAGTGTGCCCAGGCCCAGAGCTACTTTGATGGGCATGATTCTGTGACCTCTTGGGCCTTGAAATGTGGTGCTTTGAATGATTTAAAGAGTGAAACGGTCTGAAGTGTGCCCACGTTTAAAGCAACCTTGCTGGGCATGACTGTGTGACCTCTTGGGCCAGGAAGTCTGTTTCTAGTTTTATTTAAACGGTCAAACTGCGTGAAGTGTGCCCAGGCCCAGAGGTACTTTGCTGGGCATGACTGTGTGAACTCTTCGGCCTGGAAGTCTGCTTGTAGTATGATTTTAAAGGGTCAAATGGTCTCCATTGTGTGTCCAGGTTTAAGGCTACTTTGCTGGGCATGTGATTTGGACCCATCGGGTACGGAAGCCTTTCCGTCACGTGCTCGTTTTCCACGCCTTCAGCGCAGGTAGCCTGCGAATTTAAAACCGACGTGCATTTTATTCTTTTCCCCTTTTATCCTTTCATATCTCTCCGCTACCTTGGAGAAGAGAGACGCACGCGGGTAAATAAAATGTAAATATCTGTAAATATCTGTATAATATGTAAATAAAAGGAAGAAGTGGTTGTGTAGTGTAGTCGTTTGATTATAAATAATCTCATAATAATTTTATCCACAAATTATTATACATTTATACATGTTTATCTCTCTCTGTGTGTGTGTGTGTGTGTGTGTGTGTGTGTGTGTGTGTGTGTCTGTGTCTGTGTGTGTGTGTGGTTCTGTGTCACTAATGGGGCCTGTGGCCCGATTGGAGTGTTTGCGGTGTGAGAAGGAGGAGTTGGAGAACAGTTTGTTGGAGCAGCTGAAGGAGTTGAGGTTGCAGAAGCAGAAGGAGCTGCAGGTTCTTCAGGAGATGCTGAAACACAAGCAGCAGGAGGAGACAGAGCTCCTGCAGAAACAGCAGGAGGAGGAGGAGCATAACAGGTCCATCAAGAGTAAGTACTATGGAAATGCAATAATACTAACATAACTAATAATGAATGTTAGCCTTTAGGCTCCAATAAAAGTGATACTAACATATGTATAGTACTATATATATTATATTTTATATATTCAGTAGTAATTATGTAGTATATACAATCTGTGTTATATCCAGCAGTAATGATACATGCTCTGGCAGATATGAAAATGGCCTGTGAACAGGTGAAGAAATCTCTGGAGGAAGAACTTGAGAAGCTCAGACTGTCACTGCAGGTAGAGATCCCTTATAGTGTCAGTACACATCCACCAGTACCTCCACCTTTCACTTATAACGTCAGTACACATTCAGTACACATTCCCACCTTTCCATTGTACTGGCTGTAGTGATGATTCGTGTGTGTGTTATACCAGCCCATAGAGGAGGACTTTATGAGTCTGAAAGTGGCGCTGGAGATGAAGAACCAGGAGATCAAAGATCAGCACGATCTTTTGGTCAAACTATATACTCTGTATATATACTATATACTCTGTATGTAGTACCTGGTTTAACACTATATCCTCTTTATATATACTATATACTGTTTATGTAGTACCTGGTTTAACACTATACCCTCAGCTTACTCTAGTCTGCAGATGTGAAGAAATTTAAACAGAATGTGTATCTGTGTATATGTGCGCACCTGTATGTGTCTGGTTGTAGTATTATTTAAAGGGTCAAATGGTCTCCATTGTGTGTCCAGGTTTAAGGCTACTTTGCTGGGCATGTGATTTGGACCCTTCGGGTACGGAAGCCTTTCCGTCACGTGCTCGTTTTCCACGCCTTCAGCGCAGGTAGCCTGCGAATTTAAAACCGACGTGCATTTTATTCTTTTCCCCTTTTATCCTTTCATTTCTCTCCGCTACCTTGGAGAAGAGAGACGCACGCGGGTAAATAAAATGTAAATATCTCTAAATATCTGTATAATTTGTAAATAAAAGGAAGATGTGGTTGTGTAGTGTAGTCGTTTGATTATAAATAATCTCATAATAATTTTATCCACAAATTCTTATACATTTATACATGTTTATCTCTCTCTTTGTGTGTGTGTGTGTGTGTGTGTGTGTGTGTGTGTGTGTGTGGTTCTGTGTCACTAGTGGGGCCTGTGGCCCGATTGGAGTGTTTGCGGTGTGAGAATGAGGAATGAGGAGTTGGAGAACAGTTTGTTGGAGCAGCTGAAGTAGTTGAGGTTGCAGAAGCAGAAGGAGCTGCAGGTTCTTCAGGAGATGCTGAAACACAAGCAGCAGGAGGAGACAGAGCTCCTGCAGAAACAGCAGGAGGAGGAGGAGCATAACAGGTCCATCAAGAGTAAGTACTATGGAAATGCAATAATACTAACATAACTAATAATGAATGTTAGCCTTTAGGCTCCAATAAAAGTGATACTAATATATGTATAGTACTATATATATTATATTTTATATATTCAGTAGTAATTATGTAGTATATACAATCTGTGTTATATCCAGCAGTAATGATACATGCTCTGGCAGATATGAAAATGGCCTGTGAACAGGTGAAGAAATCTCTGGAGGAAGAACTTGAGAAGCTCAGACTGTCACTGCAGGTAGAGATCCCTTATAGTGTCAGTACACATCCACCAGTAGCTCCACCTTTCACTTATAACGTCAGTACACATTCAGTACACATTCCCACCTTTCCATTGTACTGGCTGTAGTGATGATTCGTGTCTGTGTTATAGCAGCCCATAGAGGAGGACATTATGAGTCTGAAAGTGGCGCTGGAGATGAAGAACCAGGAGATCAAAGATCAGCACGATCTTTTGGTCAAACTATATACTCTGTATGTAGTACCTGGTTTAACATTATATCCTCTGTATATATACTATATACTGTTTATGTAGTACCTGGTTTAACACTATACCCTCAGTTTACTCTAGTCTGCAGATGTGAAGAAATTAAACAGAATGTGTATCTGTGTATATGTGCGCACCTGTATGTGTCTGGTTGTAGTATTATTTAAAGGGTCAAACTGCGTGAAGTGTGCCCAGGCCCAGAGCTACTTTGATGGGCATGACTGTGTGACCTCTTGGGCCAGGAAGTCTGTTTCTAGTTTTATTTAAACGGTCAAACTGCGTGAAGTGTGCCCAGGCCCAGAGCTACTTTGCTGGGAATGACTATGTGACCTCTTGGGCCTGGAAGTCTGGTTGTAGTATGATTTTAAAGGGTCAAATGGTCTCCATTGTGTGTCCAGGTTTAAGGCTTCTTTGCTGGGCATGTGATTTGGACCCATCGGGTACGGAAGCCTTTCCGTCACGTGCTCGTTTTCCACGCCTTCAGCGCAGGTAGCCTGCGAATTTAAAACCGACGTGCATTTTATTCTTTTCCCCTTTTATCCTTTCATATCTCTCCGCTACCTTGGAGAAGAGAGACGCACGCGGGTAAATAAAATGTAAATATCTGTATAATATGTATATAAAAGGAAGAAGTGGTTGTGTAGTGTAGTCGTTTGATTATAAATAATCTCATAATAATTTTATCCACAAATTCTTATACATTTATACATGTTTATCTCTCTCTGTGTGTGCGTGTGTGTGTGTGTGTGTGGTTCTGTGTCACTAGTGGGGCCTGTGGTCCGATTGGAATGTTTGCGGTGTGAGCAGGAGGAGTTGGAGAACAGTTTGTTGGAGCAGCTGAAGGAGTTGAGGTTGCAGAAGCAGAAGGAGCTGCAGGTTCTTCAGGAGATGCTGAAACACAAGCAGCAGGAGGAGACAGAGCTCCTGCAGAAACAGCAGGAGGAGGAGGAGCATAACAGGTCCATCAAGAGTAAGTACTATGGAAATGCAATAATACTAACATAACTAATAATGAATGTTAGCCTTTAGGCTCCAATAAAAGTGATACTAATATATGTATAGTACTATATATATTATATTTTATATATTCAGTAGTAATTATGTAGTATATACAATCTGTGTTATATCCAGGAGTAATGATACTTGCTCTGGCAGATATGAAAATGGCCTGTGAACACGAGAAGAAAGCTCTGAAGGAAGAACTTGAGAAGCTCAGACTGTCACTGCAGGTAGAGATCCCTTATAGTGTCAGTACACATCCACCAGTACCTCCACCTTTCACTTATAACGTCAGTACACATTCAGTACACATTCCCACCTTTCCATTGTACTGGCTGTAGTGATGATTCGTGTGTGTGTTATACCAGCCCATAGAGGAGGACATTATGAGTCTGAAAGTGGCGCTGGAGATGAAGAACCAGGAGATCAAAGATCAGCACGATCTTTTGGTCAAACTATATACTCTGTATGTAGTACCTGGTTTAACATTATATCCTCTGTATATATACTATATACTGTTTATGTAGTACCTGGTTTAACACTATACCCTCAGCTTACTCTAGTCTGCAGATGTGAAGAAATTAAACAGAATGTGTATCTGTGTATATGTGCGCACCTGTATGTGTCTGGTTTAGTTTTATTTAAACGGTCAAACTGCGTGAAGTGTGCCCAGGCCCAGAGCTACTTTGCTGGGCATGACTGTGTGACCTCTTGGGCCTGGAAGTCTGGTTGTAGTATGATTTTAAAGGGTCAAATGGTCTCCATTGTGTGTCCAGGTTTAAGGCTACTTTGCTGGGCATGTGATTTGGACCCATCGGGTACGGAAGCCTTTCCGTCACGTGCTCGTTTTCCACGCCTTCAGCGCAGGTAGCCTGCGAATTTAAAACCGACGTGCATTTTATTCTTTTCCCCTTTTATCCTTTCATATCTCTCCGCTACCTTGGAGAAGAGAGACGCACGCGGGTAAATAAAATGTAAATATCTCTAAATATCTGCATAATATGTAAATAAAAGGAAGATGTGGTTGTGTAGTGTAGTCGTTTGATTATAAATAATCTCATAATAATTTTATCCACAAATTCTTATACATTTATACATGTTTATCTCTCTCTTTGTGTGTGTGTGTGTGTGTGTGTGTGTGGTTCTGTGTCACTAGTGGGGCCTGTGGCCCGATTGGAGTGTTTGCGGTGTGAGAAGGAGGAGTTGGAGAACAGTTTGTTGGAGCAGCTGAAGGAGTTGAGGTTGCAGAAGCAGAAGGAGCTGCAGGTTCTTTAGGAGATGCTGAAACACAAGCAGCAGGAGGAGACAGAGCTCCTGCAGAAACAGCAGGAGGAGGAGGAGCATAACAGGTCCATCAAGAGTAAGTACTATGGAAATGCAATAATACTAACATAACTAATAATGAATGTTAGCCTTTAGGCTCCAATAAAAGTGATACTAATATATGTATAGTACTATATATATTATATTTTATATAGTCAGTAGTAATTATGTAGTATATACAATCTGTGTTATATCCAGGAGTAATGATACTTGCTCTGGCAGATATGAAAATGGCCTGTGAACAGGAGAAGAAATCTCTGGAGGAAGAACTTGAGAAGCTCAGACTGTCACTGCAGGTAGAGATCCCTTATAGTGTCAGTACACATCCACCAGTACCTCCACCTTTCACTTATAACGTCAGTACACATTCAGTACACATTCCCACCTTTCCATTGTACTGGCTGTAGTGATGATTCGTGTGTGTGTTATACCAGCCCATAGAGGAGGACTTTATGAGTCTGAAAGTGGCGCTGGAGATGAAGAACCAGGAGATCAAAGATCAGCACGATCTTTTGGTCAAACTATATACTCTGTATGTATACTATATACTCTGTATGTAGTACCTGGTTTAACACTATATCCTCTGTATATATACTATATACTGTTTATGTAGTACCTGGTTTAACACTATACCCTCAGCTTACTCTAGTCTTCAGATGTGAAGAAATTTAAACAGAATGTGTATCTGTGTATATGTGCGCACCTGTATGTGTCTGGTTGTAGTATTATTTAAAGGGTCAAACTGCGTGAAGTGTGCCCAGGCCCAGAGCTACTTTGATGGGCATGATTCTGTGACCTCTTGGGCCTTGAAATGTGGTGCTTTGAATGATTTAAAGAGTGAAACGGTCTGAAGTGTGCCCACGTTTAAAGCAACCTTGCTGGGCATGACTGTGTGACCTCTTGGGCCAGGAAGTCTGTTTCTAGTTTTATTTAAACGGTCAAACTGCGTGAAGTGTGCCCAGGCCCAGAGGTACTTTGCTGGGCATGACTGTGTGAACTCTTCGGCCTGGAAGTCTGCTTGTAGTATGATTTTAAAGGGTCAAATGGTCTCCATTGTGTGTCCAGGTTTAAGGCTACTTTGCTGGGCATGTGATTTGGACCCATCGGGTACGGAAGCCTTTCCGTCACGTGCTCGTTTTCCACGCCTTCAGCGCAGGTAGCCTGCGAATTTAAAACCGACGTGCATTTTATTCTTTTCCCCTTTTATCCTTTCATATCTCTCCGCTACCTTGGAGAAGAGAGACGCACGCGGGTAAATAAAATGTAAATATCTGTAAATATCTGTATAATATGTAAATAAAAGGAAGAAGTGGTTGTGTAGTGTAGTCGTTTGATTATAAATAATCTCATAATAATTTTATCCACAAATTATTATACATTTATACATGTTTATCTCTCTCTGTGTGTGTGTGTGTGTGTGTGTGTGTGTGTGTGTGTGTGTGTCTGTGTCTGTGTGTGTGTGTGGTTCTGTGTCACTAATGGGGCCTGTGGCCCGATTGGAGTGTTTGCGGTGTGAGAAGGAGGAGTTGGAGAACAGTTTGTTGGAGCAGCTGAAGGAGTTGAGGTTGCAGAAGCAGAAGGAGCTGCAGGTTCTTCAGGAGATGCTGAAACACAAGCAGCAGGAGGAGACAGAGCTCCTGCAGAAACAGCAGGAGGAGGAGGAGCATAACAGGTCCATCAAGAGTAAGTACTATGGAAATGCAATAATACTAACATAACTAATAATGAATGTTAGCCTTTAGGCTCCAATAAAAGTGATACTAACATATGTATAGTACTATATATATTATATTTTATATATTCAGTAGTAATTATGTAGTATATACAATCTGTGTTATATCCAGCAGTAATGATACATGCTCTGGCAGATATGAAAATGGCCTGTGAACAGGTGAAGAAATCTCTGGAGGAAGAACTTGAGAAGCTCAGACTGTCACTGCAGGTAGAGATCCCTTATAGTGTCAGTACACATCCACCAGTAGCTCCACCTTTCACTTATAACGTCAGTACACATTCAGTACACATTCCCACCTTTCCATTGTACTGGCTGTAGTGATGATTCGTGTCTGTGTTATAGCAGCCCATAGAGGAGGACATTATGAGTCTGAAAGCGGCGCTGGAGATGAAGAACCAGGAGATCAAAGATCAGCACGATCTTTTGGTCAAACTATATACTCTGTATGTAGTACCTGGTTTAACATTATATCCTCTGTATATATACTATATACTGTTTATGTAGTACCTGGTTTAACACTATACCCTCAGCTTACTCTAGTCTGCAGATGTGAAGAAATTAAACAGAATGTGTATCTGTGTATATGTGCGCACCTGTATGTGTCTGGTTGTAGTATTATTTAAAGGGTCAAACTGCGTGAAGTGTGCCCAGGCCCAGAGCTACTTTGATGGGCATGACTGTGTGACCTCTTGGGCCTGGAAGTCTGGTTGTAGTATGATTTTAAAGGGTCAAATGGTCTCCATTGTGTGTCCAGGTTTAAGGCTACTTTGCTGGGCATGACTGTGTGACCTCTTGGGCCAGTAAGTCTGTTTCTAGTTTTATTTAAACGGTCAAACTGCGTGAAGTGTGTATAGGCCCAGAGTTACTTTTCTGGGCATGACTGTGTGACCTCTTGGGCCTGGAGGTCTGGTGTTTCCATTATATAAAAGGTGAAATGGCCTGAAGTGTACACAGGCCCAGAGCTACTTTGATGGGCATGATTCTGTGACCTCCTGGGCTTTGAGTTCTGTTTCTAGTTTTGGTTAAAGGGTCAAATTGCATGGTCTGCCCAGGCCCATAGCGACTTTGCTGGGCATGACTCTGTGACCTCTTCGGCTTGGAAGTCTGGTTGTAGTATTATTTAAAGGCACAAAGTACATGAAGTGTGCCCTGGCCCAGCACTACTTTGCTGTGCATGACTGTGTGACCTCTTGTGCCTGGAAGTCTGGTTGTCGTATTATTTAAAGGGTCAAACTGCATGAAGTGTGCCCAGGCCCAGAGCTACTTTGCTGGGCATGACTGTGTGACCTCTTGTGCCTGGAAGTCTGGTTGTAGTATTATTTAAAGGGTCAAACTGCATGAAGTGTGCCCAGGCCCAGAGCTACTTTGCTGGGCATGATTCTGTGACCTCTTGGGCCTTGAAATCTGGTGCTTTGAACGATTTAAAGAGTGAAACGGTCTGAAGTGTGCCCACGTTTAAAGCAACCTTGCTGGGCATGACTGTGTGACCTCTTGTGCCTGGAAGTCTGGTTGTAGTATTATTTAAAGGGTCAAACTGTGCCCTGTAAACCGCACTGTGCCCTTCTGCGAAGAGCAAAGATGGTAAGGAAATCTCACAATTAATATCGTGATATGTCATCAGCTTGGCAAACGTCACATCCGGGTCAACCCAACACCATCTCAGCCTGCAGATGGCGTAAGTTTACACGACGGATTCTTTTATTCTCTTCAACGACAAAACTCAGGTCTATACACCAAAAATATGGCTGATTAAAATGCACGTAAATTAAATTTTGAGTCAATAAAATGCATATGAATTGACGTTTTGACTGATAAGTAGTTTTATTTGACTCAAGTTTAATCAACTTATCTTTCAACTTTATCCATTTTTATTACTTGCCTTATTTATCGTTTATTTGAAGTTTGCGGGCGCAACGTTCTGATTGACATTTTTGCCTCGAGAGGCGGAAGTAACGAAAATTGCTTGGGTTAAACCATGGATTGATTAATTAATGAATGTTATTGGATAAACAAGGCAAAAAGAGTCCGGTAACACAAACGGCTTGAGTTAAACGTTAAATGACGTGACACAAAGTTATTCCAATTATTTAATTATATACCACTGTAGTATTTAGTTCACATGCATTTGTTGTTTACACCCTCATAGAAACTCCCTTGGTCATGAATGATCAAACTTGATATTTGATTTTTAAAAATATATCAAATCAAGACTGTTTTAATCCTATCACTTACATTTTCAATTCACAAGCATTTTTTCATGACCAGTTTATATTTTCATGGATTTTTATCAGCTTCGATTTCATCATTTAGAATTTGCTAGTTCCTCCACTCATGTGCCTGAAATGTTACTAAATTAGTAGATTCATTCCTGTTTGAGGAATTCTGGCTTGTGTTTATTGTCTGTGGGCAGAAAGGCTTTCCTAGATGCCAACTGGCAAAATGTTCCAAGATTTCTAAGAAATTATTAAACTTCCCTGAAAAAAACACACACACAAAAAAACCAAATAAGTAAGCTGAGAGAACTAAAACGAAAGCTATAAATACAACTTGACAGTTTTCAGCAGCAGGCGAATTTGTACGGTTACTGAGCTGCTAGCTAGCTAGCGAGCTACCGGCTGCAAGGTTAACAGTGCAAAGTCAGTAGCTAGCTAGCTAGCTAGCTACAGTAGCTACTACTAGCTAGCTACTGACTTTGCACTGTGAAAAGTGCTTCCGGTAGCTAGCTAGCTACAGTAGCTACTACTAGCTAGCTACTGACTTTGCACTGTTAAAAGTGCTTCCGGTAGCTAGCTAGCTAGCTAGGTAGCTTGGTAATGGCTTTGCACTGTTAACCGTGCAGCCGGTAACTAGCGGTATCTAGTGGTTTAAATGCTTGCGGTTTAAATGCTTGGTGGACATTTGATTGTATGGTTTACTGAGCTGATAGCTAGCTAGCTAGCTACGGTTACTGAGCTGAAAGCTAGCTAGCTACTTTACTGGGTATGATTCTGTGAGCTCCTGGGCTTGCAGGTCTGTTTCTAGTTTTGGTTAAAGGGTCAAACTGCGTGAAGTGTGCCCAGGCCCAGAGCTACTTTGGTGGGCACGACTGTGTGACCTCTTGGGCCTGGAAGTCTGGTTGTAGTATGATTTTAAAGGGTCAAATGGTCTCCATTGTGTGTCCAGGTTTAAGGCTACTTTGCTGGGCATGTGATTTGGACCCATCGGGTACGGAAGCCTTTCCGTCACGTGCTCGTTTTCCACGCCTTCAGCGCAGGTAGCCTGCGAATTTAAAACCGACGTGCATTTTATTCTTTTCCCCTTTTATCCTTTCATATCTCTCCGCTACATTGGAGAAGAGAGACGCACACGAGTAAATAAAATGTAAATATCTGTACATATCTGTATAATATCTAAATAAAAGGAAGAAGTGGTTGTATAGTGTAGTCGTTTGATTATAAATAATCTCATAATAATTTTATCCTCATATTCTTATACATTTATACATGTTTATCTCTCTCTGTGTGTGTGTGTGTGTGTGTGTGTGTGTGTGTGTGTGTGTGTGTGTGGTTCTGTGTCACTAGTGGGGCCTGTGGCCCGATTGGAGTGTTTGCGGTGTGAGAAGGAGGAGTTGGAGAACAATTTGTTGGAGCAGCTGAAGGAGTTGAGGTTGCAGAAGCAGAAGGAGCTGCAGGTTCTTCAGGAGATGCTGAAACACAAGCAGCAGGAGGAGACTGAGCTCCTGCAGAAACAGCAGGAGGAGGAGGAGCATAACAGGTCCATCAAGAGTAAGTACTATGGAAATGCAATAATACTAACATAACTAATAATGAATGTTAGCCTTTAGGCTCCAATAAAAGTGATACTAATATATGTATAGTACTATATATATTATATTTTGTATATTCAGTAGTAATTATGTAGTATATACAATCTGTGTTATATCCAGCAGTAATGATACTTGCTCTGGCAGATATGAAAATGGCCTGTGAACAGGAGAAGAAATCTCTGGAGGAAGAACTTGAGAAGCTCAGACTGTCACTGCAGGTAGACATCCCTTATAGTGTCAGTACACATCCACCAGTAGCTCCACCTTTCACTTATAACGTCAGTACACATTCAGTACACATTCCCACCTTTCCATTGTACTGGCTGTAGTGATGATTTGTGTGTGTGTTATACCAGCCCATAGAGGAGGACATTATGAGTCTGAAAGTGGCGCTGGAGATGAAGAACCAGGAGATCAAAGATCAGCACGATCTTTTGGTCAAACTATATACTCTTTATGTATACTATATACTCTGTATGTAGTACCTGGTTTAACACTATATCCTCTGTATATATACTATATACTGTTTATGTAGTACCTGGTTTAACACTATACCCTCAGCTTACTCTAGTCTGCAGATGTGAAGAAATTAAACAGAATGTGTATCTGTGTATATGTGCCCACCTGTATGTGTCTGGTTGTAGTATTATTTAAAGGGTCAAACTGCGTGAAGTGTGCCCAGGCCCAGAGCTACTTTGCTGGGAATGACTATGTGACCTCTTGGGCCTGGAAGTCTGGTTGTAGTATGATTTTAAAGGGTCAAATGGTCTCCATTGTGTGTCCAGGTTTAAGGCTACTTTGCTGGGCATGTGATTTGGACCCATCGGGTACGGAAGCCTTTCCGTCACGTGCTCGTTTTCCACGCCTTCAGCGCAGGTAGCCTGCGAATTTAAAACCGACGTGCATTTTATTATTTTCCCCTTTTATCCTTTCATATCTCTCCGCTACCTTGGAGAAGAGAGACGCACGCGGGTAAATAAAATGTAAATATCTGTAAATATCTGTATAATATGTAAATAAAAGGAAGAAGTGGTTGTGTAGTGTAGTCGTTTGATTATAAATAATCTCTTAATAATTTTATCCACAAATTCTTATACATTTATACATGTTTATCTCTGTGTGTGTGTGTGTGGGGTTCTGTGTCACTAGTGGGGCCTGTGGCCCGATTGGAGTGTTTGCGGTGTGAGAAGGAGGACTTGGAGAACAATTTGTTGGAGCAGCTGAAGGAGTTGAGGTTGCAGAAGCAGAAGGAGCTGCAGGTTCTTCAGGAGATGCTGAAACACAAGCAGCAGGAGGAGACTGAGCTCCTGCAGAAACAGCAGGAGGAGGAGGAGCATAACAGGTCCCTCAAGGGTAAGTACTATGGAAATGCAATAATACTAACATAACTAATAATGAATGTTAGCCTTTAGGCTCCAATAAAAGTGATACTAATATATGTATAGTACTATATATATTATATTTTGTATATTCAGTAGTAATTATGTAGTATATACAATCTGTGTTATATCCAGCAGTAATGATACTTGCTCTGGCAGATATGAAAATGGCCTGTGAACAGGAGAAGAAATCTCTGGAGGAAGAACTTGAGAAGCTCAGACTGTCACTGCAGGTAGAGATCCCTTATAGTGTCAGTACACATCCACCAGTAGCTCCACCTTTCACTTATAACGTCACTACACATTCAGTACACATTCCCACCTTTCCATTGTACTGGCTGTAGTGATGATTTGTGTGTGTGTTATACCAGCCCATAGAGGAGGACATTATGAGTCTGAAAGTAGCGCTGGATATGAAGAACCAGGAGATCAAAGATCAGCACGATCTTTTGGTCAAACTATATACTCTGTATGTAGTACCTGGTTTAACACTATATCCTCTGTATATATACTATATACTGTTTATGTAGTACCTGGTTTAACACTATACCCTCAGCTTACTCTAGTCTGCAGATGTGAAGAAATTAAACAGAATGTGTATCTGTGTATATGTGCGCACCTGTATGTGTCTGGTTGTAGTATTATTTAAAGGGTCAAACTGCGTGAAGTGTGCCCAGGCGCAGAGCTACTTTGATGGGCATGATTCTGTGACCTCTTGGGTCTTGAAATGTGGTGCTTTGAATGATTTAAAGAGTGAAACGGTCTGAAGTGTGCCCACGTTTAAAGCATCCTTGCTGGGCATGACTGTGTGACCTCTTGGGCCTGGAAGTCTGGTTGTAGTATGATTTTAAAGGGTCAAATGGTCTCCATTGTGTGTCCAGGTTTAAGGCTACTTTGCTGGGCATGTGATTTGGACCCATCGGGTACGGAAGCCTTTCCGTCACGTGCTCGTTTTCCACGCCTTCAGCGCAGGTAGCCTGCGAATTTAAAACCGACGTGCATTTTATTCTTTTCCCCTTTTATCCTTTCATATCTCTCCGCTACCTTGGAGAAGAGAGACGCACGCGGGTAAATAAAATGTAAATATCTCTAAATATCTGTATAATATGTAAATAAAAGGAAGATGTGGTTGTGTAGTGTAGTCGTTTGATTATAAATAATCTCATAGTAATTTTATCCACAAATTCTTATACATTTATACATGTTTATCTCTCTCTCTGTGTGTGTGTGTGTGTGTCTGTGTGTGTGTGTGTGTGTGTGTGTGTGTGGTTCTGTGTCACTAGTGGGGCTGTGGCCCGATTGGAGTGTTTGCGGTGTGAGAAGGAGGAGTTGGAGAACAATTTGTTGGAGCAGCTGAAGGAGTTGAGGTTGCAGAAGCAGAAGGAGCTGCAGGTTCTTCAGGAGATGCTGAAACACAAGCAGCAAGAGGAGACAGAGCTCCTGCAGAAACAGCAGGAGGAGGAGGAGCATAACAGGTCCATCAAGAGTAAGTACTATGGAAATGCAATAATACTAACATAACTAATAATGAATGTTAGCCTTTAGGCTCCAATAAAAGTGATACTAATATATGTATAGTACTATATATATTATATTTTATATATTCAGTAGTAATTATGTAGTATATACAATCTGTGTTATATCCAGCAGTAATGATACTTGCTCTGGCAGATATGAAAATGGCCTGTGAAGAGGAGAAGAAATCTCTGGAGGAAGAACTTGAGAAGCTCAGACTGTCACTGCAGGTAGAGATCCCTTATAGTGTCAGTACACATCCACCAGTACCTCCACCTTTCACTTATAACGTCAGTACACATTCAGTACACATTCCCACCTTTCCATTGTACTGGCTGTAGTGATGATTCGTGTGTGTGTTATACCAGCCCATAGAGGAGGACTTTGAGTCTGAAAGTGGCGCTGGAGATGAAGAACCAGGAGATCAAAGATCAGCACGATCTTTTGGTCAAACTATATACTCTGTATGTAGTACCTGGTTTAACATTATATCCTCTGTATATATACTATATACTGTTTATGCAGTACCTGGTTTAACACTATACCCTCAGCTTACTCTAGTCTGCAGATGTGAAGAAATTAAACAGAATGTGTATCTGTGTATATGTGCGCACCTGTATGTGTCTGTTTCTAGTTTTATTTAAACGGTAAAACTGCGTGAAGTGTGCCCAGGCCCAGAGCTACTTTGCTGGGCATGACTGTGTGACCTCTTGGGCCTAGAAGTCTGGTTTTAGTATGATTTTAAAGGGTCAAATGGTCTCCATTGTGTGTCCAGGTTTAAGGCTACTTTGCTGGGCATGTGATTTGGACCCATCGGGTACGGAAGCCTTTCCGTCACGTGCTCGTTTTCCACGCCTTCAGCGCAAGTAGCCTGCGAATTTAAAACCGACGTGCATTTTATTCTTTTCACCTTTTATCCTTTCATATCTCTCCGCTACCTTGGAGAAGAGAGACGCACGCGGGTAAATAAAATGTAAATATCTGTAAATATCTGTATAATATGTAAATAAAAGGAAGAAGTGGTTGTGTAGTGTAGTCGTTTGATTATAAATAATCTCATAATAATTTTATCCACAAATTCTTATACATTTATACATTTTTATCTCTCTCTTGTGTGTGTGTGTGTGTGTGTGTGTGTGTGTGTGTGTGTGTGTGTGTGTGTGTGTGTGTGTGTGTGTGTGTGTGTGTGTGTGTGTCACTAGTGGGGCCTGTGGCCCGATTGGAGTGTTTGTGGTGTGAGAAGGAGGAGTTGGAGAACAGTTTGTTGGAGCAGCTGAAGGAGTTGAGGTTGCAGAAGTAGAAGGAGCTGCAGGTTCTTCAGGAGATGCTGAAACACAAGCAGCAGGAGGAGACAGAGCTCCTGCAGAAACAGCAGGAGGAGGAGGAGCATAACAGGTCCATCAAGAGTAAGTACTATGTAAATGCAATAATACTAACATAACTAATAATGAATGTTAGCCTTTAGGCTCCAATAAAAGTGATACTAATATATGTATAGTACTATATATATTATATTTTATATATTCAGTAGTAATTATGTAGTATATACAATCTGTGTTATATCCAGCAGTAATGATACATGCTCTGGCAGATATGAAAATGGCCTGTGAACAGTAGAAGAAATCTCTGGAGGAAGAACTTGAGAAGCTCAGACTGTCACTGCAGGTAGAGATCCCTTATAGTGTCAGTACACATCCACCAGTAGCTCCACCTTTCACTTATAACGTCAGTACACATTCAGTACACATTCCCACCTTTCCATTGTACTGGCTGAAGTGATGATTCGTGTGTGTGTCATACCAGCCCATAGAGGAGGACATTATGAGTCTGAAAGTGGCGCTGGAGATGAAGAACCAGGAGATCAAAGATCAGCACGATCTTTTGGTCAAACTATATAGTCTGTATGTAGTACCTGGTTTAACATTATATCCTCTGTATATATACTATATACTGTTTATGTAGTACCTGGTTTAACACTATACCCTCAGCTTACTCTAGTCTGCAGATGTGAAGAAATTAAACAGAATGTGTATCTGTGTATATGTGCGCACCTGTATGTGTCTGGTTGTAGTATTATTTAAAGGGTCAAACTGCGTGAAGTGTGCCCAGGCCCAGAGCTACTTTGATGGGCATGATTCTGTGACCTCTTGGGCCTTGAAATGTGGTGCTTTGAATGATTTAAAGAGTGAAACGGTCTGAAGTGTGCCCACGTTTAAAGTAACCTTGCTGGGCATGACTGTGTGACCTCTTGTGCCTGGAAGTCTGGTTGTAGTATGATTTAAAGGGTCAAATTGCATGAAGTGTGCCCAGGCCCAGAGCTACTTTGCTGGGCATGACTGTGTGACCTCTTGGGCCTTGAAATGTGGTGCTTTGAACGATTTAAAGAGTGAAACGGTCTGAAGTGTGCTCACGTTTAAAGTAACCTTGCTGGGCATGACTGTGTGATCTCTTGGGCCAGGAAGTCTGTTTCTAGTTTTATTTAAACGGTCAAACTGCGTGAAGTGTGCCCAGGCCCAGAGCTACTTTGCTGGGCATGACTGTGTGACCTCTTGGGCCTGGAAGTCTGGTTGTAGTATGATTTTAAAGGGTCAAATGGTCTCCATTGTGTGTCCAGGTTTAAGGCTACTTTGCTGGGCATGTGATTTGGACCCATCGGGTACGGAAGCCTTTCCGTCACGTGCTCGTTTTCCACGCCTTCAGCGCAGGTAGCCTGCGAATTTAAAACGGACGTGCATTTTATTCTTTTCCCCTTTTATCCTTTCATATCTCTCCGCTACCTTGGAGAAGAGAGACGCACGCGGGTAAATAAAATGTAAATATCTGTATAATATGTAAATAAAAGGAAGAAGTGGTTGTGTAGTGTAGTCGTTTGATTATAAATAATCTCATAATAATTTTATCCACAAATTCTTATACATTTATACATGTTTTTCTCTTTGTGTGTGTGTGTGTGTGTCTGTGTGTGTGTGTGGTTCTGTGTCACTAGTGGGGCCTGTGGTCCGATTGGAGTGTTTGCGGTGTGAGAAGGAGGAGTTGGAGAACAGTTTGTTGGAGCAGCCGAAGGAGTTGAGGTTGCAGAAGCAGAAGGAGCTGCAGGTTCTTCAGGAGATGCTGAAACACAAGCAGCAGGAGGAGACAGAGCTCCTGCAGAAACAGCAGGAGGAGGAGGAGCATAACAGGTCCATCAAGAGTAAGTACTATGGCAATGCAATAATACTAACATAACTAATAATGAATGTTAGCCTTTAGGCTCCAATAAAAGTGATACTAATATATGTATAGTACTATATATATTATATTTTATATATTCAGTAGATATTATGTAGTATATACAATCTGTGTTATATCCAGGAGTAATGATACTTGCTCTGGCAGATATGAAAATGGCCTGTGAATACGAGAAGAAATCTCAGAAGGAAGAACTTGAGAAGCTCAGACTGTCACTGCAGGTAGAGATCCCTTATAGTGTCAGTACACATCCACGAGTACCTCCACCTTTCACTTATAACGTCAGTACACATTCAGTACACATTCCCACCTTTCCATTGTACTGGCTGTAGTGATGATTCGTGTGTGTGTTATACCAGCCCATAGTGGAGGACATTATGAGTCTGAAAGTGGCGCTGGAGATGAAGAACCAGGAGATCAAAGATCAGCACGATGTTTTGATCAAACTATATACTCTGTATGTAGTACCTGGTTTAACATTATATCCTCTGTATATATACTATATACTGTTTATGTAGTACCTGGTTTAACACTATACCCTCAGCTTACTCTAGTCTGCAGATGTGAAGAAATTAAACAGAATGTGTATCTGTGTATATGTGCGCACCTGTATGTGTCTGGTTTAGTTTTATTTAAACGGTCAAACTGCGTGAAGTGTGCCCAGGCCCAGAGCTACTTTGCTGGGCATGACTGTGTGACCTCTTGGGCCTGGAAGTCTGGTTGTAGTATGATTTTAAAGGGTCAAATGGTCTCCATTGTGTGTCCAGGTTTAAGGCTACTTTGCTGGGCATGTGATTTGGACCCATCGGGTACGGAAGCCTTTCCGTCACGTGCTCGTTTTCCACGCCTTCAGCGCAGGTTGCCTGCGAATTTAAAACCGACGTGCATTTTATTCTTTTCCCCTTTTATCCTTTCATATCTCTCCGCTACCTTGGAGAAGAGAGACGCACGCTTGTAAATAAAATGTAAATATCTCTAAATATCTGTATAATATGTAAATAAAAGGAAGATGTGGTTGTGTAGTGTAGTCGTTTGATTATAAATAATCTCATAGTAATTTTATACACAAATTCTTATACATTTATACATGTTTATCTCTCTCTCTGTGTGTGTGTGTGTGGTTCTGTGTCACTAGTGGGGCATGTGGCCCGATTGGAGTGTTTGCGGTGTGAGAAGGAGGAGTTGGAGAACAATTTGTTGGAGCAGCTGAAGGAGTTGAGGTTGCAGAAGCAGAAGGAGCTGCAGGTTCTTCAGGAGATGCTGAAACACAAGCAGCAAGAGGAGACAGAGCTCCTGCAGAAACAGCAGGAGGAGGAGGAGCATAACAGGTCCATCAAGAGTAAGTACTATGGAAATGCAATAATACTAACATAACTAATAATGAATGTTAGCCTTTAGGCTCCAATAAAAGTGATACTAATATATGTATAGTACTATATATATTATATTTTATATATTCAGTAGTAATTATGTAGTATATACAATCTGTGTTATATCCAGCAGTAATGATACTTGCTCTGGCAGATATGAAAATGGCCTGTGAAGAGGAGAAGAAATCTCTGGAGGAAGAACTTGAGAAGCTCAGACTGTCACTGCAGGTAGAGATCCCTTATAGTGTCAGTACACATCCACCAGTACCTCCACCTTTCACTTATAACGTCAGTACACATTCAGTACACATTCCCACCTTTCCATTGTACTGGCTGTAGTGATGATTCGTGTGTGTGTTATACCAGCCCATAGAGGAGGACTTTGAGTCTGAAAGTGGCGCTGGAGATGAAGAACCAGGAGATCAAAGATCAGCACGATCTTTTGGTCAAACTATATACTCTGTATGTAGTACCTGGTTTAACATTATATCCTCTGTATATATACTATATACTGTTTATGCAGTACCTGGTTTAACACTATACCCTCAGCTTACTCTAGTCTGCAGATGTGAAGAAATTAAACAGAATGTGTATCTGTGTATATGTGCGCACCTGTATGTGTCTGTTTCTAGTTTTATTTAAACGGTAAAACTGCGTGAAGTGTGCCCAGGCCCAGAGCTACTTTGCTGGGCATGACTGTGTGACCTCTTGGGCCTAGAAGTCTGGTTGTAGTATGATTTTAAAGGGTCAAATGGTCTCCATTGTGTGTCCAGGTTTAAGGCTACTTTGCTGGGCATGTGATTTGGACCCATCGGGTACGGAAGCCTTTCCGTCACGTGCTCGTTTTCCACGCCTTCAGCGCAAGTAGCCTGCGAATTTAAAACCGACGTGCATTTTATTCTTTTCACCTTTTATCCTTTCATATCTCTCCGCTACCTTGGAGAAGAGAGACGCACGCGGGTAAATAAAATGTAAATATCTGTAAATATCTGTATAATATGTAAATAAAAGGAAGAAGTGGTTGTGTAGTGTAGTCGTTTGATTATAAATAATCTCATAATAATTTTATCCACAAATTCTTATACATTTATACATTTTTATCTCTCTCTTTGTGTGTGTGTGTGTGTGTGTGTGTGTGTGTGTGTGTGTGTGTGTGTGTGTGTGTGTGTGTGTGTGTGTGTGGTTCTGTGTCACTAGTGGGGCCTGTGGCCCGATTGGAGTGTTTGTGGTGTGAGAAGGAGGAGTTGGAGAACAGTTTGTTGGAGCAGCTGAAGGAGTTGAGGTTGCAGAAGTAGAAGGAGCTGCAGGTTCTTCAGGAGATGCTGAAACACAAGCAGCAGGAGGAGACAGAGCTCCTGCAGAAACAGCAGGAGGAGGAGGAGCATAACAGGTCCATCAAGAGTAAGTACTATGTAAATGCAATAATACTAACATAACTAATAATGAATGTTAGCCTTTAGGCTCCAATAAAAGTGATACTAATATATGTATAGTACTATATATATTATATTTTATATATTCAGTAGTAATTATGTAGTATATACAATCTGTGTTATATCCAGCAGTAATGATACATGCTCTGGCAGATATGAAAATGGCCTGTGAACAGTAGAAGAAATCTCTGGAGGAAGAACTTGAGAAGCTCAGACTGTCACTGCAGGTAGAGATCCCTTATAGTGTCAGTACACATCCACCAGTAGCTCCACCTTTCACTTATAACGTCAGTACACATTCAGTACACATTCCCACCTTTCCATTGTACTGGCTGAAGTGATGATTCGTGTGTGTGTCATACCAGCCCATAGAGGAGGACATTATGAGTCTGAAAGTGGCGCTGGAGATGAAGAACCAGGAGATCAAAGATCAGCACGATCTTTTGGTCAAACTATATAGTCTGTATGTAGTACCTGGTTTAACATTATATCCTCTGTATATATACTATATACTGTTTATGTAGTACCTGGTTTAACACTATACCCTCAGCTTACTCTAGTCTGCAGATGTGAAGAAATTAAACAGAATGTGTATCTGTGTATATGTGCGCACCTGTATGTGTCTGGTTGTAGTATTATTTAAAGGGTCAAACTGCGTGAAGTGTGCCCAGGCCCAGAGCTACTTTGATGGGCATGATTCTGTGACCTCTTGGGCCTTGAAATGTGGTGCTTTGAATGATTTAAAGAGTGAAACGGTCTGAAGTGTGCCCACGTTTAAAGTAACCTTGCTGGGCATGACTGTGTGACCTCTTGTGCCTGGAAGTCTGGTTGTAGTATGATTTAAAGGGTCAAATTGCATGAAGTGTGCCCAGGCCCAGAGCTACTTTGCTGGGCATGACTGTGTGACCTCTTGGGCCTTGAAATGTGGTGCTTTGAACGATTTAAAGAGTGAAACGGTCTGAAGTGTGCTCACGTTTAAAGTAACCTTGCTGGGCATGACTGTGTGATCTCTTGGGCCAGGAAGTCTGTTTCTAGTTTTATTTAAACGGTCAAACTGCGTGAAGTGTGCCCAGGCCCAGAGCTACTTTGCTGGGCATGACTGTGTGACCTCTTGGGCCTGGAAGTCTGGTTGTAGTATGATTTTAAAGGGTCAAATGGTCTCCATTGTGTGTCCAGGTTTAAGGCTACTTTGCTGGGCATGTGATTTGGACCCATCGGGTACGGAAGCCTTTCCGTCACGTGCTCGTTTTCCACGCCTTCAGCGCAGGTAGCCTGCGAATTTAAAACGGACGTGCATTTTATTCTTTTCCCCTTTTATCCTTTCATATCTCTCCGCTACCTTGGAGAAGAGAGACGCACGCGGGTAAATAAAATGTAAATATCTGTATAATATGTAAATAAAAGGAAGAAGTGGTTGTGTAGTGTAGTCGTTTGATTATAAATAATCTCATAATAATTTTATCCACAAATTCTTATACATTTATACATGTTTTTCTCTTTGTGTGTGTGTGTGTGTGTCTGTGTGTGTGTGTGGTTCTGTGTCACTAGTGGGGCCTGTGGTCCGATTGGAGTGTTTGCGGTGTGAGAAGGAGGAGTTGGAGAACAGTTTGTTGGAGCAGCCGAAGGAGTTGAGGTTGCAGAAGCAGAAGGAGCTGCAGGTTCTTCAGGAGATGCTGAAACACAAGCAGCAGGAGGAGACAGAGCTCCTGCAGAAACAGCAGGAGGAGGAGGAGCATAACAGGTCCATCAAGAGTAAGTACTATGGCAATGCAATAATACTAACATAACTAATAATGAATGTTAGCCTTTAGGCTCCAATAAAAGTGATACTAATATATGTATAGTACTATATATATTATATTTTATATATTCAGTAGATATTATGTAGTATATACAATCTGTGTTATATCCAGGAGTAATGATACTTGCTCTGGCAGATATGAAAATGGCCTGTGAATACGAGAAGAAATCTCTGAAGGAAGAACTTGAGAAGCTCAGACTGTCACTGCAGGTAGAGATCCCTTATAGTGTCAGTACACATCCACCAGTACCTCCACCTTTCACTTATAACGTCAGTACACATTCAGTACACATTCCCACCTTTCCATTGTACTGGCTGTAGTGATGATTCGTGTGTGTGTTATACCAGCCCATAGTGGAGGACATTATGAGTCTGAAAGTGGCGCTGGAGATGAAGAACCAGGAGATCAAAGATCAGCACGATGTTTTGATCAAACTATATACTCTGTATGTAGTACCTGGTTTAACATTATATCCTCTGTATATATACTATATACTGTTTATGTAGTACCTGGTTTAACACTATACCCTCAGCTTACTCTAGTCTGCAGATGTGAAGAAATTAAACAGAATGTGTATCTGTGTATATGTGCGCACCTGTATGTGTCTGGTTTAGTTTTATTTAAACGGTCAAACTGCGTGAAGTGTGCCCAGGCCCAGAGCTACTTTGCTGGGCATGACTGTGTGACCTCTTGGGCCTGGAAGTCTGGTTGTAGTATGATTTTAAAGGGTCAAATGGTCTCCATTGTGTGTCCAGGTTTAAGGCTACTTTGCTGGGCATGTGATTTGGACCCATCGGGTACGGAAGCCTTTCCGTCACGTGCTCGTTTTCCACGCCTTCAGCGCAGGTTGCCTGCGAATTTAAAACCGACGTGCATTTTATTCTTTTCCCCTTTTATCCTTTCATATCTCTCCGCTACCTTGGAGAAGAGAGACGCACGCTTGTAAATAAAATGTAAATATCTCTAAATATCTGTATAATATGTAAATAAAAGGAAGATGTGGTTGTGTAGTGTAGTCGTTTGATTATAAATAATCTCATAGTAATTTTATACACAAATTCTTATACATTTATACATGTTTATCTCTCTCTCTGTGTGTGTGTGTGTGGTTCTGTGTCACTAGTGGGGCATGTGGCCCGATTGGAGTGTTTGCGGTGTGAGAAGGAGGAGTTGGAGAACAATATGTTGGAGCAGCTGAAGGAGTTGAAGTTGCAGAAGCAGAAGGAGCTGCAGGTTCTTCAGGAGATGCTGAAACACAAGCAGCAAGAGGAGACAGAGCTCCTGCAGAAACAGCAGGAGGAGGAGGAGCATAACAGGTCCATCAAGAGTAAGTACTATGGAAATGCAATAATACTAACATAACTAATAATGAATGTTAGCCTTTAGGCTCCAATAAAAGTGATACTAATATATGTATAGTACTATATATATTATATTTTATATATTCAGTAGTAATTATGTAGTATATACAATCTGTGTTATGTCCAGCAGTAATGATACTTGCTCTGGCAGATATGAAAATGGCCTGTGAACAGGAGAAGAAATCTCTGGAGGAAGAACTTGAGAAGCTCAGACTGTCACTGCAGGTAGAGATCCCTTATAGTGTCAGTACACATCCACCAGTACCTCCACCTTTCACTTATAACGTCAGTACACATTCGGTACACATTCCCACCTTTCCATTGTACTGGCTGTAGTGATGATTCGTGTGTGTGTTATACCAGCCCATAGAGGAGGACATTGAGTCTGAAAGTGGCGCTGGAGATGAAGAACCAGGAGATCAAAGATCAGCACGAACTTTTGGTCAAACTATATACTCTGTATGTAGTACCTGGTTTAACATTATATCCTCTGTATATATACTATATACTGTTTATGTAGTACATGGTTTAACACTATACCCTCAGCTTACTCTAGTCTGCAGATGTGAAGAAATTAAAAAGAATGTGTATATGTGCGCACCTGTATGTGTCTGGTTGTAGTATTATTTAAAGGGTCAAACTGCGTGAAGTGTGCCCAGGCCCAGAGCTACTTTGATGGGCATGACTGTGTGACCTCTTGGGCCAGGAAGTCTGTTTCTAGTTTTATTTAAATGGTCAAACTGCTTGAAGTGTGCCCAGGCCCAGAGCTACTTTGCTGTGCATGACTGTGTGACCTCTTGGCCCTGGAAGTCTGGTAGTAGTAGTATGATTTAAAGGCACAAAGTGATTGAAGTGTGCCCAGGCCCAGAGCTACTTTGCTGTGCATGACTGTGTTTGACCTCTTGGGCCTGGAAGTCTGGTAGTAGTAGCAGTATGATTTAAAGGTACAAAGTGAATGAAGTGTGCCCAGGCCCAGAGCTACTTTGATGGGCATGATTCTGTGACCTCTTGGGCCTTGAAATGTGGTGCTTTGAATGATTTAAAGAGTGAAACGGTCTGAAGTGTGCCCACGTTTAAAGCAACCTTGCTGGGCATGACTGTGTGACCTCTTGTGCCTGGAAGTCTGGTTGTAGTATGATTTAAAGGGTCAAATTGCATGAAGTGTGCCCAGGCCCAGAGCTACTTTGCTGGGCATGACTGTGTGACCTCTTGGGCCTTGAAATGTGGTGCTTTGAACGATTTAAAGAGTGAAACGGTCTGAAGTGTGCTCACGTTTAAAGTAACCTTGCTGGGCATGACTGTGTGATCTCTTGGGCCAGGAAGTCTGTTTCTAGTTTTATTTAAACGGTCAAACTGCGTGAAGTGTGCCCAGGCCCAGAGCTACTTTGCTGGGCATGACTGTGTGACCTCTTGGGCCTGGAAGTCTGGTTGTAGTATGATTTTAAAGGGTCAAATGGTCTCCATTGTGTGTCCAGGTTTAAGGCTACTTTGCTGGGCATGTGATTTGGACCCATCGGGTACGGAAGCCTTTCCGTCACGTGCTCGTTTTCCACGCCTTCAGCGCAGGTAGCCTGCGAATTTAAAACGGACGTGCATTTTATTCTTTTCCCCTTTTATCCTTTCATATCTCTCCGCTACCTTGGAGAAGAGAGACGCACGCGGGTAAATAAAATGTAAATATCTGTATAATATGTAAATAAAAGGAAGAAGTGGTTGTGTAGTGTAGTCGTTTGATTATAAATAATCTCATAATAATTTTATCCACAAATTCTTATACATTTATACATGTTTTTCTCTTTGTGTGTGTGTGTGTGTGTGTCTGTGTGTGTGTGTGGTTCTGTGTCACTAGTGGGGCCTGTGGTCCGATTGGAGTGTTTGCGGTGTGAGAAGGAGGAGTTGGAGAACAGTTTGTTGGAGCAGCCGAAGGAGTTGAGGTTGCAGAAGCAGAAGGAGCTGCAGGTTCTTCAGGAGATGCTGAAACACAAGCAGCAGGAGGAGACAGAGCTCCTGCAGAAACAGCAGGAGGAGGAGGAGCATAACAGGTCCATCAAGAGTAAGTACTATGGCAATGCAATAATACTAACATAACTAATAATGAATGTTAGCCTTTAGGCTCCAATAAAAGTGATACTAATATATGTATAGTACTATATATATTATATTTTATATATTCAGTAGATATTATGTAGTATATACAATCTGTGTTATATCCAGGAGTAATGATACTTGCTCTGGCAGATATGAAAATGGCCTGTGAATACGAGAAGAAATCTCTGAAGGAAGAACTTGAGAAGCTCAGACTGTCACTGCAGGTAGAGATCCCTTATAGTGTCAGTACACATCCACCAGTACCTCCACCTTTCACTTATAACGTCAGTACACATTCAGTACACATTCCCACCTTTCCATTGTACTGGCTGTAGTGATGATTCGTGTGTGTGTTATACCAGCCCATAGTGGAGGACATTATGAGTCTGAAAGTGGCGCTGGAGATGAAGAACCAGGAGATCAAAGATCAGCACGATGTTTTGATCAAACTATATACTCTGTATGTAGTACCTGGTTTAACATTATATCCTCTGTATATATACTATATACTGTTTATGTAGTACCTGGTTTAACACTATACCCTCAGCTTACTCTAGTCTGCAGATGTGAAGAAATTAAACAGAATGTGTATCTGTGTATATGTGCGCACCTGTATGTGTCTGGTTTAGTTTTATTTAAACGGTCAAACTGCGTGAAGTGTGCCCAGGCCCAGAGCTACTTTGCTGGGCATGACTGTGTGACCTCTTGGGCCTGGAAGTCTGGTTGTAGTATGATTTTAAAGGGTCAAATGGTCTCCATTGTGTGTCCAGGTTTAAGGCTACTTTGCTGGGCATGTGATTTGGACCCATCGGGTACGGAAGCCTTTCCGTCACGTGCTCGTTTTCCACGCCTTCAGCGCAGGTTGCCTGCGAATTTAAAACCGACGTGCATTTTATTCTTTTCCCCTTTTATCCTTTCATATCTCTCCGCTACCTTGGAGAAGAGAGACGCACGCTTGTAAATAAAATGTAAATATCTCTAAATATCTGTATAATATGTAAATAAAAGGAAGATGTGGTTGTGTAGTGTAGTCGTTTGATTATAAATAATCTCATAGTAATTTTATACACAAATTCTTATACATTTATACATGTTTATTTCTCTCTCTGTGTGTGTGTGTGTGGTTCTGTGTCACTAGTGGGGCATGTGGCCCGATTGGAGTGTTTGCGGTGTGAGAAGGAGGAGTTGGAGAACAATATGTTGGAGCAGCTGAAGGAGTTGAGGTTGCAGAAGCAGAAGGAGCTGCAGGTTCTTCAGGAGATGCTGAAACACAAGCAGCAAGAGGAGACAGAGCTCCTGCAGAAACAGCAGGAGGAGGAGGAGCATAACAGGTCCATCAAGAGTAAGTACTATGGAAATGCAATAATACTAACATAACTAATAATGAATGTTAGCCTTTAGGCTCCAATAAAAGTGATACTAATATATGTATAGTACTATATATATTATATTTTATATATTCAGTAGTAATTATGTAGTATATACAATCTGTGTTATGTCCAGCAGTAATGATACTTGCTCTGGCAGATATGAAAATGGCCTGTGAACAGGAGAAGAAATCTCTGGAGGAAGAACTTGAGAAGCTCAGACTGTCACTGCAGGTAGAGATCCCTTATAGTGTCAGTACACATCCACCAGTACCTCCACCTTTCACTTATAACGTCAGTACACATTCGGTACACATTCCCACCTTTCCATTGTACTGGCTGTAGTGATGATTCGTGTGTGTGTTATACCAGCCCATAGAGGAGGACATTGAGTCTGAAAGTGGCGCTGGAGATGAAGAACCAGGAGATCAAAGATCAGCACGAACTTTTGGTCAAACTATATACTCTGTATGTAGTACCTGGTTTAACATTATATCCTCTGTATATATACTATATACTGTTTATGTAGTACATGGTTTAACACTATACCCTCAGCTTACTCTAGTCTGCAGATGTGAAGAAATTAAAAAGAATGTGTATATGTGCGCACCTGTATGTGTCTGGTTGTAGTATTATTTAAAGGGTCAAACTGCGTGAAGTGTGCCCAGGCCCAGAGCTACTTTGATGGGCATGACTGTGTGACCTCTTGGGCCAGGAAGTCTGTTTCTAGTTTTATTTAAATGGTCAAACTGCGTGAAGTGTGCCCAGGCCCAGAGCTACTTTGCTGTGCATGACTGTGTGACCTCTTGGCCCTGGAAGTCTGGTAGTAGTAGTATGATTTAAAGGCACAAAGTGATTGAAGTGTGCCCAGGCCCAGAGCTACTTTGCTGTGCATGACTGTGTTTGACCTCTTGGGCCTGGAAGTCTGGTAGTAGTAGCAGTATGATTTAAAGGTACAAAGTGAATGAAGTGTGCCCAGGCCCAGAGCTACTTTGATGGGCATGATTCTGTGACCTCTTGGGCCTTGAAATGTGGTGCTTTGAATGATTTAAAGAGTGAAACGGTCTGAAGTGTGCCCACGTTTAAAGCAACCTTGCTGGGCATGACTGTGTGACCTCTTGTGCCTGGAAGTCTGGTTGTAGTATGATTTAAAGGGTCAAATTGCATGAAGTGTGCCCAGGCCCAGAGCTACTTTGCTGGGCATGACTGTGTGACCTCTTGGGCCTTGAAATGTGGTGCTTTGAACGATTTAAAGAGTGAAACGGTCTGAAGTGTGCTCACGTTTAAAGTAACCTTGCTGGGCATGACTGTGTGATCTCTTGGGCCAGGAAGTCTGTTTCTAGTTTTATTTAAACGGTCAAACTGCGTGAAGTGTGCCCAGGCCCAGAGCTACTTTGCTGGGCATGACTGTGTGACCTCTTGGGCCTGGAAGTCTGGTTGTAGTATGATTTTAAAGGGTCAAATGGTCTCCATTGTGTGTCCAGGTTTAAGGCTACTTTGCTGGGCATGTGATTTGGACCCATCGGGTACGGAAGCCTTTCCGTCACGTGCTCGTTTTCCACGCCTTCAGCGCAGGTAGCCTGCGAATTTAAAACGGACGTGCATTTTATTCTTTTCCCCTTTTATCCTTTCATATCTCTCCGCTACCTTGGAGAAGAGAGACGCACGCGGGTAAATAAAATGTAAATATCTGTATAATATGTAAATAAAAGGAAGAAGTGGTTGTGTAGTGTAGTCGTTTGATTATAAATAATCTCATAATAATTTTATCCACAAATTCTTATACATTTATACATGTTTTTCTCTTTGTGTGTGTGTGTGTGTGTGTCTGTGTGTGTGTGTGGTTCTGTGTCACTAGTGGGGCCTGTGGTCCGATTGGAGTGTTTGCGGTGTGAGAAGGAGGAGTTGGAGAACAGTTTGTTGGAGCAGCCGAAGGAGTTGAGGTTGCAGAAGCAGAAGGAGCTGCAGGTTCTTCAGGAGATGCTGAAACACAAGCAGCAGGAGGAGACAGAGCTCCTGCAGAAACAGCAGGAGGAGGAGGAGCATAACAGGTCCATCAAGAGTAAGTACTATGGCAATGCAATAATACTAACATAACTAATAATGAATGTTAGCCTTTAGGCTCCAATAAAAGTGATACTAATATATGTATAGTACTATATATATTATATTTTATATATTCAGTAGATATTATGTAGTATATACAATCTGTGTTATATCCAGGAGTAATGATACTTGCTCTGGCAGATATGAAAATGGCCTGTGAATACGAGAAGAAATCTCTGAAGGAAGAACTTGAGAAGCTCAGACTGTCACTGCAGGTAGAGATCCCTTATAGTGTCAGTACACATCCACCAGTACCTCCACCTTTCACTTATAACGTCAGTACACATTCAGTACACATTCCCACCTTTCCATTGTACTGGCTGTAGTGATGATTCGTGTGTGTGTTATACCAGCCCATAGTGGAGGACATTATGAGTCTGAAAGTGGCGCTGGAGATGAAGAACCAGGAGATCAAAGATCAGCACGATGTTTTGATCAAACTATATACTCTGTATGTAGTACCTGGTTTAACATTATATCCTCTGTATATATACTATATACTGTTTATGTAGTACCTGGTTTAACACTATACCCTCAGCTTACTCTAGTCTGCAGATGTGAAGAAATTAAACAGAATGTGTATCTGTGTATATGTGCGCACCTGTATGTGTCTGGTTTAGTTTTATTTAAACGGTCAAACTGCGTGAAGTGTGCCCAGGCCCAGAGCTACTTTGCTGGGCATGACTGTGTGACCTCTTGGGCCTGGAAGTCTGGTTGTAGTATGATTTTAAAGGGTCAAATGGTCTCCATTGTGTGTCCAGGTTTAAGGCTACTTTGCTGGGCATGTGATTTGGACCCATCGGGTACGGAAGCCTTTCCGTCACGTGCTCGTTTTCCACGCCTTCAGCGCAGGTTGCCTGCGAATTTAAAACCGACGTGCATTTTATTCTTTTCCCCTTTTATCCTTTCATATCTCTCCGCTACCTTGGAGAAGAGAGACGCACGCTTGTAAATAAAATGTAAATATCTCTAAATATCTGTATAATATGTAAATAAAAGGAAGATGTGGTTGTGTAGTGTAGTCGTTTGATTATAAATAATCTCATAGTAATTTTATACACAAATTCTTATACATTTATACATGTTTATTTCTCTCTCTGTGTGTGTGTGTGTGGTTCTGTGTCACTAGTGGGGCATGTGGCCCGATTGGAGTGTTTGCGGTGTGAGAAGGAGGAGTTGGAGAACAATATGTTGGAGCAGCTGAAGGAGTTGAGGTTGCAGAAGCAGAAGGAGCTGCAGGTTCTTCAGGAGATGCTGAAACACAAGCAGCAAGAGGAGACAGAGCTCCTGCAGAAACAGCAGGAGGAGGAGGAGCATAACAGGTCCATCAAGAGTAAGTACTATGGAAATGCAATAATACTAACATAACTAATAATGAATGTTAGCCTTTAGGCTCCAATAAAAGTGATACTAATATATGTATAGTACTATATATATTATATTTTATATATTCAGTAGTAATTATGTAGTATATACAATCTGTGTTATGTCCAGCAGTAATGATACTTGCTCTGGCAGATATGAAAATGGCCTGTGAACAGGAGAAGAAATCTCTGGAGGAAGAACTTGAGAAGCTCAGACTGTCACTGCAGGTAGAGATCCCTTATAGTGTCAGTACACATCCACCAGTACCTCCACCTTTCACTTATAACGTCAGTACACATTCGGTACACATTCCCACCTTTCCATTGTACTGGCTGTAGTGATGATTCGTGTGTGTGTTATACCAGCCCATAGAGGAGGACATTGAGTCTGAAAGTGGCGCTGGAGATGAAGAACCAGGAGATCAAAGATCAGCACGAACTTTTGGTCAAACTATATACTCTGTATGTAGTACCTGGTTTAACATTATATCCTCTGTATATATACTATATACTGTTTATGTAGTACATGGTTTAACACTATACCCTCAGCTTACTCTAGTCTGCAGATGTGAAGAAATTAAAAAGAATGTGTATATGTGCGCACCTGTATGTGTCTGGTTGTAGTATTATTTAAAGGGTCAAACTGCGTGAAGTGTGCCCAGGCCCAGAGCTACTTTGATGGGCATGACTGTGTGACCTCTTGGGCCAGGAAGTCTGTTTCTAGTTTTATTTAAATGGTCAAACTGCGTGAAGTGTGCCCAGGCCCAGAGCTACTTTGCTGTGCATGACTGTGTGACCTCTTGGCCCTGGAAGTCTGGTAGTAGTAGTATGATTTAAAGGCACAAAGTGATTGAAGTGTGCCCAGGCCCAGAGCTACTTTGCTGTGCATGACTGTGTTTGACCTCTTGGGCCTGGAAGTCTGGTAGTAGTAGCAGTATGATTTAAAGGTACAAAGTGAATGAAGTGTGCCCAGGCCCAGAGCTACTTTGATGGGCATGATTCTGTGACCTCTTGGGCCTTGAAATGTGGTGCTTTGAATGATTTAAAGAGTGAAACGGTCTGAAGTGTGCCCACGTTTAAAGCAACCTTGCTGGGCATGACTGTGTGACCTCTTGGGCCAGGAAGTCTGTTTCTAGTTTTATTTAAACGGTCAAACTGCGTGAAGTGTGCCCAGGCCCAGAGGTACTTTGCTGGGCATGACTGTGTGACCTCTTGGGCCTGGAAGTCTGCTTGTAGTATGATTTTAAAGGGTCAAATGGTCTCCATTGTGTGTCCAGGTTTAAGGCTACTTTGCTGGGCATGTGATTTGGACCCATCGGGTACGGAAGCCTTTCCGTCACGTGCTCGTTTTCCACGCCTTCAGCGCAGGTAGCCTGCGAATTTAAAACCGACGTGCATTTTATTCTTTTCCCCTTTTATCCTTTCATATCTCTCCGCTACATTGGAGAAGAGAGACGCACACGAGTAAATAAAATGTAAATATCTGTATAATATGTAAATAAAAGGAAGAAGTGGTTGTGTAGTGTAGTCATTTGATTATAAATAATCTCATAATAATTTTATCCACAAATTCTCTGTTTTATCGTTTTTTCCTGATCAATAATAGAAAAAAAGAAAAAAAAAGATGAACAGCACCCTCTAGCGATGAACCTCAATTATTTCAAGATAACTGTAAAACATGGCTAGGTTAAGTCGGCGTTAGAACAAAAAATGCTCAGATTAACTTGTGTCTCATGGCACGCAGCTGAGTTTAAAATTAAACACAATGAAATCAAATTAAATTGACCCAGCTGCAACAGGCTCAGCAACCACATTTAATTTCACTGATTGGTCAGTTAGCCAGGCTATACAAAACAGGCTATTGTTAGAAATTCTGCACATGTGCTTCGCTTAGCTTCACATCTCACACTGCTTATAATTATAAGATAACGTATCCACGTTCGTAATAACGTGGTGAAATCTGCCAAAAATGGTGAGACTGAGCATAATAAGTAATAAGACAATCTGAGCACTTAGTCCACATATTTCTAAATGAGAAGAAAAAGTTCCTCCAAACAATATAAGGCACACAATTCTATATGGGAAAACAGTTACAGTTGTCATTAAGAGAAGCACTACTCATTACACAGATGTCAATAACCGTCCTAATATTAATAGTTCAACAGTCTTCCTCTGTCTATTATACGCACTGTACACATGTTAAATATCTGCCTTGAGATGACAATGAAATGACTTCCGGGCGCACTGAAAATTGTTATATACACACAGACACCCCCATACCAACATAAGCATAGTGCAACTCTTTGTTTACGCACCAGAGATTGAGTGGGCAAGTGCGTGTATATGCGAGTTTAAATTATTATACACAAATGTAAGTAGTAGGCTATTTATGTGAAAATGTTTCATATGTATGTACAAGTAGTGTTTCCCTGATTTCTCCCTAAATGGCCCCTCATAGTTCAGCAGTAATGAGGCTAGTTAGATTTTGCTCAGAATTAAGTACACTTTGGGATGTTATACGTATCACAGTCTCCGGTGAGCCGTACATGGTTGATCAATCCAGGTTGAGGTAGAGTCACTGCATTAATGGCACGTCTGTTTGCATTGCCAGTTGTTGCTATGGCAGCAATGAAATTAGGAAATTCAAAGAAAAACAACTCATCTACGCTCTTGGAACTTTAGAACCCCATATGTCCTGTGGCCTGATGTCACACGTGAGGGGAATCCCATGAACACCTTTACAGATCAGTCTGTGGAAAGACACTGAAGAAGACAGAGGAAAAATGAGGCGTTTCTGGAGATGGTGTGCTTGACGCATCGAGGACGAATACACAGACACAAAGGATGTGGAGGGTAAATGTAAATATAATGCCACTCACACCTGCGGTTGCTGGTGCTGCCACTCATACCTGTGGTTAAAATTCCTTTTTTGTCTTTAGTGCTGCATTGTCGCCTCTATCTCCCAATAATTCATACTCGAGGCTTTAGAAATCTAAGTTTTTGGGGGGTATATGCCATTTCCTGTTATTTGTGCAGAATACACACACTTTCACTTTGGAATCCACAAAGTTTTATAAATGAGGTCCCTGAATAACATCTATCTATTTCTACACTATATGGCTTGCTAATTTGTGTGTGTGTGTGTGTGTGTGTGTGTGTGTGTTATACCAGCCCATAGAGGAGGACATGAGTCTGAAAGTGGTGCTGGAGATGAAGAACCAGGAGATCAAAGATCAGCACGATCTTTTGGTAAAACTATATACTCTGTATATAGTACCTGGTTTAACATTATGTCCTCTGTATATATATTATATACTGTTTATGTAGTACCTGGTTTAACACTATACCCTCAGCTTACTCTAGTCTGCAGATGTGAAGAAATTAAACAGAATGTGTATCTGTGTATATGTGCGCACCTGTATGTGTCTGGTTGTAGTATTATTTAAAGGGTCAAACTGCGTGAAGTGTGCCCAGACCCAGGCATGACTCTGTGACCTCTTGGGCCAGGAAGTCTGTTTCTAGTTTTATTTAAACGGTCAAACTGCGTGAAGTGTGCCCAGGCCCAGAGCTACTTTGCTGGGCATGACTGTGTGACCTCTTGGGCCTGGAAGTCTGGTTTTAGTATGATTTTAAAGGGTCAAATGGTCTCCATTGTGTGTCCAGGTTTAAGGCTAGTTTGCTGGGCATGTGATTTGGACCCATCGGGTACGGAAGCCTTTCCCTCAAGTGCTCGTTTTATACGCCTTCAGCGCAGGTAGCCTGCGAATTTAAA
The DNA here is from genome assembly GCF_041902795.1 of Electrophorus electricus. Lineage (NCBI taxonomy): Eukaryota > Metazoa > Chordata > Actinopteri > Gymnotiformes > Gymnotidae > Electrophorus > Electrophorus electricus. The sequence continues at coordinate 484,790 of NW_027658746.1, read as the reverse complement.
ACCGACGTGCATTTTATTCTTTTCCCCTTTTATCCTTTCATATCTCTCCGCTACCTTGGAGAAGAGAGACACACGCGGGTAAATAAAATGTAAATATCTCTAAATATCTGTATAATATGTAAATAAAAGGAAGAAGTGGTTGTGTAGTGTAGTCGTTTGATTATAAATAATCTCATAATAATTTTATCCACAAATTCTTATACATTTATACATGTTTATCTCTCTCTCTGTGTGTGTGTGTGTGGTTCTGTGTCACTAGTGGGGCCTGTGGCCCGATTGGAGTGTTTGCGGTGTGAGAAGGAGGAGTTGGAGAACAATTTGTTGGAGCAGCTGAAGGAGTTGAGGTTGCAGAAGCAGAAGGAGCTGCAGGTTCTTCAGGAGATGCTGAAACACAAGCAGCAAGAGGAGACAGAGCTCCTGCAGAAACAGCAGGAGGAGGAGGAGCATAACAGGTCCATCAAGAGTAAGTACTATGGAAATGCAATAATACTAACATAACTAATAATGAATGTTAGCCTTTAGGCTCCAATAAAAGTGATACTAATATATGTATAGTACTATATATATTATATTTTATATATTCAGTAGTAATTATGTAGTATATACAATCTGTGTTATATCCAGCAGTAATGATACTTGCTCTGGCAGATATGAAAATGGCCTGTGAACAGGAGAAGAAATCTCTGGAGGAAGAACTTGAGAAGCTCAGACTGTCACTGCAGGTAGAGATCCCTTATAGTGTCAGTACACATCCACCAGTACCTCCACCTTTCACTTATAACGTCAGTACACATTCAGTACACATTCCCACCTTTCCATTGTACTGGCTGTAGATATGATTCGTGTGTGTGTTATACCAGCCCATAGAGGAGGACTTTATGAGTCTGAAAGTGGCGCTGGAGATGAAGAACCAGGAGATCAAAGATCAGCACGATCTTTTGGTCAAACTATATACTCTGTATGTATACTATATCGAACCCACGGTTTTCACGCTACGATTTTTTTAAATGTGGTGAGCTGCGGAGAAAAGACGTGCTCCGGACGTATTTGTGGCTTAATATCTCTTGTCTCCTTGGGAGTAGGAAGTCTGTTCATGGCTCTTTGGAAAGGGCTGCATCTCCCCTCTAATCGCCTTCGAGCTTCAAGCGGATTGGACCCACGGTTATCACGCTACGATTTTTTAAAGCCGCCAGGGACGGGCCGAAAGCGTGGCAGGTGGCGTTCGTTAGGGACAGTCATGGAGGTGATGCGCACCGAGTTGCTCGCCATTTGGACTTGGCCAGACCTAGATGTGAGCGTTCAAAGTCAGCGCGTTTGTTTAAACTTTCTCCTCCAATTCGTTGCAACTGCTCAAGCGTTTCTCGCTCATCCGACTGGAGCGTGACGCTTTATATGTTAATATCTCTTGTCTCCTTGGGAGTAGGAAGTCTGTTCATGGATCTTTGGAAAGGGCTGCATCTCCCCTGTAATCGCCTTCGAGCGGCACGCGGATCGAACCCACGTTTTTCACGCTACGATTTTTTAAATGTGGTGCGCGGCGCAATAAATGCGCGCGTCGGACGTCATTGCGGCTTAATATCTCTTGTCTCGTTGGGAGTAGGAAGTCTGTTCATGGCTCTTTGGAAAGGGCTGCATCTCCCCTGTAATCGCCTTCGAGCGGCACGCGGATCGGAACCATCGTTATCACGCTACGATTTTTTAATGCCTCTAGGGACGGGCCGAAAGCGTGGCAGGTGGCGTTCGTTAGGGACAGTCATGGAGGTGATGCGCACCGAGTTGCAGGCCATTTGGACCTGGCCCGGCCTAGATGTGAGCGTTCAAATTCAGCGCGTTTGTTTAAACTTTCTCCTCCAATTCGTTGCAATTGTACAAGCGTTCCTCGCTCATCCGACTGGAGCGTAACGCTTTATATGTCAATATTTCTGGTCTCCTTGGGAGTAGAAAGTCTGTTCATGGCTCCTTTGAAAGGGATGCATCTCCCCTGTAATCGCCTTCGAGCGGCACGCGGATCGAACCCACGGTTTTCACGCTACGATTTTTTTTAAATGTGTTGCGCGGCGGAGAAAAGACGCGCGCCGGACGTATTTGCGGCTTAATATCTCTTGTCTCCTTGGGAGTAGAAAGTCTGTTCATGGCTCTTTGGAAAGGGCTGCATCTCCACTGTAATCGCCTTCGAGCGGCACGCGGATCGGAACCATCGTTCTCACGCTACGATTTTTTAAATGTGGTGCGCGTCGCAATAAATGCGCGCGTCGGACGTCATTGCGGCTTAATATCTCTTGTCTCGTTGGGAGTAGGAAGTCTGTTCATGGCTCTTTGGAAAGGGCTGCATTTCCCTTGTAATCGCCTTTAAGCGGCACGCGGATCGGACACACCGTTCTCACGCTATGATTTTTTAAAATGTGGTGCGCGGCGGAGAAAATGCGCGCGTCGGACGTCATTTCGGCTTAAATCTCTTGTCTCCTTGGGAGTAGAAAGTCTTTTCATGGCTCTTTGGAAAGGGTTGCATCTCCCCTGTAATCGCCTTTAAGCGGCACGCGGATCGGACCCACCGTTCTTACACTACGATTTTTTAAATGTGGTGCGCGGCGTAGAAAAGACGCGCGTAGGACGTATTTGCGGCTTAATATCTTTGGGCTCCTTGGGAGTAGAAAGTCTGTTCATGGCTCTTTGAAAAGGGCTGCATCTCCCCTGTAATCGCCTTCGAGCGGCACGCGGATCGAACCCACGGTTTTCACGCTATGATTTTTTTAAATGTGCTGCGCGGCGGAGAAAATGCGCGCGTCGGACGTCATTGCGGCTTAATATCTCTTGTCTCCTTGGGAGTAGGAAGTCTGTTCATGGCTCTTTGGAAAGGGCTGCATCTCCCCTCTAATCGCCTTCGAGCTTCAAGCGGATTGGACCCACGGTTATCACGCTACGATTTTTTAAAGCCGCCAGGGACGGGCCGAAAGCGTGGCAGGTGGCGTTCGTTAGGGACAGTCATGGAGGTGATGCGCACCGAGTTGCCCGCCATTTGGACTTGGCCAGACCTAGATGTGAGCGTTCAAAGTCAGCGCGTTTGTTTAAACTTTCTCCTCCAATTCGTTGCAACTGCTCAAGCGTTTCTCGCTCATCCGACTGGAGCGTGACGCTTTATATGTTAATATCTCTTGTCTCCTTGGGAGTAGGAAGTCTGTTCATGGATCTTTGGAAAGGGCTGCATCTCCCCTGTAATCGCCTTCGAGCGGCACGCGGATCGAACCCACGTTTTTCACGCTACGATTTTTTAAATGTGGTGCGCGGCGCAATAAATGCGCGCGTCGGACGTCATTGCGGCTTAATATCTCTTGTCTCGTTGGGAGTAGGAAGTCTGTTCATGGCTCTTTGGAAAGGGCTGCATCTCCCCTGTAATCGCCTTCGAGCGGCACGCGGATCGGAACCATCGTTATCACGCTACGATTTTTTAATGCCTCTAGGGACGGGCCGAAAGCGTGGCAGGTGGCGTTCGTTAGGGACAGTCATGGAGGTGATGCGCACCGAGTTGCAGGCCATTTGGACCTGGCCCGGCCTAGATGTGAGCGTTCAAATTCAGCGCGTTTGTTTAAACTTTCTCCTCCAATTCGTTGCAATTGTACAAGCGTTCCTCGCTCATCCGACTGGAGCGTAACGCTTTATATGTCAATATTTCTGGTCTCCTTGGGAGTAGAAAGTCTGTTCATGGCTCCTTTGAAAGGGATGCATCTCCCCTGTAATCGCCTTCGAGCGGCACGCGGATCGAACCCACGGTTTTCACGCTACGATTTTTTTTAAATGTGTTGCGCGGCGGAGAAAAGACGCGCGCCGGACGTATTTGCGGCTTAATATCTCTTGTCTCCTTGGGAGTAGAAAGTCTGTTCATGGCTCTTTGGAAAGGGCTGCATCTCCACTGTAATCGCCTTCGAGCGGCACGCGGATCGGAACCATCGTTCTCACGCTACGATTTTTTAAATGTGGTGCGCGTCGCAATAAATGCGCGCGTCGGACGTCATTGCGGCTTAATATCTCTTGTCTCGTTGGGAGTAGGAAGTCTGTTCATGGCTCTTTGGAAAGGGCTGCATTTCCCTTGTAATCGCCTTTAAGCGGCACGCGGATCGGACACACCGTTCTCACGCTATGATTTTTTAAAATGTGGTGCGCGGCGGAGAAAATGCGCGCGTCGGACGTCATTTCGGCTTAAATCTCTTGTCTCCTTGGGAGTAGAAAGTCTTTTCATGGCTCTTTGGAAAGGGTTGCATCTCCCCTGTAATCGCCTTTAAGCGGCACGCGGATCGGACCCACCGTTCTTACACTACGATTTTTTAAATGTGGTGCGCGGCGTAGAAAAGACGCGCGTAGGACGTATTTGCGGCTTAATATCTTTGGGCTCCTTGGGAGTAGAAAGTCTGTTCATGGCTCTTTGAAAAGGGCTGCATCTCCCCTGTAATCGCCTTCGAGCGGCACGCGGATCGAACCCACGGTTTTCACGCTATGATTTTTTTAAATGTGCTGCGCGGCGGAGAAAATGCGCGCGTCGGACGTCATTGCGGCTTAATATCTCTTGTCTCCTTGGGAATAGAAAGTCTGTTCATGGCTCTTAGGAAAGGGCTGCATCTCCACTGTAATCGCCTTCGAGCGGCACGCGGATCGGAACCATCGTTATCACGCTACGATTTTTTAATGCCTCTAGGGACGGGCCGAAAGCGTGGCAGGTGGCGTTCGTTAGGGACAGTCATGGAGGTGATGCGCACCGAGTTGCAGGCCATTTGGACCTGGCCCGGCCTAGATGTGAGCGTTCAAATTCAGCGCGTTTGTTTAAACTTTCTCCTCCAATTCGTTGCAATTGTACAAGCGTTTCTCGCTCATCCGACTGGAGCGTAACGCTTTATATGTTAATATTTCTGGTCTCCTTGGGAGTAGAAAGTCTGTTCATGGCTCCTTTGAAAGGGATGCATCTCCCCTGTAATCGCCTTCGAGCGGCACGCGGATCGAACCCACGGTTTTCACGCTACGATTTTTTTTAAATGTGTTGCGCGGCGGAGAAAAGACGCGCGCCGGACGTATTTGCGGCTTAATATCTCTTGTCTCCTTGGGAGTAGAAAGTCTGTTCATGGCTCTTTGGAAAGGGCTGCATCTCCCCTGTAATCGCCTTTAAGCGGCACGCGGATCGGACCCACCGTTCTCACGCTACGATTTTTTAAATGTGGTGCGCGGCGCAATAAATGCGCGCGTCGGACGTCATTGCGGCTTAATATCTCTTGTCTCGTTGGGAGTAGGAAGTCTGTTCATGGCTCTTTGGAAAGGGCTGCATCTCCCCTGTAATCGCCTTCGAGCGGCACGCGGATCGAACCCACCGTTCTTCCGATACGATTTTTTAAATGTGGTGCGCGGCGTAGAAAAGACGCGCGTAGGACGTATTTGCGGCTTAATATCTCTTGTCTCCTTGGGAGTAGAAAGTCTTTTCATGGCTCTTTGGAAAGGGCTGCATCTCCGCTGTAATCGCCTTCGAGCGGCACGCGGATCGAACCCACGGTTTTCACGCTATGATTTTTTTAAATGTGGTGCGCGGCGGAGGAAATGCGCGCGTCGGACGTCATTTCGGCTTAATATCTATTGTCTCCTTGGGAGTAGAAAGTCTTTTCATGGCTCTTTGGAAAGGTTTGCATCTCCCTTGTAATCGCCTTTAAGCGGCACGCGGATTGGACCCACCGTTCTTCCGATACGATTTTTTAAATGTGGTGCGCAGCGTAGAAAAGACGCGCGTAGGACGTATTTGCGGCTTAATATCTTTGGGCTCCTTGGGAGTAGGAAGTCTGTTCATGCCTCTTTGGAAAGGGCTGCATCTCCCCTGTAATCGCCTTCGAGCGGCACGCGGATCGAACCCACGGTTTTCACGCTATGATTTTTTTAAATGTGGTGCTCGGCGGAGGAAATGCGCGCGTCGGACGTCATTTCGGCTTAATATCTCTTGTCTCCTTGGGAGTAGAAAGTCTTTTCATGGCTCTTTGGAAAGGTTTGCATCTCCCTTGTAATCGCCTTTAAGCGGCACGTGGATTGGACCCACCGTTCTTCCGATACGATTTTTTAAATGTGGTGCGCGGCGTAGAAAAGACGCGCGTAGGACGTATTTGCGGCTTAATATCTTTGGGCTCCTTGGGAGTAGGAAGTCTGTTCATGCCTCTTTGGAAAGGGCTGCATCTCCCCTGTAATCGCCTTCGAGCGGCACGCGGATCGAACCCACGGTTTTCACGCTATGAATTTTTTAAATGTGGTGCGCGGCGGAGAAAATGCGCGCGTCGGACGTCATTGCGGCTTAATATCTCTTGTCTCCTTGGGAGTAGAAAGTCTGTTCATGGCTCTTTGGAAAGGGTTGCATCTCCCCTGTAATCGCCTTTAAGCGGCACGCGGATCGGACCCACCGTTCTCACGCTACGATTTTTTAAACGTGGTGCGCGTCGGAGAAAATGCGCGTAATATCTCTTGTCTCCTTGGGAGTAGAAAGTCTGTTCATGGCTCTTTGGAAAGGGCTGTATCTCCCCTGTAATCGCCTTCGAGCGGCACGCGCATCGGAACCATCGTTATTACGCTACGATTTTTTAATGCCGCCAGGGATAGGCCGAAAGCGTGGCAGGTGGCGTTCGTTAGGGACAGTCATGGAGGTGATGCACACCGAGTTGCACGCCATTTGGAGTTGGCCCGGCCTAGATGTGAGCGTTCAAAGTCAGCGCGTTTGTTTAAACTTTCTCCTCCAATTCGTTGCAATTGTACAAGCGTTTCTCGTTCATCCGACTGGAGCGTAAGGCTTTATATGTTAATATTTCTGGTCTCCTTGGGAGTAGAAAGTCTGTTCATGGCTCTTTTGAAAGGGATGCATCTCCCCTGTAATCGCCTTCGAGCGGCACGCGGATCGAACCCACGGTTTTCAAGCTATGATTTTTTTAAATGTGGTGCGCGGCGGAGGAAATGCGCGCGTCGGACGTCATTTCGGCTTAATATCTCTTGTCTCCTTGGGAGTAGAAAGTCTTTTCATGGCTCTTTGGAAAGGGCTGCATCTCCGCTGTAATCGCCTTCGAGCGGCACGCGGATCGAACCCACGGTTTTCACGCTATGATTTTTTTAAATGTGGTGCGCGGCGGAGAAAATGCGCGCGTCGGACGTCATTTCGGCTTAATATCTATTGTCTCCTTGGGAGTAGAAAGTCTTTTCATGGCTCTTTGGAAAGGTTTGCATCTCCCTTGTAATCGCCTTTAAGCGGCACGCGGATTGGACCCACCGTTCTTCCGATACGATTTTTTAAATGTGGTGCGCGGCGTAGAAAAGACGCGCGTAGGACGTATTTGCGGCTTAATATCTTTGGGCTCCTTGGGAGTAGGAAGTCTGTTCATGCCTCTTTGGAAAGGGCTGCATCTCCCCTGTAATCGCCTTCGAGCGGCACGCGGATCGAACCCACGGTTTTCACGCTATGATTTTTTTAAATGTGGTGCGCGGCGGAGGAAATGCGCGCGTCGGACGTCATTTCGGCTTAATATCTCTTGTCTCCTTGGGAGTCGAAAGTCTTTTCATGGCTCTTTGGAAAGGGCTGCATCTCCCCTGTAATCGCCTTTAAGCGGCACGCGGATCGAACCCACGGTTTTCACGCTACGATTTTTTTTTAAATGTGTTGCGCGGCGGAGAATAGACGCGCGCCGGACGTATTTGCGGCTTGATATCTCTTGTCTCATTGGGAGTAGAAAGTCTGTTCATGGCTCTTTGGAAAGGGCTGCATCTCCCCTGTAATCGCCTTCGAGCGGCACGCGGATCGAACCCACGGTTTTCACGCTACGATTTTTTTTAAATGTGTTGCGCGGCGGAGAAAAGACGCGCACCGGACGTATTTGCGGCTTAATATCTCTTGTCTCATTGGGTGTAGAAAGTCTGTTCATGGCTCTTTGGAAAGGGCTGCATCTCCCTTGTAATCGCCTTCGAGCGGCACGCGGATCGAACCCAAGGTTTTCACGCTATGATTTTTTTAAATGTGGTGCGCGGCGGAGGAAATGCGCGCGTCGGACGTCATTTCGGCTTAATATCTCTTGTCTCCTTGGGAGTAGAAAGTCTTTTCATGGCTCTTTGGAAAGGGCTGCATCTCCCCTGTAATCGCCTTTAAGCGGCACGCGTATCGAACCCACGGTTTTCACGCTACGATTTTTTTTAAATGTGTTGCGCGGCGGAGAATAGACGCGCGCAGGACGTATTTGCGGCTTGATATCTCTTGTCTCACTGGGAGTAGAAAGTCTGTTCATGGCTCTTTGGAAAGGGCTGCATCTCCCCTGTAATCGCCTTCGAGCGGCACGCGGATCGAACCCACGGTTTTCACGCTATGATTTTTTTAAATGTGTTGCGCGTCGGAGAAAATGCGCGCGTCGGACGTCATTGCGGCTTAATATCTCTTGTCTCCTTGGGAGTAGAAAGTCTTTTCATGGCTCTTTGGAAAGGTTTGCATCTCCCCTGTAATCGCCTTTAAGCGGCACGCGGATCGGACCCACCGTTCTTACGCTACGATTTTTTAAATGTGGTGCGCGGCGTAGAAAAGACGCGCGTAGGACGTATTTGCGGCTTAATATCTTTGGGCTCCTTGGGAGTAGGAAGTCTGTTCATGCCTCTTTGGAAAGGGCTCCATCTCCCCTGTAATCGCCTTCGAGCGGCACGCGGATCGAACCCACGGTTTTCACGCTATGATTTTTTTAAATGTGGTGCGCGGCGGAGAAAATGCGCGCGTCGGACGTCATTTCGGCTTAATATCTATTGTCTCCTTGGGAGTAGAAAGTCTTTTCATGGCTCTTTGGAAAGGTTTGCATCTCCCTTGTAATCGCCTTTAAGCGGCACGCGGATTGGACCCACCGTTCTTCCGATACGATTTTTTAAATGTGGTGCGCGGCGTAGAAAAGACGCGCGTAGGACGTATTTGCGGCTTAATATCTTTGGGCTCCTTGGGAGTAGGAAGTCTGTTCATGCCTCTTTGGAAAGGGCTGCATCTCCCCTGTAATCGCCTTCGAGCGGCACGCGGATCGAACCCACGGTTTTCACGCTATGATTTTTTTAAATGTGGTGCGCGGCGGAGGAAATGCGCGCGTCGGACGTCATTTCGGCTTAATATCTCTTGTCTCCTTGGGAGTAGAAAGTCTTTTCATGGCTCTTTGGAAAGGGCGGCATCTCCCCTGTAATCGCCTTTAAGCGGCACGCGGATCGAACCCACGGTTTTCACGCTACGATTTTTTTTAAATGTGTTGCGCGGCGGAGAATAGACGCGCGCCGGACGTATTTGCGGCTTGATATCTCTTGTCTCATTGGGAGTAGAAAGTCTGTTCATGGCTCTTTGGAAAGGGCTGCATCTCCCCTGTAATCGCCTTCGAGCGGCACGCGGATCGAACCCACGGTTTTCACGCTATGATTTTTTTAAATGTGGTGCGCGGCGGAGGAAATGCGCGCGTCGGACGTCATTTCGGCTTAATATCTCTTGTCTCCTTGGGAGTAGAAAGTCTTTTCATGGCTCTTTGGAAAGGGCTGCATCTCCCCTGTAATCGCCTTTAAGCGGCACGCGGATCGAACCCACGGTTTTCACGCTACGATTTTTTTTAAATGTGTTGCGCGGCGGAGAATAAACGCGCGCAGGACGTATTTGCGGCTTGATATCTCTTGTCTCATTGGGAGTAGGAAGTCTGTTCATGCCTCTTTGGAAAGGGCTGCATCTCCCCTGTAATCGCCTTCGAGCGGCACGCGGATCGAACCCACGGTTTTCACGCTATGATTTTTTTAAATGTGCTGCGCGGCGGAGAAAATGCGCGCGTCGGACGTCATTGCGGCTTAATATCTCTTGTCTCCTTGGGAATAGAAATTCTGTTCATGGCTCTTTGGAAAGGGCTGCATCTCCACTGTAATCGCCTTCGAGCGGCACGCGGATCGGAACCATCGTTATCACGCTACGATTTTTTAATGCCTCTAGGGACGGGCCGAAAGCGTGGCAGGTGGCGTTCGTTAGGGACAGTCATGGAGGTGATGCGCACCGAGTTGCAGGCCATTTGGACCTGGCCCGGCCTAGATGTGAGCGTTCAAAGTCAGCGCGTTTGTTTAAACTTTCTCCTCCAATTCGTTGCAATTGTACAAGCGTTTCTCGTTCTTCCGACTGGAGCGTAACGATTTATATGTTAATATTTCTGGTCTCCTTGGGAGTAGAAAGTCTGTTCATGGCTCTTTTGAAAGGGATGCATCTCCCCTGTAATCGCCGTCGAGCGGCACGCGGATCGAACCCACGTTTTTCACGCTACGATTTTTTTTAAATGTGTTGCGCGGCGTAGAAAAGACGCGCGTAGGACGTATTTGCGGCTTAATATCTCTTGTCTCATTGGGTGTAGAAAGTCTGTTCATGGCTCTTTGGAAAGGGCTGCATCTCCCCTGTAATCGCCTTCGAGCGGCACGCGGATCGAACCCACGGTTTTCACGCTATGATTTTTTTAAATGTGGTGCGCGGCGGAGGAAATGCGCGCGTCGGACGTCATTTCGGCTTAATATCTCTTGTCTCCTTGGGAGTAGAAAGTCTTTTCATGGCTCTTTGGAAAGGTTTGCATCTCCCTTGTAATCGCCTTTAAGCGGCACGCGGATTGGACCCACCGTTCTTCCGATACGATTTTTTAAATGTGGTGCGCGGCGTAGAAAAGACGCGCGTAGGACGTATTTGCGGCTTAATATCTTTGGGCTCCTTGGGAGTAGAAAGTCTGTTCATGGCTCTTTGGAAAGCGCTGCATCTCCCCTGTAATTGCCTTTAAGCGGCACGCGGATCGGACCCACCGTTCTCACGATACGATTTTTTAAATGTGGTGCGCGGCGGAGAAAATGCGCGCGTCGGACGTCATTGCGGCTTAATATCTCTTGTCTCCTTGGGAGTAGAAAGTCTTTTCATGGCTCTTTGGAAAGGGCTGCATCTCCCCTGTAATCGCCTTCGCGCGGCACGCGGATCGGAACCATCGTTATCACGCTACGATTTTTTAATGCCGACAGGGACGGGCCGAAAGCTTGGCAGGTGGCGTTCGTTAGGAAAAGTCATGGACGTGATGCGGACCGAGTTGTAGGCCATTTGGACCTGGCCCGGCCTAGATGTGAGCCTTCAAAGTCAGCGCGTTTGTTTAAACTTTCTCCTCCAATTCGTTGCAATTGTACAAGCGTTTCTCGCTCATCCGACTGGAGCGTAACGCTTTATCTGTTAATATCTCTGGTCTCCTTGGGAGTAGAAAGTCTGTTCATGGCTCTTTGGAAAGGGATGCATCTCCCCTGTAATCGCCTTTAAGCGGCACGCGGATCGGACCCACCGTTCTCACGCTACGATTTTTTAAAATCCGCCAGGGACGGAACGAACGCTTGGCAGGTGGCGTTCGTGACGGACAGTCAAGCAGTTAATGCGCACCGAGCTGCAGGCCATTTGGACCTGGCCCAGCCTAGATGTGAGTATTCAAAGTCAGCACGTTTGTTTCAAAGTTCTCCACCAATTCGTTGTAATTGCGTGTGTGCGCGTGAACACCAGGTTTGTGGAGGAGTTCGTCCTTGGACTGTACAAGGGGAGACAGTGTGTGGCCTGGCTGCGTGAGGTTGCAGTTTGCTGGGCATGAGAGATTGGCATGTGGTGCCCTGGAGGTGTGGTTGTTCCAGGACGGGCAAGGTGGGGTAGTGTGGCTGGGTGACGGTGCGCTTCACTGGGGATGTGGTTGTGAGTTGCAGGCCCATTCCTTTGAATGACAGAAAGGATCTGATTTGTTTCCAGGTTTAAACGTACTTTGCTGGGTATGACTGTGACCTCTTGGGCCAGGAAGTCTGTTTCTAGTTTTATTTAAACGGTCAAACTGCGTGAAGTGTGCCCAGGCCCAGAGCTACTTTGCTGGGCATGGCTGTGTGACCTCTTGGGCCTGGAAGTCTGGTTGTAGTATGATTTTAAAGGGTCAAATGCTCTCCATTGTGTGTCCAGGTTTAAGGCTACTTTGCTGGGCATGTGATTTGGACCCATCGGGTACGGAAGCCTTTCCGTCACGTGCTCGTTTTCCACGCCTTCAGCGCAGGTAGCCTGCGAATTTAAAACCGACGTGCATTTTATTCTTTTCCCCTTTTATCCTTTCATATCTCTCCGCTACCTTGGAGAAGAGAGACGCACGCGGGTAAATAAAATGTAAATATCTCTAAATATCTGTATAATATGTAAATAAAAGGAAGATGTTGTTGTGTAGTGTAGTCGTTTGATTATAAATAATCTCATAATAATTTTATCCACAAATTCTTATACATTTATACATGTTTATCTCTCTCTTTGTGTGTGTGTGTGTGTGTGTGGTTCTGTGTCACTAGTGGGGCCTGTGGCCCGATTGGAGTGTTTGCGGTGTGAGAAGGAGGAGTTGGAGAACAGTTTGTTGGAGCAGCTGAAGGAGTTGAGGTTGCAGAAGCAGAAGGAGCTGCAGGTTCTTCAGGAGATGCTGAAACACAAGCAGCAGGAGGAGACAGAGCTCCTGCAGAAACAGCAGGAGGAGGAGGAGCATAACAGGTCCATCAAGAGTAAGTACTATGGAAATGCAATAATACTAACATAACTAATAATGAATGTTAGCCTTTAGGCTCCAATAAAAGTGATACTAATATATGTATAGTACTATATATATTATATTTTATATATTCAGTAGTAATTATGTAGTATATACAATCTATGTTATATCCAGCAGTAATGATACTTGCTCTGGCAGATATGAAAATGGCCTGTGAACAGGAGAAGAAATCTCTGGAGGAAGAACTTGAGAAGCTCAGACTGTCACTGCAGGTAGAGATCCCTTATAGTGTCAGTACACATCCACCAGTACCTCCACCTTTCACTTATAACGTCAGTACACATTCAGTACACATTCCCACCTTTCCATTGTACTGGCTGTAGTGATGATTCGTGTGTGAGGGTTATACCAGCCCATAGAGGAGGACATTATGAGTCTGAAAGTGGCGCTGGAGATGAAGAACCAGGAGATCAAAGATCAGCACGATCTTTTGGTCAAACTATATACTCTGTATGTATACTATATACTCTGTATGTAGTACCTGGTTTAACACTATATCCTCTTTATATATACTATATACTGTTTATGTAGCTCCTGGTTTAACACTATACCCTCAGCTTACTCTAGTCTGCAGATGTGAAGAAATTTAAACAGAATGTATATCTGTGTATATGTGCGCACCTGTATGTGTCTGGTTGTAGTATTATTTAAAGGGTCAAATGGTCTCCATTGTGTGTCCAGGTTTAAGGCTACTTTGCTGGGCATGTGATTTGGACCCATCGGGTACGGAAGCCTTTCCGTCACGTGCTCGTTTTCCACGCCTTCAGCGCAGGTAGCCTGCGAATTTAAAACCGACGTGCATTTTATTCTTTTCCCCTTTTATCCTTTCATATCTCTCCGCTACCTTGGAGAAGAGAGACGCACGCGGGTAAATAAAATGTAAATATCTCTAAATATCTGTTTAATATGTAAATAAAAGGAAGATGTGGTTGTGTAGTGTAGTCGTTTGATTATAAATAATCTCATAATAATTTTATCCACAAATTCTTATACATTTATACATGTTTATCTCTCTCTTTGTGTGTGTGTGTGTGTGTGTTTGTGTGTGTGTGTGTGGTTCTGTGTCACTAGTGGGGCCTGTGGCCCGATTGGAGTGTTTGCGGTGTGAGAATGAGGAATGAAGAGTTGGAGAACAGTTTGTTGGAGCAGCTGAAGGAGTTGAGGTTGCAGAAGCAGAAGGAGCTGCAGTTTCTTCAGGAGATGCTGAAACACAAGCAGCAGGAGGAGACAGAGCTCCTGCAGAAACAGCAGGAGGAGGAGGAGCATAACAGGTCCATCAAGAGTAAGTACTATGTAAATGCAATAATACTAACATAACTAATAATGAATGTTAGCCTTTAGGCTCCAATAAAAGTGATACTAATATATGTATAGTACTATATATATTATATTTTATATATTCAGTAGTAATTATGTAGTATATACAATCTGTGTTATATACAGTAGTAATGATACATGCTCTGGCAGATATGAAAATGGCCTGTGAACAGGAGAAGAAATCTCTGGAGGAAGAACTTGAGAAGCTCAGACTGTCACTGCAGGTAGAGATCCCTTATAGTGTCAGTACACATCCACCAGTAGCTCCACCTTTCACTTATAACGTCAGTACACATTCAGTACACATTCCCACCTTTCCATTGTACTGGCTGTAGTGATGATTCGTGTGTGTGTTATACCAGCCCATAGAGGAGGACATTATGAGTCTGAAAGTGGCGCTGGAGATGAAGAACCAGGGGATCAAAGATCAGCACGATCTTTTGGTCAAACTATATACTCTGTATGTATACTATATACTCTGTATGTAGTACCTGGTTTAACACTATATCCTCTGTATATATACTATATATTGTTTATGTAGCACCTGGTTTAACACTATACCCTCAGCTTACTCTAGTCTGCAGATGTGAAGAAATTAAACAGAATGTGTATCTGTGTATATGTGCGCACCTGTATGTGTCTGGTTGTAGTATTATTTAAAGGGTCAAACTGCGTGAAGTGTGCCCAGGCCCAGAGCTACTTTGATGGGCATGATTCTGTGACCTCTTGGGCCTTGAAATGTGGTGCTTTGAATGATTTAAAGAGTGAAACGGTCTGAAGTGTGCCCACGTTTAAAGCAACCTTGCTGGGCATGACTGTGTGACCTCTTGGGCCAGGAAGTCTGTTTCTAGTTTTATTTAAATGGTCAAACTGCGTGAAGTGTGCCCAGGCCCAGAGCTACTTTGCTGTGCATGACTGTGTGACCTCTTGGCCCTGGACGTCTGGTAGTAGTAGTATGATTTAACGGCACAAAGTGATTGAAGTGTGCCCAGGCCCAGAGCTACTTTGCTGTGCATGACTGTGTTTGACCTCTTGGGCCTGGAAGTCTGGTAGTAGTAGTAGTAGTATGATTTAAAGGTACAAAGTGAATGAAGTGTGCCCAGGCCCAGAGCTACTTTGCTGTGCATGACTGTGTGACCTCTTGGGCCTAGAAGTCTGGTAGTAGCAGTAGTATGATTTAAAGGTACAAAGTGAATGAAGTGTGCCCAGGCCCAGAGCTACTTTGCTGTGCATGACTGTGTGACCTCTTGTGCCTGGAAGTCTGGTTGTAGTATTATTTAAAGGGTCAAACTGCGTGAAGTGTGCCGAGGCCCAGAGCTACTTTGCTGGGCATGACTGTGTGACCTCTTGGGCCTGGAAGTCTGGTTGTAGTATGATTTTAAAGGGTCAAATGGTCTCCATTGTGTGTGCAGGTTTAAGGCTACTTTGCTGGGCATGTGATTTGGACCCATCGGGTACGGAAGCCTTTCCGTCACGTGCTCGTTTTCCACGCCTTCAGCGCAGGTAGCCTGCGAATTTAAAACCGACGTGCATTTTATTCTTTTCCCCTTTTATCCTTTCATATCTCTCCGCTACCTTGGAGAAGAGAGACGCACGCGGGTAAATAAAATGTAAATATCTGTAAATATCTGTATAATATGTAAATAAAAGGAAGAAGTGGTTGTGTAGTGTAGTCGTTTGATTATGAATAATCTCATAATAATTTTATCCACAAATTCTTATACATTCATACATGTTTATCTCTCTCTTTGTGTGTGTGTGTGTGTGTGTGTGTGTGTGTGTGTGTGTGTGTGTGTGTGTGGTTCTGTGTCACTAGTGGGGCCTGTGGCCCGATTGGAGTGTTTGCGGTTTGAGAAGGAGGAGTTGGAGAACAGTTTGTTGGAGCAACTGAAGGAGTTGAGGTTGCAGAAGCAGAAGGAGCTGCAGGTTCTTCAGGAGATGCTGAAACACAAGCAGCAGGAGGAGACAGAGCTCCTGCAGAAACAGCAGGAGGAGGAGGAGCATAACAGGTCCATCAAGAGTAAGTACTATGGAAATGCAATAATACTAACATAACTAATAATGAATGTTAGCCTTTAGGCTCCAATAAAAGTGATACTAATATATGTATAGTACTATATATATTATATTTTATATATTCAGTAGTAATTATGTAGTATATACAATCTGTGTTATATCCAGGAGTAATGATACTTGCTCTGGCAGATATGAAAATGGCCTGTGAACAGGAGAAGAAATCTCTGGAGGAAGAACTTGAGAAGCTCAGACTGTCACTGCAGGTAGAGATCCCTTCTAGTGTCAGTACACATCCACCAGTACCTCCACCTTTCACTTATAAAGTCAGTACACATTCAGTACACATTCCCACCTTTCCATTGTACTGGCTGTAGTGATGATTCGTGTGTGTGGGTTATACCAGCCCATAGAGGAGGACATTATGAGTCTGAAAGTGGCGCTGGAGATGAAGAACCAGGAGATCAAAGATCAGCACGATCTTTTGGTCAAACTATATACTCTGTATGTATACTATATCGAACCCACGGTTTTCACGCTACGATTTTTTTAAATGTGGTGAGCTGCGGAGAAAAGACGTGCTCCGGACGTATTTGTGGCTTAATATCTCTTGTCTCCTTGGGAGTAGGAAGTCTGTTCATGGCTCTTTGGAAAGGGCTGCATCTCCCCTCTAATCGCCTTCGAGCTTCAAGCGGATTGGACCCACGGTTATCACGCTACGATTTTTTAAAGCCGCCAGGGACGGGCCGAAAGCGTGGCAGGTGGCGTTCGTTAGGGACAGTCATGGAGGTGATGCGCACCGAGTTGCAGGCCATTTGGACTTGGCCAGACCTAGATGTGAGCGTTCAAAGTCAGCGCGTTTGTTTAAACTTTCTCCTCCAATTCGTTGCAACTGCTCAAGCGTTTCTCGCTCATCCGACTGGAGCGTAACGCTTTATAAGTTAATATTTCTGGTCTCCTTGGGAGTAGAAAGTCTGTTCATGGCTCTTTGGAAAGGGCTGCATCTCCCCTGTAATCGCCTTTGAGCGGCACGCGGATCGAACCCACGGTTTTCACGCTATGATTTTTTTAAATGTGGTGCGCGG
The DNA here is from genome assembly GCF_041902795.1 of Electrophorus electricus. Lineage (NCBI taxonomy): Eukaryota > Metazoa > Chordata > Actinopteri > Gymnotiformes > Gymnotidae > Electrophorus > Electrophorus electricus. The sequence goes on along the minus strand of NW_027658746.1, from coordinate 467,764 downwards.
CGGAGGAAATGCGCGCGTCGGACGTCATTTCGGCTTAATATCTCTTGTCTCCTTGGGAGTAGAAAGTCTGTTCATGGCTCTTTGGAAAGGGCTGCATCTCCGCTGTAATCGCCTTCGAGCGGCACGCGGATCGAACCCACGGTTTTCACGCTATGATTTTTTTAAATGTGGTGCGCGGCGGAGAAAATGCGCGCGTCGGACGTCATTTCGGCTTAATATCTATTGTCGCCTTGGGAGTAGAAAGTCTTTTCATGGTTCTTTGGAAAGGGTTGCATCTCCCCTGTAATCGCCTTTAAGCGGCACGCGGATCGGACCCACCGTTCTTCCGATACGATTTTTTAAATGTGGTGCGCGGCGTAGAAAAGACGCGCGTAGGACGTATTTGCGGCTTAATATCTTTGGGCTCCTTGGGAGTAGGAAGTCTGTTCATGCCTCTTTGGAAAGGGCTGCATCTCCCCTGTAATCGCCTTCGAGCGGCACGTGGATCGAACCCACGGTTTTCACGCTATGATTTTTTTAAATGTGCTGCGCGGCGGAGAAAATGCGCGCGTCGGACGTCATTGCGGCTTAATATCTCTTGTCTCCTTGGGAGTAGAAAGTCTTTTCATGGTTCTTTGGAAAGGGTTGCATCTCCCCTGTAATCGCCTTTAAGCGGCACGCGGATCGGACCCATCGTTCTCACGCTACGATTTTTTAAAATCCGCCAGGGACGGAACGAACGCTTGGCAGGTGGCGTTCGTGACGGACAGTCAAGCAGTTAATGCGCACCGAGCTGCAGGCCATTTGGACCTGGCCCAGCCTAGATGTGAGTATTCAAAGTCAGCACGTTTGTTTCAAAGTTCTCCACCAATTCGTTGTAATTGCGTGTGTGCGCGTGAACACCAGGTTTGTGGAGGAGTTCGTCCTTGGACTGTACAAGGGGAGACAGTGTGTGGCCTGGCTGCGTGAGGTTGCAGTTTGCTGGGCATGAGAGATTGGCATGTGGTGCCCTGGAGGTGTGGTTGTTCCAGGACGGGCAAGGTGGGGTAGTGTGGCTGGGTGACGGTGCGCTTCACTGGGGATGTGGTTGTGAGTTGCAGGCCCATTCCTTTGAATGACAGAAAGGATCTGATTTGTTTCCAGGTTTAAACGTACTTTGCTGGGTATGACTGTGACCTCTTGGGCCAGGAAGTCTGTTTCTAGTTTTATTTAAACGGTCAAACTGCGTGAAGTGTGCCCAGGCCCAGAGCTACTTTGCTGGGCATGGCTGTGTGACCTCTTGGGCCTGGAAGTCTGGTTGTAGTATGATTTTAAAGGGTCAAATGCTCTCCATTGCGTGTCCAGGTTTAAGGCTACTTTGCTGGGCATGTGATTTGGACCCATCGGGTACGGAAGCCTTTCCGTCACGTGCTCGTTTTCCACGCCTTCAGCGCAGGTAGCCTGCGAATTTAAAACCGACGTGCATTTTATTCTTTTCCCCTTTTATCCTTTCATATCTCTCCGCTACCTTGGAGAAGAGAGACGCACGCGGGTAAATAAAATGTAAATATCTCTAAATATCTGTATAATATGTAAATAAAAGGAAGATGTGGTTGTGTAGTGTAGTCGTTTGATTATAAATAATCTCATAATAATTTTATCCACAAATTCTTATACATTTATACATGTTTATCTCTCTCTTTGTGTGTGTGTGTGTGTGTGTGTGAGGTTCTGTGTCACTAGTGGGGCCTGTGGCCCGATTGGAGTGTTTGCGGTGTGAGAAGGAGGAGTTGGAGAACAGTTTGTTGGAGCAGCTGAAGGAGTTGAGGTTGCAGAAGCAGAAGGAGCTGCAGGTTCTTCAGGAGATGCTGAAACACAAGCAGCAGGAGGAGACAGAGCTCCTGCAGAAACAGCAGGAGGAGGAGGAGCATAACAGGTCCATCAAGAGTAAGTACTATGGAAATGCAATAATACTAACATAACTAATAATGAATGCTAGCCTTTAGGCTCCAATAAAAGTGACACTAATATATGTATAGTACTATATATATTATATTTTATATATTCAGCAGTAATTATGTAGTATATACAATCTGTGTTATATCCAGCAGTAATGATACTTGCTCTGGCAGATATGAAAATGGCCTGTGAACAGGAGAAGAAATCTCTGGAGGAAGAACTTGAGAAGCTCAAACTGTCACTGCAGGTAGAGATCCCTTATAGTGTCAGTACACATCCACCAGTACCACCACCTCTCACTTATAACGTCAGTACACATTCAGTACACATTCCCACCTTTCCATTGTACTGGCTGTAGTGATGATTCGTGTCTGTGTTATACCAGCCCATAGAGGAGGACATTATGAGTCTGAAAGTGGCGCTGGGGATGAAGAACCAGGAGATCAAAGATCAGCACGATCTTTTGGTCAAACTATATACTCTGTATGTATACTATATCGAACCCACGGTTTTCACGCTACGATTTTTTTAAATGTGGTGAGCTGCGGAGAAAAGACGCGGTCCGGACATATTTGTGGCTTAATATCTCTTGTCTCCTTGGGAGTAGGAAGTCTGTTCATGGCTCTTTGGAAAGGGCTGCATCTCCCCTCTAATGGCCTTCGAGCGGCACGCGGATCGAACCCACGGTTTTCACGCTATGATTTTTTTAAATGTGCTGCGCGGCAGAGAAAATGCGCGCGTCGGACGTCATTGCGGCTTAATATCTCTTGTCTCCTTGGGAGTAGAAAGTCTTTTCATGGTTCTTTGGAAAGGTTTGCATCTCCCCTGTAATCGCCTTTAAGCGGCACGCGGATCGGACCCACCGTTCTCACGCTACGATTTTTTAAATGTGGTGCGCGGCGTAGAAAAGACGCGCGTAGGACGTATTTGCGGCTTAATATCTTTGGGCTCTTTGGGAGTAGGAAGTCTGTTCATGGCTCTTTGGAAAGGGCTGCATCTCCCCTCTAATGGCCTTCGAGCGGCACGCGGATCGAACCCACGGTTTTCACACTATGATTTTTTTAAATGTGCTGCGCGGCGGAGAAAATGCGCGCGTCGGACGTCATTGCGGCTTAATATCTCTTGTCGCCTTGGGAGTAGAAAGTCTTTTCATGGTTCTTTGGAAAGGGTTGCATCTCCCCTGTAATCGCCTTTAAGCGGCACGCGGATCGGACCCACTGTTCTTACGCTACGATTTTTTAAATGTCCTGCGAGGCGTAGAAAAGACACGCGTAGGACTTATTTGCGGCTTAATATCTTTGGGCTCCTTGGGATTAGAAAGTCTGTTCATGGCTCTTTGGAAAGGGCTGCATCTCCCCTGTAATCGCCTTCGCGCGGCACGCGGATCGGAACCATCGTTATCACGCTACGATTTTTTAATGCCGACAGGGACGGGCCGAAAGCTTGGCAGGTGGCGTTCGTTAGGAAAAGTCATGGACGTGATGCGGACCGAGTTGCAGGCCATTTGGACCTGGCCCGGCCTAGATGTGAGCCTTCAAAGTCAGCGCGTTTGTTTAAACTTTCTCCTCCAATTCGTTGCAATTGTACAAGCGTTTCTCGCTCATCCGACTGGAGCGTAACGCTTTATCTGTTAATATCTCTGGTCTCCTTGGGAGTAGAAAGTCTGTTCATGGCTCTTTGGAAAGGGATGCATCTCCCCTGTAATCGCCTTTAAGCGGCACGCGGATCGGACCCACCGTTCTCACGCTACGATTTTTTAAACGTGGTGCGCGTCGGAGAAAATGCGCGTAATATCTCTTGTCTCCTTGGGAGTAGAAAGTCTGTTCATGGCTCTTTGGAAAGGGCTGTATCTCCCCTGTAATCGCCTTCGAGCGGCACGCGCATCGGAACCATCCTTATCACGCTACGATTTTTTAATGCCGCCAGGGATAGGCCGAAAGCGTGGCAGGTGGCGTTCGTTAGGGACAGTCATGGAGGTGATGCGCACCGAGTTGCACGCCATTTGGAGTTGGCCCGGCCTAGATGTGAGCGTTCAAAGTCAGCGCGTTTGTTTAAACTTTCTCCTCCAATTCGTTGCAATTGTACAAGCGTTTCTCGTTCATCCGACTGGAGCGTAACGCTTTATATGTTAATATTTCTGGTCTCCTTGGGAGTAGAAAGTCTGTTCATGGCTCTTTTGAAAGGGATGCATCTCCCCTGTAATCGCCTTCGAGCGGCACGCGGATCGAACCCACGTTTTTCACGCTACGATTTTTTTTAAATGTGTTGCGCGGCGGAGAAAAGACGCGCGCCGGACGTATTTGCGGCTTAATATCTCTTGTCTCATTGGGTGTAGAAAGTCTGTTCATGGCTCTTTGGAAAGGGCTGCATCTCCCCTGTAATCGCCTTCGCGCGGCACGCGGATCGGAACCATTGTTATCACGCTACGATTTTTTAATGCCGACAGGGACGGGCCGAAAGCTTGGCAGGTGGCGTTCGTTAGGAAAAGTCATGGACGTGATGCGGACCGAGTTGCAGGCCATTTGGACCTGGCCCGGCCTAGATGTGAGCCTTCAAAGTCAGCGCGTTTGTTTAAACTTTCTCCTCCAATTCGTTGCAATTGTACAAGCGTTTCTCGCTCATCCGACTGGAGCGTAACGCTTTATCTGTTAATATCTCTGGTCTCCTTGGGAGTAGAAAGTCTGTTCATGGCTCTTTGGAAAGGACTGTATCTCCCCTGTAATCGCCTTCGAGCGGCACGCGCATCGGAACCATCGTTATCACGCTACGATTTTTTAATGCCGCCAGGGATAGGCCGAAAGCGTGGCAGGTGGCGTTCGTTAGGGACAGTCATGTAGGTGATGCGCACCGAGTTGCACGCCATTTGGACCTGGCCCGGCCTAGATGTGAGCGTTCAAAGTCAGCGCGTTTGTTTAAACTTTCTCCTCCAATTCGTTGCAATTGTACAAGCGTTTCTCGTTCATCCGACTGGAGCGTAAAGCTTTATATGTTAATATTTCTGGTCTCCTTGGGAGTAGAAAGTCTGTTCATGGCTCTTTTGAAAGGGATGCATCTCCCCTGTAATCGCCTTTGAGCGGCACGCGGATCGAACCCACGTTTTTCACGCTACGATTTTTTTTAAATGTGTTGCGCGGCGGAGAAAAGACGCGCGCCGGACGTATTTGCGACTTAATATCTTTGGGCTCCTTGGGAGTAGGAAGTCTGTTCATGGCTCTTTGGAAAGGGCTGCATCTCCCCTGTAATCGCCTTCGAGCGGCACGCGGATCGAACCCACGGTTTTCACGCTATGATTTTTTTAAATGTGCTGCGCAGCGGAGAAAATGCGCGCGTCGGAAGTCATTGCGGCTTAATATCTCTTGTCTCCTTGGGAATAGAAAGTCTGTTCATGGCTCTTAGGAAAGGGCTGCATCTCCACTGTAATCGCCTTCGAGCGGCACGCGGATCGGAACCATCGTTATCACGCTACGATTTTTCAATGCCTCTAGGGACGGGCCGAAAGCGTGGCAGGTGGCGTTCGTTAGGGACAGTCATGGAGGTGATGCGCACCGAGTTGCAGGCCATTTGGACCTGGCCCGGCCTAGATGTGAGCGTTCAAATTCAGCGCGTTTGTTTAAACTTTCTCCTCCAATTCGTTGCAATTGTACAAGCGTTTCTCGCTCATCCGACTGGAGCGTAACGCTTTATATGTTAATATTTCTGGTCTCCTTGGGAGTAGAAAGTCTGTTCATGGCTCTTTGGAAAGGGCTGCATCTCCCTTGTAATCACCTTCGAGCGGCACGCGGATCGAACCCGCGGTTCTCACGCTACGATTTTTTAAACGTGGTGCGCGTCGGAGAAAATGCGCGTAATATCTCTTGTCTCCTTGGGAGTAGAAAGTCTGTTCATGGCTCTTTGGAAAGGGCTGTATCTCCCCTGTAATCGCCTTCGAGCGGCACGCGCATCGGAACCATCGTTATCACGCTACGATTTTTTAATGCCGCCAGGGATAGGCCGAAAGCGTGGCAGGTGGCGTTCGTTAGGGACAGTCATGGAGGTGATGCGCACCGAGTTGCACGCCATTTGGAGTTGGCCCGGCCTAGATGTGAGCGTTCAAAGTCAGCGCGTTTGTTTAAACTTTCTCCTCCAATTCGTTGCAATTGTACAAGCGTTTCTCGTTCATCCGACTGGAGCGTAACGCTTTATATGTTAATATTTCTGGTCTCCTTGGGAGTAGAAAGTCTGTTCATGGCTCTTTTCAAAGGGATGCATCTCCCCTGTAATCGCCTTCGAGCGGCACGCGGATCGAACCCACGTTTTTCACGCTACGATTTTTTTTAAATGTGTTGCGCGGCGGAGAAAAGACGCGCGCCGGACGTATTTGCGGCTTAATATCTCTTGTCTCATTGGGTGTAGAAAGTCTGTTCATGGCTCTTTGGAAAGGGCTGCATCTCCCCTGTAATCGCCTTCGAGCGGCACGCGGATCGAACCCACGGTTTTCACACTATGATTTTTTTAAATGTGGTGCGCGGCGGAGGAAATGCGCGCGTCGGACGTAATTTCGGCTTAATATCTCTTGTCTCCTTGGAAGTAGAAAGTCTTTTCATGGCTCATTGGAAAGGGCTGCATCTCCCCTGTAATCGCCTTCGAGCGGCACGCGGATCGAACCCACGGTTTTCACGCTATGATTTTTTTAAATGTGGTGCGCGGCGGAGGAAATGCGCGCGTCGGACGTCATTTCGGCTTAATATCTCTTGTCTCCTTGGGAGTAGAAAGTCTTTTCATGGCTCTTTGGAAAGGGCTGCATCTCCCCTGTAATCGACTTTAAGCGGCACGCGGATCGAACCCACGGTTTTCACGCTACGATTTTTTTTAAATGTGTTGCGCGCGGAGAATAGACGCGCGCCGGACGTATTTGCGGCTTGATATCTCTTGTCTCATTGGGAGTAGAAAGTCTGTTCATGGCTCTTTGGAAAGGGCTGCATCTCCCCTGTAATCGCCTTCGCGCGGCACGCGGATCGGAACCATCATTATCACGCTACGATTTTTTAATGCCGACAGGGACGGGCCGAAAGCTTGGCAGGTGGCGTTCGTTAGGAAAAGTCATGGACGTGATGCGGACCGAGTTGCAGGCCATTTGGACCTGGCCCGGCCTAGATGTGAGCCTTCAAAGTCAGCGCGTTTGTTTAAACTTTCTCCTCCAATTCGTTGCAATTGTACAAGCGTTTCTCGCTCATCCGACTGGAGCGTAACGCTTTATCTGTTAATATCTCTGGTCTCCTTGGGAGTAGAAAGTCTGTTCATGGCTCTTTGGAAAGGGATGCATCTCCCCTGTAATCGCCTTTAAGCGGCACGCGGATCGGACCCACCGTTCTCACGCTACGATTTTTTAAACGTGGTGCGCGTCGGAGAAAATGCGCGTAATATCTCTTGTCTCCTTGGGAGTAGAAAGTCTGTTCATGGCTCTTTGGAAAGGGCTGTATCTCCCCTGTAATCGCCTTCGAGCGGCACGCGCATCGGAACCATCGTTATCACGCTACGATTTTTTAATGCCGCCAGGGATAGGCCGAAAGCGTGGCAGGTGGCGTTCGTTAGGGACAGTCATGGAGGTGATGCGCACCGAGTTGCACGCCATTTGGAGTTGGCCCGGCCTAGATGTGAGCGTTCAAAGTCAGCGCGTTTGTTTAAACTTTCTCCTCCAATTCGTTGCAATTGTACAAGCGTTTCTCGTTCATCCGACTGGAGCGTAAAGCTTTATATGTTAATATTTCTGGTCTCCTTGGGAGTAGAAAGTCTGTTCATGGCTCTTTTGAAAGGGATGCATCTCCCCTGTAATCGCCTTCGAGCGGCACGCGGATCGAACCCACGTTTTTCACGCTACGATTTTTTTTAAATGTGTTGCGCGGCGGAGAAAAGACGCGCGCCGGACGTATTTGCGGCTTAATATCTTTGGGCTCCTTGGGAGTAGGAAGTCTGTTCATGGCTCTTTGGAAAGGGCTGCATCTCCCCTGTAATCGCCTTCGAGCGGCACGCGGATCGAACCCACGGTTTTCACGCTATGATTTTTTTAAATGTGCTGCGCAGCGGAGAAAATGCGCGCGTCGGAAGTCATTGCGGCTTAATATCTCTTGTCTCCTTGGGAATAGAAAGTCTGTTCATGGCTCTTAGGAAAGGGCTGCATCTCCACTGTAATCGCCTTCGAGCGGCACGCGGATCGGAACCATCGTTATCACGCTACGATTTTTCAATGCCTCTAGGGACGGGCCGAAAGCGTGGCAGGTGGCGTTCGTTAGGGACAGTCATGGAGGTGATGCGCACCGAGTTGCAGGCCATTTGGACCTGGCCCGGCCTAGATGTGAGCGTTCAAATTCAGCGCGTTTGTTTAAACTTTCTCCTCCAATTCGTTGCAATTGTACAAGCGTTTCTCGCTCATCCGACTGGAGCGTAACGCTTTATATGTTAATATTTCTGGTCTCCTTGGGAGTAGAAAGTCTGTTCATGGCTCTTTGGAAAGGGCTGCATCTCCCTTGTAATCGCCTTCGAGCGGCACGCGGATCGAACCCGCGGTTCTCACGCTACGATTTTTTAAACGTGGTGCGCGTCGGAGAAAATGCGCGTAATATCTCTTGTCTCCTTGGGAGTAGAAAGTCTGTTCATGGCTCTTTGGAAAGGGCTGTATCTCCCCTGTAATCGCCTTCGAGCGGCACGCGCATCGGAACCATCGTTATCACGCTACGATTTTTTAATGCCGCCAGGGATAGGCCGAAAGCGTGGCAGGTGGCGTTCGTTAGGGACAGTCATGTAGGTGATGCGCACCGAGTTGCACGCCATTTGGAGTTGGCCCGGCCTAGATGTGAGCGTTCAAAGTCAGCGCGTTTGTTTAAACTTTCTCCTCCAATTCGTTGCAATTGTACAAGCGTTTCTCGTTCATCCGACTGGAGCGTAAAGCTTTATATGTTAATATTTCTGGTCTCCTTGGGAGTAGAAAGTCTGTTCATGGCTCTTTTGAAAGGGATGCATCTCCCCTGTAATCGCCTTTGAGCGGCACGCGGATCGAACCCACGTTTTTCACGCTACGATTTTTTTTAAATGTGTTGCGCGGCGGAGAAAAGACGCGCGCCGGACGTATTTGCGACTTAATATCTTTGGGCTCCTTGGGAGTAGGAAGTCTGTTCATGGCTCTTTGGAAAGGGCTGCATCTCCCCTGTAATCGCCTTCGAGCGGCACGCGGATCGAACCCACGGTTTTCACGCTATGATTTTTTTAAATGTGCTGCGCAGCGGAGAAAATGCGCGCGTCGGAAGTCATTGCGGCTTAATATCTCTTGTCTCCTTGGGAATAGAAAGTCTGTTCATGGCTCTTAGGAAAGGGCTGCATCTCCACTGTAATCCCCTTCGAGCGGCACGCGGATCGGAACCATCGTTATCACGCTACGATTTTTCAATGCCTCTAGGGACGGGCCGAAAGCGTGGCAGGTGGCGTTCGTTAGGGACAGTCATGGAGGTGATGCGCACCGAGTTGCAGGCCATTTGGACCTGGCCCGGCCTAGATGTGAGCGTTCAAATTCAGCGCGTTTGTTTAAACTTTCTCCTCCAATTCGTTGCAATTGTACAAGTGTTTCTCGCTCATCCGACTGGAGCGTAACGCTTTATATGTTAATATTTCTGGTCTCCTTGGGAGTAGAAAGTCTGTTCATGGCTCTTTGGAAAGGGCTGCATCTCCCTTGTAATCGCCTTCGAGCGGCACGCGGATCGAACCCGCGGTTCTCACGCTACGATTTTTTAAACGTGGTGCGCGTCGGAGAAAATGCGCGTAATATCTCTTGTCTCCTTGGGAGTAGAAAGTCTGTTCATGGCTCTTTGGAAAGGGCTGTATCTCCCCTGTAATCGCCTTCGAGCGGCACGCGCATCGGAACCATCGTTATCACGCTACGATTTTTTAATGCCGCCAGGGATAGGCCGAAAGCGTGGCAGGTGGCGTTCGTTAGGGACAGTCATGGAGGTGATGCGCACCGAGTTGCACGCCATTTGGAGTTGGCCCGGCCTAGATGTGAGCGTTCAAAGTCAGCGCGTTTGTTTAAACTTTCTCCTCCAATTCGTTGCAATTGTACAAGCGTTTCTCGTTCATCCGACTGGAGCGTAACGCTTTATATGTTAATATTTCTGGTCTCCTTGGGAGTAGAAAGTCTGTTCATGGCTCTTTTGAAAGGGATGCATCTCCCCTGTAATCGCCTTCGAGCGGCACGCGGATCGAACCCACGTTTTTCACGCTACGATTTTTTTTAAATGTGTTGCGCGGCGGAGAAAAGACGCGCGCCGGACGTATTTGCGGCTTAATATCTCTTGTCTCATTGGGTGTAGAAAGTCTGTTCATGGCTCTTTGGAAAGGGCTGCATCTCCCCTGTAATCGCCTTCGAGCGGCACGCGGATCGAACCCACGGTTTTCACACTATGATTTTTTTAAATGTGGTGCGCGGCGGAGGAAATGCGCGCGTCGGACGTAATTTCGGCTTAATATCTCTTGTCTCCTTGGAAGTAGAAAGTCTTTTCATGGCTCATTGGAAAGGGCTGCATCTCCCCTGTAATCGCCTTCGAGCGGCACGCGGATCGAACCCACGGTTTTCACGCTATGATTTTTTTAAATGTGGTGCGCGGCGGAGGAAATGCGCGCGTCGGACGTCATTTCGGCTTAATATCTCTTGTCTCCTTGGGAGTAGAAAGTCTTTTCATGGCTCTTTGGAAAGGGCTGCATCTCCCCTGTAATCGACTTTAAGCGGCACGCGGATCGAACCCACGGTTTTCACGCTACGATTTTTTTTAAATGTGTTGCGCGCGGAGAATAGACGCGCGCCGGACGTATTTGCGGCTTGATATCTCTTGTCTCATTGGGAGTAGAAAGTCTGTTCATGGCTCTTTGGAAAGGGCTGCATCTCCCCTGTAATCGCCTTCGCGCGGCACGCGGATCGGAACCATCATTATCACGCTACGATTTTTTAATGCCGACAGGGACGGGCCGAAAGCTTGGCAGGTGGCGTTCGTTAGGAAAAGTCATGGACGTGATGCGGACCGAGTTGCAGGCCATTTGGACCTGGCCCGGCCTAGATGTGAGCCTTCAAAGTCAGCGCGTTTGTTTAAACTTTCTCCTCCAATTCGTTGCAATTGTACAAGCGTTTCTCGCTCATCCGACTGGAGCGTAACGCTTTATCTGTTAATATCTCTGGTCTCCTTGGGAGTAGAAAGTCTGTTCATGGCTCTTTGGAAAGGGATGCATCTCCCCTGTAATCGCCTTTAAGCGGCACGCGGATCGGACCCACCGTTCTCACGCTACGATTTTTTAAACGTGGTGCGCGTCGGAGAAAATGCGCGTAATATCTCTTGTCTCCTTGGGAGTAGAAAGTCTGTTCATGGCTCTTTGGAAAGGGCTGTATCTCCCCTGTAATCGCCTTCGAGCGGCACGCGCATCGGAACCATCGTTATCACGCTACGATTTTTTAATGCCGCCAGGGATAGGCCGAAAGCGTGGCAGGTGGCGTTCGTTAGGGACAGTCATGGAGGTGATGCGCACCGAGTTGCACGCCATTTGGAGTTGGCCCGGCCTAGATGTGAGCGTTCAAAGTCAGCGCGTTTGTTTAAACTTTCTCCTCCAATTCGTTGCAATTGTACAAGCGTTTCTCGTTCATCCGACTGGAGCGTAAAGCTTTATATGTTAATATTTCTGGTCTCCTTGGGAGTAGAAAGTCTGTTCATGGCTCTTTTGAAAGGGATGCATCTCCCCTGTAATCGCCTTCGAGCGGCACGCGGATCGAACCCACGTTTTTCACGCTACGATTTTTTTTAAATGTGTTGCGCGGCGGAGAAAAGACGCGCGCCGGACGTATTTGCGGCTTAATATCTTTGGGCTCCTTGGGAGTAGGAAGTCTGTTCATGGCTCTTTGGAAAGGGCTGCATCTCCGCTGTAATCGCCTTCGAGCGGCACGCGGATCGAACCCACGGTTTTCACGCTATGATTTTTTTAAATGTGGTGCGCGGCGGAGAAAATGCGCGCGTCGGACGTCATTTCGGCTTAATATCTATTGTCTCCTTGGGAGTAGAAAGTCTTTTCATGGCTCTTTGGAAAGGTTTGCATCTCCCTTGTAATCGCCTTTAAGCGGCACGCGGATTGGACCCACCATTCTTCCGATACGATTTTTTAAATGTGGTGCGCGGCGTAGAAAAGACGCGCGTAGGACGTATTTGCGGCTTAATATCTTTGGGCTCCTTGGGAGTAGGAAGTCTGTTCATGCCTCTTTGGAAAGGGCTGCATCTCCCCTGTAATCGCCTTCGAGCGGCACGCGGATCGAACCCACGGTTTTCACGCTATGATTTTTTTAAATGTGGTGCGCGGCGGAGGAAATGCGCGCGTCGGACGTCATTTCGGCTTAATATCTCTTGTCTCCTTGGGAGTAGAAAGTCTTTTCATGGCTCTTTGGAAAGGGCTGCATCTCCCCTGTAATCGCCTTTAAGCGGCACGCGGATCGAACCCACGGTTTTCACGCTACGATTTTTTTTAAATGTGTTGCGCGCGGAGAATAGACGCACGCCGGACGTATTTGCGGCTTGATATCTCTTGTCTCATTGGGAGTAGAAAGTCTGTTCATGGCTCTTTGGAAAGGGCTGCATCTCCCCTGTAATCGCCTTCGAGCGGCACGCGGATCGAACCCACGGTTTTCACGCTATGATTTTTTTAAATGTGGTGCGCGGCGGAGGAAATGCGCGCGTCGGACGTCATTTCGGCTTAATATCTCTTGTCTCCTTGGGAGTAGAAAGTCTGTTCATGGCTCTTAGGAAAGGGCTGCATCTCCACTGTAATCGCCTTCGAGCGGCACGCGGATCGGAACCATCGTTATCACGCTACGATTTTTTAATGCCTCTAGGGACGGGCCGAAAGCGTGGCAGGTGTCGTTCGTTAGGGACAGTCATGGAGGTGATGCGCACCGAGTTGCAGGCCATTTGGACCTGGCCCGGCCTAGATGTGAGCGTTCAAATTCAGCGCGTTTGTTTAAACTTTTTCCTCCAATTCGTTGCAATTGTACAAGCGTTTCTCGCTCATCCGACTGGAGCGTAACGCTTTATATGTTAATATTTCTGGTCTCCTTGGGAGTAGAAAGTCTGTTCATGGCTCTTTGGAAAGGGCTGCATCTCCCCTGTAATCGCCTTCGAGCGGCACGCGGATCGAACCCACGGTTTTCACGCTATGATTTTTTTAAATGTGGTGCGCGGCGGAGAAAATGCGCGCGTCGGACGTCATTGCGGCTTAATATCTCTTGTCTCGTTGGGAGTAGAAAGTCTGTTCATGGCTCTTTGGAAAGGGCTGCATCTCCCCTGTAATCGCCTTCGAGCGGCACGCGGATGGAACCCACGGTTTTCACGCTATGATTTTTTTAAATGTGGTGCGCGGCGGAGAAAATGCGCGCGTCGGACGTCATTGCGGCTTAATATCTCTTGTCTCCTTGGGAGTAGAAAGTCTGTTCATGGCTCTTTGGAAAGGGATGCATCTCCCCTGTAATCGCCTTTAAGCGGCACGCGGATCGGACCCACCGTTCTCACGCTACGATTTTTTAAACGTGGTGCGCGTCGGAGAAAATGCGCGTAATATCTCTTGTCTCCTTGGGAGTAGAAAGTCTGTTCATGGCTCTTTGGAAAGGGCTGTATCTCCCCTGTAATCGCCTTCGAGCGGCACGCGCATCGGAACCATCGTTATCACGCTACGATTTTTTAATGCCGCCAGGGATAGGCCGAAATCGTGGCAGGTGGCGTTCGTTAGGGACAGTCATGGAGGTGATGCGCACCGAGTTGCACGCCATTTGGAGTTGGCCCGGCCTAGATGTGAGCGTTCAAAGTCAGTGCGTTTGTTTAAACTTTCTCCTCCAATTCGTTGCAATTGTACAAGCGTTTCTCGTTCATCCGACTGGAGCGTAACGCTTTATATGTTAATATTTCTGGTCTCCTTGGGAGTAGAAAGTCTGTTCATGGCTCTTTTGAAAGGGATGCATCTCCCCTGTAATCGCCTTCGAGCGGCACGCGGATCGAACCCACGTTTTTCACGCTACGATTTTTTTTAAATGTGTTGCGCGGCGGAGAAAAGACGCGCGCCGGACGTATTTGCGGCTTAATATCTCTTGTCTCATTGGGTGTAGAAAGTCTGTTCATGGCTCTTTGGAAAGGGCTGCATCTCCCCTGTAATCGCCTTCGAGCGGCACGCGGATCGAACCCACGGTTTTCACACTATGATTTTTTTAAATGTGGTGCGCGGCGGAGGAAATGCGCGCGTCGGACGTAATTTCGGCTTAATATCTCTTGTCTCCTTGGAAGTAGAAAGTCTTTTCATGGCTCATTGGAAAGGGCTGCATCTCCCCTGTAATCGCCTTCGAGCGGCACGCGGATCGAACCCACGGTTTTCACGCTATGATTTTTTTAAATGTGGTGCGCGGCGGAGAAAATGCGCGCGTCGGACGTCATTTCGGCTTAATATCTATTGTCTCCTTGGGAGTAGAAAGTCTTTTCATGGCTCTTTGGAAAGGTTTGCATCTCCCTTGTAATCGCCTTTAAGCGGCACGCGGATTGGACCCACCATTCTTCCGATACGATTTTTTAAATGTGGTGCGCGGCGTAGAAAAGACGCGCGTAGGACGTATTTGCGGCTTAATATCTTTGGGCTCCTTGGGAGTAGGAATCTGTTCATGCCTCTTTGGAAAGGGCTGCATCTCCCCTGTAATCGCCTTCGAGCGGCACGCGGATCGAACCCACGGTTTTCACGCTATGATTTTTTTAAATGTGGTGCGCGGCGGAGGAAATGCGCGCGTCGGACGTCATTTCGGCTTAATATCTCTTGTCTCCTTGGGAGTAGAAAGTCTTTTCATGGCTCTTTGGAAAGGGCTGCATCTCCCCTGTAATCGCCTTTAAGCGGCACGCGGATCGAACCCACGGTTTTCACGCTACGATTTTTTTTAAATGTGTTGCGCGCGGAGAATAGACGCGCGCCGGACGTATTTGCGGCTTGATATCTCTTGTCTCATTGGGAGTAGAAAGTCTGTTCATGGCTCTTTGGAAAGGGCTGCATCTCCCCTGTAATCGCCTTCGAGCGGCACGCGGATCGAACCCACGGTTTTCACGCTATGATTTTTTTAAATGTGGTGCGCGGCGGAGGAAATGCGCGCGTCGGACGTCATTTCGGCTTAATATCTCTTGTCTCCTTGGGAGTAGAAAGTCTGTTCATGGCTCTTAGGAAAGGGCTGCATCTCCACTGTAATCGCCTTCGAGCGGCACGCGGATCGGAACCATCGTTATCACGCTACGATTTTTTAATGCCTCTAGGGACGGGCCGAAAGCGTGGCAGGTGTCGTTCGTTAGGGACAGTCATGGAGGTGATGCGCACCGAGTTGCAGGCCATTTGGACCTGGCCCGGCCTAGATGTGAGCGTTCAAATTCAGCGCGTTTGTTTAAACTTTTTCCTCCAATTCGTTGCAATTGTACAAGCGTTTCTCGCTCATCCGACTGGAGCGTAACGCTTTATATGTTAATATTTCTGGTCTCCTTGGGAGTAGAAAGTCTGTTCATGGCTCTTTGGAAAGGGCTGCATCTCCCCTGTAATCGCCTTCGAGCGGCACGCGGATGGAACCCACGGTTTTCACGCTATGATTTTTTTAAATGTGGTGCGCGGCGGAGAAAATGCGCGCGTCGGACGTCATTGCGGCTTAATATCTCTTGTCTCGTTGGGAGTAGAAAGTCTGTTCATGGCTCTTTGGAAAGGGCTGCATCTCCCCTGTAATCGCCTTTAAGCGGCACGCGGATCGGACCCACCGTTCTCACGCTACGATTTTTTAAATGTGGTGCGCGGCGCAATAAATGCGCGCGACGGACGTCATTGCGGCTTAATATCTCTTGTCTCGTTGGGAGTAGGAAGTCTGTTCATGGCTATTTGGAAAGGGATGCATCTCCCCTGTAATCGCCTTTAAGCGGCACGCGGATCGGACCCACCGTTCTCACGCTACGATTTTTTAAACGTGGTGCGCGTCGGAGAAAATGCGCGTAATATCTCTTGTCTCCTTGGGAGTAGAAAGTCTGTTCATGGCTCTTTGGAAAGGGCTGTATCTCCCCTGTAATCGCCTTCGAGCGGCACGCGCATCGGAACCATCGTTATCACGCTACGATTTTTTAATGCCGCCAGGGATAGGCCGAAAGCATGGCAGGTGGCGTTCGTTAGGGACAGTCATGGAGGTGATGCGCACCGAGTTGCACGCCATTTGGAGTTGGCCCGGCCTAGATGTGAGCGTTCAAAGTCAGCGCGTTTGTTTAAACTTTCTCCTCCAATTCGTTGCAATTGTACAAGCGTTTCTCGTTCATCCGACTGGAGCGTAACGCTTTATATATTAATATTTCTGGTCTCCTTGGGAGTAGAAAGTCTGTTCATGGCTCTTTTGAAAGGGATGCATCTCCCCTGTAATCGCCTTCGAGCGGCACGCGGATCGAACCCACGTTTTTCACGCTACGATTTTTTTTAAATGTGTTGCGCGGCGGAGAAAAGACGCGCGCCGGACGTATTTGCGGCTTAATATCTCTTGTCTCATTGGGTGTAGAAAGTCTGTTCATGGCTCTTTGGAAAGGGCTGCATCTCCCCTGTAATCGCCTTCGAGCGGCACGCGGATCGAACCCACGGTTTTCACGCTATGATTTTTTTAAATGTGGTGCGCGGCGGAGGAAATGCGCGCGTCGGACGTCATTTCGGCTTAATATCTCTTGTCTCCTTGGGAGTAGAAAGTCTTTTCATGGCTCTTTGGAAAGGGCTGCATCTCCGCTGTAATCGCCTTCGAGCGGCACGCGGATTGAACCCACAGTTTTCACGCTATGATTTTTTTAAATGTGGTGCGCGGCGGAGAAAATGCGCGCGTCGGACGTCATTTCGGCTTAATATCTATTGTCTCCTTGGGAGTAGAAAGTCTTTTCATGGCTCTTTGGAAAGGTTTGCATCTCCCTTGTAATCGCCTTTAAGCGGCACGCGGATTGGACCCACCATTCTTCCGATACGATTTTTTAAATGTGGTGCGCGGCGTAGAAAAGACGCGCGTAGGACGTATTTGCGGCTTAATATCTTTGGGCTCCTTGGGAGTAGGAAGTCTGTTCATGCCTCTTTGGAAAGGGCTGCATCTCCCCTGTAATCGCCTTCGAGCGGCACGCGGATCGAACCCACGGTTTTCACGCTATGATTTTTTTAAATGTGGTGCGCGGCGGAGGAAATGCGCGCGTCGGACGTCATTTCGGCTTAATATCTCTTGTCTCCTTGGGAGTAGAAAGTCTTTTCATGGCTCTTTGGAAAGGGCTGCATCTCCCCTGTAATCGACTTTAAGCGGCACGCGGATCGAACCCACGGTTTTCACGCTACGATTTTTTTTAAATGTGTTGCGCGCGGAGAATAGACGCGCGCCGGACGTATTTGCGGCTTGATATCTCTTGTCTCATTGGGAGTAGAAAGTCTGTTCATGGCTCTTTGGAAAGGGCTGCATCTCCCCTGTAATCGCCTTCGAGCGGCACGCGGATCGAACCCACGGTTTTCACGCTATGATTTTTTTAAATGTGTTGCGCGTCGGAGAAAATGCGCGCGTCGGACGTCATTGCGGCTTAATATCTCTTGTCTCCTTGGGAGTAGAAAGTCTTTTCATGGCTCTTTGGAAAGGTTTGTATCTCCCCTGTAATCGCCTTTAAGAGGCACGCGGATCGGACCCACCGTTCTTACGCTACGATTTTTTAAATGTGGTGCGCGGCGTAGAAAAGACGCGCGTAGGACGTATTTGCGGCTTAATATCTTTGGGCTCCTTGGGAGTAGGAAGTCTGTTCATGGCTCTTTGGAAAGGGCTGCATCTCCCCTGTAATCGCCTTCGAGCGGCACGCGGATCGAACCCACGGTTTTCACGCTATGATTTTTTAAAATGTGCTGCGCAGCGGAGAAAATGCGCGCGTCGGACGTCATTGCGGCTTAATATCTCTTGTCTCCTTGGGAATAGAAAGTCTGTTCATGGCTCTTAGGAAAGGGCTGCATCTCCACTGTAATCGCCTTCGAGCGGCACGCGGATCGGAACCATCGTTATCACGCTACGATTTTTTAATGCCTCTAGGGACGGGCCGAAAGCGTGGCAGGTGTCGTTCGTTAGGGACAGTCATGGAGGTGATGCGCACCGAGTTGCAGGCCATTTGGACCTGGCCCGGCCTAGATGTGAGCGTTCAAATTCAGCGCGTTTGTTTAAACTTTTTCCTCCAATTCGTTGCAATTGTACAAGCGTTTCTCGCTCATCCGACTGGAGCGTAACGCTTTATATGTTAATATTTCTGGTCTCCTTGGGAGTAGAAAGTCTGTTCATGGCTCTTTGGAAAGGGCTGCATCTCCCCTGTAATCGCCTTCGAGCGGCACGCGGATCGAACCCACGGTTTTCACGCTATGATTTTTTTAAATGTGGTGCGCGGCGGAGAAAATGCGCGCGTCGGACGTCATTGCGGCTTAATATCTCTTGTCTCGTTGGGAGTAGAAAGTCTGTTCATGGCTCTTTGGAAAGGGCTGCATCTCCCCTGTAATCGCCTTCGAGCGGCACGCGGATGGAACCCACGGTTTTCACGCTATGATTTTTTTAAATGTGGTGCGCGGCGGAGAAAATGCGCGCGTCGGACGTCATTTCGGCTTAATATCTCTTGTCTCCTTGGGAGTAGAAAGTCTGTTCATGGCTCTTAGGAAAGGGCTGCATCTCCACTGTAATCGCCTTCGAGCGGCACGCGGATCGGAACCATCGTTATCACGCTACGATTTTTTAATGCCTCTAGGGACGGGCCGAAAGCGTGGCAGGTGTCGTTCGTTAGGGACAGTCATGGAGGTGATGCGCACCGAGTTGCAGGCCATTTGGACCTGGCCCGGCCTAGATGTGAGCGTTCAAATTCAGCGCGTTTGTTTAAACTTTTTCCTCCAATTCGTTGCAATTGTACAAGCGTTTCTCGCTCATCCGACTGGAGCGTAACGCTTTATATGTTAATATTTCTGGTCTCCTTGGGAGTAGAAAGTCTGTTCATGGCTCTTTGGAAAGGGCTGCATCTCCCCTGTAATCGCCTTCGAGCGGCACGCGGATGGAACCCACGGTTTTCACGCTATGATTTTTTTAAATGTGGTGCGCGGCGGAGAAAATGCGCGCGTCGGACGTCATTGCGGCTTAATATCTCTTGTCTCGTTGGGAGTAGAAAGTCTGTTCATGGCTCTTTGGAAAGGGCTGCATCTCCCCTGTAATCGCCTTTAAGCGGCACGCGGATCGGACCCACCGTTCTCACGCTACGATTTTTTAAATGTGGTGCGCGGCGCAATAAATGCGCGCGACGGACGTCATTGCGGCTTAATATCTCTTGTCTCGTTGGGAGTAGGAAGTCTGTTCATGGCTATTTGGAAAGGGATGCATCTCCCCTGTAATCGCCTTTAAGCGGCACGCGGATCGGACCCACCGTTCTCACGCTACGATTTTTTAAACGTGGTGCGCGTCGGAGAAAATGCGCGTAATATCTCTTGTCTCCTTGGGAGTAGAAAGTCTGTTCATGGCTCTTTGGAAAGGGCTGTATCTCCCCTGTAATCGCCTTCGAGCGGCACGCGCATCGGAACCATCGTTATCACGCTACGATTTTTTAATGCCGCCAGGGATAGGCCGAAAGCATGGCAGGTGGCGTTCGTTAGGGACAGTCATGGAGGTGATGCGCACCGAGTTGCACGCCATTTGGAGTTGGCCCGGCCTAGATGTGAGCGTTCAAAGTCAGCGCGTTTGTTTAAACTTTCTCCTCCAATTCGTTGCAATTGTACAAGCGTTTCTCGTTCATCCGACTGGAGCGTAACGCTTTATATATTAATATTTCTGGTCTCCTTGGGAGTAGAAAGTCTGTTCATGGCTCTTTTGAAAGGGATGCATCTCCCCTGTAATCGCCTTCGAGCGGCACGCGGATCGAACCCACGTTTTTCACGCTACGATTTTTTTTAAATGTGTTGCGCGGCGGAGAAAAGACGCGCGCCGGACGTATTTGCGGCTTAATATCTCTTGTCTCATTGGGTGTAGAAAGTCTGTTCATGGCTCTTTGGAAAGGGCTGCATCTCCCCTGTAATCGCCTTCGAGCGGCACGCGGATCGAACCCACGGTTTTCACGCTATGATTTTTTTAAATGTGGTGCGCGGCGGAGGAAATGCGCGCGTCGGACGTCATTTCGGCTTAATATCTCTTGTCTCCTTGGGAGTAGAAAGTCTTTTCATGGCTCTTTGGAAAGGGCTGCATCTCCGCTGTAATCGCCTTCGAGCGGCACGCGGATTGAACCCACAGTTTTCACGCTATGATTTTTTTAAATGTGGTGCGCGGCGGAGAAAATGCGCGCGTCGGACGTCATTTCGGCTTAATATCTATTGTCTCCTTGGGAGTAGAAAGTCTTTTCATGGCTCTTTGGAAAGGTTTGCATCTCCCTTGTAATCGCCTTTAAGCGGCACGCGGATTGGACCCACCATTCTTCCGATACGATTTTTTAAATGTGGTGCGCGGCGTAGAAAAGACGCGCGTAGGACGTATTTGCGGCTTAATATCTTTGGGCTCCTTGGGAGTAGGAAGTCTGTTCATGCCTCTTTGGAAAGGGCTGCATCTCCCCTGTAATCGCCTTCGAGCGGCACGCGGATCGAACCCACGGTTTTCACGCTATGATTTTTTTAAATGTGGTGCGCGGCGGAGGAAATGCGCGCGTCGGACGTCATTTCGGCTTAATATCTCTTGTCTCCTTGGGAGTAGAAAGTCTTTTCATGGCTCTTTGGAAAGGGCTGCATCTCCCCTGTAATCGACTTTAAGCGGCACGCGGATCGAACCCACGGTTTTCACGCTACGATTTTTTTTAAATGTGTTGCGCGCGGAGAATAGACGCGCGCCGGACGTATTTGCGGCTTGATATCTCTTGTCTCATTGGGAGTAGAAAGTCTGTTCATGGCTCTTTGGAAAGGGCTGCATCTCCCCTGTAATCGCCTTCGAGCGGCACGCGGATCGAACCCACGGTTTTCACGCTATGATTTTTTTAAATGTGTTGCGCGTCGGAGAAAATGCGCGCGTCGGACGTCATTGCGGCTTAATATCTCTTGTCTCCTTGGGAGTAGAAAGTCTTTTCATGGCTCTTTGGAAAGGTTTGTATCTCCCCTGTAATCGCCTTTAAGAGGCACGCGGATCGGACCCACCGTTCTTACGCTACGATTTTTTAAATGTGGTGCGCGGCGTAGAAAAGACGCGCGTAGGACGTATTTGCGGCTTAATATCTTTGGGCTCCTTGGGAGTAGGAAGTCTGTTCATGGCTCTTTGGAAAGGGCTGCATCTCCCCTGTAATCGCCTTCGAGCGGCACGCGGATCGAACCCACGGTTTTCACGCTATGATTTTTTAAAATGTGCTGCGCAGCGGAGAAAATGCGCGCGTCGGACGTCATTGCGGCTTAATATCTCTTGTCTCCTTGGGAATAGAAAGTCTGTTCATGGCTCTTAGGAAAGGGCTGCATCTCCACTGTAATCGCCTTCGAGCGGCACGCGGATCGGAACCATCGTTATCACGCTACGATTTTTTAATGCCTCTAGGGACGGGCCGAAAGCGTGGCAGGTGTCGTTCGTTAGGGACAGTCATGGAGGTGATGCGCACCGAGTTGCAGGCCATTTGGACCTGGCCCGGCCTAGATGTGAGCGTTCAAATTCAGCGCGTTTGTTTAAACTTTTTCCTCCAATTCGTTGCAATTGTACAAGCGTTTCTCGCTCATCCGACTGGAGCGTAACGCTTTATATGTTAATATTTCTGGTCTCCTTGGGAGTAGAAAGTCTGTTCATGGCTCTTTGGAAAGGGCTGCATCTCCCCTGTAATCGCCTTCGAGCGGCACGCGGATCGAACCCACGGTTTTCACGCTATGATTTTTTTAAATGTGGTGCGCGGCGGAGAAAATGCGCGCGTCGGACGTCATTGCGGCTTAATATCTCTTGTCTCGTTGGGAGTAGAAAGTCTGTTCATGGCTCTTTGGAAAGGGCTGCATCTCCCCTGTAATCGCCTTCGAGCGGCACGCGGATGGAACCCACGGTTTTCACGCTATGATTTTTTTAAATGTGGTGCGCGGCGGAGAAAATGCGCGCGTCGGACGTCATTGCGGCTTAATATCTCTTGTCTCCTTGGGAGTAGAAAGTCTTTTCATGGCTCTTTGGAAAGGGCTGCATCTCCCCTGTAATCGCCTTCGAGCGGCACGCGGATCGAACCCACGGTTTTCACGCTATGATTTTTTAAAATGTGTTGCGCGGCGGAGAAAATGCGCGCGTCGGACGTCATTTCGGCTTAATATCTCTTGTCTCCTTGGGAGTAGAAAGTCTTTTCATGGCTCTTTGGAAAGGGCTGCATTTCCCTTGTAATCGCCTTTAAGCGGCACGCGGATTGGACCCACCATTCTTCCGATACGATTTTTTAAATGTGGTGCGCGGCGTAGAAAAGACGCGCGTAGGACGTATTTGCGGCTTAATATCTTTGGGCTCCTTGGGAGTAGAAAGTCTGTTCATGGCTCTTTGGAAAGGGCTGCATCTCCCCTGTAATCGCCTTCGCGCGGCACGCGGATCGGAACCATCGTTATCACGCTACGATTTTTTAATGCCGACAGGGACGGGCCGAAAGCTTGGCAGGTGGCGTTCGTTAGGAAAAGTCATGGACGTGATGCGGACCGAGTTGCAGGCCATTTGGACCTGGCCCGGCCTAGATGTGAGCCTTCAAAGTCAGCGCGTTTGTTTAAACTTTCTCCTCCAATTCGTTGCAATTGTACAAGCGTTTCTCGCTCATCCGACTGGAGCGTAACGCTTTATCTGTTAATATCTCTGGTCTCCTTGGGAGTAGAAAGTCTGTTCATGGCTCTTTGGAAAGGGATGCATCTCCCCTGTAATCGCCTTTAAGCGGCACGCGGATCGGACCCACCGTTCTCACGCTACGATTTTTTAAACGTGGTGCGCGTCGGAGAAAATGCGCGTAATATCTCTTGTCTCCTTGGGAGTAGAAAGTCTGTTCATGGCTCTTTGGAAAGGGCTGTATCTCCCCTGTAATCGCCTTCGAGCGGCACGCGCATCGGAACCATCGTTATCACGCTACGATTTTTTAATGCCGCCAGGGATAGGCCGAAAGCGTGGCAGGTGGCGTTCGTTAGGGACAGTCATGGAGGTGATGCGCACCGAGTTGCACGCCATTTGGAGTTGGCCCGGCCTAGATGTGAGCGTTCAAAGTCAGCGCGTTTGTTTAAACTTTCTCCTCCAATTCGTTGCAATTGTACAAGCGTTTCTCGTTCATCCGACTGGAGCGTAACGCTTTATATGTTAATATTTCTGGTCTCCTTGGGAGTAGAAAGTCTGTTCATGGCTCTTTGGAAAGGTTTGCATCTC
The DNA here is from genome assembly GCF_041902795.1 of Electrophorus electricus. NCBI lineage: Eukaryota > Metazoa > Chordata > Actinopteri > Gymnotiformes > Gymnotidae > Electrophorus > Electrophorus electricus. The sequence goes on along the minus strand of NW_027658746.1, from coordinate 444,414 downwards.
CCTTGTAATCGCCTTTAAGCGGCACGCGGATTGGACCCACCATTCTTCCGATACGATTTTTTAAATGTGGTGCGCGGCGTAGAAAAGACGCGCGTAGGACGTATTTGCGGCTTAATATCTTTGGGCTCCTTGGGAGTAGGAAGTCTGTTCATGCCTCTTTGGAAAGGGCTGCATCTCCCCTGTAATCGCCTTCGAGCGGCACGCGGATCGAACCCACGGTTTTCACGCTATGATTTTTTTAAATGTGGTGCGCGGCGGAGGAAATGCGCGCGTCGGACGTCATTTCGGCTTAATATCTCTTGTCTCCTTGGGAGTAGAAAGTCTTTTCATGGCTCTTTGGAAAGGGCTGCATCTCCGCTGTAATCGCCTTCGAGCGGCACGCGGATCGAACCCACGGTTTTCACGCTATGATTTTTTTAAATGTGGTGCGAGGCGGAGAAAATGCGCGCGTCGGACGTCATTTCGGCTTAATATCTATTGTCTCCTTGGGAGTAGAAAGTCTTTTCATGGCTCTTTGGAAAGGTTTGCATCTCCCTTGTAATCGCCTTTAAGCGGCACGCGGATTGGACCCACCATTCTTCCGATACGATTTTTTAAATGTGGTGCGCGGCGTAGAAAAGACGCGCGTAGGACGTATTTGCGGCTTAATATCTTTGGGCTCCTTGGGAGTAGGAAGTCTGTTCATGCCTCTTTGGAAAGGGCTGCATCTCCCCTGTAATCGCCTTCGAGCGGCACGCGGATCGAACCCACGGTTTTCACGCTATGATTTTTTTAAATGTGGTGCGCGGCGCAATAAATGCGCGCGACGGACGTCATTGCGGCTTAATATCTCTTGTCTCGTTGGGAGTAGGAAGTCTGTTCATGGCTCTTTGGAAAGGGCTGCATCTCCCCTGTAATCGCCTTCGAGCGGCACGCGGATCGAACCCACGGTTTTCACGCTATGATTTTTTAAAATGTGTTGCGCGGCGGAGAAATTGCGCGCGTCGGACGTCATTTCGGCTTAATATCTCTTGTCTCCTTGGGAGTAGAAAGTCTTTTCATGGCTCTTTGGAAAGGGCTGCATTTCCCTTGTAATCGCCTTTAAGCGGCACGCGGATTGGACCCACCATTCTTCCGATACGATTTTTTAAATGTGGTGCGCGGCGTAGAAAAGACGCGCGTAGGACGTATTTGCGGCTTAATATCTTTGGGCTCCTTGGGAGTAGAAAGTCTGTTCATGGCTCTTTGGAAAGGGCTGCATCTCCCCTGTAATCGCCTTCGCGCGGCACGCGGATCGGAACCATCGTTATCACGCTACGATTTTTTAATGCCGACAGGGACGGGCCGAAAGCTTGGCAGGTGGCGTTCGTTAGGAAAAGTCATGGACGTGATGCGGACCGAGTTGCAGGCCATTTGGACCTGGCCCGGCCTAGATGTGAGCCTTCAAAGTCAGCGCGTTTGTTTAAACTTTCTCCTCCAATTCGTTGCAATTGTACAAGCGTTTCTCGCTCATCCGACTGGAGCGTAACGCTTTATCTGTTAATATCTCTGGTCTCCTTGGGAGTAGAAAGTCTGTTCATGGCTCTTTGGAAAGGGCTGCATCTCCCCTGTAATCGCCTTCGAGCGGCACGCGGATCGAACCCACGGTTTTCACGCTATGATTTTTTTAAATGTGGTGCGCGGCGGAGAAAATGCGCGCGTCGGACGTCATTGCGGCTTAATATCTCTTGTCTCGTTGGGAGTAGAAAGTCTGTTCATGGCTCTTTGGAAAGGGCTGCATCTCCCCTGTAATCGCCTTCGAGCGGCACGCGGATGGAACCCACGGTTTTCACGCTATGATTTTTTTAAATGTGGTGCGCGGCGGAGAAAATGCGCGCGTCGGACGTCATTGCGGCTTAATATCTCTTGTCTCCTTGGGAGTAGAAAGTCTGTTCATGGCTCTTTGGAAAGGGCTGCATCTCCCCTGTAGTCGCCTTTAAGCGGCACGCGGATCGGACCCACCGTTCTCACGCTACGATTTTTTAAATGTGGTGCGCGGCGCAATAAATGCGCGCGACGGACGTCATTGCGGCTTAATATCTCTTGTCTCGTTGGGAGTAGGAAGTCTGTTCATGGCTCTTTGGAAAGGGATGCATCTCCCCTGTAATCGCCTTTAAGCGGCACGCGGATCGGACCCACCGTTCTCACGCTACGATTTTTTAAACGTGGTGCGCGTCGGAGAAAATGCGCGTAATATCTCTTGTCTCCTTGGGAGTAGAAAGTCTGTTCATGGCTCTTTGGAAAGGGCTGTATCTCCCCTGTAATCGCCTTCGAGCGGCACGCGCATCGGAACCATCGTTATCACGCTACGATTTTTTAATGCCGCCAGGGACGGGCCGAAAGCGTGGCAGGTGGCGTTCGTTAGGGACAGTCATGGAGGTGATGCGCACCGAGTTGCACGCCATTTGGAGTTGGCCCGGCCTAGATGTGAGCGTTCAAAGTCAGCGCGTTTGTTTAAACTTTCTCCTCCAATTCGTTGCAATTGTACAAGCGTTTCTCGTTCATCCGACTGGAGCGTAACGCTTTATATGTTAATATTTCTGGTCTCCTTGGGAGTAGAAAGTCTGTTCATGGCTCTTTTGAAAGGGATGCATCTCCCCTGTAATCGCCTTCGAGCGGCACGCGGATCGAACCGACGTTTTTCACGCTACGATTTTTTTTAAATGTGTTGCGCGGCGGAGAAAAGACGCGCGCCGGACGTATTTGCGGCTTAATATCTCTTGTCTCATTGGGTGTAGAAAGTCTGTTCATGGCTCTTTGGAAAGGGCTGCATCTCCCCTGTAATCGCCTTCGAGCGGCACGCGGATCGAACCCACGGTTTTCACGCTATGATTTTTTTAAATGTGGTACGCGGCGGAGGAAATGCGCGCGTCGGACGTCATTTCGGCTTAATATCTCTTGTCTCCTTGGGAGTAGAAAATCTTTTCATGGCTCTTTGGAAAGGGCTGCATCTCCGCTGTAATCGCCTTCGAGCGGCACGCGGATCGAACCCACAGTTTTCACGCTATGATTTTTTTAAATGTGGTGCGCGGCGGAGAAAATGCGCGCGTCGGACGTCATTTCGGCTTAATATCTATTGTCTCCTTGGGAGTAGAAAGTCTTTTCATGGCTCTTTGGAAAGGTTTGCATCTCCCTTGTAATCGCCTTTAAGCGGCACGCGGATTGGACCCACCATTCTTCCGATACGATTTTTTAAATGTGGTGCGCGGCGTAGAAAAGACGCGCGTAGGACGTATTTGCGGCTTAATATCTTTGGGCTCCTTGGGAGTAGGAAGTCTGTTCATGCCTCTTTGGAAAGGGCTGCATCTCCCCTGTAATCGCCTTCGAGCGGCACGCGGATCGAACCCACGGTTTTCACGCTATGATTTTTTTAAATGTGGTGCGCGGCGGAGGAAATGCGCGCGTCGGACGTCATTTCGGCTTAATATCTCTTGTCTCCTTGGGAGTAGAAAGTCTTTTCATGGCTCTTTGGAAAGGGCTGCATCTCCCCTGTAATCGACTTTAAGCGGCACGCGGATCGAACCCACGGTTTTCACGCTACGATTTTTTTTAAATGTGTTGCGCGCGGAGAATAGACGCGCGCCGGACGTATTTGCGGCTTGATATCTCTTGTCTCATTGGGAGTAGAAAGTCTGTTCATGGCTCTTTGGAAAGGGCTGCATCTCCCCTGTAATCGCCTTCGAGCGGCACGCGGATCGAACCCACGGTTTTCACGCTATGATTTTTTTAAATGTGGTGCGCGGCGGAGGAAATGCGCGCGTCGGACGTCATTTCGGCTTAATATCTCTTGTCTCCTTGGGAGTAGAAAGTCTGTTCATGGCTCTTAGGAAAGGGCTGCATCTCCCCTGTAATCGCCTTCGCGCGGCACGCGGATCGGAACCATCGTTATCACGCTACGATTTTTTAATGCCGACAGGGACGGGCCGAAAGCTTGGCAGGTGGCGTTCGTTAGGAAAAGTCATGGACGTGATGCGGACCGAGTTGCAGGCCATTTGGACCTGGCCCGGCCTAGATGTGAGCCTTCAAATTCAGCGCGTTTGTTTAAACTTTCTCCTCCAATTCGTTGCAATTGTACAAGCGTTTCTCGCTCATCCGACTGGAGCGTAACGCTTTATCTGTTAATATCTCTGGTCTCCTTGGGAGTAGAAAGTCTGTTCATGGCTCTTTGGAAAGGGATGCATCTCCCCTGTAATCGCCTTTAAGCGGCACGCGGATCGGACCCACCGTTCTCACGCTACGATTTTTTAAACGTGGTGCGCGTCGGAGAAAATGCGCGTAATATCTCTTGTCTCCTTGGGAGTAGAAAGTCTGTTCATGGCTCTTTGGAAAGGGCTGTATCTCCCCTCTAATCGCCTTCGAGCGGCACGCGCATCGGAACCATCGTTATCACGCTACGATTTTTTAATGCCGCCAGGGATAGGCCGAAAGCGTGGCAGGTGGCGTTCGTTAGGAACAGTCATGGAGGTGATGCGCACCGAGTTGCACGCCATTTGGAGTTGGCCCGGCCTAGATGTGAGCGTTCAAAGTCAGCGCGTTTGTTTAAACTTTCTCCTCCAATTCGTTGCAATTGTACAAGCGTTTCTCGTTCATCCGACTGGAGCGTAACGCTTTATATGTTAATATTTCTGGTCTCCTTGGGAGTAGAAAGTCTGTTCATGGCTCTTTTGAAAGGGATGCATCTCCCCTGTAATCGCCTTCGAGCGGCACGCGGATCGAACCCACGTTTTTCACGCTACGATTTTTTTTAAATGTGTTGCGCGGCGGAGAAAATGCGCGCGTCGGACGTCATTGCGGCTTAATATCTCTTGTCTCGTTGGGAGTAGAAAGTCTTTTCATGGCTCTTTGGAAAGGGCTGCATCTCCCCTGTAATCGCCTTCGCGCGGCACGCGGATCGGAACCATCGTTATCACGCTACGATTTTTTAATGCCGACAGGGACGGGCCGAAAGCTTGGCAGGTGGCGTTCGTTAGGAAAAGTCATGGACGTGATGCGGACCGAGTTGCAGGCCATTTGGACCTGGCCCGGCCTAGATGTGAGCCTTCAAAGTCAGCGCTTTGTTTAAACTTTCTCCTCCAATTCGTTGCAATTGTACAAGCGTTTCTCGCTCATCCGACTGGAGCGTAACGCTTTATCTGTTAATATCTCTGGTCTCCTTGGGAGTAGAAAGTCTGTTCATGGCTCTTTGGAAAGGGATGCATCTCCCCTGTAATCGCCTTTAAGCGGCACGCGGATCGGACCCACCGTTCTCACGCTACGATTTTTTAAACGTGGTGCGCGTCGGAGAAAATGCGCGTAATATCTCTTGTCTCCTTGGGAGTAGAAAGTCTGTTCATGGCTCTTTGGAAAGGGCTGTATCTCCCCTGTAATCGCCTTCGAGCGGCACGCGCATCGGAACCATCGTTATCACGCTACGATTTTTTAATGCCGCCAGGGATAGGCCGAAAGCGTGGCAGGTGGCGTTCGTTAGGGACAGTCATGGAGGTGATGCGCACCGAGTTGCACGCCATTTGGAGTTGGCCCGGCCTAGATGTGAGCGTTCAAAGTCAGCGCGTTTGTTTAAACTTTCTCCTCCAATTCGTTGCAATTGTACAAGCGTTTCTCGTTCATCCGACTGGAGCGTAAAGCTTTATATGTTAATATTTCTGGTCTCCTTGGGAGTAGAAAGTCTGTTCATGGCTCTTTTGAAAGGGATGCATCTCCCCTGTAATCGCCTTCGAGCGGCACGCGGATCGAACCCACGTTTTTCACGCTACGATTTTTTTTAAATGTGTTGCGCGGCGGAGAAAAGACGCGCGCCGGACGTATTTGCGGCTTAATATCTTTGGGCTCCTTGGGAGTAGGAAGTCTGTTCATGGCTCTTTGGAAAGGGCTGCATCTCCCCTGTAATCGCCTTCGAGCGGCACGCGGATCGAACCCACGGTTTTCACGCTATGATTTTTTTAAATGTGCTGCGCAGCGGAGAAAATGCGCGCGTCGGAAGTCATTGCGGCTTAATATCTCTTGTCTCCTTGGGAATAGAAAGTCTGTTCATGGCTCTTAGGAAAGGGCTGCATCTCCACTGTAATCGCCTTCGAGCGGCACGCGGATCGGAACCATCGTTATCACGCTACGATTTTTCAATGCCTCTAGGGACGGGCCGAAAGCGTGGCAGGTGGCGTTCGTTAGGGACAGTCATGGAGGTGATGCGCACCGAGTTGCAGGCCATTTGGACCTGGCCCGGCCTAGATGTGAGCGTTCAAATTCAGCGCGTTTGTTTAAACTTTCTCCTCCAATTCGTTGCAATTGTACAAGCGTTTCTCGCTCATCCGACTGGAGCGTAACGCTTTATATGTTAATATTTCTGGTCTCCTTGGGAGTAGAAAGTCTGTTCATGGCTCTTTGGAAAGGGCTGCATCTCCCTTGTAATCGCCTTCGAGCGGCACGCGGATCGAACCCGCGGTTCTCACGCTACGATTTTTTAAACGTGGTGCGCGTCGGAGAAAATGCGCGTAATATCTCTTGTCTCCTTGGGAGTAGAAAGTCTGTTCATGGCTCTTTGGAAAGGGCTGTATCTCCCCTGTAATCGCCTTCGAGCGGCACGCGCATCGGAACCATCGTTATCACGCTACGATTTTTTAATGCCGCCAGGGATAGGCCGAAAGCGTGGCAGGTGGCGTTCGTTAGGGACAGTCATGGAGGTGATGCGCACCGAGTTGCACGCCATTTGGAGTTGGCCCGGCCTAGATGTGAGCGTTCAAAGTCAGCGCGTTTGTTTAAACTTTCTCCTCCAATTCGTTGCAATTGTACAAGTGTTTCTCGTTCATCCGACTGGAGCGTAACGCTTTATATGTTAATATTTCTGGTCTCCTTGGGAGTAGAAAGTCTGTTCATGGCTCTTTTGAAAGGGATGCATCTCCCCTGTAATCGCCTTCGAGCGGCACGCGGATCGAACCCACGTTTTTCACGCTACGATTTTTTTTAAATGTGTTGCGCGGCGGAGAAAAGATGCGCGCCGGACGTATTTGCGGCTTAATATCTCTTGTCTCATTGGGTGTAGAAAGTCTGTTCATGGCTCTTTGGAAAGGGCTGCATCTCCCCTGTAATCGCCTTCGAGCGGCACGCGGATCGAACCCACGGTTTTCACACTATGATTTTTTTAAATGTGGTGCGCGGCGGAGGAAATGCGCGCGTCGGACGTAATTTCGGCTTAATATCTCTTGTCTCCTTGGAAGTAGAAAGTCTTTTCATGGCTCATTGGAAAGGGCTGCATCTCCCCTGTAATCGCCTTCGAGCGGCACGCGGATCGAACCCACGGTTTTCACGCTATGATTTTTTTAAATGTGGTGCGCGGCGGAGAAAATGCGCGCGTCGGACGTCATTTCGGCTTAATATCTATTGTCTCCTTGGGAGTAGAAAGTCTTTTCATGGCTCTTTGGAAAGGTTTGCATCTCCCTTGTAATCGCCTTTAAGCGGCACGCGGATTGGACCCACCATTCTTCCGATACGATTTTTTAAATGTGGTGCGCGGCGTAGAAAAGACGCGCGTAGGACGTATTTGCGGCTTAATATCTTTGGGCTCCTTGGGAGTAGGAAGTCTGTTCATGCCTCTTTGGAAAGGGCTGCATCTCCCCTGTAATCGCCTTCGAGCGGCACGCGGATCGAACCCACGGTTTTCACGCTATGATTTTTTTAAATGTGGTGCGCGGCGGAGGAAATGCGCGCGTCGGACGTCATTTCGGCTTAATATCTCTTGTCTCCTTGGGAGTAGAAAGTCTTTTCATGGCTCTTTGGAAAGGGCTGCATCTCCCCTGTAATCGCCTTTAAGCGGCACGCGGATCGAACCCACGGTTTTCACGCTACGATTTTTTTTAAATGTGTTGCGCGCGGAGAATAGACGCGCGCCGGACGTATTTGCGGCTTGATATCTCTTGTCTCATTGGGAGTAGAAAGTCTGTTCATGGCTCTTTGGAAAGGGCTGCATCTCCCCTGTAATCGCCTTCGAGCGGCACGCGGATCGAACCCACGGTTTTCACGCTATGATTTTTTTAAATGTGGTGCGCGGCGGAGGAAATGCGCGCGTCGGACGTCATTTCGGCTTAATATCTCTTGTCTCCTTGGGAGTAGAAAGTCTGTTCATGGCTCTTAGGAAAGGGCTGCATCTCCACTGTAATCGCCTTCGAGCGGCACGCGGATCGGAACCATCGTTATCACGCTACGATTTTTTAATGCCTCTAGGGACGGGCCGAAAGCGTGGCAGGTGTCGTTCGTTAGGGACAGTCATGGAGGTGATGCGCACCGAGTTGCACGCCATTTGGAGTTGGCCCGGCCTAGATGTGAGCGTTCAAATTCAGCGCGTTTGTTTAAACTTTTTCCTCCAATTCGTTGCAATTGTACAAGCGTTTCTCGCTCATCCGACTGGAGCGTAACGCTTTATATGTTAATATTTCTGGTCTCCTTGGGAGTAGAAAGTCTGTTCATGGCTCTTTGGAAAGGGCTGCATCTCCCCTGTAATCGCCTTCGAGCGGCACGCGGATCGAACCCACGGTTTTCACGCTATGATTTTTTTAAATGTGGTGCGCGGCGGAGAAAATGCGCGCGTCGGACGTCATTGCGGCTTAATATCTCTTGTCTCGTTGGGAGTAGAAAGTCTGTTCATGGCTCTTTGGAAAGGGCTGCATCTCCCCTGTAATCGTCTTCGAGCGGCACGCGGATGGAACCCACGGTTTTCACGCTATGATTTTTTTAAATGTGGTGCGCGGCGGAGAAAATGCGCGCGTCGGACGTCATTGCGGCTTAATATCTCTTGTCTCCTTGGGAGTAGAAAGTCTGTTCATGGCTCTTTGGAAAGGGCTGCATCTCCCCTGTAATCGCCTTTAAGCGGCACGCGGATCGGACCCACCGTTCTCACGCTACGATTTTTTAAACGTGGTGCGCGTCGGAGAAAATGCGCGTAATATCTCTTGTCTCCTTGGGAGTAGAAAGTCTGTTCATGGCTCTTTGGAAAGGGCTGTATCTCCCCTGTAATCGCCTTCGAGCGGCACGCGCATCGGAACCATCGTTATCACGCTACGATTTTTTAATGCCGCCAGGGATAGGCCGAAAGCATGGCAGGTGGCGTTCGTTAGGGACAGTCATGGAGGTGATGCGCACCGAGTTGCACGCCATTTGGAGTTGGCCCGGCCTAGATGTGAGCGTTCAAAGTCAGCGCGTTTGTTTAAACTTTCTCCTCCAATTCGTTGCAATTGTACAAGCGTTTCTCGTTCATCCGACTGGAGCGTAACGCTTTATATGTTAATATTTCTGGTCTCCTTGGGAGTAGAAAGTCTGTTCATGGCTCTTTTGAAAGGGATGCATCTCCCCTGTAATCGCCTTCGAGCGGCACGCGGATCGAACCCACGTTTTTCACGCTACGATTTTTTTTAAATGTGTTGCGCGGCGGAGAAAAGACGCGCGCCGGACGTATTTGCGGCTTAATATCTCTTGTCTCATTGGGTGTAGAAAGTCTGTTCATGGCTCTTTGGAAAGGGCTGCATCTCCCCTGTAATCGCCTTCGAGCGGCACGCGAATCGAACCCACGGTTTTCACGCTATGATTTTTTTAAATGTGGTGCGCGGCGGAGGAAATGCGCGCGTCGGACGTCATTTCGGCTTAATATCTCTTGTCTCCTTGGGAGTAGAAAGTCTTTTCATGGCTCTTTGGAAAGGGCTGCATCTCCGCTGTAATCGCCTTCGAGCGGCACGCGGATCGAACCCACAGTTTTCACGCTATGATTTTTTTAAATGTGGTGCGCGGCGGAGAAAATGCGCGCGTCGGACGTCATTTCGGCTTAATATCTATTGTCTCCTTGGGAGTAGAAAGTCTTTTCATGGCTCTTTGGAAAGGTTTGCATCTCCCTTGTAATCGCCTTTAAGCGGCACGCGGATTGGACCCACCATTCTTCCGATACGATTTTTTAAATGTGGTGCGCGGCGTAGAAAAGACGCGCGTAGGACGTATTTGCGGCTTAATATCTTTGGGCTCCTTGGGAGTAGGAAGTCTGTTCATGCCTCTTTGGAAAGGGCTGCATCTCCCCTGTAATCGCCTTCGAGCGGCACGCGGATCGAACCCACGGTTTTCACGCTATGATTTTTTAAAATGTGCTGCGCAGCGGAGAAAATGCGCGCGTCGGACGTCATTGCGGCTTAATATCTCTTGTCTCCTTGGGAATAGAAAGTCTGTTCATGGCTCTTAGGAAAGGGCTGCATCTCCACTGTAATCGCCTTCGAGCGGCACGCGGATCGGAACCATCGTTATCACGCTACGATTTTTTAATGCCTCTAGGGACGGGCCGAAAGCGTGGCAGGTGTCGTTCGTTAGGGACAGTCATGGAGGTGATGCGCACCGAGTTGCAGGCCATTTGGACCTGGCCCGGCCTAGATGTGAGCGTTCAAATTCAGCGCGTTTGTTTAAACTTTTTCCTCCAATTCGTTGCAATTGTACAAGCGTTTCTCGCTCATCCGACTGGAGCGTAACGCTTTATATGTTAATATTTCTGGTCTCCTTGGGAGTAGAAAGTCTGTTCATGGCTCTTTGGAAAGGGCTGCATCTCCCCTGTAATCGCCTTCGCGCGGCACGCGGATCGGAACCATCGTTATCACGCTACGATTTTTTAATGCCGACAGGGACGGGCCGAAAGCTTGGCAGGTGGCGTTCGTTAGGAAAAGTCATGGACGTGATGCGGACCGAGTTGCAGGCCATTTGGACCTGGCCCGGCCTAGATGTGAGCCTTCAAAGTCAGCGCGTTTGTTTAAACTTTCTCCTCCAATTCGTTGCAATTGTACAAGCGTTTCTCGCTCATCCGACTGGAGCGTAACGCTTTATCTGTTAATATCTCTGGTCTCCTTGGGAGTAGAAAGTCTGTTCATGGCTCTTTGGAAAGGGATGCATCTCCCCTGTAATCGCCTTTAAGCGGCACGCGGATCGGACCCACCGTTCTCACGCTACGATTTTTTAAACGTGGTGCGCGTCGGAGAAAATGCGCGTAATATCTCTTGTCTCCTTGGGAGTAGAAAGTCTGTTCATGGCTCTTTGGAAAGGGCTGTATCTCCCCTGTAATCGCCTTCGAGCGGCACGCGCATCGGAACCATCGTTATCACGCTACGATTTTTTAATGCCGCCAGGGATAGGCCGAAAGCGTGGCAGGTGGCGTTCGTTAGGGACAGTCATGGAGGTGATGCGCACCGAGTTGCACGCCATTTGGAGTTGGCCCGGCCTAGATGTGAGCGTTCAAAGTCAGCGCGTTTGTTTAAACTTTCTCCTCCAATTCGTTGCAATTGTACAAGCGTTTCTCGTTCATCCGACTGGAGCGTAACGCTTTATATGTTAATATTTCTGGTCTCCTTGGGAGTAGAAAGTCTGTTCATGGCTCTTTGGAAAGGTTTGCATCTCCCTTGTAATCGCCTTTAAGCGGCACGCGGATTGGACCCACCATTCTTCCGATACGATTTTTTAAATGTGGTGCGCGGCGTAGAAAAGACGCGCGTAGGACGTATTTGCGGCTTAATATCTTTGGGCTCCTTGGGAGTAGGAAGTCTGTTCATGCCTCTTTGGAAAGGGCTGCATCTCCCCTGTAATCGCCTTCGCGCGGCACGCGGATCGGAACCATCGTTATCACGCTACGATTTTTTAATGCCGACAGGGACGGGCCGAAAGCTTGGCAGGTGGCGTTCGTTAGGAAAAGTCATGGACGTGATGCGGACCGAGTTGCAGGCCATTTGGACCTGGCCCGGCCTAGATGTGAGCCTTCAAAGTCAGCGCTTTGTTTAAACTTTCTCCTCCAATTCGTTGCAATTGTACAAGCGTTTCTCGCTCATCCGACTGGAGCGTAACGCTTTATCTGTTAATATCTCTGGTCTCCTTGGGAGTAGAAAGTCTGTTCATGGCTCTTTGGAAAGGGATGCATCTCCCCTGTAATCGCCTTTAAGCGGCACGCGGATCGGACCCACCGTTCTCACGCTACGATTTTTTAAACGTGGTGCGCGTCGGAGAAAATGCGCGTAATATCTCTTGTCTCCTTGGGAGTAGAAAGTCTGTTCATGGCTCTTTGGAAAGGGCTGTATCTCCCCTGTAATCGCCTTCGAGCGGCACGCGCATCGGAACCATCGTTATCACGCTACGATTTTTTAATGCCGCCAGGGATAGGCCGAAAGCGTGGCAGGTGGCGTTCGTTAGGGACAGTCATGGAGGTGATGCGCACCGAGTTGCACGCCATTTGGAGTTGGCCCGGCCTAGATGTGAGCGTTCAAAGTCAGCGCGTTTGTTTAAACTTTCTCCTCCAATTCGTTGCAATTGTACAAGCGTTTCTCGTTCATCCGACTGGAGCGTAAAGCTTTATATGTTAATATTTCTGGTCTCCTTGGGAGTAGAAAGTCTGTTCATGGCTCTTTTGAAAGGGATGCATCTCCCCTGTAATCGCCTTCGAGCGGCACGCGGATCGAACCCACGTTTTTCACGCTACGATTTTTTTTAAATGTGTTGCGCGGCGGAGAAAAGACGCGCGCCGGACGTATTTGCGGCTTAATATCTTTGGGCTCCTTGGGAGTAGGAAGTCTGTTCATGGCTCTTTGGAAAGGGCTGCATCTCCCCTGTAATCGCCTTCGAGCGGCACGCGGATCGAACCCACGGTTTTCACGCTATGATTTTTTTAAATGTGCTGCGCAGCGGAGAAAATGCGCGCGTCGGAAGTCATTGCGGCTTAATATCTCTTGTCTCCTTGGGAATAGAAAGTCTGTTCATGGCTCTTAGGAAAGGGCTGCATCTCCACTGTAATCGCCTTCGAGCGGCACGCGGATCGGAACCATCGTTATCACGCTACGATTTTTCAATGCCTCTAGGGACGGGCCGAAAGCGTGGCAGGTGGCGTTCGTTAGGGACAGTCATGGAGGTGATGCGCACCGAGTTGCAGGCCATTTGGACCTGGCCCGGCCTAGATGTGAGCGTTCAAATTCAGCGCGTTTGTTTAAACTTTCTCCTCCAATTCGTTGCAATTGTACAAGCGTTTCTCGCTCATCCGACTGGAGCGTAACGCTTTATATGTTAATATTTCTGGTCTCCTTGGGAGTAGAAAGTCTGTTCATGGCTCTTTGGAAAGGGCTGCATCTCCCTTGTAATCGCCTTCGAGCGGCACGCGGATCGAACCCGCGGTTCTCACGCTACGATTTTTTAAACGTGGTGCGCGTCGGAGAAAATGCGCGTAATATCTCTTGTCTCCTTGGGAGTAGAAAGTCTGTTCATGGCTCTTTGGAAAGGGCTGTATCTCCCCTGTAATCGCCTTCGAGCGGCACGCGCATCGGAACCATCGTTATCACGCTACGATTTTTTAATGCCGCCAGGGATAGGCCGAAAGCGTGGCAGGTGGCGTTCGTTAGGGACAGTCATGGAGGTGATGCGCACCGAGTTGCACGCCATTTGGAGTTGGCCCGGCCTAGATGTGAGCGTTCAAAGTCAGCGCGTTTGTTTAAACTTTCTCCTCCAATTCGTTGCAATTGTACAAGCGTTTCTCGTTCATCCGACTGGAGCGTAACGCTTTATATGTTAATATTTCTGGTCTCCTTGGGAGTAGAAAGTCTGTTCATGGCTCTTTTGAAAGGGATGCATCTCCCCTGTAATCGCCTTCGAGCGGCACGCGGATCGAACCCACGTTTTTCACGCTACGATTTTTTTTAAATGTGTTGCGCGGCGGAGAAAAGATGCGCGCCGGACGTATTTGCGGCTTAATATCTCTTGTCTCATTGGGTGTAGAAAGTCTGTTCATGGCTCTTTGGAAAGGGCTGCATCTCCCCTGTAATCGCCTTCGAGCGGCACGCGGATCGAACCCACGGTTTTCACACTATGATTTTTTTAAATGTGGTGCGCGGCGGAGGAAATGCGCGCGTCGGACGTAATTTCGGCTTAATATCTCTTGTCTCCTTGGAAGTAGAAAGTCTTTTCATGGCTCATTGGAAAGGGCTGCATCTCCCCTGTAATCGCCTTCGAGCGGCACGCGGATCGAACCCACGGTTTTCACGCTATGATTTTTTTAAATGTGGTGCGCGGCGGAGAAAATGCGCGCGTCGGACGTCATTTCGGCTTAATATCTATTGTCTCCTTGGGAGTAGAAAGTCTTTTCATGGCTCTTTGGAAAGGTTTGCATCTCCCTTGTAATCGCCTTTAAGCGGCACGCGGATTGGACCCACCATTCTTCCGATACGATTTTTTAAATGTGGTGCGCGGCGTAGAAAAGACGCGCGTAGGACGTATTTGCGGCTTAATATCTTTGGGCTCCTTGGGAGTAGGAAGTCTGTTCATGCCTCTTTGGAAAGGGCTGCATCTCCCCTGTAATCGCCTTCGAGCGGCACGCGGATCGAACCCACGGTTTTCACGCTATGATTTTTTTAAATGTGGTGCGCGGCGGAGGAAATGCGCGCGTCGGACGTCATTTCGGCTTAATATCTCTTGTCTCCTTGGGAGTAGAAAGTCTTTTCATGGCTCTTTGGAAAGGGCTGCATCTCCCCTGTAATCGCCTTTAAGCGGCACGCGGATCGAACCCACGGTTTTCACGCTACGATTTTTTTTAAATGTGTTGCGCGCGGAGAATAGACGCGCGCCGGACGTATTTGCGGCTTGATATCTCTTGTCTCATTGGGAGTAGAAAGTCTGTTCATGGCTCTTTGGAAAGGGCTGCATCTCCCCTGTAATCGCCTTCGAGCGGCACGCGGATCGAACCCACGGTTTTCACGCTATGATTTTTTTAAATGTGGTGCGCGGCGGAGGAAATGCGCGCGTCGGACGTCATTTCGGCTTAATATCTCTTGTCTCCTTGGGAGTAGAAAGTCTGTTCATGGCTCTTAGGAAAGGGCTGCATCTCCACTGTAATCGCCTTCGAGCGGCACGCGGATCGGAACCATCGTTATCACGCTACGATTTTTTAATGCCTCTAGGGACGGGCCGAAAGCGTGGCAGGTGTCGTTCGTTAGGGACAGTCATGGAGGTGATGCGCACCGAGTTGCAGGCCATTTGGACCTGGCCCGGCCTAGATGTGAGCGTTCAAATTCAGCGCGTTTGTTTAAACTTTTTCCTCCAATTCGTTGCAATTGTACAAGCGTTTCTCGCTCATCCGACTGGAGCGTAACGCTTTATATGTTAATATTTCTGGTCTCCTTGGGAGTAGAAAGTCTGTTCATGGCTCTTTGGAAAGGGCTGCATCTCCCCTGTAATCGCCTTCGAGCGGCACGCGGATCGAACCCACGGTTTTCACGCTATGATTTTTTTAAATGTGGTGCGCGGCGGAGAAAATGCGCGCGTCGGACGTCATTGCGGCTTAATATCTCTTGTCTCGTTGGGAGTAGAAAGTCTGTTCATGGCTCTTTGGAAAGGGCTGCATCTCCCCTGTAATCGTCTTCGAGCGGCACGCGGATGGAACCCACGGTTTTCACGCTATGATTTTTTTAAATGTGGTGCGCGGCGGAGAAAATGCGCGCGTCGGACGTCATTGCGGCTTAATATCTCTTGTCTCCTTGGGAGTAGAAAGTCTGTTCATGGCTCTTTGGAAAGGGCTGCATCTCCCCTGTAATCGCCTTTAAGCGGCACGCGGATCGGACCCACCGTTCTCACGCTACGATTTTTTAAACGTGGTGCGCGTCGGAGAAAATGCGCGTAATATCTCTTGTCTCCTTGGGAGTAGAAAGTCTGTTCATGGCTCTTTGGAAAGGGCTGTATCTCCCCTGTAATCGCCTTCGAGCGGCACGCGCATCGGAACCATCGTTATCACGCTACGATTTTTTAATGCCGCCAGGGATAGGCCGAAAGCATGGCAGGTGGCGTTCGTTAGGGACAGTCATGGAGGTGATGCGCACCGAGTTGCACGCCATTTGGAGTTGGCCCGGCCTAGATGTGAGCGTTCAAAGTCAGCGCGTTTGTTTAAACTTTCTCCTCCAATTCGTTGCAATTGTACAAGCGTTTCTCGTTCATCCGACTGGAGCGTAACGCTTTATATGTTAATATTTCTGGTCTCCTTGGGAGTAGAAAGTCTGTTCATGGCTCTTTTGAAAGGGATGCATCTCCCCTGTAATCGCCTTCGAGCGGCACGCGGATCGAACCCACGTTTTTCACGCTACGATTTTTTTTTAAATGTGTTGCGCGGCGGAGAAAAGACGCGCGCCGGACGTATTTGCGGCTTAATATCTCTTGTCTCATTGGGTGTAGAAAGTCTGTTCATGGCTCTTTGGAAAGGGCTGCATCTCCCCTGTAATCGCCTTCGAGCGGCACGCGAATCGAACCCACGGTTTTCACGCTATGATTTTTTTAAATGTGGTGCGCGGCGGAGGAAATGCGCGCGTCGGACGTCATTTCGGCTTAATATCTCTTGTCTCCTTGGGAGTAGAAAGTCTTTTCATGGCTCTTTGGAAAGGGCTGCATCTCCGCTGTAATCGCCTTCGAGCGGCACGCGGATCGAACCCACAGTTTTCACGCTATGATTTTTTTAAATGTGGTGCGCGGCGGAGAAAATGCGCGCGTCGGACGTCATTTCGGCTTAATATCTATTGTCTCCTTGGGAGTAGAAAGTCTTTTCATGGCTCTTTGGAAAGGTTTGCATCTCCCTTGTAATCGCCTTTAAGCGGCACGCGGATTGGACCCACCATTCTTCCGTTACGATTTTTTAAATGTGGTGCGCGGCGTAGAAAAGACGCGCGTAGGACGTATTTGCGGCTTAATATCTTTGGGCTCCTTGGGAGTAGGAAGTCTGTTCATGCCTCTTTGGAAAGGGCTGCATCTCCCCTGTAATCGCCTTCGAGCGGCACGCGGATCGAACCCACGGTTTTCACGCTATGATTTTTTAAAATGTGCTGCGCAGCGGAGAAAATGCGCGCGTCGGACGTCATTGCGGCTTAATATCTCTTGTCTCCTTGGGAATAGAAAGTCTGTTCATGGCTCTTAGGAAAGGGCTGCATCTCCACTGTAATCGCCTTCGAGCGGCACGCGGATCGGAACCATCGTTATCACGCTACGATTTTTTAATGCCTCTAGGGACGGGCCGAAAGCGTGGCAGGTGTCGTTCGTTAGGGACAGTCATGGAGGTGATGCGCACCGAGTTGCAGGCCATTTGGACCTGGCCCGGCCTAGATGTGAGCGTTCAAATTCAGCGCGTTTGTTTAAACTTTTTCCTCCAATTCGTTGCAATTGTACAAGCGTTTCTCGCTCATCCGACTGGAGCGTAACGCTTTATATGTTAATATTTCTGGTCTCCTTGGGAGTAGAAAGTCTGTTCATGGCTCTTTGGAAAGGGCTGCATCTCCCCTGTAATCGCCTTCGCGCGGCACGCGGATCGGAACCATCGTTATCACGCTACGATTTTTTAATGCCGACAGGGACGGGCCGAAAGCTTGGCAGGTGGCGTTCGTTAGGAAAAGTCATGGACGTGATGCGGACCGAGTTGCAGGCCATTTGGACCTGGCCCGGCCTAGATGTGAGCCTTCAAAGTCAGCGCGTTTGTTTAAACTTTCTCCTCCAATTCGTTGCAATTGTACAAGCGTTTCTCGCTCATCCGACTGGAGCGTAACGCTTTATCTGTTAATATCTCTGGTCTCCTTGGGAGTAGAAAGTCTGTTCATGGCTCTTTGGAAAGGGATGCATCTCCCCTGTAATCGCCTTTAAGCGGCACGCGGATCGGACCCACCGTTCTCACGCTACGATTTTTTAAACGTGGTGCGCGTCGGAGAAAATGCGCGTAATATCTCTTGTCTCCTTGGGAGTAGAAAGTCTGTTCATGGCTCTTTGGAAAGGGCTGTATCTCCCCTGTAATCGCCTTCGAGCGGCACGCGCATCGGAACCATCGTTATCACGCTACGATTTTTTAATGCCGCCAGGGATAGGCCGAAAGCGTGGCAGGTGGCGTTCGTTAGGGACAGTCATGGAGGTGATGCGCACCGAGTTGCACGCCATTTGGAGTTGGCCCGGCCTAGATGTGAGCGTTCAAAGTCAGCGCGTTTGTTTAAACTTTCTCCTCCAATTCGTTGCAATTGTACAAGCGTTTCTCGTTCATCCGACTGGAGCGTAACGCTTTATATGTTAATATTTCTGGTCTCCTTGGGAGTAGAAAGTCTGTTCATGGCTCTTTGGAAAGGTTTGCATCTCCCTTGTAATCGCCTTTAAGCGGCACGCGGATTGGACCCACCATTCTTCCGATACGATTTTTTAAATGTGGTGCGCGGCGTAGAAAAGACGCGCGTAGGACGTATTTGCGGCTTAATATCTTTGGGCTCCTTGGGAGTAGGAAGTCTGTTCATGCCTCTTTGGAAAGGGCTGCATCTCCCCTGTAATCGCCTTCGAGCGGCACGCGGATCGAACCCACGGTTTTCACGCTATGATTTTTTTAAATGTGGTGCGCGGCGGAGGAAATGCGCGCGTCGGACGTCATTTCGGCTTAATATCTCTTGTCTCCTTGGGAGTAGAAAGTCTTTTCATGGCTCTTTGGAAAGGGCTGCATCTCCGCTGTAATCGCCTTCGAGCGGCACGCGGATCGAACCCACGGTTTTCACGCTATGATTTTTTTAAATGTGGTGCGCGGCGGAGAAAATGCGCGCGTCGGACGTCATTTCGGCTTAATATCTATTGTCTCCTTGGGAGTAGAAAGTCTTTTCATGGCTCTTTGGAAAGGTTTGCATCTCCCTTGTAATCGCCTTTAAGCGGCACGCGGATTGGACCCACCATTCTTCCGATACGATTTTTTAAATGTGGTGCGCGGCGTAGAAAAGACGCGCGTAGGACGTATTTGCGGCTTAATATCTTTGGGCTCCTTGGGAGTAGGAAGTCTGTTCATGCCTCTTTGGAAAGGGCTGCATCTCCCCTGTAATCGCCTTCGAGCGGCACGCGGATCGAACCCACGGTTTTCACGCTATGATTTTTTTAAATGTGGTGCGCGGCGGAGGAAATGCGCGCGTCGGACGTCATTTCGGCTTAATATCTCTTGTCTCCTTGGGAGTAGAAAGTCTTTTCATGGCTCTTTGGAAAGGGCTGCATCTCCCCTGTAATCGCCTTTAAGCGGCACGCGGATCGAACCCACGGTTTTCACGCTACGATTTTTTTTAAATGTGTTGCGCGCGGAGAATAGACGCGCGCCGGACGTATTTGCCGCTTGATATCTCTTGTCTCATTGGGAGTAGAAAGTCTGTTCATGGCTCTTTGGAAAGGGCTGCATCTCCCCTGTAATCGCCTTCGAGCGGCACGCGGATCGAACCCACGGTTTTCACGCTATGATTTTTTTAAATGTGGTGCGCGGCGGAGGAAATGCGCGCGTCGGACGTCATTGCGGCTTAATATCTCTTGTCTCGTTGGGAGTAGAAAGTCTGTTCATGGCTCTTTGGAAAGGGCTGCATCTCCCCTGTAATCGCCTTCGAGCGGCACGCGGATGGAACCCACGGTTTTCACGCTATGATTTTTTTAAATGTGGTGCGCGGCGGAGAAAATGCGCGCGTCGGACGTCATTGCGGCTTAATATCTCTTGTCTCCTTGGGAGTAGAAAGTCTGTTCATGGCTCTTTGGAAAGGGCTGCATCTCCCCTGTAATCGCCTTTAAGCGGCACGCGGATCGGACCCACCGTTCTCACGCTACGATTTTTTAAATGTGGTGCGCGGCGCAATAAATGCGCGCGACGGACGTCATTGCGGCTTAATATCTCTTGTCTCGTTGGGAGTAGGAAGTCTGTTCATGGCTCTTTGGAAAGGGCTGCATTTCCCTTGTAATCGCCTTTAAGCGGCACGCGGATTGGACCCACCATTCTTCCGATACGATTTTTTAAATGTGGTGCGCGGCGTAGAAAAGACGCGCGTAGGACGTATTTGCGGCTTAATATCTTTGGGCTCCTTGGGAGTAGGAAGTCTGTTCATGCCTCTTTAGAAAGGGCTGCATCTCCCCTGTAATCGCCTTCGCGCGGCACGCGGATCGGAACCATCGTTATCACGCTACGATTTTTTAATGCCGACAGGGACGGGCCGAAAGCTTGGCAGGTGGCGTTCGTTAGGAAAAGTCATGGACGTGATGCGGACCGAGTTGCAGGCCATTTGGACCTGGCCCGGCCTAGATGTGAGCCTTCAAAGTCAGCGCGTTTGTTTAAACTTTCTCCTCCAATTCGTTGCAATTGTACAAGCGTTTCTCGCTCATCCGACTGGAGCGTAACGCTTTATCTGTTAATATCTCTGGTCTCCTTGGGAGTAGAAAGTCTGTTCATGGCTCTTTGGAAAGGGATGCATCTCCCCTGTAATCGCCTTTAAGCGGCACGCGGATCGGACCCACCGTTCTCACGCTACGATTTTTTAAACGTGGTGCGCGTCGGAGAAAATGCGCGTAATATCTCTTGTCTCGTTGGGAGTAGAAAGTCTTTTCATGGCTCTTTGGAAAGGGCTGCATCTCCCCTGTAATCGCCTTCGCGCGGCACGCGGATCGGAACCATCGTTATCACGCTATGATTTTTTTAAATGTGTTGCGCGTCGGAGAAAATGCGCGCGTCGGACGTCATTGCGGCTTAATATCTCTTGTCTCCTTGGGAGTAGAAAGTCTGTTCATGGCTCTTTGGAAAGGGATGCATCTCCCCTGTAATCGCCTTTAAGCGGCACGCGGATCGGACCAACCGTTCTCACGCTACGATTTTTTAAACGTGGTGCGCGTCGGAGAAAATGCGCGTAATATCTCTTGTCTCCTTGGGAGTAGAAAGTCTTTTCATGGTTCTTTGGAAAGGGTTGCATCTCCCCTGTAATCGCCTTTAAGCGGCATGCGGATCGGACCCACCGTTCTTACGCTACGATTTTTTAAATGTGGTGCGAGGCGTAGAAAAGACGCGCGTAGGACTTATTTGCGGCTTAATATCTTTGGGCTCCTTGGGAGTAGAAAGTCTGTTCATGGCTCTTTGGAAAGGGCTGCATCTCCCCTGTAATCGCCTTCGCGCGGCACGCGGATCGGAACCATCGTTATCACGCTACGATTTTTTAATGCCGACAGGGACGGGCCGAAAGCTTGGCAGGTGGCGTTCGTTAGGAAAAGTCATGGACGTGATGCGGACCGAGTTGCAGGCCATTTGGACCTGACCCGGCCTAGATGTGAGCCTTCAAAGTCAGCGCGTTTGTTTAAACTTTCTCCTCCAATTAGTTGCAATTGTACAAGCGTTTCTCGCTCATCCGACTGGAGCGTAACGCTTTATCTGTTAATATCTCTGGTCTCCTTGGGAGTAGAAAGTCTGTTCATGGCTCTTTTGAAAGGGATGCATCTCCCCTGTAATCGCCTTCGAGCGGCACGCGGATCGAACCCACGGTTTTCACGCTATGATTTTTTTAAATGTGGTGCGCGGCGGAGGAAATGCGCGCGTCGGACGTCATTTCGGCTTAATATCTCTTGTCTCCTTGGGAGTAGGAAGTCTGTTCATGGCTCTTTGGAAAGGGCTGCATCTCCCCTCTAATCGCCTTCGAGCTTCAAGCGGATTGGACCCACGGTTATCACGCTACGATTTTTTAAAGCCGCCAGGGACGGGCCGAAAGCGTGGCAGGTGGCGTTCGTTAGGGACATTCATGGAGGTGATGCGCACCGAGTTGCACGCCATTTGGACTTGGCCAGACCTAGATGTGAGCGTTCAAAGTCAGCTCGTTTGTTTAAACTTTCTCCTCCAATTCGTTGCAACTGCTCAAGCGTTTCTCGCTCATCCGACTGGAGCGTAACGCTTTATATGTTAATATCTCTTGTCTCCTTGGGAGTAGGAAGTCTGTTCATGGATCTTTGGAAAGGGCTGCATCTCCCCTGTAATCGCCTTCGAGCGGCACGCGGATCGAACCCACGGTTTTCACGCTATGATTTTTTTAAATGTGGTGCGCGGCGGAGAAAATGCGCGCGGCGGAGAAAATGCGCGCGTCGGACGTCATTTCGGCTTAATATCTCTTGTCTCCTTGGGAGTAGAAAGTCTTTTCATGGCTCTTTGGAAAGGGCTGCATCTCCCCTGTAATCGCCTTTAAGCGGCACGCGGATCGGACCCACCGTTCTCACGCTAAGATTTTTTAAATGTGGTGCGCGGCGGAGAAAATGCGCGTGTCGGACATCATTGCTGCTTAATATCTCTTGTCTCCTTGGGAGTAGGAAGTCTGTTCATGGCTCTTTGGAAAGGGCTGCATCTCCCCTGTAATCGACTTCGAGCGGCACGCGGATCGAACCCACGGTTTTCACGCTATGATTTTTTTAAATGTGCTGCGCGGCGGAGAAAATGCGCGCGTCGGACGTCATTGCGGCTTAATATCTCTTGTCTCCTTGGGAATAGAAAGTCTTTTCATGGCTCTTTGGAAAGGTTTGCATCTCCCCTGTAATCGCCTTTAAGCGGCACGCGGATCGGACCCACCGTTCTCACGCTACGATTTTTTAAATGTGGTGTGCGGCGGAGAAAATGCGCGCGTCGGATATCATTGCGGCTTAATATCTCTTGTCTCCTTGTGAGTAGAAAGTCTGTTCATGGCTCTTTGGAAAGGGCTGCATCTCCCCTGGAATCGCCTTCGCGCGGCACGCGCATCGGAACCATCGTTATCACGCTACGATTTTTTAATGCCGCCAGGGACGGGCCGAAAGCGTGGCAGGTGGCGTTCGTTAGGGACCGTCATGGAGGTGATGCGCACCGAGTTGCAGGCCATTTGGACCTGGCCCGGCCTAGATGTGAGCGTTCAAAGTCAGCGCGTTTGTTTAAACTTTCTCCTCCAATTCGTTGCAATTGTACAAGCGTTTCTCGCTCATCCGACTGGAGCGTAACGCTTTATCTGTTAATATCTCTGGTCTCCTTGGGAGTAGAAAGTCTGTTCATGGCTCTTTGGAAAGGGCTGCATCTCCGCTGTAATCGCCTTCGAGCGGCACACGGATCGAACCCACGGTTTTCACGCTATGATTTTTTTAAATGTGGTGCGCGTCGGAGAAAATGCGCGCGTCGGACGTCATTTCGGCTTAATATCTATTGTCTCCTTGGGAGTAGAAAGTCTTTTCATGGCTCTTTGGAAAGGTTTGCATCTCCCTTGTAATCGCCTTCGAGCGGCACGCGCATCGGAACCATCGTTATCACGCTACGATTTTTTAATGCCGCCAGGGATAGGCCGAAAGCGTGGCAGGTGGCGTTCGTTAGGGACATTCATGGAGGTGATGCGCACCGAGTTGCACGCCATTTGGAGTTGGCCCGGCCTAGATGTGAGCGTTCAAAGTCAGCGCGTTTGTTTAAACTTTCTCCTCCAATTCGTTGCAATTGGACAAGCGTTTCTCGTTCATCCGACTGGAGCGTAACGCTTTATATGTTAATATTTCTGGTCTCCTTGGGAGTAGAAAGTCTGTTCATGGCTCTTTTGAAAGGGCTGCATCTCCCCTGTAATCGCCTTTAAGCGGCACGCGGATCGGACCCACCGTTCTCACGCTACGATTTTTTAAATGTGGTGCGCGGCGCAATAAATGCGCGCGTCGGACGTCATTGCGGCTTAATATCTCTTGTCTCCTTGGGAGTAGAAAGTCTTTTCATGGTTCTTTGGAAAGGGCTGCATCTCCCCTGTAATCGCCTTCGCGCGGCACGCGGATCGGAACCATCGTTATCAAGCTACGATTTTTTAAAATCCGCCAGGGACGGAACGAACGCTTGGCAGGTGGCGTTCGTGACGGACAGTCAAGCAGTTAATGCGCACCGAGCTGCAGGCCATTTGGACCTGGCCCAGCCTAGATGTGAGTATTCAAAGTCAGCACGTTTGTTTCAAAGTTCTCCACCAATTCGTTGTAATTGCGTGTGTGCGCGTGAACACCAGGTTTGTGGAGGAGTTCGTCCTTGGACTGTACAAGGGGAGAAAGTGTGTGGCCTGGCTGCGTGAGGTTGCAGTTTGCTGGGCATGAGAGATTGGCATGTGGTGCCCTGGAGGTGTGGTTGTTCCAGGACGGGCAAGGTGGGGTAGTGTGGCTGGGTGACGGTGCGCTTCACTGGGGATGTGGTTGTGAGTTGCAGGCCCATTCCTTTGAATGACAGAAAGGATCTGATTTGTTTCCAGGTTTAAACGTACTTTGCTGGGTATCACTGTTACCTCTTGGGCCAGGAAGTCTGTTTCTAGTTTTATTTAAACGGTCAAACTGCGTGAAGTGTGCCCAGGCCCAGAGCTACTTTGCTGGGCATGGCTGTGTGACCTCTTGGGCCTGGAAGTCTGGTTGTAGTATGATTTTAAAGGGTCAAATGCTCTCCATTGCGTGTCCAGGTTTAAGGCTACTTTGCTGGGCATGTGATTTGGACCCATCGGGTACGGAAGCCTTTCCGTCACGTGCTCGTTTTCCACGCCTTCAGCGCAGGTAGCCTGTGAATTTAAAACCGACGTGCATTTTATTCTTTTCCCCTTTTATCCTTTCATATCTCTCCGCTACCTTGGAGAAGAGAGACGCACGCGGGTAAATAAAATGTAAATATCTCTAAATATCTGTATAATATGTAAATAAAAGGAAGATGTGGTTGTGTAGTGTAGTCGTTTGATTATAAATAATCTCATAATAATTTTATCCACAAATTCTTATACATTTATACATGTTTATCTCTCTCTTTGTGTGTGTGTGTGTGTGTGTGTGGTTCTGTGTCACTAGTGGGGCCTGTGGCCCGATTGGAGTGTTTGCGGTGTGAGAAGGAGGAGTTGGAGAACAGTTTGTTGGAGCAGCTGAAGGAGTTGAGGTTGCAGAAGCAGAAGGAGCTGCAGGTTCTTCAGGAGATGCTGAAACACAAGCAGCATGAGGAGACAGAGCTCCTGCAGAAACAGCAGGAGGAGGAGGAGCATAACAGGTCCATCAAGAGTAAGTACTATGGAAATGCAATAATACTAACATAACTAATAATGAATGTTAGCCTTTAGGCTCCAATAAAAGTGATACTAATATATGTATAGTACTATATATATTATATTTTATATATTCAGTAGTAATTATGTAGTATATACAATCTATGTTATATCCAGCAGTAATGATACTTGCTCTGGCAGATATGAAAATGGCCTGTGAACAGGAGAAGAAATCTCTGGAGGAAGAACTTGAGAAGCTCAGACTGTCACTGCAGGTAGAGATCCCTTATAGTGTCAGTACACATCCACCAGTAGCTCCACCTTTCACTTATAACGTCAGTACACATTCAGTACACATTCCCACCTTTCCATTGTACTGGCTGTAGTGATGATTCGTGTGTGTGTTATACCAGCCCATAGAGGAGGACATTATGAGTCTGAAAGTGGCGCTGGAGATGAAGAACCAGGAGATCAAAGATCAGCACGATCTTTTGGTCAAACTATATACTCTGTATGTAGTACCTGGTTTAACATTATATCCTCTGTATATATACTATATACTGTTTATGTAGTACCTGGTTTAACACTATACCCTCAGCTTACTCTAGTCTGCAGATGTGAAGAAATTAAACAGAATGTGTATCTGTGTATATGTGCGCACCTGTATGTGTCTGGTTGTAGTATTATTTAAAGGGTCAAACTGCGTGAAGTGTGCCCAGGCGCAGAGCTACTTTGATGGGCATGATTCTGTGACCTCTTGGGTCTTGAAATGTGGTGCTTTGAATGATTTAAAGAGTGAAACGGTCTGAAGTGTGCCCACGTTTAAAGCATCCTTGCTGGGCATGACTGTGTGACCTCTTGGGCCTGGAAGTCTGGTTGTAGTATGATTTTAAAGGGTCAAATGGTCTCCATTGTGTGTCCAGGTTTAAGGCTACTTTGCTGGGCATGTGATTTGGACCCATCGGGTACGGAAGCCTTTCCGTCACGTGCTCGTTTTCCACGCCTTCAGTGCAGGTAGCCTGCGAATTTAAAACCGACGTGCATTTTATTCTTTTCCCCTTTTATCCTTTCATATCTCTCCGCTACCTTGGAGAAGAGAGACGCATGCGGGTAAATAAAATGTAAATATCTGTAAATATCTGTATAATATGTAAATAAAAGGAAGAAGTGGTTGTGTAGTGTAGTCGTTTGATTATGAATAATCTCATAATAATTTTATCCACAAATTCTTATACATTTATACATGTTTATCTCTCTCTTTGTGTGTGTGTGTGTTTGTGTGTGTGTGTGTGGTTCTGTGTCACTAGTGGGGCCTGTGGCCCGATTGGAGTGTTTGCGGTGTGAGAAGGAGGAGTTGGAGAACAGTTTGTTGGAGCAGCTGAAGGAGTTGAGGTTGCAGAAGCAGAAGGAGCTGCAGGTTCTTCAGGAGATGCTGAAACACAAGCAGCAGGAGGAGACAGAGCTCCTGCAGAAACAGCAGGAGGAGGAGGAGCATAACAGGTCCATCAAGAGTAAGTACTATGGAAATGCAATAATACTAACATAACTAATAATGAATGTTAGCCTTTAGGCTCCAATAAAAGTGATACTAATATATGTATAGTACTATATATATTATATTTTATATATTCAGTAGTAATTATGTAGTATATACAATCTGTGTTATATCCAGCAGTAATGATACTTGCTCTGGCAGATATGAAAATGGCCTGTGAACAGGAGAAGAAATCTCTGGAGGAAGAACTTGAGAAGCTCAGACTGTCACTGCAGGTAGAGATCCCTTATAGTGTCAGTACACATCCACCAGTACCTCCACCTTTCACTTATAACGTCAGTACACATTCAGTACACATTCCCACCTTTCCATTGTACTGGCTGTAGTGATGATTCGTGTGTGTGGGTTATACCAGCCCATAGAGGAGGACATTATGAGTCTGAAAGTGGCGCTGGAGATGAAGAACCAGGAGATCAAAGATCAGCACGATCTTTTGGTCAAACTATATACTCTGTATGTAGTACCTGGTTTAACATTATATCCTCTGTATATATACTATATACTGTTTATGTAGTACCTGGTTTAACACTATACCCTCAGCTTACTCTAGTCTGCAGATGTGAAGAAATTAAACAGAATGTGTATCTGTGTATATGTGCGCACCTGTATGTGTCTGGTTGTAGTATTATTTAAAGGGTCAAACTGCGTGAAGTGTGCACAGGCGCAGAGCTACTTTGATGGGCATGATTCTGTGACCTCTTGGGTCTTGAAATGTGGTGCTTTGAATGATTTAAAGAGTGAAACGGTCTGAAGTGTGCCCACGTTTAAAGCATCCTTGCTGGGCATGACTGTGTGACCTCTTGGGCCAGGAAGTCTGTTTCTACTTTTATTTAAACGGTCAAACTGCGTGAAGTGAGCCCATGCCCAGAGCTACTTTGCTGGGCATGACTGTGTGACCTCTTGGGCCTGGAAGTCTGGTTGTAGTATGATTTTAAAGGGTCAAATGGTCTCCATTGTGTGTCCAGGTTTAAGGTTACTTTGCTGGGCATGTGGTTTGGACCCATCGGGTACGGAAGCCTTTCCGTCACGTGCTCGTTTTCCACGCCTTCAGTGCAGGTAGCCTGCGAATTTAAAACCGACGTGCATTTTATTCTTTTCCCCTTTTATCCTTTCATATCTCTCCGCTACCTTGGAGAAGAGAGATGCATGCGGGTAAATAAAATGTAAATATCTGTAAATATCTGTATAATATGTAAATAAAAGGAAGAAGTGGTTGTGTAGTGTAGTCGTTTGATTATGAATAATCTCATAATAATTTTATCCACAAATTCTTATACATTTATACATGTTTATCTCTCTCTTTGTGTGTGTGTGTGTGTGTGTTTGTGTGTGTGTGTGTGGTTCTGTGTCACTAGTGGGGCCTGTGGCCCGATTGGAGTGTTTGCGGTGTGAGAAGGAGGAGTTGGAGAACAGTTTGTTGGAGCAGCTGAAGGAGTTGAGGTTGCAGAAGCAGAAGGAGCTGCAGGTTCTTCAGGAGATGCTGAAACACAAGCAGCAGGAGGAGACAGAGCTCCTGCAGAAACAGCAGGAGGAGGAGGAGCATAACAGGTCCATCAAGAGTAAGTACTATGGAAATGCAATAATACTAACATAACTAATAATGAATGCTAGCCTTTAGGCTCCAATAAAAGTGATACTAATATATGTATAGTACTATATATATTATATTTTATATATTCAGTAGTAATTATGTAGTATATACAATCTATGTTATATCCAGCAGTAATGATACTTGCTCTGGCAGATATGAAAATGGCCTGTGAACAGGAGAAGAAATCTCTGGAGGAAGAACTTGAGAAGCTCAGACTGTCACTGCAGGTAGAGATCCCTTATAGTGTCAGTACACATCCACCAGTACCTCCACCTTTCACTTATAACGTCAG
The DNA here is from genome assembly GCF_041902795.1 of Electrophorus electricus. Classification (NCBI taxonomy): domain Eukaryota; kingdom Metazoa; phylum Chordata; class Actinopteri; order Gymnotiformes; family Gymnotidae; genus Electrophorus; species Electrophorus electricus. The sequence goes on along the minus strand of NW_027658746.1, from coordinate 416,164 downwards.
TACACATTCAGTACACATTCCCACCTTTCCATTGTACTGGCTGTAGTGATGATTCGTGTGTGTGGGTTATACCAGCCCATAGAGGAGGACATTATGAGTCTGAAAGTGGCGCTGGAGATGAAGAACCAGGAGATCAAAGATCAGCACGATCTTTTGGTCAAACTATATACTCTGTATGTATACTATATACTCTGTATGTAGTACCTGGTTTAACACTATATCCTCTGTATATATACTATATACTGTTTATGTAGTACCTGGTTTAACACTATACCCTCAGCTTACTCTAGTCTGCAGATGTGAAGAAATTAAACAGAATGTGTATCTGTGTATATGTGCGCACCTGTATGTGTCTGGTTGTAGTATTATTTAAAGGGTCAAACTGCGTGAAGTGTGCCCAGGCCCAGAGCTACTTTGATGGGCATGATTCTGTGACCTCTTGGGCCTTGAAATGTGGTGCTTTGAATGATTTAAAGAGTGAAACGGTCTGAAGTGTGCCCACGTTTAAAGCAACCTTGCTGGGCATGACTGTGTGACCTCTTGGGCCAGGAAGTCTGTTTCTAGTTTTATTTAAACGGTCAAACTGCGTGAAGTGTGCCCAGGCCCAGAGCTACTTTGCTGGGCATGACTGTGTGACCTCTTGGGCCTGGAAGTCTGGTTGTAGTATGATTTTAAAGGGTCAAATGGTCTCCATTGTGTGTCCAGGTTTAAGGCTACTTTGCTGGGCATGTGATTTGGACCCATCGGGTACGGAAGCCTTTCCGTCACGTGCTCGTTTTCCACGCCTTCAGCGCAGGTAGCCTGCGAATTTAAAACCGACGTGCATTTTATTCTTTTCCCCTTTTATCCCTTCATATCTCTCCGCTACCTTGGAGAAGAGAGATGCATGCGGGTAAATAAAATGTAAATATCTGTAAATATCTGTATAATATGTAAATAAAAGGAAGAAGTGGTTGTGTAGTGTAGTCGTTTGATTATGAATAATCTCATAATAATTTTATCCACAAATTCTTATACATTTATACATGTTTATCTCTCTCTTTGTGTGTGTGTGTGTGTGTGTTTGTGTGTGTGTGTGTGGTTCTGTGTCACTAGTGGGGCCTGTGGCCCGATTGGAGTGTTTGCGGTGTGAGAAGGAGGAGTTGGAGAACAGTTTGTTGGAGCAGCTGAAGGAGTTGAGGTTGCAGAAGCAGAAGGAGCTGCAGGTTCTTCAGGAGATGCTGAAACACAAGCAGCAGGAGGAGACAGAGCTCCTGCAGAAACAGCAGGAGGAGGAGGAGCATAACAGGTCCATCAAGAGTAAGTACTATGGAAATGCAATAATACTAACATAACTAATAATGAATGCTAGCCTTTAGGCTCCAATAAAAGTGATACTAATATATGTATAGTACTATATATATTATATTTTATATATTCAGTAGTAATTATGTAGTATATACAATCTATGTTATATCCAGCAGTAATGATACTTGCTCTGGCAGATATGAAAATGGCCTGTGAACAGGAGAAGAAATCTCTGGAGGAAGAACTTGAGAAGCTCAGACTGTCACTGCAGGTAGAGATCCCTTATAGTGTCAGTACACATCCACCAGTACCTCCACCTTTCACTTATAACGTCAGTACACATTCAGTACACATTCCCACCTTTCCATTGTACTGGCTGTAGTGATGATTCGTGTGTGTGGGTTATACCAGCCCATAGAGGAGGACATTATGAGTCTGAAAGTGGCGCTGGAGATGAAGAACCAGGAGATCAAAGATCAGCACGATCTTTTGGTCAAACTATATACTCTGTATGTATACTATATACTCTGTATGTAGTACCTGGTTTAACACTATATCCTCTGTATATATACTATATACTGTTTATGTAGTACCTGGTTTAACACTATACCCTCAGCTTACTCTAGTCTGCAGATGTGAAGAAATTAAACAGAATGTGTATCTGTGTATATGTGCGCACCTGTATGTGTCTGGTTGTAGTATTATTTAAAGGGTCAAACTGCGTGAAGTGTGCCCAGGCCCAGAGCTACTTTGATGGGCATGATTCTGTGACCTCTTGGGCCTTGAAATGTGGTGCTTTGAATGATTTAAAGAGTGAAACGGTCTGAAGTGTGCCCACGTTTAAAGCAACCTTGCTGGGCATGACTGTGTGACCTCTTGGGCCAGGAAGTCTGTTTCTAGTTTTATTTAAACGGTCAAACTGCGTGAAGTGTGCCCAGGCCCAGAGCTACTTTGCTGGGCATGACTGTGTGACCTCTTGGGCCTGGAAGTCTGGTTGTAGTATGATTTTAAAGGGTCAAATGGTCTCCATTGTGTGTCCAGGTTTAAGGCTACTTTGCTGGGCATGTGATTTGGACCCATCGGGTACGGAAGCCTTTCCGTCACGTGCTCGTTTTCCACGCCTTCAGCGCAGGTAGCCTGCGAATTTAAAACCGACGTGCATTTTATTCTTTTCCCCTTTTATCCCTTCATATCTCTCCGCTACCTTGGAGAAGAGAGACGCACGCGGGTAAATAAAATGTAAATATCTCTAAATATCTGTATAATATGTAAATAAAAGGAAGAAGTGGTTGTGTAGTGTAGTCGTTTCATTATAAATAATCTCATAATAATTTTATCCACAAATTCTTATACATTTATACATGTTTATCTCTCTCTTTGTCTGTGTGTGTGTGTGTGTGTGTGTGTGTGTGTGTGTGTGTGTGTGTGTGTGTGTGTGGTTCTGTGTCACTAGTGGGGCCTGTGGCCCGATTGGAGTGTTTGCGGTGTGAGAAGGAGGAGTTGGATAACAGTTTGTTGGAGCAGCTGAAGGAGTTGAGGTTGCAGAAGCAGAAGGAGCTGCAGGTTCTTCAGGAGATGCTGAAACACAAGCAGCAGGAGGAGACAGAGCTCCTGCAGAAACAGCAGGAGGAGGAGGAGCATAACAGGTCCATCAAGAGTAAGTACTATGGAAATGCAATAATACTAACATAACTAATAATGAATGCTAGCCTTTAGGCTCCAATAAAAGTGATACTAATATATGTATAGTACTATATATATTATATTTTATATATTCAGTAGTAATTATGTAGTATATACAATCTATGTTATATCCAGCAGTAATGATACTTGCTCTGGCAGATATGAAAATGGCCTGTGAACAGGAGAAGAAATCTCTGGAGGAAGAACTTGAGAAGCTCAGACTGTCACTGCAGGTAGAGATCCCTTATAGTGTCAGTACACATCCACCAGTACCTCCACCTTTCACTTATAACGTCAGTACACATTCAGTACACATTCCCACCTTTCCATTGTACTGGCTGTAGTGATTATTCGTATGTGTGGGTTATACCAGCCCATAGAGGAGGACATTATGAGTCTGAAAGTGGCGCTGGAGATGAAGAACCAGGAGATCAAAGATCAGCACGATCTTTTGGTCAAACTATATACTCTGTATGTATACTATATACTCTGTATGTAGTACCTGGTTTAACACTATATCCTCTGTATATATACTATATACTGTTTATGTAGCACCTGGTTTAACACTATACCCTCAGCTTACTCTAGTCTGCAGATGTGAAGAAATTTAAACATAATGTGTATCTGTGTATATGTGCGCACCTGTATGTGTCTGGTTGTAGTATTATTTAAAGGGTCAAATGGTCTCCATTGTGTGTCCAGGTTTAAGGCTACTATGCTGGGCATGTGATTTGGACCCATCGGGTACGGAAGCCTTTCCGTCACGTGCTCGTTTTCCACGCCTTCAGCGCAGGTAGCCTGCGAATTTAAAACCGACGTGCATTTTATTCTTTTCCCCTTTTATCCTTTCATATCTCTCCGCTACCTTGGAGAAGAGAGACGCACGCGGGTAAATAAAATGTAAATATCTGTAAATATCTGTATAATATGTAAATAAAAGGAAGAAGTGGTTGTGTAGTGTAGTCGTTTCATTATAAATAATCTCATAATAATTTTATCCACAAATTCTTATACATTTATACATGTTTATCTCTCTCTTTGTGTGTGTGTGTGTGTGTGTGTGTGTCTGTGTGTGTGTGTGTGTGTGTGTGGTTCTGTGTCACTAGTGGGGCCTGTGGCCCGATTGGAGTGTTTGCGGTGTGAGAAGGAGGAGTTGGAGAACAGTTTGTTGGAGCAGCTGAAGGAGTTGAGGTTGCAGAAGCAGAAGGAGCTGCAGGTTCTTCAGGAGATGCTGAAACACAAGCAGCAGGAGGAGACAGAGCTCCTGCAGAAACAGCAGGAGGAGGAGGAGCATAACAGGTCCCTCAAGGGTAAGTACTATGGAAATGCAATAATACTAACATAACTAATAATGAATGTTAGCCTTTAGGCTCCAATAAAAGTGATACTAATATATGTATAGTACTATATATATTATATTTTATATATTCAGTAGTAATTATGTAGTATATACAATCTGTGTTATATCCAGCAGTAATGATACTTGCTCTGGCAGATATGAAAATGGCCTGTGAACAGGAGAAGAAATCTCTGGAGGAAGAACTTGAGAAGCTCAGACTGTCACTGCAGGTAGAGATCCCTTATAGTGTCAGTACACATCCACCAGTACCTCCACCTTTCACTTATAACGTCAGTACACATTCAGTACACATTCCCACCTTTCCATTGTACTGGCTGTAGTGATGATTCGTGTGTGTGTTATACCAGCCCATAGAGGAGGACATTATGAGTCTGAAAGTGGCGCTGGAGATGAAGAACCAGGAGATCAAAGATCAGCACGATCTTTTGGTCAAACTATATACTCTGTATGTAGTACCTGGTTTAACATTATATCCTCTGTATATATACTATATACTGTTTATGTAGTACCTGGTTTAACACTATACCCTCAGCTTACTCTAGTCTGCAGATGTGAAGAAATTAAACAGAATGTGTATCTGTGTATATGTGCGCACCTGTATGTGTCTGGTTGTAGTATTATTTAAAGGGTCAAACTGCATGAAGTGTGCCCAGGCCCAGAGCTACTTTGATGGGCATGATTCTGTGACCTCTTGGGCCTTGAAATGTGGTGCTTTGAATGATTTAAAGAGTGAAACGGTCTGAAGTGTGCCCAAGTTTAAAGCATCCTTGCTGGGCATGACTGTGTGACCTCTTGGGCCAGGAAGTCTGTTTCTACTTTTATTTAAACGGTCAAACTGCGTGAAGTGTGCCCATGCCCAGAGCTACTTTGCTGGGCATGACTGTGTGACCTCTTGGGCCTGGAAGTCTGGTTGTAGTATGATTTTAAAGGGTCAAATGGTCTCCATTGCGTGTCCACGTTTAAGGCTACTTTGCTGGGCATGTGATTTGGACCCATCGGGTACGGAAGCCTTTCCGTCACGTGCTCGTTTTCCACGCCTTCAGCGCAGGTAGCCTGCGAATTTAAAACCGACGTGCATTTTATTCTTTTCCCCTTTTATCCTTTCATATCTCTCCGCTACCTTGGAGAAGAGAGACGCACGCGGGTAAATAAAATGTAAATATCTCTAAATATCTGTATAATATGTAAATAAAAGGAAGAAGTGGTTGTGTAGTGTAGTCGTTTCATTATAAATAATCTCATAATAATTTTATCCACAAATTCTTATACATTTATACATGTTTATCTCTCTCTGTGTGTGTGTGTGTGTGGTTCTGTGTCACTAGTGGGGCCTGTGGCCCGATTGGAGTGTTTGCGGTGTGAGAAGGAGGAGTTGGAGAACAATTTGTTGGAGCAGCTGAAGGAGTTGAGGTTGCAGAAGCAGAAGGAGCTGCAGGTTCTTCAGGAGATGCTGAAACACAAGCAGCAGGAGGAGACAGAGCTCCTGCAGAAACAGCAGGAGGAGGAGGAGCATAACAGGTCCATCAAGAGTAAGTACTATGGAAATGCAATAATACTAACATAACTAATAATGAATGTTAGCCTTTAGGCTCCAATAAAAGTGATACTAATATATGTATAGTACTATATATATTATATTTTATATATTCAGTAGTAATTATGTAGTATATACAATCTGTGTTATATCCAGCAGTAATGATACTTGCTCTGGCAGATATGAAAATGGCCTGTGAACAGGAGAAGAAATCTCTGGAGGAAGAACTTGAGAAGCTCAGACTGTCACTGCAGGTAGAGATCCCTTATAGTGTCAGTACACATCCACCAGTACCTCCACCTTTCACTTATAACGTCAGTACACATTCAGTACACATTCCCACCTTTCCATTGTACTGGCTGTAGATATGATTCGTGTGTGTGTTATACCAGCCCATAGAGGAGGACTTTATGAGTCTGAAAGTGGCGCTGGAGATGAAGAACCAGGAGATCAAAGATCAGCACGATCTTTTGGTCAAACTATATACTCTGTGTGTATACTATATACTCTGTATGTAGTACCTGGTTTAACACTATATCCTCTGTATATATACTATATACTGTTTATGTAGTTCCTGGTTTAACACTATACCCTCAGCTTACTCTAGTCTGCAGATGTGAAGAAATTTAAACAGAATGTGTATCTGTGTATATGTGCGCACCTGTATGTGTCTGGTTGTAGTATTATTTAAAGGGTCAAATGGTCTCCATTGTGTGTCCAGGTTTAAGGCTACTTTGCTGGGCATGTGATTTGGACCCATCGGGTACGGAAGCCTTTCCGTCACGTGCTCGTTTTCCACGCCTTCAGCGCAGGTAGCCTGCGAATTTAAAACCGACGTGCATTTTATTCTTTTCCCCTTTTATCCTTTCATATCTCTCCGCTACCTTGGAGAAGAGAGACGCACGCGGGTAAATAAAATGTAAATATCTCTAAATATCTGTATAATATGTAAATAAAAGGAAGAAGTGGTTGTGTAGTGTAGTCGTTTCATTATAAATAATCTCATAATAATTTTATCCACAAATTCTTATACATTTATACATGTTTATCTCTCTCTTTGTGTGTGTGTGTGTGTGTGTGTCTGTGTGTGTGTGTGTGTGGTTCTGTGTCACTAGTGGGGCCTGTGGCCCGATTGGAGTGTTTGCGGTGTGAGAAGGAGGAGTTGGAGAACAGTTTGTTGGAGCAGCTGAAGGAGTTGAGGTTGCAGAAGCAGAAGGAGCTGCAGGTTCTTCAGGAGATGCTGAAACACAAGCAGCAGGAGGAGACAGAGCTCCTGCAGAAACAGCAGGAGGAGGAGGAGCATAACAGGTCCCTCAAGGGTAAGTACTATGGAAATGCAATAATACTAACATAACTAATAATGAATGTTAGCCTTTAGGCTCCAATAAAAGTGATACTAATATATGTATAGTACTATATATATTATATTTTATATATTCAGTAGTAATTATGTAGTATATACAATCTGTGTTATATCCAGCAGTAATGATACTTGCTCTGGCAGATATGAAAATGGCCTGTGAACAGGAGAAGAAATCTCTGGAGGAAGAACTTGAGAAGCTCAGACTGTCACTGCAGGTAGAGATCCCTTATAGTGTCAGTACACATCCACCAGTACCTCCACCTTTCACTTATAACGTCAGTACACATTCAGTACACATTCCCACCTTTCCATTGTACTGGCTGTAGTGGTGATTCGTGTGTGTGTTATACCAGCCCATAGAGGAGGACATTATGAGTCTGAAAGTGGCGCTGGAGATGAAGAACCAGGAGATCAAAGATCAGCACGATCTTTTGGTCAAACTATATACTCTGTATGTAGTACCTGGTTTAACATTATATCCTCTGTATATATACTATATACTGTTTATGTAGTACCTGGTTTAACACTATACCCTCAGCTTACTCTAGTCTGCAGATGTGAATAAATTAAACAGAATGTGTATCTGTGTATATGTGCGCACCTGTATGTGTCTGGTTGTAGTATTATTTAAAGGGTCAAACTGCATGAAGTGTGCCCAGGCCCAGAGCTACTTTGATGGGCATGATTCTGTGACCTCTTGGGCCTTGAAATGTGGTGCTTTGAATGATTTAAAGAGTGAAACGGTCTGAAGTGTGCCCACGTTTAAAGCATCCTTGCTGGGCATGACTGTGTGACCTCTTGGGCCAGGAAGTCTGTTTCTACTTTTATTTAAACGGTCAAACTGCGTGAAGTGTGCCCATGCCCAGAGCTACTTTGCTGGGCATGACTGTGTGACCTCTTGGGCCTGGAAGTCTGGTTGTAGTATGATTTTAAAGGGTCAAATGGTCTCCATTGTGTGTCCAGGTTTAAGGCTACTTTGCTTGGCATGTGATTTGGACCCATCGGGTACGGAAGCCTTTCCGTCACGTGCTCGTTTTCCACGCCTTCAGCGCAGGTAGCCTGCGAATTTAAAACCGACGTGCATTTTATTCTTTTCCCCTTTTATCCTTTCATATCTCTCCGCTACCTTGGAGAAGAGAGACGCACGCGGGTAAATAAAATGTAAATATCTCTAAATATCTGTATAATATGTAAATAAAAGGAAGAAGTGGTTGTGTAGTGTAGTCGTTTCATTATAAATAATCTCATAATAATTTTATCCACAAATTATTATACATTTATACATGTTTATCTCTCTCTGTGTGTGTGTGTGTGTGGTTCTGTGTCACTAGTGGGGCCTGTGGCCCGATTGGAGTGTTTGCGGTGTGAGAAGGAGGAGTTGGAGAACAATTTGTTGGAGCAGCTGAAGGAGTTGAGGTTGCAGAAGCAGAAGGAGCTGCAGGTTCTTCAGGAGATGCTGAAACACAAGCAGCAGGAGGAGACAGAGCTCCTGCAGAAACAGCAGGAGGAGGAGGAGCATAACAGGTCCATCAAGAGTAAGTACTATGGAAATGCAATAATACTAACATAACTAATAATGAATGTTAGCCTTTAGGCTCCAATAAAAGTGATACTAATATATGTATAGTACTATATATATTATATTTTATATATTCAGTAGTAATTATGTAGTATATACAATCTGTGTTATATCCAGCAGTAATGATACTTGCTCTGGCAGATATGAAAATGGCCTGTGAACAGGAGAAGAAATCTCTGGAGGAAGAACTTGAGAAGCTCAGACTGTCACTGCAGGTAGAGATCCCTTATAGTGTCAGTACACATCCACCAGTACCTCCACCTTTCACTTATAACGTCAGTACACATTCAGTACACATTCCCACCTTTCCATTGTACTGGCTGTAGATATGATTCGTGTGTGTGTTATACCAGCCCATAGAGGAGGACTTTATGAGTCTGAAAGTGGCGCTGGAGATGAAGAACCAGGAGATCAAAGATCAGCACGATCTTTTGGTCAAACTATATACTCTGTGTGTATACTATATACTCTGTATGTAGTACCTGGTTTAACACTATATCCTCTGTATATATACTATATACTGTTTATGTAGTTCCTGGTTTAACACTATACCCTCAGCTTACTCTAGTCTGCAGATGTGAAGAAATTTAAACAGAATGTGTATCTGTGTATATGTGCGCACCTGTATGTGTCTGGTTGTAGTATTATTTAAAGGGTCAAATGGTCTCCATTGTGTGTCCAGGTTTAAGGCTACTTTGCTGGGCATGTGATTTGGACCCATCGGGTACGGAAGCCTTTCCGTCACGTGCTCGTTTTCCACGCCTTCAGCGCAGGTAGCCTGCGAATTTAAAACCGACGTGCATTTTATTCTTTTCCCCTTTTATCCTTTCATATCTCTCCGCTACCTTGGAGAAGAGAGACGCACGCGGGTAAATAAAATGTAAATATCTCTAAATATCTGTATAATATGTAAATAAAAGGAAGAAGTGGTTGTGTAGTGTAGTCGTTTCATTATAAATAATCTCATAATAATTTTATCCACAAATTCTTATACATTTATACATGTTTATCTCTCTCTTTGTGTGTGTGTGTGTGTGTGTGTGTGTCTGTGTGTGTGTGTGTGTGGTTCTGTGTCACTAGTGGGGCCTGTGGCCCGATTGGAGTGTTTGCGGTGTGAGAAGGAGGAGTTGGAGAACAGTTTGTTGGAGCAGCTGAAGGAGTTGAGGTTGCAGAAGCAGAAGGAGCTGCAGGTTCTTCAGGAGATGCTGAAACACAAGCAGCAGGAGGAGACAGAGCTCCTGCAGAAACAGCAGGAGGAGGAGGAGCATAACAGGTCCCTCAAGGGTAAGTACTATGGAAATGCAATAATACTAACATAACTAATAATGAATGTTAGCCTTTAGGCTCCAATAAAAGTGATACTAATATATGTATAGTACTATATATATTATATTTTATATATTCAGTAGTAATTATGTAGTATATACAATCTGTGTTATATCCAGCAGTAATGATACTTGCTCTGGCAGATATGAAAATGGCCTGTGAACAGGAGAAGAAATCTCTGGAGGAAGAACTTGAGAAGCTCAGACTGTCACTGCAGGTAGAGATCCCTTATAGTGTCAGTACACATCCACCAGTACCTCCACCTTTCACTTATAACGTCAGTACACATTCAGTACACATTCCCACCTTTCCATTGTACTGGCTGTAGTGGTGATTCGTGTGTGTGTTATACCAGCCCATAGAGGAGGACATTATGAGTCTGAAAGTGGCGCTGGAGATGAAGAACCAGGAGATCAAAGATCAGCACGATCTTTTGGTCAAACTATATACTCTGTATGTAGTACCTGGTTTAACATTATATCCTCTGTATATATACTATATACTGTTTATGTAGTACCTGGTTTAACACTATACCCTCAGCTTACTCTAGTCTGCAGATGTGAATAAATTAAACAGAATGTGTATCTGTGTATATGTGCGCACCTGTATGTGTCTGGTTGTAGTATTATTTAAAGGGTCAAACTGCATGAAGTGTGCCCAGGCCCAGAGCTACTTTGATGGGCATGATTCTGTGACCTCTTGGGCCTTGAAATGTGGTGCTTTGAATGATTTAAAGAGTGAAACGGTCTGAAGTGTGCCCACGTTTAAAGCATCCTTGCTGGGCATGACTGTGTGACCTCTTGGGCCAGGAAGTCTGTTTCTACTTTTATTTAAACGGTCAAACTGCGTGAAGTGTGCCCATGCCCAGAGCTACTTTGCTGGGCATGACTGTGTGACCTCTTGGGCCTGGAAGTCTGGTTGTAGTATGATTTTAAAGGGTCAAATGGTCTCCATTGTGTGTCCAGGTTTAAGGCTACTTTGCTTGGCATGTGATTTGGACCCATCGGGTACGGAAGCCTTTCCGTCACGTGCTCGTTTTCCACGCCTTCAGCGCAGGTAGCCTGCGAATTTAAAACCGACGTGCATTTTATTCTTTTCCCCTTTTATCCTTTCATATCTCTCCGCTACCTTGGAGAAGAGAGACGCACGCGGGTAAATAAAATGTAAATATCTCTAAATATCTGTATAATATGTAAATAAAAGGAAGAAGTGGTTGTGTAGTGTAGTCGTTTCATTATAAATAATCTCATAATAATTTTATCCACAAATTCTTATACATTTATACATGTTTATCTCTCTCTGTGTGTGTGTGTGTGTGTGGTTCTGTGTCACTAGTGGGGCCTGTGGCCCGATTGGAGTGTTTGCGGTGTGAGAAGGAGGAGTTGGAGAACAATTTGTTGGAGCAGCTGAAGGAGTTGAGGTTGCAGAAGCAGAAGGAGCTGCAGGTTCTTCAGGAGATGCTGAAACACAAGCAGCAGGAGGAGACAGAGCTCCTGCAGAAACAGCAGGAGGAGGAGGAGCATAACAGGTCCATCAAGAGTAAGTACTATGGAAATGCAATAATACTAACATAACTAATAATGAATGTTAGCCTTTAGGCTCCAATAAAAGTGATACTAATATATGTATAGTACTATATATATTATATTTTATATATTCAGTAGTAATTATGTAGTATATACAATCTGTGTTATATCCAGCAGTAATGATACTTGCTCTGGCAGATATGAAAATTGCCTGTGAACAGGAGAAGAAATCTCTGGAGGAAGGACTTGAGAAGCTCAGACTGTCACTGCAGGTAGAGATCCCTTATAGTGTCAGTACACATCCACCAGTAGCTCCACCTTTCACTTATAACGTCAGTACACATTCAGTACACATTCCCACCTTTCCATTGTACTGGCTGTAGTGATGATTCGTGTGTGTGTTATACCAGCCCATAGAGGAGGACATTATGAGTCTGAAAGTGGCGCTGGAGATGAAGAACCAGGAGTTCAAAGATCAGCACGATCTTTTGGTCAAACTATATACTCTGTATGTAGTACCTGGTTTAACATTATATCCTCTGTATATATACTATATACTGTTTATGTAGTACCTGGTTTAACACTATACCCTCAGCTTACTCTAGTCTGCAGATGTGAAGAAATTAAACAGAATGTGTATCTGTGTATATGTGCGCACCTGTATGTGTCTGGTTGTAGTATTATTTAAAGGGTCAAACTGCATGAAGTGTGCCCAGGCCCAGAGCTACTTTGATGGGCATGATTCTGTGACCTCTTGGGCCTTGAAATGTGGTGCTTTGAATGATTTAAAGAGTGAAACGGTCTGAAGTGTGCCCACGTTTAAAGCATCCTTGCTGGGCATGACTGTGTGACCTCTTGGGCCAGGAAGTCTGTTTCTACTTTTATTTAAACGGTCAAACTGTGTGAAGTGTGCCCATGCCCAGACCTACTTTGCTGGGCATGACTGTGTGACCTCTTGGGCCTGGAAGTCTGGTTGTAGTATGATTTTAAAGGGTCAAATGGTCTCCATTGTGTGTCCAGGTTTAAGGCTACTTTGCTTGGCATGTGATTTGGACCCATCGGGTACGGAAACCTTTCCGTCACGTGCTCGTTTTCCACGCCTTCAGCGCAGGTAGCCTGCGAATTTAAAACCGACGTGCATTTTATTCTTTTCCCCTTTTATACTTTCATATCTCTCCGCTACCTTGGAGAAGAGAGACGCACGCGGGTAAATAAAATGTAAATATCTCTAAATGTCTGTATAATATGTAAATAAAAGGAAGATGTTGTTGTATAGTGTAGTCGTTTGATTATAAATAATCTCATAGTAATTTTATCCACAAATTCTTATACATTTATACATGTTTATCTCTCTCTCTGTGTGTGTGTGTGTGTGTGTGTCTGTGTGTGTGTGTGTGTGGTTCTGTGTCACTAGTGGGGCCTGTGGCCCGATTGGAGTGTTTGCGGTGTGAGAAGGAGGAGTTGGAGAACAATTTGTTGGAGCAGCTGAAGGAGTTGAGGTTGCAGAAGCAGAAAGAGCTGCAGGTTCTTCAGGAGATGCTGAAACACAAGCAGCAAGAGGAGACAGAGCTCCTGCAGAAACAGCAGGAGGAGGAGGAGCATAACAGGTCCATCAAGAGTAAGTACTATGGAAATGCAATAATACTAACATAACTAATAATGAATGTTAGCCTTTAGGCTCCAATAAAAGTGATACTAATATATGTATAGTACTATATATATTATATTTTATATATTCAGTAGTAATTATGTAGTATATACAATCTGTGTTATATCCAGCAGTAATGATACTTGCTCTGGTAGATATGAAAATGGGCTGTGAACAGGAGAAGAAATCTCTGGAGGAAGAACTTGAGAAGCTCAGACTGTCACTGCAGGTAGAGATCCCTTATAGTGTCAGTACACATCCACCAGTAGCTCCACCTTTCACTTATAACGTCAGTACACATTCAGTACACATTCCCACCTTTCCATTGTACTGGCTGTAGTGATGATTCGTGTGTGTGTTATACCAGCCCATAGAGGAGGACATTATGAGTCTGAAAGTGGCGCTGGAGATGAAGAACCAGGAGATCAAAGATCAGCACGATCTTTTGGTCAAACTATATACTCTGTATGTATACTATATACTCTGTATGTAGTACCTGGTTTAACACTATATCCTCTGTATATATACTATATACTGTTTATGTAGTACCTGGTTTAACACTATACCCTCAGCTTACTCTAGTCTGCAGATGTGAAGAAATTAAACAGAATGTGTATCTGTGTATATGTGCGCACCTGTATGTGTCTGGTTTAGTTTTATTTAAACGGTCAAACTGCGTGAAGTGTGCCCAGGCCCAGAGCTACTTTGCTGGGCATGACTGTGTGACCTCTTGGGCCTGGAAGTCTGGTTGTAGTATGATTTTAAAGGGTCAAATGGTCTCCATTGTGTGTCCAGGTTTAAGGCTACTTTGCTGGGCATGTGATTTGGACCCATCGGGTACGGAAGCCTTTCCGTCACGTGCTCGTTTTCCACGCCTTCAGCGCAGGTAGCCTGCGAATTTAAAACCGACGTGCATTTTATTCTTTTCCCCTTTTATCCTTTCATATCTCTCCGCTACCTTGGAGAAGAGAGACGCACGCGGGTAAATAAAATGTAAATATCTGTATAATATGTAAATAAAAGGAAGAAGTGGTTGTGTAGTGTAGTCGTTTGATTATAAATAATCTCATAATAATTTTATCCACAAATTCTTATACATTTATACATGTTTATCTCTCTGTGTGTGTGTGTGTGTGTGTGTGTGTGTGTCTGTGTGTGTGTGTGGTTCTGTGTCACTAGTGGGGCCTGTGGTCCGATTGGAGTGTTTGCGGTGTGAGAAGGAGGAGTTGGAGAACAGTTTGTTGGAGCAGCCGAAGGAGTTGAGGTTGCAGAAGCAGAAGGAGCTGCAGGTTCTTCAGGAGATGCTGAAACACAAGCAGCAGGAGGAGACAGAGCTCCTGCAGAAACAGCAGGAGGAGGAGGAGCATAACAGGTCCATCAAGAGTAAGTACCATGGAAATGCAATAATACTAACATAACTAATAATGAATGTTAGCCTTTAGGCTCCAATAAAAGTGATACTAATATATGTATAGTACTATATATATTATATTTTATATATTCAGTAGTAATTATGTAGTATATACAATCTGTGTTATATCCAGGAGTAATGATACTTGCTCTGGCAGATATGAAAATGGCCTGTGAACAGTAGAAAAAATCTCTGAAGGAAGAACTTGAGAAGCTCAGACTGTCACTGCAGGTAGAGATCCCTTATAGTGTCAGTACACATCCACCAGTACCTCCACCTTTCACTTATAACGTCAGTACACATTCAGTACACATTCCCACCTTTCCATTGTACTGGCTGTAGTGATGATTCGTGTGTGTGTTATACCAGCCCATAGAGGAGGACATTATGAGTCTGAAAGTGGCGCTGGAGATGAAGAACCAGGAGATCAAAGATCAGCACGATCTTTTGGTCAAACTATATACTCTGTATGTAGTACCTGGTTTAACATTATATCCTCTGTATATATACTATATACTGTTTATGTAGTACCTGGTTTAACACTATACCCTCAGCTTACTCTAGTCTGCAGATGTGAAGAAATTAAACAGAATGTGTATCTGTGTATATGTGCCCACCTGTATGTGTCTGGTTGTAGTATTATTTAAAGGGTCAAACTGCGTGAAGTGTGCCCAGGCCCAGAGCTACTTTGCTGGGCATGACTGTGTGACCTCTTGGGCCTGGAAGTCTGGTTGTAGTATGATTTTAAAGGGTCAAATGGTCTCCATTGTGTGTCCAGGTTTAAGGCTACTTTGCTGGGCATGTGATTTGGACCCATCGGGTACGGAAGCCTTTCCGTCACGTGCTCGTTTTCCACGCCTTCAGCGCAGGTTGCCTGCGAATTTAAAACCGACGTGCATTTTATTCTTTTCCCCTTTTATCCTTTCATATCTCTCCGCTACCTTGGAGAAGAGAGACGCACGCTTGTAAATAAAATGTAAATATCTCTAAATATCTGTATAATATGTAAATAAAAGGAAGATGTGGTTGTGTAGTGTAGTCGTTTGATTATAAATAATCTCATAGTAATTTTATCCACAAATTCTTATACATTTATACATGTTTATCTCTCTCTCTGTGTGTGTGTGTGTGTGTCTGTGTGTCTGTGTGTGTGTGTGTGTGTGTGTGGTTCTGTGTCACTAGTGGGGCATGTGGCCCGATTGGAGTGTTTGCGGTGTGAGAAGGAGGAGTTGGAGAACAATATGTTGGAGCAGCCGAAGGAGTTGAGGTTGCAGAAGCAGAAGGAGCTGCAGGTTCTTCAGGAGATGCTGAAGCACAAGCAGCAAGAGGAGACAGAGCTCCTGCAGAAACAGCAGGAGGAGGAGGAGCATAACAGGTCCATCAAGAGTAAGTACTATGGAAATGCAATAATACTAACATAACTAATAATGAATGTTAGCCTTTAGGCTCCAATAAAAGTGATACTAATATATGTATAGTACTATATATATTATATTTTATATATTCAGTAGTAATTATGTAGTATATACAATCTGTGTTATATCCAGCAGTAATGATACTTGCTCTGGCAGATATGAAAATGGCCTGTGAACAGGAGAAGAAATCTCTGGAGGAAGAACTTGAGAAGCTCAGACTGTCACTGCAGGTAGAGATCCCTTATAGTGTCAGTACACATCCACCAGTACCTCCACCTTTCACTTATAACGTCAGTACACATTCAGTACACATTCCCACCTTTCCATTGTACTGGCTGTAGTGATGATTCGTGTGTGTGTTATACCAGCCCATAGAGGAGGACATTATGAGTCTGAAAGTGGCGCTGGAGATGAAGAACCAGGAGATCAAAGATCAGCACGATCTTTTGGTCAAACTATATACTCTGTATGTAGTACCTGGTTTAACATTATATCCTCTGTATATATACTATATACTGTTTATGTAGTACCTGGTTTAACACTATACCCTCAGCTTACTCTAGTCTGCAGATGTGAATAAATTAAACAGAATGTGTATCTGTGTATATGTGCGCACCTGTATGTGTCTGGTTGTAGTATTATTTAAAGGGTCAAACTGCATGAAGTGTGCCCAGGCCCAGAGCTACTTTGATGGGCATGATTCTGTGACCTCTGGGGCCTTGAAATGTGGTGCTTTGAATGATTTAAAGAGTGAAACGGTCTGAAGTGTGCCCACGTTTAAAGCATCCTTGCTGGGCATGACTGTGTGACCTCTTGGGCCAGGAAGTCTGTTTCTACTTTTATTTAAACGGTCAAACTGCGTGAAGTGTGCCCATGCCCAGAGCTACTTTGCTGGGCATGACTGTGTGACCTCTTGGGCCTGGAAGTCTGGTTGTAGTATGATTTTAAAGGGTCAAATGGTCTCCATTGCGTGTCCAGGTTTAAGGCTACTTTGCTTGGCATGTGATTTGGACCCATCGGGTACGGAAGCCTTTCCGTCACGTGCTCGTTTTCCACGCCTTCAGCGCAGGTAGCCTGCGAATTTAAAACCGACGTGCATTTTATTCTTTTCCCCTTTTATCCTTTCATATCTCTCCGCTACCTTGGAGAAGAGAGACGGACGCAGGTAAATAAAATGTAAATATCTCTAAATATCTGTATAATATGTAAATAAAAGGAAGATGTGGTTGTGTAGTATAGTCGTTTGATTATAAATAATCTCATAATAATTTTATCCACAAATTCTTATACATTTATACATGTTTATCTCTCTCTGTGTGTGTGTGTGTGTGTGTGTGTGTGTGTGTGTGTGTGTGTGTGTGTGTGTGTGTGTGTGTGTCTGTGTGTGTGTGTGTGGTTCTGTGTCACTAGTGGGGCCTGTGGCCCGATTGGAGTGTTTGCGGTGTGAGAAGGAGGAGTTGGAGAACAGTTTGTTGGAGCAGCTGAAGGAGTTGAGGTTGCAGAAGCAGAAGGAGCTGCAGGTTCTTCAGGAGATGCTGAAACACAAGCAGCAGGAGGAGACAGAGCTCCTGCAGAAACAGCAGGAGGAGGAGGAGCATAACAGGTCCATCAAGAGTAAGTACTATGGAAATGCAATAATACTAACATAACTAATAATGAATGCTAGCCTTTAGGCTCCAATAAAAGTGATACTAATATATGTATAGTACTATATATATTATATTTTATATATTCAGTAGTAATTATGTAGTATATACAATCTATGTTATATCCAGCAGTAATGATACTTGCTCTGGCAGATATGAAAATGGCCTGTGAACAGGAGAAGAAATCTCTGGAGGAAGAACTTGAGAAGCTCAGACTGTCACTGCAGGTAGAGATCCCTTATAGTGTCAGTACACATCCACCAGTACCTCCACCTTTCACTTATAACGTCAGTACACATTCAGTACACATTCCCACCTTTCCATTGTACTGGCTGTAGTGATGATTCGTGTGTGTGGGTTATACCAGCCCATAGAGGAGGACATTATGAGTCTGAAAGTGGCGCTGGAGATGAAGAACCAGGAGATCAAAGATCAGCACGATCTTTTGGTCAAACTATATACTCTGTATGTATACTATATACTCTGTATGTAGTACTTGGTTTAACACTATATCCTCTGTATATATACTATATACTGTTTATGTAGTACCTGGTTTAACACTATACCCTCAGCTTACTCTAGTCTGCAGATGTGAAGAAATTAAACAGAATGTGTATCTGTGTATATGTGTGCACCTGTATGTGTCTGGTTGTAGTATTATTTAAAGGGTCAAACTGCATGATGTGTGCCCAGGCCCAGAGCTACTTTGCTGTGCATGACTGTGTGACCTCTTGGCCCTGGAAGTCTGGTGGTAGTAGTAGTATGATTTAAAGGCACAAAGTGATTGAAGTGTGCCCAGGCCCAGAGCTACTTTGCTGGGCATGACTGTGTGACCTCTTGGGCCAGGAAGTCTGTTTCTAGTTTTATTTAAACGGTCAAACTGCGTGAAGTGTGCCCAGGCCCAGAGCTACTTTGCTGGGCATGACTGTGTGACCTCTTGGGCCTGGAAGTCTGGTTGTAGTATAATTTTAAAGGGTCAAATGGTCTCCATTGTGTGTCCAGGTTTAAGGCTACTTTGATGGGCATGTGATTTGGACCCATCGGGTACGGAAGCCTTTCGGTCACGTGCTCGTTTTCCACGCCTTCAGCGCAGGTAGCCTGCGAATTTAAAACCGACGTGCATTTTATTCTTTTCCCCTTTTATCCTTTCATATCTCTCCGCTACCTTGGAGAAGAGAGACGCACGCGGGTAAATAAAATGTAAATATCTGTAAATATCTGTATAATATGTAAATAAAAGGAAGAAGTGGTTGTGTAGTGTAGTCGTTTGATTATAAATAATCTCATAATAATTTTATCCACAAATTCTCTATTTTATCGTTTTTTCCTGATCAATAATAGAAAAAAAAGAAAAAAAAAGATGAACAGCACCCTCTAGCGATGAACCTCAATTATTTCAAGATAACTGTAAAACATGGCTAGGTTAAGTCGGCGTTAGAACAAAAAATGCTCAGATTAACTTGTGTCTCATGGCACGCAGCTGAGTTTAAAATTAAACACAATGAAATCAAATTAAATTGACCCAGCTGCAACAGGCTCAGCAACCACATTTAATTTCACTGATTGGTCAGTTAGCCAGGCTATACAAAACAGGCTATTGTTAGAAATTCTGCACATGTGCTTCGCTTAGCTTCACATCTCACACTGCTTATAATTATAAGATAACGTATCCACGTTCGTAATAACGTGGTGAAATCTGCCAAAAATGGTGAGACTGAGCATAATAAGTAATAAGACAATCTGAGCACTTAGTCCACATATTTCTAAATGAGAAGAAAAAGTTCCTCCAAACAATATAAGGCACACAATTCTATATGGGAAAACAGTTACAGTTGTCATTAAGAGAAGCACTACTCATTACACAGATGTCAATAACCGTCCTAATATTAATAGTTCAACAGTCTTCCTCTGTCTATTATACGCACTGTACACATGTTAAATATCTGCCTTGAAATGACAATGAAATGACTTCCGGGCGCACTGAAAATTGTTATATACACACAGACACCCCCATACCAACATAAGCATAGTGCAACTCTTTGTTTACGCACCAGAGATTGAGTGGGCAAGTGCGTGTATATGCGAGTTTAAATTATTATACACAAATGTAAGTAGTAGGCTATTTATGTGAAAATGTTTCATATGTATGTACAAGTAGTGTTTCCCTGATTTCTCCCTAAATGGCCCCTCATAGTTCAGCAGTAATGAGGCTAGTTAGATTTTGCTCAGAATTAAGTACACTTTGGGATGTTATACGTATCACAGTCTCCGGTGAGCCGTACATGGTTGATCAATCCAGGTTGAGGTAGAGTCACTGCATTAATGACACGTCTGTTTGCATTGCCAGTTGTTGCTATGGCAGCAATGAAATTAGGAAATTCAAAGAAAAACAACTCATCTACGCTCTTGGAACTTTAGAACCCCATATGTCCTGTGGCCCGATGTCACACGTGAGGGGAATCCCATGAACACCTTTACAGATCAGTCTGTGGAAAGACACTGAAGAAGACAGAGGAAAAATGAGGCGTTTCTGGAGATGGTGTGCTGGACGCATCGAGGACGAATACACAGACACAAAGGATGTGGAGGGTAAATGTAAATATAATGCCACTCACACCTGCGGTTGCTGGTGCTGCCACTCATACCTGTGGTTAAAATTACTTTTTTGTCTTTAGCGCTGCATTGTCGCCTCTATCTCCCAATAATTCATACTCGAGGCTTTAGAAATCTAAGTTTTTGGGGGGTATATGCCATTTCCTGTTATTTGTGCAGAATACACACACTTTCACTTTGGAATCCACAAAGTTTTATAAATGAGGTCCCTGAATAACATCAATCTATTTCTACACTATATGGCTTGCTAATTTCATATGTCTGTGTGTCTTTCTGTTTGTCTCTGTGTGTGTGTGTGTGTGTGTGTGTGTGTGTGTGTGTGTGTGTGTGTGTGTGTGTGTGTGTGTGTGTGTGTGTTATACCAGCCCATAGAGGAGGACATGAGTCTGAAAGTGGCTGGAGATAAAGAACCAGGAGATCAAAGATCAGCACGATCTTTTGGTAAAACTATATACTGTTTACATAGTACCTGGTTTAACATTATACCCTCAGCTTACTCTAGTCTGCAGATGTGAAGAAATTAAACAGAATGTGTATCTGTGTATATGTGCGCACCTGTATGTGTCTGGTTGTAGTATTATTTAAAGGGTCAAACTGCGTGAAGTGTGCCCAGGCCCAGAGCTACTTTGATGGGCATGACTGTGTGACCTCTTGGGCCAGGAAGTCTGTTTCTAGTTTTATTTAAACGGTCAAACTGCGTGAAGTGTGCCCAGGCCCAGAGCTACTTTGCTGGGCATGACTGTGTGACCTCTTGGGCCTGGAAGTCTGGTTGTAGTATAATTTTAAAGGGTCAAATGGTCTCCATTGTGTGTCCAGGTTTAAGGCTACTTTGATGGGCATGTGATTTGGACCCATCGGGTACGGAAGCCTTTCGGTCACGTGCTCGTTTTCCACGCCTTCAGCGCAGGTAGCCTGCGAATTTAAAACCGACGTGCATTTTATTCTTTTCCCCTTTTATCCTTTCATATCTCTCCGCT
The DNA here is from genome assembly GCF_041902795.1 of Electrophorus electricus. NCBI lineage: Eukaryota > Metazoa > Chordata > Actinopteri > Gymnotiformes > Gymnotidae > Electrophorus > Electrophorus electricus. The sequence goes on along the minus strand of NW_027658746.1, from coordinate 394,796 downwards.
ACCTTGGAGAAGAGAGACGCACGCGGGTAAATAAAATGTAAATATCTGTAAATATCTGTATAATATGTAAATAAAAGGAAGAAGTGGTTGTGTAGTGTAGTCGTTTGATTATAAATAATCTCATAATAATTTTATCCACAAATTCTCTATTTTATCGTTTTTTCCTGATCAATAATAGAAAAAAAAGAAAAAAAAAGATGAACAGCACCCTCTAGCGATGAACCTCAATTATTTCAAGATAACTGTAAAACATGGCTAGGTTAAGTCGGCGTTAGAACAAAAAATGCTCAGATTAACTTGTGTCTCATGGCACGCAGCTGAGTTTAAAATTAAACACAATGAAATCAAATTAAATTGACCCAGCTGCAACAGGCTCAGCAACCACATTTAATTTCACTGATTGGTCAGTTAGCCAGGCTATACAAAACAGGCTATTGTTAGAAATTCTGCACATGTGCTTCGCTTAGCTTCACATCTCACACTGCTTATAATTATAAGATAACGTATCCACGTTCGTAATAACGTGGTGAAATCTGCCAAAAATGGTGAGACTGAGCATAATAAGTAATAAGACAATCTGAGCACTTAGTCCACATATTTCTAAATGAGAAGAAAAAGTTCCTCCAAACAATATAAGGCACACAATTCTATATGGGAAAACAGTTACAGTTGTCATTAAGAGAAGCACTACTCATTACACAGATGTCAATAACCGTCCTAATATTAATAGTTCAACAGTCTTCCTCTGTCTATTATACGCACTGTACACATGTTAAATATCTGCCTTGAAATGACAATGAAATGACTTCCGGGCGCACTGAAAATTGTTATATACACACAGACACCCCCATACCAACATAAGCATAGTGCAACTCTTTGTTTACGCACCAGAGATTGAGTGGGCAAGTGCGTGTATATGCGAGTTTAAATTATTATACACAAATGTAAGTAGTAGGCTATTTATGTGAAAATGTTTCATATGTATGTACAAGTAGTGTTTCCCTGATTTCTCCCTAAATGGCCCCTCATAGTTCAGCAGTAATGAGGCTAGTTAGATTTTGCTCAGAATTAAGTACACTTTGGGATGTTATACGTATCACAGTCTCCGGTGAGCCGTACATGGTTGATCAATCCAGGTTGAGGTAGAGTCACTGCATTAATGACACGTCTGTTTGCATTGCCAGTTGTTGCTATGGCAGCAATGAAATTAGGAAATTCAAAGAAAAACAACTCATCTACGCTCTTGGAACTTTAGAACCCCATATGTCCTGTGGCCCGATGTCACACGTGAGGGGAATCCCATGAACACCTTTACAGATCAGTCTGTGGAAAGACACTGAAGAAGACAGAGGAAAAATGAGGCGTTTCTGGAGATGGTGTGCTGGACGCATCGAGGACGAATACACAGACACAAAGGATGTGGAGGGTAAATGTAAATATAATGCCACTCACACCTGCGGTTGCTGGTGCTGCCACTCATACCTGTGGTTAAAATTACTTTTTTGTCTTTAGCGCTGCATTGTCGCCTCTATCTCCCAATAATTCATACTCGAGGCTTTAGAAATCTAAGTTTTTGGGGGGTATATGCCATTTCCTGTTATTTGTGCAGAATACACACACTTTCACTTTGGAATCCACAAAGTTTTATAAATGAGGTCCCTGAATAACATCAATCTATTTCTACACTATATGGCTTGCTAATTTCATATGTCTGTGTGTCTTTCTGTTTGTCTCTGTGTGTGTGTGTGTGTGTGTGTGTGTGTGTGTGTGTGTGTGTGTGTGTGTGTGTGTGTGTGTGTTATACCAGCCCATAGAGGAGGACATGAGTCTGAAAGTGGCTGGAGATAAAGAACCAGGAGATCAAAGATCAGCACGATCTTTTGGTAAAACTATATACTGTTTACATAGTACCTGGTTTAACATTATACCCTCAGCTTACTCTAGTCTGCAGATGTGAAGAAATTAAACAGAATGTGTATCTGTGTATATGTGCGCACCTGTATGTGTCTGGTTGTAGTATTATTTAAAGGGTCAAACTGCGTGAAGTGTGCCCAGGCCCAGAGCTACTTTGATGGGCATGACTGTGTGACCTCTTGGGCCAGGAAGTCTGTTTCTAGTTTTATTTAAACGGTCAAACTGCGTGAAGTGTGCCCAGGCCCAGAGCTACTTTGCTGGGCATGACTGTGTGACCTCTTGGGCCTGGAAGTCTGGTTGTAGTATGATTTTAAAGGGTCAAATGGTCTCCATTGTGTGTCCAGGTTTAAGGCTACTTTGCTGGGCATGACTGTGTGACCTCTTGGGCCAGGAAGTCTGTTTCTAGTTTTATTTAAACGGTCAAACTGCGTGAAGTGTGCCCAGGCCCAGAGCTACTTTGCTGGGCATGACTGTGTGACCTCTTGGGCCTGGAAGTCTGGTTGTAGTATGATTTTAAAGGGTCAAATGGTCTCCATTGTGTGTCCAGGTTTAAGGCTACTTTGCTGGGCATGACTGTGTGACCTCTTGGGCCAGGAAGTCTGTTTCTAGTTTTATTTAAACGGTCAAACTGCGTGAAGTGTGTATAGGCCCAGAGTTACTTTTCTGGGCATGACTGTGTGACCTCTTGGGCCTGGAGGTCTGGTGTTTCCATTATATAAAAGGTGAAATGGCCTGAAGTGTACACAGGCCCAGAGCTACTTTGATGGGCATGATTCTGTGACCTCCTGGGCTTTGAGTTCTGTTTCTAGTTTTGGTTAAAGGGTCAAATTGCATGGTCTGCCCAGGCCCATAGCGACTTTGCTGGGCATGACTCTGTGACCTCTTCGGCTTGGAAGTCTGGTTGTAGTATTATTTAAAGGCACAAAGTACATGAAGTGTGCCCTGGCCCAGCACTACTTTGCTGTGCATGACTGTGTGACCTCTTGTGCCTGGAAGTCTGGTTGTAGTATTATTTAAAGGGTCAAACTGCATGAAGTGTGCCCAGGCCCAGAGCTACTTTGCTGGGCATGACTGTGTGACCTCTTGTGCCTGGAAGTCTGGTTGTAGTATTATTTAAAGGGTCAAACTGCATGAAGTGTGCCCAGGCCCAGAGCTACTTTGCTGGGCATGATTCTGTGACCTCTTGGGCCTTGAAATCTGGTGCTTTGAACGATTTAAAGAGTGAAACGGTCTGAAGTGTGCCCACGTTTAAAGCAACCTTGCTGGGCATGACTGTGTGACCTCTTGTGCCTGGAAGTCTGGTTGTAGTATTATTTAAAGGGTCAAACTGTGCCCTGTAAACCGCACTGTGCCCTTCTGCGAAGAGCAAAGATGGTAAGGAAATCTCACAATTAATATCGTGATATGTCATCAGCTTGGCAAACGTCACATCCGGGTCAACCCAACACCATCTCAGCCTGCAGATGGCGTAAGTTTACACGACGGATTCTTTTATTCTCTTCAACGACAAAACTCAGGTCTATACACCAAAAATATGGCTGATTAAAATGCACGTAAATTAAATTTTGAGTCAATAAAATGCATATGAATTGACGTTTTGACTGATAAGTAGTTTTATTTGACTCAAGTTTAATCAACTTATCTTTCAACTTTATCCATTTTTATTACTTGCCTTATTTATCGTTTATTTGAAGTTTGCGGGCGCAACGTTCTGATTGACATTTTTGCGTCGAGAGGCGGAAGTAACGAAAATTGCTTGGGTTAAACCATGGATTGATTAATTAATGAATGTTATTGGATAAACAAGGCAACTAAAACAGTTACTAATGTTAAGTGATAAAAGAGTCCGGTAACACAAACGGCTTGAGTTAAACGTTAAATGACGTGACACAAAGTTATTCCAATTATTTAATTATATACCACTGTAGTATTTAGTTCACATGCATTTGTTGTTTACACCCTCATAGAAACTCCCTTGGTCATGAATGATCAAACTTGATATTTGATTTTTAAAAATATATCAAATCAAGACTGTTTTAATCCTATCACTTACATTTTCAATTCACAAGCATTTTTTCATGACCAGTTTATATTTTCATGGATTTTTATCAGCTTCGATTTCATCATTTAGAATTTGCTAGTTCCTCCACTCATGTGCCTGAAATGTTACTAAATTAGTAGATTCATTCCTGTTTGAGGAATTCTGGCTTGTGTTTATTGTCTGTGGGCAGAAAGGCTTTCCTAGATGCCAACTGGCAAAATGTTCCAAGATTTCTAAGAAATTATTAAACTTCCCTGAAAAAAACACACACACAAAAAAACCAAATAAGTAAGCTGAGAGAACTAAAACGAAAGCTATAAATACAACTTGACAGTTTTCAGCAGCAGGCGAATTTGTACGGTTACTGAGCTGCTAGCTAGCTAGCGAGCTACCGGCTGCAAGGTTAACAGTGCAAAGTCAGTAGCTAGCTAGCTAGCTACAGTAGCTACTACTAGCTAGCTACTGACTTTGCACTGTTAAAAGTGCTTCCGGTAGCTAGCTAGCTACAGTAGCTACTACTAGCTAGCTACTGACTTTGCACTGTTAAAAGTGCTTCCGGTAGCTAGCTAGCTAGCTAGGTAGCTTGGTAATGGCTTTGCACTGTTAACCGTGCAGCCGGTAACTAGCGGTATCTAGTGGTTTAAATGCTTGCGGTTTAAATGCTTGGTGGACATTTGATTGTATGGTTTACTGAGCTGATAGCTAGCTAGCTAGCTACGGTTACTGAGCTGAAAGCTAGCTAGCTACTTTACTGGGTATGATTCTGTGAGCTCCTGGGCTTGCAGGTCTGTTTCTAGTTTTGGTTAAAGGGTCAAACTGCGTGAAGTGTGCCCAGGCCCAGAGCTACTTTGCTGGGCATGACTGTGTGACCTCTTGGGCCTGGAAGTCTGGTTGTAGTATGATTTTAAAGGGTCAAATGGTCTCCATTGTGTGTCCAGGTTTAAGGCTACTTTGCTGGGCATGTGATTTGGACCCATCGGGTACGGAAGCCTGTCCGTTACGTGCTCGTTTTCCACGCCTTCAGCGCAGGTAGCCTGCGAATTTAAAACCGACGTGCATTTTATTCTTTTCCCCTTTTATCCTTTCATATCTCTCCACTACCTTGGAGAAGAGAGACGCACGCGGGTAAATAAAATGTAAATATCTGTACATATCTGTATAATATCTAAATAAAAGGAAGAAGTGGTTGTATAGTGTAGTCGTTTGATTATAAATAATCTCATAATAATTTTATCCTCATATTCTTATACATTTATACATGTTTATCTCTCTGTGTGTGTGTGTGTGTGTGTGTGTGTGTGTGTGTGTGTGTGTGTGTGTGTGTGTGTGTGGTTCTGTGTCACTAGTGGGGCCTGTGGCCCGATTGGAGTGTTTGCGGTGTAAGAAGGAGGAGTTGGAGAACAGTTTGTTGGAGCAGCTGAAGGAGTTGAGGTTGCAGAAGCAGAAGGAGCTGCAGGTTCTTCAGGAGATGCTGAAACACAAGCAGCAGGAGGAGACAGAGCTCCTGCAGAAACAGCAGGAGGAGGAGGAGCATAACATGTCCATCAAGAGTAAGTACTATGGAAATGCAATAATACTAACATAACTAATAATGAATGTTAGCCTTTAGGCTCCAATAAAAGTGATACTAATATATGTATAGTACTATATATATTATATTTTATATATTCAGTAGTAATTATGTAGTATATACAATCTGTGTTATATCCAGCAGTAATGATACTTGCTCTGGCAGATATGAAAATGGCCAGTGAACAGGAGAAGAAATCTCTGGAGGAAGAACTTGAGAAGCTCAGACTGTCACTGCAGGTAGAGATCCCTTCTAGTGTCAGTACACATCCACCAGTACCTCCACCTTTCACTTATAACGTCAGTACACATTCAGTACACATTCCCACCTTTCCATTGTACTGGCTGTAGTGATGATTCGTGTGTGTGTTATACCAGCCCATAGAGGAGGACATTATGAGTCTGAAAGTGGCACTGGAGATGAAGAACCAGGAGATCAAAGATCAGCACGATCTTTTGGTCAAACTATATACTCTGTATGTATACTATATACTCTGTATGTAGTACCTGGTTTAACACTATATCCTCTGTATATATACTATATACTGTTTATGTAGTACCTGGTTTAACACTATACCCTCAGCTTACTCTAGTCTGCAGATGTGAAGAAATTAAACAGAATGTGTATCTGTGTATATGTGCGCACCTGTATGTGTCTGGTTGTAGTATTATTTAAAGGTTCATACTGCGTGAAGTGTGCCCAGGCCCAGAGCTACTTTGCTGGGCATGACTGTGTGACCTCTTGTGCCTGGAAGTCTGGTTGTAGTATTATTTAAAGGGTCAAACTGCATGAAGTGTGCCCAGGCCCAGAGCTACTTTGCTGGGCATGATTCTGTGACCTCTTGGGCCTTGAAATCTGGTGCTTTGAACGATTTAAAGAGTGAAACGGTCTGAAGTGTGCCCACGTTTAAAGCAACCTTGCTGGGCATGACTGTGTGACCTCTTGTGCCTGGAAGTCTGGTTGTAGTATTATTTAAAGGGTCAAACTGTGCCCTGTAAACCGCACTGTGCCCTTCTGCGAAGAGCAAAGATGGTAAGGAAATCTCACAATTAATATCGTGATATGTCATCAGCTTGGCAAACGTCACATCCGGGTCAACCCAACACCATCTCAGCCTGCAGATGGCGTAAGTTTACACGACGGATTCTTTTATTCTCTTCAACGACAAAACTCAGGTCTATACACCAAAAATATGGCTGATTAAAATGCACGTAAATTAAATTTTGAGTCAATAAAATGCATATGAATTGACGTTTTGACTGATAAGTAGTTTTATTTGACTCAAGTTTAATCAACTTATCTTTCAACTTTATCCATTTTTATTACTTGCCTTATTTATCGTTTATTTGAAGTTTGCGGGCGCAACGTTCTGATTGACATTTTTGCGTCGAGAGGCGGAAGTAACGAAAATTGCTTGGGTTAAACCATGGATTGATTAATTAATGAATGTTATTGGATAAACAAGGCAACTAAAACAGTTACTAATGTTAAGTGATAAAAGAGTCCGGTAACACAAACGGCTTGAGTTAAACGTTAAATGACGTGACACAAAGTTATTCCAATTATTTAATTATATACCACTGTAGTATTTAGTTCACATGCATTTGTTGTTTACACCCTCATAGAAACTCCCTTGGTCATGAATGATCAAACTTGATATTTGATTTTTAAAAATATATCAAATCAAGACTGTTTTAATCCTATCACTTACATTTTCAATTCACAAGCATTTTTTCATGACCAGTTTATATTTTCATGGATTTTTATCAGCTTCGATTTCATCATTTAGAATTTGCTAGTTCCTCCACTCATGTGCCTGAAATGTTACTAAATTAGTAGATTCATTCCTGTTTGAGGAATTCTGGCTTGTGTTTATTGTCTGTGGGCAGAAAGGCTTTCCTAGATGCCAACTGGCAAAATGTTCCAAGATTTCTAAGAAATTATTAAACTTCCCTGAAAAAAACACACACACAAAAAAACCAAATAAGTAAGCTGAGAGAACTAAAACGAAAGCTATAAATACAACTTGACAGTTTTCAGCAGCAGGCGAATTTGTACGGTTACTGAGCTGCTAGCTAGCTAGCGAGCTACCGGCTGCAAGGTTAACAGTGCAAAGTCAGTAGCTAGCTAGCTAGCTACAGTAGCTACTACTAGCTAGCTACTGACTTTGCACTGTTAAAAGTGCTTCCGGTAGCTAGCTAGCTACAGTAGCTACTACTAGCTAGCTACTGACTTTGCACTGTTAAAAGTGCTTCCGGTAGCTAGCTAGCTAGCTAGGTAGCTTGGTAATGGCTTTGCACTGTTAACCGTGCAGCCGGTAACTAGCGGTATCTAGTGGTTTAAATGCTTGCGGTTTAAATGCTTGGTGGACATTTGATTGTATGGTTTACTGAGCTGATAGCTAGCTAGCTAGCTACGGTTACTGAGCTGAAAGCTAGCTAGCTACTTTACTGGGTATGATTCTGTGAGCTCCTGGGCTTGCAGGTCTGTTTCTAGTTTTGGTTAAAGGGTCAAACTGCGTGAAGTGTGCCCAGGCCCAGAGCTACTTTGCTGGGCATGACTGTGTGACCTCTTGGGCCTGGAAGTCTGGTTGTAGTATGATTTTAAAGGGTCAAATGGTCTCCATTGTGTGTCCAGGTTTAAGGCTACTTTGCTGGGCATGTGATTTGGACCCATCGGGTACGGAAGCCTGTCCGTTACGTGCTCGTTTTCCACGCCTTCAGCGCAGGTAGCCTGCGAATTTAAAACCGACGTGCATTTTATTCTTTTCCCCTTTTATCCTTTCATATCTCTCCACTACCTTGGAGAAGAGAGACGCACGCGGGTAAATAAAATGTAAATATCTGTACATATCTGTATAATATCTAAATAAAAGGAAGAAGTGGTTGTATAGTGTAGTCGTTTGATTATAAATAATCTCATAATAATTTTATCCTCATATTCTTATACATTTATACATGTTTATCTCTCTGTGTGTGTGTGTGTGTGTGTGTGTGTGTGTGTGTGTGTGTGTGTGTGTGTGTGTGTGTGGTTCTGTGTCACTAGTGGGGCCTGTGGCCCGATTGGAGTGTTTGCGGTGTAAGAAGGAGGAGTTGGAGAACAGTTTGTTGGAGCAGCTGAAGGAGTTGAGGTTGCAGAAGCAGAAGGAGCTGCAGGTTCTTCAGGAGATGCTGAAACACAAGCAGCAGGAGGAGACAGAGCTCCTGCAGAAACAGCAGGAGGAGGAGGAGCATAACATGTCCATCAAGAGTAAGTACTATGGAAATGCAATAATACTAACATAACTAATAATGAATGTTAGCCTTTAGGCTCCAATAAAAGTGATACTAATATATGTATAGTACTATATATATTATATTTTATATATTCAGTAGTAATTATGTAGTATATACAATCTGTGTTATATCCAGCAGTAATGATACTTGCTCTGGCAGATATGAAAATGGCCAGTGAACAGGAGAAGAAATCTCTGGAGGAAGAACTTGAGAAGCTCAGACTGTCACTGCAGGTAGAGATCCCTTCTAGTGTCAGTACACATCCACCAGTACCTCCACCTTTCACTTATAACGTCAGTACACATTCAGTACACATTCCCACCTTTCCATTGTACTGGCTGTAGTGATGATTCGTGTGTGTGTTATACCAGCCCATAGAGGAGGACATTATGAGTCTGAAAGTGGCACTGGAGATGAAGAACCAGGAGATCAAAGATCAGCACGATCTTTTGGTCAAACTATATACTCTGTATGTATACTATATACTCTGTATGTAGTACCTGGTTTAACACTATATCCTCTGTATATATACTATATACTGTTTATGTAGTACCTGGTTTAACACTATACCCTCAGCTTACTCTAGTCTGCAGATGTGAAGAAATTAAACAGAATGTGTATCTGTGTATATGTGCGCACCTGTATGTGTCTGGTTGTAGTATTATTTAAAGGTTCATACTGCGTGAAGTGTGCCCAGGCGCAGAGCTACTTTGATGGGCATGATTCTGTGACATCTTGGGCCTTGAAATGTGGTGCTTTGAATGATTTAAAGAGTGAAACGGTCTGAAGTGTGCCCACGTTTAAAGCATCCTTGCTGGGCATGACTGTGTGACCTCTTGGGCCAGGAAGTCTGTTTCTACTTTTATTTAAACGGTCAAACTGCGTGAAGTGTGCCCAGGCCCAGAGCTACTTTGCTGTGCATGACTGTGTGACCTCTTGGGCCTGGAAGTCTGGTTGTAGTATGATTTTAAAGGGTCAAATGGTCTCCATTGTGTGTCCAGGTTTAAGGCTACTTTGCTGGGCATGTGATTTGGACCCATCGGGTACGGAAGCCTTTCCGTCACGTGCTCGTTTTCCACGCCTTCAGCGCATGTAGCCTGCGAATTTAAAACCGACGTGCATTTTATTCTTTTCCCCTTTTATCCTTTCATATCTCTCCGCTACCTTGGAGAAGAGAGACGCACGCGGGTAAATAAAATGTAAATATCTGTAAATATCTGTATAATATGTAAATAAAAGGAAGAAGTGGTTGTGTAGTGTAGTCGTTTGATTATGAATAATCTCATAATAATTTTATCCACAAATTCTTATACATTTATACATGTTTATCTCTCTCTTTGTGTGTGTGTGTGTGTGTGTGTGGTTCTGTGTCACTAGTGGGGCCTGTGGCCCGATTGGAGTGTTTGCGGTGTGAGAAGGAGGAGTTGGAGAACAGTTTGTTGGAGCAGCTGAAGGAGTTGAGGTTGCAGAAGCAGAAGGAGCTGCAGGTTCTTCAGGAGATGCTGAAACACAAGCAGCAGGAGGAGACAGAGCTCCTGCAGAAACAGCAGGAGGAGGAGGAGCATAACATGTCCATCAAGAGTAAGTACTATGGAAATGCAATAATACTAACATAACTAATAATGAATGTTAGCCTTTAGGCTCCAATAAAAGTGATACTAATATATGTATAGTACTATATATATTATATTTTATATATTCAGTAGTAATTATGTAGTATATACAATCTGTGTTATATCCAGCAGTAATGATACTTGCTCTGGCAGATATGAAAATGGCCAGTGAACAGGAGAAGAAATCTCTGGAGGAAGAACTTGAGAAGCTCAGACTGTCACTGCAGGTAGAGATCCCTTCTAGTGTCAGTACACATCCACCAGTACCTCCACCTTTCACTTATAACGTCAGTACACATTCAGTACACATTCCCACCTTTCCATTGTACTGGCTGTAGTGATGATTCGTGTGTGTGTTATACCAGCCCATAGAGGAGGACATTATGAGTCTGAAAGTGGCACTGGAGATGAAGAACCAGGAGATCAAAGATCAGCACGATCTTTTGGTCAAACTATATACTCTGTATGTATACTATATACTCTGTATGTAGTACCTGGTTTAACACTATATCCTCTGTATATATACTATATACTGTTTATGTAGTACCTGGTTTAACACTATACCCTCAGCTTACTCTAGTCTGCAGATGTGAAGAAATTAAACAGAATGTGTATCTGTGTATATGTGCGCACCTGTATGTGTCTGGTTGTAGTATTATTTAAAGGTTCATACTGCGTGAAGTGTGCCCAGGCCCAGAGCTACTTTGCTGGGCATGACTGTGTGACCTCTTGTGCCTGGAAGTCTGGTTGTAGTATTATTTAAAGGGTCAAACTGCATGAAGTGTGCCCAGGCCCAGAGCTACTTTGCTGGGCATGATTCTGTGACCTCTTGGGCCTTGAAATCTGGTGCTTTGAACGATTTAAAGAGTGAAACGGTCTGAAGTGTGCCCACGTTTAAAGCAACCTTGCTGGGCATGACTGTGTGACCTCTTGTGCCTGGAAGTCTGGTTGTAGTATTATTTAAAGGGTCAAACTGTGCCCTGTAAACCGCACTGTGCCCTTCTGCGAAGAGCAAAGATGGTAAGGAAATCTCACAATTAATATCGTGATATGTCATCAGCTTGGCAAACGTCACATCCGGGTCAACCCAACACCATCTCAGCCTGCAGATGGCGTAAGTTTACACGACGGATTCTTTTATTCTCTTCAACGACAAAACTCAGGTCTATACACCAAAAATATGGCTGATTAAAATGCACGTAAATTAAATTTTGAGTCAATAAAATGCATATGAATTGACGTTTTGACTGATAAGTAGTTTTATTTGACTCAAGTTTAATCAACTTATCTTTCAACTTTATCCATTTTTATTACTTGCCTTATTTATCGTTTATTTGAAGTTTGCGGGCGCAACGTTCTGATTGACATTTTTGCGTCGAGAGGCGGAAGTAACGAAAATTGCTTGGGTTAAACCATGGATTGATTAATTAATGAATGTTATTGGATAAACAAGGCAACTAAAACAGTTACTAATGTTAAGTGATAAAAGAGTCCGGTAACACAAACGGCTTGAGTTAAACGTTAAATGACGTGACACAAAGTTATTCCAATTATTTAATTATATACCACTGTAGTATTTAGTTCACATGCATTTGTTGTTTACACCCTCATAGAAACTCCCTTGGTCATGAATGATCAAACTTGATATTTGATTTTTAAAAATATATCAAATCAAGACTGTTTTAATCCTATCACTTACATTTTCAATTCACAAGCATTTTTTCATGACCAGTTTATATTTTCATGGATTTTTATCAGCTTCGATTTCATCATTTAGAATTTGCTAGTTCCTCCACTCATGTGCCTGAAATGTTACTAAATTAGTAGATTCATTCCTGTTTGAGGAATTCTGGCTTGTGTTTATTGTCTGTGGGCAGAAAGGCTTTCCTAGATGCCAACTGGCAAAATGTTCCAAGATTTCTAAGAAATTATTAAACTTCCCTGAAAAAAACACACACACAAAAAAACCAAATAAGTAAGCTGAGAGAACTAAAACGAAAGCTATAAATACAACTTGACAGTTTTCAGCAGCAGGCGAATTTGTACGGTTACTGAGCTGCTAGCTAGCTAGCGAGCTACCGGCTGCAAGGTTAACAGTGCAAAGTCAGTAGCTAGCTAGCTAGCTACAGTAGCTACTACTAGCTAGCTACTGACTTTGCACTGTTAAAAGTGCTTCCGGTAGCTAGCTAGCTACAGTAGCTACTACTAGCTAGCTACTGACTTTGCACTGTTAAAAGTGCTTCCGGTAGCTAGCTAGCTAGCTAGGTAGCTTGGTAATGGCTTTGCACTGTTAACCGTGCAGCCGGTAACTAGCGGTATCTAGTGGTTTAAATGCTTGCGGTTTAAATGCTTGGTGGACATTTGATTGTATGGTTTACTGAGCTGATAGCTAGCTAGCTAGCTACGGTTACTGAGCTGAAAGCTAGCTAGCTACTTTACTGGGTATGATTCTGTGAGCTCCTGGGCTTGCAGGTCTGTTTCTAGTTTTGGTTAAAGGGTCAAACTGCGTGAAGTGTGCCCAGGCCCAGAGCTACTTTGCTGGGCATGACTGTGTGACCTCTTGGGCCTGGAAGTCTGGTTGTAGTATGATTTTAAAGGGTCAAATGGTCTCCATTGTGTGTCCAGGTTTAAGGCTACTTTGCTGGGCATGTGATTTGGACCCATCGGGTACGGAAGCCTGTCCGTTACGTGCTCGTTTTCCACGCCTTCAGCGCAGGTAGCCTGCGAATTTAAAACCGACGTGCATTTTATTCTTTTCCCCTTTTATCCTTTCATATCTCTCCACTACCTTGGAGAAGAGAGACGCACGCGGGTAAATAAAATGTAAATATCTGTACATATCTGTATAATATCTAAATAAAAGGAAGAAGTGGTTGTATAGTGTAGTCGTTTGATTATAAATAATCTCATAATAATTTTATCCTCATATTCTTATACATTTATACATGTTTATCTCTCTGTGTGTGTGTGTGTGTGTGTGTGTGTGTGTGTGTGTGTGTGTGTGTGTGTGTGTGTGTGGTTCTGTGTCACTAGTGGGGCCTGTGGCCCGATTGGAGTGTTTGCGGTGTAAGAAGGAGGAGTTGGAGAACAGTTTGTTGGAGCAGCTGAAGGAGTTGAGGTTGCAGAAGCAGAAGGAGCTGCAGGTTCTTCAGGAGATGCTGAAACACAAGCAGCAGGAGGAGACAGAGCTCCTGCAGAAACAGCAGGAGGAGGAGGAGCATAACATGTCCATCAAGAGTAAGTACTATGGAAATGCAATAATACTAACATAACTAATAATGAATGTTAGCCTTTAGGCTCCAATAAAAGTGATACTAATATATGTATAGTACTATATATATTATATTTTATATATTCAGTAGTAATTATGTAGTATATACAATCTGTGTTATATCCAGCAGTAATGATACTTGCTCTGGCAGATATGAAAATGGCCAGTGAACAGGAGAAGAAATCTCTGGAGGAAGAACTTGAGAAGCTCAGACTGTCACTGCAGGTAGAGATCCCTTCTAGTGTCAGTACACATCCACCAGTACCTCCACCTTTCACTTATAACGTCAGTACACATTCAGTACACATTCCCACCTTTCCATTGTACTGGCTGTAGTGATGATTCGTGTGTGTGTTATACCAGCCCATAGAGGAGGACATTATGAGTCTGAAAGTGGCACTGGAGATGAAGAACCAGGAGATCAAAGATCAGCACGATCTTTTGGTCAAACTATATACTCTGTATGTATACTATATACTCTGTATGTAGTACCTGGTTTAACACTATATCCTCTGTATATATACTATATACTGTTTATGTAGTACCTGGTTTAACACTATACCCTCAGCTTACTCTAGTCTGCAGATGTGAAGAAATTAAACAGAATGTGTATCTGTGTATATGTGCGCACCTGTATGTGTCTGGTTGTAGTATTATTTAAAGGTTCATACTGCGTGAAGTGTGCCCAGGCGCAGAGCTACTTTGATGGGCATGATTCTGTGACATCTTGGGCCTTGAAATGTGGTGCTTTGAATGATTTAAAGAGTGAAACGGTCTGAAGTGTGCCCACGTTTAAAGCATCCTTGCTGGGCATGACTGTGTGACCTCTTGGGCCAGGAAGTCTGTTTCTACTTTTATTTAAACGGTCAAACTGCGTGAAGTGTGCCCAGGCCCAGAGCTACTTTGCTGTGCATGACTGTGTGACCTCTTGGGCCTGGAAGTCTGGTTGTAGTATGATTTTAAAGGGTCAAATGGTCTCCATTGTGTGTCCAGGTTTAAGGCTACTTTGCTGGGCATGTGATTTGGACCCATCGGGTACGGAAGCCTTTCCGTCACGTGCTCGTTTTCCACGCCTTCAGCGCATGTAGCCTGCGAATTTAAAACCGACGTGCATTTTATTCTTTTCCCCTTTTATCCTTTCATATCTCTCCGCTACCTTGGAGAAGAGAGACGCACGCGGGTAAATAAAATGTAAATATCTGTAAATATCTGTATAATATGTAAATAAAAGGAAGAAGTGGTTGTGTAGTGTAGTCGTTTGATTATGAATAATCTCATAATAATTTTATCCACAAATTCTTATACATTTATACATGTTTATCTCTCTCTTTGTGTGTGTGTGTGTGTGTGTGTGGTTCTGTGTCACTAGTGGGGCCTGTGGCCCGATTGGAGTGTTTGCGGTGTGAGAAGGAGGAGTTGGAGAACAATTTGTTGGAGCAGCTGAAGGAGTTGAGGTTGCAGAAGCAGAAGGAGCTGCAGGTTCTTCAGGAGATGCTGAAACACAAGCAGCAGGAGGAGACAGAGCTCCTGCAGAAACAGCAGGAGGAGGAGGAGCATAACAGGTCCATCAAGAGTAAGTACTATGGAAATGCAATAATACTAACATAACTAATAATGAATGTTAGCCTTTAGGCTCCAATAAAAGTGATACTAATATATGTATAGTACTATATATATTATATTTTATATATTCAGTAGTAATTATGTAGTATATACAATCTGTGTTATATCCAGCAGTAATGATACTTGCTCTGGCAGATATGAAAATGGCCTGTGAACAGGAGAAGAAATCTCTGGAGGAAGAACTTGAGAAGCTCAGACTGTCACTGCAGGTAGAGATCCCTTATAGTGTCAGTACACATCCACCAGTACCTCCACCTTTCACTTATAACGTCAGTACACATTCAGTACACATTCCCACCTTTCCATTGTACTGGCTGTAGATATGATTCGTGTGTGTGTTATACCAGCCCATAGAGGAGGACTTTATGAGTCTGAAAGTGGCGCTGGAGATGAAGAACCAGGAGATCAAAGATCAGCACGATCTTTTGGTCAAACTATATACTCTGTATGTATACTATATACTCTGTATGTAGTACCTGGTTTAACACTATATCCTCTGTATATATACTATATACTGTTTATGTAGTACCTGGTTTAACACTATACCCTCAGCTTACTCTAGTCTGCAGATGTGAAGAAATTTAAACAGAATGTGTATCTGTGTATATGTGCGCACCTGTATGTGTCTGGTTGTAGTATTATTTAAAGGGTCAAATGGTCTCCATTGTGTGTCCAGGTTTAAGGCTACTTTGCTGGGCATGTGATTTGGACCCATCGGGTACGGAAGCCTTTCCGTCACGTGCTCGTTTTCCACGCCTTCAGCGCAGGTAGCCTGCGAATTTAAAACCGACGTGCATTTTATTCTTTTCCCCTTTTATCCTTTCATATCTCTCCGCTACCTTGGAGAAGAGAGACGCACGCGGGTAAATAAAATGTAAATATCTCTAAATATCTGTATAATATGTAAATAAAAGGAAGAAGTGGTTGTGTAGTGTAGTCGTTTCATTATAAATAATCTCATAATAATTTTATCCACAAATTCTTATACATTTATACATGTTTATCTCTCTCTTTGTGTGTGTGTGTGTGTCTGTGTGTGTGTGTGTGTGGTTCTGTGTCACTAGTGGGGCCTGTGGCCCGATTGGAGTGTTTGCGGTGTGAGAAGGAGGAGTTGGAGAACAGTTTGTTGGAGCAGCTGAAGGAGTTGAGGTTGCAGAAGCAGAAGGAGCTGCAGGTTCTTCAGGAGATGCTGAAACACAAGCAGCAGGAGGAGACAGAGCTCCTGCAGAAACAGCAGGAGGAGGAGGAGCATAACAGGTCCCTCAAGGGTAAGTACTATGGAAATGCAATAATACTAACATAACTAATAATGAATGTTAGCCTTTAGGCTCCAATAAAAGTGATACTAATATATGTATAGTACTATATATATTATATTTTATATATTCAGTAGTAATTATGTAGTATATACAATCTGTGTTATATCCAGCAGTAATGATACTTGCTCTGGCAGATATGAAAATGGCCTGTGAACAGGAGAAGAAATCTCTGGAGGAAGAACTTGAGAAGCTCAGACTGTCACTGCAGGTAGAGATCCCTTATAGTGTCAGTACACATCCACCAGTACCTCCACCTTTCACTTATAACGTCAGTACACATTCAGTACACATTCCCACCTTTCCATTGTACTGGCTGTAGATATGATTCGTGTGTGTGTTATACCAGCCCATAGAGGAGGACTTTATGAGTCTGAAAGTGGCGCTGGAGATGAAGAACCAGGAGATCAAAGATCAGCACGATCTTTTGGTCAAACTATATACTCTGTATGTATAACACTATATCCTCTGTATATATACTATATACTGTTTATGTAGTTCCTGGTTTAACACTATACCCTCAGCTTACTCTAGTCTGCAGATGTGAAGAAATTTAAACAGAATGTGTATCTGTGTATATGTGCGCACCTGTATGTGTCTGGTTGTAGTATGATTTTAAAGGGTCAAATGGTCTCCATTGTGTGTCCAGGTTTAAGGCTACTTTGCTGGGCATGTGATTTGGACCCATCGGGTACGGAAGCCTTTCCGTCACATGCTCGTTTTCCACGCCTTCAGCGCAGGTAGCCTGCGAAATTAAAACCGACGTGCATTTTATTCTTTTCCCCTTTTATCCTTTCATATCTCTCCGCTACCTTGGAGAAGAGAGACGCACGCGGGTAAATAAAATGTAAATATCTGTAAATATCTGTATAACATGTAAATAAAAGGAAGAAGTGGTTGTGTAGTGTAGTCGTTTGATTATGAATAATCTCATAATAATTTTATCCACAAATTCTTATACATTTATACATGTTTATCTCTCTCTTTGTGTGTGTCTGTGTGTGTGTCTGTGTGTGTGTCTGTGTGTGTGTGTGTGGTTCTGTGTCACTAGTGGGGCCTGTGGCCCGATTGGAGTGTTTGCGGTGTGAGAAGGAGGAGTTGGAGAACAGTTTGTTGGAGCAGCTGAAGGAGTTGAGGTTGCAGAAGCAGAAGGAGCTGCAGGTTCTTCAGGAGATGCTGAAACACAAGCAGCAGGAGGAGACAGAGCTCCTGCAGAAACAGCAGGAGGAGGAGGAGCATAACAGGTCCCTCAAGGGTAAGTACTATGGAAATGCAATAATACTAACATAACTAATAATGAATGTTAGCCTTTAGGCTCCAATAAAAGTGATACTAATATATGTATAGTACTATTTATATTATATTTTATATATTCAGTAGTAATTATGTAGTATATACAATCTGTGTTATATCCAGCAGTAATGATACTTGCTCTGGCAGATATGAAAATGGCCTGTGAACAGGAGAAGAAATCTCTGGAGGAAGAACTTGAGAAGCTCAGACTGTCACTGCAGGTAGAGATCCCTTATAGTGTCAGTACACATCCACCAGTAGCTCCACCTTTCACTTATAACGTCAGTACACATTCAGTACACATTCCCACCTTTCCATTGTACTGGCTGTAGTGATGATTCGTGTGTGTGTTATACCAGCCCATAGAGGAGGACATTATGAGTCTGAAAGTGGCGCTGGAGATGAAGAACCAGGAGATCAAAGATCAGCACGATCTTTTGGTCAAACTATATACTCTGTATGTAGTACCTGGTTTAACACTATATCCTCTGTATATATACTATATACTGTTTATGTAGTACCTGGTTTAACACTATACCCTCAGCTTACTCTAGTCTGCAGATGTGAAGAAATTAAACAGAATGTGTATCTGTGTATATGTGCGCACCTGTATGTGTCTGGTTGTAGTATTATTTAAAGGGTCAAACTGCGTGAAGTGTGCCCAGGCGCAGAGCTACTTTGATGGGCATGATTCTGTGACCTCTTGGGCCTTGAAATGTGGTGCTTTGAATGATTTAAAGAGTGAAACGGTCTGAAGTGTGCCCACGTTTAAAGCATCCTTGCTGGGCATGACTGTGTGACCTCTTGGGCCAGGAAGTCTGTTTCTACTTTTATTTAAACGGTCAAACTGCGTGAAGTGTGCACAGGCCCAGAGCTACTTTGCTGTGCATGACTGTGTGACCTCTTGGGCCTGGAAGTCTGGTTGTAGTATGATTTTAAAGGGTCAAATGGTCTCCATTGTGTGTCCAGGTTTAAGGCTACTTTGCTGGGCATGTGATTTGGACCCATCGGGTACGGAAGCCTTTCCGTCACGTGCTCGTTTTCCACGCCTTCAGCGCAGGTAGCCTGCGAATTTAAAACCGACGTGCATTTTATTCTTTTCCCCTTTTATCCCTTCATATCTCTCCGCTACCTTGGAGAAGAGAGACGCACGCGGGTAAATAAAATGTAAATATCTCTAAATATCTGTATAATATGTAAATAAAAGGAAGAAGTGGTTGTGTAGTGTAGTCGTTTCATTATAAATAATCTCATAATAATTTTATCCACAAATTCTTATACATTTATACATGTTTATCTCTCTCTTTGTGTGTGTGTGTGTGTGTGTGTGTGTGTGTGTGTGTGTGTGTGGTTCTGTGTCACTAGTGGGGCCTGTGGCCCGATTGGAGTGTTTGCGGTGTGAGAAGGAGGAGTTGGAGAACAATTTGTTGGAGCAGCTGAAGGAGTTGAGGTTGCAGAAGCAGAAGGAGCTGCAGGTTCTTCAGGAGATGCTGAAACACAAGCAGCAGGAGGAGACAGAGCTCCTGCAGAAACAGCAGGAGGAGGAGGAGCATAACAGGTCCATCAAGAGTAAGTACTATGGAAATGCAATAATACTAACATAACTAATAATGAATGTTAGCCTTTAGGCTCCAATAAAAGTGATACTAATATATGTATAGTACTATATATATTATATTTTATATATTCAGTAGTAATTATGTAGTATATACAATCTGTGTTATATCCAGCAGTAATGATACTTGCTCTGGCAGATATGAAAATGGCCTGTGAACAGGAGAAGAAATCTCTGGAGGAAGAACTTGAGAAGCTCAGACTGTCACTGCAGGTAGAGATCCCTTATAGTGTCAGTACACATCCACCAGTACCTCCACCTTTCACTTATAACGTCAGTACACATGCAGTACACATTCCCACCTTTCCATTGTACTGGCTGTAGTGATGATTCGTGTGTGTGTTATACCAGCCCATAGAGGAGGACATTATGAGTCTGAAAGTGGCGCTGGAGATGAAGAACCAGGAGATCAAAGATCAGCACGATCTTTTGGTCAAACTATATACTCTGTATGTATACTATATACTCTGTATGTAGTACCTGGTTTAACACTATATCCTCTGTATATATACTATATACTGTTTATGTAGTACCTGGTTTAACACTATACCCTCAGCTTACTCTAGTCTGCAGATGTGAAGAAATTAAACAGAATGTGTATCTGTGTATATGTGCGCACCTGTATGCATCTGGTTGTAGTATTATTTAAAGGGTCAAACTGCGTGAAGTGTGCCCAGGCCCAGAGCTACTTTGATGGGCATGATTCTGTGACCTCTTGGGCCTTGAAATGTGGTGCTTTGAATGATTTAAAGAGTGAAACGGTCTGAAGTGTGCCCACGTTTAAAGTAACCTTGCTGGGCATGACTGTGTGACCTCTTGTGCCTGGAAGTCTGGTTGTAGTATTATTTAAACGGTCAAACTGCGTGAAGTGTGCCCAGGCCCAGAGCTACTTTGCTGGGCATGACTGTGTGACCTCTTGGGCCTGGAAGTCTGGTTGTAGAATGATTTTAAAGGGTCAAATGGTCTCCATTGTGTGTCCAGGTTTAAGGCTACTTTGCTGGGCATGTGATTTGGACCCATCGGGTACGGAAGCCTTTCCGTCACGTGCTCGTTTTCCACGCCTTCAGCGCAGGTAGCCTGCGAATTTAAAACCGACGTGCATTTTATTCTTTTCCCCTTTTATCCCTTCATATCTCTCCGCTACCTTGGAGAAGAGAGACGCACGCGGGTAAATAAAATGTAAATATCTGTATAATATGTAAATAAAAGGAAGAAGTGGTTGTGTAGTGTAGTCGTTTGATTATAAATAATCTCATAATAATTTTATCCACAAATTCTTATACATTTATACATGTTTATCTCTCTCTGTGTGTGTGTGTGTGTGTGTGTGTGGTTCTGTGTCACTAGTGGGGCCTGTGGCCCGATTGGATTGTTTGCGGTGTGAGAAGGAGGAGTTGGAGAACAATTTGTTGGAGCAGCTGAAGGAGTTGAGGTTGCAGAAGCAGAAGGAGCTGCAGGTTCTTCAGGAGATGCTGAAACACAAGCAGCAGGAGGAGACAGAGCTCCTGCAGAAACAGCAGGAGGAGGAGGAGCATAACAGGTCCATCAAGAGTAAGTACTATGGAAATGCAATAATACTAACATAATAATGAATGTTAGCCTTTAGGCTCCAATAAAAGTGATACTAATATATGTATAGTACTCTATTTATATTATATTTTATATATTCAGTAGTAATTATGTAGTATATACAATCTGTGTTATATCCAGCAGTAATGATACTTGTTCTGGCAGATATGAAAATGGCCTGTGAACAGGAGAAGAAATCTCTGGAGGAAGAACTTGAGAAGCTCAGACTGTCACTGCAGGTAGAGATCCCTTATAGTGTCAGTACACATCCACCAGTACCTCCACCTTTCACTTATAACGTCAGTACACATTCAGTACACATTCCCACCTTTCCATTGTACTGGCTGTAGTGATGATTCATGTGCGTGGGTTATACCAGCCCATAGAGGAGGACATTATGAGTCTGAAAGTGGCGCTGGAGATGAAGAACCAGGAGATCAAAGATCAGCACGATCTTTTGGTCAAACTATATACTCTGTATGTATACTATATACTCTGTATGTAGTACCTGGTTTAACACTATATCCTCTGTATATATACTATATACTGTTTATGTAGTACCTGGTTTAACACTATACCCTCAGCTTACTCTAGTCTGCAGATGTGAAGAAATTAAACAGAATGTGTATCTGTGTATATGTGCGCACCTGTATGTGTCTGGTTGTAGTATTATTTAAAGGGTCAAACTGCGTGAAGTGTGCCCAGGCCCAGAGCTACTTTGATGGGCATGATTCTGTGACCTCTTGGGCCTTGAAATGTGGTGCTTTGAATGATTTAAAGAGTGAAACGGTCTGAAGTGTGCCCACGTTTAAAGCAACCTTGCTGGGCATGACTGTGTGACCTCTTGGGCCAGGAAGTCTGTTTCTAGTTTTATTTAAACGGTCAAACTGCGTAAAGTGTGCCCAGGCCCAGAGCTACTTTGCTGGGCATGGCTGTGTGACCTCTTGGGCCTGGAAGTCTGCTTGTAGTATGATTTTAAAGGGTCAAATGGTCTCCATTGTGTATCCAGGTTTAAGTCTACTTTGCTGGGCATGTGATTTGGACCCATCGGGTACGGAAGCCTTTCCGTCACGTGCTCGTTTTCCACGCCTTCAGCGCGGGTAGCCTGCGAATTTAAAACCGACGTGCATTTTATTCTTTTCCCCTTTTATCCTTTCATATCTCTCCGCTACCTTGGAGAAGAGAGACGCACGCGGGTAAATAAAATGTAAATATCTCTAAATATCTGTATAATATGTACATAAAAGGAAGATGTGGTTGTGTAGTGTAGTCGTTTGATTATAAATAATCTCATAATAATTTTATCCACAAATTCTTATACATTTATACATGTTTATCTCTCTCTGTGTGTGTGTGTGTGTGTGTGTGTGTGTGTGTGTGTGTGTGTCTGTGTCTGTGTGTGTGTGTGTGGTTCTGTGTCACTAGTGGGGCCTGTGGCCCGATTGGAGTGTTTGCGGTGTGAGAAGGAGGAGTTGGAGAACAGTTTGTTGGAGCAGCTGAACGAGTTGAGGTTGCAGAAGCAGAAGGAGCTGCAGGTTCTTCAGGAGATGCTGAAACACAAGCAGCAGGAGGAGACAGAGCTCCTGCAGAAACAGCAGGAGGAGGAGGAGCATAACAGGTCCATCAAGAGTAAGTACTATGGAAATGCAATAATACTAACATAACTAATAATGAATGCTAGCCTTTAGGCTCCAATAAAAGTGATACTAATATATGTATAGTACTATATATATTATATTTTATATATTCAGTAGTAATTATGTAGTATATACAATCTATGTTATATCCAGCAGTAATGATACTTGCTCTGGCAGATATGAAAATGGCCTGTGAACAGGAGAAGAAATCTCTGGAGGAAGAACTTGAGAAGCTCAGACTGTCACTGCAGGTAGAGATCCCTTATAGTGTCAGTACACATCCACCAGTACCTCCACCTTTCACTTATAACGTCAGTACACATTCAGTACACATTCCCACCTTTCCATTGTACTGGCTGTAGTGATGATTCGTGTGTGTGGGTTATACCAGCCCATAGAGGAGGACATTATGAGTCTGAAAGTGGCGCTGGAGATGAAGAACCAGGAGATCAAAGATCAGCACGATCTTTTGGTCAAACTATATACTCTGTATGTATACTATATACTCTGTATGTAGTACCTGGTTTAACACTATATCCTCTGTATATATACTATATACTGTTTATGTAGTACCTGGTTTAACACTATACCCTCAGCTTACTCTAGTCTGCAGATGTGAAGAAATTAAACAGAATGTGTATCTGTGTATATGTGCGCACCTGTACGTGTCTGGTTGTAGTATTATTTAAAGGGTCAAACTGCGTGAAGTGTGCCCAGGCCCAGAGCTACTTTGATGGGCATGATTCTGTGACCTCTTGGGCCTTGAAATGTGGTGCTTTGAATGATTTAAAGAGTGAAACGGTCTGAAGTGTGCCCACGTTTAAAGTAACCTTGCTGGGCATGACTGTGTGACCTCTTGTGCCTGGAAGTCTGGTTGTAGTATTATTTAAAGGGTCAAATTGCATGAAGTGTGCCCAGGCCCAGAGCTACTTTGCTGGGCATGACTGTGTGACCTCTTGGGCCTTGAAATGTGGTGCTTTGAACGAATTAAAGAGTGAAACAGTCTGAAGTGTGCTCACGTTTAAAGTAACCTTGCTGGGCATGACTGTGTGATCTCTTGGGCCAGGAAGTCTGTTTCTAGTTTTATTTAAACGGTCAAACTGCGTGAAGTGTGCCCAGGCCCAGAGCTACTTTGCTGGGCATGACTGTGTGACCTCTTGGGCCTGGAAGTCTGGTTGTAGTATGATTTTAAAGGGTCAAATGGTCTCCATTGTGTGTCCAGGTTTAAGGCTACTTTGCTGGGCATGTGATTTGGACCCATCGGGTACGGAAGCCTTTCCGTCACGTGCTCGTTTTCCACGCCTTCAGCGCAGGTAGCCTGCGAATTTAAAACCGACGTGCATTTTATTCTTTTCCCCTTTTATCCTTTCATATCTCTCCGCTACCTTGGAGAAGAGAGACGCACGCGGGTAAATAAAATGTAAATATCTGTATAATATGTAAATAAAAGGAAGAAGTGGTTGTGTAGTGTAGTCGTTTGATTATAAATAATCTCATAATAATTTTATCCACAAATTCTTATACATTTATACATGTTTATCTCTCTGTGTGTGTGTGTGTGTGTGTGTGTGTGTGTGTGTCTGTGTGTGTGTGTGGTTCTGTGTCACTAGTGGGGCCTGTGGTCCGATTGGAGTGTTTGCGGTGTGAGAAGGAGGAGTTGGAGAACAGTTTGTTGGAGCAGCCGAAGGAGTTGAGGTTGCAGAAGCAGAAGGAGCTGCAGGTTCTTCAGGAGATGCTGAAACACAAGCAGCAGGAGGAGACAGAGCTCCTGCAGAAACAGCAGGAGGAGGAGGAGCATAACAGGTCCATCAAGAGTAAGTACTATGGAAATGCAATAATACTAACATAACTAATAATGAATGTTAGCCTTTAGGCTCCAATAAAAGTGATACTAATATATGTATAGTACTATATATATTATATTTTATATATTCAGTAGTAATTATGTAGTATATACAATCTGTGTTATATCCAGCAGTAATGATACTTGCTCTGGCAGATATGAAAATGGCCAGTGAACAGGAGAAGAAATCTCTGGAGGAAGAACTTGAGAAGCTCAGACTGTCACTGCAGGTAGAGATCCCTTCTAGTGTCAGTACACATCCACCAGTACCTCCACCTTTCACTTATAACGTCAGTACACATTCAGTACACATTCCCACCTTTCCATTGTACTGGCTGTAGTGATGATTCGTGTGTGTGTTATACCAGCCCATAGAGGAGGACATTATGAGTCTGAAAGTGATGAATGATTTAAAGAGTGAAACGGTCTGAAGTGTGCCCACGTTTAAAGCAACCTTGCTGGGCATGACTGTGTGACCTCTTGGGCCAGGAAGTCTGTTTCTAGTTTTATTTAAACGGTCAAACTGCGTGAAGTGTGCCCAGGCCCAGAGCTACTTTGCTGGGCATGACTGTGTGACCTCTTGGGCCTGGAAGTCTGGTTGTAGTATGATTTTAAAGGGTCAAATGGTCTCCATTGTGTGTCCAGGTTTAAGGCTACTTTGCTGGGCATGTGATTTGGACCCATCGGGTACGGAAGCCTTTCCGTCACGTGCTCGTTTTCCACGCCTTCAGCGCAGGTAGCCTGCGAATTTAAAACCGACGTGCATTTTATTCTTTTCCCCTTTTATCCCTTCATGTCTCTCCGCTACCTTGGAGAAGAGAGATGCACGCGGGTAAATAAAATGTCAATATCTCTAAATATCTGTATAATATGTAAATAAAAGGAAGAAGTGGTTGTGTAGTGTAGTCGTTTCATTATAAATAATCTCATAATAATTTTATCCACAAATTCTTATACATTTATACATGTTTATCTCTCTCTTTGTGTGTGTGTGTGTGTGTGTGTGTGTGTGTGTCTGTGTGTGTGTGTGTGTGTGTGGTTCTGTGTCACTAGTGGGGCATGTGGCCCGATTGGAGTGTTTGCGGTGTGAGAAGGAGGAGTTGGAGAACAATATGTTGGAGCAGCTGAAGGAGTTGAGGTTGCAGAAGCAGAAGGAGCTGCAGGTTCTTCAGGAGATGCTGAAACACAAGCAGCAAGAGGAGACAGAGCTCCTGCAGAAACAGCAGGAGGAGGAGGAGCATAACAGGTCCATCAAGAGTAAGTACTATGGAAATGCAATAATACTAACATAACTAATAATGAATGTTAGCCTTTAGGCTCCAATAAAAGTGATACTAATATATGTATAGTACTATATATATTATATTTTATATATTCAGTAGTAATTATGTAGTATATACAATCTGTGTTATGTCCAGCAGTAATGATACTTGCTCTGGCAGATATGAAAATGGCCTGTGAACAGGAGAAGAAATCTCTGGAGGAAGAACTTGAGAAGCTCAGACTGTCACTGCAGGTAGAGATCCCTTATAGTGTCAGTACACATCCACCAGTACCTCCACCTTTCACTTATAACGTCAGTACACATTCGGTACACATTCCCACCTTTCCATTGTACTGGCTGTAGTGATGATTCGTGTGTGTGTTATACCAGCCCATAGAGGAGGACATTGAGTCTGAAAGTGGCGCTGGAGATGAAGAACCAGGAGATCAAAGATCAGCACGAACTTTTGGTCAAACTATATACTCTGTATGTAGTACCTGGTTTAACATTATATCCTCTGTATATATACTATATACTGTTTATGTAGTACATGGTTTAACACTATACCCTCAGCTTACTCTAGTCTGCAGATGTGAAGAAATTAAAAAGAATGTGTATATGTGCGCACCTGTATGTGTCTGGTTGTAGTATTATTTAAAGGGTCAAACTGCGTGAAGTGTGCCCAGGCCCAGAGCTACTTTGATGGGCATGACTGTGTGACCTCTTGGGCCAGGAAGTCTGTTTCTAGTTTTATTTAAATGGTCAAACTGCGTGAAGTGTGCCCAGGCCCAGAGCTACTTTGCTGTGCATGACTGTGTGACCTCTTTGCCCTGGAAGTCTGGTAGTAGTAGTATGATTTAAAGGCACAAAGTGATTGAAGTGTGCCCAGGCCCAGAGCTACTTTGCTGTGCATGACTGTGTTTGACCTCTTGGGCCTGGAAGTCTGGTAGTAGTAGCAGTATGATTTAAAGGTACAAAGTGAATGAAGTGTGCCCAGGCCCAGAGCTACTTTGCTGTGCATGACTGTGTGACCTCTTGGGCCTGGAAGTCTGGTAGTAGTAGTAGTATGATTTAAAGGTACAAAGTGAATGAAGTGTGCCCAGGCCCAGAGCTACTTTGCTGTGCATGACTGTGTGACCTCTTGTGCCTGGAAGTCTGGTTGTAGTATTATTTAAAGGGTCAAACTGCGTGAAGTGTGCCCAGGCCCAGAGCTACTTTGCTGGGCATGACTGTGTGACCTCTTGGGCCTGGAAGTCTGGTTGTAGTATGATTTTAAAGGGTCAAATGGTCTCCATTTTGTGTGCAGGTTTAAGGCTACTTTGCTGGGCATGTGATTTGGACCCATCGGGTACGGAAGCCTTTCCGTCACGTGCTCGTTTTCCACGCCTTCAGCGCAGGTAGCCTGCGAATTTAAAACCGACGTGCATTTTATTCTTTTCCCCTTTTATCCTTTCATATCTATCCACTACCTTTGAGAAGAGAGACGCACGCAGGTAAATAAAATGTAAATATCTCTAAATATCTGTATAATATGTAAATAAAAGGAAGAAGTGGTTGTGTAGTGTAGTCGTTTGATTATGAATAATCTCATAATAATTTTATCCACAAATTCTTATACATTTATACATGTTTATCTCTCTCTTTGTGTGTGTGTGTGTGTGTGTGTGTGTGTGTGTGTGTGTGTCTGTGTGTGTGTGTGTGTGTGTGTGGTTCTGTGTCACTAGTGGGGCCTGTGGCCCGATTGGAGTGTTTGCGGTGTGAGAAGGAGGAGTTGGAGAACAGTTTGTTGGAGCAGCTGAAGGAGTTGAGGTTGCAGAA
Source organism: Electrophorus electricus (assembly GCF_041902795.1). Taxonomy (NCBI): domain Eukaryota; kingdom Metazoa; phylum Chordata; class Actinopteri; order Gymnotiformes; family Gymnotidae; genus Electrophorus; species Electrophorus electricus. The sequence goes on along the minus strand of NW_027658746.1, from coordinate 367,134 downwards.
GCAGAAGGAGCTGCAGGTTCTTCAGGAGATGCTGAAACACAAGCAGCAGGAGGAGACAGAGCTCCTGCAGAAACAGCAGGAGGAGGAGGAGCATAACAGGTCCCTCAAGAGTAAGTACTATGGAAATGCAATAATACTAAAATAACTAATAATGAATGTTAGCCTTTAGGCTCCAATAAAAGTGATACTAATATATGTATAGTACTATATATATTATATTTTATATATTCAGTAGTAATTATGTAGTATATACAATCTGTGTTATATCCAGCAGTAATGATACTTGCTCTGGCAGATATGAACATGGCCTGTGAACAGGAGAAGAAATCTCTGGAGGAAGAACTTAAGAAGCTCAGACTGTCACTGCAGGTAGAGATCCCTTATAGTGTCAGTACACATCCACCAGTACCTCCACCTTTCACTTATAACGTCAGTACACATTCAGTACACATTCCCACCTTTCCATTGTACTGGCTGTAGTGATGATTTGTGTGTGTGTTATACCAGCCCATAGAGGAGGACATTATGAGTCTGAAAGTGGCGCTGGAGATGAAGAACCAGGAGATCAAAGATCAGCACGATCTTTTGGTCAAACTATATACTCTGTATGTATACTATATACTCTGTATGTAGTACCTGGTTTAACACTATATCCTCTGTATATATACTATATACTGTTTATGTAGTACCTGGTTTAACACTATACCCTCAGCTTACTCTAGTCTGCAGATGTGAAGAAATTTAAACAGAATGTGTATCTGTGTATATGTGCGCACCTGTATGTGTCTGGTTGTAGTATTATTTAAAGGGTCAAACTGCGTGAAGTGTGCCCAGGCCCAGAGCTACTTTGATGGGCATGATTCTGTGACCTCTTGGGCCTTGAAATGTGGTGCTTTGAATGATTTAAAGAGTGAAACGGTCTGAAGTGTGCCCACGTTTAAAGCAACCTTGCTGGGCATGACTGTGTGACCTCTTGGGCCAGGAAGTCTGTTTCTAGTTTTATTTAAACGGTCAAACTGCGTGAAGTGTGCCCAGGCCCAGAGCTACTTTGCTGGGCATGACTGTGTGACCTCTTGGGCCTGGAAGTCTGGTTGTAGTATGATTTTAAAGGGTCAAATGGTCTCCATTGTGTGTCCAGGTTTAAGGCTACTTTGCTGGGCATGTGATTTGGACCCATCGGGTACGGAAGCCTTTCCGTCACGTGCTCGTTTTCCACGCCTTCAGCGCAGGTAGCCTGCGAATTTAAAACCGACGTGCATTTTATTCTTTTCCCCTTTTATCCCTTCATATCTCTCCGCTACCTTGGAGAAGAGAGACGCACGCGGGTAAATAAAATGTAAATATCTCTAAATATCTGTATAATATGTAAATAAAAGGAAGAAGTGGTTGTGTAGTGTAGTCGTTTCATTATAAATAATCTCATAATAATTTTATCCACAAATTCTTATACATTTATACATGTTTATCTCTCTCTTTGTGTGTGTGTGTGTGTGTGTGTGTGTGTGTCTGTGTGTGTGTGTGTGTGTGTGGTTCTGTGTCACTAGTGGGGCCTGTGGCCCGATTGGAGTGTTTGCGGTGTGAGAAGGAGGAGTTGGAGAACAGTTTGTTGGAGCAGCTGAAGGAGTTGAGGTTGCAGAAGCAGAAGGAGCTGCAGGTTCTTCAGGAGATGCTGAAACACAAGCAGCAGGAGGAGTCAGAGCTCCTGCAGAAACAGCAGGAGGAGGAGGAGCATAACAGGTCCCTCAAGGGTAAGTACTATGGAAATGCAATAATACTAACATAACTAATAATGAATGTTAGCCTTTAGGCTCCAATAAAAGTGATACTAATATATGTATAGTACTATATATATTATATTTTATATATTCAGTAGTAATTATGTAGTATATACAATCTGTGTTATATCCAGCAGTAATGATACTTGCTCTGGCAGATATGAAAATGGCCTGTGAACAGGAGAAGAAATCTCTGGAGGAAGAACTTGAGAAGCTCAGACTGTCACTGCAGGTAGAGATCCCTTATAGTGTCAGTACACATCCACCAGTACCTCCACCTTTCACTTATAACGTCAGTACACATTCAGTACACATTCCCACCTTTCCATTGTACTGGCTGTAGTGATGATTCGTGTGTGTGTTATACCAGCCCATAGAGGAGGACATTATGAGTCTGAAAGTGGCGCTGGAGATGAAGAACCAGGAGATCAAAGATCAGCACGATCTTTTGGTCAAACTATATACTCTGTATGTATACTATATCGAACCCACGGTTTTCACGCTTCGATTTTTTTAAATGTGGTGAGCTGCGGAGAAAAGACGCGCGTCGGACGTCATTGCGGCTTAATATCTCTTGTCTCCTTGGGAGTAGGAAGTCTGTTCATGGCTCTTTGGAAAGGGATGCATCTCCCCTGTAATCGCCTTCGAGCGGCACGTGGATCGAACCCACTGTTTTCACGCTACGATTTTTTATATGTGGTGCGCGGCGGAGAAAATGCGCGCGTCGGACGTCATTGCGGCTTAATATCTCTTGTGTCCTTGGGAGTAGAAAGTATGTTCATGGCTCTTTGGAGAGGGTTGCATCTCCCCTGTAATCGCCTTTAAGCGGCACGCGGATCGGAACCATCGTTATCACGCTACGATTTTTTAATGCCGCCAGGGACGGGCCGAAAGCGTGGCAGGTGGCGTTCGTTAGGGACAGTCATGGAGGTGATGGGCACCGAGCTGCAGGCCGTTTGGACCTGGCCCAGCCTAGATGTGAGTATTCAAAGTCAGCACGTTTGTTTCAAAGTTCTCCACCAATTCGTTGTAATTGCGTGTGTGTGCGTGAACACCAGGTTTGTGGAGGAGTTCGTCCCTGGACGGTACAAGGGGAGACAGTGTGTGGCCTGGCTGCGTGAGGTTGCAGTTTGCTGGGCATGAGAGATTGGCATGTGGTGCCCTGGAGGTGTGGTTGTTCCAGGACGGGCAAGGTGGCGTAGTGTGGCTGGGTGACGGTGCGCTTCACTGGGGATGTGGTTGTGAGTTGCAGGCCCATTCCTTTGAATGACAGAAAGGATCTGATTTGTTTCCAGGTTTAAACGTACTTTGCTGGGTATGACTGTGACCTCTTGGGCCAGGAAGTCTGTTTCTAGTTTTATTTAAACGGTCAAACTGCGTGAAGTGTGCCCAGGCCCAGAGCTACTTTGCTGGGCATGACTGTGTGACCTCTTGGGCCTGGAAGTCTGGTTGTAGTATGATTTTAAAGGGTCAAATGGTCTCCATTGTGTGTCCAGGTTTAAGGCTACTTTGCTGGGCATGTGATTTGGACCCATCGGGTACGGAAGCCTTTCCGTCACGTGCTCGTTTTCCACGCCTTCAGCGCAGGTAGCCTGCGAATTTAAAACCGACGTGCATTTTATTCTTTTCCCCTTTTATCCTTTCATATCTCTCCGCTACCTTGGAGAAGAGAGACGCACGCGGGTAAATAAAATGTAAATATCTGTACATATCTGTATAATATCTAAATAAAAGGAAGAAGTGGTTGTATAGTGTAGTCGTTTGATTATAAATAATCTCATAATAATTTTATCCTCAAATTCTTATACATTTATACATGTTTATCTCTCTCTGTGTGTGTGTGTGTGTGTGTGTGTGTGTGTGTGTGTGTGTGTGTGTGGTTCTGTGTCACTAGTGGGGCCTGTGGCCCGATTGGAGTGTTTGCGGTGTGAGAAGGAGGAGTTGGAGAACAGTTTGTTGGAGCAGCTGAAGGAGTTGAGGTTGCAGAAGCAGAAGGAGCTGCAGGTTCTTCAGGAGATGCTGAAACACAAGCAGCAGGAGGAGACAGAGCTCCTGCAGAAACAGCAGGAGGAGGAGGAGCATAACAGGTCCATCAAGAGTAAGTACTATGGAAATGCAATAATACTAACATAACTAATAATGAATGTTAGCCTTTAGGCTCCAATAAAAGTGACACTAATATATGTATAGTACTATATATATTATATTTTATATATTCAGTAGTAATTATTTAGTATATACAATCTGTGTTATATCCAGCAGTAATGATACTTGCTCTGGCAGATATGAAAATGGCCTGTGAACAGGAGAAGAAATCTCTGGAGGAAGAACTTGAGAAGCTCAGACTGTCACTGCAGGTAGAGATCCCTTATAGTGTCAGTACACATCCACCAGTACCTCCACCTTTCACTTATAACGTCAGTACACATTCAGTACACATTCCCACCTTTCCATTGTACTGGCTGTAGTGATGATTCGTGTGTGTGTTATACCAGCCCATAGAGGAGGACATTATGAGTCTGAAAGTGGCGCTGGAGATGAAGATCCAGGAGATCAAAGATCAGCACGATCTTTTGGTCAAACTATATACTCTGTATGTAGTACCTGGTTTAACATTATATCCTCTGTATATATACTATATACTGTTTATGTAGTACCTGGTTTAACACTATACCCTCAGCTTACTCTAGTCTGCAGATGTGAAGAAATTAAACAGAATGTGTATCTGTGTATATGTGCGCACCTGTATGCGTCTGGTTGTAGTATTATTTAAAGGGTCAAACTGCGTGAAGTGTGCCCAGGCCCAGAGCTACTTTGATGGGCATGATTCTGTGACCTCTTGGGCCTTGAAATGTGCTGCTTTGAATGATTTAAAGAGTGAAACGGTCTGAAGTGTGCCCACGTTTAAAGTAACCTTGCTGGGCATGACTGTGTGACCTCTTGTGCCTGGAAGTCTGGTTGTAGTATTATTTAAACGGTCAAACTGCGGGAAGTGTGCCCAGGCCCAGAGCTACTTTGCTGGGCATGACTGTGTGACCTCTTGGGCCTGGAAGTCTGGTTGTAGTATGATTTTAAAGGGTCAAATGGTCTCCATTGTGTGTCCAGGTTTAAGGCTACTTTGCTGGGCATGTGATTTGGACCCATCGGGTACGGAAGCCTTTCCGTCACGTGCTCGTTTTCCACGCCTTCAGCGCAGGTAGCCTGCGAATTTAAAACCGACGTGCATTTTATTCTTTTCCCCTTTTATCCCTTCATATCTCTCCGCTACCTTGGAGAAGAGAGACGCACGCGGGTAAATAAAATGTAAATATCTGTATAATATGTATATAAAAGGAAGAAGTGGTTGTGTAGTGTAGTCGTTTGATTATAAATAGTCTCATAATAATTTTATCCACAAATTCTTATACATTTATACATGTTTATCTTTCTCTGTGTGTGTGTGTGTGTGTGTGTGTGTGTGTGTGTGTGTGTGTGTGTGGTTCTGTGTCACTAGTGGGGCCTGTGGTCCGATTGGAGTGTTTGCGGTGTGAGAAGGAGGAGTTGGAGAACAGTTTGTTGGAGCAGCTGAAGGAGTTGAGGTTGCAGAAGCAGAAGGAGCTGCAGGTTCTTCAGGAGATGCTGAAACACAAGCAGCAGGAGGAGACAGAGCTCCTGCAGAAACAGCAGGAGGAGGAGGAGCATAACAGGTCCATCAAGAGTAAGTACTATGGAAATGCAATAATACTAACATAATAATGAATGTTAGCCTTTAGGCTCCAATAAAAGTGATACTAATATATGTATAGTACTCTATTTATATTATATTTTATATATTCAGTAGTAATTATGTAGTATATACAATCTGTGTTATATCCAGCAGTAATGATACTTGTTCTGGCAGATATGAAAATGGCCTGTGAACAGGAGAAGAAATCTCTGGAGGAAGAACTTGAGAAGCTCAGACTGTCACTGCAGGTAGAGATCCCTTATAGTGTCAGTACACATCCACCAGTACCTCCACCTTTCACTTATAACGTCAGTACACATTCAGTACACATTCCCACCTTTCCATTGTACTGGCTGTAGTGATGATTCGTGTGCGTGGGTTATACCAGCCCATAGAGGAGGACATTATGAGTCTGAAAGTGGCGCTGGAGATGAAGAACCAGGAGATCAAAGATCAGCTCGATCTTTTGGTCAAACTATATACTCTGTATGTATACTATATACTCTGTATGTAGTACCTGGTTTAACACTATATCCTCTGTATATATACTATATACTGTTTATGTAGTACCTGGTTTAACACTATACCCTCAGCTTACTCTAGTCTGCAGATGTGAAGAAATTAAACAGAATGTGTATCTGTGTATATGTGCGCACCTGTATGCGTCTGGTTGTAGTATTATTTAAAGGGTCAAACTGCGTGAAGTGTGCCCAGGCCCAGAGCTACTTTGATGGGCATGATTCTGTGACCTCTTGGGCCTTGAAATGTGCTGCTTTGAATGATTTAAAGAGTGAAACGGTCTGAAGTGTGCCCACGTTTAAAGTAACCTTGCTGGGCATGACTGTGTGACCTCTTGTGCCTGGAAGTCTGGTTGTAGTATTATTTAAACGGTCAAACTGCGGGAAGTGTGCCCAGGCCCAGAGCTACTTTGCTGGGCATGACTGTGTGACCTCTTGGGCCTGGAAGTCTGGTTGTAGTATGATTTTAAAGGGTCAAATGGTCTCCATTGTGTGTCCAGGTTTAAGGCTACTTTGCTGGGCATGTGATTTGGACCCATCGGGTACGGAAGCCTTTCCGTCACGTGCTCGTTTTCCACGCCTTCAGCGCAGGTAGCCTGCGAATTTAAAACCGACGTGCATTTTATTCTTTTCCCCTTTTATCCCTTCATATCTCTCCGCTACCTTGGAGAAGAGAGACGCACGCGGGTAAATAAAATGTAAATATCTGTATAATATGTATATAAAAGGAAGAAGTGGTTGTGTAGTGTAGTCGTTTGATTATAAATAATCTCATAATAATTTTATCCACAAATTCTTATACATTTATACATGTTTATCTCTCTCTGTGTGTGTGTGTGTGTGTGTGTGTGTGTGTGTGTGTGTGTGTGTGTGTGTCTGTGTCTGTGTGTGTGTGTGGTTCTGTGTCACTAGTGGGGCCTGTGGCCCGATTGGAGTGTTTGCGGTGTGAGAAGGAGGAGTTGGAGAACAGTTTGTTGGAGCAGCTGAAGGAGTTGAGGTTGCAGAAGCAGAAGGAGCTGCAGGTTCTTCAGGAGATGCTGAAACACAAGCAGCAGGAGGAGACAGAGCTCCTGCAGAAACAGCAGGAGGAGGAGGAGCATAACAGGTCCATCAAGAGTAAGTACTATGGAAATGCAATAATACTAACATAACTAATAATGAATGCTAGCCTTTAGGCTCCAATAAAAGTGATACTAATATATGTATAGTACTATATATATTATATTTTATATATTCAGTAGTAATTATGTAGTATATACAATCTATGTTATATCCAGCAGTAATGATACTTGCTCTGGCAGATATGAAAATGGCCTGTGAACAGGAGAAGAAATCTCTGGAGGAAGAACTTGAGAAGCTCAGACTGTCACTGCAGGTAGAGATCCCTTATAGTGTCAGTACACATCCACCAGTACCTCCACCTTTCACTTATAACGTCAGTACACATTCAGTACACATTCCCACCTTTCCATTGTACTGGCTGTAGTGATGATTCGTGTGTGTGGGTTATACCAGCCCATAGAGGAGGACATTATGAGTCTGAAAGTGGCGCTGGAGATGAAGAACCAGGAGATCAAAGATCAGCACGATCTTTTGGTCAAACTATATACTCTGTATGTATACTATATACTCTGTATGTAGTACCTGGTTTAACACTATATCCTCTGTATATATACTATATACTGTTTATGTAGTACCTGGTTTAACACTATACCCTCAGCTTACTCTAGTCTGCAGATGTGAAGAAATTAAACAGAATGTGTATCTGTGTATATGTGCGCACCTGTATGTGTCTGGTTGTAGTATTATTTAAAGGGTCAAACTGCGTGAAGTGTGCCCAGGCCCAGAGCTACTTTGATGGGCATGATTCTGTGACCTCTTGGGCCTTGAAATGTGGTGCTTTGAATGATTTAAAGAGTGAAACGGTCTGAAGTGTGCCCACGTTTAAAGCAACCTTGCTGGGCATGACTGTGTGACCTCTTGGGCCAGGAAGTCTGTTTCTAGTTTTATTTAAACGGTCAAACTGCGTGAAGTGTGCCCAGGCCCAGAGCTACTTTGCTGGGCATGACTGTGTGACCTCTTGGGCCTGGAAGTCTGGTTGTAGTATGATTTTAAAGGGTCAAATGGTCTCCATTGTGTGTCCAGGTTTAAGGCTACTTTGCTGGGCATGTGATTTGGACCCATCGGGTACGGAAGCCTTTCCGTCACGTGCTCGTTTTCCACGCCTTCAGCGCAGGTAGCCTGCGAATTTAAAACCGACGTGCATTTTATTCTTTTCCCCTTTTATCCCTTCATATCTCTCCGCTACCTTGGAGAAGAGAGACGCACGCGGGTAAATAAAATGTAAATATCTCTAAATATCTGTATAATATGTAAATAAAAGGAAGAAGTGGTTGTGTAGTGTAGTCGTTTCATTATAAATAATCTCATAATAATTTTATCCACAAATTCTTATACATTTATACATGTTTATCTCTCTCTTTGTCTGTGTGTGTGTGTGTGTGTGTGTGTGTGTGTGTGTGTGTGTGTGTGGTTCTGTGTCACTAGTGGGGCCTGTGGCCCGATTGGAGTGTTTGCGGTGTGAGAAGGAGGAGTTGGATAACAGTTTCTTGGAGCAGCTGAAGGAGTTGAGGTTGCAGAAGCAGAAGGAGCTGCAGGTTCTTCAGGAGATGCTGAAACACAAGCAGCAGGAGGAGACAGAGCTCCTGCAGAAACAGCAGGAGGAGGAGGAGCATAACAGGTCCATCAAGAGTAAGTACTATGGAAATGCAATAATACTAACATAACTAATAATGAATGCTAGCCTTTAGGCTCCAATAAAAGTGATACTAATATATGTATAGTACTATATATATTATATTTTATATATTCAGTAGTAATTATGTAGTATATACAATCTATGTTATATCCAGCAGTAATGATACTTGCTCTGGCAGATATGAAAATGGCCTGTGAACAGGAGAAGAAATCTCTGGAGGAAGAACTTGAGAAGCTCAGACTGTCACTGCAGGTAGAGATCCCTTATAGTGTCAGTACACATCCACCAGTACCTCCACCTTTCACTTATAACGTCAGTACACATTCAGTACACATTCCCACCTTTCCATTGTACTGGCTGTAGTGATGATTCGTATGTGTGGGTTATACCAGCCCATAGAGGAGGACATTATGAGTCTGAAAGTGGCGCTGGAGATGAAGAACCAGGAGATCAAAGATCAGCACGATCTTTTGGTCAAACTATATACTCTGTATGTATACTATATACTCTGTATGTAGTACCTGGTTTAACACTATATCCTCTTTATATATACTATATACTGTTTATGTAGCTCCTGGTTTAACACTATACCCTCAGCTTACTCTAGTCTGCAGATGTGAAGAAATTAAACAGAATGTGTATCTGTGTATATGTGCGCACCTGTATGTGTCTGGTTGTAGTATTATTTAAAGGGTCAAACTCCGTAAAGTGTGCCCAGGCCCAGAGCTACTTTGATGGGCATGATTCTGTGACCTCTTGGGCCTTGAAATGTGGTGCTTTGAATGATTTAAAGAGTGAAACGGTCTGAAGTGTGCCCACGTTTAAAGCAACCTTGCTGGGCATGACTGTGTGACCTCTTGGGCCAGGAAGTCTGTTTCTAGTTTTATTTAAACGGTCAAACTGCGTGAAGTGTGCCCAGGCCCAGAGGTACTTTGCTGGGCATGACTGTGTGACCTCTTGGGCCTGGAAGTCTGGTTGTAGTATGATTTTAAAGGGTCAAATGGTCTCCATTGTGTGTCCAGGTTTAAGGCTACTTTGCTGGGCATGTGATTTGGACCCATCGGGTACGGAAGCCTTTCCGTCACGTGCTCGTTTTCCACGCCTTCAGCGCAGGTAGCCTGCGAATTTAAAACGGACGTGCATTTTATTCTTTTCCCCTTTTATCCTTTCATATCTCTCCGCTACCTTGGAGAAGAGAGACGCACGCGGGTAAATAAAATGTAAATATCTCTAAATATCTGTATAATATGTAAATAAAAGGAAGATGTGGTTGTGTAGTGTAGTCGTTTGATTATAAATAATCTCATAATAATTTTATCCACAAATTCTTATACATTTATACATGTTTATCTCTCTCTGTGTGTGTGTGTGTGTGGTTCTGTGTCACTAGTGGGGCCTGTGGCCCGATTGGAGTGTTTGCGGTGTGAGAAGGAGGAGTTGGATAACAGTTTCTTGGAGCAGCTGAAGGAGTTGAGGTTGCAGAAGCAGAAGGAGCTGCAGGTTCTTCAGGAGATGCTGAAACACAAGCAGCAGGAGGAGACAGAGCTCCTGCAGAAACAGCAGGAGGAGGAGGAGCATAACAGGTCCATCAAGAGTAAGTACTATGGAAATGCAATAATACTAACATAACTAATAATGAATGCTAGCCTTTAGGCTCCAATAAAAGTGATACTAATATATGTATAGTACTATATATATTATATTTTATATATTCAGTAGTAATTATGTAGTATATACAATCTATGTTATATCCAGCAGTAATGATACTTGCTCTGGCAGATATGAAAATGGCCTGTGAACAGGAGAAGAAATCTCTGGAGGAAGAACTTGAGAAGCTCAGACTGTCACTGCAGGTAGAGATCCCTTATAGTGTCAGTACACATCCACCAGTACCTCCACCTTTCACTTATAACGTCAGTACACATTCAGTACACATTCCCACCTTTCCATTGTACTGGCTGTAGTGATGATTCGTATGTGTGGGTTATACCAGCCCATAGAGGAGGACATTATGAGTCTGAAAGTGGCGCTGGAGATGAAGAACCAGGAGATCAAAGATCAGCACGATCTTTTGGTCAAACTATATACTCTGTATGTATACTATATACTCTGTATGTAGTACCTGGTTTAACACTATATCCTCTTTATATATACTATATACTGTTTATGTAGCTCCTGGTTTAACACTATACCCTCAGCTTACTCTAGTCTGCAGATGTGAAGAAATTAAACAGAATGTGTATCTGTGTATATGTGCGCACCTGTATGTGTCTGGTTGTAGTATTATTTAAAGGGTCAAACTCCGTAAAGTGTGCCCAGGCCCAGAGCTACTTTGATGGGCATGATTCTGTGACCTCTTGGGCCTTGAAATGTGGTGCTTTGAATGATTTAAAGAGTGAAACGGTCTGAAGTGTGCCCACGTTTAAAGCAACCTTGCTGGGCATGACTGTGTGACCTCTTGGGCCAGGAAGTCTGTTTCTAGTTTTATTTAAACGGTCAAACTGCGTGAAGTGTGCCCAGGCCCAGAGGTACTTTGCTGGGCATGACTGTGTGACCTCTTGGGCCTGGAAGTCTGGTTGTAGTATGATTTTAAAGGGTCAAATGGTCTCCATTGTGTGTCCAGGTTTAAGGCTACTTTGCTGGGCATGTGATTTGGACCCATCGGGTACGGAAGCCTTTCCGTCACGTGCTCGTTTTCCACGCCTTCAGCGCAGGTAGCCTGCGAATTTAAAACGGACGTGCATTTTATTCTTTTCCCCTTTTATCCTTTCATATCTCTCCGCTACCTTGGAGAAGAGAGACGCACGCGGGTAAATAAAATGTAAATATCTCTAAATATCTGTATAATATGTAAATAAAAGGAAGATGTGGTTGTGTAGTGTAGTCGTTTGATTATAAATAATCTCATAATAATTTTATCCACAAATTCTTATACATTTATACATGTTTATCTCTCTCTGTGTGTGTGTGTGTGTGGTTCTGTGTCACTAGTGGGGCCTGTGGCCCGATTGGAGTGTTTGCGGTGTGAGAAGGAGGAGTTGGATAACAGTTTGTTGGAGCAGCTGAAGGAGTTGAGGTTGCAGAAGCAGAAGGAGCTGCAGGTTCTTCAGGAGATGCTGAAACACAAGCAGCAGGAGGAGACAGAGCTCCTGCAGAAACAGCAGGAGGAGGAGGAGCATAACAGGTCCATCAAGAGTAAGTACTATGGAAATGCAATAATACTAACATAACTAATAATGAATGTTAGCCTTTAGGCTCCAATAAAAGTGATACTAATATATGTATAGTACTATATATATTATATTTTATATATTCAGTAGTAATTATGTAGTATATACAATCTGTGTTATATCCAGCAGTAATGATACTTGCTCTGGCAGATATGAAAATGGCCTGTGAACAGGAGAAGAAATCTCTGGAGGAAGAACTTGAGAAGCTCAGACTGTCACTGCAGGTAGAGATCCCTTATAGTGTCAGTACACATCCACCAGTACCTCCACCTTTCACTTATAACATCAGTACACATTCAGTACACATTCCCACCTTTCCATTGTACTGGCTGTAGATATGATTCGTGTGTGTGTTATACCAGCCCATAGAGGAGGACATTATGAGTCTGAAAGTGGCGCTGGAGATGAAGAACCAGGAGATCAAAGATCAGCACGATCTTTTTGTCAAACTATATGCTCTGTATGTATACTATATACTCTGTATGTAGTACCTGGTTTAACACTATATCCTCTGTATATATATTATATACTGTTTATGTAGTTCCTGGTTTAACACTATACCCTCAGCTTACTCTAGTCTGCAGATGTGAAGAAATTTAAACAGAATGTGTATCTGTGTATATGTGTGCACCTGTATGTGTCTGGTTGTAGTATTATTTAAAGGGTCAAACTCCGTAAAGTGTGCCCAGGCCCAGAGCTACTTTGATGGGCATGATTCTGTGACCTCTTGGGCCTTGAAATGTGGTGCTTTGAATGATTTAAAGAGTGAAACGGTCTGAAGTGTGCCCACGTTTAAAGCAACCTTGCTGGGCATGACTGTGTGACCTCTTGGGCCAGGAAGTCTGTTTCTAGTTTTATTTAAACGGTCAAACTGCGTGAAGTGTGCCCAGGCCCACAGCTACTTTGCTGGGCATGACTGTGTGACCTCTTGGGCCTGGAAGTCTGGTTGTAGTATGATTTTAAAGGGTCAAATGGTCTCCATTGTGTGTCCAGGTTTAAGGCTACTTTGCTGGGCATGTGATTTGGACCCATCGGGTACGGAAGCCTTTCCGTCACGTGCTCGTTTTCCACGCCTTCAGCGCAGGTAGCCTGCGAATTTAAAACCGACGTGCATTTTATTCTTTTCCCCTTTTATCCTTTCATATCTCTCCGCTACCTTGGAGAAGAGAGACGCACGCGGGTAAATAAAATGTAAATATCTCTAAATATCTGTATAATATGTAAATAAAAGGAAGATGTGGTTGTGTAGTGTAGTCGTTTGATTATAAATAATCTCATAATAATTTTATCCACAAATTCTTATACATTTATACATGTTTATCTCTGTGTGTGTGTGTGTGTGTGTGGTTCTGTGTCACTAGTGGGGCCTGTGGCCCGATTGGAGTGTTTGCGGTGTGAGAAGGAGGAGTTGGATAACAGTTTGTTGGAGCAGCTGAAGGAGTTGAGGTTGCAGAAGCAGAAGGAGCTGCAGGTTCTTCAGGAGATGCTGAAACACAAGCAGCAGGAGGAGACAGAGCTCCTGCAGAAACAGCAGGAGGAGGAGGAGCATAACAGGTCCATCAAGAGTAAGTACTATGGAAATGCAATAATACTAACATAACTAATAATGAATGCTAGCCTTTAGGCTCCAATAAAAGTGATACTAATATATGTATAGTACTATATATATTATATTTTATATATTCAGTAGTAATTATGTAGTATATACAATCTATGTTATATCCAGCAGTAATGATACTTGCTCTGGCAGATATGAAAATGGCCTGTGAACAGGAGAAGAAATCTCTGGAGGAAGAACTTGAGAAGCTCAGACTGTCACTGCAGGTAGAGATCCCTTATAGTGTCAGTACACATCCACCAGTACCTCCACCTTTCACTTATAACGTCAGTACACATTCAGTACACATTCCCACCTTTCCATTGTACTGGCTGTAGTGATGATTCGTGTGTGTGGGTTATACCAGCCCATAGAGGAGGACATTATGAGTCTGAAAGTGGCGCTGGAGATGAAGAACCAGGAGATCAAAGATCAGCACGATCTTTTGGTCAAACTATATACTCTGTATGTATACTATATACTCTGTATGTAGTACCTGGTTTAACACTATACCCTCAGCTTACTCTAGTCTGCAGATGTGAAGAAATTAAACAGAATGTGTATCTGTGTATATGTGCGCACCTGTATGTGTCTGGTTGTAGTATTATTTAAAGGGTCAAACTGCGTGAAGTGTGCCCAGGCCCAGAGCTACTTTGCTGGGCATGACTGTGTGACCTCTTGGGCCTGGAAGTCTGGTTGTAGTATGATTTTAAAGGGTCAAATGGTCTCCATTGTGTGTCCAGGTTTAAGGCTACTTTGCTAGGCATGTGATTTGGACCCATCGGGTACGGAAGCCTTTCCGTCACGTGCTCGTTTTCCACGCCTTCAGCGCAGGTAGCCTGCGAATTTAAAACCGACGTGCATTTTATTCTTTTCCCCTTTTATCCCTTCATATCTCTCCGCTACCTTGGAGAAGAGAGACGCACGCGGGTAAATAAAATGTAAATATCTCTAAATATCTGTATAATATGTAAATAAAAGGAAGAAGTGGTTGTGTAGTGTAGTCGTTTCATTATAAATAATCTCATAATAATTTTATCCACAAATTCTTATACATTTATACATGTTTATCTCTCTCTCTGTGTGTGTGTGTGTGTGGTTCTGTGTCACTAGTGGGGCCTGTGGCCCGATTGGAGTGTTTGCGGTGTGAGAAGGAGGAGTTGGAGAACAGTTTGTTGGAGCAGCTGAAGGAGTTGAGGTTGCAGAAGCAGAAGGAGCTGCAGGTTCTTCAGGAGATGCTGAAACACAAGCAGCAGGAGGAGACAGAGCTCCTGCAGAAACAGCAGGAGGAGGAGGAGCATAACACGTCCCTCAAGGGTAAGTACTATGGAAATGCAATCATACTAACATAACTAATAATGAATGTTAGCCTTTAGGCTCCAATAAAAGTGATACTAATATATGTATAGTACTATATATATTATATTTTATATATTCAATAGTAATTATGTAGTATATACAATCTGTGTTATATCCAGCAGTAATGATACTTGCTCTGGCAGATATGATAATGGCCTGTGAACAGGAGAAGAAATCTCTGGAGGAAGAACTTGAGAAGCTCAGACTGTCACTGCAGGTAGAGATCCCTTATAGTGTCAGTACACATCCACCAGTAGCTCCACCTTTCACTTATAACGTCAGTACACATTCAGTACACATTCCCACCTTTCCATTGTACTGGCTGTAGTGATGATTCGTGTGTGTGTTATACCAGCCCATAGAGGAGGACATTATGAGTCTGAAAGTGGCGCTGGAGATGAAGAACCAGGAGATCAAAGATCAGCACGATCTTTTGGTCAAACTATATACTCTGTATGTAGTACCTGGTTTAACATTATATCCTCTGTATATATACTATATACTGTTTATGTAGTACCTGGTTTAACACTATACCCTCAGCTTACTCTAGTCTGCAGATGTGAAGAAATTAAACAGAATGTGTATCTGTGTATATGTTTGCACCTGTATGTGTCTGGTTGTAGTATTATTTAAAGGGTCAAACTGCATGAAGTGTGCCCAGGCCCAGAGCTACTTTGCTGTGCATGACTGTGTGACCTCTTGGGCCAGGAAGTCTGTTTCTAGTTTTATTTAAACGGTCAAACTGCGTGAAGTGTGCCCAGGCCCAGAGCTACTTTGCTGGGCATGACTGTGTGACCTCTTGGCCCTGGAAGTCTGGTGGTAGTAGTAGTATGATTTAAAGGCACAAAGTGATTGAAGTGTGCCCAGGCCCAGAACTACTTTGCTGGGCATGACTGTGTGACCTCTTGGGCCAGGAAGTCTGTTTCTAGTTTTATTTAAACGGTCAAACTGCGTGAAGTGTGCCCAGGCCCAGAGCTACTTTGCTGGGCATGACTGTGTGACCTCTTGGGCCTGGAAGTCTGGTTGTAGTATAATTTTAAAGGGTCAAATGGTCTCCATTGTGTGTCCAGGTTTAAGGCTACTTTGATGGGCATGTGATTTGGACCCATCGGGTACGGAAGCCTTTCGGTCACGTGCTCGTTTTCCACGCCTTCAGCGCAGGTAGCCTGCGAATTTAAAACCGACGTGCATTTTATTCTTTTCCCCTTTTATCCTTTCATATCTCTCCACTACCTTGGAGGAGAGAGACGCACGCGGGTAAATAAAATGTAAATATCTGTATAATATGTAAATAAAAGGAAGAAGTGGTTGTGTAGTGTAGTCGTTTGATTATAAATAATCTCATAATAATTTTATCCACAAATTCTCTATTTTATCGTTTTTTCCTGATCAATAATAGAAAAAAAAGAAAAAAAAAGATGAACAGCACCCTCTAGCGATGAACCTCAATTATTTCAAGATAACTGTAAAACATGGCTAGGTTAAGTCGGCGTTAGAACAAAAAATGCTCAGATTAACTTGTGTCTCATGGCACGCAGCTGAGTTTAAAATTAAACACAATGAAATCAAATTAAACTGACCCAGCTGCAACAGGCTCAGCAACCACATTTTATTTCACTGATTGGTCAGTTAGCCAGGCTATACAAAACAGGCTATTGTTAGAAATTCTGCACATGTGCTTCGCTTAGCTTCACATCTCACACTGCTTATAATTATAAGATAACATATCCACGTTCGTAATAACGTGGTGAAATCTGCCAAAAATGGTGAGACTGAGCATAATAAGTAATAAGACAATCTGAGCACTTAGTCCACATATTTCTAAATGAGAAGAAAAAGTTCCTCCAAACAATATAAGGCACACAATTCTATATGGGAAAACAGTTACAGTTGTCATTAAGAGAAGCACTACTCATTACACAGATGTCAATAACCGTCCTAATATTAATAGTTCAACAGTCTTCCTCTGTCTATTATACGCACTGTACACATGTTAAATATCTGCCTTGAAATGACAATGAAATGACTTCCGGGCGCACTGAAAATTGTTATATACACACACAGACACCCCCATACCAACATAAGCATAGTGCAACTCTTTGTTTACGCACCAGAGATTGAGTGGGCAAGTGCGTGTATATGCGAGTTTAAATTATTATACACAAATGTAAGTAGTAGGCTATTTATGTGAAAATGTTTCATATGTATGTACAAGTAGTGTTTCCCTGATTTCTCCCTAAATGGCCCCTCATAGTTCAGCAGTAATGAGGCTAGTTAGATTTTGCTCAGAATTAAGTACACTTTGGGATGTTATACGTATCACAGTCTCCGGTGAGCCGTACATGGTTGATCAATCCAGGTTGAGGTAGAGTCACTGCATTAATGACACGTCTGTTTGCATTGCCAGTTGTTGCTATGGCAGCAATGAAATTAGGAAATTCAAAGAAAAACAACTCATCTACGCTCTTGGAACTTTAGAACCCCATATGTCCTGTGGCCCGATGTCACACGTGAGGGGAATCCCATGAACACCTTTACAGATCAGTCTGTGGAAAGACACTGAAGAGGACAGAGGAAAAATGAGGCGTTTCTGGAGCTGGTGTGCTGGACGCATCGAGGACGAATACACAGACACAAAGGATGTGGAGGGTAAATGTAAATATAATGCCACTCACACCTGCGGTTGCTGGTGCTGGCACTCATACCTGTGGTTAAAATTCCTTTTTTGTCTTTAGCGCTGCATTGTCGCCTCTATCTCCCAATAATTCATACTCGAGGCTTTAGAAATCTAAGTTTTTGGGGGGTATATGCCATTTCCTGTTATTTGTGCAGAATACACACACTTTCACTTTGGAATCCACAAAGTTTTATAAATGAGGTCCCTGAATAACATCTATCTATTTCTACACTATATGGCTTGCTAATTTGTGTGTGTGTGTGTGTGTGTGTGTGTGACTGTGTGTGTGTGTGTGTGGTTCTGTGTCACTAGTGGGGCCTGTGGCCCAATTGGAGTGTTTGCGGTGTGAGAAGGAGGAGTTGGAGAACAGTTTGTTGGAGCAGCTGAAGGAGTTGAGGTTGCAGAAGCAGAAGGAGCTGCAGGTTCTTCAGTAGATGCTGAAACACAAGCAGCAGGAGGAGACAGAGCTAACATAACTAATAACTAATAATGAATGTTAGCCTTTAGGCTCCAATAAAAGTGATACTAATATATGTATAGTACTATATATATTATATTTTATATATTCAGTAGTAATTATGTAGTATATACAATCTGTGTTATTTCCAGCAGTAATGATACTTGCTCTGGCAGATATGAAAATGGCCTGTGAACAGGAGAAGAAATCTCTGGAGGAAGAACTTGAGAAGCTCAGACTGTCACTGCAGGTAGAGATCCCTTATAGTGTCAGTACACATCCACCAGTACCTCCACCTTTCACTTATAACGTCAGTACACATTCAGTACACATTCCCACCTTTCCATTGTACTGGCTGTAGTGATGATTCGTGTGTGTGGGTTATACCAGCCCATAGAGGAGGACATGAGTCTGAAAGTGGTGCTGGAGATGAAGAACCAGGAGATCAAAGATCAGCACGATCTTTTGGTAAAACTATATACTCTGTATGTAGTACCTGGTTTAACATTATATCCTCTGTATATATATTATATACTGTTTATGTAGTACCTGGTTTAACACTATACCCTCAGCTTACTCTAGTCTGCAGATGTGAAGAAATTAAACAGAATGTGTATCTGTGTATATGTGCGCACCTGTATGTGTCTGGTTGTAGTATTATTTAAAGGGTCAAACTGCGTGAAGTGTGCCCAGACCCAGGCATGACTCTGTGACCTCTTGGGCCAGGAAGTCTGTTTCTAGTTTTATTTAAACGGTCAAACTGCGTGAAGTGTGCCCAGGCCCAGAGCTACTTTGCTGGGCATGACTGTGTGACCTCTTGGGCCTGGAAGTCTGGTTTTAGTATGATTTTAAAGGGTCAAATGGTCTCCATTGTTTGTCCAGGTTTAAGGCTAGTTTGCTGGGCATGTGATTTGGACCCATCGGGTACGGAAGCCTTTCCGTCACGTGCTCGTTTTCCACGCCTTCAGCGCAGGTAGCCTGCGAATTTAAAACCGACGTGCATTTTATTCTTTTCCCCTTTTATCCTTTCATATCTCTCCGCTACCTTGGAGAAGAGAGACGCACGCGGGTAAATAAAATGTAAATATCTGTAAATATCTGTATAATATGTAAATAAAAGGAAGAAGTGGCTATGTAGTGTAGTCGTTTCATTATAAATAATCTCATAATAATTTTATCCACAAATTCCTATACATTTATACATGTTTATCTCTCTCTTTGTGTGTGTGTGTGTGTGTGTGTGTGTGTGTGTGTGTGTGTGTGTGTGTGTGTGTCTGTGTGTGTGTGTGTGTGGTTCTGTGTCACTAGTGGGGCCTGTGGCCCGATTGGAGTGTTTGCGGTGTGAGAAGGAGGAGTTGGAGAACAGTTTGTTGGAGCAGCTGAAGGAGTTGAGGTTGCAGAAGCAGAAGGAGCTGCAGGTTCTTCAGGAGATGCTGAAACACAAGCAGCAGGAGGAGACAGAGCTCCTGCAGAAACAGCAGGAGGAGGAGGAGCATAACAGGTCCCTCAAGGGTAAGTACTATGGAAATGCAATAATACTAACATAACTAATAATGAATGTTAGCCTTTAGGCTCCAATAAAAGTGATACTAATATATGTATAGTACTATATATATTATATTTTATATATTCAGTAGTAATTATGTAGTATATACAATCTGTGTTATATCCAGCAGTAATGATACTTGCTCTGGCAGATATGAAAATGGCCTGTGAACAGGAGAAGAAATCTCTGGAGGAAGAACTTGAGAAGCTCAGACTGTCACTGCAGGTAGAGATCCCTTATAGTGTCAGTACACATCCACCAGTAGCTCCACCTTTCACTTATAACGTCAGTACACATTCAGTACACATTCCCACCTTTCCATTGTACTGGCTGTAGTGATGATTCGTGTGTGTGTTATACCAGCCCATAGAGGTGGACATTATGAGTCTGAAAGTGGCGCTGGAGATGAAGAACCAGGAGATCAAAGATCAGCACGATCTTTTGGTCAAACTATATACTCTGTATGTATACTATATACTCTGTATGTAGTACCTGGTTTAACACTATATCCTCTGTATATATACTATATACTGTTTATGTAGTTCCTGGTTTAACACTATACCCTCAGCTTACTCTAGACTGCAGATGTGAAGAAATTTAAACAGAATGTGTATCTGTGTATATGTGCGCACCTGTATGTGTCTGGTTGTAGTATTATTTAAAGGGTCAAATGGTCTCCATTGTGTGTCCAGGTTTAAGGCTACTTTGCTGGGCATGTGATTTGGACCCATCGGGTACGGAAGCCTTTCCGTCACGTGCTCGTTTTCCACGCCTTCAGCGCAGGTAGCCTACGAATTTAAAACCGACGTGCATTTTATTCTTTTCCCCTTTTATCCTTTCATATCTCTCCGCTATCTTGGAGAAGAGAGACGCACGCGGGTAAATAAAATGTAAATATCTGTAAATATCTGTATAATATGTAAATAAAAGGAAGAAGTGGCTGTGTAGTGTAGTCGTTTCATTATAAATAATCTCAAAATAATTTTATCCACAAATTCTTATACATTTATACATGTTTATCTCTCTCTGTGTGTGTGTGTGTGTGTGTGTGTGTGTGTGTGTGTGTGTGTGTGTGTGTGGTTCTGTGTCACTAGTGGGGCCTGTGGCCCGATTGGAGTGTTTGCGGTGTGAGAAGGAGGAGCTGGAGAACAGTTTGTTGGAGCAGCTGAAGGAGTTGAGGTTGCAGAAGCAGAAGGAGCTGCAGGTTCTTCAGGAGATGCTGAAACACAAGCAGCAGGAGGAGACAGAGCTCCTGCAGAAACAGCAGGAGGAGGAGGAGCATAACAGGTCCCTCAAGGGTAAGTACTATGGAAATGCAATAATACTAACATAACTAATAATGAATGTTAGCCTTTAGGCTCCAATAAAAGTGATACTAATATATGTATAGTACTATATATATTATATTTTATATATTCAGTAGTAATTATGTAGTATATACAATCTGTGTTATATCCAGCAGTAATGATACTTGTTCTGGCAGATATGAAAATGGCCTGTGAACAGGAGAAGAAATCTCTGGAGGAAGAACTTGAGAAGCTCAGACTGTCACTGCAGGTAGAGATCCCTTATAGTGTCAGTACACATCCACCAGTAGCTCCACCTTTCACTTATAACGTCAGTACACATTCAGTACACATTCCCACCTTTCCATTGTACTGGCTGTAGTGATGATTCGTGTGTGTGTTATACCAGCCCATAGAGGAGGACATTATGAGTCTGAAAGTGGCGCTGGAGATGAAGAACCAGGAGATCAAAGATCACCACAATCTTTTGGTCAAACTATATACTCTGTATGTAGTACCTGGTTTAACATTATATCCTCTGTTTATATATTATATACTGTTTATGTAGTACCTGGTTTAACACTATACCCTCAGCTTACTCTAGTCTGCAGATGTGAAGAAATTAAACAGAATGTGCATCTGTGTATATGTGCGCACCTGTATGTGTCTGGTTGTAGTATTATTTAAAGGGTCAAACTGCATGAAGTGTGCCCAGACCCCGAGCTACTTTGATGGGCATGATTCTGTGACCTCTTGGGCCTTGAAATGTGCTGCTTTGAATGATTTAAAGAGTGAAACGGTCTGAAGTGTGCCCACGTTTAAAGCATCCTTGCTGGGCATGACTGTGTGACCTCTTGGGCCAGGAAGTCTGTTTCTACTTTTATTTAAACGGTCAAACTGCGTGAAGTGTGCCCATGCCCAGAGCTACTTTGCTGGGCATGACTGTGTGACCTCTTGGGCCTGGAAGTCTGGTTGTAGTATGATTTTAAAGGGTCAAATGGTCTCCATTGTGTGTCCAGGTTTAAGGCTACTTTGCTGGGCATGTGATTTGGACCCATCGGGTACGGAAGCCTTTCCGTCACGTGCTCGTTTTCCACGCCTTCAGCGCAGGTAGCCTGCGAATTTAAAACCGACGTGCATTTTATTCTTTTCCCCTTTTATCCTTTCATATCTTTCCGCTACCTTGGAGAAGAGAGACGCACGCGGGTAAATAAAATGTAAATATCTGTAAATATCTGTATAATATGTAAATAAAAGGAAGAAGTGGCTGTGTAGTGTAGTCGTTTCATTATAAATAATCTCATAATAATTTTATCCACAAATTCTTATACATTTATACATGTTTATCTCTCTCTGTGTGTGTGTGTGTGTGTGTGTGTGTGTGTGTGTGTGTGTGTGTGTGTGTGTGTGTGTGTGTGTGTGTGTGGTTCTGTGTCACTAGTGGGGCCTGTGGCCCGATTGGAGTGTTTGCGGTGTGAGAAGGAGGAGTTGGAGAACAGTTTGTTGGAGCAGCTGAAGGAGTTGAGGTTGCAGAAGCAGAAGGAGCTGCAGGTTCTTCAGGAGATGCTGAAACACAAGCAGCAGGAGGAGACAGAGCTCCTGCAGAAACAGCAGGAGGAGGAGGAGCATAACAGGTCCCTCAAGGGTAAGTACTATGGAAATGCAATAATACTAACATAACTAATAATGAATGTTAGCCTTTAGGCTCCAATAAAAGTGATACTAATATATGTATAGTACTATATATATTATATTTTATATATTCAGTAGTAATTATGTAGTATATACAATCTGTGTTATATCCAGCAGTAATGATACTTGTTCTGGCAGATATGAAAATGGCCTGTGAACAGGAGAAGAAATCTCTGGAGGAAGAACTTGAGAAGCTCAGACTGTCACTGCAGGTAGAGATCCCTTATAGTGTCAGTACACATCCACCAGTAGCTCCACCTTTCACTTATAACGTCAGTACACATTCAGTACACATTCCCACCTTTCCATTGTACTGGCTGTAGTGATGATTCGTGTGTGTGTTATACCAGCCCATAGAGGAGGACATTATGAGTCTGAAAGTGGCGCTGGAGATGAAGAACCAGGAGATCAAAGATCACCACGATCTTTTGGTCAAACTATATACTCTGTATGTAGTACCTGGTTTAACATTATATCCTCTGTTTATATATTATATACTGTTTATGTAGTACCTGGTTTAACACTATACCCTCAGCTTACTCTAGTCTGCAGATGTGAAGAAATTAAACAGAATGTGCATCTGTGTATATGTGCGCACCTGTATGTGTCTGGTTGTAGTATTATTTAAAGGGTCAAACTGCATGAAGTGTGCCCAGACCCAGAGCTACTTTGATGGGCATGATTCTGTGACCTCTTGGGCCTTGAAATGTGCTGCTTTGAATGATTTAAAGAGTGAAACGGTCTGAAGTGTGCCCACGTTTAAAGCATCCTTGCTGGGCATGACTGTGTGACCTCTTGGGCCAGGAAGTCTGTTTCTACTTTTATTTAAACGGTCAAACTGCGTGAAGTGTGCCCATGCCCAGAGCTACTTTGCTGGGCATGACTGTGTGACCTCTTGGGCCTGGAAGTCTGGTTGTAGTATGATTTTAAAGGGTCAAATGGTCTCCATTGTGTGTCCAGGTTTAAGGCTACTTTGCTGGGCATGTGATTTGGACCCATCGGGTACGGAAGCCTTTCCGTCACGTGCTCGTTTTCCACGCCTTCAGCGCAGGTAGCCTGCGAATTTAAAACCGACGTGCATTTTATTCTTTTCCCCTTTTATCCTTTCATATCTTTCCGCTACCTTGGAGAAGAGAGACGCACGCGGGTAAATAAAATGTAAATATCTGTAAATATCTGTATAATATGTAAATAAAAGGAAGAAGTGGTTGTGTAGTGTAGTCGTTTCATTATAAATAATCTCATAATAATTTTATCCACAAATTCTTATACATTTATACATGTTTATCTCTCTCTTTGTGTGTGTGTGTGTGTGTGTGTGTCTGTGAGTGTGTGTGTGTGGTTCTGTGTCACTAGTGGGGCCTGTGGCCCGATTGGAGTGTTTGCGGTGTGAGAAGGAGGAGTTGGAGAACAGTTTGTTGGAGAAGCTGAAGGAGTTGAGGTTGCAGAAGCAGAAGGAGCTGCAGGTTCTTCAGGAGATGCTGAAACACAAGCAGCAGGAGGAGACAGAGCTCCTGCAGAAACAGCAGGAGGAGGAGGAGCATAACAGGTCCATCAAGAGTAAGTACTATGGAAATGCAATAATACTAACATAACTAATAATGAATGTTAGCCTTTAGGCTCCAATAAAAGTGATACTAATATATGTATAGTACTATATATATTATATTTTATATATTCAGTAATAATTATGTAGTATATACAATCTGTGTTATATCCAGCAGTAATGATACATGCTCTGGCAGATATGAAAATGGCCTGTGAACAGGAGAAGAAATCTCTGGAGGAAGAACTTGAGAAGCTCAGACTGTCACTGCAGGTAGAGATCCCTTATAGTGTCAGTACACATCCACCAGTAGCTCCACCTTTCACTTATAACGTCAGTACACATTCAGTACACATTCCCACCTTTCCATTGTACTGGCTGTAGTGATGATTCGTGTGTGTGTTATACCAGCCCATAGAGGAGGACATTATGAGTCTGAAAGTGGCGCTGGAGATGAAGAACCAGGAGATCAAAGATCAGCACGATCTTTTGGTCAAACTATATACTCTGTATGTAGTACCTGGTTTAACATTATATCCTCTGTATATATACTATATACTGTTTATGTAGTACCTGGTTTAACACTATACCCTCAGCTTACTCTAGTCTGCAGATGTGAAGAAATTAAACAGAATGTGTATCTGTGTATATGTGCGCACCTGTATGTGTCTGGTTGTAGTATTATTTAAAGGGTCAAACTGCGTGAAGTGTGCCCAGGCGCAGAGCTACTTTGATGGGCATGATTCTGTGACCTCTTGGGTCTTGAAATGTGGTGCTTTGAATGATTTAAAGAGTGAAACGGTCTGAAGTGTGCCCACGTTTAAAGCATCCTTGCTGGGCATGACTGTGTGACCTCTTGGGCCTGGAAGTCTGGTTGTAGTATGATTTTAAAGGGTCAAATGGTCTCCATTGTGTGTCCAGGTTTAAGGCTACTTTCTGGGCATGTGATTTGGACCCATCGGGTACGGAAACCTTTCCGTCACGTGCTCGTTTTCCACGCCTTCAGCGCAGGTAGCCTGCGAATTTAAAACCGACGTGCATTTTATTCTTTTCCCCTTTTATCCTTTCATATCTCTCCGCTACCTTGGAGAAGAGAGACGCACGCGGGTAAATAAAATGTAAATATCTCTAAATGTCTGTATAATATGTAAATAAAAGGAAGATGTGGTTGTATAGTGTAGTCGTTTGATTATAAATAATCTCATAGTAATTTTATCCACAAATTCTTATACATTTATACATGTTTATCTCTCTCTCTGTGTGTGTGTGTGTGTCTGTGTGTGTGTGTGTGTGGTTCTGTGTCACTAGTGGGGCCTGTGGCCCGATTGGAGTGTTTGCGGTGTGAGAAGGAGGAGTTGGAGAACAGTTTGTTGGAGCAGCTGAAGGAGTTGAGGTTGCAGAAGCAGAAGGAGCTGCAGGTTCTTCAGGAGATGCTGAAACACAAGCAGCAGGAGGAGACAGAGCTCCTGCAGAAACAGCAGGAGGAGGAGGAGCATAACAGGTCCATCAAGAGTAAGTACTATGGAAATGCAATAATACTAACATAATAATGAATGCTAGCCTTTAGGCTCCAATAAAAGTGATACTAATATATGTATAGTACTATATATATTATATTTTATATATTCAGTAGTAATTATGTAGTATATACAATCTGTGTTATATCCAGCAGTAATGATACTTGCTCTGGCAGATATGAAAATGGCCTGTGAACAGGAGAAGAAATCTCTGGAGGAAGAACTTGAGAAGCTCAGACTGTCACTGCAGGTAGAGATCCCTTATAGTGTCAGTACACATCCACCAGTACCTCCACCTTTCACTTATAACGTCAATACACATTCAGTACACATTCCCACCTTTCCATTGTACTGGCTTTAGTGATGATTCGTGTGTGTGGGTTATACCAGCCCATAGAGGAGGACATTATGAGTCTGAAAGTGGCGCTGGAGATGAAGAACCAGGAGATCAAAGATCAGCACGATCTTTTGGTCAAACTATATACTCTGTATGTATACTATATACTCTGTATGTAGTACCTGGTTTAACACTATATCCTCTGTATATATACTATATACTGTTTATGTAGTACCTGGTTTAACACTATACCCTCAGCTTTCTCTAGTCTGCAGATGTGAAGAAATTAAACAGAATGTGTATCTGTGTATATGTGCGCACCTGTATGTGTCTGGTTGTAGTATTATTTAAAGGGTCAAACTGCGTGAAGTGTGCCCAGACCCAGGCATGACTGTGTGACCTCTTGGGCCAGGAAGTCTGTTTCTAGTTTTATTTAAACGGTCAAACTGCGTGAAGTGTGCCCAGGCCCAGAGCTACTTTGCTGGGCATGACTGTGTGACCTCTTGGGCCTGGAAGTCTGCTTGTAGTATGATTTTAAAGGGTCAAATGGTCTCCATTGTGTGTCCAGGTTTAAGGCTACTTTGCTGGGCATGTGATTTGGACCCATCGGGTACGGAAGCCTTTCCGTCACGTGCTCGTTTTCCACGCCTTCAGCGCAGGTAGCCTGCGAATTTAAAACCGACGTGCATTTTATTCTTTTCCCCTTTTATCCTTTCATATCTCTCCGCTACCTTGGAGAAGAGAGACGCACGCGGGTAAATAAAATGTAAATATCTCTAAATATCTGTATAATATGTAAATAAAAGGAAGATGTGGTTGTGTAGTGTAGTCGTTTGATTATAAATAATCTCATAATAATTTTATCCACAAATTCTTATACATTTATACATGTTTATCTCTCTCTCTGTGTGTGTGTGTGTGGTTCTGTGTCACTAGTGGGGCCTGTGGCCCGATTGGAGTGTTTGCGGTGTGAGAAGGAGGAGTTGGAGAACAATTTGTTGGAGCAGCTGAAGGAGTTGAGGTTGCAGAAGCAGAAGGAGCTGCAGGTTCTTCAGGAGATGCTGAAACACAAGCAGCAGGAGGAGACAGAGCTCCTGCAGAAACAGCAGGAGGAGGAGGAGCATAACAGGTCCATCAAGAGTAAGTACTATGGAAATGCAATAATACTAACATAACTAATAATGAATGTTAGCCTTTAGGCTCCAATAAAAGTGATACTAATATATGTATAGTACTATATATATTATATTTTATATATTCAGTAGTAATTATGTAGTATATACAATCTGTGTTATATCCAGCAGTAATGATACTTGCTCTGGCAGATATGAAAATGGCCTGTGAACAGGAGAAGAAATCTCTGGAGGAAGAACTTGAGAAGCTCAGACTGTCACTGCAGGTAGAGATCCCTTATAGTGTCAGTACACATCCACCAGTACCTCCACCTTTCACTTATAACGTCAGTACACATTCAGTACACATTCCCACCTTTCCATTGTACTGGCTGTAGTGATGATTCGTGTGTGTGGGTTATACCAGCCCATAGAGGAGGACATTATGAGTCTGAAAGTGGCGCTGGAGATGAAGAACCAGGAGATCAAAGATCAGCACGATCTTTTGGTCAAACTATATACTCTGTATGTATACTATATACTCTGTATGTAGTACCTGGTTTAACACTATATCCTCTGTATATATACTATATACTGTTTATGTAGTACCTGGTTTAACACTATACCCTCAGCTTACTCTAGTCTGCAGATGTGAAGAAATTAAACAGAATGTGTATCTGTGTATATGTGCGCACCTGTATGTGTCTGGTTGTAGTATTATTTAAAGGGTCAAACTCCGTAAAGTGTGCCCAGGCCCAGAGCTACTTTGATGGGCATGATTCTGTGACCTCTTGGGCCTTGAAATGTGGTGCTTTGAATGATTTAAAGAGTGAAACGGTCTGAAGTGTGCCCACGTTTAAAGCAACCTTGCTGGGCATGACTGTGTGACCTCTTGGGCCAGGAAGTCTGTTTCTAGTTTTATTTAAACGGTCAAACTGCGTGAAGTGTGCCCAGGCCCAGAGCTACTTTGCTGGGCATGACTGTGTGACCTCTTGGGCCTGGAAGTCTGGTTGTAGTATGATTTTAAAGGGTCAAATGGTCTCCATTGTGTGTCCAGGTTTAAGGCTACTTTGCTGGGCATGTGATTTGGACCCATCGGGTACGGAAGCCTTTCCGTCACGTGCTCGTTTTCCACGCCTTCAGCGCAGGTAGCCTGCGAATTTAAAACCGACGTGCATTTTATTCTTTTCCCCTTTTATCCTTTCATATCTCTCCGCTACCTTGGAGAAGAGAGACGCACGCGGGTAAATAAAATGTAAATATCTGTAAATATCTGTATAATATGTAAATAAAAGGAAGATGTGGTTGTGTAGTGTAGTCGTTTGATTATAAATAATCTCATAATAATTTTATCCACAAATTCTTATACATTTATACATGTTTATCTCTCTCTTTGTGTGTGTGTGTGTGTGTGTGTGTGTGTGTGTGTGTGTGTGTGTGGTTCTGTGTCACTAGTGGGGCCTGTGGCCCGATTGGAGTGTTTGCGGTGTGAGAATGAGGAATGAGGAGTTGGAGAACAGTTTGTTGGAGCAGCTGAAGGAGTTGAGGTTGCAGAAGCAGAAGGAGCTGCAGGTTCTTCAGGAGATGCTGAAACACAAGCAGCAGGAGGAGACAGAGCTCCTGCAGAAACAGCAGGAGGAGGAGGAGCATAACAGGTCCATCAAGAGTAAGTACTATGGAAATGCAATAATACTAACATAACTAATAATGAATGTTAGCCTTTAGGCTCCAATAAAAGTGATACTAATATATGTATAGTACTATATATATTATATTTTATATATTCAGTAGTAATTATGTAGTATATACAATCTGTGTTATATCCAGCAGTAATGATACTTGCTCTGGCAGATATGAAAATGGCCTGTGAACAGGAGAAGAAATCTCTGGAGGAAGAACTTGAGAAGCTCAGACTGTCACTGCAGGTAGAGATCCCTTATAGTGTCAGTACACATCCACCAGTACCTCCACCTCTCACTTATAACGTCAGTACACATTCAGTACACATTCCCACCTTTCCATTGTACTGGCTGTAGTGATGA
This sequence comes from Electrophorus electricus, assembly GCF_041902795.1. Lineage (NCBI taxonomy): Eukaryota > Metazoa > Chordata > Actinopteri > Gymnotiformes > Gymnotidae > Electrophorus > Electrophorus electricus. The sequence continues at coordinate 337,979 of NW_027658746.1, read as the reverse complement.
TTCGTGTGTGTGTTATACCAGCCCATAGAGGAGGACTTTATGAGTCTGAAAGTGGCGCTGGAGATGAAGAACCAGGAGATCAAAGATCAGCACGATCTTTTGGTCAAACTATATACTCTGTATGTATACTATATACTCTGTATGTAGTACCTGGTTTAACACTATATCCTCTGTATATATACTATATACTGTTTATGTAGTACCTGGTTTAACACTATACCCTCAGCTTACTCTAGTCTTCAGATGTGAAGAAATTTAAACAGAATGTGTATCTGTGTATATGTGCGCACCTGTATGTGTCTGGTTGTAGTATTATTTAAAGGGTCAAACTGCGTGAAGTGTGCCCAGGCGCAGAGCTACTTTGATGGGCATGATTCTGTGACCTCTTGGGTCTTGAAATGTGGTGCTTTGAATGATTTAAAGAGTGAAACGGTCTGATGTGTGCCCACGTTTAAAGCATCCTTGCTGGGCATGACTGTGTGACCTCTTGGGCCTGGAAGTCTGCTTGTAGTATGATTTTAAAGGGTCAAATGGTCTCCATTGTGTGTCCAGGTTTAAGGCTACTTTGCTGGGCATGTGATTTGGACCCATCGGGTACGGAAGCCTTTCCGTCACGTGCTCGTTTTCCACGCCTTCAGTGCAGGTAGCCTGCGAATTTAAAACCGACATGCATTTTATTCTTTTCCCCTTTTATCCTTTCATATCTCTCCGCTACCTTGGAGAAGAGAGACGCATGCGGGTAAATAAAATGTAAATATCTGTAAATATCTGTATAATATGTAAATAAAAGGAAGAAGTGGTTGTGTAGTGTAGTCGTTTGATTATGAATAATCTCATAATAATTTTATCCACAAATTCTTATACATTTATACATGTTTATCTCTCTCTTTGTGTGTGTGTGTGTGTGTTTGTGTGTGTGTGTGTGGTTCTGTGTCACTAGTGGGGCCTGTGGCCCGATTGGAGTGTTTGCGGTGTGAGAAGGAAGAGTTGGAGAACAATTTGTTGGAGCAGCTGAAGGAGTTGAGGTTGCAGAAGCAGAAGGAGCTGCAGGTTCTTCAGGAGATGCTGAAACACAAGCAGCAGGAGGAGACAGAGCTCCTGCAGAAACAGCAGGAGGAGGAGGAGCATAACAGGTCCATCAAGAGTAAGTACTATGGAAATGCAATAATACTAACATAACTAATAATGAATGTTAGCCTTTAGGCTCCAATAAAAGTGATACTAATATATGTATAGTACTATATATATTATATTTTATATATTCAGTAGTAATTATGTAGTATATACAATCTGTGTTATATCCAGCAGTAATGATACTTGCTCTGGCAGATATGAAAATGGCCTGTGAACAGGAGAAGAAATCTCTGGAGGAAGAACTTGAGAAGCTCAGACTGTCACTGCAGGTAGAGATCCCTTATAGTGTCAGTACACATCCACCAGTACCTCCACCTTTCACTTATAACGTCAGTACACATGCAGTACACATTCCCACCTTTCCATTGTACTGGCTGTAGTGATGATTCGTGTGTGTGTTATACCAGCCCATAGAGGAGGACATTATGAGTCTGAAAGTGGCGCTGGAGATGAAGAACCAGGAGATCAAAGATCAGCACGATCTTTTGGTCAAACTATATACTCTGTATGTAGTACCTGGTTTAACATTATATCCTCTGTATATATACTATATACTGTTTATGTAGTACCTGGTTTAACACTATACCCTCAGCTTACTCTAGTCTGCAGATGTGAAGAAATTAAACAGAATGTGTATCTGTGTATATGTGCGCACCTGTATGTGTCTGGTTGTAGTATTATTTAAAGGGTCAAACTGCGTGAAGTGTGCCCAGGCGCAGAGCTACTTTGATGGGCATGATTCTGTGACCTCTTGGGTCTTGAAATGTGGTGCTTTGAATGATTTAAAGAGTGAAACGGTCTGATGTGTGCCCACGTTTAAAGCATCCTTGCTGGGCATGACTGTGTGACCTCTTGGGCCTGGAAGTCTGCTTGTAGTATGATTTTAAAGGGTCAAATGGTCTCCATTGTGTGTCCAGGTTTAAGGCTACTTTGCTGGGCATGTGATTTGGACCCATCGGGTACGGAAGCCTTTCCGTCACGTGCTCGTTTTCCACGCCTTCAGTGCAGGTAGCCTGCGAATTTAAAACCGACATGCATTTTATTCTTTTCCCCTTTTATCCTTTCATATCTCTCCGCTACCTTGGAGAAGAGAGACGCATGCGGGTAAATAAAATGTAAATATCTGTAAATATCTGTATAATATGTAAATAAAAGGAAGAAGTGGTTGTGTAGTGTAGTCGTTTGATTATGAATAATCTCATAATAATTTTATCCACAAATTCTTATACATTTATACATGTTTATCTCTCTCTTTGTGTGTGTGTGTGTGTGTTTGTGTGTGTGTGTGTGGTTCTGTGTCACTAGTGGGGCCTGTGGCCCGATTGGAGTGTTTGCGGTGTGAGAAGGAGGAGTTGGAGAACAATTTGTTGGAGCAGCTGAAGGAGTTGAGGTTGCAGAAGCAGAAGGAGCTGCAGGTTCTTCAGGAGATGCTGAAACACAAGCAGCAGGAGGAGACAGAGCTCCTGCAGAAACAGCAGGAGGAGGAGGAGCATAACAGGTCCATCAAGAGTAAGTACTATGGAAATGCAATAATACTAACATAACTAATAATGAATGTTAGCCTTTAGGCTCCAATAAAAGTGATACTAATATATGTATAGTACTATATATATTATATTTTATATATTCAGTAGTAATTATGTAGTATATACAATCTGTGTTATATCCAGCAGTAATGATACTTGCTCTGGCAGATATGAAAATGGCCTGTGAACAGGAGAAGAAATCTCTGGAGGAAGAACTTGAGAAGCTCAGACTGTCACTGCAGGTAGAGATCCCTTATAGTGTCAGTACACATCCACCAGTACCTCCACCTTTCACTTATAACGTCAGTACACATTCAGTACACATTCCCACCTTTCCATTGTACTGGCTGTAGTGATGATTCGTGTGTGTGTTATACCAGCCCATAGAGGAGGACATTATGAGTCTGAAAGTGGCGCTGGAGATGAAGAACCAGGAGATCAAAGATCAGCACGATCTTTTGGTCAAACTATATACTCTGTATGTATACTATATACTCTGTATGTAGTACCTGGTTTAACACTATATCCTCTGTATATATACTATATACTGTTTATGTAGTACCTGGTTTAACACTATACCCTCAGCTTACTCTAGTCTGCAGATGTGAAGAAATTAAACAGAATGTGTATCTGTGTATATGTGCGCACCTGTATGCGTCTGGTTGTAGTATTATTTAAAGGGTCAAACTGCGTGAAGTGTGCCCAGGCCCAGAGCTACTTTGATGGGCATGATTCTGTGACCTCTTGGGCCTTGAAATGTGGTGCTTTGAATGATTTAAAGAGTGAAACGGTCTGAAGTGTGCCCACGTTTAAAGTAACCTTGCTGGGCATGACTGTGTGACCTCTTGTGCCTGGAAGTCTGGTTGTAGTATTATTTAAACGGTCAAACTGCGTGAAGTGTGCCCAGGCCCAGAGCTACTTTGCTGGGCATGACTGTTTGACCTCTTGGGCCTGGAAGTCTGGTTGTAGAATGATTTTAAAGGGTCAAATGGTCTCCATTGTGTGTCCAGGTTTAAGGCTACTTTGCTGGGCATGTGATTTGGACCCATCGGGTACGGAAGCCTTTCCGTCATGTGCTCGTTTTCCACGCCTTCAGCACAGGTAGCCTGCGAATTTAAAACCGACGTGCATTTTATTCTTTTCCCCTTTTATCCCTTCATATCTCTCCGCTACCTTGGAGAAGAGAGACGCACGCGGGTAAATAAAATGTAAATATCTGTATAATATGTAAATAAAAGGAAGAAGTGGTTGTGTAGCGTAGTCGTTTGATTATAAATAATCTCATAATAATTTTATCCACAAATTCTTATACATTTATACATGTTTATCTCTCTCTGTGTGTGTGTGTGTGTGTGTGTGTGTGTGTGTGTGTGTGTGTGTGGTTCTGTGTCACTAGTGGGGCCTGTGGCCCGATTGGAGTGTTTGCGGTGTGAGAAGGAGGAGTTGGAGAACAGTTTGTTGGAGCAGCTGAAGGAGTTGAGGTTGCAGAAGCAGAAGGAGCTGCAGGTTCTTCAGGAGATGCTGAAACACAAGCAGCAGGAGGAGACAGAGCTCCTGCAGAAACAGCAGGAGGAGGAGGAGCATAACAGGTCCATCAAGAGTAAGTACTATGGAAATGCAATAATACTAACATAACTAATAATGAATGTTAGCCTTTAGGCTCCAATAAAAGTGATACTAATATATGTATAGTACTATATATATTATATTTTATATATTCAGTAGTAATTATGTAGTATATACAATCTGTGTTATATCCAGCAGTAATGATACTTGCTCTGGCAGATATGAAAATGGCCAGTGAACAGGAGAAGAAATCTCTGGAGGAAGAACTTGAGAAGCTCAGACTGTCACTGCAGGTAGAGATCCCTTCTAGTGTCAGTACACATCCACCAGTACCTCCACCTTTCACTTATAACGTCAGTACACATTCAGTACACATTCCCACCTTTCCATTGTACTGGCTGTAGTGATGATTCGTGTGTGTGTTATACCAGCCCATAGAGGAGGACATTATGAGTCTGAAAGTGGCACTGGAGATGAAGAACCAGGAGATCAAAGATCAGCACGATCTTTTGGTCAAACTATATACTCTGTATGTATACTATATACTCTGTATGTAGTACCTGGTTTAACACTATATCCTCTGTATATATACTATATACTGTTTATGTAGTACCTGGTTTAACACTATACCCTCAGCTTACTCTAGTCTGCAGATGTGAAGAAATTAAACAGAATGTGTATCTGTGTATATGTGCGCACCTGTATGTGTCTGGTTGTAGTATTATTTAAAGGTTCATACTGCGTGAAGTGTGCCCAGGCGCAGAGCTACTTTGATGGGCATGATTCTGTGACCTCTTGGGCCTTGAAATGTGGTGCTTTGAATGATTTAAAGAGTGAAACGGTCTGAAGTGTGCCCACGTTTAAAGCAACCTTGCTGGGCATGACTGTGTGACCTCTTGGGCCAGGAAGTCTGTTTCTAGTTTTATTTAAACGGTCAAACTGCGTGAAGTGTGCCCAGGCCCAGAGCTACTTTGCTGGGCATGACTGTGTGACCTCTTGGGCCTGGAAGTCTGGTTGTAGTATGATTTTAAAGGGTCAAATGGTCTCCATTGTGTGTCCAGGTTTAAGGCTACTTTGCTGGGCATGTGATTTGGACCCATCGGGTACGGAAGCCTTTCCGTCACGTGCTCGTTTTCCACGCCTTCAGCGCAGGTAGCCTGCGAATTTAAAACCGACGTGCATTTTATTCTTTTCCCCTTTTATCCCTTCATATCTCTCCGCTACCTTGGAGAAGAGAGACGCACGCGGGTAAATAAAATGTAAATATCTCTAAATATCTGTATAATATGTAAATAAAAGGAAGAAGTGGTTGTGTAGTGTAGTCGTTTGATTATAAATAATCTCATAATAATTTTATCCACAAATTCTTATACATTTATACATGTTTATCTCTGTCTTTGTCTGTGTGTGTGTGTGTGTGTGTGTGTGTGTGTGTGTGTGTGTGTGTGTGTGTGTGGTTCTGTGTCACTAGTGGGGCCTGTGGCCCGATTGGAGTGTTTGCGGTGTGAGAAGGAGGAGTTGGATAACAGTTTGTTGGAGCAGCTGAAGGAGTTGAGGTTGCAGAAGCAGAAGGAGCTGCAGGTTCTTCAGGAGATGCTGAAACACAAGCAGCAGGAGGAGACAGAGCTCCTGCAGAAACAGCAGGAGGAGGAGGAGCATAACAGGTCCATCAAGAGTAAGTACTATGGAAATGCAATAATACTAACATAACTAATAATGAATGTTAGCCTTTAGGCTCCAATAAAAGTGATACTAATATATGTATAGTACTATATATATTATATTTTATATATTCAGTAGTAATTATGTAGTATATACAATCTGTGTTATATCCAGCAGTAATGATACTTGCTCTGGCAGATATGAAAATGGCCTGTGAACAGGAGAAGAAATCTCTGGAGGAAGAACTTGAGAAGCTCAGACTGTCACTGCAGGTAGAGATCCCTTATAGTGTCAGTACACATCCACCAGTACCTCCACCTTTCACTTATAACATCAGTACACATTCAGTACACATTCCCACCTTTCCATTGTACTGGCTGTAGATATGATTCGTGTGTGTGTTATACCAGCCCATAGAGGAGGACATTATGAGTCTGAAAGTGGCGCTGGAGATGAAGAACCAGGAGATCAAAGATCAGCACGATCTTTTGGTCAAACTATATACTCTGTATGTATACTATATCGAACCCACGGTTTTCACGCTACGATTTTTTTAAATGTGGTGAGCTGCGGAGAAAAGACGCGGTCCGGACGTATTTGTGGCTTAATATCTCTTGTCTCCTTGGGAGTAGGAAGTCTTTTCATGGCTCTTTGGAAAGGGCTGCATCTCCCCTGTAATCGCCTTTAAGCGGCACGCGGATCGAACCCACGGTTTTCACGCTACGATTTTTTTTAAATGTGTTGCGCGGCGGAGAATAGACGCGCGCCGGACGTATTTGCGGCTTGATATCTCTTGTCTCATTGGGAGTAGAAAGTCTGTTCATGGCTCTTTGGAAAGGGCTGCATCTCCCCTGTAATCGCCTTCGCGCGGCACGCGGATCGGAACCATCGTTATCGCGCTACGATTTTTTAATGCCGACAGGGACGGGCCGAAAGCTTGGCAGGTGGCGTTCGTTAGGAAAAGTCATGGACGTGATGCGGACCGAGTTGCAGGCCATTTGGACCTGGCCCGGCCTAGATGTGAGCCTTCAAAGTCAGCGCGTTTGTTTAAACTTTCTCCTCCAATTCGTTGCAATTGTACAAGCGTTTCTCGTTCATCCGACTGGAGCGTAACGATTTATATGTTAATATTTCTGGTCTCCTTGGGAGTAGAAAGTCTGTTAATGGCTCTTTTGAAAGGGATGCATCTACCCTGTAATCGCCTTCGAGCGGCACGCGGATCGAACCCACGTTTTTCACGCTACGATTTTTTTTAAATGTGTTGCGCGGCGGAGAAAAGACGCGCTCCGGACGTATTTGCGGCTTAATATCTCTTGTCTCATTGGGTGTAGAAAGTCTGTTCATGGCTCTTTGGAAAGGGCTGCATCTCCCCTGTAATCGCCTTCGAGCGGCACGCGGATCGAACCCACGGTTTTCACGCTATGATTTTTTTAAATGTGGTGCGCGGCGGAGGAAATGCGCGCGTCGGACGTCATTTCGGCTTAATATCTCTTGTCTCCTTGGGAGTAGAAAGTCTTTTCATGGCTCTTTGGAAAGGGCTGCATCTCCGCTGTAATCGCCTTCGAGCGGCACGCGGATCGAACCCACGGTTTTCACGCTATGATTTTTTTAAATGTGGTGCGCGGCGGAGAAAATGCGCGCGTCGGACGTCATTTCGGCTTAATATCTATTGTCTCCTTGGGAGTAGAAAGTCTTTTCATGGCTCTTTGGAAAGGTTTGCATCTTCCTTGTAATCGCCTTTAAGCGGCACGCGGATTGGACCCACCGTTCTTCCGATACGATTTTTTAAATGTGGTGCGCGGGGTAGAAAAGACGCGCGTAGGACGTATTTGCGGCTTAATATCTTTGGGCTCCTTGGGAGTAGGAAGTCTGTTCATGCCTCTTTGGAAAGGGCTCCATCTCCCCTGTAATCGCCTTCGAGCGGCACGCGGATCGAACCCACGGTTTTCACGCTATGATTTTTTTTTAAATGTGCTGCGCGGCGGAGAAAATGCGCGCGTCGGACGTCATTGCGGCTTAATATCTCTTGTCTCCTTGGGAGTAGAAAGTCTTTTCATGGTTCTTTGGAAAGGGTTGCATCTCCCCTGTAATCGCCTTTAAGCGGCACGCGGATCGGACCCACCGTTCTCACGCTACGATTTTTTAAACGTGGTGCGCGTCGGAGAAAATGCGCGTAATATCTCTTGTCTCCTTGGGAGTAGAAAGTCTGTTCATGGCTCTTTGGAAAGGGCTGTATCTCCCCTGTAATCGCCTTCGAGCGGCACGCGCATCGGAACCATCGTTATCACGCTACGATTTTTTAATGCCGCCAGGGATAGGCCGAAAGCGTGGCAGGTGGCGTTCGTTAGGGACAGTCATGGAGGTGATGCACACCGAGTTGCACGCCATTTGGAGTTGGCCCGGCCTAGATGTGAGCGTTCAAAGTCAGCGCGTTTGTTTAAACTTTCTCCTCCAATTCGTTGCAATTGTACAAGCGTTTCTCGTTCATCCGACTGGAGCGTAACGCTTTATATGTTAATATTTCTGGTCTCCTTGGGAGTAGAAAGTCTGTTCATGGCTCTTTTGAAAGGGATGCATCTCCCCTGTAATCGCCTTCGAGCGGCACGCGGATCGAACCCACGTTTTTCACGCTACGATTTTTTTTAAATGTGTTGCGCGGCGGAGAAAAGACGCGCGCCGGACGTATTTGCGGCTTAATATCTCTTGTCTCATTGGGTGTAGAAAGTCTGTTCATGGCTCTTTGGAAAGGGCTGCATCTCCCCTGTAATCGCCTTCGAGCGGCACGCGGATCGAACCCACGGTTTTCACGCTATGATTTTTTTAAATGTGGTGCGCGGCGGAGGAAATGCGCGCGTCGGACGTCATTTCGGCTTAATATCTCTTGTCTCCTTGGGAGTAGAAAGTCTTTTCATGGCTCTTTGGAAAGGGCTGCATCTCCGCTGTAATCGCCTTCGAGCGGCACGCGGATCGAACCCACGGTTTTCACGCTATGATTTTTTTAAATGTGGTGCGCGTCGGAGAAAATGCGCGCGTCGGACGTCATTTCGGCTTAATATCTATTGTCTCCTTGGGAGTAGAAAGTCTTTTCATGGCTCTTTGGAAAGGTTTGCATCTCCCTTGTAATCGCCTTTAAGCGGCACGCGGATTGGACCCACCGTTCTTCCGATACGATTTTTTAAATGTGGTGCGCGGCGTAGAAAAGACGCGCGTAGGACGTATTTGCGGCTTAATATCTTTGGGCTCCTTGGGAGTAGGAAGTCTGTTCATGCCTCTTTGGAAAGGGCTGCATCTCCCCTGTAATCGCCTTCGAGCGGCACGCGGATCGAACCCACGGTTTTCACGCTATGATTTTTTTAAATGTGTTGCGCATCGGAGAAAATGCGCGCGTCGGACGTCATTGCGGCTTAATATCTCTTGTCTCCTTGGGAGTAGAAAGTCTTTTCATGGCTCTTTGGAAAGGTTTGCATCTCCCCTGTAATCGCCATTAAGCGGCACGCGGATCGGACCCACCGTTCTTACGCTACGATTTTTTAAATGTGGTGCGCGGCGTAGAAAAGACGCGCGTAGGACGTATTTGCGGCTTAATATCTTTGGGCTCCTTGGGAGTAGGAAGTCTGTTCATGCCTCTTTGGAAAGGGCTGCATCTCCCCTGTAATCGCCTTCGAGCGGCACGCGGATCGAACCCACGGTTTTCACGCTATGATTTTTTTAAATGTGGTGCGCGGCGGAGGAAATGCGCGCGTCGGACGTCATTTCGGCTTAATATCTCTTGTCTCCTTGGGAGTAGAAAGTCTTTTCATGGCTCTTTGGAAAGGGCTGCATCTCCCCTGTAATCGCCTTTAAGCGGCACGCGGATCGAACCCACGGTTTTCACGCTACGATTTTTTTTAAATGTGTTGCGCGGCGGAGAATAGACGCGCGCCGGACGTATTTGCGGCTTGATATCTCTTGTCTCATTGGGAGTAGAAAGTCTGTTCATGGCTCTTTGGAAAGGGCTGCATCTCCCCTGTAATCGCCTCCGAGCGGCACGCGGATCGAACCCACGGTTTTCACGCTACGATTTTTTTTAAATGTGTTGCGCGGCGGAGAAAAGACGCGCGCCGGACGTATTTGCGGCTTAATATCTCTTGTCTCATTGGGTGTAGAAAGTCTGTTCATGGCTCTTTGGAAAGGGCTGCATCTCCCCTGTAATCGCCTTCGAGCGGCACGCGGATCGAACCCACGGTTTTCACGCTATGATTTTTTTAAATGTGGTGCGCGGCGGAGGAAATGCGCGCGTCGGACGTCATTTCGGCTTAATATCTCTTGTCTCCTTGGGAGTAGAAAGTCTTTTCATGGCTCTTTGGAAAGGGCTGCATCTCCGCTGTAATCGCCTTCGAGCGGCACGCGGATCGAACCCACGGTTTTCACGCTATGATTTTTTTAAATGTGGTGCGCGGTGGGGAAAATGCGCGCGTCGGACGTCATTTCGGCTTAATATCTATTGTCTCCTTGGGAGTAGAAAGTCTTTTCATGGCTCTTTGGAAAGGGCTGCATCTCCCCTGTAATCGCCTTTAAGCGGCACGCGGATCGAACCCACGGTTTTCACGCTACGATTTTTTTTAAATGTGTTGCGCGGCGGAGAATAGACGCGCGCCGGACGTATTTGCGGCTTGATATCTCTTGTCTCATTGGGAGTAGAAAGTCTGTTCATGGCTCTTTGGAAAGGGCTGCATCTCCCCTGTAATCGCCTTCGCGCGGCACGCGGATCGGAACCATCGTTATCACGCTACGATTTTTTAATGCCGACAGGGACGGGCCGAAAGCTTGGCAGGTGGCGTTCGTTAGGAAAAGTCATGGACGTGATGCGGACCGAGTTGCAGGCCATTTGGACCTGGCCCGGCCTAGATGTGAGCCTTCAAAGTCAGCGCGTTTGTTTAAACTTTCTCCTCCAATTCGTTGCAATTGTACAAGCGTTTCTCGTTCATCCGACTGGAGCGTAACGATTTATATGTTAATATTTCTGGTCTCCTTGGGAGTAGAAAGTCTGTTCATGGCTCTTTTGAAAGGGATGCATCTACCCTGTAATCGCCTTCGAGCGGCACGCGGATCGAACCCACGTTTTTCACGCTACGATTTTTTTTAAATGTGTTGCGCGGCGGAGAAAAGACGCGCTCCGGACGTATTTGCGGCTTAATATCTCTTGTCTCATTGGGTGTAGAAAGTCTGTTCATGGCTCTTTGGAAAGGGCTGCATCTCCCCTGTAATCGCCTTCGAGCGGCACGCGGATCGAACCCACGGTTTTCACGCTATGATTTTTTTAAATGTGGTGCGCGGCGGAGGAAATGCGCGCGTCGGACGTCATTTCGGCTTAATATCTCTTGTCTCCTTGGGAGTAGAAAGTCTTTTCATGGCTCTTTGGAAAGGGCTGCATCTCCGCTGTAATCGCCTTCGAGCGGCACGCGGATCGAACCCACGGTTTTCACGCTATGATTTTTTTAAATGTGGTGCGCGGCGGAGAAAATGCGCGCGTCGGACGTCATTTCGGCTTAATATCTATTGTCTCCTTGGGAGTAGAAAGTCTTTTCATGGCTCTTTGGAAAGGTTTGCATCTTCCTTGTAATCGCCTTTAAGCGGCACGCGGATTGGACCCACCGTTCTTCCGATACGATTTTTTAAATGTGGTGCGCGGGGTAGAAAAGACGCGCGTAGGACGTATTTGCGGCTTAATATCTTTGGGCTCCTTGGGAGTAGGAAGTCTGTTCATGCCTCTTTGGAAAGGGCTCCATCTCCCCTGTAATCGCCTTCGAGCGGCACGCGGATCGAACCCACGGTTTTCACGCTATGATTTTTTTTTAAATGTGCTGCGCGGCGGAGAAAATGCGCGTGTCGGACGTCATTGCGGCTTAATATCTCTTGTCTCCTTGGGAGTAGAAAGTCTTTTCATGGTTCTTTGGAAAGGGTTGCATCTCCCCTGTAATCGCCTTTAAGCGGCACGCGGATCGGACCCACCGTTCTCACGCTACGATTTTTTAAACGTGGTGCGCGTCGGAGAAAATGCGCGTAATATCTCTTGTCTCCTTGGGAGTAGAAAGTCTGTTCATGGCTCTTTGGAAAGGGCTGTATCTCCCCTGTAATCGCCTTCGAGCGGCACGCGCATCGGAACCATCGTTATCACGCTACGATTTTTTAATGCCGCCAGGGATAGGCCGAAAGCGTGGCAGGTGGCGTTCGTTAGGGACAGTCATGGAGGTGATGCACACCGAGTTGCACGCCATTTGGAGTTGGCCCGGCCTAGATGTGAGCGTTCAAAGTCAGCGCGTTTGTTTAAACTTTCTCCTCCAATTCGTTGCAATTGTACAAGCGTTTCTCGTTCATCCGACTGGAGCGTAACGCTTTATATGTTAATATTTCTGGTCTCCTTGGGAGTAGAAAGTCTGTTCATGGCTCTTTTGAAAGGGATGCATCTCCCCTGTAATCGCCTTCGAGCGGCACGCGGATCGAACCCACGTTTTTCACGCTACGATTTTTTTTAAATGTGTTGCGCGGCGGAGAAAAGACGCGCGCCGGACATATTTGCGGCTTAATATCTCTTGTCTCATTGGGTGTAGAAAGTCTGTTCATGGCTCTTTGGAAAGGGCTGCATCTCCCCTGTAATCGCCTTCGAGCGGCACGCGGATCGAACCCACGGTTTTCACGCTATGATTTTTTTAAATGTGGTGCGCGGCGGAGGAAATGCGCGCGTCGGACGTCATTTCGGCTTAATATCTCTTGTCTCCTTGGGAGTAGAAAGTCTTTTCATGGCTCTTTGGAAAGGGCTGCATCTCCGCTGTAATCGCCTTCGAGCGGCACGCGGATCGAACCCACGGTTTTCACGCTATGATTTTTTTAAATGTGGTGCGCGTCGGAGAAAATGCGCGCGTCGGACGTCATTTCGGCTTAATATCTATTGTCTCCTTGGGAGTAGAAAGTCTTTTCATGGCTCTTTGGAAAGGGCTGCATCTCCCCTGTAATCGCCTTTAAGCGGCACGCGGATCGAACCCACGGTTTTCACGCTACGATTTTTTTTAAATGTGTTGCGCGGCGGAGAATAGACGCGCGCCGGACGTATTTGCGGCTTGATATCTCTTGTCTCATTGGGAGTAGAAAGTCTGTTCATGGCTCTTTGGAAAGGGCTGCATCTCCCCTGTAATCGCCTTCGCGCGGCACGCGGATCGGAACCATCGTTATCACGCTACGATTTTTTAATGCCGACAGGGACGGGCCGAAAGCTTGGCAGGTGGCGTTCGTTAGGAAAAGTCATGGACGTGATGCGGACCGAGTTGCAGGCCATTTGGACCTGGCCCGGCCTAGATGTGAGCCTTCAAAGTCAGCGCGTTTGTTTAAACTTTCTCCTCCAATTCGTTGCAATTGTACAAGCGTTTCTCGTTCATCCGACTGGAGCGTAACGATTTATATGTTAATATTTCTGGTCTCCTTGGGAGTAGAAAGTCTGTTCATGGCTCTTTTGAAAGGGATGCATCTACCCTGTAATCGCCTTCGAGCGGCACGCGGATCGAACCCACGTTTTTCACGCTACGATTTTTTTTAAATGTGTTGCGCGGCGGAGAAAAGACGCGCTCCGGACGTATTTGCGGCTTAATATCTCTTGTCTCATTGGGTGTAGAAAGTCTGTTCATGGCTCTTTGGAAAGGGCTGCATCTCCCCTGTAATCGCCTTCGAGCGGCACGCGGATCGAACCCACGGTTTTCACGCTATGATTTTTTTAAATGTGGTGCGCGGCGGAGGAAATGCGCGCGTCGGACGTCATTTCGGCTTAATATCTCTTGTCTCCTTGGGAGTAGAAAGTCTTTTCATGGCTCTTTGGAAAGGGCTGCATCTCCGCTGTAATCGCCTTCGAGCGGCACGCGGATCGAACCCACGGTTTTCACGCTATGATTTTTTTAAATGTGGTGCGCGGCGGAGAAAATGCGCGCGTCGGACGTCATTTCGGCTTAATATCTATTGTCTCCTTGGGAGTAGAAAGTCTTTTCATGGCTCTTTGGAAAGGTTTGCATCTTCCTTGTAATCGCCTTTAAGCGGCACGCGGATTGGACCCACCGTTCTTCCGATACGATTTTTTAAATGTGGTGCGCGGGGTAGAAAAGACGCGCGTAGGACGTATTTGCGGCTTAATATCTTTGGGCTCCTTGGGAGTAGGAAGTCTGTTCATGCCTCTTTGGAAAGGGCTCCATCTCCCCTGTAATCGCCTTCGAGCGGCACGCGGATCGAACCCACGGTTTTCACGCTATGATTTTTTTTTAAATGTGCTGCGCGGCGGAGAAAATGCGCGCGTCGGACGTCATTGCGGCTTAATATCTCTTGTCTCCTTGGGAGTAGAAAGTCTTTTCATGGTTCTTTGGAAAGGGTTGCATCTCCCCTGTAATCGCCTTTAAGCGGCACGCGGATCGGACCCACCGTTCTCACGCTACGATTTTTTAAACGTGGTGCGCGTCGGAGAAAATGCGCGTAATATCTCTTGTCTCCTTGGGAGTAGAAAGTCTGTTCATGGCTCTTTGGAAAGGGCTGTATCTCCCCTGTAATCGCCTTCGAGCGGCACGCGCATCGGAACCATCGTTATCACGCTACGATTTTTTAATGCCGCCAGGGATAGGCCGAAAGCGTGGCAGGTGGCGTTCGTTAGGGACAGTCATGGAGGTGATGCACACCGAGTTGCACGCCATTTGGAGTTGGCCCGGCCTAGATGTGAGCGTTCAAAGTCAGCGCGTTTGTTTAAACTTTCTCCTCCAATTCGTTGCAATTGTACAAGCGTTTCTCGTTCATCCGACTGGAGCGTAACGCTTTATATGTTAATATTTCTGGTCTCCTTGGGAGTAGAAAGTCTGTTCATGGCTCTTTTGAAAGGGATGCATCTCCCCTGTAATCGCCTTCGAGCGGCACGCGGATCGAACCCACGTTTTTCACGCTACGATTTTTTTTAAATGTGTTGCGCGGCGGAGAAAAGACGCGCGCCGGACGTATTTGCGGCTTAATATCTCTTGTCTCATTGGGTGTAGAAAGTCTGTTCATGGCTCTTTGGAAAGGGCTGCATCTCCCCTGTAATCGCCTTCGAGCGGCACGCGGATCGAACCCACGGTTTTCACGCTATGATTTTTTTAAATGTGGTGCGCGGCGGAGGAAATGCGCGCGTCGGACGTCATTTCGGCTTAATATCTCTTGTCTCCTTGGGAGTAGAAAGTCTTTTCATGGCTCTTTGGAAAGGGCTGCATCTCCCCTGTAATCGCCTTCGAGCGGCACGCGGATCGAACCCACGGTTTTCACGCTATGATTTTTTTAAATGTGTTGCGCATCGGAGAAAATGCGCGCGTCGGACGTCATTGCGGCTTAATATCTCTTGTCTCCTTGGGAGTAGAAAGTCTTTTCATGGCTCTTTGGAAAGGTTTGCATCTCCCCTGTAATCGCCTTTAAGCGGCACGCGGATCGGACCCACCGTTCTTACGCTACGATTTTTTAAATGTGGTGCGCGGCGTAGAAAAGACGCGCGTAGGACGTATTTGCGGCTTAATATCTTTGGGCTCCTTGGGAGTAGGAAGTCTGTTCATACCTCTTTGGAAAGGGCTGCATCTCCCCTGTAATCGCCTTCGAGCGGCACGCGGATCGAACCCACGGTTTTCACGCTATGATTTTTTTAAATGTGGTGCGCGGCGGAGGAAAAGCGCGCGTCGGACGTCATTTCGGCTTAATATCTCTTGTCTCCTTGGGAGTAGAAAGTCTTTTCATGGCTCTTTGGAAAGGGCTGCATCTCCCCTGTAATCGCCTTTAAGCGGCACGCGGATCGAACCCACGGTTTTCACGCTACGATTTTTTTTAAATGTGTTGCGCGGCGGAGAATAGACGCGCGCCGGACGTATTTGCGGCTTGATATCTCTTGTCTCATTGGGAGTAGAAAGTCTGTTCATGGCTCTTTGGAAAGGGCTGCATCTCCCCTGTAATCGCCTTCGAGCGGCACGCGGATCGAACCCACGGTTTTCACGCTACGATTTTTTTTAAATGTGTTGCGCGGCGGAGAAAAGACGCGCGCCGGACGTATTTGCGGCTTAATATCTCTTGTCTCATTGGGTGTAGAAAGTCTGTTCATGGCTCTTTGGAAAGGGCTGCATCTCCCCTGTAATCGCCTTCGAGCGGCACGCGGATCGAACCCACGGTTTTCACGCTATGATTTTTTTAAATGTGGTGCGCGGCGGAGGAAATGCGCGCGTCGGACGTCATTTCGGCTTAATATCTCTTGTCTCCTTGGGAGTAGAAAGTCTTTTCATGGCTCTTTGGAAAGGGCTGCATCTCCGCTGTAATCGCCTTCGAGCGGCACGCGGATCGAACCCACGGTTTTCACGCTATGATTTTTTTAAATGTGGTGCGCGGCGGGGAAAATGCGCGCGTCGGACGTCATTTCGGCTTAATATCTATTGTCTCCTTGGGAGTAGAAAGTCTTTTCATGGCTCTTTGGAAAGGGCTGCATCTCCCCTGTAATCGCCTTTAAGCGGCACGCGGATCGAACCCACGGTTTTCACGCTACGATTTTTTTTAAATGTGTTGCGCGGCGGAGAATAGACGCGCGCCGGACGTATTTGCGGCTTGATATCTCTTGTCTCATTGGGAGTAGAAAGTCTGTTCATGGCTCTTTGGAAAGGGCTGCATCTCCCCTGTAATCGCCTTCGCGCGGCACGCGGATCGGAACCATCGTTATCACGCTACGATTTTTTAATGCCGACAGGGACGGGCCGAAAGCTTGGCAGGTGGCGTTCGTTAGGAAAAGTCATGGACGTGATGCGGACCGAGTTGCAGGCCATTTGGACCTGGCCCGGCCTAGATGTGAGCCTTCAAAGTCAGCGCGTTTGTTTAAACTTTCTCCTCCAATTCGTTGCAATTGTACAAGCGTTTCTCGTTCATCCGACTGGAGCGTAACGATTTATATGTTAATATTTCTGGTCTCCTTGGGAGTAGAAAGTCTGTTCATGGCTCTTTTGAAAGGGATGCATCTACCCTGTAATCGCCTTCGAGCGGCACGCGGATCGAACCCACGTTTTTCACGCTACGATTTTTTTTAAATGTGTTGCGCGGCGGAGAAAAGACGCGCTCCGGACGTATTTGCGGCTTAATATCTCTTGTCTCATTGGGTGTAGAAAGTCTGTTCATGGCTCTTTGGAAAGGGCTGCATCTCCCCTGTAATCGCCTTCGAGCGGCACGCGGATCGAACCCACGGTTTTCACGCTATGATTTTTTTAAATGTGGTGCGCGGCGGAGGAAATGCGCGCGTCGGACGTCATTTCGGCTTAATATCTCTTGTCTCCTTGGGAGTAGAAAGTCTTTTCATGGCTCTTTGGAAAGGTTTGCATCTTCCTTGTAATCGCCTTTAAGCGGCACGCGGATTGGACCCACCGTTCTTCCGATACGATTTTTTAAATGTGGTGCGCGGGGTAGAAAAGACGCGCGTAGGACGTATTTGCGGCTTAATATCTTTGGGCTCCTTGGGAGTAGGAAGTCTGTTCATGCCTCTTTGGAAAGGGCTCCATCTCCCCTGTAATCGCCTTCGAGCGGCACGCGGATCGAACCCACGGTTTTCACGCTATGATTTTTTTAAATGTGTTGCGCATCGGAGAAAATGCGCGCGTCGGACGTCATTGCGGCTTAATATCTCTTGTCTCCTTGGGAGTAGAAAGTCTTTTCATGGCTCTTTGGAAAGGTTTGCATCTCCCCTGTAATCGCCTTTAAGCGGCACGCGGATCGGACCCACCGTTCTTACGCTACGATTTTTTAAATGTGGTGCGCGGCGTAGAAAAGACGCGCGTAGGACGTATTTGCGGCTTAATATCTTTGGGCTCCTTGGGAGTAGGAAGTCTGTTCATGCCTCTTTGGAAAGGGCTGCATCTCCCCTGTAATCGCCTTCGAGCGGCACGCGGATCGAACCCACGGTTTTCACGCTACGATTTTTTTTAAATGTGTTGCGCGGCGGAGAATAGACGCGCGCCGGACGTATTTGCGGCTTGATATCTCTTGTCTCATTGGGAGTAGAAAGTCTGTTCATGGCTCTTTGGAAAGGGCTGCATCTCCCCTGTAATCGCCTTCGAGCGGCACGCGGATCGAACCCACGGTTTTCACGCTACGATTTTTTTTAAATGTGTTGCGCGGCGGAGAAAAGACGCGCGCCGGACGTATTTGCGGCTTAATATCTCTTGTCTCATTGGGTGTAGAAAGTCTGTTCATGGCTCTTTGGAAAGGGCTGCATCTCCCCTGTAATCGCCTTCGAGCGGCACGCGGATCGAACCCACGGTTTTCACGCTATGATTTTTTTAAATGTGGTGCGCGGCGGAGGAAATGCGCGCGTCGGACGTCATTTCGGCTTAATATCTCTTGTCTCCTTGGGAGTAGAAAGTCTTTTCATGGCTCTTTGGAAAGGGCTGCATCTCCGCTGTAATCGCCTTCGAGCGGCACGCGGATCGAACCCACGGTTTTCACGCTATGATTTTTTTAAATGTGGTGCGCGTCGGAGAAAATGCGCGCGTCGGACGTCATTTCGGCTTAATATCTATTGTCTCCTTGGGAGTAGAAAGTCTTTTCATGGCTCTTTGGAAAGGGCTGCATCTCCCCTGTAATCGCCTTTAAGCGGCACGCGGATCGAACCCACGGTTTTCACGCTACGATTTTTTTTAAATGTGTTGCGCGGCGGAGAATAGACGCGCGCCGGACGTATTTGCGGCTTGATATCTCTTGTCTCATTGGGAGTAGAAAGTCTGTTCATGGCTCTTTGGAAAGGGCTGCATCTCCCCTGTAATCGCCTTCGCGCGGCACGCGGATCGGAACCATCGTTATCACGCTACGATTTTTTAATGCCGACAGGGACGGGCCGAAAGCTTGGCAGGTGGCGTTCGTTAGGAAAAGTCATGGACGTGATGCGGACCGAGTTGCAGGCCATTTGGACCTGGCCCGGCCTAGATGTGAGCCTTCAAAGTCAGCGCGTTTGTTTAAACTTTCTCCTCCAATTCGTTGCAATTGTACAAGCGTTTCTCGTTCATCCGACTGGAGCGTAACGATTTATATGTTAATATTTCTGGTCTCCTTGGGAGTAGAAAGTCTGTTCATGGCTCTTTTGAAAGGGATGCATCTACCCTGTAATCGCCTTCGAGCGGCACGCGGATCGAACCCACGTTTTTCACGCTACGATTTTTTTTAAATGTGTTGCGCGGCGGAGAAAAGACGCGCTCCGGACGTATTTGCGGCTTAATATCTCTTGTCTCATTGGGTGTAGAAAGTCTGTTCATGGCTCTTTGGAAAGGGCTGCATCTCCCCTGTAATCGCCTTCGAGCGGCACGCGGATCGAACCCACGGTTTTCACGCTATGATTTTTTTAAATGTGGTGCGCGGCGGAGGAAATGCGCGCGTCGGACGTCATTTCGGCTTAATATCTCTTGTCTCCTTGGGAGTAGAAAGTCTTTTCATGGCTCTTTGGAAAGGGCTGCATCTCCGCTGTAATCGCCTTCGAGCGGCACGCGGATCGAACCCACGGTTTTCACGCTATGATTTTTTTAAATGTGGTGCGCGGCGGAGAAAATGCGCGCGTCGGACGTCATTTCGGCTTAATATCTATTGTCTCCTTGGGAGTAGAAAGTCTTTTCATGGCTCTTTGGAAAGGTTTGCATCTTCCTTGTAATCGCCTTTAAGCGGCACGCGGATTGGACCCACCGTTCTTCCGATACGATTTTTTAAATGTGGTGCGCGGGGTAGAAAAGACGCGCGTAGGACGTATTTGCGGCTTAATATCTTTGGGCTCCTTGGGAGTAGGAAGTCTGTTCATGCCTCTTTGGAAAGGGCTCCATCTCCCCTGTAATCGCCTTCGAGCGGCACGCGGATCGAACCCACGGTTTTCACGCTATGATTTTTTTTTAAATGTGCTGCGCGGCGGAGAAAATGCGCGTGTCGGACGTCATTGCGGCTTAATATCTCTTGTCTCCTTGGGAGTAGAAAGTCTTTTCATGGTTCTTTGGAAAGGGTTGCATCTCCCCTGTAATCGCCTTTAAGCGGCACGCGGATCGGACCCACCGTTCTCACGCTACGATTTTTTAAACGTGGTGCGCGTCGGAGAAAATGCGCGTAATATCTCTTGTCTCCTTGGGAGTAGAAAGTCTGTTCATGGCTCTTTGGAAAGGGCTGTATCTCCCCTGTAATCGCCTTCGAGCGGCACGCGCATCGGAACCATCGTTATCACGCTACGATTTTTTAATGCCGCCAGGGATAGGCCGAAAGCGTGGCAGGTGGCGTTCGTTAGGGACAGTCATGGAGGTGATGCACACCGAGTTGCACGCCATTTGGAGTTGGCCCGGCCTAGATGTGAGCGTTCAAAGTCAGCGCGTTTGTTTAAACTTTCTCCTCCAATTCGTTGCAATTGTACAAGCGTTTCTCGTTCATCCGACTGGAGCGTAACGCTTTATATGTTAATATTTCTGGTCTCCTTGGGAGTAGAAAGTCTGTTCATGGCTCTTTTGAAAGGGATGCATCTCCCCTGTAATCGCCTTCGAGCGGCACGCGGATCGAACCCACGTTTTTCACGCTACGATTTTTTTTAAATGTGTTGCGCGGCGGAGAAAAGACGCGCGCCGGACGTATTTGCGGCTTAATATCTCTTGTCTCATTGGGTGTAGAAAGTCTGTTCATGGCTCTTTGGAAAGGGCTGCATCTCCCCTGTAATCGCCTTCGAGCGGCACGCGGATCGAACCCACGGTTTTCACGCTATGATTTTTTTAAATGTGGTGCGCGGCGGAGGAAATGCGCGCGTCGGACGTCATTTCGGCTTAATATCTCTTGTCTCCTTGGGAGTAGAAAGTCTTTTCATGGCTCTTTGGAAAGGGCTGCATCTCCGCTGTAATCGCCTTCGAGCGGCACGCGGATCGAACCCACGGTTTTCACGCTATGATTTTTTTAAATGTGGTGCGCGTCGGAGAAAATGCGCGCGTCGGACGTCATTTCGGCTTAATATCTATTGTCTCCTTGGGAGTAGAAAGTCTTTTCATGGCTCTTTGGAAAGGGCTGCATCTCCCCTGTAATCGCCTTTAAGCGGCACGCGGATCGAACCCACGGTTTTCACGCTACGATTTTTTTTAAATGTGTTGCGCGGCGGAGAATAGACGCGCGCCGGACGTATTTGCGGCTTGATATCTCTTGTCTCATTGGGAGTAGAAAGTCTGTTCATGGCTCTTTGGAAAGGGCTGCATCTCCCCTGTAATCGCCTTCGCGCGGCACGCGGATCGGAACCATCGTTATCACGCTACGATTTTTTAATGCCGACAGGGACGGGCCGAAAGCTTGGCAGGTGGCGTTCGTTAGGAAAAGTCATGGACGTGATGCGGACCGAGTTGCAGGCCATTTGGACCTGGCCCGGCCTAGATGTGAGCCTTCAAAGTCAGCGCGTTTGTTTAAACTTTCTCCTCCAATTCGTTGCAATTGTACAAGCGTTTCTCGTTCATCCGACTGGAGCGTAACGATTTATATGTTAATATTTCTGGTCTCCTTGGGAGTAGAAAGTCTGTTCATGGCTCTTTTGAAAGGGATGCATCTACCCTGTAATCGCCTTCGAGCGGCACGCGGATCGAACCCACGTTTTTCACGCTACGATTTTTTTTAAATGTGTTGCGCGGCGGAGAAAAGACGCGCTCCGGACGTATTTGCGGCTTAATATCTCTTGTCTCATTGGGTGTAGAAAGTCTGTTCATGGCTCTTTGGAAAGGGCTGCATCTCCCCTGTAATCGCCTTCGAGCGGCACGCGGATCGAACCCACGGTTTTCACGCTATGATTTTTTTAAATGTGGTGCGCGGCGGAGGAAATGCGCGCGTTGGACGTCATTTCGGCTTAATATCTCTTGTCTCCTTGGGAGTAGAAAGTCTTTTCATGGCTCTTTGGAAAGGGCTGCATCTCCGCTGTAATCGCCTTCGAGCGGCACGCGGATCGAACCCACGGTTTTCACGCTATGATTTTTTTAAATGTGGTGCGCGGCGGAGAAAATGCGCGCGTCGGACGTCATTTCGACTTAATATCTATTGTCTCCTTGGGAGTAGAAAGTCTTTTCATGGCTCTTTGGAAAGGTTTGCATCTTCCTTGTAATCGCCTTTAAGCGGCACGCGGATTGGACCCACCGTTCTTCCGATACGATTTTTTAATTGTGGTGCGCGGGGTAGAAAAGACGCGTGTAGGACGTATTTGCGGCTTAATATCTTTGGGCTCCTTGGGAGTAGGAAGTCTGTTCATGCCTCTTTGGAAAGGGCTCCATCTCCCCTGTAATCGCCTTCGAGCGGCACGCGGATCGAACCCACGGTTTTCACGCTATGATTTTTTTTTAAATGTGCTGCGCGGCGGAGAAAATGCGCGCGTCGGACGTCATTGCGGCTTAATATCTCTTGTCTCCTTGGGAGTAGAAAGTCTTTTCATGGTTCTTTGGAAAGGGTTGCATCTCCCCTGTAATCGCCTTTAAGCGGCACGCGGATCGGACCCACCGTTCTCACGCTACGATTTTTTAAACGTGGTGCGCGTCGGAGAAAATGCGCGTAATATCTCTTGTCTCCTTGGGAGTAGAAAGTCTGTTCATGGCTCTTTGGAAAGGGCTGTATCTCCCCTGTAATCGCCTTCGAGCGGCACGCGCATCGGAACCATCGTTATCACGCTACGATTTTTTAATGCCGCCAGGGATAGGCCGAAAGCGTGGCAGGTGGCGTTCGTTAGGGACAGTCATGGAGGTGATGCACACCGAGTTGCACGCCATTTGGAGTTGGCCCGGCCTAGATGTGAGCGTTCAAAGTCAGCGCGTTTGTTTAAACTTTCTCCTCCAATTCGTTGCAATTGTACAAGCGTTTCTCGTTCATCCGACTGGAGCGTAACGCTTTATATGTTAATATTTCTGGTCTCCTTGGGAGTAGAAAGTCTGTTCATGGCTCTTTTGAAAGGGATGCATCTCCCCTGTAATCGCCTTCGAGCGGCACGCGGATCGAACCCACGTTTTTCACGCTACGATTTTTTTTAAATGTGTTGCGCGGCGGAGAAAAGACGCGCGCCGGACGTATTTGCGGCTTAATATCTCTTGTCTCATTGGGTGTAGAAAGTCTGTTCATGGCTCTTTGGAAAGGGCTGCATCTCCCCTGTAATCGCCTTCGAGCGGCACGCGGATCGAACCCACGGTTTTCACGCTATGATTTTTTTAAATGTGGTGCGCGGCGGAGGAAATGCGCGCGTCGGACGTCATTTCGGCTTAATATCTCTTGTCTCCTTGGGAGTAGAAAGTCTTTTCATGGCTCTTTGGAAAGGGCTGCATCTCCGCTGTAATCGCCTTCGAGCGGCACGCGGATCGAACCCACGGTTTTCACGCTATGATTTTTTTAAATGTGGTGCGCGTCGGAGAAAATGCGCGCGTCGGACGTCATTTCGGCTTAATATCTATTGTCTCCTTGGGAGTAGAAAGTCTTTTCATGGCTCTTTGGAAAGGTTTGCATCTCCCTTGTAATCGCCTTTAAGCGGCACGCGGATTGGACCCACCGTTCTTCCGATACGATTTTTTAAATGTGGTGCGCGGCGTAGAAAAGACGCGCGTAGGACGTATTTGCGGCTTAATATCTTTGGGCTCCTTGGGAGTAGGAAGTCTGTTCATGCCTCTTTGGAAAGGGCTGCATCTCCCCTGTAATCGCCTTCGAGCGGCACGCGGATCGAACCCACGGTTTTCACGCTATGATTTTTTTAAATGTGTTGCGCATCGGAGAAAATGCGCGCGTCGGACGTCATTGCGGCTTAATATCTCTTGTCTCCTTGGGAGTAGAAAGTCTTTTCATGGCTCTTTGGAAAGGTTTGCATCTCCCCTGTAATCGCCTTTAAGCGGCACGCGGATCGGACCCACCGTTCTTACGCTACGATTTTTTAAATGTGGTGCGCGGCGTAGAAAAGACGCGCGTAGGACGTATTTGCGGCTTAATATCTTTGGGCTCCTTGGGAGTAGGAAGTCTGTTCATACCTCTTTGGAAAGGGCTGCATCTCCCCTGTAATCGCCTTCGAGCGGCACGCGGATCGAACCCACGGTTTTCACGCTATGATTTTTTTAAATGTGGTGCGCGGCGGAGGAAATGCGCGCGTCGGACGTCATTTCGGCTTAATATCTCTTGTCTCCTTGGGAGTAGAAAGTCTTGTCATGGCTCTTTGGAAAGGGCTGCATCTCCCCTGTAATCGCCTTTAAGCGGCACGCGGATCGAACCCACGGTTTTCACGCTACGATTTTTTTTAAATGTGTTGCGCGGCGGAGAATAGACGCGCGCCGGACGTATTTGCGGCTTGATATCTCTTGTCTCATTGGGAGTAGAAAGTCTGTTCATGGCTCTTTGGAAAGGGCTGCATCTCCCCTGTAATCGCCTTCGAGCGGCACGCGGATCGAACCCACGGTTTTCACGCTACGATTTTTTTTAAATGTGTTGCGCGGCGGAGAAAAGACGCGCGCCGGACGTATTTGCGGCTTAATATCTCTTGTCTCATTGGGTGTAGAAAGTCTGTTCATGGCTCTTTGGAAAGGGCTGCATCTCCCCTGTAATCGCCTTCGAGCGGCACGCGGATCGAACCCACGGTTTTCACGCTATGATTTTTTTAAATGTGGTGCGCGGCGGAGGAAATGCGCGCGTCGGACGTCATTTCGGCTTAATATCTCTTGTCTCCTTGGGAGTAGAAAGTCTTTTCATGGCTCTTTGGAAAGGGCTGCATCTCCGCTGTAATCGCCTTCGAGCGGCACGCGGATCGAACCCACGGTTTTCACGCTATGATTTTTTTAAATGTGGTGCGCGGCGGGGAAAATGCGCGCGTCGGACGTCATTTCGGCTTAATATCTATTGTCTCATTGGGAGTAGAAAGTCTGTTCATGGCTCTTTGGAAAGGGCTGCATCTCCCCTGTAATCGCCTTCGAGCGGCACGCGGATCGAACCCACGGTTTTCACGCTACGATTTTTTTTAAATGTGTTGCGCGGCGGAGAAAAGACGCGCGCCGGACGTATTTGCGGCTTAATATCTCTTGTCTCATTGGGTGTAGAAAGTCTGTTCATGGCTCTTTGGAAAGGGCTGCATCTCCCCTGTAATCGCCTTCGAGCGGCACGCGGATCGAACCCACGGTTTTCACGCTATGATTTTTTTAAATGTGGTGCGCGGCGGAGGAAATGCGCGCGTCGGACGTCATTTCGGCTTAATATCTCTTGTCTCCTTGGGAGTAGAAAGTCTTTTCATGGCTCTTTGGAAAGGGCTGCATCTCCGCTGTAATCGCCTTCGAGCGGCACGCGGATCGAACCCACGGTTTTCACGCTATGATTTTTTTAAATGTGGTGCGCGGCGGGGAAAATGCGCGCGTCGGACGTCATTTCGGCTTAATATCTATTGTCTCCTTGGGAGTAGAAAGTCTTTTCATGGCTCTTTGGAAAGGTTTGCATCTCCCCTGTAATCGCCTTTAAGCGGCACGCGGATCGAACCCACGGTTTTCACGCTACGATTTTTTTTAAATGTGTTGCGCGGCGGAGAATAGACGCGCGCCGGACGTATTTGCGGCTTGATATCTCTTGTCTCATTGGGAGTAGAAAGTCTGTTCATGGCTCTTTGGAAAGGGCTGCATCTCCCCTGTAATCGCCTTCCCGCGGCACGCGGATCGGAACCATCGTTATCACGCTACGATTTTTTAATGCCGACAGGGACGGGCCGAAAGCTTGGCAGGTGGCGTTCGTTAGGAAAAGTCATGGACGTGATGCGGACCGAGTTGCAGGCCATTTGGACCTGGCCCGGCCTAGATGTGAGCCTTCAAAGTCAGCGCGTTTGTTTAAACTTTCTCCTCCAATTCGTTGCAATTGTACAAGCGTTTCTCGTTCATCCGACTGGAGCGTAACGATTTATATGTTAATATTTCTGGTCTCCTTGGGAGTAGAAAGTCTGTTCATGGCTCTTTTGAAAGGGATGCATCTACCCTGTAATCGCCTTCGAGCGGCACGCGGATCGAACCCACGTTTTTCACGCTACGATTTTTTTTAAATGTGTTGCGCGGCGGAGAAAAGACGCGCTCCGGACGTATTTGCGGCTTAATATCTCTTGTCTCATTGGGTGTAGAAAGTCTGTTCATGGCTCTTTGGAAAGGGCTGCATCTCCCCTGTAATCGCCTTCGAGCGGCACGCGGATCGAACCCACGGTTTTCACGCTATGATTTTTTTAAATGTGGTGCGCGGCGGAGGAAATGCGCGCGTCGGACGTCATTTCGGCTTAATATCTCTTGTCTCCTTGGGAGTAGAAAGTCTTTTCATGGCTCTTTGGAAAGGTTTGCATCTTCCTTGTAATCGCCTTTAAGCGGCACGCGGATTGGACCCACCGTTCTTCCGATACGATTTTTTAAATGTGGTGCGCGGGGTAGAAAAGACGCGCGTAGGACGTATTTGCGGCTTAATATCTTTGGGCTCCTTGGGAGTAGGAAGTCTGTTCATGCCTCTTTGGAAAGGGCTCCATCTCCCCTGTAATCGCCTTCGAGCGGCACGCGGATCGAACCCACGGTTTTCACGCTATGATTTTTTTAAATGTGTTGCGCATCGGAGAAAATGCGCGCGTCGGACGTCATTGCGGCTTAATATCTCTTGTCTCCTTGGGAGTAGAAAGTCTTTTCATGGCTCTTTGGAAAGGTTTGCATCTCCCCTGTAATCGCCTTTAAGCGGCACGCGGATCGGACCCACCGTTCTTACGCTACGATTTTTTAAATGTGGTGCGCGGCGTAGAAAAGACGCGCGTAGGACGTATTTGCGGCTTAATATCTTTGGGCTCCTTGGGAGTAGGAAGTCTGTTCATGCCTCTTTGGAAAGGGCTGCATCTCCCCTGTAATCGCCTTCGAGCGGCACGCGGATCGAACCCACGGTTTTCACGCTACGATTTTTTTTAAATGTGTTGCGCGGCGGAGAATAGACGCGCGCCGGACGTATTTGCGGCTTGATATCTCTTGTCTCATTGGGAGTAGAAAGTCTGTTCATGGCTCTTTGGAAAGGGCTGCATCTCCCCTGTAATCGCCTTCGAGCGGCACGCGGATCGAACCCACGCTTTTCACGCTACGATTTTTTTTAAATGTGTTGCGCGGCGGAGAAAAGACGCGCGCCGGACGTATTTGCGGCTTAATATCTCTTGTCTCATTGGGTGTAGAAAGTCTGTTCATGGCTCTTTGGAAAGGGCTGCATCTCCCCTGTAATCGCCTTCGAGCGGCACGCGGATCGAACCCACGGTTTTCACGCTATGATTTTTTTAAATGTGGTGCGCGGCGGAGGAAATGCGCGCGTCGGACGTCATTTCGGCTTAATATCTCTTGTCTCCTTGGGAGTAGAAAGTCTTTTCATGGCTCTTTGGAAAGGGCTGCATCTCCGCTGTAATCGCCTTCGAGCGGCACGCGGATCGAACCCACGGTTTTCACGCTATGATTTTTTTAAATGTGGTGCGCGGCGGGGAAAATGCGCGCGTCGGACGTCATTTCGGCTTAATATCTATTGTCTCCTTGGGAGTAGAAAGTCTTTTCATGGCTCTTTGGAAAGGGCTGCATCTCCCCTGTAATCGCCTTTAAGCGGCACGCGGATCGAACCCACGGTTTTCACGCTACGATTTTTTTTAAATGTGTTGCGCGGCGGAGAATAGACGCGCGCCGGACGTATTTGCGGCTTGATATCTCTTGTCTCATTGGGAGTAGAAAGTCTGTTCATGGCTCTTTGGAAAGGGCTGCATCTCCCCTGTAATCGCCTTCGCGCGGCACGCGGATCGGAACCATCGTTATCACGCTACGATTTTTTAATGCCGACAGGGACGGGCCGAAAGCTTGGCAGGTGGCGTTCGTTAGGAAAAGTCATGGACGTGATGCGGACCGAGTTGCAGGCCATTTGGACCTGGCCCGGCCTAGATGTGAGCCTTCAAAGTCAGCGCGTTTGTTTAAACTTTCTCCTCCAATTCGTTGCAATTGTACAAGCGTTTCTCGTTCATCCGACTGGAGCGTAACGATTTATATGTTAATATTTCTGGTCTCCTTGGGAGTAGAAAGTCTGTTCATGGCTCTTTTGAAAGGGATGCATCTACCCTGTAATCGCCTTCGAGCGGCACGCGGATCGAACCCACGTTTTTCACGCTACGATTTTTTTTAAATGTGTTGCGCGGCGGAGAAAAGACGCGCTCCGGACGTATTTGCGGCTTAATATCTCTTGTCTCATTGGGTGTAGAAAGTCTGTTCATGGCTCTTTGGAAAGGGCTGCATCTCCCCTGTAATCGCCTTCGAGCGGCACGCGGATCGAACCCACGGTTTTCACGCTATGATTTTTTTAAATGTGGTGCGCGGCGGAGGAAATGCGCGCGTCGGACGTCATTTCGGCTTAATATCTCTTGTCTCCTTGGGAGTAGAAAGTCTTTTCATGGCTCTTTGGAAAGGGCTGCATCTCCGCTGTAATCGCCTTCGAGCGGCACGCGGATCGAACCCACGGTTTTCACGCTATGATTTTTTTAAATGTGGTGCGCGTCGGAGAAAATGCGCGCGTCGGACGTCATTTCGGCTTAATATCTATTGTCTCCTTGGGAGTAGAAAGTCTTTTCATGGCTCTTTGGAAAGGTTTGCATCTCCCTTGTAATCGCCTTTAAGCGGCACGCGGATTGGACCCACCGTTCTTCCGATACGATTTTTTAAATGTGGTGCGCGGCGTAGAAAAGACGCGCGTAGGACGTATTTGCGGCTTAATATCTTTGGGCTCCTTGGGAGTAGGAAGTCTGTTCATGCCTCTTTGGAAAGGGCTGCATCTCCCCTGTAATCGCCTTCGAGCGGCACGCGGATCGAACCCACGGTTTTCACGCTATGATTTTTTTAAATGTGTTGCGCGTCGGAGAAAATGCGCGCGTCGGACGTCATTGCGGCTTAATATCTCTTGTCTCCTTGGGAGTAGAAAGTCTTTTCATGGCTCTTTGGAAATGTTTGCATCTCCCCTGTAATCGCCTTTAAGCGGCACGCGGATCGGACCCACCGTTCTTACGCTACGATTTTTTAAATGTGGTGCGCGGCGTAGAAAAGACGCGCGTAGGACGTATTTGCGGCTTAATATCTTTGGGCTCCTTGGGAGTAGGAAGTCTGTTCATGCCTCTTTGGAAAGGGCTGCATCTCCCCTGTAATCGCCTTCGAGCGGCACGCGGATCGAACCCACGGTTTTCACGCTATGATTTTTTTAAATGTGGTGCGCGGCGGAGGAAATGCGCGCGTCGGACGTCATTTCGGCTTAATATCTCTTGTCTCCTTGGGAGTAGAAAGTCTTTTCATGGCTCTTTGGAAAGGGCTGCATCTCCCCTGTAATCGCCTTTAAGCGGCACGCGGATCGAACCCACGGTTTTCACGCTACGATTTTTTTTAAATGTGTTGCGCGGCGGAGAATAGACGCGCGCCGGACGTATTTGCGGCTTGATATCTCTTGTCTCATTGGGAGTAGAAAGTCTGTTCATGGCTCTTTGGAAAGGGCTGCATCTCCCCTGTAATCGCCTTCGAGCGGCACGCGGATCGAACCCACGGTTTTCACGCTACGATTTTTTTTAAATGTGTTGCGCGGCGGAGAAAAGACGCGCGCCGGACGTATTTGCGGCTTAATATCTCTTGTCTCATTGGGTGTAGAAAGTCTGTTCATGGCTCTTTGGAAAGGGCTGCATCTCCCCTGTAATCGCCTTCGAGCGGCACGCGGATCGAACCCACGGTTTTCACGCTATGATTTTTTTAAATGTGGTGCGCGGCGGAGGAAATGCGCGCGTCGGACGTCATTTCGGCTTAATATCTCTTGTCTCCTTGGGAGTAGAAAGTCTTTTCATGGCTCTTTGGAAAGGGCTGCATCTCCGCTGTAATCGCCTTCGAGCGGCACGCGGATCGAACCCACGGTTTTCACGCTATGATTTTTTTAAATGTGGTGCGCGGCGAGGAAAATGCGCGCGTCGGACGTCATTTCGGCTTAATATCTATTGTCTCCTTGGGAGTAGAAAGTCTTTTCATGGCTCTTTGGAAAGGGCTGCATCTCCCCTGTAATCGCCTTCGCGCGGCACGCGGATCGGAACCATCGTTATCACGCTACGATTTTTTAATGCCGACAGGGACGGGCCGAAAGCTTGGCAGGTGGCGTTCGTTAGGAAAAGTCATGGACGTGATGCGGACCGAGTTGCAGGCCATTTGGACATGGCCCGGCCTAGATGTGAGCCTTCAAAGTCAGCGCGTTTGTTTAAACTTTCTCCTCCAATTCGTTGCAATTGTACAAGCGTTTCTCGTTCATCCGACTGGAGCGTAACGATTTATATGTTAATATTTCTGGTCTCCTTGGGAGTAGAAAGTCTGTTCATGGCTCTTTTGAAAGGGATGCATCTACCCTGTAATCGCCTTCGAGCGGCACGCGGATCGAACCCACGTTTTTCACGCTACGATTTTTTTTAAATGTGTTGCGCGGCGGAGAAAAGACGCGCTCCGGACGTATTTGCGGCTTAATATCTCTTGTCTCATTGGGTGTAGAAAGTCTGTTCATGGCTCTTTGGAAAGGGCTGCATCTCCCCTGTAATCGCCTTCGAGCGGCACGCGGATCGAACCCACGGTTTTCACGCTATGATTTTTTTAAATGTGGTGCGCGGCGGAGGAAATGCGCGCGTCGGACGTCATTTCGGCTTAATATCTCTTGTCTCCTTGGGAGTAGAAAGTCTGTTCATGGCTCTTTGGAAAGGGCTGCATCTCCCCTGTAATCGCCTTCGAGCGGCACGCGGATCGAACCCACGGTTTTCACGCTATGATTTTTTTAAATGTGGTGCGCGGCGGAGAAAATGCGCGCGTCGGACGTCATTTCGGCTTAATATCTATTGTCTCCTTGGGAGTAGAAAGTCTTTTCATGGCTCTTTGGAAAGGTTTGCATCTTCCTTGTAATCGCCTTTAAGCGGCACGCGGATTGGACCCACCGTTCTTCCGATACGATTTTTTAAATGTGGTGCGCGGGGTAGAAAAGACGCGCGTAGGACGTATTTGCGGCTTAATATCTTTGGGCTCCTTGGGAGTAGGAAGTCTGTTCATGCCTCTTTGGAAAGGGCTGCATCTCCCCTGTAATCGCCTTTAAGCGGCACGCGGATCGAACCCACGGTTTTCACGCTACGATTTTTTTTAAATGTGTTGCGCGGCGGAGAATAGACGCGCGCCGGACGTATTTGCGGCTTGATATCTCTTGTCTTATTGGGAGTAGAAAGTCTGTTCATGGCTCTTTGGAAAGGGCTGCATCTCCCCTGTAATCGCCTTCGCGCGGCACGCGGATCGGAACCATCGTTATCACGCTACGATTTTTTAATGCCGACAGGGACGGGCCGAAAGCTTGGCAGGTGGCGTTCGTTAGGAAAAGTCATGGACGTGATGCGGACCGAGTTGCAGGCCATTTGGACCTGGCCCGGCCTAGATGTGAGCCTTCAAAGTCAGCGCGTTTGTTTAAACTTTCTCCTCCAATTCGTTGCAATTGTACAAGCGTTTCTCGTTCATCCGACTGGAGCGTAACGATTTATATGTTAATATTTCTGGTCTCCTTGGGAGTAGAAAGTCTGTTCATGGCTCTTTTGAAAGGGATGCATCTACCCTGTAATCGCCTTCGAGCGGCACGCGGATCGAACCCACGTTTTTCACGCTACGATTTTTTTTAAATGTGTTGCGCGGCGGAGAAAAGACGCGCTCCGGACGTATTTGCGGCTTAATATCTCTTGTCTCATTGGGTGTAGAAAGTCTGTTCATGGCTCTTTGGAAAGGGCTGCATCTCCCCTGTAATCGCCTTCGAGCGGCACGCGGATCGAACCCACGGTTTTCACGCTATGATTTTTTTAAATGTGGTGCGCGGCGGAGGAAATGCGCGCGTCGGACGTCATTTCGGCTTAATATCTCTTGTCTCCTTGGGAGTAGAAAGTCTGTTCATGGCTCTTTGGAAAGGGCTGCATCTCCCCTGTAATCGCCTTCGAGCGGCACGCGGATCGAACCCACGGTTTTCACGCTATGATTTTTTTAAATGTGGTGCGCGGCGGAGAAAATGCGCGCGTCGGACGTCATTTCGGCTTAATATCTATTGTCTCCTTGGGAGTAGAAAGTCTTTTCATGGCTCTTTGGAAAGGTTTGCATCTTCCTTGTAATCGCCTTTAAGCGGCACGCGGATTGGACCCACCGTTCATCCGATACGATTTTTTAAATGTGGTGCGCGGGGTAGAAAAGACGCGCGTAGGACGTATTTGCGGCTTAATATCTTTGGGCTCCTTGGGAGTAGGAAGTCTGTTCATGCCTCTTTGGAAAGGGCTGCATCTCCCCTGTAATCGCCTTTAAGCGGCACGCGGATCGAACCCACGGTTTTCACGCTACGATTTTTTTTAAATGTGTTGCGCGGCGGAGAATAGACGCGCGCCGGACGTATTTGCGGCTTGATATCTCTTGTCTTATTGGGAGTAGAAAGTCTGTTCATGGCTCTTTGGAAAGGGCTGCATCTCCCCTGTAATCGCCTTCGCGCGGCACGCGGATCGGAACCATCGTTATCACGCTACGATTTTTTAATGCCGACAGGGACGGGCCGAAAGCTTGGCAGGTGGCGTTCGTTAGGAAAAGTCATGGACGTGATGCGGACCGAGTTGCAGGCCATTTGGACCTGGCCCGGCCTAGATGTGAGCCTTCAAAGTCAGCGCGTTTGTTTAAACTTTCTCCTCCAATTCGTTGCAATTGTACAAGCGTTTCTCGTTCATCCGACTGGAGCGTAACGATTTATATGTTAATATTTCTGGTCTCCTTGGGAGTAGAAAGTCTGTTCATGGCTCTTTTGAAAGGGATGCATCTACCCTGTAATCGCCTTCGAGCGGCACGCGGATCGAACCCACGTTTTTCACGCTACGATTTTTTTTAAATGTGTTGCGCGGCGGAGAAAAGACGCGCTCCGGACGTATTTGCGGCTTAATATCTCTTGTCTCATTGGGTGTAGAAAGTCTGTTCATGGCTCTTTGGAAAGGGCTGCATCTCCCCTGTAATCGCCTTCGAGCGGCACGCGGATCGAACCCACGGTTTTCACGCTATGATTTTTTTTTAAATGTGCTGCGCGGCGGAGAAAATGCGCGCGTCGGACGTCATTGCGGCTTAATATCTCTTGTCTCCTTGGGAGTAGAAAGTCTTTTCATGGTTCTTTGGAAAGGGTTGCATCTCCCCTGTAATCGCCTTTAAGCGGCACGCGGATCGGACCCACCGTTCTCACGCTACGATTTTTTAAACGTGGTGCGCGTCGGAGAAAATGCGCGTAATATCTCTTGTCTCCTTGGGAGTAGAAAGTCTGTTCATGGCTCTTTGGAAAGGGCTGTATCTCCCCTGTAATCGCCTTCGAGCGGCACGCGCATCGGAACCATCGTTATCACGCTACGATTTTTTAATGCCGCCAGGGATAGGCCGAAAGCGTGGCAGGTGGCGTTCGTTAGGGACAGTCATGGAGGTGATGCACACCGAGTTGCACGCCATTTGGAGTTGGCCCGGCCTAGATGTGAGCGTTCAAAGTCAGCGCGTTTGTTTAAACTTTCTCCTCCAATTCGTTGCAATTGTACAAGCGTTTCTCGTTCATCCGACTGGAGCGTAACGCTTTATATGTTAATATTTCTGGTCTCCTTGGGAGTAGAAAGTCTGTTCATGGCTCTTTTGAAAGGGATGCATCTCCCCTGTAATCGCCTTCGAGCGGCACGCGGATCGAACCCACGTTTTTCACGCTACGATTTTTTTTAAATGTGTTGCGCGGCGGAGAAAAGACGCGCGCCGGACGTATTTGCGGCTTAATATCTCTTGTCTCATTGGGTGTAGAAAGTCTGTTCATGGCTCTTTGGAAAGGGCTGCATCTCCCCTGTAATCGCCTTCGAGCGGCACGCGGATCGAACCCACGGTTTTCACGCTATGATTTTTTTAAATGTGGTGCGCGGCGGAGGAAATGCGCGCGTCGGACGTCATTTCGGCTTAATATCTCTTGTCTCCTTGGGAGTAGAAAGTCTTTTCATGGCTCTTTGGAAAGGGCTGCATCTCCGCTGTAATCGCCTTCGAGCGGCACGCGGATCGAACCCACGGTTTTCACGCTATGATTTTTTTAAATGTGGTGCGCGTCGGAGAAAATGCGCGCGTCGGACGTCATTTCGGCTTAATATCTATTGTCTCCTTGGGAGTAGAAAGTCTTTTCATGGCTCTTTGGAAAGGTTTGCATCTCCCTTGTAATCGCCTTTAAGCGGCACGCGGATTGGACCCACCGTTCTTCCGATACGATTTTTTAAATGTGGTGCGCGGCGTAGAAAAGACGCGCGTAGGACGTATTTGCGGCTTAATATCTTTGGGCTCCTTGGGAGTAGGAAGTCTGTTCATGCCTCTTTGGAAAGGGCTGCATCTCCCCTGTAATCGCCTTCGAGCGGCACGCGGATCGAACCCACGGTTTTCACGCTATGATTTTTTTAAATGTGTTGCGCATCGGAGAAAATGCGCGCGTCGGACGTCATTGCGGCTTAATATCTCTTGTCTCCTTGGGAGTAGAAAGTCTTTTCATGGCTCTTTGGAAAGGTTTGCATCTCCCCTGTAATCGCCTTTAAGCGGCACGCGGATCGGACCCACCGTTCTTACGCTACGATTTTTTAAATGTGGTGCGCGGCGTAGAAAAGACGCGCGTAGGACGTATTTGCGGCTTAATATCTTTGGGCTCCTTGGGAGTAGGAAGTCTGTTCATGCCTCTTTGGAAAGGGCTGCATCTCCCCTGTAATCGCCTTCGAGCGGCACGCGGATCGAACCCACGGTTTTCACGCTATGATTTTTTTAAATGTGGTGCGCGGCGGAGGAAATGCGCGCGTCGGACGTCATTTCGGCTTAATATCTCTTGTCTCCTTGGGAGTAGAAAGTCTTTTCATGGCTCTTTGGAAAGGGCTGCATCTCCCCTGTAATCGCCTTTAAGCGGCACGCGGATCGAACCCACGGTTTTCACGCTACGATTTTTTTTAAATGTGTTGCGCGGCGGAGAATAGACGCGCGCCGGACGTATTTGCGGCTTGATATCTCTTGTCTCATTGGGAGTAGAAAGTCTGTTCATGGCTCTTTGGAAAGGGCTGCATCTCCCCTGTAATCGCCTTCGAGCGGCACGCGGATCGAACCCACGGTTTTCACGCTACGATTTTTTTTAAATGTGTTGCGCGGCGGAGAAAAGACGCGCGCCGGACGTATTTGCGGCTTAATATCTCTTGTCTCATTGGGTGTAGAAAGTCTGTTCATGGCTCTTTGGAAAGGGCTGCATCTCCCCTGTAATCGCCTTCGAGCGGCACGCGGCTCGAACCCACGGTTTTCACGCTATGATTTTTTTAAATGTGGTGCGCGGCGGAGGAAATGCGCGCGTCGGACGTCATTTCGGCTTAATATCTCTTGTCTCCTTGGGAGTAGAAAGTCTTTTCATGGCTCTTTGGAAAGGGCTGCATCTCCGCTGTAATCGCCTTCGAGCGGCACGCGGATCGAACCCACGGTTTTCACGCTATGATTTTTTTAAATGTGGTGCGCGGCGGGGAAAATGCGCGCGTCGGACGTCATTTCGGCTTAATATCTATTGTCTCCTTGGGAGTAGAAAGTCTTTTCATGGCTCTTTGGAAAGGGCTGCATCTCCCCTGTAATCGCCTTTAAGCGGCACGCGGATCGAACCCACGGTTTTCACGCTACGATTTTTTTTAAATGTGTTGCGCGGCGGAGAATAGACGCGCGCCGGACGTATTTGCGGCTTGATATCTCTTGTCTCATTGGGAGTAGAAAGTCTGTTCATGGCTCTTTGGAAAGGGCTGCATCTCCCCTGTAATCGCCTTCGCGCGGCACGCGGATCGGAACCATCGTTATCACGCTACGATTTTTTAATGCCGACAGGGACGGGCCGAAAGCTTGGCAGGTGGCGTTCGTTAGGAAAAGTCATGGACGTGATGCGGACCGAGTTGCAGGCCATTTGGACCTGGCCCGGCCTAGATGTGAGCCTTCAAAGTCAGCGCGTTTGTTTAAACTTTCTCCTCCAATTCGTTGCAATTGTACAAGCGTTTCTCGTTCATCCGACTGGAGCGTAACGATTTATATGTTAATATTTCTGGTCTCCTTGGGAGTAGAAAGTCTGTTCATGGCTCTTTTGAAAGGGATGCATCTACCCTGTAATCGCCTTCGAGCGGCACGCGGATCGAACCCACGTTTTTCACGCTACGATTTTTTTTAAATGTGTTGCGCGGCGGAGAAAAGACGCGCTCCGGACGTATTTGCGGCTTAATATCTCTTGTCTCATTGGGTGTAGAAAGTCTGTTCATGGCTCTTTGGAAAGGGCTGCATCTCCCCTGTAATCGCCTTCGAGCGGCACGCGGATCGAACCCACGGTTTTCACGCTATGATTTTTTTAAATGTGGTGCGCGGCGGAGGAAATGCGCGCGTCGGACGTCATTTCGGCTTAATATCTCTTGTCTCCTTGGGAGTAGAAAGTCTTTTCATGGCTCTTTGGAAAGGTTTGCATCTTCCTTGTAATCGCCTTTAAGCGGCACGCGGATTGGACCCACCGTTCTTCCGATACGATTTTTTAAATGTGGTGCGCGGGGTAGAAAAGACGCGCGTAGGACGTATTTGCGGCTTAATATCTTTGGGCTCCTTGGGAGTAGGAAGTCTGTTCATGCCTCTTTGGAAAGGGCTCCATCTCCCCTGTAATCGCCTTCGAGCGGCACGCGGATCGAACCCACGGTTTTCACGCTATGATTTTTTTTTAAATGTGCTGCGCGGCGGAGAAAATGCGCGCGTCGGACGTCATTGCGGCTTAATATCTCTTGTCTCCTTGGGAGTAGAAAGTCTTTTCATGGTTCTTTGGAAAGGGTTGCATCTCCCCTGTAATCGCCTTTAAGCGGCACGCGGATCGGACCCACCGTTCTCACGCTACGATTTTTTAAACGTGGTGCGCGTCGGAGAAAATGCGCGTAATATCTCTTGTCTCCTTGGGAGTAGAAAGTCTGTTCATGGCTCTTTGGAAAGGGCTGTATCTCCCCTGTAACCGCCTTCGAGCGGCACGCGCATCGGAACCATCGTTATCACGCTACGATTTTTTAATGCCGCCAGGGATAGGCCGAAAGCGTGGCAGGTGGCGTTCGTTAGGGACAGTCATGGAGGTGATGCACACCGAGTTGCACGCCATTTGGAGTTGGCCCGGCCTAGATGTGAGCGTTCAAAGTCAGCGCGTTTGTTTAAACTTTCTCCTCCAATTCGTTGCAATTGTACAAGAGTTTCTCGTTCATCCGACTGGAGCGTAACGCTTTATATGTTAATATTTCTGGTCTCCTTGGGAGTAGAAAGTCTGTTCATGGCTCTTTTGAAAGGGATGCATCTCCCCTGTAATCGCCTTCGAGCGGCACGCGGATCGAACCCACGTTTTTCACGCTACGATTTTTTTTAAATGTGTTGCGCGGCGGAGAAAAGACGCGCGCCGGACGTATTTGCGGCTTAATATCTCTTGTCTCATTGGGTGTAGAAAGTCTGTTCATGGCTCTTTGGAAAGGGCTGCATCTCCCCTGTAATCGCCTTCGAGCGGCACGCGGATCGAACCCACGGTTTTCACGCTATGATTTTTTTAAATGTGGTGCGCGGCGGAGGAAATGCGCGCGTCGGACGTCATTTCGGCTTAATATCTTGTCTCCTTGGGAGTAGAAAGTCTTTTCATGGCTCTTTGGAAAGGGCTGCATCTCCGCTGTAATCGCCTTCGAGCGGCACGCGGATCGAACCCACGGTTTTCACGCTATGATTTTTTTAAATGTGGTGCGCGTCGGAGAAAATGCGCGCGTCGGACGTCATTTCGGCTTAATATCTATTGTCTCCTTGGGAGTAGAAAGTCTTTTCATGGCTCTTTGGAAAGGTTTGCATCTCCCTTGTAATCGCCTTTAAGCGGCACGCGGATTGGACCCACCGTTCTTCCGATACGATTTTTTAAATGTGGGGCGCGGCGTAGAAAAGACGCGCGTAGGACGTATTTGCGGCTTAATATCTTTAGGCTCCTTGGGAGTAGGAAGTCTGTTCATGCCTCTTTGGAAAGGGCTGCATCTCCCCTGTAATCGCCTTCGAGCGGCACGCGGATCGAACCCACGGTTTTCACGCTATGATTTTTTTAAATGTGTTGCGCGTCGGAGAAAATGCGCGCGTCGGACGTCATTGCGGCTTAATATCTCTTGTCTCCTTGGGAGTAGAAAGTCTTTTCATGGCTCTTTGGAAATGTTTGCATCTCCCCTGTAATCGCCTTTAAGCGGCACGCGGATCGGACCCACCGTTCTTACGCTACGATTTTTTAAATGTGGTGCGCGGCGTAGAAAAGACGCGCGTAGGACGTATTTGCGGCTTAATATCTTTGGGCTCCTTGGGAGTAGGAAGTCTGTTCATGCCTCTTTGGAAAGGGCTGCATCTCCCCTGTAATCGCCTTCGAGCGGCACGCGGATCGAACCCACGGTTTTCACGCTATGATTTTTTTAAATGTGGTGCGCGGCGGAGGAAATGCGCGCGTCGGACGTCATTTCGGCTTAATATTTCTTGTCTCCTTGGGAGTAGAAAGTCTTTTCATGGCTCTTTGGAAAGGGCTGCATCTCCCCTGTAATCGCCTTTAAGCGGCACGCGGATCGAACCCACGGTTTTCACGCTACGATTTTTTTTAAATGTGTTGCGCGGCGGAGAATAGACGCGCGCCGGACGTATTTGCGGCTTGATATCTCTTGTCTCATTGGGAGTAGAAAGTCTGTTCATGGCTCTTTGGAAAGGGCTGCATCTCCCCTGTAATCGCCTTCGAGCGGCACGCGGATCGAACCCACGGTTTTCACGCTACGATTTTTTTTAAATGTGTTGCGCGGCGGAGAAAAGACGCGCGCCGGACGTATTTGCGGCTTAATATCTCTTGTCTCATTGGGTGTAGAAAGTCTGTTCATGGCTCTTTGGAAAGGGCTGCATCTCCCCTGTAATCGCCTTCGAGCGGCACGCGGATCGAACCCACGGTTTTCACGCTATGATTTTTTTAAATGTGGTGCGCGGCGGAGGAAATGCGCGCGTCGGACGTCATTTCGGCTTAATATCTCTTGTCTCCTTGGGAGTAGAAAGTCTTTTCATGGCTCTTTGGAAAGGGCTGCATCTCCGCTGTAATCGCCTTCGAGCGGCACGCGGATCGAACCCACGGTTTTCACGCTATGATTTTTTTAAATGTGGTGCGCGGCGAGGAAAATGCGCGTGTCGGACGTCATTTCGGCTTAATATCTATTGTCTCCTTGGGAGTAGAAAGTCTTTTCATGGCTCTTTGGAAAGGGCTGCATCTCCCCTGTAATCGCCTTTAAGCGGCACGCGGATCGAACCCACGGTTTTCACGCTACGATTTTTTTTAAATGTGTTGCGCGGCGGAGAATAGACGCGCGCCGGACGTATTTGCGGCTTGATATCTCTTGTCTCATTGGGAGTAGAAAGTCTGTTCATGGCTCTTTGGAAAGGGCTGCATCTCCCCTGTAATCGCCTTCGCGCGGCACGCGGATCGGAACCATCGTTATCACGCTACGATTTTTTAATGCCGACAGGGACGGGCCGAAAGCTTGGCAGGTGGCGTTCGTTAGGAAAAGTCATGGACGTGATGCGGACCGAGTTGCAGGCCATTTGGACCTGGCCCGGCCTAGATGTGAGCCTTCAAAGTCAGCGCGTTTGTTTAAACTTTCTCCTCCAATTCGTTGCAATTGTACAAGCGTTTCTCGTTCATCCGACTGGAGCGTAACGATTTATATGTTAATATTTCTGGTCTCCTTGGGAGTAGAAAGTCTGTTCATGGCTCTTTTGAAAGGGATGCATCTACCCTGTAATCGCCTTCGAGCGGCACGCGGATCGAACCCACGTTTTTCACGCTACGATTTTTTTTAAATGTGTTGCGCGGCGGAGAAAAGACGCGCTCCGGACGTATTTGCGGCTTAATATCTCTTGTCTCATTGGGTGTAGAAAGTCTGTTCATGGCTCTTTGGAAAGGGCTGCATCTCCCCTGTAATCGCCTTCGAGCGGCACGCGGATCGAACCCACGGTTTTCACGCTATGATTTTTTTAAATGTGGTGCGCGGCGGAGGAAATGCGCGCGTCGGACGTCATTTCGGCTTAATATCTCTTGTCTCCTTGGGAGTAGAAAGTCTGTTCATGGCTCTTTGGAAAGGGCTGCATCTCCCCTGTAATCGCCTTCGAGCGGCACGCGGATCGAACCCACGGTTTTCACGCTATGATTTTTTTAAATGTGGTGCGCGGCGGAGAAAATGCGCGCGTCGGACGTCATTTCGGCTTAATATCTATTGTCTCCTTGGGAGTAGAAAGTCTTTTCATGGCTCTTTGGAAAGGTTTGCATCTTCCTTGTAATCGCCTTTAAGCGGCACGCGGATTGGACCCACCGTTCTTCCGATACGATTTTTTAAATGTGGTGCGCGGGGTAGAAAAGACGCGCGTAGGACGTATTTGCGGCTTAATATCTTTGGGCTCCTTGGGAGTAGGAAGTCTGTTCATGCCTCTTTGGAAAGGGCTCCATCTCCCCTGTAATCGCCTTCGAGCGGCACGCGGATCGAACCCACGATTTTCACGCTATGATTTTTTTTTAAATGTGGTGCGCGGCGGAGAAAATGCGCGCGTCGGACGTCATTGCGGCTTAATATCTCTTTT
This sequence comes from Electrophorus electricus, assembly GCF_041902795.1. Classification (NCBI taxonomy): domain Eukaryota; kingdom Metazoa; phylum Chordata; class Actinopteri; order Gymnotiformes; family Gymnotidae; genus Electrophorus; species Electrophorus electricus. Next base: position 297,349 of record NW_027658746.1, on the reverse strand, counting down.
CTCCTTGGGAGTAGAAAGTCTTTTCATGGTTCTTTGGAAAGGGTTGCATCGCCCCTGTAATCGCCTTTAAGCGGCACGCGGATCGGACCCACCGTTCTCACGCTACGATTTTTTAAACGTGGTGCGCGTCGGAGAAAATGCGCGTAATATCTCTTGTCTCCTTGGGAGTAGAAAGTCTGTTCATGGCTCTTTGGAAAGGGCTGTATCTCCCCTGTAATCGCCTTCGAGCGGCACGCGCATCGGAACCATCGTTATCACGCTACGATTTTTTAATGCCGCCAGGGATAGGCCGAAAGCGTGGCAGGTGGCGTTCGTTAGGGACAGTCATGGAGGTGATGCACACCGAGTTGCACGCCATTTGGAGTTGGCCCGGCCTAGATGTGAGCGTTCAAAGTCAGCGCGTTTGTTTAAACTTTCTCCTCCAATTCGTTGCAATTGTACAAGCGTTTCTCGTTCATCCGACTGGAGCGTAACGCTTTATATGTTAATATTTCTGGTCTCCTTGGGAGTAGAAAGTCTGTTCATGGCTCTTTGGAAAGGGCTGCATCTCCCCTGTAATCGCCTTCGAGCGGCACGCGGATCGAACCCACGGTTTTCACGCTATGATTTTTTTAAATGTGGTGCGCGGCGGAGGAAATGCGCGCGTCGGACGTCATTTCGGCTTAATATCTCTTGTCTCCTTGGGAGTAGAAAGTCTTTTCATGGCTCTTTGGAAAGGGCTGCATCTCCGCTGTAATCGCCTTCGAGCGGCACGCGGATCGAACCCACGGTTTTCACGCTATGATTTTTTTAAATGTGGTGCGCGTCGGAGAAAATGCGCGCGTCGGACGTCATTTCGGCTTAATATCTATTGTCTCCTTGGGAGTAGAAAGTCTTTTCATGGCTCTTTGGAAAGGTTTGCATCTCCCTTGTAATCGCCTTTAAGCGGCACGCGGATTGGACCCACCGTTCTTCCGATACGATTTTTTAAATGTGGTGCGCGGCGTAGAAAAGACGCGCGTAGGACGTATTTGCGGCTTAATATCTTTGGGCTCCTTGGGAGTAGGAAGTCTGTTCATGCCTCTTTGGAAAGGGCTGCATCTCCCCTGTAATCGCCTTCGAGCGGCACGCGGATCGAACCCACGGTTTTCACGCTATGATTTTTTTAAATGTGCTGCGCGGCGGAGAAAATGCGCGCGTCGGACGTCATTGCGGCTTAATATCTCTTGTCTCCTTGGGAGTAGAAAGTCTTTTCATGGCTCTTTGGAAAGGGCTGCATCTCCCCTGTAATCGCCTTTAAGCGGCACGCGGATCGAACCCACGGTTTTCACGCTACGATTTTTTTTAAATGTGTTGCGCGGCGGAGAATAGACGCGCGCCGGACGTATTTGCGGCTTGATATCTCTTGTCTCATTGGGAGTAGAAAGTCTGTTCATGGCTCTTTGGAAAGGGCTGCATCTCCCCTGTAATCGTCTTCGAGCGGCACGCGGATCGAACCCACGGTTTTCACGCTACGATTTTTTTTAAATGTGTTGCGCGGCGGAGAAAAGACGCGCGCCGGACGTATTTGCGGCTTAATATCTCTTGTCTCATTGGGTGTAGAAAATCTGTTCATGGCTCTTTGGAAAGGGCTGCATCTCCCCTGTAATCGCCTTCGAGCGGCACGCGGATCGAACCCACGGTTTTCACGCTATGATTTTTTTAAATGTGGTGCGCGGCGGAGGAAATGCGCGCGTCGGACGTCATTTCGGCTTAATATCTCTTGTCTCCTTGGGAGTAGAAAGTCTGTTCATGGCTCTTTGGAAAGGGCTGCATCTCCGCTGTAATCGCCTTCGAGCGGCACGCGGATTGGACCCACCGTTCTTCCGATACGATTTTTTAAATGTGTTGCGCGGCGGAGAAAAGACGCGCGCCGGACGTATTTGCGGCTTAATATCTCTTGTCTCATTGGGTGTAGAAAGTCTGTTCATGGCTCTTTGGAAAGGGCTGCATCTCCCCTGTAATCGCCTTCGAGCGGCACGCGGATCGAACCCACGGTTTTCACGCTATGATTTTTTTAAATGTGGTGCGCGGCGGAGGAAATGCGCGCGTCGGACGTCATTTCGGCTTAATATCTCTTGTCTCCTTGGGAGTAGAAAGTCTTTTCATGGCTCTTTGGAAAGGGCTGCATCTCCGCTGTAATAGCCTTCGAGCGGCACGCGGATCGAACCCACGGTTTTCACGCTATGATTTTTTTAAATGTGGTGCGCGGCGGAGGAAATGCGCGCGTCGGACGTCATTTCGGCTTAATATCTCTTGTCTCCTTGGGAGTAGAAAGTCTGTTCATGGCTCTTTGGAAAGGGCTGTATCTCCCCTGTAATCGCCTTCGAGCGGCACGCGCATCGGAACCATCGTTATCACGCTACGATTTTTTAATGCCGCCAGGGACGGGCCGAAAGCGTGGCAGGTGGCGTTCGTTAGGGACAGTCATGGAGGTGATGCGCACCGAGTTGCACGCCATTTGGAGTTGGCCCGGCCTAGATGTGAGCGTTCAAAGTCAGCGCGTTTGTTTAAACTTTCTCCTCCAATTCGTTGCAATTGTACAAGCGTTTCTCGTTCATCCGACTGGAGCGTAACGCTTTATATGTTAATATTTCTGGTCTCCTTGGGAGTAGAAAGTCTGTTCATGGCTCTTTTAAAAGGTTTGCATCTTCCTTGTAATCGCCTTTAAGCGGCACGCGGATTGGACCCACCGTTCTTCCGATACGATTTTTTAAATGTGGTGCGCGGCGTAGAAAAGACGCGCGTAGGACGTATTTGCGGCTTAATATCTTTGGGCTCCTTGGGAGTAGGAAGTCTGTTCATGCCTCTTTGGAAAGGGCTGCATCTCCCCTGTAATCGCCTTCGAGCGGCACGCGGATCGAACCCACGGTTTTCACGCTATGATTTTTTTAAATGTGGTGCGCGGCGTAGGAAATGCGCGCGTCGGAAGTCATTTCGGCTTAATATCTCTTGTCTCCTTGGGAGTAGAAAGTCTTTTCATGGCTCTTTGGAAAGGGCTGCATCTCCCCTGTAATCGCCTTTAAGCGGCACGCGGATCGAACCCACGGTTTTCACGCTACGATTTTTTTTAAATGTGTTGCGCGGCGGAGAATAGACGCGCGCCGGACGTATTTGCGGCTTGATATCTCTTGTCTCATTGGGAGTAGAAAGTCTGTTCATGGCTCTTTGGAAAGGGCTGCATCTCCCCTGTAATCGTCTTCGAGCGGCACGCGGATCGAACCCACGGTTTTCACGCTACGATTTTTTTTAAATGTGTTGCGCGGCGGAGAAAAGACGCGCGCCGGACGTATTTGCGGCTTAATATCTCTTGTCTCATTGGGTGTAGAAAGTCTGTTCATGGCTCTTTGGAAAGGGCTGCATCTCCCCTGTAATCGCCTTCGAGCGGCACGCGGATCGAACCCACGGTTTTCACGCTATGATTTTTTTAAATGTGGTGCGCGGCGGAGGAAATGCGCGCGTCGGACGTCATTTCGGCTTAATATCTCTTGTCTCCTTGGGAGTAGAAAGTCTTTTCATGGCTCTTTGGAAAGGGCTGCATCTCCGCTGTAATCGCCTTCGAGCGGCACGCGGATCGAACCCACGGTTTTCACGCTATGATTTTTTTAAATGTGGTGCGCTGCGGAGAAAATGCGCGCGTCGGACGTCATTTCGGCTTAATATCTCTTGTCTCCTTGGGAGTAGAAAGTCTTTTCATGGCTCTTTGGAAAGGTTTGCATCTCCCCTGTAATCGCCTTTAAGCGGCACGCGGATCGGACCCACCGTCCTTACGCTACGATTTTTTAAATGTGGTGCGCGGCGTAGAAAAGACGCGCGTAGGACGTATTTGCGGCTTAATATCTTTGGGCTCCTTGGGAGTAGGAAGTCTGTTCATGCCTCTTTGGAAAGGGCTGCATCTCCCCTGTAATCGCCTTCGAGCGGCACGCGGATCGAACCCACGGTTTTCACGCTATGATTTTTTTAAATGTGGTGCGCGGCGGAGGAAATGCGCGCGTCGGACGTCATTTCGGCTTAATATCTCTTGTCTCCTTGGGAGTAGAAAGTCTTTTCATGGCTCTTTGGAAAGGGCTGCATCTCCCCTGTAATCGCCTTTAAGCGGCACGCGGATCGAACCCACGGTTTTCACGCTACGATTTTTTTTAAATGTGTTGCGCGGCGGAGAATAGACGCGCGCCGGACGTATTTGCGGCTTGATATCTCTTGTCTCATTGGGAGTAGAACGTCTGTTCATGGCTCTTTGGAAAGGGCTGCATCTCCCCTGTAATCGCCTTCGAGCGGCACGCGGATCGAACCCACGGTTTTCACGCTACGATTTTTTTTAAATGTGTTGCGCGGCGGAGAAAAGACGCGCGTCGGACGTATTTGCGGCTTAATATCTCTTGTCTCATTGGGTGTAGAAAGTCTGTTCATGGCTCTTTGGAAAGGGCTGCATCTCCCCTGTAATCGCCTTCGAGCGGCACGCGGATCGAACCCACGGTTTTCACGCTATGATTTTTTTAAATGTGGTGCGCGGCGGAGGAAATGCGCGCGTCGGACGTCATTTCGGCTTAATATCTCTTGTCTCCTTGGGAGTAGAAAGTCTGTTCATGGCTCTTTGGAAAGGGCTGCATCTCCCCTGTAATCGCCTTCGCGCGGCACGCGGATCGGAACCATCGTTATCACGCTACGATTTTTTAATGCCGACAGGGACGGGCCGAAAGCTTGGCAGGTGGCGTTCGTTAGGAAAAGTCATGGACGTGATGCGGACCGAGTTGCAGGCCATTTGGACCTGGCCCGGCCTAGATGTGAGCCTTCAAAGTCAGCGCGTTTATTTAAACTTTCTCCTCCAATTCGTTGCAATTGTACAAGCGTTTCTCGTTCATCCGACTGGAGCGTAACGATTTATATGTTAATATTTCTGGTCTCCTTGGGAGTAGAAAGTCTGTTCATGGCTCTTTTGAAAGGGATGCATCTACCCTGTAATCGCCTTCGAGCGGCACGCGGATCGAACCCACGTTTTTCACGCTACGATTTTTTTTAAATGTGTTGCGCGGCGGAGAAAAGACGCGCTCCGGACGTATTTGCGGCTTAATATCTCTTGTCTCATTGGGTGTAGAAAGTCTGTTCATGGCTCTTTGGAAAGGGCTGCATCTCCCCTGTAATCGCCTTAGAGCGGCACGCGGATCGAACCCACGGTTTTCACGCTATGATTTTTTTAAATGTGGTGCGCGGCGGAGGAAATGCGCGCGTCGGACGTCATTTCGGCTTAATATCTCTTGTCTCCTTGGGAGTAGAAAGTCTTTTCATGGCTCTTTGGAAAGGGCTGCATCTCCGCTGTAATCGCCTTCGAGCGGCACGCGGATCGAACCCACGGTTTTCACGCTATGATTTTTTTAAATGTGGTGCGCGTCGGAGAAAATGCGCGCGTCGGACGTCATTTCGGCTTAATATCTATTGTCTCCTTGGGAGTAGAAAGTCTTTTCATGGCTCTTTGGAAAGGTTTGCATCTCCCTTGTAATCGCCTTTAAGCGGCACGCGGATTGGACCCACCGTTCTTCCGATACGATTTTTTAAATGTGGTGCGCGGCGTAGAAAAGACGCGCGTAGGACGTATTTGCGGCTTAATATCTTTGGGCTCCTTGGGAGTAGGAAGTCTGTTCATGCCTCTTTGGAAAGGGCTGCATCTCCCCTGTAATCGCCTTCGAGCGGCACGCGGATCGAACCCACGGTTTTCACGCTATGATTTTTTTAAATGTGTTGCGCGTCGGAGAAAATGCGCGCGTCGGACGTCATTGCGGCTTAATATCTCTTGTCTCCTTGGGAGTAGAAAGTCTTTTCATGGCTCTTTGGAAATGTTTGCATCTCCCCTGTAATCGCCTTTAAGCGGCACGCGGATCGGACCCACCGTTCTTACGCTACGATTTTTTAAATGTGGTGCGCGGCGTAGAAAAGACGCGCGTAGGACGTATTTGCGGCTTAATATCTTTGGGCTCCTTGGGAGTAGGAAGTCTGTTCATGCCTCTTTGGAAAGGGCTGCATCTCCCCTGTAATCGCCTTCGAGCGGCACGCGGATCGAACCCACGGTTTTCACGCTATGATTTTTTTAAATGTGGTGCGCGGCGGAGGAAATGCGCGCGTCGGACGTCATTTCGGCTTAATATCTCTTGTCTCCTTGGGAGTAGAAAGTCTTTTCATGGCTCTTTGGAAAGGGCTGCATCTCCCCTGTAATCGCCTTTAAGCGGCACGCGGATCGAACCCACGGTTTTCACGCTATGACTTTTTTAAATGTGGTGCGCGGCGGAGAAAATGCGCGCGTCGGACGTCATTTCGGCTTAATATCTATTGTCTCCTTGGGAGTAGAAAGTCTTTTCATGGCTCTTTGGAAAGGTTTGCATCTTCCTTGTAATCGCCTTTAAGCGGCACGCGGATTGGACCCACCGTTCTTCCGATACGATTTTTTAAATGTGGTGCGCGGGGTAGAAAAGACGCGCGTAGGACGTATTTGCGGCTTAATATCTTTGGGCTCCTTGGGAGTAGGAAGTCTGTTCATGCCTCTTTGGAAAGGGCTGCATCTCCCCTGTAATCGCCTTTAAGCGGCACGCGGATCGAACCCACGGTTTTCACGCTACGATTTTTTTTAAATGTGTTGCGCGGCGGAGAATAGACGCGCGCCGGACGTATTTGCGGCTTGATATCTCTTGTCTCATTGGGAGTAGAAAGTCTGTTCATGGCTCTTTGGAAAGGGCTGCATCTCCCCTGTAATCGCCTTCGCGCGGCACGCGGATCGGAACCATCGTTATCACGCTACGATTTTTTAATGCCGACAGGGACGGGCCGAAAGCTTGGCAGGTGGCGTTCGTTAGGAAAAGTCATGGACGTGATGCGGACCGAGTTGCAGGCCATTTGGACCTGGCCCGGCCTAGATGTGAGCCTTCAAAGTCAGCGCGTTTGTTTAAACTTTCTCCTCCAATTCGTTGCAATTGTACAAGCGTTTCTCGTTCATCCGACTGGAGCGTAACGATTTATATGTTAATATTTCTGGTCTCCTTGGGAGTAGAAAGTCTGTTCATGGCTCTTTTGAAAGGGATGCATCTACCCTGTAATCGCCTTCGAGCGGCACGCGGATCGAACCCACGTTTTTCACGCTACGATTTTTTTTGAATGTGTTGCGCGGCGGAGAAAAGACGCGCTCCGGACGTATTTGCGGCTTAATATCTCTTGTCTCATTGGGTGTAGAAAGTCTGTTCATGGCTCTTTGGAAAGGGCTGCATCTCCCCTGTAATCGCCTTCGAGCGGCACGCGGATCGAACCCACGGTTTTCACGCTATGATTTTTTTAAATGTGGTGCGCGGCGGAGGAAATGCGCGCGTCGGACGTCATTTCGGCTTAATATCTCTTGTCTCCTTGGGAGTAGAAAGTCTTTTCATGGCTCTTTGGAAAGGGCTGCATCTCCGCTGTAATCGCCTTCGAGCGGCACGCGGATCGAACCCACGGTTTTCACGCTATGATTTTTTTAAATGTGGTGCGCGGCGGAGAAAATGCGCGCGTCGGACGTCATTTCGGCTTAATATCTATTGTCTCCTTGGGAGTAGAAAGTCTTTTCATGGCTCTTTGGAAAGGTTTGCATCTTCCTTGTAATCGCCTTTAAGCGGCACGCGGATTGGACCCACCGTTCTTCCGATACGATTTTTTAAATGTGGTGCGCGGGGTAGAAAAGACGCGCGTAGGACGTATTTGCGGCTTAATATCTTTGGGCTCCTTGGGAGTAGGAAGTCTGTTCATGCCTCTTTCGAAAGGGCTCCATCTCCCCTGTAATCGCCTTCGAGCGGCACGCGGATCGAACCCACGGTTTTCACGCTATGATTTTTTTTTAAATGTGCTGCGCGGCGGAGAAAATGCGCGCGTCGGACGTCATTGCGGCTTAATATCTCTTGTCTCCTTGGGAGTAGAAAGTCTTTTCATGGTTCTTTGGAAAGGGTTGCATCTCCCCTGTAATCGCCTTTAAGCGGCACGCGGATCGGACCCACCGTTCTCACGCTACGATTTTTTAAACGTGGTGCGCGTCGGAGAAAATGCGCGTAATATCTCTTGTCTCCTTGGGAGTAGAAAGTCTGTTCATGGCTCTTTGGAAAGGGCTGTATCTCCCCTGTAATCGCCTTCGAGCGGCACGCGCATCGGAATCATCGTTATCACGCTACGATTTTTTAATGCCGCCAGGGATAGGCCGAAAGCGTGGCAGGTGGCGTTCGTTAGGGACAGTCATGGAGGTGATGCACACCGAGTTGCACGCCATTTGGAGTTGGCCCGGCCTAGATGTGAGCGTTCAAAGTCAGCGCGTTTGTTTAAACTTTCTCCTCCAATTCGTTGCAATTGTACAAGCGTTTCTCGTTCATCCGACTGGAGCGTAACGCTTTATATGTTAATAATTCTGGTCTCCTTGGGAGTAGAAAGTCTGTTCATGGCTCTTTTGAAAGGGATGCATCTCCCCTGTAATCGCCTTCGAGCGGCACGCGGATCGAACCCACGTTTTTCACGCTACGATTTTTTTTAAATGTGTTGCGCGGCGGAGAAAAGACGCGCGCCGGACGTATTTGCGGCTTAATATCTTTGGGCTCCTTGGGAGTAGGAAGTCTGTTCATGCCTCTTTGGAAAGGGCTGCATCTCCCCTGTAATCGCCTTCGAGCGGCACGCGGATCGAACCCACGGTTTTCACGCTATGATTTTTTTAAATGTGTTGCGCATCGGAGAAAATGCGCGCGTCGGACGTCATTGCGGCTTAATATCTCTTGTCTCCTTGGGAGTAGAAAGTCTTTTCATGGCTCTTTGGAAAGGTTTGCATCTCCCCTGTAATCGCCTTTAAGCGGCACGCGGATCGGACCCACCGTTCTTACGCTACGATTTTTTAAATGTGGTGCGCGGCGTAGAAAAGACGCGCGTAGGACGTATTTGCGGCTTAATATCTTTGGGCTCCTTGGGAGTAGGAAGTCTGTTCATACCTCTTTGGAAAGGGCTGCATCTCCCCTGTAATCGCCTTCGAGCGGCACGCGGATCGAACCCACGGTTTTCACGCTATGATTTTTTTAAATGTGGTGCGCGGCGGAGGAAATGCGCGCGTCGGACGTCATTTCGGCTTAATATCTCTTGTCTCCTTGGGAGTAGAAAGTCTTTTCATGGCTCTTTGGAAAGGGCTGCATCTCCCCTGTAATCGCCTTTAAGCGGCACGCGGATCGAACCCACGGTTTTCACGCTACGATTTTTTTTAAATGTGTTGCGCGGCGGAGAATAGACGCGCGCCGGACGTATTTGCGGCTTGATATCTCTTGTCTCATTGGGAGTAGAAAGTCTGTTCATGGCTCTTTGGAAAGGGCTGCATCTCCCCTGTAATCGCCTTCGAGCGGCACGCGGATCGAACCCACGGTTTTCACGCTACGATTTTTTTTAAATGTGTTGCGCGGCGGAGAAAAGACGCGCGCCGGACGTATTTGCGGCTTAATATCTCTTGTCTCATTGGGTGTAGAAAGTCTGTTCATGGCTCTTTGGAAAGGGCTGCATCTCCCCTGTAATCGCCTTCGAGCGGCACGCGGATCGAACCCACGGTTTTCACGCTATGATTTTTTTAAATGTGGTGCGCGGCGGAGGAAATGCGCGCGTCGGACGTCATTTCGGCTTAATATCTCTTGTCTCCTTGGGAGTAGAAAGTCTTTTCATGGCTCTTTGGAAAGGGCTGCATCTCCGCTGTAATCGCCTTCGAGCGGCACGCGGATCGAACCCACGGTTTTCACGCTATGATTTTTTTAAATGTGGTGCGCGGCGGGGAAAATGCGCGCGTCGGACGTCATTTCGGCTTAATATCTATTGTCTCCTTGGGAGTAGAAAGTCTTTTCATGGCTCTTTGGAAAGGGCTGCATCTCCCCTGTAATCGCCTTTAAGCGGCACGCGGATCGAACCCACGGTTTTCACGCTACGATTTTTTTTAAATGTGTTGCGCGGCGGAGAATAGACGCGCGCCGGACGTATTTGCGGCTTGATATCTCTTGTCTCATTGGGAGTAGAAAGTCTGTTCATGGCTCTTTGGAAAGGGCTGCATCTCCCCTGTAATCGCCTTCGCGCGGCACGCGGATCGGAACCATCGTTATCACGCTACGATTTTTTAATGCCGACAGGGACGGGCCGAAAGCTTGGCAGGTGGCGTTCGTTAGGAAAAGTCATGGACGTGATGCGGACCGAGTTGCAGGCCATTTGGACCTGGCCCGGCCTAGATGTGAGCCTTCAAAGTCAGCGCGTTTGTTTAAACTTTCTCCTCCAATTCGTTGCAATTGTACAAGCGTTTCTCGTTCATCCGACTGGAGCGTAACGATTTATATGTTAATATTTCTGGTCTCCTTGGGAGTAGAAAGTCTGTTCATGGCTCTTTTGAAAGGGATGCATCTACCCTGTAATCGCCTTCGAGCGGCACGCGGATCGAACCCACGGTTTTCACGCTATGATTTTTTTAAATGTGTTGCGCATCGGAGAAAATGCGCGCGTCGGACGTCATTGCGGCTTAATATCTCTTGTCTCCTTGGGAGTAGAAAGTCTTTTCATGGCTCTTTGGAAAGGTTTGCATCTCCCCTGTAATCGCCTTTAAGCGGCACGCGGATCGGACCCACCGTTCTTACGCTACGATTTTTTAAATGTGGTGCGCGGCGTAGAAAAGACGCGCGTAGGACGTATTTGCGGCTTAATATCTTTGGGCTCCTTGGGAGTAGGAAGTCTGTTCATACCTCTTTGGAAAGGGCTGCATCTCCCCTGTAATCGCCTTCGAGCGGCACGCGGATCGAACCCACGGTTTTCACGCTATGATTTTTTTAAATGTGGTGCGCGGCGGAGGAAATGCGCGCGTCGGACGTCATTTCGGCTTAATATCTCTTGTCTCCTTGGGAGTAGAAAGTCTTTTCATGGCTCTTTGGAAAGGGCTGCATCTCCCCTGTAATCGCCTTTAAGCGGCACGCGGATCGAACCCACGGTTTTCACGCTACGATTTTTTTTAAATGTGTTGCGCGGCGGAGAATAGACGCGCGCCGGACGTATTTGCGGCTTGATATCTCTTGTCTCATTGGGAGTAGAAAGTCTGTTCATGGCTCTTTGGAAAGGGCTGCATCTCCCCTGTAATCGCCTTCGAGCGGCACGCGGATCGAACCCACGGTTTTCACGCTACGATTTTTTTTAAATGTGTTGCGCGGCGGAGAAAAGACGCGCGCCGGACGTATTTGCGGCTTAATATCTCTTGTCTCATTGGGTGTAGAAAGTCTGTTCATGGCTCTTTGGAAAGGGCTGCATCTCCCCTGTAATCGCCTTCGAGCGGCACGCGGATCGAACCCACGGTTTTCACGCTATGATTTTTTTAAATGTGGTGCGCGGCGGAGGAAATGCGCGCGTCGGACGTCATTTCGGCTTAATATCTCTTGTCTCCTTGGGAGTAGAAAGTCTTTTCATGGCTCTTTGGAAAGGGCTGCATCTCCGCTGTAATCGCCTTCGAGCGGCACGCGGATCGAACCCACGGTTTTCACGCTATGATTTTTTTAAATGTGGTGCGCGGCGGGGAAAATGCGCGCGTCGGACGTCATTTCGGCTTAATATCTATTGTCTCCTTGGGAGTAGAAAGTCTTTTCATGGCTCTTTGGAAAGGGCTGCATCTCCCCTGTAATCGCCTTTAAGCGGCACGCGGATCGAACCCACGGTTTTCACGCTACGATTTTTTTTAAATGTGTTGCGCGGCGGAGAATAGACGCGCGCCGGACGTATTTGCGGCTTGATATCTCTTGTCTCATTGGGAGTAGAAAGTCTGTTCATGGCTCTTTGGAAAGGGCTGCATCTCCCCTGTAATCGCCTTCGCGCGGCACGCGGATCGGAACCATCGTTATCACGCTACGATTTTTTAATGCCGACAGGGACGGGCCGAAAGCTTGGCAGGTGGCGTTCGTTAGGAAAAGTCATGGACGTGATGCGGACCGAGTTGCAGGCCATTTGGACCTGGCCCGGCCTAGATGTGAGCCTTCAAAGTCAGCGCGTTTGTTTAAACTTTCTCCTCCAATTCGTTGCAATTGTACAAGCGTTTCTCGTTCATCCGACTGGAGCGTAACGATTTATATGTTAATATTTCTGGTCTCCTTGGGAGTAGAAAGTCTGTTCATGGCTCTTTTGAAAGGGATGCATCTACCCTGTAATCGCCTTCGAGCGGCACGCGGATCGAACCCACGTTTTTCACGCTACGATTTTTTTTAAATGTGTTGCGCGGCGGAGAAAAGACGCGCTCCGGACGTATTTGCGGCTTAATATCTCTTGTCTCATTGGGTGTAGAAAGTCTGTTCATGGCTCTTTGGAAAGGGCTGCATCTCCCCTGTAATCGCCTTCGAGCGGCACGCGGATCGAACCCACGGTTTTCACGCTATGATTTTTTTAAATGTGGTGCGCGGCGGAGGAAATGCGCGCGTCGGACGTCATTTCGGCTTAATATCTCTTGTCTCCTTGGGAGTAGAAAGTCTTTTCATGGCTCTTTGGAAAGGTTTGCATCTTCCTTGTAATCGCCTTTAAGCGGCACGCGGATTGGACCCACCGTTCTTCCGATACGATTTTTTAAATGTGGTGCGCGGGGTAGAAAAGACGCGCGTAGGACGTATTTGCGGCTTAATATCTTTGGGCTCCTTGGGAGTAGGAAGTCTGTTCATGCCTCTTTGGAAAGGGCTCCATCTCCCCTGTAATCGCCTTCGAGCGGCACGCGGATCGAACCCACGGTTTTCACGCTATGATTTTTTTTTAAATGTGGTGCGCGGCGGAGAAAATGCGCGCGTCGGACGTCATTGCGGCTTAATATCTCTTTTCTCCTTGGGAGTAGAAAGTCTTTTCATGGTTCTTTGGAAAGGGTTGCATCGCCCCTGTAATCGCCTTTAAGCGGCACGCGGATCGGACCCACCGTTCTCACGCTACGATTTTTTAAACGTGGTGCGCGTCGGAGAAAATGCGCGTAATATCTCTTGTCTCCTTGGGAGTAGAAAGTCTGTTCATGGCTCTTTGGAAAGGGCTGTATCTCCCCTGTAATCGCCTTCGAGCGGCACGCGCATCGGAACCATCGTTATCACGCTACGATTTTTTAATGCCGCCAGGGATAGGCCGAAAGCGTGGCAGGTGGCGTTCGTTAGGGACAGTCATGGAGGTGATGCACACCGAGTTGCACGCCATTTGGAGTTGGCCCGGCCTAGATGTGAGCGTTCAAAGTCAGCGCGTTTGTTTAAACTTTCTCCTCCAATTCGTTGAAATTGTACAAGCGTTTCTCGTTCATCCGACTGGAGCGTAACGCTTTATATGTTAATATTTCTGGTCTCCTTGGGAGTAGAAAGTCTGTTCATGGCTCTTTTGAAAGGGATGCATCTCCCCTGTAATCGCCTTCGAGCGGCACGCGGATCGAACCCACGTTTTTCACGCTACGATTTTTTTTAAATGTGTTGCGCGGCGGAGAAAAGACGCGCGCCGGACGTATTTGCGGCTTAATATCTCTTGTCTCATTGGGTGTAGAAAGTCTGTTCATGGCTCTTTGGAAAGGGCTGCATCTCCCCTGTAATCGCCTTCGAGCGGCACGCGGATCGAACCCACGGTTTTCACGCTATGATTTTTTTAAATGTGGTGCGCGGCGGAGGAAATGCGCGCGTCGGACGTCATTTCGGCTTAATATCTCTTGTCTCCTTGGGAGTAGAAAGTCTTTTCATGGCTCTTTGGAAAGGGCTGCATCTCCGCTGTAATCGCCTTCGAGCGGCACGCGGATCGAACCCACGGTTTTCACGCTATGATTTTTTTAAATGTGGTGCGCGTCGGAGAAAATGCGCGCGTCGGAAGTCATTTCGGCTTAATATCTATTGTCTCCTTGGGAGTAGAAAGTCTTTTCATGGCTCTTTGGAAAGGTTTGCATCTCCCTTGTAATCGCCTTTAAGCGGCACGCGGATCGGACCCACCGTTCTTCCGATACGATTTTTTAAATGTGGTGCGCGGCGTAGAAAAGACGCGCGTAGGACGTATTTGCGGCTTAATATCTTTGGGCTCCTTGGGAGTAGGAAGTCTGTTCATGCCTCTTTGGAAAGGGCTGCATCTCCCCTGTAATCGCCTTCGAGCGGCACGCGGATCGAACCCACGGTTTTCACGCTATGATTTTTTTAAATGTGCTGCGCGGCGGAGAAAATGCGCGCGTCGGACGTCATTGCGGCTTAATATCTCTTGTCTCCTTGGGAGTAGAAAGTCTTTTCATGGCTCTTTGGAAAGGGCTGCATCTCCCCTGTAATCGCCTTTAAGCGGCACGCGGATCGAACCCACGGTTTTCACGCTACGATTTTTTTTAAATGTGTTGCGCGGCGGAGAATAGACGCGCGCCGGACGTATTTGCGGCTTGATATCTCTTGTCTCATTGGGAGTAGAAAGTCTGTTCATGGCTCTTTGGAAAGGGCTGCATCTCCCCTGTAATCGCCTTCGCGCGGCACGCGGATCGGAACCATCGTTATCACGCTACGATTTTTTAATGCCGACAGGGACGGGCCGAAAGCTTGGCAGGTGGCGTTCGTTAGGAAAAGTCATGGACGTGATGCGGACCGAGTTGCAGGCCATTTGGACCTGGCCCGGCCTAGATGTGAGCCTTCAAAGTCAGCGCGTTTATTTAAACTTTCTCCTCCAATTCGTTGCAATTGTACAAGCGTTTCTCGTTCATCCGACTGGAGCGTAACGATTTATATGTTAATATTTCTGGTCTCCTTGGGAGTAGAAAGTCTGTTCATGGCTCTTTTGAAAGGGATGCATCTACCCTGTAATCGCCTTCGAGCGGCACGCGGATCGAACCCACGTTTTTCACGCTACGATTTTTTTTAAATGTGTTGCGCGGCGGAGAAAAGACGCGCTCCGGACGTATTTGCGGCTTAATATCTCTTGTCTCATTGGGTGTAGAAAGTCTGTTCATGGCTCTTTGGAAAGGGCTGCATCTCCCCTGTAATCGCTTTCGAGCGGCACGCGGATCGAACCCACGGTTTTCACGCTATGATTTTTTTAAATGTGGTGCGCGGCGGAGGAAATGCGCGCGTCGGACGTCATTTCGGCTTAATATCTCTTGTCTCCTTGGGAGTAGAAAGTCTTTTCATGGCTCTTTGGAAAGGGCTGCATCTCCGCTGTAATCGCCTTCGAGCGGCACGCGGATCGAACCCACGGTTTTCACGCTATGATTTTTTTAAATGTGGTGCGCGTCGGAGAAAATGCGCGCGTCGGACGTCATTTCGGCTTAATATCTATTGTCTCCTTGGGAGTAGAAAGTCTTTTCATGGCTCTTTGGAAAGGTTTGCATCTCCCTTGTAATCGCCTTTAAGCGGCACGCGGATTGGACCCACCGTTCTTCCGATACGATTTTTTAAATGTGGTGCGCGGCGTAGAAAAGACGCGCGTAGGACGTATTTGCGGCTTAATATCTTTGGGCTCCTTGGGAGTAGGAAGTCTGTTCATGCCTCTTTGGAAAGGGCTGCATCTCCCCTGTAATCGCCTTCGAGCGGCACGCGGATCGAACCCACGGTTTTCACGCTATGATTTTTTTAAATGTGTTGCGCGTCGGAGAAAATGCGCGCGTCGGACGTCATTGCGGCTTAATATCTCTTGTCTCCTTGGGAGTAGAAAGTCTTTTCATGGCTCTTTGGAAATGTTTGCATCTCCCCTGTAATCGCCTTTAAGCGGCACGCGGATCGGACCCACCGTTCTTACGCTACGATTTTTTAAATGTGGTGCGCGGCGTAGAAAAGACGCGCGTAGGACGTATTTGCGGCTTAATATCTTTGGGCTCCTTGGGAGTAGGAAGTCTGTTCATGCCTCTTTGGAAAGGGCTGCATCTCCCCTGTAATCGCCTTCGAGCGGCACGCGGATCGAACCCACGGTTTTCACGCTATGATTTTTTTAAATGTGGTGCGCGGCGGAGGAAATGCGCGCGTCGGACGTCATTTCGGCTTAATATCTCTTGTCTCCTTGGGAGTAGAAAGTCTTTCATGGCTCTTTGGAAAGGGCTGCATCTCCCCTGTAATCGCCTTTAAGCGGCACGCGGATCGAACCCACGGTTTTCACGCTACGATTTTTTTTAAATGTGTTGCGCGGCGGAGAATAGACGCGCGCCGGACGTATTTGCGGCTTGATATCTCTTGTCTCATTGGGAGTAGAAAGTCTGTTCATGGCTCTTTGGAAAGGGCTGCATCTCCCCTGTAATCGCCTTCGAGCGGCACGCGGATCGAACCCACGGTTTTCACGCTACGATTTTTTTTAAATGTGTTGCGCGGCGGAGAAAAGACGCGCGCCGGACGTATTTGCGGCTTAATATCTCTTGTCTCATTGGGTGTAGAAAGTCTGTTCATGGCTCTTTGGAAAGGGCTGCATCTCCCCTGTAATCGCCTTCGAGCGGCACGCGGATCGAACCCACGGTTTTCACGCTATGATTTTTTTAAATGTGGTGCGCGGCGGAGGAAATGCGCGCGTCGGACGTCATTTCGGCTTAATATCTCTTGTCTCCTTGGGAGTAGAAAGTCTGTTCATGGCTCTTTGGAAAGGGCTGCATCTCCCCTGTAATCGCCTTCGAGCGGCACGCGGATCGAACCCACGGTTTTCACGCTATGATTTTTTTAAATGTGGTGCGCGGCGGAGAAAATGCGCGCGTCGGACGTCATTTCGGCTTAATATCTATTGTCTCCTTGGGAGTAGAAAGTCTTTTCATGGCTCTTTGGAAAGGTTTGCATCTTCCTTGTAATCGCCTTTAAGCGGCACGCGGATCGAACCCACGGTTTTCACGCTACGATTTTTTTTAAATGTGTTGCGTGGCGGAGAATAGACGCGCGCCGGACGTATTTGCGGCTTGATATCTCTTGTCTCATTGGGAGTAGAAAGTCTGTTCATGGCTCTTTGGAAAGGGCTGCATCTCCCCTGTAATCGCCTTCGCGCGGCACGCGGATCGGAACCATCGTTATCACGCTACGATTTTTTAATGCCGACAGGGACGGGCCGAAAGCTTGGCAGGTGGCGTTCGTTAGGAAAAGTCATGGACGTGATGCGGACCGAGTTGCAGGCCATTTGGACCTGGCCCGGCCTAGATGTGAGCCTTCAAAGTCAGCGCGTTTGTTTAAACTTTCTCCTCCAATTCGTTGCAATTGTACAAGCGTTTCTCGTTCATCCGACTGGAGCGTAACGATTTATATGTTAATATTTCTGGTCTCCTTGGGAGTAGAAAGTCTGTTCATGGCTCTTTTGAAAGGGATGCATCTACCCTGTAATCGCCTTCGAGCGGCACGCGGATCGAACCCACGTTTTTCACGCTACGATTTTTTTTAAATGTGTTGCGCGGCGGAGAAAAGACGCGCTCCGGACGTATTTGCGGCTTAATATCTCTTGTCTCATTGGGTGTAGAAAGTCTGTTCATGGCTCTTTGGAAAGGGCTGCATCTCCCCTGTAATCGCCTTCGCGCGGCACGCGGATCGGAACCATCGTTATCACGCTACGATTTTTTAATGCCGACAGGGACGGGCCGAAAGCTTGGCAGGTGGCGTTCGTTAGGAAAAGTCATGGACGTGATGCGGACCGAGTTGCAGGCCATTTGGACCTGGCCCGGCCTAGATGTGAGCCTTCAAAGTCAGCGCGTTTATTTAAACTTTCTCCTCCAATTCGTTGCAATTGTACAAGCGTTTCTCGTTCATCCGACTGGAGCGTAACGATTTATATGTTAATATTTCTGGTCTCCTTGGGAGTAGAAAGTCTGTTCATGGCTCTTTTGAAAGGGATGCATCTACCCTGTAATCGCCTTCGAGCGGCACGCGGATCGAACCCACGTTTTTCACGCTACGATTTTTTTTAAATGTGTTGCGCGGCGGAGAAAAGACGCGCTCCGGACGTATTTGCGGCTTAATATCTCTTGTCTCATTGGGTGTAGAAAGTCTGTTCATGGCTCTTTGGAAAGGGCTGCATCTCCCCTGTAATCGCCTTCGAGCGGCACGCGGATCGAACCCACGGTTTTCACGCTATGATTTTTTTAAATGTGGTGCGCGGCGGAGGAAATGCGCGCGTCGGACGTCATTTCGGCTTAATATCTCTTGTCTCCTTGGGAGTAGAAAGTCTTTTCATGGCTCTTTGGAAAGGGCTGCATCTCCGCTGTAATCGCCTTCGAGCGGCACGCGGATCGAACCCACGGTTTTCACGCTATGATTTTTTTAAATGTGGTGCGCGTCGGAGAAAATGCGCGCGTCGGACGTCATTTCGGCTTAATATCTATTGTCTCCTTGGGAGTAGAAAGTCTTTTCATGGCTCTTTGGAAAGGTTTGCATCTCCCTTGTAATCGCCTTTAAGCGGCACGCGGATTGGACCCACCGTTCTTCCGATACGATTTTTTAAATGTGGTGCGCGGCGTAGAAAAGACGCGCGTAGGACGTATTTGCGGCTTAATATCTTTGGGCTCCTTGGGAGTAGGAAGTCTGTTCATGCCTCTTTGGAAAGGGCTGCATCTCCCCTGTAATCGCCTTCGAGCGGCACGCGGATCGAACCCACGGTTTTCACGCTATGATTTTTTTAAATGTGTTGCGCGTCGGAGAAAATGCGCGCGTCGGACGTCATTGCGGCTTAATATCTCTTGTCTCCTTGGGAGTAGAAAGTCTTTTCATGGCTCTTTGGAAATGTTTGCATCTCCCCTGTAATCGCCTTTAAGCGGCACGCGGATCGGACCCACCGTTCTTACGCTACGATTTTTTAAATGTGGTGCGCGGCGTAGAAAAGACGCGCGTAGGACGTATTTGCGGCTTAATATCTTTGGGCTCCTTGGGAGTAGGAAGTCTGTTCATGCCTCTTTGGAAAGGGCTGCATCTCCCCTGTAATCGCCTTCGAGCGGCACGCGGATCGAACCCACGGTTTTCACGCTATGATTTTTTTAAATGTGGTGCGCGGCGGAGGAAATGCGCGCGTCGGACGTCATTTCGGCTTAATATCTCTTGTCTCCTTGGGAGTAGAAAGTCTTTTCATGGCTCTTTGGAAAGGGCTGCATCTCCCCTGTAATCGCCTTTAAGCGGCACGCGGATCGAACCCACGGTTTTCACGCTACGATTTTTTTTAAATGTGTTGCGCGGCGGAGAATAGACGCGCGCCGGACGTATTTGCGGCTTGATATCTCTTGTCTCATTGGGAGTAGAAAGTCTGTTCATGGCTCTTTGGAAAGGGCTGCATCTCCCCTGTAATCGCCTTCGAGCGGCACGCGGATCGAACCCACGGTTTTCACGCTACGATTTTTTTTAAATGTGTTGCGCGGCGGAGAAAAGACGCGCGCCGGACGTATTTGCGGCTTAATATCTCTTGTCTCATTGGGTGTAGAAAGTCTGTTCATGGCTCTTTGGAAAGGGCTGCATCTCCCCTGTAATCGCCTTCGAGCGGCACGCGGATCGAACCCACGGTTTTCACGCTATGATTTTTTTAAATGTGGTGCGCGGCGGAGGAAATGCGCGCGTCGGACGTCATTTCGGCTTAATATCTCTTGTCTCCTTGGGAGTAGAAAGTCTGTTCATGGCTCTTTGGAAAGGGCTGCATCTCCCCTGTAATCGCCTTCGAGCGGCACGCGGATCGAACCCACGGTTTTCACGCTATGATTTTTTTAAATGTGGTGCGCGGCGGAGAAAATGCGCGCGTCGGACGTCATTTCGGCTTAATATCTATTGTCTCCTTGGGAGTAGAAAGTCTTTTCATGGCTCTTTGGAAAGGTTTGCATCTTCCTTGTAATCGCCTTTAAGCGGCACGCGGATCGAACCCACGGTTTTCACGCTACGATTTTTTTTAAATGTGTTGCGTGGCGGAGAATAGACGCGCGCCGGACGTATTTGCGGCTTGATATCTCTTGTCTCATTGGGAGTAGAAAGTCTGTTCATGGCTCTTTGGAAAGGGCTGCATCTCCCCTGTAATCGCCTTCGCGCGGCACGCGGATCGGAACCATCGTTATCACGCTACGATTTTTTAATGCCGACAGGGACGGGCCGAAAGCTTGGCAGGTGGCGTTCGTTAGGAAAAGTCATGGACGTGATGCGGACCGAGTTGCAGGCCATTTGGACCTGGCCCGGCCTAGATGTGAGCCTTCAAAGTCAGCGCGTTTGTTTAAACTTTCTCCTCCAATTCGTTGCAATTGTACAAGCGTTTCTCGTTCATCCGACTGGAGCGTAACGATTTATATGTTAATATTTCTGGTCTCCTTGGGAGTAGAAAGTCTGTTCATGGCTCTTTTGAAAGGGATGCATCTACCCTGTAATCGCCTTCGAGCGGCACGCGGATCGAACCCACGTTTTTCACGCTACGATTTTTTTTAAATGTGTTGCGCGGCGGAGAAAAGACGCGCTCCGGACGTATTTGCGGCTTAATATCTCTTGTCTCATTGGGTGTAGAAAGTCTGTTCATGGCTCTTTGGAAAGGGCTGCATCTCCCCTGTAATCGCCTTCGCGCGGCACGCGGATCGGAACCATCGTTATCACGCTACGATTTTTTAATGCCGACAGGGACGGGCCGAAAGCTTGGCAGGTGGCGTTCGTTAGGAAAAGTCATGGACGTGATGCGGACCGAGTTGCAGGCCATTTGGACCTGGCCCGGCCTAGATGTGAGCCTTCAAAGTCAGCGCGTTTGTTTAAACTTTCTCCTCCAATTCGTTGCAATTGTACAAGCGTTTCTCGTTCATCCGACTGGAGCGTAACGATTTATATGTTAATATTTCTGGTCTCCTTGGGAGTAGAAAGTCTGTTCATGGCTCTTTTGAAAGGGATGCATCTACCCTGTAATCGCCTTCGAGCGGCACGCGGATCGAACCCACGTTTTTCACGCTACGATTTTTTTTAAATGTGTTGCGCGGCGGAGAAAAGACGCGCTCCGGACGTATTTGCGGCTTAATATCTCTTGTCTCATTGGGAGTAGGAAGTCTGTTCATGGCTCTTTGGAAAGGGCTGCATCTCCCCTGTAATCGCCTTCGAGCGGCACGCGGATCGAACCCACGGTTTTCACGCTATGATTTTTTTAAATGTGGTGCGCGGCGGAGGAAATGCGCGCGTCGGACGTCATTTCGGCTTAATATCTCTTGTCTCCTTGGGAGTAGAAAGTCTTTTCATGGCTCTTTGGAAAGGGCTGCATCTCCCCTGTAATCGCCTTCGAGCGGCACGCGGATCGAACCCACGGTTTTCACGCTATGATTTTTTTAAATGTGGTGCGCGGCGGAGAAAATGCGCGCGTCGGACGTCATTTCGGCTTAATATCTATTGTCTCCTTGGGAGTAGAAAGTCTTTTCATGGCTCTTTGGAAAGGTTTGCATCTTCCTTGTAATCGCCTTTAAGCGGCACGCGGATTGGACCCACCGTTCTTCCGATACGATTTTTTAAATGTGGTGCGCGGGGTAGAAAAGACGCGCGTAGGACGTATTTGCGGCTTAATATCTTTGGGCTCCTTGGGAGTAGGAAGTCTGTTCATGCCTCTTTGGAAAGGGCTGCATCTCCCCTGTAATCGCCTTTAAGCGGCACGCGGATCAAACCCACGGTTTTCACGCTACGATTTTTTAATGCCGCCAGGGATAGGCCGAAAGCGTGGCAGGTGGCGTTCGTTAGGGACAGTCATGGAGGTGATGCACACCGAGTTGCACGCCATTTGGAGTTGGCCCGGCCTAGATGTGAGCGTTCAAAGTCAGCGCGTTTGTTTAAACTTTCTCCTCCAATTCGCTGCAATTGTACAAGCGTTTCTCGTTCATCCGACTGGAGCGTAACGCTTTATATGTTAATAATTCTGGTCTCCTTGGGAGTAGAAAGTCTGTTCATGGCTCTTTTGAAAGGGATGCATCTCCCCTGTAATCGCCTTCGAGCGGCACGCGGATCGAACCCACGTTTTTCACGCTACGATTTTTTTTAAATGTGTTGCGCGGCGGAGAAAAGACGCGCGCCGGACGTATTTGCGGCTTAATATCTCTTGTCTCATTGGGTGTAGAAAGTCTGTTCATGGCTCTTTGGAAAGGGCTGCATCTCCCCTGTAATCGCCTTCGAGCGGCACGCGGATCGAACCCACGGTTTTCACGCTATGATTTTTTTAAATGTGGTGCGCGGCGGAGGAAATGCGCGCGTCGGACGTCATTTCGGCTTAATATCTCTTGTCTCCTTGGGAGTAGAAAGTCTTTTCATGGCTCTTTGGAAAGGGCTGCATCTCCGCTGTAATCGCCTTCGAGCGGCACGCGGATCGAAACCACGGTTTTCACGCTATGATTTTTTTAAATGTGGTGCGCGTCGGAGAAAATGCGCGCGTCGGACGTCATTTCGGCTTAATATCTATTGTCTCCTTGGGAGTAGAAAGTCTTTTCATGGCTCTTTGGAAAGGTTTGCATCTCCCTTGTAATCGCCTTTAAGCGGCACGCGGATTGGACCCACCGTTCTTCCGATACGATTTTTTAAATGTGGTGCGCGGCGTAGAAAAGACGCGCGTAGGACGTATTTGCGGCTTAATATCTTTGGGCTCCTTGGGAGTAGGAAGTCTGTTCATGCCTCTTTGGAAAGGGCTGCATCTCCCCTGTAATCGCCTTCGAGCGGCACGCGGATCGAACCCACGGTTTTCACGCTATGATTTTTTTAAATGTGTTGCGCATCGGAGAAAATGCGCGCGTCGGACGTCATTGCGGCTTAATATCTCTTGTCTCCTTGGGAGTAGAAAGTCTTTTCATGGCTCTTTGGAAAGGTTTGCATCTCCCCTGTAATCGCCTTTAAGCGGCACGCGGATCGGACCCACCGTTCTTACGCTACGATTTTTTAAATGTGGTGCGCGGCGTAGAAAAGACGCGCGTAGGACGTATTTGCGGCTTAATATCTTTGGGCTCCTTGGGAGTAGGAAGTCTGTTCATACCTCTTTGGAAAGGGCTGCATCTCCCCTGTAATCGCCTTCGAGCGGCACGCGGATCGAACCCACGGTTTTCACGCTATGATTTTTTTAAATGTGGTGCGCGGCGGAGGAAATGCGCGCGTCGGACGTCATTTCGGCTTAATATCTCTTGTCTCCTTGGGAGTAGAAAGTCTTTTCATGGCTCTTTGGAAAGGGCTGCATCTCCCCTGTAATCGCCTTTAAGCGGCACGCGGATCGAACCCACGGTTTTCACGCTACGATTTTTTTTAAATGTGTTGCGCGGCGGAGAATAGACGCGCGCCGGACGTATTTGCGGCTTGATATCTCTTGTCTCATTGGGAGTAGAAAGTCTGTTCATGGCTCTTTGGAAAGGGCTGCATCTCCCCTGTAATCGCCTTCGAGCGGCACGCGGATCGAACCACGGTTTTCACGCTACGATTTTTTTTAAATGTGTTGCGCGGCGGAGAAAAGACGCGCGCCGGACGTATTTGCGGCTTAATATCTCTTGTCTCATTGGGTGTAGAAAGTCTGTTCATGGCTCTTTGGAAAGGGCTGCATCTCCCCTGTAATCGCCTTCGAGCGGCACGCGGATCGAACCCACGGTTTTCACGCTATGATTTTTTTAAATGTGGTGCGCGGCGGAGGAAATGCGCGCGTCGGACGTCATTTCGGCTTAATATCTCTTGTCTCCTTGGGAGTAGAAAGTCTGTTCATGGCTCTTTGGAAAGGGCTGCATCTCCCCTGTAATCGCCTTCGAGCGGCACGCGGATCGAACCCACGGTTTTCACGCTATGATTTTTTTAAATGTGGTGCGCGGCGGAGAAAATGCGCGCGTCGGACGTCATTTCGGCTTAATATCTATTGTCTCCTTGGGAGTAGAAAGTCTTTTCATGGCTCTTTGGAAAGGTTTGCATCTTCCTTCTAATCGCCTTTAAGCGGCACGCGGATCGAACCCACGGTTTTCACGCTACGATTTTTTTTAAATGTGTTGCGTGGCGGAGAATAGACGCGCGCCGGACGTATTTGCGGCTTGATATCTCTTGTCTCATTGGGAGTAGAAAGTCTGTTCATGGCTCTTTGGAAAGGGCTGCATCTCCCCTGTAATCGCCTTCGCGCGGCACGCGGATTGGAACCATCGTTATCACGCTACGATTTTTTAATGCCGACAGGGACGGGCCGAAAGCTTGGCAGGTGGCGTTCGTTAGGAAAATTCATGGACGTGATGCGGACCGAGTTGCAGGCCATTTGGACCTGGCCCGGCCTAGATGTGAGCCTTCAAAGTCAGCGCGTTTGTTTAAACTTTCTCCTCCAATTCGTTGCAATTGTACAAGCGTTTCTCGTTCATCCGACTGGAGCGTAACGATTTATATGTTAATATTTCTGGTCTCCTTGGGAGTAGAAAGTCTGTTCATGGCTCTTTTGAAAGGGATGCATCTACCCTGTAATCGCCTTCGAGCGGCACGCGGATCGAACCCACGTTTTTCACGCTACGATTTTTTTTAAATGTGTTGCGCGGCGGAGAAAAGACGCGCTCCGGACGTATTTGCGGCTTAATATCTCTTGTCTCATTGGGTGTAGAAAGTCTGTTCATGGCTCTTTGGAAAGGGCTGCATCTCCCCTGTAATCGCCTTCGCGCGGCACGCGGATCGGAACCATCGTTATCACGCTACGATTTTTTAATGCCGACAGGGACGGGCCGAAAGCTTGGCAGGTGGCGTTCGTTAGGAAAAGTCATGGACGTGATGCGGACCGAGTTGCAGGCCATTTGGACCTGGCCCGGCCTAGATGTGAGCCTTCAAAGTCAGCGCGTTTGTTTAAACTTTCTCCTCCAATTCGTTGCAATTGTACAAGCGTTTCTCGTTCATCCGACTGGAGCGTAACGATTTATATGTTAATATTTCTGGTCTCCTTGGGAGTAGAAAGTCTGTTCATGGCTCTTTTGAAAGGGATGCATCTACCCTGTAATCGCCTTCGAGCGGCACGCGGATCGAACCCACGTTTTTCACGCTACGATTTTTTTTAAATGTGTTGCGCGGCGGAGAAAAGACGCGCTCCGGACGTATTTGCGGCTTAATATCTCTTGTCTCATTGGGAGTAGGAAGTCTGTTCATGGCTCTTTGGAAAGGGCTGCATCTCCCCTGTAATCGCCTTCGAGCGGCACGCGGATCGAACCCACGGTTTTCACGCTATGATTTTTTTAAATGTGGTGCGCGGCGGAGGAAATGCGCGCGTCGGACGTCATTTCGGCTTAATATCTCTTGTCTCCTTGGGAGTAGAAAGTCTTTTCATGGCTCTTTGGAAAGGGCTGCATCTCCCCTGTAATCGCCTTCGAGCGGCACGCGGATCGAACCCACGGTTTTCACGCTATGATTTTTTTAAATGTGGTGCGCGGCGGAGAAAATGCGCGCGTCGGACGTCATTTCGGCTTAATATCTATTGTCTCCTTGGGAGTAGAAAGTCTTTTCATGGCTCTTTGGAAAGGTTTGCATCTTCCTTGTAATCGCCTTTAAGCGGCACGCGGATTGGACCCACCGTTCTTCCGATACGATTTTTTAAATGTGGTGCGCGGGGTAGAAAAGACGCGCGTAGGACGTATTTGCGGCTTAATATCTTTGGGCTCCTTGGGAGTAGGAAGTCTGTTCATGCCTCTTTGGAAAGGGCTGCATCTCCCCTGTAATCGCCTTTAAGCGGCACGCGGATCAAACCCACGGTTTTCACGCTACGATTTTTTTTAAATGTGTTGCGCGGCGGAGAATAGACGCGCGCCGGACGTATTTGCGGCTTGATATCTCTTGTCTCATTGGGAGTAGAAAGTCTGTTCATGGCTCTTTGGAAAGGGCTGCATCTCCCCTGTAATCGCCTTCGCGCGGCACGCGGATCGGAACCATCGTTATCACGCTACGATTTTTTAATGCCGACAGGGACGGGCCGAAAGCTTGGCAGGTGGCGTTCGTTAGGAAAAGTCATGGACGTGATGCGGACCGAGTTGCAGGCCATTTGGACCTGGCCCGGCCTAGATGTGAGCCTTCAAAGTCAGCGCGTTTGTTTAAACTTTCTCCTCCAATTCGTTGCAATTGTACAAGCGTTTCTCGTTCATCCGACTGGAGCGTAACGATTTATATGTTAATATTTCTGGTCTCCTTGGGAGTAGAAAGTCTGTTCATGGCTCTTTTGAAAGGGATGCATCTACCCTGTAATCGCCTTCGAGCGGCACGCGGATCGAACCCACGTTTTTCACGCTACGATTTTTTTTAAATGTGTTGCGCGGCGGAGAAAAGACGCGCTCCGGACGTATTTGCGGCTTAATATCTCTTGTCTCATTGGGTGTAGAAAGTCTGTTCATGGCTCTTTGGAAAGGGCTGCATCTCCCCTGTAATCGCCTTCGAGCGGCACGCGGATCGAACCCACGGTTTTCACGCTATGATTTTTTTAAATGTGGTGCGCGGCGGAGGAAATGCGCGCGTCGGACGTCATTTCGGCTTAATATCTCTTGTCTCCTTGGGAGTAGAAAGTCTTTTCATGGCTCTTTGGAAAGGGCTGCATCTCCGCTGTAATCGCCTTCGAGCGGCACGCGGATCGAACCCACGGTTTTCACGCTATGATTTTTTTAAATGTGGTGCGCGGCGGAGAAAATGCGCGCGTCGGACGTCATTTTGGCTTAATATCTATTGTCTCCTTGGGAGTTGAAAGTCTTTTCATGGCTCTTTGGAAAGGTTTGCATCTTCCTTGTAATCGCCTTTAAGCGGCACGCGGATTGGACCCACCGTTCTTCCGATACGATTTTTTAAATGTGGTGCGCGGGGTAGAAAAGACGCGCGTAGGACGTATTTGCGGCTTAATATCTTTGGGCTCCTTGGGAGTAGGAAGTCTGTTCATGCCTCTTTGGAAAGGGCTGCATCTCCCCTGTAATCGCCTTCGAGCGGCACGCGGATCGAACCCACGGTTTTCACGCTATGATTTTTTTAAATGTGTTGCGCATCGGAGAAAATGCGCGCGTCGGACGTCATTGCGGCTTAATATCTCTTGTCTCCTTGGGAGTAGAAAGTCTTTTCATGGCTCTTTGGAAAGGTTTGCATCTCCCCTGTAATCGCCTTTAAGCGGCACGCGGATCGGACCCACCGTTCTTACGCTACGATTTTTTAAATGTGGTGCGCGGCGTAGAAAAGACGCGCGTAGGACGTATTTGCGGCTTAATATCTTTGGGCTCCTTGGGAGTAGGAAGTCTGTTCATACCTCTTTGGAAAGGGCTGCATCTCCCCTGTAATCGCCTTCGAGCGGCACGCGGATCGAACCCACGGTTTTCACGCTATGATTTTTTTAAATGTGGTGCGCGGCGGAGGAAATGCGCGCGTCGGACGTCATTTCGGCTTAATATCTCTTGTCTCCTTGGGAGTAGAAAGTCTTTTCATGGCTCTTTGGAAAGGGCTGCATCTCCCCTGTAATCGCCTTTAAGCGGCACGCGGATCGAACCCACGGTTTTCACGCTACGATTTTTTTTAAATGTGTTGCGCGGCGGAGAATAGACGCGCGCCGGACGTATTTGCGGCTTGATATCTCTTGTCTCATTGGGAGTAGAAAGTCTGTTCATGGCTCTTTGGAAAGGGCTGCATCTCCCCTGTAATCGCCTTCGCGCGGCACGCGGATTGGAACCATCGTTATCACGCTACGATTTTTTAATGCCGACAGGGACGGGCCGAAAGCTTGGCAGGTGGCGTTCGTTAGGAAAAGTCATGGACGTGATGCGGACCGAGTTGCAGGCCATTTGGACCTGGCCCGGCCTAGATGTGAGCCTTCAAAGTCAGCGCGTTTGTTTAAACTTTCTCCTCCAATTCGTTGCAATTGTACAAGCGTTTCTCGTTCATCCGACTGGAGCGTAACGATTTATATGTTAATATTTCTGGTCTCCTTGGGAGTAGAAAGTCTGTTCATGGCTCTTTTGAAAGGGATGCATCTACCCTGTAATCGCCTTCGAGCGGCACGCGGATCGAACCCACGTTTTTCACGCTACGATTTTTTTTAAATGTGTTGCGCGGCGGAGAAAAGACGCGCTCCGGACGTATTTGCGGCTTAATATCTCTTGTCTCATTGGGTGTAGAAAGTCTGTTCATGGCTCTTTGGAAAGGGCTGCATCTCCCCTGTAATCGCCTTCGAGCGGCACGCGGATCGAACCCACGGTTTTCACGCTATGATTTTTTTAAATGTGGTGCGCGGCGGAGGAAATGCGCGCGTCGGACGTCATTTCGGCTTAATATCTCTTGTCTCCTTGGGAGTAGAAAGTCTTTTCATGGCTCTTTGGAAAGGGCTGCATCTCCGCTGTAATCGCCTTCGAGCGGCACGCGGATCGAACCCACGGTTTTCACGCTATGATTTTTTTAAATGTGGTGCGCGGCGGAGAAAATGCGCGCGTCGGACGTCATTTTGGCTTAATATCTATTGTCTCCTTGGGAGTTGAAAGTCTTTTCATGGCTCTTTGGAAAGGTTTGCATCTTCCTTGTAATCGCCTTTAAGCGGCACGCGGATTGGACCCACCGTTCTTCCGATACGATTTTTTAAATGTGGTGCGCGGGGTAGAAAAGACGCGCGTAGGACGTATTTGCGGCTTAATATCTTTGGGCTCCTTGGGAGTAGGAAGTCTGTTCATGCCTCTTTCGAAAGGGCTCCATCTCCCCTGTAATCGCCTTCGAGCGGCACGCGGATCGAACCCACGGTTTTCACGCTATGATTTTTTTTTAAATGTGCTGCGCGGCGGAGAAAATGCGCGCGTCGGACGTCATTTCGGCTTAATATCTCTTGTCTCCTTGGGAGTAGAAAGTCTTTTCATGGCTCTTTGGAAAGGGCTGCATCTCCGCTGTAATCGCCTTCGAGCGGCACGCGGATCGAACCCACGGTTTTCACGCTATGATTTTTTTTAAATGTGTTGCGCGGCGGAGAAAAGACGCGCTCCGGACGTATTTGCGGCTTAATATCTCTTGTCTCATTGGGTGTAGAAAGTCTGTTCATGGTTCTTTGGAAAGGGTTGCATCTCCCCTGTAATCGCCTTTAAGCGGCACGCGGATCGGACCCACCGTTCTCATGCTACGATTTTTTAAACGTGGTGCGCGTCGGAGAAAATGCGCGTAATATCTCTTGTCTCCTTGGGAGTAGAAAGTCTGTTCATGGCTCTTTGGAAAGGGCTGTATCTCCCCTGTAATCGCCTTCGAGCGGCACGCGCATCGGAACCATCGTTATCACGCTACGATTTTTTAATGCCGCCAGGGATAGGCCGAAAGCGTGGCAGGTGGCGTTCGTTAGGGACAGTCATGGAGGTGATGCACACCGA
This sequence comes from Electrophorus electricus, assembly GCF_041902795.1. Classification (NCBI taxonomy): domain Eukaryota; kingdom Metazoa; phylum Chordata; class Actinopteri; order Gymnotiformes; family Gymnotidae; genus Electrophorus; species Electrophorus electricus. Next base: position 268,122 of record NW_027658746.1, on the reverse strand, counting down.
GTTGCACGCCATTTGGAGTTGGCCCGGCCTAGATGTGAGCGTTCAAAGTCAGCGCGTTTGTTTAAACTTTCTCCTCCAATTCGTTGCAATTGTACAAGCGTTTCTCGTTCATCCGACTGGAGCGTAACGCTTTATATGTTAATATTTCTGGTCTCCTTGGGAGTAGAAAGTCTGTTCATGGCTCTTTTGAAAGGGATGCATCTCCCCTGTAATCGCCTTCGAGCGGCACGCGGATCGAACCCACGGTTTTCACGCTATGATTTTTTTAAATGTGGTGCGCGGCGGAGGAAATGCGCGCGTCGGACGTCATTTCGGCTTAATATCTCTTGTCTCCTTGGGAGTAGAAAGTCTTTTCATGGCTCTTTGGAAAGGGCTGCATCTCCGCTGTAATCGCCTTCGAGCGGCACGCGGATCGAACCCACGGTTTTCACGCTATGATTTTTTTAAATGTGGTGCGCGTCGGAGAAAATGCGCGCGTCGGACGTCATTTCGGCTTAATATCTATTGTCTCCTTGGGAGTAGAAAGTCTTTTCATGGCTCTTTGGAAAGGTTTGCATCTCCCTTGTAATCGCCTTTAAGCGGCACGCGGATTGGACCCACCGTTCTTCCGATACGATTTTTTAAATGTGGTGCGCGGCGTAGAAAAGACGCGCGTAGGACGTATTTGCGGCTTAATATCTTTGGGCTCCTTGGGAGTAGGAAGTCTGTTCATGCCTCTTTGGAAAGGGCTGCATCTCCCCTGTAATCGCCTTCGAGCGGCACGCGGATCGAACCCACGGTTTTCACGCTATGATTTTTTTAAATGTGCTGCGCGGCGGAGAAAATGCGCGCGTCGGACGTCATTGCGGCTTAATATCTCTTGTCTCCTTGGGAGTAGAAAGTCTTTTCATGGCTCTTTGGAAAGGGCTGCATCTCCCCTGTAATCGCCTTTAAGCGGCACGCGGATCGAACCCACGGTTTTCACGCTACGATTTTTTTTAAATGTGTTGCGCGGCGGAGAATAGACGCGCGCCGGACGTATTTGCGGCTTGATATCTCTTGTCTCATTGGGAGTAGAAAGTCTGTTCATGGCTCTTTGGAAAGGGCTGCATCTCCCCTGTAATCGTCTTCGAGCGGCACGCGGATCGAACCCACGGTTTTCACGCTACGATTTTTTTTAAATGTGTTGCGCGGCGGAGAAAAGACGCGCGCCGGACGTATTTGCGGCTTAATATCTCTTGTCTCATTGGGTGTAGAAAATCTGTTCATGGCTCTTTGGAAAGGGCTGCATCTCCCCTGTAATCGCCTTCGAGCGGCACGCGGATCGAACCCACGGTTTTCACGCTATGATTTTTTTAAATGTGGTGCGCGGCGGAGGAAATGCGCGCGTCGGACGTCATTTCGGCTTAATATCTCTTGTCTCCTTGGGAGTAGAAAGTCTTTTCATGGCTCTTTGGAAAGGGCTGCATCTCCGCTGTAATCGCCTTCGAGCGGCACGCGGATCGAACCCACGGTTTTCACGCTATGATTTTTTTAAATGTGGTGCGCGGCGGAGGAAATGCGCGCGTCGGACGTCATTTCGGCTTAATATCTCTTGTCTCCTTGGGAGTAGAAAGTCTTTTCATGGCTCTTTGGAAAGGGCTGCATCTCCGCTGTAATCGCCTTCGAGCGGCACGCGGATCGAACCCACGGTTTTCACGCTATGATTTTTTTAAATGTGGTGCGCGGCGGAGAAAATGCGCGCGTCGGACGTCATTTCGGCTTAATATCTCTTGTCTCCTTGGGAGTAGAAAGTCTTTTCATGGCTCTTTGGAAAGGTTTGCATCTCCCCTGTAATCGCCTTTAAGCGGCACGCGGATCGGACCCACCGTTCTTACGCTACGATTTTTTAAATGTGGTGCGCGGCGTAGAAAAGACGCGCGTAGGACGTATTTGCGGCTTAATATCTTTGGGCTCCTTGGGAGTAGGAAGTCTGTTCATGCCTCTTTGGAAAGGGCTGCATCTCCCCTGTAATCGCCTTCGAGCGGCACGCGGATCGAACCCACGGTTTTCACGCTATGATTTTTTTAAATGTGGTGCGCGGCGGAGGGAATGCGCGCGTCGGACGTCATTTCGGCTTAATATCTCTTGTCTCCTTGGGAGTAGAAAGTCTTTTCATGGCTCTTTGGAAAGGGCTGCATCTCCCCTGTAATCGCCTTTAAGCGGCACGCGGATCGAACCCACGGTTTTCACGCTACGATTTTTTTTAAATGTGTTGCGCGGCGGAGAATAGACGCGCGCCGGACGTATTTGCGGCTTGATATCTCTTGTCTCATTGGGAGTAGAAAGTCTGTTCATGGCTCTTTGGAAAGGGCTGCATCTCCCCTGTAATCGCCTTCGAGCGGCACGCGGATCGAACCCACGGTTTTCACGCTACGATTTTTTTTAAATGTGTTGCGCGGCGGAGAAAAGACGCGCGCCGGACGTATTTGCGGCTTAATATCTCTTGTCTCATTGGGTGTAGAAAGTCTGTTCATGGCTCTTTGGAAATGGCTGCATCTCCCCTGTAATCGCCTTCGAGCGGCACGCGGATCGAACCCACGGTTTTCACGCTATGATTTTTTTAAATGTGGTGCGCGGCGGAGGAAATGCGCGCGTCGGACGTCATTTCGGCTTAATATCTCTTGTCTCCTTGGGAGTAGAAAGTCTTTTCATGGCTCTTTGGAAAGGACTGCATCTCCGCTGTAATCGCCTTCGAGCGGCACGCGGATCGAACCCACGGTTTTCACGCTATGATTTTTTTAAATGTGGTGCGCGGCGGGGAAAATGCGCGCGTCGGACGTCATTTCGGCTTAATATCTATTGTCTCCTTGGGAGTAGAAAGTCTTTTCATGGCTCTTTGGAAAGGGCTGCATCTCCCCTGTAATCGCCTTTAAGCGGCACGCGGATCGAACCCACGGTTTTCACGCTACGATTTTTTTTAAATGTGTTGCGCGGCGGAGAATAGACGCGCGCCGGACGTATTTGCGGCTTGATATCTCTTGTCTCATTGGGAGTAGAAAGTCTGTTCATGGCTCTTTGGAAAGGGCTGCATCTCCCCTGTAATCGCCTTCGCGCGGCACGCGGATCGGAACCATCGTTATCACGCTACGATTTTTTAATGCCGACAGGGACGGGCCGAAAGCTTGGCAGGTGGCGTTCGTTAGGAAAAGTCATGGACGTGATGCGGACCGAGTTGCAGGCCATTTGGACCTGGCCCGGCCTAGATGTGAGCCTTCAAAGTCAGCGCGTTTGTTTAAACTTTCTCCTCCAATTCGTTGCAATTGTACAAGCGTTTCTCGTTCATCCGACTGGAGCGTAACGATTTATATGTTAATATTTCTGGTCTCCTTGGGAGTAGAAAGTCTGTTCATGGCTCTTTTGAAAGGGATGCATCTACCCTGTAATCGCCTTCGATCGGCACGCGGATCGAACCCACGTTTTTCACGCTACGATTTTTTTTAAATGTGTTGCGCGGCGGAGAAAAGACGCGCTCCGGACGTATTTGCGGCTTAATATCTCTTGTCTCATTGGGTGTAGAAAGTCTGTTCATGGCTCTTTGGAAAGGGCTGCATCTCCCCTGTAATCGCCTTCGAGCGGCACGCGGATCGAACCCACGGTTTTCACGCTATGATTTTTTTAAATGTGGTGCGCGGCGGAGGAAATGCGCGCGTCGGACGTCATTTCGGCTTAATATCTCTTGTCTCCTTGGGAGTAGAAAGTCTTTTCATGGCTCTTTGGAAAGGGCTGCATCTCCGCTGTAATCGCCTTCGAGCGGCACGCGGATCGAACCCACGGTTTTCACGCTATGATTTTTTTAAATGTGGTGCGCGGCGGAGAAAATGCGCGCGTCGGACGTCATTTCGGCTTAATATCTATTGTCTCCTTGGGAGTAGAAAGTCTTTTCATGGCTCTTTGGAAAGGTTTGCATCTTCCTTGTAATCGCCTTTAAGCGGCACGCGGATTGGACCCACCGTTCTTCCGATACGATTTTTTAAATGTGGTGCGCGGGGTAGAAAAGACGCGCGTAGGACGTATTTGCGGCTTAATATCTTTGGGCTCCTTGGGAGTAGGAAGTCTGTTCATGCCTCTTTGGAAAGGGCTCCATCTCCCCTGTAATCGCCTTCAAGCGGCACGCGGATCGAACCCACGGTTTTCACGCTATGATTTTTTTTTAAATGTGCTGCGCGGCGGAGAAAATGCGCGCGTCGGACGTCATTGCGGCTTAATATCTCTTTTCTCCTTGGGAGTAGAAAGTCTTTTCATGGTTCTTTGGAAAGGGTTGCATCTCCCCTGTAATCGCCTTTAAGCGGCACGCGGATCGGACCCACCGTTCTCACGCTACGATTTTTTAAACGTGGTGCGCGTCGGAGAAAATGCGCGTAATATCTCTTGTCTCCTTGGGAGTAGAAAGTCTGTTCATGGCTCTTTGGAAAGGGCTGTATCTCCCCTGTAATCGCCTTCGAGCGGCACGCGCATCGGAACCATCGTTATCACGCTACGATTTTTTAATGCCGCCAGGGATAGGCCGAAAGCGTGGCAGGTGGCGTTCGTTAGGGACAGTCATGGAGGTGATGCACACCGAGTTGCACGCCATTTGGAGTTGGCCCGGCCTAGATGTGAGCGTTCAAAGTCAGCGCGTTTGTTTAAACTTTCTCCTCCAATTCGTTGCAATTGTACAAGCGTTTCTCGTTCATCCGACTGGAGCGTAACGCTTTATATGTTAATATTTCTGGTCTCCTTGGGAGTAGAAAGTCTGTTCATGGCTCTTTTGAAAGGGATGCATCTCCCCTGTAATCGCCTTCGAGCGGCACGCGGATCGAACCCACGTTTTTCACGCTACGATTTTTTTTAAATGTGTTGCGCGGCGGAGAAAAGACGCGCGCCGGACGTATTTGCGGCTTAATATCTCTTGTCTCATTGGGTGTAGAAAGTCTGTTCATGGCTCTTTGGAAAGGGCTGCATCTCCCCTGTAATCGCCTTCGAGCGGCACGCGGATCGAACCCACGGTTTTCACGCTATGATTTTTTTAAATGTGGTGCGCGGCGGAGGAAATGCGCGCGTCGGACGTCATTTCGGCTTAATATCTCTTGTCTCCTTGGGAGTAGAAAGTCTTTTCATGGCTCTTTGGAAAGGTTTGCATCTCCCTTGTAATCGCCTTTAAGCGGCACGCGGATTGGACCCACCGTTCTTCCGATACGATTTTTTAAATGTGGTGCGCGGCGTAGAAAAGACGCGCGTAGGACGTATTTGCGGCTTAATATCTTTGGGCTCCTTGGGAGTAGGAAGTCTGTTCATGCCTCTTTGGAAAGGGCTGCATCTCCCCTGTAATCGCCTTCGAGCGGCACGCGGATCGAACCCACGGTTTTCACGCTATGATTTTTTTAAATGTGCTGCGCGGCGGAGAAAATGCGCGCGTCGGACGTCATTGCGGCTTAATATCTCTTGTCTCCTTGGGAGTAGAAAGTCTTTTCATGGCTCTTTGGAAAGGGCTGCATCTCCCCTGTAATCGACTTTAAGCGGCACGCGGATCGAACCCACGGTTTTCACGCTACGATTTTTTTTAAATGTGTTGCGCGGCGGAGAATAGACGCGCGCCGGACGTATTTGCGGCTTGATATCTCTTGTCTCATTGGGAGTAGAAAGTCTGTTCATGGCTCTTTGGAAAGGGCTGCATCTCCCCTGTAATCGTCTTCGAGCGGCACGCGGATCGAACCCACGGTTTTCACGCTACGATTTTTTTTAAATGTGTTGCGCGGCGGAGAAAAGACGCGCGCCGGACGTATTTGCGGCTTAATATCTCTTGTCTCATTGGGTGTAGAAAATCTGTTCATGGCTCTTTGGAAAGGGCTGCATCTCCCCTGTAATCGCCTTCGAGCGGCACGCGGATCGAACCCACGGTTTTCACGCTATGATTTTTTTAAATGTGGTGCGCGGCGGAGGAAATGCGCGCGTCGGACGTCATTTCGGCTTAATATCTCTTGTCTCCTTGGGAGTAGAAAGTCTTTTCATGGCTCTTTGGAAAGGGCTGCATCTCCGCTGTAATCGCCTTCGAGCGGCACGCGGATCGAACCCACGGTTTTCACGCTATGATTTTTTTAAATGTGGTGCGCGGCGGAGAAAATGCGCGCGTCGGACGTCATTTCGGCTTAATATCTATTGTCTCCTTGGGAGTAGAAAGTCTTTTCATGGCTCTTTGGAAAGGTTTGCATCTTCCTTGTAATCGCCTTTAAGCGGCACGCGGATTGGACCCACCGTTCTTCCGATACGATTTTTTAAATGTGGTGCGCGGGGTAGAAAAGACGCGCGTAGGACGTATTTGCGGCTTAATATCTTTGGGCTCCTTGGGAGTAGGAAGTCTGTTCATGCCTCTTTGGAAAGGGCTCCATCTCCCCTGTAATCGCCTTCGAGCGGCACGCGGATCGAACCCACGGTTTTCACGCTATGATTTTTTTTTAAATGTGCTGCGCGGCGGAGAAAATGCGCGCGTCGGACGTCATTGCGGCTTAATATCTCTTTTCTCCTTGGGAGTAGAAAGTCTTTTCATGGTTCTTTGGAAAGGGTTGCATCTCCCCTGTAATCGCCTTTAAGCGGCACGCGGATCGGACCCACCGTTCTCATGCTACGATTTTTTAAACGTGGTGCGCGTCGGAGAAAATGCGCGTAATATCTCTTGTCTCCTTGGGAGTAGAAAGTCTGTTCATGGCTCTTTGGAAAGGGCTGTATCTCCCCTGTAATCGCCTTCGAGCGGCACGCGCATCGGAACCATCATTATCACGCTACGATTTTTTAATGCCGCCAGGGATAGGCCGAAAGCGTGGCAGGTGGCGTTCGTTAGGGACAGTCATGGAGGTGATGCACACCGAGTTGCACGCCATTTGGAGTTGGCCCGGCCTAGATGTGAGCGTTCAAAGTCAGCGCGTTTGTTTAAACTTTCTCCTCCAATTCGTTGCAATTGTACAAGCGTTTCTCGTTCATCCGACTGGAGCGTAACGCTTTATATGTTAATATTTCTGGTCTCCTTGGGAGTAGAAAGTCTGTTCATGGCTCTTTTGAAAGGGATGCATCTCCCCTGTAATCGCCTTCGAGCGGCACGCGGATCGAACCCACGTTTTTCACGCTACGATTTTTTTTAAATGTGTTGCGCGGCGGAGAAAAGACGCGCGCCGGACGTATTTGCGGCTTAATATCTCTTGTCTCATTGGGTGTAGAAAGTCTGTTCATGGCTCTTTGGAAAGGGCTGCATCTCCCCTGTAATCGCCTTCGAGCGGCACGCGGATCGAACCCACGGTTTTCACGCTATGATTTTTTTAAATGTGGTGCGCGGCGGAGGAAATGCGCGCTTCGGACGTCATTTCGGCTTAATATCTCTTGTCTCCTTGGGAGTAGAAAGTCTTTTCATGGCTCTTTGGAAAGGGCTGCATCTCCGCTGTAATCGCCTTCGAGCGGCACGCGGATCGAACCCACGGTTTTCACGCTATGATTTTTTTAAATGTGGTGCGCGGCGGAGAAAATGCGCGCGTCGGACGTCATTTCGGCTTAATATCTATTGTCTCCTTGGGAGTAGAAAGTCTTTTCATGGCTCTTTGGAAAGGTTTGCATCTCCCTTGTAATCGCCTTTAAGCGGCACGCGGATTGGACCCACCGTTCTTCCAATACGATTTTTTAAATGTGGTGCGCGGCGTAGAAAAGACGCGCGTAGGACGTATTTGCGGCTTAATATCTTTGGGCTCCTTGGGAGTAGGAAGTCTGTTCATGCCTCTTTGGAAAGGGCTGCATCTCCCCTGTAATCGCCTTCGAGCGGCACGCGGATCGAACCCACGGTTTTCACGCTATGATTTTTTTAAATGTGCTGCGCGGCGGAGAAAATGCGCGCGTCGGACGTCATTGCGGCTTAATATCTCTTGTCTCCTTGGGAGTAGAAAGTCTTTTCATGGCTCTTTGGAAAGGGCTGCATCTCCCCTGTAATCGCCTTTAAGCGGCACGCGGATCGAACCCACGGTTTTCACGCTACGATTTTTTTTAAATGTGTTGCGCGGCGGAGAATAGACGCGCGCCGGACGTATTTGCGGCTTGATATCTCTTGTCTCATTGGGAGTAGAAAGTCTGTTCATGGCTCTTTGGAAAGGGCTGCATCTCCCCTGTAATCGTCTTCGAGCGGCACGCGGATCGAACCCACGGTTTTCACGCTACGATTTTTTTTAAATGTGTTGCGCGGCGGAGAAAAGACGCGCGCCGGACGTATTTGCGGCTTAATATCTCTTGTCTCATTGGGTGTAGAAAATCTGTTCATGGCTCTTTGGAAAGGGCTGCATCTCCCCTGTAATCGCCTTCGAGCGGCACGCGGATCGAACCCACGGTTTTCACGCTATGATTTTTTTAAATGTGGTGCGCGGCGGAGGAAATGCGCGCGTCGGACGTCATTTCGGCTTAATATCTCTTGTCTCCTTGGGAGTAGAAAGTCTTTTCATGGCTCTTTGGAAAGGGCTGCATCTCCGCTGTAATAGCCTTCGAGCGGCACGCGGATCGAACCCACGGTTTTCACGCTATGATTTTTTTAAATGTGGTGCGCGGCGGAGGAAATGCGCGCGTCGGACGTCATTTCGGCTTAATATCTCTTGTCTCCTTGGGAGTAGAAAGTCTGTTCATGGCTCTTTGGAAAGGGCTGTATCTCCCCTGTAATCGCCTTCGAGCGGCACGCGCATCGGAACCATCGTTATCACGCTACGATTTTTTAATGCCGCCAGGGACGGGCCGAAAGCGTGGCAGGTGGCGTTCGTTAGGGACAGTCATGGAGGTGATGCGCACCGAGTTGCACGCCATTTGGAGTTGGCCCGGCCTAGATGTGAGCGTTCAAAGTCAGCGCGTTTGTTTAAACTTTCTCCTCCAATTCGTTGCAATTGTACAAGCGTTTCTCGTTCATCCGACTGGAGCGTAACGCTTTATATGTTAATTTTTCTGGTCTCCTTGGGAGTAGAAAGTCTGTTCATGGCTCTTTTGAAAGGGATGCATCTCCCCTGTAATCGCCTTCGAGCGGCACGCGGATCGAACCCACGTTTTTCACGCTACGATTTTTTTTAAATGTGTTGCGCGGCGGAGAAAAGACGCGCGCCGGACATATTTGCGGCTTAATATCTCTTGTCTCCTTGGGAGTAGAAAGTCTGTTCATGGCTCTTTTGAAAGGGCTGCATCTCCCCTGTAATCGCCTTCGAGCGGCACGCGGATCGAACCCACGGTTTTCACGCTATGATTTTTTTAAATGTGGTGCGCGGCGGAGAAAATGCGCGCGTCGGACGTCATTTCGGCTTAATATCTATTGTCTCCTTGGGAGTAGAAAGTCTTTTCATGGCTCTTTGGAAAGGATTGCATCTCCCTTGTAATCGCCTTTAAGCGGCACGCGGATTGGACCCACCGTTCTTCTGATACGATTTTTTAAATGTGTTGCGCGGCGGAGAAAAGACGCGCGCCGGACGTATTTGCGGCTTAATATCTCTTGTCTCATTGGGTGTAGAAAGTCTGTTCATGGCTCTTTGGAAAGGGCTGCATCTCCCCTGTAATCGCCTTCGAGCGGCACGCGGATCGAACCCACGGTTTTCACGCTATGATTTTTTTAAATGTGGTGCGCGGCGGAGGAAATGCGCGCGTCGGACGTCATTTCGGCTTAATATCTCTTGTCTCCTTGGGAGTAGAAAGTCTTTTCATGGCTCTTTGGAAAGGGCTGCATCTCCGCTGTAATAGCCTTCGAGCGGCACGCGGATCGAACCCACGGTTTTCACGCTATGATTTTTTTAAATGTGGTGCGCGGCGGAGGAAATGCGCGCGTCGGACGTCATTTCGGCTTAATATCTCTTGTCTCCTTGGGAGTAGAAAGTCTGTTCATGGCTCTTTGGAAAGGGCTGTATCTCCCCTGTAATCGCCTTCGAGCGGCACGCGCATCGGAACCATCGTTATCACGCTACGATTTTTTAATGCCGCCAGGGACGGGCCGAAAGCGTGGCAGGTGGCGTTCGTTAGGGACAGTCATGGAGGTGATGCGCACCGAGTTGCACGCCATTTGGAGTTGGCCCGGCCTAGATGTGAGCGTTCAAAGTCAGCGCGTTTGTTTAAACTTTCTCCTCCAATTCGTTGCAATTGTTCAAGCGTTTCTCGTTCATCCGACTGGAGCGTAACGCTTTATATGTTAATATTTCTGGTCTCCTTGGGAGTAGAAAGTCTGTTCATGGCTCTTTTGAAAGGGATGCATCTCCCCTGTAATCGCCTTCGAGCGGCACGCGGATCGAACCCACGTTTTTCACGCTACGATTTTTTTTAAATGTGTTGCGCGGCGGAGAAAAGACGCGCGCCGGACGTATTTGCGGCTTAATATCTCTTGTCTCATTGGGTGTAGAAAGTCTGTTCATGGCTCTTTTGAAAGGGCTGCATCTCCCCTGTAATCGCCTTCGAGCGGCACGCGGATCGAACCCACGGTTTTCACGCTATGATTTTTTTAAATGTGGTGCGCGGCGGAGGAAATGCGCGCGTCGGACGTCATTTCGGCTTAATATCTCTTGTCTCCTTGGGAGTAGAAAGTCTTTTCATGGCTCTTTGGAAAGGGCTGCATCTCCGCTGTAATCGCCTTCGAGCGGCACGCGGATCGAACCCACGGTTTTCACGCTATGATTTTTTTAAATGTGGTGCGCGGCGGAGAAAATGCGCGCGTCGGACGTCATTTCGGCTTAATATCTATTGTCTCCTTGGGAGTAGAAAGTCTTTTCATGGCTCTTTGGAAAGGTTTGCATCTCCCTTGTAATCGCCTTTAAGCGGCACGCGGATCGGACCCACCGTTCTTCCGATACGATTTTTTAAATGTGGTGCGCGGCGTAGAAAAGACGCGCGTAGGACGTATTTGCGGCTTAATATCTTTGGGCTCCTTGGGAGTAGGAAGTCTGTTCATGCCTCTTTGGAAAGGGCTGCATCTCCCCTGTAATCGCCTTCGAGCGGCACGCGGATCGAACCCACGGTTTTCACGCTATGATTTTTTTAAATGTGGTGCGCGGCGTAGGAAATGCGCGCATCGGACGTCATTTCGGCTTAATATCTCTTGTCTCCTTGGGAGTAGAAAGTCTTTTCATGGCTCTTTGGAAAGGGCTGCATCTCCCCTGTAATCGCCTTTAAGCGGCACGCGGATCGAACCCACGGTTTTCACGCTACGATTTTTTTTAAATGTGTTGCGCGGCGGAGAAAAGACGCGCGCCGGACGTATTTGCGGCTTAATATCTCTTGTCTCATTGGGTGTAGAAAGTCTGTTCATGGCTCTTTGGAAAGGGCTGCATCTCCCCTGTAATCGCCTTCGAGCGGCACGCGGATCGAACCCACGGTTTTCACGCTATGATTTTTTTAAATGTGGTGCGCGGCGGAGGAAATGCGCGCGTCGGACGTCATTTCGGCTTAATATCTCTTGTCTCCTTGGGAGTAGAAAGTCTTTTCATGGCTCTTTGGAAAGGGCTGCATCTCCGCTGTAATCGCCTTCGAGCGGCACGCGGATCGAACCCACGGTTTTCACGCTATGATTTTTTTAAATGTGGTGCGCGGCGGAGAAAATGCGCGCGTCGGACGTCATTTCGGCTTAATATCTCTTGTCTCCTTGGGAGTAGAAAGTCTTTTCATGGCTCTTTGGAAAGGTTTGCATCTCCCCTGTAATCGCCTTTAAGCGGCACGCGGATCGGACCCACCGTTCTTACGCTACGATTTTTTAAATGTGGTGCGCGGCGTAGAAAAGACGCGCGTAGGACGTATTTGCGGCTTAATATCTTTGGGCTCCTTGGGAGTAGGAAGTCTGTTCATGCCTCTTTGGAAAGGGCTGCATCTCCCCTGTAATCGCCTTCGAGCGGCACGCGGATCGAACCCACGGTTTTCACGCTATGATTTTTTTAAATGTGGTGCGCGGCGGAGGAAATGCGCGCGTCGGACGTCATTTCGGCTTAATATCTCTTGTCTCCTTGGGAGTAGAAAGTCTTTTCATGGCTCTTTGGAAAGGGCTGCATCTCCCCTGTAATCGCCTTTAAGCGGCACGCGGATCGAACCCACGGTTTTCACGCTACGATTTTTTTTAAATGTGTTGCGCGGCGGAGAATAGACGCGCGCCGGACGTATTTGCGGCTTGATATCTCTTGTCTCATTGGGAGTAGAAAGTCTGTTCATGGCTCTTTGGAAAGGGCTGCATCTCCCCTGTAATCGCCTTCGAGCGGCACGCGGATCGAACCCACGGTTTTCACGCTACGATTTTTTTTAAATGTGTTGCGCGGCGGAGGAAAGACGCGCGCCGGACGTATTTGCGGCTTAATATCTCTTGTCTCATTGGGTGTAGAAAGTCTGTTCATGGCTCTTTGGAAAGGGCTGCATCTCCCCTGTAATCGCCTTCGAGCGGCACGCGGATCGAACCCACGGTTTTCACGCTATGATTTTTTTAAATGTGGTGCGCGGCGGAGGAAATGCGCGCGTCGGACGTCATTTCGGCTTAATATCTCTTGTCTCCTTGGGAGTAGAAAGTCTTTTCATGGCTCTTTGGAAAGGGCTGCATCTCCGCTGTAATCGCCTTCGAGCGGCACGCGGATCGAACCCACGGTTTTCACGCTATGATTTTTTTTAAATGTGTTGCGCGGCGGAGAAAAGACGCGCGCCGGACGTATTTGCGGCTTAATATCTCTTGTCTCATTGGGTGTAGAAAATCTGTTCATGGCTCTTTGGAAAGGGCTGCATCTCCCCTGTAATCGCCTTCGAGCGGCACGCGGATCGAACCCACGGTTTTCACGCTATGATTTTTTTAAATGTGGTGCGCGGCGGAGGAAATGCGCGCGTCGGACGTCATTTCGGCTTAATATCTCTTGTCTCCTTGGGAGTAGAAAGTCTTTTCATGGCTCTTTGGAAAGGGCTGCATCTCCGCTGTAATCGCCTTCGAGCGGCACGCGGATCGAACCCACGGTTTTCACGCTATGATTTTTTTAAATGTGGTGCGCGGCGGAGAAAATGCGCGCGTCGGACGTCATTTCGGCTTAATATCTATTGTCTCCTTGGGAGTAGAAAGTCTTTTCATGGCTCTTTGGAAAGGTTTGCATCTCCCTTGTAATCGCCTTTAAGCGGCACGCGGATTGGACCCACCGTTTTTCACGCTACGATTTTTTTTAAATGTGTTGCGCGGCGGAGAAAAGACGCGCGCCGGACGTATTTGCGGCTTAATATCTCTTGTCTCCTTGGGAGTAGAAAGTCTGTTCATGGCTCTTTTGAAAGGGCTGCATCTCCCCTGTAATCGCCTTCGAGCGGCACGCGGATCGAACCCACGGTTTTCACGCTATGATTTTTTTAAATGTGGTGCGCGGCGGAGAAAATGCGCGCGTCGGACGTCATTTCGGCTTAATATCTATTGTCTCCTTGGGAGTAGAAAGTCTTTTCATGGCTCTTTGGAAAGGTTTGCATCTCCCTTGTAATCGCCTTTAAGCGGCACGCGGATTGGACCCACCGTTCTTCTGATACGATTTTTTAAATGTGTTGCGCGGCGGAGAAAAGACGCGCGCCGGACGTATTTGCGGCTTAATATCTCTTGTCTCATTGGGTGTAGAAAGTCTGTTCATGGCTCTTTGGAAAGGGCTGCATCTCCCCTGTAATCGCCTTCGAGCGGCACGCGCATCGGAACCATCGTTATCACGCTACGATTTTTTAATGCCGCCAGGGACGGGCCGAAAGCGTGGCAGGTGGCGTTCGTTAGGGACAGTCATGGAGGTGATGCGCACCGAGTTGCACGCCATTTGGAGTTGGCCCGGCCTAGATGTGAGCGTTCAAAGTCAGCGCGTTTGTTTAAACTTTCTCCTCCAATTCGTTGCAATTGTACAAGCGTTTCTCGTTCATCCGACTGGAGCGTAACGCTTTATATGTTAATATTTCTGGTCTCCTTGGGAGTAGAAAGTCTGTTCATGGCTCTTTTGAAAGGGATGCATCTCCCCTGTAATCGCCTTCGAGCGGCACGCGGATCGAACCCACGTTTTTCACGCTACGATTTTTTTTAAATGTGTTGCGCGGCGGAGAAAAGACGCGCGCCGGACGTATTTGCGGCTTAATATCTCTTGTCTCCTTGGGAGTAGAAAGTCTGTTCATGGCTCTTTTGAAAGGGCTGCATCTCCCCTGTAATCGCCTTCGAGCGGCACGCGGATCGAACCCACGGTTTTCACGCTATGATTTTTTTAAATGTGGTGCGCGGCGGAGAAAATGCGCGCGTCGGACGTCATTTCGGCTTAATATCTATTGTCTCCTTGAGAGTAGAAAGTCTTTTCATGGCTCTTTGGAAAGGTTTGCATCTCCCTTGTAATCGCCTTTAAGCGGCACGCGGATTGGACCCACCGTTCTTCCGATACGATTTTTTAAATGTGTTGCGCGTCGGAGAAAAGACGCGCGCCGGACGTATTTGCGGCTTAATATCTCTTGTCTCATTGGGTGTAGAAAGTCTGTTCATGGCTCATTGGAAAGGGCTGCATCTCCCCTGTAATCGCCTTCGAGCGGCACACGGATCGAACCCACGGTTTTCACGCTATGATTTTTTAAAATGTGGTGCGCGGCGGAGGAAATGCGCGCGTCGGACGTCATTTCGGCTTAATATCTCTTGTCTCCTTGGGAGTAGAAAGTCTTTTCATGGCTCTTTGGAAAGGGCTGCATCTCCGCTGTAATAGCCTTCGAGCGGCACGCGGATCGAACCCACGGTTTTCACGCTATGATTTTTTTAAATGTGGTGCGCGGCGGAGGAAATGCGCGCGTCGGACGTCATTTCGGCTTAATATCTCTTGTCTCCTTGGGAGTAGAAAGTCTGTTCATGGCTCTTTGGAAAGGGCTGTATCTCCCCTGTAATCGCCTTCGAGCGGCACGCGCATCGGAACCATGGTTATCACGCTACGATTTTTTAATGCCGCCAGGGACGGGCCGAAAGCGTGGCAGGTGGCGTTCGTTAGGGACAGTCATGGAGGTGATGCGCACCGAGTTGCACGCCATTTGGAGTTGGCCCGGCCTAGATGTGAGCGTTCAAAGTCAGCGCGTTTGTTTAAACTTTCTCCTCCAATTCGTTGCAATTGTACAAGCGTTTCTCGTTCATCCGACTGGAGCGTAACGCTTTATATGTTAATATTTCTGGTCTCCTTGGGAGTAGAAAGTCTGTTCATGGCTCTTTTGAAAGGGATGCATCTCCCCTGTAATCGCCTTCGAGCGGCACGCGGATCGAACCCACGTTTTTCACGCTACGATTTTTTTTAAATGTGTTGCGCGGCGGAGAAAAGACGCGCGCCGGACGTATTTGCGGCTTAATATCTCTTGTCTCATTGGGTGTAGAAAGTCTGTTCATGGCTCTTTTGAAAGGGCTGCATCTCCCCTGTAATCGCCTTCGAGCGGCACGCGGATCGAACCCACGGTTTTCACGCTATGATTTTTTTAAATGTGGTGCGCGGCGGAGGAAATGCGCGCGTCGGACGTCATTTCGGCTTAATATCTCTTGTCTCCTTGGGAGTAGAAAGTCTTTTCATGGCTCTTTGGAAAGGGCTGCATCTCCGCTGTAATCGCCTTCGAGCGGCACGCGGATCGAACCCACGGTTTTCACGCTATGATTTTTTTAAATGTGGTGCGCGGCGGAGAAAATGCGCGCGTCGGACGTCATTTCGGCTTAATATCTATTGTCTCCTTGGGAGTAGAAAGTCTTTTCATGGCTCTTTGGAAAGGTTTGCATCTCCCTTGTAATCGCCTTTAAGCGGCACGCGGATTGGACCCACCGTTCTTCCGATACGATTTTTTAAATGTGGTGCGTGGCGTAGAAAAGACGCGCGTAGGACGTATTTGCGGCTTAATATCTTTGGGCTCCTTGGGAGTAGGAAGTCTGTTCATGCCTCTTTGGAAAGGGCTGCATCTCCCCTGTAATCGCCTTTGAGCGGCACGCGGATCGAACCCACGGTTTTCACGCTATGATTTTTTTAAATGTGGTGCGCGGCGTAGGAAATGCGCGCGTCGGACGTCATTTCGGCTTAATATCTCTTGTCTCCTTGGGAGTAGAAAGTCTTTTCATGGCTCTTTGGAAAGGGCTGCATCTCCCCTGTAATCGCCTTTAAGCGGCACGCGGATCGAACCCACGGTTTTCACGCTACGATTTTTTTTAAATGTGTTGCGCGGCGGAGAAAAGACGCGCGCCGGACGTATTTGCGGCTTAATATCTCTTGTCTCATTGGGTGTAGAAAGTCTGTTCATGGCTCTTTGGAAAGGGCTGCATCTCCCCTGTAATCGCCTTCGAGCGGCACGCGGATCGAACCCACGGTTTTCACGCTATGATTTTTTTAAATGTGGTGCGCGGCGGAGGAAATGCGCGCGTCGGACGTCATTTCGGCTTAATATCTCTTGTCTCCTTGGGAGTAGAAAGTCTTTTCATGGCTCTTTGGAAAGGGCTGCATCTCCGCTGTAATAGCCTTCGAGCGGCACGCGGATCGAACCCACGGTTTTCACGCTATGATTTTTTTAAATGTGGTGCGCGGCGGAGGAAATGCGCGCGTCGGACGTCATTTCGGCTTAATATCTCTTGTCTCCTTGGGAGTAGAAAGTCTGTTCATGGCTCTTTGGAAAGGGCTGTATCTCCCCTGTAATCGCCTTCGAGCGGCACGCGCATCGGAACCATCGTTATCACGCTACGATTTTTTAATGCCGCCAGGGACGGGCCGAAAGCGTGGCAGGTGGCGTTCGTTAGGGACAGTCATGGAGGTGATGCGCACCGAGTTGCACGCCATTTGGAGTTGGCCCGGCCTAGATGTGAGCGTTCAAAGTCAGCGCGTTTGTTTAAACTTTCTCCTCCAATTCGTTGCAATTGTACAAGCGTTTCTCGTTCATCCGACTGGAGCGTAACGCTTTATATGTTAATATTTCTGGTCTCCTTGGGAGTAGAAAGTCTGTTCATGGCTCTTTTGAAAGGGATGCATCTCCCCTGTAATCGCCTTCGAGCGGCACGCGGATCGAACCCACGTTTTTCACGCTACGATTTTTTTTAAATGTGTTGCGCGGCGGAGAAAAGACGCGCGCCGGACGTATTTGCGGCTTAATATCTCTTGTCTCCTTGGGAGTAGAAAGTCTGTTCATGGCTCTTTTGAAAGGGCTGCATCTCCCCTGTAATCGCCTTCGAGCGGCACGCGGATCGAACCCACGGTTTTCACGCTATGATTTTTTTAAATGTGGTGCGCGGCGGAGAAAATGCGCGCGTCGGACGTCATTTCGGCTTAATATCTATTGTCTCCTTGGGAGTAGAAAGTCTTTTCATGGCTCTTTGGAAAGGTTTGCATCTCCCTTGTAATCGCCTTTAAGCGGCACGCGGATTGGACCCACCGTTCTTCCGATACGATTTTTTAAATGTGTTGCGCGTCGGAGAAAAGACGCGCGCCGGACGTATTTGCGGCTTAATATCTCTTGTCTCATTGGGTGTAGAAAGTCTGTTCATGGCTCATTGGAAAGGGCTGCATCTCCCCTGTAATCGCCTTCGAGCGGCACGCGGATCGAACCCACGGTTTTCACGCTATGATTTTTTTAAATGTGGTGCGCGGCGGAGGAAATGCGCGCGTCGGACGTCATTTCGGCTTAATATCTCTTGTCTCCTTGGGAGTAGAAAGTCTGTTCATGGCTCTTTGGAAAGGGCTGTATCTCCCCTGTAATCGCCTTTGAGCGGCACGCGCATCGGAACCATCGTTATCACGCTACGATTTTTTAATGCCGCCAGGGACGGGCCGAAAGCGTGGCAGGTGGCGTTCGTTAGGGACAGTCATGGAGGTGATGCGCACCGAGTTGCACGCCATTTGGAGTTGGCCCGGCCTAGATGTGAGCGTTCAAAGTCAGCGCGTTTGTTTAAACTTTCTCCTCCAATTCGTTGCAATTGTACAAGCGTTTCTCGTTCATCCGACTGGAGCGTAACGCTTTATATGTTAATATTTCTGGTCTCCTTGGGAGTAGAAAGTCTGTTCATGGCTCTTTTGAAAGGGATGCATCTCCCCTGTAATCGCCTTCGAGCGGCACGCGGATCGAACCCACGTTTTTCACGCTACGATTTTTTTTAAATGTGTTGCGCGGCGGAGAAAAGACGCGCGCCGGACGTATTTGCGGCTTAATATCTCTTGTCTCATTGGGTGTAGAAAGTCTGTTCATGGCTCTTTTGAAAGGGCTGCATCTCCCCTGTAATCGCCTTCGAGCGGCACGCGGATAGAACCCACGGTTTTCACGCTATGATTTTTTTAAATGTGTTGCGCGGCGGAGGAAATGCGCGCGTCGGACGTCATTTCGGCTTAATATCTCTTGTCTCCTTGGGAGTAGAAAGTCTTTTCATGGCTCTTTGGAAAGGGCTGCATCTCCGCTGTAATCGCCTTCGAGCGGCACGCGGATCGAACCCACGGTTTTCACGCTATGATTTTTTTAAATGTGGTGCGCGGCGGAGAAAATGCGCGCGTCGGACGTCATTTCGGCTTAATATCTATTGTCTCCTTGGGAGTAGAAAGTCTTTTCATGGCTCTTTGGAAAGGTTTGCATCTCCCTTGTAATCGCCTTTAAGCGGCACGCGGATTGGACCCACCGTTCTTCCGATACGATTTTTTAAATGTGGTGCGCGGCGTAGAAAAGACGCGCGTAGGACGTATTTGCGGCTTAATATCTTTGGGCTCCTTGGGAGTAGGAAGTCTGTTCATGCCTCTTTGGAAAGGGCTGCATCTCCCCTGTAATCGCCTTTGAGCGGCACGCGGATCGAACCCACGGTTTTCACGCTATGATTTTTTTAAATGTGGTGCGCGGCGTAGGAAATGCGCGCGTCGGACGTCATTTCGGCTTAATATCTCTTGTCTCCTTGGGAGTAGAAAGTCTTTTCATGGCTCTTTGGAAAGGGCTGCATCTCCCCTGTAATCGCCTTTAAGCGGCACGCGGATCGAACCCACGGTTTTCACGCTACGATTTTTTTTAAATGTGTTGCGCGGCGGAGAAAAGACGCGCGCCGGACGTATTTGCGGCTTAATATCTCTTGTCTCATTGGGTGTAGAAAGTCTGTTCATGGCTGTCTGGAAAGGGCTGCATCTCCCCTGTAATCGCCTTCGAGCGGCACGCGGATCGAACCCACGGTTTTCACGCTATGATTTTTTTAAATGTGGTGCGCGGCGGAGGAAATGCGCGCGTCGGACGTCATTTCGGCTTAATATCTCTTGTCTCCTTGGGAGTAGAAAGTCTTTTCATGGCTCTTTGGAAAGGGCTGCATCTCCGCTGTAATCGCCTTCGAGCGGCACGCGGATCGAACCCACGGTTTTCACGCTATGATTTTTTTAAATGTGGTGCGCGGCGGAGGAAATGCGCGCGTCGGACGTCATTTCGGCTTAATATCTCTTGTCTCATTGGGTGTAGAAAATCTGTTCATGGCTCTTTGGAAAGGGCTGCATCTCCCCTGTAATCGCCTTCGAGCGGCACGCGGATCGGAACCATCGTTATCACGCTACGATTTTTTAATGCCGCCAGGGACGGGCCGAAAGCGTGGCAGGTGGCGTTCGTTAGGGACAGTCATGGAGGTGATGCGCACCGAGTTGCACGCCATTTGGAGTTGGCCCGGCCTAGATGTGAGCGTTCAAAGTCAGCGCGTTTGTTTAAACTTTCTCCTCCAATTCGTTGCAATTGTACAAGCGTTTCTCGTTCATCCGACTGGAGCGTAACGCTTTATATGTTAATATTTCTGGTCTCCTTGGGAGTAGAAAGTCTGTTCATGGCTCTTTTGAAAGGGATGCATCTCCCCTGTAATCGCCTTCGAGCGGCACGCGGATCGAACCCACGTTTTTCACGCTACGATTTTTTTTAAATGTGTTGCGCGGCGGAGAAAAGACGCGCGCCGGACGTATTTGCGGCTTAATATCTCTTGTCTCATTGGGTGTAGAAAGTCTGTTCATGGCTCTTTTGAAAGGGCTGCATCTCCCCTGTAATCGCCTTCGAGCGGCACGCGGATCGAACCCACGGTTTTCACGCTATGATTTTTTTAAATGTGGTGCGCGGCGGAGGAAATGCGCGCGTCGGACGTCATTTCGGCTTAATATCTCTTGTCTCCTTGGGAGTAGAAAGTCTTTTCATGGCTCTTTGGAAAGGTTTGCATCTCCCTTGTAATCGCCTTTAAGCGGCACGCGGATTGGACCCACCGTTCTTCCGATACGATTTTTTAAATGTGGTGCGCGGCGTAGAAAAGCCGCGCGTAGGACGTATTTGCGGCTTAATATCTTTGGGCTCCTTGGGAGTAGGAAGTCTGTTCATGCCTCTTTGGAAAGGGCTGCATCTCCCCTGTAATCGCCTTCGAGCGGCACGCGGATCGAACCCACGGTTTTCACGCTATGATTTTTTTAAATGTGGTGCGCGGCGGAGGAAATGCGCGCGTCGGACGTCATTTCGGCTTAATATCTCTTGTCTCCTTGGGAGTAGAAAGTCTTTTCATGGCTCTTTGGAAAGGGCTGCATCTCCCCTGTAATCGCCTTTAAGCGGCACGCGGATCGAACCCACGGTTTTCACGTTACGATTTTTTAAAAATGTGTTGCGCTGCGGAGAATAGACGCGCGCCGGACGTATTTGCGGCTTGATATCTCTTGTCTCATTGGGAGTAGAAAGTCTGTTCATGGCTCTTTGGAAAGGGCTGCATCTCCCCTGTAATCGCCTTCGAGCGGCACGCGGATCGAACCCACGGTTTTCACGCTATGATTTTTTTAAATGTGTTGCGCGTCGGAGAAAATGCGCGCGTCGGACGTCATTGCGGCTTAATATCTCTTGTCTCCTTGGGAGTAGAAAGTCTTTTCATGGCTCTTTGGAAAGGTTTGCATCTCCCCTGTAATCGCCTTTAAGCGGCACGCGGATCGGACCCACCGTTCTTACGCAACGATTTTTTAAATGTGGTGCGCGGCGTAGAAAAGACGCGCGTAGGACGTATTTGCGGCTTAATATCTTTGGGCTCCTTGGGAGTAGGAAGTCTGTTCATGCCTCTTTGGAACGGGCTGCATCTCCCCTGTAATCGCCTTCGAGCGGCACGCGGATCGAACCCACGGTTTTCACGCTATGATTTTTTTAAATGTGGTGCGCGGCGGAGGAAATGCGCGCGTCGGACGTCATTTCGGCTTAATATCTCTTGTCTCCTTGGGAGTAGAAAGTCTTTTCATGGCTCTTTGGAAAGGGCTGCATCTCCCCTGTAATCGCCTTTAAGCGGCACGCGGATCGAACCCACGGTTTTCACGCTACGATTTTTTTTAAATGTGTTGCGCGGCGGAGAATAGACGCGCGCCGGACGTATTTGCGGCTTGATATCTCTTGTCTCATTGGGAGTAGAAAGTCTGTTCATGGCTCTTTGGAAAGGGCTGCATCTCCCCTGTAATCGCCTTCGAGCGGCACGCGGATCGAACCCACAGTTTTCACGCTACGATTTTTTTTAAATGTGTTGCGCGGCGGAGAAAAGACGCGCGCCGGACGTATTTGCGGCTTAATATCTCTTGTCTCATTGGGTGTAGAAAGTCTGTTCATGGCTCTTTGGAAAGGGCTGCATCTCACCTGTAATCGCCTTCGAGCGGCACGCGGATCGAACCCACGGTTTTCACGCTATGATTTTTTTTAAATGTGTTGCGCGGCGGAGAAAAGACGCGCGCCGGACGTATTTGCGGCTTAATATCTCTTGTCTCATTGGGAGTAGAAAGTCTTTTCATGGCTCTTTGGAAAGGGCTGCATCTCCGCTGTAATCGCCTTCGAGCGGCACGCGGATCGAACCCACGGTTTTCACGCTATGATTTTTTTAAATGTGGTGCGCGGCGGAGAAAATGCGCGCGTCGGACGTCATTTCGGCTTAATATCTATTGTCTCCTTGGGAATAGAAAGTCTTTTCATGGCTCTTTGGAAAGGTTTGCATCTCCCTTGTAATCGCCTTTAAGCGGCACGCGGATTGGACCCACCGTTCTTCCGATACGATTTTTTAAATGTGGTGCGCGGCGTAGAAAAGACGCGCGTAGGACGTATTTGCGGCTTAATATCTTTGGGCTCCTTGGGAGTAGGAAGTCTGTTCATGGCTCTTTGGAAAGGGCTGCATCTCCGCTGTAATCGCCTTCGAGCGGCACGCGGATCGAACCCACGGTTTTCACGCTATGATTTTTTTAAATGTGGTGCACGGCGGAGAAAATGCGCGCGTCGGACGTCATTTCGGCTTAATATCTATTGTCTCCTTGGGAGTAGAAAGTCTTTTCATGGCTCTTTGGAAAGGTTTGCATCTCCCTTGTAATCGCCTTTAAGCGGCACGCGGATTGGACCCACCGTTCTTCCGATACGATTTTTTAAATGTGGTGCACGGCGTAGAAAAGACGCGCGTAGGACGTATTTGCGGGTTAATATCTTTGGGCTCCTTGGGAGTAGGAAGTCTGTTCATGCCTCTTTGGAAAGGGCTGCATCTCCCCTGTAATCGCCTTCGAGCGGCACGCGGATCGAACCCACGGTTTTCACGCTATGATTTTTTTAAATGTGGTGCGCGGCGGAGGAAATGCGCGCGTCGGACGTCATTTCGGCTTAATATCTCTTGTCTCCTTGGGAGTAGAAAGTCTTTTCATGGCTCTTTGGAATGGGCTGCATCTCCCCTGTAATCGCCTTTAAGCGGCACGCGGATCGGACCCACGGTTTTCACGCTACGATTTTTTTAAATGTGTTGCGCGGCGGAGAATAGACGCGCGCCGGACGTATTTGCGGCTTGATATCTCTTGTCTCATTGGGAGTAGAAAGTCTGTTCATGGCTCTTTGGAAAGGGCTGCATCTCCCCTGTAATCGCCTTCGAGCGGCACGCGGATCGAACCCACGGTTTTCACGCTATGATTTTTTTAAATGTGTTGCGCGTCGGAGAAAATGCGCGCGTCGGACGTCATTGCGGCTTAATATCTCTTGTATCCTTGGGAGTAGAAAGTCTTTTCATGGCTCTTTGGAATGGGCTGCATCTCCCCTGTAATCGCCTTTAAGCGGCACGCGGATCGAACCCACGGTTTTCACGCTACGATTTTTTTAAATGTGTTGCGCGGCGGAGAATAGACGCGCGCCGGACGTATTTGCGGCTTGATATCTCTTGTCTCATTTGGAGTAGAAAGTCTGTTCATGGCTCTTTGGAAAGGGCTGCATCTCCCCTGTAATAGCCTTCGAGCGGCACGCGGATCGAACCCACGGTTTTCACGCTATGATTTTTTTAAATGTGGTGCGCGGCGGAGAAAATGCGCGCGTCGGACGTCATTGCGGCTTAATATCTCTTGTCTCCTTGGGAGTAGGAAGTCTGTTCATGCCTCTTTGGAAAGGGTTGCATCTCCCCTGTAATCGCCTTTAAGCGGCACGCGGATCGGACCCACCGTTCTCACGCTACGATTTTTTAAACGTGGTGCGCGTCGGAGAAAATGCGCGTAATATCTCTTGTCTCCTTGGGAGTAGAAAGTCTGTTCATGGCTCTTTGGAAAGGGCTGTATCTCCCCTGTAATCGCCTTCGAGCGGCACGCGCATCGGAACCATCGTTATCACGCTACGATTTTTTAATGCCGCCAGGGATAGGCCGAAAGCGTGGCAGGTGGCGTTCGTTAGGGACAGTCATGGAGGTGATGCACACCGAGTTGCACGCCATTTGGAGTTGGCCCGGCCTAGATGTGAGCGTTCAAAGTCAGCGCGTTTGTATAAACTTTCTCCTCCAATTCGTTGCAATTGTACAAGCGTTTCTCGTTCATCCGACTGGAGCGTAACGCTTTATAAGTTAATATTTCTGGTCTCCTTGGGAGTAGAAAGTCTGTTCATGGCTCTTTGGAAAGGGCTGCATCTCCCCTGTAATCGCCTTTAAGCGGCACGCGGATCGAACCCACGGTTTTCACGCTACGATTTTTTTAAATGTGTTGCGCGGCGGAGAATAGACGCGCGCCGGACGTATTTGCGGCTTGATATCTCTTGTCTCATTGGGAGTAGAAAGTCTGTTCATGGCTCTTTGGAAAGGGCTGCATCTCCCCTGTAATCGCCTTCGAGCGGCATGCGGATCGAACCCACGGTTTTCACGCTATGATTTTTTTAAATGTGTTGCGCGTCGGAGAAAATGCGCACGTCGGACGTCATTGCGGCTTAATAT
This sequence comes from Electrophorus electricus, assembly GCF_041902795.1. NCBI lineage: Eukaryota > Metazoa > Chordata > Actinopteri > Gymnotiformes > Gymnotidae > Electrophorus > Electrophorus electricus. Next base: position 243,980 of record NW_027658746.1, on the reverse strand, counting down.
CTCTTGTCTCCTTGGGAGTAGAAAGTCTTTTCATGGCTCTTTGGAAAGGTTTGCATCTCCCCTGTAATCGCCTTTAAGCGGCACGCGGATCGGACCCACCGTTCTTACGCTACGATTTTTTAAATGTGGTGCGCGGCGTAGAAAAGACGCGCGTAGGACGTATTTGCGGCTTAATATCTTTGGGCTCCTTGGGAGTAGGAAGTCTGTTCATGCCTCTTTGGAAAGGGCTCCATCTCCCCTGTAATCGCCTTCGAGCGGCACGCGGATCGAACCCACGGTTTTCACGCTATGATTTTTTTAAATGTGCTGCGCGGCGGAGAAAATGCGCGCGTCGGACGTCATTGCGGCTTAATATCTCTTGTCTCCTTGGGAGTAGGAAGTCTCTTCATGCCTCTTTGGAAAGGGTTGCATCTCCCCTGTAATCGCCTTTAAGCGGCACGCGGATCGGACCCACCGTTCTCACGCTACGATTTTTTAAACGTGGTGCGCGTCGGAGAAAATGCGCGTAATATCTCTTGTCTCCTTGGGAGTAGAAAGTCTGTTCATGGCTCTTTGGAAAGGGCTGTATCTCCCCTGTAATCGCCTTCGAGCGGCACGCGCATCGGAACCATCGTTATCACGCTACGATTTTTTAATGCCGCCAGGGATAGGCCGAAAGCGTGGCAGGTGGCGTTCGTTAGGGACAGTCATGGAGGTGATGCACACCGAGTTGCACGCCATTTGGAGTTGGCCCGGCCTAGATGTGAGCGTTCAAAGTCAGCGCGTTTGTTTAAACTTTCTCCTCCAATTCGTTGCAATTGTACAAGCGTTTCTCGTTCTTCCGACTGGAGCGTAACGCTTTATAAGTTAATATTTCTGGTCTCATTGGGTGTAGAAAGTCTGTTCATGGCTCTTTGGAAAGGGCTGCATCTCCCCTGTAATCGCCTTCGAGCGGCACGCGGATCGAACCCACGGTTTTCACGCTATGATTTTTTTAAATGTGGTGCGCGGCGGAGGAAATGCGCGCGTCGGACGTCATTTCGGCTTAATATCTCTTGTCTCCTTGGGAGTAGAAAGTCTTTTCATGGCTCTTTGGAAAGGGCTGCATCTCCGCTGTAATCGCCTTCGAGCGGCACGCGGATCGAACCCACGGTTTTCACGCTATGATTTTTTTAAATGTGGTGCGCGGCGGAGAAAATGCGCGCGTCGGACGTCATTTCGGCTTAATATCTATTGTCTCCTTGGGAGTAGAAAGTCTTTTCATGGCTCTTTGGAAAGGTTTGCATCTCCCTTGTAATCGCCTTTAAGCGGCACGCGGATTGGATCCACCATTCTTCCGATACGATTTTTTAAATGTGGTGCGCGGCGTAGAAAAGACGCGCGTAGGACGTATTTGCGGCTTAATATCTTTGGGCTCCTTGGGAGTAGGAAGTCTGTTCATGCCTCTTTGGAAAGGGCTGCATCTCCCCTGTAATCGCCTTCGAGCGGCACGCGGATCGAACCCACGGTTTTCACGCTATGATTTTTTTAAATGTGGTGCGCGGCGGAGGAAATGCGCGCGTCGGACGTCATTTCGGCTTAATATCTCTTGTCTCCTTGGGAGTAGAAAGTCTTTTCATGGCTCTTTGGAAAGGGCTGCATCTCCCCTGTAATCGCCTTTAAGCGGCACGCGGATCGAACCCACGGTTTTCACGCTACGATTTTTTTTAAATGTGTTGCGCGGCGGAGAATAGACGCGCGCCGGACGTATTTGCGGCTTGATATCTCTTGTCTCATTGGGAGTAGAAAGTCTGTTCATGGCTCTTTGGAAAGGGCTGCATCTCCCCTGTAATCGCCTTCGAGCGGCACGCGGATCGAACCCACGGTTTTCACGCTATGATTTTTTTAAATGTGGTGCGCGACGGAGGAAATGCGCGCGTCGGATGTCATTTCGGCTTAATATCTCTTGTCTCCTTGGGAGTAGAAAGTCTTTTCATGGCTCTTTGGAAAGGGCTGCATCTCCGCTGTAATCTCCTTCGAGCGGCACGCGGATCGAACCCACGGTTTTCACGCTATGATTTTTTTAAATGTGGTGCGCGGCGGAGAAAATGCGCGCGTCGGACGTCATTTCGGCTTAATATCTATTGTCTCCTTGGGAGTAGAAAGTCTTTTCATGGCTCTTTGGAAAGGTTTGCATCTCCCTTGTAAGCGCCTTTAAGCGGCACGCGGATTGGACCCACCGTTCTTCCGATACGATTTTTTAAATGTGGTGCGCGGCGTAGAAAAGACGCGCGTAGGACGTATTTGCGGCTTAATATCTTTGGGCTCCTTGGGAGTAGGAAGTCTGTTCATGCCTCTTTGGAAAGGGCTGCATCTCCCCTGTAATCGCCTTCGAGCGGCACGCGGATCGAACCCACGGTTTTCACGCTATGATTTTTTTAAATGTGGTGCGCGGCGGAGGAAATGCGCGCGTCGGACGTCATTTCGGCTTAATATCTCTTGTCTCCTTGGGAGTAGAAAGTCTTTTCATGGCTCTTTGGAAAGGGCTGCATCTCCCCTGTAATCGCCTTTAAGCGGCACGCGGATCGAACCCACGGTTTTCACGCTACGATTTTTTTTAAATGTGTTGCGCGCGGAGAATAGACGCGCGCCGGACGTATTTGCGGCTTGATATCTCTTGTCTCATTGGGAGTAGAAAGTCTTTTCATGGCTCTTTGGAAAGGGCTGCATCTCCCCTGTAATCGCCTTCGAGCGGCACGCGGATCGAACCCACGGTTTTCACGCTATGATTTTTTTAAATGTGTTGCGCGTCGGAGAAAATGCGCGCGTCGAACGTCATTGCGGCTTAATATCTCTTGTCTCCTTGGGAGTAGAAAGTCTTTTCATGGCTCTTTGGAAAGGTTTGCATCTCCCTTGTAATCGCCTTTAAGCGGCACGCGGATCGGACCCACCGTTCTTACGCTACGATTTTTTAAATGTGGTGCGCGGCGTAGAAAAGACGCGCGTAGGACGTATTTGCGGCTTAATATCTTTGGGCTCCTTGGGAGTAGGAAGTCTGTTCATGCCTCTTTGGAAAGGGCTCCATCTCCCCTGTAATCGCCTTCGAGCGGCACGCGGATCGAACCCACGGTTTTCACGCTATGATTTTTTTAAATGTGCTGCGCGGCGGAGAAAATGCGCGCGTCGGACGTCATTGCGGCTTAATATCTCTTGTCTCCTTGGGAGTAGAAAGTCTGTTCATGGCTCTTTGGAAAGGGATGCATCTCCCCTGTAATCGCCTTCGAGCGGCACGCAGATCGAACCCACGGTTTTCACGCTATGATTTTTTTAAATGTGTTGCGCGTCGGAGAAAATGCGCGCGTCGGACGTCATTGCGGCTTAATATCTCTTGTCTCCTTGGGAGTAGAAAGTCTGTTCATGGCTCTTTGGAAAGGGATGCATCTCCCCTGTAATCGCCTTTAAGCGGCACGCGGATCGGACCAACCGTTCTCACGCTACGATTTTTTAAACGTGGTGCGCGTCGGAGAAAATGCGCGTAATATCTCTTGTCTCCTTGGGAGTAGAAAGTCTTTTCATGGTTCTTTGGAAAGGGTTGCATCTCCCCTGTAATCGCCTTTAAGCGGCATGCGGATCGGACCCACCGTTCTTACGCTACGATTTTTTAAATGTGGTGCGAGGCGTAGAAAAGACACGCGTAGGACTTATTTGCGGCTTAATATCTTTGGGCTCCTTGGGAGTAGAAAGTCTGTTCATGGCTCTTTGGAAAGGGCTGCATCTCCCCTGTAATCGCCTTCGCGCGGCACGCGGATCGGAACCATCGTTATCACGCTACGATTTTTTAATGCCGACAGGGACGGGCCGAAAGCTTGGCAGGTGGCGTTCGTTAGGAAAAGTCATGGACGTGATGCGGACCGAGTTGCAGGCCATTTGGACCTGGCCCGGCCTAGATGTGAGCCTTCAACGTCAGCGCGTTTGTTTAAACTTTCTCCTCCAATTAGTTGCAATTGTACAAGCGTTTCTCGCTCATCCGACTGGAGCGTAACGCTTTATCTGTTAATATCTCTGGTCTCCTTGGGAGTAGAAAGTCTGTTCATGGCTCTTTTGAAAGGGATGCATCTCCCCTGTAATCGCCTTCGAGCGGCACGCGGATCGGACCCACCGTTCTCACGCTACGATTTTTTAAACGTGGTGCGCGTCGGAGAAAATGCGCGTAATATCTCTTGTCTCCTTGGGAGTAGAAAGTCTGTTCATGGCTCTTTTGAAAGGGATGCATCTCCCCTGTAATCGCCTTCAAGCGGCACGCGGATCGAACCCACGGTTTTCACGCTATGATTTTTTTAAATGTGGTGCGCGGCGGAGGAAATGCGCGCGTCGGACGTCATTTCGGCTTAATATCTCTTGTCTCCTTGGGAGTAGGAAGTCTGTTCATGGCTCTTTGGAAAGGGCTGCATCTCCCCTCTAATCGCCTTCGAGCTTCAAGCGGATTGGACCCACGGTTATCACGCTACGATTTTTTAAAGCCGCCAGGGACGGGCCAAAAGCGTGGCAGGTGGCGTTCGTTAGGGACAGTCATGGAGGTGATGCGCACCGAGTTGCACGCCATTTGGACTTGGCCAGACCTAGATGTGAGCGTTCAAAGTCAGCGCGTTTGTTTAAACTTTCTCCTCCAATTCGTTGCAACTGCTCAAGCGTTTCTCGCTCATCCGACTGGAGCGTAACGCTTTATATGTTAATATCTCTTGTCTCCTTGGGAGTAGGAAGTCTGTTCATGGATCTTTGGAAAGGGCTGCATCTCCCCTGTAATCGCCTTCGAGCGGCACGCGGATCGAACCCACGGTTTTCACGCTATGATTTTTTTAAATGTGGTGCGCGGCGGAGAAAATGCGCGCGTCGGACGTCATTTCGGCTTAATATCTCTTGTCTCCTTGGGAGTAGAAAGTCTTTTCATGGCTCTTTGGAAAGGGCTGCATCTCCCCTGTAATCGCCTTTAAGCGGCACGCGGATCGGACCCACCGTTCTCACGCTAAGATTTTTTAAATGTGGTGCGCGGCGGAGAAAATGCGCGTGTCGGACATCATTGCTGCTTAATATCTCTTGTCTCCTTGGGAGTAGGAAGTCTGTTCATGGCTCTTTGGAAAGGGCTGCATCTCCCCTGTAATCGCCTTCGAGCGGCACGCGGATCGAACCCACGGTTTTCACGCTATGATTTTTTTAAATGTGGTGCGCGGCGGAGAAAATGCGCGCGTCGGACGTCATTTCGGCTTAATATCTATTGTCTCCTTGGGAGTAGAAAGTCTTTTCATGGCTCTTTGGAAAGGTTTGCATCTCCCTTGTAATCGCCTTTAAGCGGCACGCGGATTGGACCCACCATTCTTCCGATACGATTTTTTAAATGTGGTGCGCGGTGTAGAAAAGACGCGCGTAGGACGTATTTGCGGCTTAATATCTTTGGGCTCCTTGGGAGTAGGAAGTCTGTTCATGCCTCTTTGGAAAGGGCTGCATCTCCCCTGTAATCGCCTTCGAGCGGCACGCGGATCGAACCCACGGTTTTCACGCTATGATTTTTTTAAATGTGGTGCGCGGCGGAGGAAATGCGCGCGTCGGACGTCATTTCGGCTTAATATCTCTTGTCTCCTTGGGAGTAGAAAGTCTTTTCATGGCTCTTTGGAAAGGGCTGCATCTCCCCTGTAATCGCCTTTAAGCGGCACGCGGATCGAACCCACGGTTTTCACGCTACGATTTTTTTTAAATGTGTTGCGCGCGGAGAATAGACGCGCGCCGGACGTATTTGCGGCTTGATATCTCTTGTCTCATTGGGAGTAGAAAGTCTGTTCATGGCTCTTTGGAAAGGGCTGCATCTCCCCTGTAATCGCCTTCGAGCGGCACGCGGATCGAACCCACGGTTTTCACGCTATGATTTTTTTAAATGTGGTGCGCGGCGGAGGAAATGCGCGCGTCGGACGTCATTTCGGCTTAATATCTCTTGTCTCCTTGGGAGTAGAAAGTCTTTTCATGGCTCTTTGGAAAGGGCTGCATCTCCGCTGTAATCTCCTTCGAGCGGCACGCGGATCGAACCCACGGTTTTCACGCTATGATTTTTTTAAATGTGGTGCGCGGCGGAGAAAATGCGCGCGTCGGACGTCATTTCGGCTTAATATCTATTGTCTCCTTGGGAGTAGAAAGTCTTTTCATGGCTCTTTGGAAAGGTTTGCATCTCCCTTGTAATCGCCTTTAAGCGGCACGCGGATCGGACCCACCGTTCTCACGCTACGATTTTTTAAACGTGGTGCGCGTCGGAGAAAATGCGCGTAATATCTCTTGTCTCCTTGGGAGTAGAAAGTCTGTTCATGGCTCTTTGGAAAGGGCTGTATCTCCCCTGTAATCGCCTTCGAGCGGCACGCGCATCGGAACCATCGTTATCACGCTACGATTTTTTAATGCCGCCAGGGATAGGCCGAAAGCGTGGCAGGTGGCGTTCGTTAGGGACAGTCATGGAGGTGATGCACACCGAGTTGCACGCCATTTGGAGTTGGCCCGGCCTAGATGTGAGCGTTCAAAGTCAGCGCGTTTGTTTAAACTTTCTCCTCCAATTCGTTGCAATTGTACAAGCGTTTCTCGTTCATCCGACTGGAGCGTAACGCTTTATATGTTAATATTTCTGGTCTCCTTGGGAGTAGAAAGTCTGTTCATGGCTCTTTTGAAAGGGATGCATCTCCCCTGTAATCGCCTTCGAGCGGCACGCGGATCGAACCCACGTTTTTCACGCTACGATTTTTTTTAAATGTGTTGCGCGGCGGAGAAAAGACGCGCGCCGGACGTATTTGCGGCTTAATATCTCTTGTCTCATTGGGTGTAGAAAGTCTGTTCATGGCTCTTTTGAAAGGGCTGCATCTCCCCTGTAATCGCCTTCGAGCGGCACGCGGATCGAACCCACGGTTTTCACGCTATGATTTTTTTAAATGTGGTGCGCGGCGGAGGAAATGCGCGCGTCGGACGTCATTTCGGCTTAATATCTCTTGTCTCCTTGGGAGTAGAAAGTCTTTTCATGGCTCTTTGGAAAGGGCTGCATCTCCGCTGTAATCGCCTTCGAGCGGCACGCGGATCGAACCCACGGTTTTCACGCTATGATTTTTTTAAATGTGGTGCGCGGCGGAGAAAATGCGCGCGTCGGACGTCATTTCGGCTTAATATCTATTGTCTCCTTGGGAGTAGAAAGTCTTTTCATGGCTCTTTGGAAAGGTTTGCATCTCCCTTGTAATCGCCTTTAAGCGGCACGCGGATTGGACCCACCGTTCTTCCGATACGATTTTTTAAATGTGGTGCGCGGCGTAGAAAAGACGCGCGTAGGACGTATTTGCGGCTTAATATCTTTGGGCTCCTTGGGAGTAGGAAGTCTGTTCATGCCTCTTTGGAAAGGGCTGCATCTCCCCTGTAATCGCCTTCGAGCGGCACGCGGATCGAACCCACGGTTTTCACGCTATGATTTTTTTAAATGTGGTGCGCGGCGGAGGAAATGCGCGCGTCGGACGTCATTTCGGCTTGATATCTCTTGTCTCCTTGGGAGTAGAAAGTCTTTTCATGGCTCTTTGGAAAGGGCTGCATCTCCGCTGTAATCGCCTTTAAGCGGCACGCGGATCGAACCCACGGTTTTCACGTTACGATTTTTTAAAAATGTGTTGCGCGGCGGAGAATAGACGCGCGCCGGACGTATTTGCGGCTTGATATCTCTTGTCTCATTGGGAGTAGAAAGTCTGTTCATGGGTCTTTGGAAAGGGCTGCATCTCCCCTGTAATCGCCTTCGAGCGGCACGCGGATCGAACCCACGGTTTTCACGCTACGATTTTTTTTAAATGTGTTGCGCGGCGGAGAAAAGACGCGCGCCGGACGTATTTGCGGCTTAATATCTCTTGTCTCATTGGGTGTAGAAAGTCTGTTCATGGCTCTTTGGAAAGGGCTGCATCTCCCCTGTAATCGCCTTCGAGCGGCACGCGGATCGAACCCACGGTTTTCACGCTATGATTTTTTTAAATGTGTTGCGCGTCGGAGAAAATGCGCGCGTCGGACGTCATTGCGGCTTAATATCTCTTGTCTCCTTGGGAGTAGAAAGTCTTTTCATGGCTCTTTGGAAAGGTTTGCATCTCCCCTGTAATCGCCTTTAAGCGGCACGCGGATCGGACCCACCGTTCTTACGCTACGATTTTTTAAATGTGGTGCGCGGCGTAGAAAAGACGCGCGTAGGACGTATTTGCGGCTTAATATCTTTGGGCTCCTTGGGAGTAGGAAGTCTGTTCATGCCTCTTTGGAAAGGGCTGCATCTCCCCTGTAATCGCCTTCGAGCGGCACGCGGATCGAACCCACGGTTTTCACGCTATGATTTTTTTAAATGTGGTGCGCGGCGGAGGAAATGCGCGCGTCGGACGTCATTTCGGCTTAATATCTCTTGTCTCCTTGGGAGTAGAAAGTCTTTTCATGGCTCTTTGGAAAGGGCTGCATCTCCCCTGTAATCGCCTTTAAGCGGCACGCGGATCGAACCCACGGTTTTCACGCTACGATTTTTTTTAAATGTGTTGCGCGGCGGAGAATAGACGCGCGCCGGACGTATTTGCGGCTTGATATCTCTTGTCTCATTGGGAGTAGAAAGTCTCTTCATGGGTCTTTGGAAAGGGCTGCATCTCCCCTGTAATCGCCTTCGAGCGGCACGCGGATCGAACCCACGGTTTTCACGCTACGATTTTTTTTAAATGTGTTGCGCGGCGGAGAAAAGACGCGCGCCGGACGTATTTGCGGCTTAATATCTCTTGTCTCATTGGGTGTAGAAAGTCTGTTCATGGCTCTTTGGAAAGGGCTGCATCTCCCCTGTAATCGCCTTCGAGCGGCACGCGGATCGAACCCACGGTTTTCACGCTATGATTTTTTTAAATGTGGTGCGCGGCGGAGGAAATGCGCGCGTCGGACGTCATTTCGGCTTAATATCTCTTGTCTCCTTGGGAGTAGAAAGTCTTTTCATGGCTCTTTGGAAAGGGCTGCATCTCCGCTGTAATCGCCTTCGAGCGGCACGCGGATCGAACCCACGGTTTTCACGCTATGATTTTTTTAAATGTGGTGCGCGGCGGAGAAAATGCGCGCGTCGGACGTCATTTCGGCTTAATATCTATTGTCTCCTTGGGAGTAGAAAGTCTTTTCATGGCTCTTTGGAAAGGGCTGCATCTCCCCTGTAATCGCCTTTAAGCGGCACGCGGATCGAACCCACGGTTTTCACGCTACGATTTTTTTTAAATGTGTTGCGCGGCGGAGAATAGACGCGCGCCGGACGTATTTGCGGCTTGATATCTCTTGTCTCATTGGGAGTAGAAAGTCTGTTCATGGCTCTTTGGAAAGGGCTGCATCTCCCCTGTAATCGCCTTCGCGCGGCACGTGGATCGGAACCATCGTTATCACGCTACGATTTTTTAATGCCGACAGGGACGGGCCGAAAGCTTGGCAGGTGGCGTTCGTTAGGAAAAGTCATGGACGTGATGCGGACCGAGTTGCAGGCCATTTGGACCTGGCCCGGCCTAGATGTGAGCCTTCAAAGTCAGCGCGTTTGTTTAAACTTTCTCCTCCAATTCGTTGCAATTGTACAAGCGTTTCTCGTTCATCCGACTGGAGCGTAACGATTTATATGTTAATATTTCTGGTCTCCTTGGGAGTAGAAAGTCTGTTCATGGCTCTTTTGAAAGGGATGCATCTACCCTGTAATCGCCTTTAAGCGGCACGCGGATCGAACCCACGGTTTTCACGCTACGATTTTTTTTAAATGTGTTGCGCGGCGGAGAATAGACGCGTGCCGGACGTATTTGCGGCTTGATATCTCTTGTCTCATTGGGAGTAGAAAGTCTGTTCATGGCTCTTTGGAAAGGGCTGCATCTCCCCTGTAATCGCCTTCGAGCGGCACGCGGATCGAACCCACGGTTTTCACGCTATGATTTTTTTAAATGTGTTGCGCGTCGGAGAAAATGCGCGCGTCGGACGTCATTGCGGCTTAATATCTCTTGTCTCCTTGGGAGTAGAAAGTCTTTTCATGGCTCTTTGGAAAGGTTTGCATCTCCCCTGTAATCGCCTTTAAGCGGCACGCGGATCGGACCCATCGTTCTCACGCTACGATTTTTTAAAATCCGCCAGGGACGGAACGAACGCTTGGCAGGTGGCGTTCGTGACGGACAGTCAAGCAGTTAATGCGCACCGAGCTGCAGGCCATTTGGACCTGGCCCAGCCTAGATGTGAGTATTCAAAGTCAGCACGTTTGTTTCAAAGTTCTCCACCAATTCGTTGTAATTGCGTGTGTGCGCGTGAACACCAGGTTTGTGGAGGAGTTCGTCCTTGGACTGTACAAGGGGAGACAGTTTGTGGCCTGGCTGCGTGAGGTTGCAGTTTGCTGGGCATGAGAGATTGGCATGTGGTGCCCTGGAGGTGTGGTTGTTCCAGGACGGGCAAGGTGGGGTAGTGTGGCTGGGTGACGGTGCGCTTCACTGGGGATGTGGTTGTGAGTTGCAGGCCCATTCCTTTGAATGACAGAAAGGATCTGATTTGTTTCCAGGTTTAAACGTACTTTGCTGGGTATGACTGTGACCTCTTGGGCCTGGAAGTCTGTTTCTAGTTTTATTTAAACGGTCAAACTGCGTGAAGTGTGCCCAGGCCCAGAGCTACTTTGCTGGGCATGGCTGTGTGACCTCTTGGGCCTGGAAGTCTGGTTGTAGTATGATTTTAAAGGGTCAAATGCTCTCCATTGCGTGTCCAGGTTTAAGGCTACTTTGCTGGGCATGTGATTTGGACCCATCGGGTACGGAAGCCTTTCCGTCACGTGCTCGTTTTCCACGCCTTCAGCGCAGGTAGCCTGCGAATTTAAAACCGACGTGCATTTTATTCTTTTCCCCTTTTATCCTTTCATATCTCTCTGCTACCTTGGAGAAGAGAGACGCACGCGGGTAAATAAAATGTAAATATCTCTAAATATCTGTATAATATGTAAATAAAAGGAAGATGTGGTTGTGTAGTGTAGTCGTTTGATTATAAATAATCTCATAATAATTTTATCCACAAATTCTTATACATTTATACATGTTTATCTCTCTCTTTGTGTGTGTGTGTGTGTGTGTGTGGTTCTGTGTCACTAGTGGGGCCTGTGGCCCGATTGGAGTGTTTGCGGTGTGAGAAGGAGGAGTTGGAGAACAGTTTGTTGGAGCAGCTGAAGGAGTTGAGGTTGCAGAAGCAGAAGGAGCTGCAGGTTCTTCAGGAGATGCTGAAACACAAGCAGCAGGAGGAGACAGAGCTCCTGCAGAAACAGCAGGAGGAGGAGGAGCATAACAGGTCCATCAAGAGTAAGTACTATGGAAATGCAATAATACTAACATAACTAATAATGAATGCTAGCCTTTAGGCTCCAATAAAAGTGACACTAATATATGTATAGTACTATATATATTATATTTTATATATTCAGCAGTAATTATGTAGTATATACAATCTGTGTTATATCCAGCAGTAATGATACTTGCTCTGGCAGATATGAAAATGGCCTGTGAACAGGAGAAGAAATCTCTGGAGGAAGAACTTGAGAAGCTCAAACTGTCACTGCAGGTAGAGATCCCTTATAGTGTCAGTACACATCCACCAGTACCACCACCTCTCACTTATAACGTCAGTACACATTCAGTACACATTCCCACCTTTCCATTGTACTGGCTGTAGTGATGATTCGTGTCTGTGTTATACCAGCCCATAGAGGAGGACATTATGAGTCTGAAAGTGGCGCTGGAGATGAAGAACCAGGAGATCAAAGATCAGCACGATCTTTTGGTCAAACTATATACTCTGTATGTATACTATATCGAACCCACGGTTTTCACGCTACGATTTTTTTAAATGTGGTGAGCTGCGGAGAAAAGACGCGGTCCGGACGTATTTGTGGCTTAATATCTCTTGTCTCCTTGGGAGTAGGAAGTCTGTTCATGGCTCTTTGGAAAGGGCTGCATCTCCCCTCTAATCGCCTTCGAGCGGCACGCGGATCGAACCCACGGTTTTCACGCTACGATTTTTTAAACGTGGTGCGCGTCGGAGAAAATGCGCGTAATATCTCTTGTCTCCTTGGGAGTAGAAAGTCTGTTCATGGCTCTTTGGAAAGGGCTGTATCTCCCCTGTAATCGCCTTCGAGCGGCACGCGCATCGGAACCATCGTTATCACGCTACGATTTTTTAATGCCGCCAGGGATAGGCCGAAAGCGTGGCAGGTGGCGTTCGTTAGGGACAGTCATGGAGGTGATGCACACCGAGTTGCACGCCATTTGGAGTTGGCCCGGCCTAGATGTGAGCGTTCAAAGTCAGCGCGTTTGTTTAAACTTTCTCCTCCAATTCGTTGCAATTGTACAAGCGTTTCTCGTTCATCCGACTGGAGCGTAACGCTTTATAAGTTAATATTTCTGGTCTCCTTGGGAGTAGAAAGTCTGTTCATGGCTGTTTGGAAAGGGCTGCATCTCCCCTGTAATCGCCTTCGAGCGGCACGCGGATCGAACCCACGGTTTTCACGCTATGATTTTTTTAAATGTGGTGCGCGGCGGAGGAAATGCGCGCGTCGGACGTCATTTCGGCTTAATATCTCTTGTCTCCTTGGGAGTAGAAAGTCTTTTCATGGCTCTTTGGAAAGGGCTGCATCTCCGCTGTAATCGCCTTCGAGCGGCACGCGGATCGAACCCACGGTTTTCACGCTATGATTTTTTTAAATGTGGTGCGCGTCGGAGAAAATGCGCGCGTCGGACGTCATTTCGGCTTAATATCTCTTGTCTCCTTGGGAGTAGAAAGTCTTTTCATGGCTCTTTGGAAAGGTTTGCATCTCCCCTGTAATCGCCTTTAAGCGGCACGCGGATCGGACCCACCGTTCTTACGCTACGATTTTTTAAATGTGGTGCGCGGCGTAGAAAAGACGCGCGTAGGACGTATTTGCGGCTTAATATCTTTGGGCTCCTTGGGAGTAGGAAGTCTGTTCATGCCTCTTTGGAAAGGGCTCCATCTCCCCTGTAATCGCCTTCGAGCGGCACGCGGATCGAACCCACGGTTTTCACGCTATGATTTTTTTAAATGTGCTGCGCGGCGGAGAAAATGCGCGCGTCGGACGTCATTGCGGCTTAATATCTCTTGTCTCCTTGGGAGTAGGAAGTCTGTTCATGCCTCTTTGGAAAGGGTTGCATCTCCCCTGTAATCGCCTTTAAGCGGCACGCGGATCGGACCCACCGTTCTCACGCTACGATTTTTTAAACGTGGTGCGCGTTGGAGAAAATGCGCGTAATATCTCTTGTCTCCTTGGGAGTAGAAAGTCTGTTCATGGCTCTTTGGAAAGGGCTGTATCTCCCCTGTAATCGCCTTCGAGCGGCACGCGCATCGGAACCATCGTTATCACGCTACGATTTTTTAATGCCGCCAGGGACGGGCCGAAAGCGTGGCAGGTGGCGTTCGTTAGGGAAAGTCATGGAGGTGATGCACACCGAGTTGCACGCCATTTGGAGTTGGCCCGGCCTAGATGTGAGCGTTCAAAGTCAGTGCGTTTGTTTAAACTTTCTCCTCCAATTCGTTGCAATTGTACAAGCGTTTCTCGTTCTTCCGACTGGAGCGTAACGCTTTATAAGTTAATATTTCTGGTCTCCTTGGGAGTAGAAAGTCTGTTCATGGCTCTTTGGAAAGGGCTGCATCTCCCCTGTAATCGCCTTCGAGCGGCACGCGGATCGAACCCACGGTTTTCACGCTATGATTTTTTTAAATGTGGTGCGCGGCGGAGGAAATGCGCGCGTCGGACGTCATTTCGGCTTAATATCTCTTGTCTCCTTGGGAGTAGAAAGTCTTTTCATGGCTCTTTGGAAAGGTTTGCATCTCCCTTGTAATCGCCTTTAAGCGGCACGCGGATTGGACCCACCGTTCTTCCGATACGATTTTTTAAATGTGGTGCGCGGCGTAGAAAAGACGCGCGTAGGACGTATTTGCGGCTTAATATCTTTGGGCTCCTTGGGAGTAGGAAGTCTGTTCATGCCTCTTTGGAAAGGGCTGCATCTCCCCTGTAATCGCCTTCGAGCGGCACGCGGATCGAACCCACGGTTTTCACGCTATGATTTTTTTAAATGTGCTGCGCGGCGGAGAAAATGCGCGCGTCGGATGTCATTGCAGCTTAATATCTCGTTTCCTTGGGAGTAGAAAGTCTTTTCATGGTTCTTTGGAAAGGGTTGCATCTCCCCTGTAATCGCCTTTAAGCGGCACGCGGATCGGACCCATCGTTCTCACGCTACGATTTTTTAAAATCCGCCAGGGACGGAACGAACGCTTGGCAGGTGGCGTTCGTGACGGACAGTCAAGCAGTTAATGCGCACCGAGCTGCAGGCCATTTGGACCTGGCCCAGCCTAGATGTGAGTATTCAAAGTCAGCACGTTTGTTTCAAAGTTCTCCACCAATTCGTTGTAATTGCGTGTGTGCGCGTGAACACCAGGTTTGTGGAGGAGTTCGTCCTTGGACTGTACAAGGGGAGACAGTTTGTGGCCTGGCTGCGTGAGGTTGCAGTTTGCTGGGCATGAGAGATTGGCATGTGGTGCCCTGGAGGTGTGGTTGTTCCAGGACGGGCAAGGTGGGGTAGTGTGGCTGGGTGACGGTGCGCTTCACTGGGGATGTGGTTGTGAGTTGCAGGCCCATTCCTTTGAATGACAGAAAGGATCTGATTTGTTTCCAGGTTTAAACGTACTTTGCTGGGTATGACTGTGACCTCTTGGGCCAGGAAGTCTGTTTCTAGTTTTATTTAAACGGTCAAACTGCGTGAAGTGTGCCCAGGCCCAGAGCTACTTTGCTGGGCATGGCTGTGTGACCTCTTGGGCCTGGAAGTCTGGTTGTAGTATGATTTTAAAGGGTCAAATGCTCTCCATTGCGTGTCCAGGTTTAAGGCTACTTTGCTGGGCATGTGATTTGGACCCATCGGGTACGGAAGCCTTTCCGTCACGTGCTCGTTTTCCACGCCTTCAGCGCAGGTAGCCTGCGAATTTAAAACCGACGTGCATTTTATTCTTTTCCCCTTTTATCCTTTCATATCTCTCCGCTACCTTGGAGAAGAGAGACGCACGCGGGTAAATAAAATGTAAATATCTCTAAATATCTGTATAATATGTAAATAAAAGGAAGATGTGGTTGTGTAGTGTAGTCGTTTGATTATAAATAATCTCATAATAATTTTATCCACAAATTCTTATACATTTATACATGTTTATCTCTCTCTTTGTGTGTGTGTGTGTGTGTGTGTGTGGTTCTGTGTCACTAGTGGGGCCTGTGGCCCGATTGGAGTGTTTGCGGTGTGAGAAGGAGGAGTTGGAGAACAGTTTGTTGGAGCAGCTGAAGGAGTTGAGGTTGCAGAAGCAGAAGGAGCTGCAGGTTCTTCAGGAGATGCTGAAACACAAGCAGCAGGAGGAGACAGAGCTCCTGCAGAAACAGCAGGAGGAGGAGGAGCATAACAGGTCCATCAAGAGTAAGTACTATGGAAATGCAATAATACTAACATAACTAATAATGAATGCTAGCCTTTAGGCTCCAATAAAAGTGACACTAATATATGTATAGTACTATATATATTATATTTTATATATTCAGCAGTAATTATGTAGTATATACAATCTGTGTTATATCCAGCAGTAATGATACTTGCTCTGGCAGATATGAAAATGGCCTGTGAACAGGAGAAGAAATCTCTGGAGGAAGAACTTGAGAAGCTCAAACTGTCACTGCAGGTAGAGATCCCTTATAGTGTCAGTACACATCCACCAGTACCACCACCTCTCACTTATAACGTCAGTACACATTCAGTACACATTCCCACCTTTCCATTGTACTGGCTGTAGTGATGATTCGTGTCTGTGTTATACCAGCCCATAGAGGAGGACATTATGAGTCTGAAAGTGGCGCTGGAGATGAAGAACCAGGAGATCAAAGATCAGCACGATCTTTTGGTCAAACTATATACTCTGTATGTATACTATATCGAACCCACGGTTTTCACGCTACGATTTTTTTAAATGTGGTGAGCTGCGGAGAAAAGACGCGGTCCGGACGTATTTGTGGCTTAATATCTCTTGTCTCCTTGGGAGTAGGAAGTCTGTTCATGGCTCTTTGGAAAGGGCTGCATCTCCCCTCTAATCGCCTTCGAGCGGCACGCGGATCGAACCCACGGTTTTCACGCTATGATTTTTTTAAATGTGCTGCGCGGCAGAGAAAATGCGCGCGTCGGACGTCATTGCGGCTTAATATCTCTTGTCTCCTTGGGAGTAGAAAGTCTTTTCATGGTTCTTTGGAAAGGGTTGCATCTCCCCTGTAATCGCCTTTAAGCGGCACGCGGATCGGACCCATCGTTCTCACGCTACGATTTTTTAAACGTGGTGCGCGTCGGAGAAAATGCGCGTAATATCTCTTGTCTCCTTGGGAGTAGAAAGTCTGTTCATGGCTCTTTGGAAAGGGCTGTATCTCCCCTGTAATCGCCTTCGAGCGGCACGCGCATCGGAACCATCGTTATCACGCTACGATTTTTTAATGCCGCCAGGGATAGGCCGAAAGCGTGGCAGGTGGCGTTCGTTAGGGACAGTCATGGAGGTGATGCACACCGAGTTGCACGCCATTTGGAGTTGGCCCGGCCTAGATGTGAGCGATCAAAGTCAGCGCGTTTGTTTAAAGTTTCTCCTCCAATTCGTTGCAATTGTACAAGCGTTTCTCGTTCATCCGACTGGAGCGTAACGCTTTATATGTTAATATTTCTGGTCTCCTTGGGAGTAGAAAGTCTGTTCATGGCTCTTTTGAAAGGGATGCATCTCCCCTGTAATCGCCTTCGAGCGGCACGCGGATCGAACCCACGTTTTTCACGCTACGATTTTTTTTAAATGTATTGCGCGGCGGAGAAAAGACGCGCGCCGGACGTATTTGCGGCTTAATATCTCTTGTCTCATTGGGTGTAGAAAGTCTGTTCATGGCTCTTTGGAAAGGGCTGCATCTCCCCTGTAATCGCCTTTGAGCGGCACGCGGATGGAACCCACGGTTTTCACGCTATGATTTTTTTAAATGTGGTGCGCGGCGGAGGAAATGCGCGCGTCGGACGTCATTTCGGCTTAATATCTCTTGTCTCCTTGGGAGTAGAAAGTCTTTTCATGGCTCTTTGGAAAGGGCTGCATCTCCGCTGTAATCGCCTTCGAGCGGCACGCGGATCGAACCCACGGTTTTCACGCTATGATTTTTTTAAATGTGGTGCGCGGCGGAGAAAATGCGCGCGTCGGACGTCATTTCGGCTTAATATCTATTGTCTCCTTGGGAGTAGAAAGTCTTTTCATGGCTCTTTGGAAAGGTTTGCATCTCCCTTGTATTCGCCTTTAAGCGGCACGCGGATTGGACCCACCATTCTTCCGATACGATTTTTTAAATGTGGTGCGCGGCGTAGAAAAGACGCGCGTAGGACGTATTTGCGGCTTAATATCTTTGGGCTCCTTGGGAGTAGGAAGTCTGTTCATGCCTCTTTGGAAAGGGCTGCATCTCCCCTGTAATCGCCTTCGAGCGGCACGCGGATCGAACCCACGGTTTTCACGCTATGATTTTTTTAAATGTGGTGCGCGGCGGAGAAAATGCGCGCGTCGGACGTCATTGCGGCTTAATATCTCTTGTCTCCTTGGGAGTAGAAAGTCTGTTCATGCCTCTTTGGAAAGGGCTGCATGTCCCCTGTAATCGCCTTTAAGCGGCATGCGGATCGGACCCACCGTTCTCACGCTACGATTTTTTAAATGTGGTGTGCGGCGGAGAAAATGCGCGCGTCGGATATCATTGCGGCTTAATATCTCTTGTCTCCTTGTGAGTAGAAAGTCTGTTCATGGCTCTTTGGAAAGGGCTGCATCTCCCCTGTAATCGCCTTCGAGCGGCACGCGGATCAAACCGACGGTTTTCACGCTACGATTTTTTTTAAATGTGTTGCGCGGCGGAGAAAATGCGCGTAATATCTCTTGTCTCCTTGGGAGTAGAAAGTCTGTTCATGGCTCTTTGGAAAGGGCTGTATCTCCCCTGTAATCGCCTTCGAGCGGCACGCGCATCGGAACCATCGTTATCACGCTACGATTTTTTAATGCCGCCAGGGATAGGCCGAAAGCGTGGCAGGTGGCGTTCGTTAGGGACAGTCATGGAGGTGATGCACACCGAGTTGCACGCCATTTGGAGTTGGCCCGGCCTAGATGTGAGCGTTCAAAGTCAGCGCGTTTGTTTAAACTTTCTCCTCCAATTCGTTGCAATTGTACAAGCGTTTCTCGTTCTTCCGACTGGAGCGTAACGCTTTATAAGTTAATATTTCTGGTCTCCTTGGGAGTAGAAAGTCTGTTCATGGCTCTTTGGAAAGGGCTGCATCTCCCCTGTAATCGCCTTCGAGCGGCACGCGGATCGAACCCACGGTTTTCACGCTATGATTTTTTTAAATGTGGTGCGCGGCGGAGGAAATGCGCGCGTCGGACGTCATTTCGGCTTAATATCTCTTGTCTCCTTGGGAGTAGAAAGTCTTTTCATGGCTCTTTGGAAAGGGCTGCATCTCCGCTGTAATCGACTTCGAGCGGCACGCGGATCGAACCCACGGTTTTCACGCTATGATTTTTTTAAATGTGGTGCGCGTCGGAGAAAATGCGCGCGTCGGACGTCATTTCGGCTTAATATCTATTGTCTCCTTGGGAGTAGAAAGTCTTTTCATGGCTCTTTGGAAAGGTTTGCATCTCCCTTGTAATCGCCTTTAAGCGGCACGCGGATTGGACCCACCGTTCTTCCGATACGATTTTTTAAATGTGGTGCGCGGCGTAGAAAAGACGCGCGTAGGACGTATTTGCGGCTTAATATCTTTGGGCTCCTTGGGAGTAGGAAGTCTGTTCATGCCTCTTTGGAAAGGGCTGCATCTCCCCTGTAATCGCCTTCGAGCGGCACGCGGATCGAACCCACGGTTTTCACGCTATGATTTTTTTAAATGTGCTGCGCGGCGGAGAAAATGCGCGCGTCGGATGTCATTGCAGCTTAATATCTCGTTTCCTTGGGAGTAGAAAGTCTTTTCATGGTTCTTTGGAAAGGGTTGCATCTCCCCTGTAATCGCCTTTAAGCGGCACGCGGATCGGACCCATCGTTCTCACGCTACGATTTTTTAAAATCCGCCAGGGACGGAACGAACGCTTGGCAGGTGGCGTTCGTGACGGACAGTCAAGCAGTTAATGCGCACCGAGCTGCAGGCCATTTGGACCTGGCCCAGCCTAGATGTGAGTATTCAAAGTCAGCACGTTTGTTTCAAAGTTCTCCACCAATTCGTTGTAATTGCGTGTGTGCGCGTGAACACCAGGTTTGTGGAGGAGTTCGTCCTTGGACTGTACAAGGGGAGACAGTGTGTGGCCTGGCTGCGTGAGGTTGCAGTTTGCTGGGCATGAGAGATTGGCATGTGGTGCCCTGGAGGTGTGGTTGTTCCAGGACGGGCAAGGTGGGGTAGTGTGGCTGGGTGACGGTGCGCTTCACTGGGGATGTGGTTGTGAGTTGCAGGCCCATTCCTTTGAATGACAGAAAGGATCTGATTTGTTTCCAGGTTTAAACGTACTTTGCTGGGTATGACTGTGACCTCTTGGGCCAGGAAGTCTGTTTCTAGTTTTATTTAAACGGTCAAACTGCGTGAAGTGTGCCCAGGCCCAGAGCTACTTTGCTGGGCATGGCTGTGTGACCTCTTGGGCCTGGAAGTCTGGTTGTAGTATGATTTTAAAGGGTCAAATGCTCTCCATTGCGTGTCCAGGTTTAAGGCTACTTTGCTGGGCATGTGATTTGGACCCATCGGGTACGGAAGCCTTTCCGTCACGTGCTCGTTTTCCACGCCTTCAGCGCAGGTAGCCTGCGAATTTAAAACCGACGTGCATTTTATTCTTTTCCCCTTTTATCCTTTCATATCTCTCCGCTACCTTGGAGAAGAGAGACGCACGCGGGTAAATAAAATGTAAATATCTCTAAATATCTGTATAATATGTAAATAAAAGGAAGATGTGGTTGTGTAGTGTAGTCGTTTGATTATAAATAATCTCATAATAATTTTATCCACAAATTCTTATACATTTATACATGTTTATCTCTCTCTTTGTGTGTGTGTGTGTGTGTGTGTGGTTCTGTGTCACTAGTGGGGCCTGTGGCCCGATTGGAGTGTTTGCGGTGTGAGAAGGAGGAGTTGGAGAACAGTTTGTTGGAGCAGCTGAAGGAGTTGAGGTTGCAGAAGCAGAAGGAGCTGCAGGTTCTTCAGGAGATGCTGAAACACAAGCAGCAGGAGGAGACAGAGCTCCTGCAGAAACAGCAGGAGGAGGAGGAGCATAACAGGTCCATCAAGAGTAAGTACTATGGAAATGCAATAATACTAACATAACTAATAATGAATGCTAGCCTTTAGGCTCCAATAAAAGTGACACTAATATATGTATAGTACTATATATATTATATTTTATATATTCAGCAGTAATTATGTAGTATATACAATCTGTGTTATATCCAGCAGTAATGATACTTGCTCTGGCAGATATGAAAATGGCCTGTGAACAGGAGAAGAAATCTCTGGAGGAAGAACTTGAGAAGCTCAAACTGTCACTGCAGGTAGAGATCCCTTATAGTGTCAGTACACATCCACCAGTACCACCACCTCTCACTTATAACGTCAGTACACATTCAGTACACATTCCCACCTTTCCATTGTACTGGCTGTAGTGATGATTCGTGTCTGTGTTATACCAGCCCATAGAGGAGGACATTATGAGTCTGAAAGTGGCGCTGGAGATGAAGAACCAGGAGATCAAAGATCAGCACGATCTTTTGGTCAAACTATATACTCTGTATGTATACTATATCGAACCCACGGTTTCACGCTACGATTTTTTTAAATGTGTTGCGCGGCGGAGAATAGACGCGCGCCGGACGTATTTGCGGCTTGATATCTCTTGTCTCATTGGGAGTAGAAAGTCTGTTCATGCCTCTTTGGAAAGGGTTGCATCTCCCCTGTAATCGCCTTCGAGCGGCACGCGGATCGAACCCACGGTTTTCACGCTATGATTTTTTTAAATGTGGTGCGCGGCGGAGAAAATGCGCGCGTCGGACGTCATTGCGGCTTAATATCTCTTGTCTCCTTGGGAGTAGGAAGTCTGTTCATGCCTCTTTGGAAAGGGTTGCATCTCCCCTGTAATCGCCTTTAAGCGGCACGCGGATCGGACCCACCGTTCTCACGCTACGATTTTTTAAACGTGGTGCGCGTCGGAGAAAATGCGCGTAATATCTCTTGTCTCCTTGGGAGTAGAAAGTCTGTTCATGGCTCTTTGGAAAGGGCTGTATCTCCCCTGTAATCGCCTTCGAGCGGCACGCGCATCGGAACCATCGTTATCACGCTACGATTTTTTAATGCCGCCAGGGATAGGCCGAAAGCGTGGCAGGTGGCGTTCGTTAGGGACAGTCATGGAGGTGATGCACACCGAGTTGCACGCCATTTGGAGTTGGCCCGACCTAGATGTGAGCGTTCAAAGTCAGCGCGTTTGTTTAAACTTTCTCCTCCAATTCGTTGCAATTGTACAAGCGTTTCTCGTTCATCCGACTGGAGCGTAACGCTTTATAAGTTAATATTTCTGGTCTCCTTGGGAGTAGAAAGTCTGTTCATGGCTCTTTGGAAAGGGCTGCATCTCCCCTGTAATCGCCTTTAAGCGGCACGCGGATCGAACCCACGGTTTTCACGCTACGATTTTTTTAAATGTGTTGCGCGGCGGAGAATAGACGCGCGCCGGACGTATTTGCGGCTTGATATCTCTTGTCTCATTGGGTGTAGAAAGTCTGTTCATGGCTCTTTGGAAAGGGCTGCATCTCCCCTGTAATCGCCTTCCAGCGGCACGCGGATCGAACCCACGGTTTTCACGCTATGATTTTTTTAAATGTGGTGCGCGGCGGAGGAAATGCGCGCGTCGGACGTCATTTCGGCTTAATATCTCTTGTCTCCTTGGGAGTAGAAAGTCTTTTCATGGCTCTTTGGAAAGGGCTGCATCTCCGCTGTAATCGCCTTCGAGCGGCACGCGGATCGAACCCACGGTTTTCACGCTATGATTTTTTTAAATGTGGTGCGCGGCGGAGAAAATGCGCGCGTCGGACGTCATTTCGGCTTAATATCTATTGTCTCCTTGGGAGTAGAAAGTCTTTTCATGGCTCTTTGGAAAGGTTTGCATCTCCCTTGTAATCGCCTTTAAGCGGCACGCGGATTGGACCCACCATTCTTCCGATACGATTTTTTAAATGTGGTGCGCGGCGTAGAAAAGACGCGCGTAGGACGTATTTGCGGCTTAATATCTTTGGGCTCCTTGGGAGTAGGAAGTCTGTTCATGCCTCTTTGGAAAGGGCTGCATCTCCCCTGTAATCGCCTTCGAGCGGCACGCGGATCGAACCCACGGTTTTCACGCTATGATTTTTTTAAATGTGGTGCGCGGCGGAGGAAATGCGCGCGTCGGACGTCATTTCGGCTTAATATCTCTTGTCTCCTTGGGAGTAGAAAGTCTTTTCATGGCTCTTTGGAAAGGGCTGCATCTCCCCTGTAATCGCCTTTAAGCGGCACGCGGATCGAACCACGGTTTTCACGCTACGATTTTTTTTAAATGTGTTGCGCGCGGAGAATAGACGCGCGCCGGACGTATTTGCGGCTTGATATCTCTTGTCTCATTGGGAGTAGAAAGTCTGTTCATGGCTCTTTGGAAAGGGCTGCATCTCCCCTGTAATCGCCTTCGAGCGGCACGCGGATGGAACCCACGGTTTTCACGCTATGATTTTTTTAAATGTGGTGCGCGGCGGAGAAAATGCGCGCGTCGGACGTCATTGCGGCTTAATATCTCTTGTCTCCTTGGGAGTAGAAAGTCTGTTCATGGCTCTTTGGAAAGGGCTGCATCTCCCCTGTAATCGCCTTTAAGCGGCACGCGGATCGGACCCACCGTTCTCACGCTACGATTTTTTAAATGTGGTGCGCGGCGCAATAAATGCGCGCGTCGGACGTCATTGCGGCTTAATATCTCTTGTCTCGTTGGGAGTAGGAAGTCTGTTCATGGCTCTTTGGAAAGGGCTGCATCTCCCCTGTAATCGCCTTCGAGCGGCACGCGGATCGAACCCACAGTTTTCACGCTATGATTTTTTAAAATGTGTTGCGCGGCGGAGAAAATGCGCGCGTCGGACGTCATTTCGGCTTAATATCTCTTGTCTCCTTGGGAGTAGAAAGTCTTTTCATGGCTCTTTGGAAAGGGCTGCATCTCCCTTGTAATCGCCTTTAAGCGGCACGCGGATCGGACCCACCGTTCTCACGCTAAGATTTTTTAAATGTGGTGCGCGGCGTAGAAAAGATGCGCGTAGGACGTATTTGCGGCTTAATATCTTTGGGCTCCTTGGGAGTAGAAAGTCTATTCATGGCTCTTTGGAAAGGGCTGCATCTCCCCTGTAATCGCCTTCGCGCGGCACGCGGATCGGAACCATCGTTATCACGCTACGATTTTTTAATGCCGACAGGGACGGGCCGAAAGCTTGGCAGGTGTCGTTCGTTAGGAAAAGTCATGGACGTGATGCGGACCGAGTTGCAGGCCATTTGGACCTGGCCCGGCCTAGATGTGAGCCTTCAAAGTCAGCGCGTTTGTTTAAACTTTCTCCTCCAATTCGTTGCAATTGTACAAGCGTTTCTCGCTCATCCGACTGGAGCGTAACGCTTTATCTGTTAATATCTCTGGTCTCCTTGGGAGTAGAAAGTCTGTTCATGGCTCTTTGGAAAGGGATGCATCTCCCCTGTAATCGCCTTTAAGCGGCACGCGGATCGGACCCACCGTTCTCATGCTACGATTTTTTAAACGTGGTGCGCGTCGGAGAAAATGCGCGTAATATCTCTTGTCTCCTTGGGAGTAGAAAGTCTGTTCATGGCTCTTTGGAAAGGGCTGTATCTCCCCTGTAATCGCCTTCGAGCGGCACGCGCATCGGAACCATCGTTATCACGCTACGATTTTTTAATGCCGCCAGGGATAGGCCGAAAGCGTGGCAGGTGGCGTTCTTCAGGGACAGTCATGGAGGTGATGCGCACCGAGTTGCACGCCATTTGGAGTTGGCCCGGCCTAGATGTGAGCGTTCAAAGTCAGCGCGTTTGTTTAAACTTTCTCCTCCAATTCGTTGCAATTGTACAAGCGTTTCTCGTTCATCCGACTGGAGCGTAACGCTTTATATGTTAATATTTCTGGTCTCCTTGGGAGTAGAAAGTCTGTTCATGGCTCTTTTGAAAGGGATGCATCTCCCCTGTAATCGCCTTCGAGCGGCACGCGGATCGAACCCACGTTTTTCACGCTACGATTTTTTTTAAATGTGTTGCGCGGCGGAGAAAAGACGCGCGCCGGACGTATTTGCGGCTTAATATCTCTTGTCTCATTGGGTGTAGAAAGTCTGTTCATGGCTCTTTGGAAAGGGCTGCATCTCCCCTGTAATCGCCTTCGAGCGGCACGCGGATCGAACCCACGGTTTTCACGCTATGATTTTTTTAAATGTGCTGCGCGGCGGAGGAAATGCGCGCGTCGGACGTCATTTCGGCTTAATATCTCTTGTCTCCTTGGGAGTAGAAAGTCTTTTCATGGCTCTTTGGAAAGGGCTGCATCTCCGCTGTAATCGCCTTCGAGCGGCACGCGGATCGAACCCACGGTTTTCACGCTATGATTTTTTTAAATGTGGTGCGCGGCGGAGGAAATGCGCGCGTCGGACGTCATTTCGGCTTAATATCTCTTGTCTCCTTGGGAGTAGAAAGTCTTTTCATGGCTCTTTGGAAAGGGCTGCATCTCCCCTGTAATCGCCTTTAAGCGGCACGTGGATCGACCCACGGTTTTCACGCTACGATTTTTTTTAAATGTGTTGCGTGCGGAGAATAGAAGCGCGCCGGACGTATTTGCGGCTTGATATCTCTTGTCTCATTGGGAGTAGAAAGTCTGTTCATGGCTCTTTGGAAAGGGCTGCATCTCCCCTGTAATCGCCTTCGAGCGGCACGCGGATGGAACCCACGGTTTTCACGCTATGATTTTTTTAAATGTGGTGCGCGGCGGAGAAAATGCGCGCGTCGGACGTCATTGCGGCTTAATATCTCTTGTCTCCTTGGGAGTAGAAAGTCTGTTCATGGCTCTTTGGAAAGGGCTGCATCTCCCCTGTAATCGCCTTTAAGCGGCACGCGGATCGGACCCACCGTTCTCACGCTACGATTTTTTAAATGTGGTGCGCGGCGCAATAAATGCGCGCGTCAGACGTCATTGCGGCTTAATATCTCTTGTCTCGTTGGGAGTAGGAAGTCTGTTCATGGCTCTTTGGAAAGGGCTGCATCTCCCCTGTAATCGCCTTCGAGCGGCACGCGGATCGAACCCACGGTTTTCACGCTATGATTTTTTAAAATGTGTTGCGCGGCGGAGAAAATGCGCGCGTCGGACGTCATTTCGGCTTAATATCTCTTGTCTCCTTGGGAGTAGAAAGTCTGTTCATGGCTCTTTGGAAAGGGCTGCATCTCCCCTGTAATCGCCTTTAAGCGGCACGCGGATCGGACCCACCGTTCTCACGCTAAGATTTTTTAAATGTGGTGCGCGGCGTAGAAAAGACGCGCGTAGGACGTATTTGCGGCTTAATATCTTTGGGCTCCTTGGGAGTAGAAAGTCTGTTCATGGCTCTTTGGAAAGGGCTGCATCTCCCCTGTAATCGCCTTCGCGCGGCACGCGGATCGGAACCATCGTTATCACGCTACGATTTTTTAATGCCGACAGGGACGGGCCGAAAGCTTGGCAGGTGGCGTTCGTTAGGAAAAGTCATGGACGTGATGCGGACCGAGTTGCAGGCCATTTGGACCTGGCCCGGCCTAGATGTGAGCCTTCAAAGTCAGCGCGTTTGTTTAAACTTTCTCCTCCAATTCGTTGCAATTGTACAAGCGTTTCTCGCTCATCCGACTGGAGCGTAACGATTTATCTGTTAATATCTCTGGTCTCCTTGGGAGTAGAAAGTCTGTTCATGGCTCTTTGGAAAAGGATGCATCTCCCCTGTAATCGCCTTTAAGCGGCACGCGGATCGGACCCACCGTTCTCACGCTACGATTTTTTAAACGTGGTGCGCGTCGGAGAAAATGCGCGTAATATCTCTTGTCTCCTTGGGAGTAGAAAGTCTGTTCATGGCTCTTTGGAAAGGGCTGTATCTCCCCTGTAATCGCCTTCGAGCGGCACGCGCATCGGAACCATCGTTATCACGCTACGATTTTTTAATGCCGCCAGGGATAGGCCGAAAGCGTGGCAGGTGGCGTTCTTCAGGGACAATCATGGAGGTGATGCGCACCGAGTTGCACGCCATTTGGAGTTGGCCCGGCCTAGATGTGAGCGTTCAAAGTCAGCGCGTTTGTTTAAACTTTCTCCTCCAATTCGTTGCAATTGTACAAGCGTTTCTCGTTCATCCGACTGGAGCGTAACGCTTTATATGTTAATATTTCTGGTCTCCTTGGGAGTAGAAAGTCTGTTCATGGCTCTTTTGAAAGGGCTGCATCTCCCCTGTAATCGCCTTCGAGCGGCACGCGGATCGAACCCACGTTTTTCACGCTACGATTTTTTTTAAATGTGTTGCGCGGCGGAGAAAAGACGCGCGCCGGACGTATTTGCGGCTTAATATCTCTTGTCTCATTGGGTGTAGAAAGTCTGTTCATGGCTCTTTGGAAAGGGCTGCATCTCCCCTGTAATCGCCTTCGAGCGGCACGCGGATCGAACCCACGGTTTTCACGCTATGATTTTTTTAAATGTGGTGCGCGGCGGAGGAAATGCGCGCGTCGGACGTCATTTCGGCTTAATATCTCTTGTCTCCTTGGGAGTAGAAAGTCTTTTCATGGCTCTTTGGAAAGGGCTGCATCTCCGCTGTAATCGCCTTCGAGCGGCACGCGGATCGAACCCACGGTTTTCACGCTATGATTTTTTTAAATGTGGTGCGCGGCGGAGAAAATGCGCGCGTCGGACGTCATTTCGGCTTAATATCTATTGTCTCCTTGGGAGTAGAAAGTCTTTTCATGGCTCTTTGGAAAGGTTTGCATCTCCCTTGTAATCGCCTTTAAGCGGCACGCGGATTGGACCCACCATTCTTCCGATACGATTTTTTAAATGTGGTGCGCGGCGTAGAAAAGACGCGCGTAGGACGTATTTGCGGCTTAATATCTTTGGGCTCCTTGGGAGTAGGAAGTCTGTTCATGCCTCTTTGGAAAGGGCTGCATCTCCCCTGTAATCGCCTTCGAGCGGCACGCGGATCGAACCCACGGTTTTCACGCTATGATTTTTTTAAATGTGGTGCGCGGCGGAGGAAATGCGCGCGTCGGACGTCATTTCGGCTTAATATCTCTTGTCTCCTTGGGAGTAGAAAGTCTTTTCATGGCTCTTTGGAAAGGGCTGCATCTCCGCTGTAATCGCCTTCGAGCGGCACGCGGATCGAACCCACGGTTTTCACGCTATGATTTTTTTAAATGTGGTGCGCGGCGGAGAAAATGCGCGCGTCGGACGTCATTTCGGCTTAATATCTATTGTCTCCTTGGGAGTAGAAAGTCTTTTCATGGCTCTTTGGAAAGGTTTGCATCTCCCTTGTAATCGCCTTTAAGCGGCACGCGGATTGGACCCACCATTCTTCCGATACGATTTTTTAAATGTGGTGCGCGGCGTAGAAAAGACGCGCGTAGGACGTATTTGCGGCTTAATATCTTTGGGCTCCTTGGGAGTAGGAAGTCTGTTCATGCCTCTTTGGAAAGGGCTGCATCTCCCCTGTAATCGCCTTCGAGCGGCACGCGGATCGAACCCACGGTTTTCACGCTATGATTTTTTTAAATGTGTTGCGCGTCGGAGAAAATGCGCGCGTCGGACGTCATTGCGGCTTAATATCTCTTGTCTCCTTGGGAGTAGAAAGTCTTTTCATGGCTCTTTGGAAAGGTTTGCATCTCCCCTGTAATCGCATTTAAGAGGCACGCGGATCGGACCCACCGTTCTTACGCTACGATTTTTTAAATGTGGTGCGCGGCGTAGAAAAGACGCGCGTAGGACGTATTTGCGGCTTAATATCTTTGGGCTCCTTGGGAGTAGGAAGTCTGTTCATGGCTCTTTGGAAAGGGCTGCATCTCCCCTGTAATCGCCTTCGAGCGGCACGCGGATCGAACCCACGGTTTTCACGCTATGATTTTTTAAAATGTGCTGCGCAGCGGAGAAAATGCGCGCGTCGGACGTCATTGCGGCTTAATATCTCTTGTCTCCTTGGGAATAGAAAGTCTGTTCATGGCTCTTAGGAAAGGGCTGCATCTCCACTGTAATCGCCTTCGAGCGGCACGCGGATCGGAACCATCGTTATCACGCTACGATTTTTTAATGCCTCTAGGGACGGGCCGAAAGCGTGGCAGGTGGCGTTCGTTAGGGACAGTCATGGAGGTGATGCCCACCGAGTTGCAGGCCATTTGGACCTGGCCCGGCCTAGATGTGAGCGTTCAAATTCAGCGCGTTTGTTTTAACTTTTTCCTCCAATTCGTTGCAATTGTACAAGCGTTTCTCGCTCATCCGACTGGAGCATAACGCTTTATATGTTAATATTTCTGGTCTCCTTGGGAGTAGAAAGTCTGTTCATGGCTCTTTGGAAAGGGCTGCATCTCCCCTGTAATCGCCTTCGAGCGGCACGCGGATCGAACCCACGGTTTTCACGCTATGATTTTTTTAAATGTGGTGCGCGGCGGAGAAAATGCGCGCGTCGGACGTCATTTCGGCTTAATATCTCTTATCTCATTGGGAGTAGAAAGTCTGTTCATGGCTCTTTGGAAAGGGCTGCATCTCCCCTGTAATCGCCTTCGAGCGGCACGCGGATGGAACCCACGGTTTTCACGCTATGATTTTTTTAAATGTGGTGCGCGGCGGAGAAAATGCGCGCGTCGGACGTCATTGCGGCTTAATATCTCTTGTCTCGTTGGGAGTAGAAAGTCTGTTCATGGCTCTTTGGAAAGGGCTGCATCTCCTCTGTAATCGCCTTTAAGCGGCACGCGGATCGGACCCACCGTTCTCACGCTACGATTTTTTAAATGTGGTGCGCGGCGCAATAAATGCGCGCGTCGGACGTCATTGCGGCTTAATATCTCTTGTCTCGTTGGGAGTAGGAAGTCTGTTCATGGCTCTTTGGAAAGGGCTGCATTTCCCTTGTAATCGCCTTTAAGCGGCACGCGGATCGGACCCACCGTTCTCACGCTAAGATTTTTTAAATGTGGTGCGCGGCGTAGAAAAGACGCGCGTAGGACGTATTTGCGGCTTAATATCTTTGGGCTCCTTGGGAGTAGAAAGTCTGTTCATGGCTCTTTGGAAAGGGATGCATCTCCCCTGTAATCGCCTTTAAGCGGCACGCGGATCGGACCCACCGTTCTCACGCTACGATTTTTTAAACGTGGTGCGCGTCGGAGAAAATGCGCGTAATATCTCTTGTCTCCTTGGGAGTAGAAAGTCTGTTCATGGCTCTTTGGAAAGGGCTGTATCTCCCCTGTAATCGCCTTCGAGCGGCACGCGCATCGGAACCATCGTTATCACGCTACGATTTTTTAATGCCGCCAGGGATAGGCCGAAAGCGTGGCAGGTGGCGTTCGTTAGGGACAGTCATGGAGGTGATGCGCACCGAGTTGCACGCCATTTGGAGTTGGCCCGGCCTAGATGTGAGCGTTCAAAGTCAGCGCGTTTGTTTAAAGTTTCTCCTCCAATTCGTTGCAATTGTACAAGCGTTTCTCGTTCATCCGACTGGAGCGTAACGCTTTATATGTTAATATTTCTGGTCTCCTTGGGAGTAGAAAGTCTGTTCATGGCTCTTTTGAAAGGGATGCATCTCCCCTGTAATCGCCTTCGAGCGGCACGCGGATCGAACCCACGTTTTTCACGCTACGATTTTTTTAAAATGTGTTGCGCGGCGGAGAAAAGACGCGCGCCGGACGTATTTGCGGCTTAATATCTCTTGTCTCATTGGGTGTAGAAAGTCTGTTCATGGCTCTTTGGAAAGGGCTGCATCTCCCCTGTAATCGCCTTTGAGCGGCACGCGGATGGAACCCACGGTTTTCACGCTATGATTTTTTTAAATGTGGTGCGCGGCGGAGGAAATGCGCGCGTCGGACGTCATTTCGGCTTAATATCTCTTGTCTCCTTGGGAGTAGAAAGTCTTTTCATGGCTCTTTGGAAAGGGCTGCATCTCCCCTGTAATCGCCTTCGAGCGGCACGCGGATCGAACCCACGGTTTTCACGCTATGATTTTTTTAAATGTGCTGCGCGGCGGAGAAAATGCGCGCGTCGGACGTCATTGCGGCTTAATATCTCTTGTCTCCTTGGGAGTAGAAAGTCTTTTCATGGTTCTTTGGAAAGGGTTGCATCTCCCCTGTAATCGCCTTTAAGCGGCACGCGGATCGGACCCACCGTTCTTACGCTACGATTTTTTAAATGTGGTGCGAGGCGTAGAAAAGACGCGCGTAGGACTTATTTGCGGCTTAATATCTTTGGGCTCCTTGGGAGTAGAAAGTCTGTTCATGGCTCTTTGGAAAGGGCTGCATCTCCCCTGTAATCACCTTCGAGCGGCACGCGGATCGAACCCACGTTTTTCACGCTACGATTTTTTTTAAATGTGTTGCGCGGCGGAGAAAAGACGCGCGCCGGACGTATTTGCGGCTTAATATCTCTTGTCTCATTGGGTGTAGAAAGTCTGTTCATGGCTCTTTGGAAAGGGCTGCATCTCCCCTGTAATCGCCTTCGAGCGGCACGCGGATCGAACCCACGGTTTTCACGCTATGATTTTTTTAAATGTGGTGCGCGGCGGAGGAAATGCGCGCGTCGGACGTCATTTCGGCTTAATATCTCTTGTCTCCTTGGGAGTAGAAAGTCTTTTCATGGCTCTTTGGAAAGGGCTGCATCTCCGCTGTAATCGCCTTCGAGCGGCACGCGGATCGAACCCACGGTTTTCACGCTATGATTTTTTTAAATGTGGTGCGCGGCGGAGAAAATGCGCGCGTCGGACGTCATTTCGGCTTAATATCTATTGTCTCCTTGGGAGTAGAAAGTCTTTTCATGGCTCTTTGGAAAGGTTTGCATCTCCCTTGTAATCGCCTTTAAGCGGCACGCGGATTGGACCCACCGTTCTTCCGATACGATTTTTTAAACGTGGTGCGCGGCGTAGAAAAGACGCGCGTAGGACGTATTTGCGGCTTAATATCTTTGGGCTCCTTGGGAGTAGGAAGTCTGTTCATGCCTCTTTGGAAAGGGCTGCATCTCCCCTGTAATCGCCTTCGAGCGGCACGCGGATCGAACCCACGGTTTTCACGCTATGATTTTTTTAAATGTGGTGCGCGGCGGAGGAAATGCGCGCGTCGGACGTCATTTCGGCTTAATATCTCTTGTCTCCTTGGGAGTAGAAAGTCTTTTCATGGCTCTTTGGAATGGGCTGCATCTCCCCTGTAATCGCCTTTAAGCGGCACGCGGATCGAACCCACGGTTTTCACGCTACGATTTTTTTAAATGTGTTGCGCGGCGGAGAATAGACGCGCGCCGGACGTATTTGCGGCTTGATATCTCTTGTCTCATTGGGAGTAGAAAGTCTGTTCATGGCTCTTTGGAAAGGGCTGCATCTCCCCTGTAATCGCCTTCGAGCGGCACGCGGATCGAACCCACGGTTTTCACGCTATGATTTTTTTAAATGTGTTGCGCGTCGGAGAAAATGCGCGCGTCGGACGTCATTGCGGCTTAATATCTCTTGTCTCCTTGGGAGTAGAAAGTCTTTTCATGGCTCTTTGGAAAGGTTTGCATCTCCCCTGTAATCGCCTTTAAGCGGCACGCGGATCGGAACCACCGTTCTTACGCTACGATTTTTTAAATGTGGTGCGCGGCGTAGAAAAGACGCGTGTAGGACGTATTTGCGGCTTAATATCTTTGGGCTCCTTGGGAGTAGGAAGTCTGTTCATGCCTCTTTGGAAAGGGCTCCATCTCCCCTGTAATCGCCTTCGAGCGGCACGCGGATCGAACCCACGGTTTTCACGCTATGATTTTTTTAAATGTGGTGCGCGGCGGAGAAAATGCGCGCGTCGGACGTCATTGCGGCTTAATATCTCTTGTCTCCTTGGGAGTAGGAAGTCTGTTCATGCCTCTTTGGAAAGGGTTGCATCTCCCCTGTAATCGCCTTTAAGCGGCACGCGGATCGGACCCACCGTTCTCACGCTACGATTTTTTAAACGTGGTGCGCGTCGGAGAAAATGCGCGTAATATCTCTTGTCTCCTTGGGAGTAGAAAGTCTGTTCATGGCTCTTTGGAAAGGGCTGTATCTCCCCTGTAATCGCCTTCGAGCGGCACGCGCATCGGAACCATCGTTATCACGCTACGATTTTTTAATGCCGCCAGGGATAGGCCGAAAGCGTGGCAGGTGGCGTTCGTTAGGGACAGTCATGGAGGTGATGCACACCGAGTTGCACGCCATTTGGAGTTGGCCCGGCCTAGATGTGAGCGTTCAAAGTCAGCGCGTTTGTTTAAACTTTCTCCTCCAATTCGTTGCAATTGTACAAGCGTTTCTCGTTCATCCGACTGGAGCGTAACGCTTTATAAGTTAATATTTCTGGTCTCCTTGGGAGTAGAAAGTCTGTTCATGCCTCTTTGGAAAGGGCTGCATCTCCCCTGTAATCGCCTTCGAGCGGCACGCGGATCGAACCTACGGTTTTCACGCTATGATTTTTTTAAATGTGCTGCGCGGCGGAGAAAATGCGCGCGTCGGATGTCATTGCAGCTTAATATCTCGTTTCCTTGGGAGTAGAAAGTCTTTTCATGGTTCTTTGGAAAGGGTTGCATCTCCCCTGTAATCGCCTTTAAGCGGCACGCGGATCGGACCCATCGTTCTCACGCTACGATTTTTTAAAATCCGCCAGGGACGGAACGAACGCTTGGCAGGTGGCGTTCGTGACGGACAGTCAAGCAGTTAATGCGCACCGAGCTGCAGGCCATTTGGACCTGGCCCAGCCTAGATGTGAGTATTCAAAGTCAGCACGTTTGTTTCAAAGTTCTCCACCAATTCGTTGTAATTGCGTGTGTGCGCGTGAACACCAGGTTTGTGGAGGAGTTCGTCCTTGGACTGTACAAGGGGAGACAGTTTGTGGCCTGGCTGCGTGAGGTTGCAGTTTGCTGGGCATGAGAGATTGGCATGTGGTGCCCTGGAGGTGTGGTTGTTCCAGGACGGGCAAGGTGGGGTAGTGTGGCTGGGTGACGGTGCGCTTCACTGGGGATGTGGTTGTGAGTTGCAGGCCCATTCCTTTGAATGACAGAAAGGATCTGATTTGTTTCCAGGTTTAAACGTACTTTGCTGGGTATGACTGTGACCTCTTGGGCCAGGAAGTCTGTTTCTAGTTTTATTTAAACGGTCAAACTGCGTGAAGTGTGCCCAGGCCCAGAGCTACTTTGCTGGGCATGGCTGTGTGACCTCTTGGGCCTGGAAGTCTGGTTGTAGTATGATTTTAAAGGGTCAAATGCTCTCCATTGCGTGTCCAGGTTTAAGGCTACTTTGCTGGGCATGTGATTTGGACCCATCGGGTACGGAAGCCTTTCCGTCACGTGCTCGTTTTCCACGCCTTCAGCGCAGGTAGCCTGCGAATTTAAAACCGACGTGCATTTTATTCTTTTCCCCTTTTATCCTTTCATATCTCTCCGCTACCTTGGAGAAGAGAGACGCACGCGGGTAAATAAAATGTAAATATCTCTAAATATCTGTATAATATGTAAATAAAAGGAAGATGTGGTTGTGTAGTGTAGTCGTTTGATTATAAATAATCTCATAATAATTTTATCCACAAATTCTTATACATTTATACATGTTTATCTCTCTCTTTGTGTGTGTGTGTGTGTGTGTGTGGTTCTGTGTCACTAGTGGGGCCTGTGGCCCGATTGGAGTGTTTGCGGTGTGAGAAGGAGGAGTTGGAGAACAGTTTGTTGGAGCAGCTGAAGGAGTTGAGGTTGCAGAAGCAGAAGGAGCTGCAGGTTCTTCAGGAGATGCTGAAACACAAGCAGCAGGAGGAGACAGAGCTCCTGCAGAAACAGCAGGAGGAGGAGGAGCATAACAGGTCCATCAAGAGTAAGTACTATGGAAATGCAATAATACTAACATAACTAATAATGAATGCTAGCCTTTAGGCTCCAATAAAAGTGACACTAATATATGTATAGTACTATATATATTATATTTTATATATTCAGCAGTAATTATGTAGTATATACAATCTGTGTTATATCCAGCAGTAATGATACTTGCTCTGGCAGATATGAAAATGGCCTGTGAACAGGAGAAGAAATCTCTGGAGGAAGAACTTGAGAAGCTCAAACTGTCACTGCAGGTAGAGATCCCTTATAGTGTCAGTACACATCCACCAGTACCACCACCTCTCACTTATAACGTCAGTACACATTCAGTACACATTCCCACCTTTCCATTGTACTGGCTGTAGTGATGATTCGTGTCTGTGTTATACCAGCCCATAGAGGAGGACATTATGAGTCTGAAAGTGGCGCTGGAGATGAAGAACCAGGAGATCAAAGATCAGCACGATCTTTTGGTCAAACTATATACTCTGTATGTATACTATATCGAACCCACGGTTTCACGCTACGATTTTTTTAAATGTGGTGAGCTGCGGAGAAAAGACGCGGTCCGGACGTATTTGCGGCTTAATATCTCTTGTCTCATTGGGTGTAGAAAGTCTGTTCATGGCTCTTTGGAAAGGGCTGCATCTCCCCTGTAATCGCCTTTGAGCGGCACGCGGATGGAACCCACGGTTTTCACGCTATGATTTTTTTAAATGTGGTGCGCGGCGGAGGAAATGCGCGCGTCGGACGTCATTTCGGCTTAATATCTCTTGTCTCCTTGGGAGTAGAAAGTCTTTTCATGGCTCTTTGGAAAGGGCTGCATCTCCGCTGTAATCGCCTTCGAGCGGCACGCGGATCGAACCCACGGTTTTCACGCTATGATTTTTTTAAATGTGGTGCGCGGCGGAGAAAATGCGCGCGTCGGACGTCATTTCGGCTTAATATCTATTGTCTCCTTGGGAGTAGAAAGTCTTTTCATGGCTCTTTGGAAAGGTTTGCATCTCCCTTGTAATCGCCTTTAAGCGGCACGCGGATTGGACCCACCGTTCTTCCGATACGATTTTTTAAATGTGGTGCGCGGCGTAGAAAAGACGCGCGTAGGACGTATTTGCGGCTTAATATCTTTGGGCTCCTTGGGAGTAGGAAGTCTGTTCATGCCTCTTTGGAAAGGGCTGCATCTCCCCTGTAATCGCCTTCGAGCGGCACGCGGATCGAACCCACGGTTTTCACGCTATGATTTTTTTAAATGTGGTGCGCGGCGGAGGAAATGCGCGCGTCGGACGTCATTTCGGCTTAATATCTCTTGTCTCCTTGGGAGTAGAAAGTCTTTTCATGGCTCTTTGGAAAGGGCTGCATCTCCCCTGTAATCGCCTTTAAGCGGCACGCGGATCGAACCCACGGTTTTCACGCTACGATTTTTTTAAATGTGTTGCGCGGCGGAGAATAGACGCGCGCCGGACGTATTTGCGGCTTGATATCTCTTGTCTCATTGGGAGTAGAAAGTCTGTTCATGGCTCTTTGGAAAGGGCTGCATCTCCCCTGTAATCGCCTTCGAGCGGCACGCGGATCGAACCCACGGTTTTCACGCTATGATTTTTTTAAATGTGCTGCGCGGCGGAGAAAATGCGCGCGTCGGACGTCATTGCGGCTTAATATCTCTTGTCTCCTTGGGAGTAGAAAGTCTTTTCATGGTTCTTTGGAAAGGGTTGCATCTCCCCTGTAATCGCCTTTAAGCGGCACGCGGATCGGACCCACCGTTCTTACGCTACGATTTTTTAAATGTGGTGCGAGGCGTAGAAAAGACGCGCGTAGGACTTATTTGCGGCTTAATATCTTTGGGCTCCTTGGGAGTAGAAAGTCTGTTCATGGCTCTTTGGAAAGGGCTGCATCTCCCCTGTAATCACCTTCGAGCGGCACGCGGATCGAACCCACGTTTTTCACGCTACGATTTTTTTTAAATGTGTTGCGCGGCGGAGAAAAGACGCGCGCCGGACGTATTTGCGGCTTAATATCTCTTGTCTCATTGGGTGTAGAAAGTCTGTTCATGGCTCTTTGGAAAGGGCTGCATCTCCCCTGTAATCGCCTTCGAGCGGCACGCGGATCGAACCCACGGTTTTCACGCTATGATTTTTTTAAATGTGGTGCGCGGCGGAGGAAATGCGCGCGTCGGACGTCATTTCGGCTTAATATCTCTTGTCTCCTTGGGAGTAGAAAGTCTTTTCATGGCTCTTTGGAAAGGGCTGCATCTCCGCTGTAATCGCCTTCGAGCGGCACGCGGATCGAACCCACGGTTTTCACGCTATGATTTTTTTAAATGTGGTGCGCGGCGGAGAAAATGCGCGCGTCGGACGTCATTTCGGCTTAATATCTATTGTCTCCTTGGGAGTAGAAAGTCTTTTCATGGCTCTTTGGAAAGGTTTGCATCTCCCTTGTAATCGCCTTTAAGCGGCACGCGGATTGGACCCACCGTTCTTCCGATACGATTTTTTAAATGTGGTGCGCGGCGTAGAAAAGACGCGCGTAGGACGTATTTGCGGCTTAATATCTTTGGGCTCCTTGGGAGTAGGAAGTCTGTTCATGCCTCTTTGGAAAGGGCTGCATCTCCCCTGTAATCGCCTTCGAGTGGCACGCGGATCGAACCCACGGTTTTCACGCTATGATTTTTTTAAATGTGGTGCGCGGCGGAGGAAATGCGCGCGTCGGACGTCATTTCGGCTTAATATCTCTTGTCTCCTTGGGAGTAGAAAGTCTTTTCATGGCTCTTTGGAATGGGCTGCATCTCCCCTGTAATCGCCTTTAAGCGGCACGCGGATCGAACCCACGGTTTTCACGCTACGATTTTTTTAAATGTGTTGCGCGGCGGAGAATAGACGCGCGCCGGACGTATTTGCGGCTTGATATCTCTTGTCTCATTGGGAGTAGAAAGTCTGTTCATGGCTCTTTGGAAAGGGCTGCATCTCCCCTGTAATCGCCTTCGAGCGGCACGCGGATCGAACCCACGGTTTTCACGCTATGATTTTTTTAAATGTGTTGCGCGTCGGAGAAAATGCGCGCGTCGGACGTCATTGCGGCTTAATATCTCTTGTCTCCTTGGGAGTAGAAAGTCTTTTCATGGCTCGTTGGAAAGGTTTGCATCTCCCCTGTAATCGCCTTTAAGCGGCACGCGGATCGGAACCACCGTTCTTACGCTACGATTTTTTAAATGTGGTGCGCGGCGTAGAAAAGACGCGTGTAGGACGTATTTGCGGCTTAATATCTTTGGGCTCCTTGGGAGTAGGAAGTCTGTTCATGCCTCTTTGGAAAGGGCTCCATCTCCCCTGTAATCGCCTTCGAGCGGCACGCGGATCGAACCCACGGTTTTCACGCTATGATTTTTTTAAATGTGGTGCGCGGCGGAGAAAATGCGCGCGTCGGACGTCATTGCGGCTTAATATCTCTTGTCTCCTTGGGAGTAGGAAGTCTGTTCATGCCTCTTTGGAAAGGGTTGCATCTCCCCTGTAATCGCCTTTAAGCGGCACGCGGATCGGACCCACCGTTCTCACGCTACGATTTTTTAAACGTGGTGCGCGTCGGAGAAAATGCGCGTAATATCTCTTGTCTCCTTGGGAGTAGAAAGTCTGTTCATGGCTCTTTGGAAAGGGCTGTATCTCCCCTGTAATCGCCTTCGAGCGGCACGCGCATCGGAACCATCGTTATCACGCTACGATTTTTTAATGCCGCCAGGGATAGGCCGAAAGCGTGGCAGGTGGCGTTCGTTAGGGACAGTCATGGAGGTGATGCACACCGAGTTGCACGCCATTTGGAGTTGGCCCGGCCTAGATGTGAGCGTTCAAAGTCAGCGCGTTTGTTTAAACTTTCTCCTCCAATTCGTTGCAATTGTACAAGCGTTTCTCGTTCATCCGACTGGAGCGTAACGCTTTATAAGTTAATATTTCTGGTCTCCTTGGGAGTAGAAAGTCTGTTCATGGCTCTTTGGAAAGGGCTGCATCTCCCCTGTAATCGCCTTTAAGCGGCACGCGGATCGAACCCACGGTTTTCACGCTACGATTTTTTTAAATGTGTTGCGCGGCGGAGAATAGACGCGCGCCGGACGTATTTGCGGCTTGATATCTCTTGTCTCATTGGGTGTAGAAAGTCTGTTCATGGCTCTTTGGAAAGGGCTGCATCTCCCCTGTAATCGCCTTCGAGCGGCACGCGGATCGAACCCACGGTTTTCACGCTATGATTTTTTTAAATGTGGTGCGCGGCGGAGGAAATGCGCGCGTCGGACGTCATTTCGGCTTAATATCTCTTGTCTCCTTGGGAATAGAAAGTCTTTTCATGGCTCTTTGGAAAGGGCTGCATCTCCGCTGTAATCGCCTTCGAGCGGCACGCGGATCGAACCCACGGTTTTCACGCTATGATTTTTTTAAATGTGGTGCGCGGCGGAGAAAATGCGCGCGTCGGACGTCATTTCGGCTTAATATCTATTGTCTCCTTGGGAGTAGAAAGTCTTTTCATGGCTCTTTGGAAAGGTTTGCATCTCCCTTGTAATCGCCTTTAAGCGGCACGCGGATTGGACCCACCATTCTTCCGATACGATTTTTTAAATGTGGTGCGCGGCGTAGAAAAGACGCGCGTAGGACGTATTTGCGGCTTAATATCTTTGGGCTCCTTGGGAGTAGGAAGTCTGTTCATGCCTCTTTGGAAAGGGCTGCATCTCCCCTGTAATCGCCTTCGAGCGGCACGCGGATCGAACCCACGGTTTTCACGCTATGATTTTTTTTAAATGTGTTGCGCGCGGAGAATAGACGCGCGCCGGACGTATTTGCGGCTTGATATCTCTTGTCTCATTGGGAGTAGAAAGTCTGTTCATGGCTCTTTGGAAAGGGCTGCATCTCCCCTGTAATCGCCTTCGAGCGGCACGCGGATGGAACACACGGTTTTCACGCTATGATTTTTTTAAATGTGGTGCGCGGCGGAGAAAATGCGCGCGTCGGACGTCATTGCGGCTTAATATCTCTTGTCTCCTTGGGAGTAGAAAGTCTGTTCATGGCTCTTTGGAAAGGGCTGCATCTCCCCTGTAATCGCCTTTAAGCGGCACGCGGATCGGACCCACCGTTCTCACGCTACGATTTTTTAAATGTGGTGCGCGGCGCAATAAATGCGCGCGTCGGACGTCATTGCGGCTTAATATCTCTTGTCTCGTTGGGAGTAGGAAGTCTGTTCATGGCTCTTTGGAAAGGGCTGCATCTCCCCTGTAATCGCCTTCGAGCGGCACGCGCATCGGAACCATCGTTATCACGCTACGATTTTTTAATGCCGCCAGGGATAGGCCGAAAGCGTGGCAGGTGGCGTTCTTCAGGGACAGTCATGGAGGTGATGCGCACCGAGTTGCACGCCATTTGGAGTTGGCCCGGCCTAGATGTGAGCGTTCAAAGTCAGCGCGTTTGTTTAAACTTTCTCCTCCAATTCGTTGCAATTGTACAAGCGTTTCTCGTTCATCCGACTGGAGCGTAACGCTTTATATGTTAATATTTCTGGTCTCCTTGGGAGTAGAAAGTCTGTTCATGGCTCTTTTGAAAGGGATGCATCTCCCCTGTAATCGCCTTCGAGCGGCACGCGGATCGAACCCACGTTTTTCACGCTACGATTTTTTTTAAATGTGTTGCGCGGCGGAGAAAAGACGCGCGCCGGACGTATTTGCGGCTTAATATCTCTTGTCTCATTGGGTGTAGAAAGTCTGTTCATGGCTCTTTGGAAAGGGCTGCATCTCCCCTGTAATCGCCTTCGAGCGGCACGCGGATCGAACCCACGGTTTTCACGCTATGATTTTTTTAAATGTGGTGCGCGGCGGAGGAAATGCGCGCGTCGGACGTCATTTCGGCTTAATATCTCTTGTCTCCTTGGGAGTAGAAAGTCTTTTCATGGCTCTTTGGAAAGGGCTGCATCTCCCCTGTAATCGCCTTTAAGCGGCACGCGGATCGAACCCACGGTTTTCACGCTACGATTTTTTTAAATGTGTTGCGCGGCGGAGAATAGACGCGCGCCGGACGTATTTGCGGCTTGATATCTCTTGTCTCATTGGGAGTAGAAAGTCTGTTCATGGCTCTTTGGAAAGGGCTGCATCTCCCCTGTAATCGCCTTCGAGCGGCACGCGGATCGAACCCACGGTTTTCACGCTATGATTTTTTTAAATGTGCTGCGCGGCGGAGGAAATGCGCGCGTCGGACGTCATTTCGGCTTAATATCTCTTGTCTCCTTGGGAGTAGAAAGTCTTTTCATGGCTCTTTGGAAAGGGCTGCATCTCCGCTGTAATCGCCTTCGAGCGGCACGCGGATCGAACCCACGGTTTTCACGCTATGATTTTTTTAAATGTGGTGCTCGGCGGAGAAAATGCGTGCGTCGGACGTCATTTCGGCTTAATATCTATTGTCTCCTTGGGAGTAGAAAGTCTTTTCATGGCTCTTTGGAAAGGTTTGCATCTCCCTTGTAATCGCCTTTAAGCGGCACGCGGATTGGACCCACCATTCTTCCGATTCGATTTTTTAAATGTGGTGCGCGGCGTAGAAAAGACGCGCGTAGGACGTATTTGCGGCTTGATATCTCTTGTCTCATTGGGAGTAGAAAGTCTGTTCATGGCTCTTTGGAAAGGGCTGCATCTCCCCTGTAATCGCCTTCGAGCGGCACGCGGATGGAACCCACGGTTTTCACGCTATGATTTTTTTAAATGTGGTGCGCGGCGGAGAAAATGCGCGCGTCGGACGTCATTGCGGCTTAATATCTCTTGTCTCCTTGGGAGTAGAAAGTCTGTTCATGGCTCTTTGGAAAGGGCTGCATCTCCCCTGTAATCGCCTTTAAGCGGCACGCGGATCGGACCCACCGTTCTCACGCTACGATTTTTTAAATGTGGTGCGCGGCGCAATAAATGCGCGCGTCAGACGTCATTGCGGCTTAATATCTCTTGTCTCGTTGGGAGTAGGAAGTCTGTTCATGGCTCTTTGGAAAGGGCTGCATCTCCCCTGTAATCGCCTTCGAGCGGCACGCGGATCGAACCCACGGTTTTCACGCTATGATTTTTTAAAATGTGTTGCGCGGCGGAGAAAATGCGCGCGTCGGACGTCATTTCGGCTTAATATCTCTTGTCTCCTTGGGAGTAGAAAGTCTGTTCATGGCTCTTTGGAAAGGGCTGCATCTCCCCTGTAATCGCCTTTAAGCGGCACGCGGATCGGACCCACCGTTCTCACGCTAAGATTTTTTAAATGTGGTGCGCGGCGTAGAAAAGACGCGCGTAGGACGTATTTGCGGCTTAATATCTTTGGGCTCCTTGGGAGTAGAAAGTCTGTTCATGGCTCTTTGGAAAGGGCTGCATCTCCCCTGTAATCGCCTTCGCGCGGCACGCGGATCGGAACCATCGTTATCACGCTACGATTTTTTAATGCCGACAGGGACGGGCCGAAAGCTTGGCAGGTGGCGTTCGTTAGGAAAAGTCATGGACGTGATGCGGACCGAGTTGCAGGCCATTTGGACCTGGCCCGGCCTAGATGTGAGCCTTCAAAGTCAGCGCGTTTGTTTAAACTTTCTCCTCCAATTCGTTGCAATTGTACAAGCGTTTCTCACTCATCCGACTGGAGCGTAACGCTTTATCTGTTAATATCTCTGGTCTCCTTGGGAGTAGAAAGTCTGTTCATGGCTCTTTGGAAAGGGATGCATCTCCCCTGTAATCGCCTTTAAGCGGCACGCGGATCGGACCCACCGTTCTCACGCTACGATTTTTTAAACGTGGTGCGCGTCGGAGAAAATGCGCGTAATATCTCTTGTCTCCTTGGGAGTAGAAAGTCTGTTCATGGCTCTTTGGAAAGGGCTGTATCTCCCCTGTAATCGCCTTCGAGCGGCACGCGCATCGGAACCATCGTTATCACGCTACGATTTTTTTATGCCGCCAGGGATAGGCCGAAAGCGTGGCAGGTGGCGTTCTTCAGGGACAATCATGGAGGTGATGCGCACCGAGTTGCACGCCATTTGGAGTTGGCCCGGCCTAGATGTGAGCGTTCAAAGTCAGCGCGTTTGTTTAAACTTTCTCCTCCAATTCGTTGCAATTGTACAAGCGTTTCTCGTTCATCCGACTGGAGCGTAACGCTTTATATGTTAATATTTCTGGTCTCCTTGGGAGTAGAAAGTCTGTTCATGGCTCTTTTGAAAGGGCTGCATCTCCCCTGTAATCGCCTTCGAGCGGCACGCGGATCGAACCCACGTTTTTCACGCTACGATTTTTTTTAAATGTGTTGCGCGGCAGAGAAAAGACGCGCGCAGGACGTATTTGCGGCTTAATATCTCTTGTCTCATTGGGTGTAGAAAGTCTGTTCATGGCTCTTTGGAAAGGGCTGCATCTCCCCTGTAATCGCCTTCGAGCGGCACGCGGATCGAACCCACGGTTTTCACGCTATGATTTTTTTAAATGTGGTGCGCGGCGGAGGAAATGCGCGCGTCGGACGTCATTTCGGCTTAATATCTCTTGTCTCCTTGGGAGTAGAAAGTCTTTTCATGGCTCTTTGGAAAGGGCTGCATCTCCGCTGTAATCGCCTTCGAGCGGCACGCGGATCGAACCCACGGTTTTCACGCTATGATTTTTTTAAATGTGGTGCGCGGCGGAGAAAATGCGCGCGTCGGACGTCATTTCGGCTTAATATCTATTGTCTCCTTGGGAGTAGAAAGTCTTTTCATGGCTCTTTGGAAAGGTTTGCATCTCCCTTGTAATCGCCTTTAAGCGGCACGCGGATTGGACCCACCATTCTTCCGATACGATTTTTTAAATGTGGTGCGCGGCGTAGAAAAGACGCGCGTAGGACGTATTTGCGGCTTAATATCTTTGGGCTCCTTGGGAGTAGGAAGTCTGTTCATGCCTCTTTGGAAAGGGCTGCATCTCCCCTGTAATCGCCTTCGAGCGGCACGCGGATCGAACCCACGGTTTTCACGCTATGATTTTTTTAAATGTGGTGCGCGGCGGAGGAAATGCGCGCGTCGGACGTCATTTCGGCTTAATATCTCTTGTCTCCTTGGGAGTAGAAAGTCTTTTCATGGCTCTTTGGAAAGGGCTGCATCTCCCCTGTAATCGCCTTCGAGCGGCACGCGGATCGAACCCACGGTTTTCACGCTATGATTTTTTTAAATGTGGTGCGCGGCGGAGGAAATGCGCGCGTCGGACGTCATTTCGGCTTAATATCTCTTGTCTCCTTGGGA
This sequence comes from Electrophorus electricus, assembly GCF_041902795.1. Lineage (NCBI taxonomy): Eukaryota > Metazoa > Chordata > Actinopteri > Gymnotiformes > Gymnotidae > Electrophorus > Electrophorus electricus. The sequence goes on along the minus strand of NW_027658746.1, from coordinate 200,600 downwards.
GTAGAAAGTCTTTTCATGGCTCTTTGGAAAGGGCTGCATCTCCGCTGTAATCGCCTTCGAGCGGCACGCGGATCGAACCCACGGTTTTCACGCTATGATTTTTTTAAATGTGGTGCGCGGCGGAGAAAATGCGCGCGTCGGACGTCATTTCGGCTTAATATCTATTGTCTCCTTGGGAGTAGAAAGTCTTTTCATGGCTCTTTGGAAAGGTTTGCATCTCCCTTGTAATCGCCTTTAAGCGGCACGCGGATTGGACCCACCATTCTTCCGATACGATTTTTTAAATGTGGTGCGCGGCGTAGAAAAGACGCGCGTAGGACGTATTTGCGGCTTAATATCTTTGGGCTCCTTGGGAGTAGGAAGTCTGTTCATGCCTCTTTGGAAAGGGCTGCATCTCCCCTGTAATCGCCTTCGAGCGGCACGCGGATCGAACCCACGGTTTTCACGCTATGATTTTTTTAAATGTGTTGCGCGTCGGAGAAAATGCGCGCGTCGGACGTCATTGCGGCTTAATATCTCTTGTCTCCTTGGGAGTAGAAAGTCTTTTCATGGCTCTTTGGAAAGGTTTGCATCTCCCCTGTAATCGCATTTAAGAGGCACGCGGATCGGACCCACCGTTCTTACGCTACGATTTTTTAAATGTGGTGCGCGGCGTAGAAAAGACGCGCGTAGGACGTATTTGCGGCTTAATATCTTTGGGCTCCTTGGGAGTAGGAAGTCTGTTCATGGCTCTTTGGAAAGGGCTGCATCTCCCCTGTAATCGCCTTCGAGCGGCACGCGGATCGAACCCACGGTTTTCACGCTATGATTTTTTAAAATGTGCTGCGCAGCGGAGAAAATGCGCGCGTCGGACGTCATTGCGGCTTAATATCTCTTGTCTCCTTGGGAATAGAAAGTCTGTTCATGGCTCTTAGGAAAGGGCTGCATCTCCACTGTAATCGCCTTCGAGCGGCACGCGGATCGGAACCATCGTTATCACGCTACGATTTTTTAATGCCTCTAGGGACGGGCCGAAAGCGTGGCAGGTGGCGTTCGTTAGGGACAGTCATGGAGGTGATGCCCACCGAGTTGCAGGCCATTTGGACCTGGCCCGGCCTAGATGTGAGCGTTCAAATTCAGCGCGTTTGTTTTAACTTTTTCCTCCAATTCGTTGCAATTGTACAAGCGTTTCTCGCTCATCCGACTGGAGCGTAACGCTTTATATGTTAATATTTCTGGTCTCCTTGGGAGTAGAAAGTCTGTTCATGGCTCTTTGGAAAGGGCTGCATCTCCCCTGTAATCGCCTTCGAGCGGCACGCGGATCGAACCCACGGTTTTCACGCTATGATTTTTTTAAATGTGGTGCGCGGCGGAGAAAATGCGCGCGTCGGACGTCATTTCGGCTTAATATCTCTTGTCTCATTGGGAGTAGAAAGTCTGTTCATGGCTCTTTGGAAAGGGCTGCATCTCCCCTGTAATCGCCTTCGAGCGGCACGCGGATGGAACCCACGGTTTTCACGCTATGATTTTTTTAAATGTGGTGCGCGGCGGAGAAAATGCGCGCGTCGGACGTCATTGCGGCTTAATATCTCTTGTCTCCTTGGGAGTAGAAAGTCTGTTCATGGCTCTTTGGAAAGGGCTGCATCTCCCCTGTAATCGCCTTTAAGCGGCACGCGGATCGGACCCACCGTTCTCACGCTACGATTTTTTAAATGTGGTGCGCGGCGCAATAAATGCGCGCGTCGGACGTCATTGCGGCTTAATATCTCTTGTCTCGTTGGGAGTAGGAAGTCTGTTCATGGCTCTTTGGAAAGGGCTGCATTTCCCTTGTAATCGCCTTTAAGCGGCACGCGGATCGGACCCACCGTTCTCACGCTAAGATTTTTTAAATGTGGTGCGCGGCGTAGAAAAGACTCGCGTAGGACGTATTTGCGGCTTAATATCTTTGGGCTCCTTGGGAGTAGAAAGTCTGTTCATGGCTCTTTGGAAAGGGATGCATCTCCCCTGTAATCGCCTTTAAGCGGCACGCGGATCGGACCCACCGTTCTCACGCTACGATTTTTTAAACGTGGTGCGCGTCGGAGAAAATGCGCGTAATATCTCTTGTCTCCTTGGGAGTAGAAAGTCTGTTCATGGCTCTTTGGAAAGGGCTGTATCTCCCCTGTAATCGCCTTCGAGCGGCACGCGCATCGGAACCATCGTTATCACGCTACGATTTTTTAATGCCGCCAGGGATAGGCCGAAAGCGTGGCAGGTGGCGTTCGTTAGGGACAGTCATGGAGGTGATGCGCACCGAGTTGCACGCCATTTGGAGTTGGCCCGGCCTAGATGTGAGCGTTCAAAGTCAGCGCGTTTGTTTAAAGTTTCTCCTCCAATTCGTTGCAATTGTACAAGCGTTTCTCGTTCATCCGACTGGAGCGTAACGCTTTATATGTTAATATTTCTGGTCTCCTTGGGAGTTGAAAGTCTGTTCATGGCTCTTTTGAAAGGGATGCATCTCCCCTGTAATCGCCTTCGAGCGGCACGCGGATCGAACCCACGTTTTTCACGCTACGATTTTTTTAAAATGTGTTGCGCGGCGGAGAAAAGACGCGCGCCGGACGTATTTGCGGCTTAATATCTCTTGTCTCATTGGGTGTAGAAAGTCTGTTCATGGCTCTTTGGAAAGGGCTGCATCTCCCCTGTAATCGCCTTTGAGCGGCACGCGGATGGAACCCACGGTTTTCACGCTATGATTTTTTTAAATGTGGTGCGCGGCGGAGGAAATGCGCGCGTCGGACGTCATTTCGGCTTAATATCTCTTGTCTCCTTGGGAGTAGAAAGTCTTTTCATGGCTCTTTGGAAAGGGCTGCATCTCCCCTGTAATCGCCTTCGAGCGGCACGCGGATCGAACCCACGGTTTTCACGCTATGATTTTTTTAAATGTGCTGCGCGGCGGAGAAAATGCGCGCGTCGGACGTCATTGCGGCTTAATATCTCTTGTCTCCTTGGGAGTAGAAAGTCTTTTCATGGTTCTTTGGAAAGGGTTGCATCTCCCCTGTAATCGCCTTTAAGCGGCACGCGGATCGGACCCACCGTTCTTACGCTACGATTTTTTAAATGTGGTGCGAGGCGTAGAAAAGACGCGCGTAGGACTTATTTGCGGCTTAATATCTTTGGGCTCCTTGGGAGTAGAAAGTCTGTTCATGGCTCTTTGGAAAGGGCTGCATCTCCCCTGTAATCACCTTCGAGCGGCACGCGGATCGAACCCACGTTTTTCACGCTACGATTTTTTTTAAATGTGTTGCGCGGCGGAGAAAAGACGCGCGCCGGACGTATTTGCGGCTTAATATCTCTTGTATCATTGGGTGTAGAAAGTCTGTTCATGGCTCTTTGGAAAGGGCTGCATCTCCCCTGTAATCGCCTTCGAGCGGCACGCGGATCGAACCCACGGTTTTCACGCTATGATTTTTTTAAATGTGGTGCGCGGCGGAGGAAATGCACGCGTCGGACGTCATTTCGGCTTAATATCTCTTGTCTCCTTGGGAGTAGAAAGTCTTTTCATGGCTCTTTGGAAAGGGCTGCATCTCCGCTGTAATCGCCTTCGAGCGGCACGCGGATCGAACCCACGGTTTTCACGCTATGATTTTTTTAAATGTGGTGCGCGGCGGAGAAAATGCGCGCGTCGGACGTCATTTCGGCTTAATATCTATTGTCTCCTTGGGAGTAGAAAGTCTTTTCATGGCTCTTTGGAAAGGTTTGCATCTCCCTTGTAATCGCCTTTAAGCGGCACGCGGATTGGACCCACCGTTCTTCCGATACGATTTTTTAAATGTGGTGCGCGGCGTAGAAAAGACGCGCGTAGGACGTATTTGCGGCTTAATATCTTTGGGCTCCTTGGGAGTAGGAAGTCTGTTCATGCCTCTTTGGAAAGGGCTGCATCTCCCCTGTAATCGCCTTCGAGCGGCACGCGGATCGAACCCACGGTTTTCACGCTATGATTTTTTTAAATGTGGTGCGCGGCGGAGGAAATGCGCGCGTCGGACGTCATTTCGGCTTAATATCTCTTGTCTCCTTGGGAGTAGAAAGTCTTTTCATGGCTCTTTGGAATGGGCTGCATCTCCCCTGTAATCGCCTTTAAGCGGCACGCGGATCGAACCCACGGTTTTCACGCTACGATTTTTTTAAATGTGTTGCGCGGCGGAGAATAGACGCGCGCCGGACGTATTTGCGGCTTGATATCTCTTGTCTCATTGGGAGTAGAAAGTCTGTTCATGGCTCTTTGGAAAGGGCTGCATCTCCCCTGTAATCGCCTTCGAGCGGCACGCGGATCGAACCCACGGTTTTCACGCTATGATTTTTTTAAATGTGTTGCGCGTCGGAGAAAATGCGCGCGTCGGACGTCATTGCGGCTTAATATCTCTTGTCTCCTTGGGAGTAGAAAGTCTTTTCATGGCTCTTTGGAAAGGTTTGCATCTCCCCTGTAATCGCCTTTAAGCGGCACGCGGATCGGAACCACCGTTCTTACGCTACGATTTTTTAAATGTGGTGCGCGGCGTAGAAAAGACGCGTGTAGGACGTATTTGCGGCTTAATATCTTTGGGCTCCTTGGGAGTAGGAAGTCTGTTCATGCCTCTTTGGAAAGGGCTCCGTCTCCCCTGTAATCGCCTTCGAGCGGCACGCGGATCGAACCCACGGTTTTCACGCTATGATTTTTTTAAATGTGGTGCGCGGCGGAGAAAATGCGCGCGTCGGACGTCATTGCGGCTTAATATCTCTTGTCTCCTTGGGAGTAGGAAGTCTGTTCATGCCTCTTTGGAAAGGGTTGCATCTCCCCTGTAATCGCCTTTAAGCGGCACGCGGATCGGACCCACCGTTCTCACGCTACGATTTTTTAAACGTGGTGCGCGTCGGAGAAAATGCGCGTAATATCTCTTGTCTCCTTGGGAGTAGAAAGTCTGTTCATGGCTCTTTGGAAAGGGCTGTATCTCCCCTGTAATCGCCTTCGAGCGGCACGCGCATCGGAACCATCGTTATCACGCTACGATTTTTTAATGCCGCCAGGGATAGGCCGAAAGCGTGGCAGGTGGCGTTCGTTAGGGACAGTCATGGAGGTGATGCACACCGAGTTGCACGCCATTTGGAGTTGGCCCGGCCTAGATGTGAGCGTTCAAAGTCAGCGCGTTTGTTTAAACTTTCTCCTCCAATTCGTTGCAATTGTACAAGCGTTTCTCGTTCATCCGACTGGAGCGTAACGCTTTATAAGTTAATATTTCTGGTCTCCTTGGGAGTAGAAAGTCTGTTCATGGCTCTTTGGAAAGGGCTGCATCTCCCCTGTAATCGCCTTTAAGCGGCACGCGGATCGAACCCACGGTTTTCACGCTACGATTTTTTTAAATGTGTTGCGCGGCGGAGAATAGACGCGCGCCGGACGTATTTGCGGCTTGATATCTCTTGTCTCATTGGGTGTAGAAAGTCTGTTCATGGCTCTTTGGAAAGGGCTGCATCTCCCCTGTAATCGCCTTCGAGCGGCACGCGGATCGAACCCACGGTTTTCACGCTATGATTTTTTTAAATGTGGTGCGCGGCGGAGGAAATGCGCGCGTCGGACGTCATTTCGGCTTAATATCTCTTGTCTCCTTGGGAGTAGAAAGTCTTTTCATGGCTCTTTGGAAAGGGCTGCATCTCCGCTGTAATCGCCTTCGAGCGGCACGCGGATAGAACCCACGGTTTTCACGCTATGATTTTTTTAAATGTGGTGCGCGGCGGAGAAAATGCGCGCGTCGGACGTCATTTCGGCTTAATATCTATTGTCTCCTTGGGAGTAGAAAGTCTTTTCATGGCTCTTTGGAAAGGTTTGCATCTCCCTTGTAATCGCCTTTAAGCGGCACGCGGATTGGACCCACCATTCTTCCGATACGATTTTTTAAATGTGGTGCGCGGCGTAGAAAAGACGCGCGTAGGACGTATTTGCGGCTTAATATCTTTGGGCTCCTTGGGAGTAGGAAGTCTGTTCATGCCTCTTTGGAAAGGGCTGCATCTCCCCTGTAATCGCCTTCGAGCGGCACGCGGATCGAACCCACGGTTTTCACGCTATGATTTTTTTAAATGTGGTGCGCGGCGGAGGAAATGCGCGCGTCGGACGTCATTTCGGCTTAATATCTCTTGTCTCCTTGGGAGTAGAAAGTCTTTTCATGGCTCTTTGGAAAGGGCTGCATCTCCCCTGTAATCGCCTTTAAGCGGCACGCGGATCGAACCACGGTTTTCACGCTACGATTTTTTTTAAATGTGTTGCGCGCGGAGAATAGACGCGCGCCGGACGTATTTGCGGCTTGATATCTCTTGTATCATTGGGAGTAGAAAGTCTGTTCATGGCTCTTTGGAAAGGGCTGCATCTCCCCTGTAATCGCCTTCGAGCGGCACGCGGATGGAACCCACGGTTTTCACGCTATGATTTTTTTAAATGTGGTGCGCGGCGGAGAAAATGCGCGCGTCGGACGTCATTGCGGCTTAATATCTCTTGTCTCCTTGGGAGTAGAAAGTCTGTTCATGGCTCTTTGGAAAGGGCTGCATCTCCCCTGTAATCGCCTTTAAGCGGCACGCGGATCGGACCCACCGTTCTCACGCTACGATTTTTTAAATGTGGTGCGCGGCGCAATAAATGCGCGAGTCGGACGTCATTGCGGCTAAATATCTCTTGTCTCGTTGGGAGTAGGAAGTCTGTTCATGGCTCTTTGGAAAGGGCTGCATCTCCCCTGTAATCGCCTTCGAGCGGCACGCGGATCGAACCCACGGTTTTCACGCTATGATTTTTTAAAATGTGTTGCGCGGCGGAGTAAATGCGCGCGTCGGACGTCATTTCGGCTTAATATCTCTTGTCTCCTTGGGAGTAGAAAGTCTGTTCATGGCTCTTTGGAAAGGGCTGCATCTCCCCTGTAATCGCCTTTAAGCGGCACGCGGATCGGACCCACCGTTCTCACGCTAAGATTTTTTAAATGTGGTGCGCGGCGTAGAAAAGACGCGCGTAGGACGTATTTGCGGCTTAATATCTTTGGGCTCCTTGGGAGTAGAAAGTCTGTTCATGGCTCTTTGGAAAGGGCTGCATCTCCCCTGTAATCGCCTTCGCGCGGCACGCGGATCGGAACCATCGTTATCACGCTACGATTTTTTAATGCCGACAGGGACGGGCCGAAAGCTTGGCAGGTGGCGTTCGTTAGGAAAAGTCATGGACGTGATGCGGACCGAGTTGCAGGCCATTTGGACCTGGCCCGGCCTAGATGTGAGCCTTCAAAGTCAGCGCGTTTGTTTAAACTTTCTCCTCCAATTCGTTGCAATTGTACAAGCGTTTCTCGCTCATCCGACTGGAGCGTAACGCTTTATCTGTTAATATCTCTGGTCTCCTTGGGAGTAGAAAGTCTGTTCATGGCTCTTTGGAAAGGGATGCATCTCCCCTGTAATCGCCTTTAAGCGGCACGCGGATCGGACCCACCGTTCTCACGCTACGATTTTTTAAACGTGGTGCGCGTCGGAGAAAATGCGCGTAATATCTCTTGTCTCCTTGGGAGTAGAAAGTCTGTTCATGGCTCTTTGGAAAGGGCTGTATCTCCCCTGTAATCGCCTTCGAGCGGCACGCGCATCGGAACCATCGTTATCACGCTACGATTTTTTAATGCCGCCAGGGATAGGCCGAAAGCGTGGCAGGTGGCGTTCTTCAGGGACAATCATGGAGGTGATGCGCACCGAGTTGCACGCCATTTGGAGTTGGCCCGGCCTAGATGTGAGCGTTCAAAGTCAGCGCGTTTGTTTAAACTTTCTCCTCCAATTCGTTGCAATTGTACAAGCGTTTCTCGTTCATCCGACTGGAGCGTAACGCTTTATATGTTAATATTTCTGGTCTCCTTGGGAGTAGAAAGTCTGTTCATGGCTCTTTTGAAAGGGATGCATCTCCCCTGTAATCGCCTTTAAGCGGCACGCGGATCGGACCCACCGTTCTCACGCTACGATTTTTTAAACGTGGTGCGCGTCGGAGAAAATGCGCGTAATATCTCTTGTCTCCTTGGGAGTAGAAAGTCTGTTCATGGCTCTTTGGAAAGGGCTGTATCTCCCCTGTAATCGCCTTCGAGCGGCACGCGCATCGGAACCATCGTTATCACGCTACGATTTTTTTTAAATGTGTTGCGCGGCGGAGAAAAGACGCGCGCCGGACGTATTTGCGGCTTAATATCTCTTGTCTCATTGGGTGTAGAAAGTCTGTTCATGGCTCTTTGGAAAGGGCTGCATCTCCCCTGTAATCGCCTTCGAGCGGCACGCGGATCGAACCCACGGTTTTCACGCTATGATTTTTTTAAATGTGGTGCGCGGCGGAGGAAATGCGCGCGTCGGACGTCATTTCGGCTTAATATCTCTTGTCTCCTTGGGAGTAGAAAGTCTTTTCATGGCTCTTTGGAAAGGGCTGCATCTCCGCTGTAATCGCCTTCGAGCGGCACGCGGATCGAACCCACGGTTTTCACGCTATGATTTTTTTAAATGTGGTGCGCGGCGGAGAAAATGCGCGCGTCGGACGTCATTTCGGCTTAATATCTATTGTCTCCTTGGGAGTAGAAAGTCTTTTCATGGCTCTTTGGAAAGGTTTGCATCTCCCTTGTAATCGCCTTTAAGCGGCACGCGGATTGGACCCACCATTCTTCCGATACGATTTTTTAAATGTGGTGCGCGGCGTAGAAAAGACGCGCGTAGGACGTATTTGCGGCTTAATATCTTTGGGCTCCTTGGGAGTAGGAAGTCTGTTCATGCCTCTTTGGAAAGGGCTGCATCTCCCCTGTAATCGCCTTCGAGCGGCACGCGGATCGAACCCACGGTTTTCACGCTATGATTTTTTTAAATGTGGTGCGCGGCGGAGGAAATGCGCGCGTCGGACGTCATTTCGGCTTAATATCTCTTGTCTCCTTGGGAGTAGAAAGTCTTTTCATGGCTCTTTGGAAAGGGCTGCATCTCCCCTGTAATCGCCTTCGAGCGGCACGCGGATCGAACCCACGGTTTTCACGCTATGATTTTTTTAAATGTGGTGCGCGGCGGAGGAAATGCGCGCGTCGGACGTCATTTCGGCTTAATATCTCTTGTCTCCTTGGGAGTAGAAAGTCTTTTCATGGCTCTTTGGAAAGGGCTGCATCTCCGCTGTAATCGCCTTCGAGCGGCACGCGGATCGAACCCACGGTTTTCACGCTATGATTTTTTTAAATGTGGTGCGCGGCGGAGAAAATGCGCGCGTCGGACGTCATTTCGGCTTAATATCTATTGTCTCCTTGGGAGTAGAAAGTCTTTTCATGGCTCTTTGGAAAGGTTTGCATCTCCCTTGTAATCGCCTTTAAGCGGCACGCGGATTGGACCCACCATTCTTCCGATACGATTTTTTAAATGTGGTGCGCGGCGTAGAAAAGACGCGCGTAGGACGTATTTGCGGCTTAATATCTTTGGGCTCCTTGGGAGTAGGAAGTCTGTTCATGGCTCTTTGGAAAGGGCTGCATCTCCCCTGTAATCGCCTTCGAGCGGCACGCGGATCGAACCCACGGTTTTCACGCTATGATTTTTTAAAATGTGCTGCGCAGCGGAGAAAATGCGCGCGTCGGACGTCATTGCGGCTTAATATCTCTTGTCTCCTTGGGAATAGAAAGTCTGTTCATGGCTCTTAGGAAAGGGCTGCATCTCCACTGTAATCGCCTTCGAGCGGCACGCGGATCGGAACCATCGTTATCACGCTACGATTTTTTAATGCCTCTAGGGACGGGCCGAAAGCGTGGCAGGTGGCGTTCGTTAGGGACAGTCATGGAGGTGATGCCCACCGAGTTGCAGGCCATTTGGACCTGGCCCGGCCTAGATGTGAGCGTTCAAATTCAGCGCGTTTGTTTTAACTTTTTCCTCCAATTCGTTGCAATTGTACAAGCGTTTCTCGCTCATCCGACTGGAGCGTAACGCTTTATATGTTAATATTTCTGGTCTCCTTGGGAGTAGAAAGTCTGTTCATGGCTCTTTGGAAAGGGCTGCATCTCCCCTGTAATCGCCTTCGAGCGGCACGCGGATCGAACCCACGGTTTTCACGCTATGATTTTTTTAAATGTGGTGCGCGGCGGAGAAAATGCGCGCGTCGGACGTCATTTCGGCTTAATATCTCTTGTCTCATTGGGAGTAGAAAGTCTGTTCATGGCTCTTTGGAAAGGGCTGCATCTCCCCTGTAATCGCCTTCGAGCGGCACGCGGATGGAACCCACGGTTTTCACGCTATGATTTTTTTAAATGTGGTGCGCGGCGGAGAAAATGCGCGCGTCGGACGTCATTGCGGCTTAATATCTCTTGTCTCCTTGGGAGTAGAAAGTCTGTTCATGGCTCTTTGGAAAGGGCTGCATCTCCCCTGTAATCGCCTTTAAGCGGCACGCGGATCGGACCCACCGTTCTCACGCTACGATTTTTTAAATGTGGTGCGCGGCGCAATAAATGCGCGCGTCGGACGTCATTGCGGCTTAATATCTCTTGTCTCGTTGGGAGTAGGAAGTCTGTTCATGGCTCTTTGGAAAGGGCTGCATTTCCCTTGTAATCGCCTTTAAGCGGCACGCGGATCGGACCCACCGTTCTCACGCTAAGATTTTTTAAATGTGGTGCGCGGCGTAGAAAAGACGCGCGTAGGACGTATTTGCGGCTTAATATCTTTGGGCTCCTTGGGAGTAGAAAGTCTGTTCATGGCTCTTTGGAAAGGGATGCATCTCCCCTGTAATCGCCTTTAAGCGGCACGCGGATCGGACCCACCGTTCTCACGCTACGATTTTTTAAACGTGGTGCGCGTCGGAGAAAATGCGCGTAATATCTCTTGTCTCCTTGGGAGTAGAAAGTCTGTTCATGGCTCTTTGGAAAGGGCTGTATCTCCCCTGTAATCGCCTTCGAGCGGCACGCGCATCGGAACCATCGTTATCACGCTACGATTTTTTAATGCCGCCAGGGATAGGCCGAAAGCGTGGCAAGGGGCGTTCGTTAGGGACAGTCATGGAGGTGATGCACACCGAGTTGCACGCCATTTGGAGTTGGCCCGGCCTAGATGTGAGCGTTCAAAGTCAGCGCGTTTGTTTAAACTTTCTCCTCCAATTCGTTGCAATTGTACAAGCGTTTCTCGTTCATCCGACTGGAGCGTAACGCTTTATATGTTAATATTTCTGGTCTCCTTGGGAGTAGAAAGTCTGTTCATGGCTCTTTTCAAAGGGATGCATCTCCCCTGTAATCTCCTTCGAGCGGCACGCGGATCGAACCCACGTTTTTCACGCTACGATTTTTTTTAAATGTGTTGCGCGGCGGAGGAAATGCGCGCGTCGGACGTCATTTGCGGCTTAATATCTCTTGTCTCCTTGGGAGTAGAAAGTCTTTTCATGGCTCTTTGGAAAGGGCTGCATCTCCGCTGTAATCGCCTTCGAGCGGCACGCGGATCGAACCCACGGTTTTCACGCTATGATTTTTTTAAATGTGGTGCGCGGCGGAGAAAATGCGCGCGTCGGACGTCATTTCGGCTTAATATCTATTGTCTCCTTGGGAGTAGAAAGTCTTTTCATGGCTCTTTGGAAAGGTTTGCATCTCCCTTGTAATCGCCTTTAAGCGGCACGCGGATTGGACCCACCGTTCTTCCGATACGATTTTTTAAATGTGGTGCGCGGCGTAGAAAAGACGCGCGTAGGACGTATTTGCGGCTTAATATCTTTGGGCTCCTTGGGAGTAGGAAGTCTGTTCATGCCTCTTTGGAAAGGGCTGCATCTCCTCTGTAATCGCCTTCGAGCGGCACGCGGATCGAACCCACGGTTTTCACGCTATGATTTTTTTAAATGTGGTGCGCGGCGGAGGAAATGCGCGCGTCGGACGTCATTTCGGCTTAATATCTCTTGTCTCCTTGGGAGTAGAAAGTCTTTTCATGGCTCTTTGGAAAGGGCTGCATCTCCCCTGTAATCCCCTTTAAGCAGCACGCGGATCGAACCCACGGTTTTCACGCTACGATTTTCTTTAAATGTGTTGCGCGGCGGAGAATAGACGCGCGCCGGACGTATTTGCGGCTTGATATCTCTTGTCTCATTGGGAGTAGAAGGTCTGTTCATGGCTCTTTGGAAAGGGCTGCATCTCCCCTGTAATCGCCTTCGAGCGGCACGCGGATCGAACCCACGGTTTTCACGCTATGATTTTTTTAAATGTGGTGCGCGGCGGAGAAATTGCGCGCGTCGGACGTCATTTCGGCTTAATATCTCTTGTCTCCTTGGGAGTAGAAAGTCTTTTCATGGCTCTTTGGAAAGGGCTGCATCTCCCCTGTAATCGCCTTTAAGCGGCACGCGGATCGGACCCACCGTTCTCACGCTAAGATTTTTTAAACGTGGTGCGCGTCGGAGAAAATGCGCGTAATATCTCTTGTCTCCTTGGGAGTAGAAAGTCTGTTCATGGCTCTTTGGAAAGGGCTGTATCTCCCCTGTAATCGCCTTTGAGCGGCACGCGCATCGGAACCATCGTTATCACGCTACGATTTTTTAATGCCGCCAGGGATAGGCCGAAAGCGTGGCAGGTGGCGTTCGTTAGGGACAGTCATGGAGGTGATGCACACCGAGTTGCACGCCATTTGGAGTTGGCCCGGCCTAGATGTGAGCGTTCAAAGTCAGCGCGTTTGTTTAAACTTTCTCCTCCAATTCGTTGCAATTGTACAAGCGTTTCTCGCTCATCCGACTGGAGCGTAACGCTTTATCTGTTAATATCTCTGGTCTCCTTGGGAGTAGAAAGTCTGTTCATGGCTCTTTGGAAAGGGATGCATCTCCCCTGTAATCGCCTTTAAGCGGCACGCGGATCGGACCCACCGTTCTCACGCTACGATTTTTTAAACGTGGCGCGCGTCGGACGTCATTGCGGCTTAATATCTCTTGTCTCCTTGGGAGTAGAAAGTCTGTTCATGGCTCTTTGGAAAGGGCTGCATCTCCCCTGTAATCGCCTTCGAGCGGCACGCGGATCGGAACCATCATTATCACGCTACGATTTTTTAATGCCTCTAGGGACGGGCCGAAAGCGTGGCAGGTGGCGTTCGTTAGGGACAGTCATGGAGGTGATGCGCACCGAGTTGCTGCTTAATATCTCTTGTCTCCTTGGGAGTAGGAAGTCTGTTCATGGCTCTTTGGAAAGGGCTGCATCTCCCCTGTAATCGCCTTCGAGCGGCACGCGGATCGAACCCACGGTTTTCACGCTATGAATTTTTTAAATGTGCTGAGCGGCGGAGAAAATGTGCGCGTCGGACGTCATTGCGGCTTAATATCTCTTGTCTCCTTGGGAATAGAAAGTCTTTTCATGGCTCTTTGGAAAGGGTTGCATCTCCCCTGTAATCGCCTTTAAGCGGCATGCGGATCGGACCCACCGTTATCACGCTACGATTTTTTAATGCCGACAGGGACGGGCCGAAAGCGTGGCAGGTGGCGTTCGTTAGGGACAGTCATGGAGGTGATGCGCGCCGAGTTGCAGGCCATTTGGACCTGGCCCGGCCTAGATGTGAGCGTTCAAAGTCAGCGCGTTTGTTTAAACTTTCTCCTCCAATTCGTTGCAATTGTACAAGCGTTTCTCGCTCATCCGACTGGAGCGTAACGCTTTATCTGTTAATATCTCTGGTCTCCTTGGGAGTAGAAAGTCTATTCATGGCTCTTTGGAAAGGGCTGCATCTCCCCTGTAATCGCATTTAAGCGGCACGCGGATCGGACCCACCGTTCTTACGATACGATTTTTTAAATGTGGTGCGCGGCGTAGAAAAGACTCGCGTAGGACGTATTTGCGGCTTAATATCTTTGGGCTCCTTGGGAGTAGGAAGTCTGTTCATGGCTCTTTGGAAAGGGCTGCATCTCCCCTGTAATCGCCTTTAAGCGGCACGCGGATTGGACCCACCGTTCTTCCGATACGATTTTTTAAATGTGGTGCGCGGCGTAGAAAAGACGCGCGTAGGACGTATTTGCGGCTTAATATCTTTGGGCTCCTTGGGAGTAGGAAGTCTGTTCATGCCTCTTTGGAAAGGGCTGCATCTCCCCTGTAATCGCCTTCGAGCGGCACGCGGATCGCACCCACGGTTTTCACGCTATGATTTTTTTAAATGTGGTGCGCGGCGGAGGAAATGCGCGCGTCGGACGTCATTTCGGCTTAATATCTCTTGTCTCCTTGGGAGTAGAAAGTCTTTTCATGGCTCTTTGGAAAGGGCTGCATCTCCCCTGTAATCGCCTTCGAGCGGCACGCGGATCGAACCCACGGTTTTCACGCTACGATTTTTTTTAAATGTGTTGCGCGGCGGAGAATAGACGCGCGCCGGACGTATTTGCGGCTTGATATCTCTTGTCTCATTGGGAGTAGAAAGTCTGTTCATGGCTCTTTGGAAAGGGCTGCATCTCCCCTGTAATCGCCTTCGAGCGGCACGCGGATCGAACCCACGGTTTTCACGCTATGATTTTTTTAAATGTGGTGCGCGGCGGAGGAAATGCGCGCGTCGGACGTCATTTCGGCTTAATATCTCTTGTCTCCTTGGGAGTAGAAAGTCTTTTCATGGCTCTTTGGAAAGGGCTGCATCTCCGCTGTAATCGCCTTCGAGCGGCACGCGGATCGAACCCACGGTTTTCACGCTATGATTTTTTTAAATGTGGTGCGCGGCGGAGAAAATGCGCGCGTCGGACGTCATTTCGGCTTAATATCTATTGTCTCCTTGGGAATAGAAAGTATTTTCATGGCTCTTTGGAAAGGTTTGCATCTCCCTTGTAATCGCCTTTAAGCGGCACGCGGATAGCACCCACCGTTCTTCCGATACGATTTTTTAAATGTGGTGCGCGGCGTAGAAAAGACGCGCGTAGGACGTATTTGCGGCTTAATATCTTTGGGCTCCTTGGGAGTAGGAAGTCTGTTCATGCCTCTTTGGAAAGGGCTGCATCTCCCCTGTAATCGCCTTCGAGCGGCACGCGGATCGAACCCACGGTTTTCACGCTATGATTTTTTTAAATGTGCTGCGCGGCGGAGAAAATGCGCGCGTCGGATGTCATTGCGGCTTAATATCTCGTTTCCTTGGGAGTAGAAAGTCTTTTCATGGTTCTTTGGAAAGGGTTGCATCTCCCCTGTAATCGCCTTTAAGCGGCACGCGGATCGGACCCATCGTTCTCACGCTACGATTTTTTAAAATCCGCCAGGGACTGAACGAACGCTTGGCAGGTGGCGTTCGTGACGGACAGTCAAGCAGTTAATGCGCACCGAGCTGCAGGCCATTTGGACCTGGCCCAGCCTAGATGTGAGTATTCAAAGTCAGCACGTTTGTTTCAAAGTTCTCCACCAATTCGTTGTAATTGCGTGTGTGCGCGTGAACACCAGGTTTGTGGAGGAGTTCGTCCTTGGACTGTACAAGGGGAGACAGTGTGTGGCCTGGCTGCGTGAGGTTGCAGTTTGCTGGGCATGAGAGATTGGCATGTGGTGCCCTGGAGGTGTGGTTGTTCCAGGACGGGCAAGGTGGGGTAGTGTGGCTGGGTGACGGTGCGCTTCACTGGGGATGTGGTTGTGAGTTGCAGGCCCATTCCTTTGAATGACAGAAAGGATCTGATTTGTTTCCAGGTTTAAACGTACTTTGCTGGGTATGACTGTGACCTCTTGGGCCAGGAAGTCTGTTTCTAGTTTTATTTAAACGGTCAAACTGCGTGAAGTGTGCCCAGGCCCAGAGCTACTTTGATGGGCATGATTCTGTGACCTCTTGGGCCTTGAAATGTGGTGCTTTGAACGATTTAAAGAGTGAAACGGTCTGAAGTGTGCTCACGTTTAAAGTAACCTTGCTGGGCATGACTGTGTGACCTCTTGGGCCAGGAAGTCTGTTTCTAGTTTTATTTAAACGGTCAAACTGCGTGAAGTGTGCCCAGGCCCAGACCTACTTTGCTGGGCATGACTGTGTGACCTCTTGTGCCTGGAAGTCTGGTTGTAGTATGATTTTAAAGGGTCAAATGGTCTCCATTGTGTGTCCAGGTTTAAGGCTACTTTGCTGGGCATGTGATTTGGACCCATCGGGTACGGAAGCTTTTCCGTCACGTGCTCGTTTTCCACGCCTTCAGCGCAGGTAGCCTGCGAATTTAAAACCGACGTGCATTTTATTCTTTTCCCCTTTTATCCTTTCATATCTCTCCGCTACATTGGAGAAGAGAGACGCACACGAGTAAATAAAATGTAAATATCTGTACATATCTGTATAATATCTAAATAAAAGGAAGAAGTGGTTGTATAGTGTAGTCGTTTGATTATAAATAATCTCATAATAATTTTATCCTCAAATTCTTACACATTTATACATGTTTATCTCTCTCTTTCTGTGTGTGTGTGTGTGTGTGTGTGTGTGTGTGTGTGTGTGTGTGTGTGTGTGGTTCTGTGTCACTAGTGGGGCCTGTGGCCCGATTGGAGTGTTTGCGGTGTGAGAAGGAGGAGTTGGAGAACAGTTTGTTGGAGCAGCTGAAGGAGTTGAGGTTGCAGAAGGAGCTGCAGGTTCTTCAGGAGATGCTGAAACACAAGCAGCAGGAGGAGACAGAGCTCCTGCAGAAACAGCAGGAGGAGGAGGAGCATAACAGGTCCATCAAGAGTAAGTACTATGGAAATGCAATAATACTAACATAACTAATAATGAATGTTAGCCTTTAGGCTCCAATAAAAGTGACACTAATATATGTATAGTACTATATATATTATATTTTATATATTCAGTAGTAATTATGTAGTATATACAATCTGTGTTATATCCAGCAGTAATGATACTTGCTCTGGCAGATATGAAAATGGCCTGTGAACAGGAGAAGAAATCTCTGGAGGAAGAACTTGAGAAGCTCAGACTGTCACTGCAGGTAGAGATCCCTTATAGTGTCAGTACACATCCACCAGTAGCTCCACCTTTCACTTATAACGTCAGTACACATTCAGTACACATTCCCACCTTTCCATTGTACTGGCTGTAGTGATGATTCGTGTGTGTTTTATACCAGCCCATAGAGGAGGACATTATGAGTCTGAAAGTAGCGCTGGAGATGAAGAACCAGGAGATCAAAGATCAGCACGATCTTTTGGTCAAACTATATACTCTGTATGTATACTATATACTCTGTATGTAGTACCTGGTTTAACACTATATCCTCTGTATATATACTATATACTGTTTATGTAGTACCTGGTTTAACACTATACCCTCAGCTTACTCTAGTCTGCAGATGTGAAGAAATTAAACAGAATGTGTATCTGTGTATATGTGCCCACCTGTATGTGTCTGGTTTAGTTTTATTTAAACGGTCAAACTGCGTCATGTGTGCCCAGGCCCAGAGCTACTTTGCTGGGCATGACTGTGTGACCTCTTGGGCCTGGAAGTCTGGTTGTAGTATGATTTTAAAGGGTCAAATGGTCTCCATTGTGTGTCCAGGTTTAAGGCTACTTTGCTGGGCATGTGATTTGGACCCATCGGGTACGGAAGCCTTTCCGTCACGTGCTCGTTTTCCACGCCTTCAGCGCAGGTAGCCTGCGAATTTAAAACCGACGTGCATTTTATTCTTTTCCCCTTTTATCCTTTCATATCTCTCCGCTACCTTGGAGAAGAGAGACGCACGCGGGTAAATAAAATGTAAATATCTGTACATATCTGTATAATATCTAAATAAAAGGAAGAAGTGGTTGTATAGTGTAGTCGTTTGATTATAAATAATCTCATAATAATTTTATCCTCATATTCTTATACATTTATACATGTTTATCTCTCTCTCTGTGTGTGTGTGTGTGTGTGTGTGTGTGTGTGTGTGTGTGTGTGTGTGGTTCTGTGTCACTAGTGGGGCCTGTGGCGCGATTGGAGTGTTTGCGGTGTGAGAAGGAGGAGTTGGAGAACAGTTTGTTGGAGCAGCTGAAGGAGTTGAGGTTGCAGAAGCAGAAGGAGCTGCAGGTTCTTCAGGAGATGCTGAAACACAAGCAGCAGGAGGAGACAGAGCTCCTGCAGAAACAGCAGGAGGAGGAGGAGCATAACAGGTCCATCAAGAGTAAGTACTATGGAAATGCAATAATACTAACATAACTAATAATGAATGTTAGCCTTTAGGCTCCAATAAAAGTGACACTAATATATGTATAGTACTATATATATTATATTTTATATATTCAGTAGTAATTATGTAGTATATACAATCTGTGTTATATCCAGCAGTAATGATACTTGCTCTGGCAGATATGAAAATGGCCTGTGAACAGGAGAAGAAATCTCTGGAGGAAGAACTTGAGAAGCTCAAACTGTCACTGCAGGTAGAGATCCCTTATAGTGTCAGTACACATCCACCAGTACCACCACCTCTCACTTATAACGTCAGTACACATTCAGTACACATTCCCACCTTTCCATTGTACTGGCTGTAGTGATGATTCGTGTCTGTGTTATACCAGCCCATAGAGGAGGACATTGAGTCTGAAAGTGGCGCTGGAGATGAAGAACCAGGAGATCAAAGATCAGCACGATCTTTTGGTCAAACTATATACTCTGTATGTATACTATATACTCTGTATGTAGTACCTGGTTTAACACTATATCCTCTGTATATATACTATATACTGTTTATGTAGTACCTGGTTTAACACTATACCCTCAGCTTACTCTAGTCTGCAGATGTGAAGAAATTAAACAGAATGTGTATCTGTGTATATGTGCGCACCTGTATGTTTCTGGTTGTAGTATTATTTAAAGGGTCAAACTGCGTGAAGTGTGCCCAGGCGCAGAGCTACTTTGATGGGCATGATTCTGTGACCTCTTGGGTCTTGAAATGTGGTGCTTTGAATGATTTAAAGAGTGAAACGGTCTGAAGTGTGCCCACGTTTAAAGCATCCTTGCTGGGCATGACTGTGTGACCTCTTGGGCCTGGAAGTCTGGTTGTAGTATGATTTTAAAGGGTCAAATGGTCTCCATTGTGTGTCCAGGTTTAAGGCTACTTTGCTGGGCATGTGATTTGGACCCATCGGGTACGGAAGCCTTTCCGTCACGTGCTCGTTTTCCACGCCTTCAGCGCAGGTAGCCTGGGAATTTAAAACCGACGTGCATTTTATTCTTTTCCCCTTTTATCCTTTCATATCTCTCCGCTACCTTGGAGAAGAGAGACGCATGCGGGTAAATAAAATGTAAATATCTGTAAATATCTGTATAATATGTAAATAAAAGGAAGAAGTGGTTGTGTAGTGTAGTCGTTTGATTATGAATAATCTCATAATAATTTTATCCACAAATTCTTATACATTTATACATGTTTATCTCTCTCTTTGTGTGTGTGTGTGTGTGTGTGTGTGTGTGTGTGTGTGTTTGTGTGTGTGTGTGTGGTTCTGTGTCACTAGTGGGGCCTGTGGCCCGATTGGAGTGTTTGCGGTGTGAGAAGGAGGAGTTGGAGAACAGTTTGTTGGAGCAGCTGAAGGAGTTGAGGTTGCAGAAGCAGAAGGAGCTGCAGGTTCTTCAGGAGATGCTGAAACACAAGCAGCAGGAGGAGACAGAGCTCCTGCAGAAACAGCAGGAGGAGGAGGAGCATAACAGGTCCATCAAGAGTAAGTACTATGGAAATGCAATAATACTAACATAATAATGAATGCTAGCCATTAGGCTCCAATAAAAGTGATACTAATATATGTATAGTACTATATATATTATATTTTATATATTCAGTAGTAATTATGTAGTATATACAATCTATGTTATATCCAGCAGTAATGATACTTGCTCTGGCAGATATGAAAATGGCCTGTGAACAGGAGAAGAAATCTCTGGAGGAAGAACTTGAGAAGCTCAGACTGTCACTGCAGGTAGAGATCCCTTATAGTGTCAGTACACATCCACCAGTACCTCCACCTTTCACTTATAACGTCAGTACACATTCAGTACACATTCCCACCTTTCCATTGTACTGGCTGTAGTGATGATTCGTGTGTGTGGGTTATACCAGCCCATAGAGGAGGACATTATGAGTCTGAAAGTGGCGCTGGAGATGAAGAACCAGGAGATCAAAGATCAGCACGATCTTTTGGTCAAACTATATACTCTGTATGTATACTATATACTCTGTATGTAGTACCTGGTTTAACACTATATCCTCTGTATATATACTATATACTGTTTATGTAGTTCCTGGTTTAACACTATACCCTCAGCTTACTCTAGTCTGCAGATGTGAAGAAATTTAAACAGAATGTGTATCTGTGTATATGTGCGCACCTGTATGTGTCTGGTTGTAGTATTATTTAAAGGGTCAAATGGTCTCCATTGTGTGTCCAGGTTTAAGGCTACTTTGCTGGGCATGTGATTTGGACCCATCGGGTACGGAAGCCTTTCCGTCACGTGCTCGTTTTCCACGCCTTCAGCGCAGGTAGCCTGCGAATTTAAAACCGACGTGCATTTTATTCTTTTCCCCTTTTATCCTTTCATATCTCTCCGCTACCTTGGAGAAGAGAGACGCACGCGGGTAAATAAAATGTAAATATCTCTAAATATCTGTATAATATGTAAATAAAAGGAAGATGTGGTTGTGTAGTGTAGTCGTTTGATTATAAATAATCTCATAATAATTTTATCCACAAATTCTTATACATTTATACATGTTTATCTCTCTCTTTGTGTGTGTGTGTGTGTGTGTGTGTGTGTGTGTGTGTGTGTGTGTGGTTCTGTGTCACTAGTGGGGCCTGTGGCCCGATTGGAGTGTTTGCGGTGTGAGAATGAGGAATGAGGAGTTGGAGAACAGTTTGTTGGAGCAGCTGAAGGAGTTGAGGTTGCAGAAGCAGAAGGAGCTGCAGGTTCTTCAGGAGATGCTGAAACACAAGCAGCAGGAGGAGACAGAGCTCCTGCAGAAACAGCAGGAGGAGGAGGAGCATAACAGGTCCATCAAGAGTAAGTACTATGGAAATGCAATAATACTAACATAACTAATAATGAATGTTAGCCTTTAGGCTCCAATAAAAGTGATACTAATATATGTATAGTACTATATATATTATATTTTATATATTCAGTAGTAATTATGTAGTATATACAATCTGTGTTATATCCAGCAGTAATGATACTTGCTCTGGCAGATATGAAAATGGCCTGTGAACAGGAGAAGAAATCTCTGGAGGAAGAACTTGAGAAGCTCAGACTGTCACTGCAGGTAGAGATCCCTTATAGTGTCAGTACACATCCACCAGTACCTCCACCTCTCACTTATAACGTCAGTACACATTCAGTACACATTCCCACCTTTCCATTGTACTGGCTGTAGTGATGATTCGTGTGTGTGTTATACCAGCCCATAGAGGAGGACATTATGAGTCTGAAAGTGGCGCTGGAGATGAAGAACCAGGAGATCAAAGATCAGCACGATCTTTTGGTCAAACTATATAGTCTGTATGTAGTACCTGGTTTAACATTATATCCTCTGTATATATACTATATACTGTTTATGTAGTACATGGTTTAACACTATACCCTCAGCTTACTCTAGTCTGCAGATGTGAAGAAATTAAACAGAATGTGTATCTGTGTATATGTGCGCACCTGTATGTGTCTGGTTGTAGTATTATTTAAAGGGTCAAACTGCATGAAGTGTGCCCAGGCCCAGAGCTACTTTGATGGGCATGATTCTGTGACCTCTTGGGCCTTGAAATGTGGTGCTTTGAATGATTTAAAGAGTGAAACGGTCTGAAGTGTGCCCACGTTTAAAGCATCCTTGCTGGGCATGACTGTGTGACCTCTTGGGCCAGGAAGTCTGTTTCTACTTTTATTTAAACGGTCAAACTGCGTGAAGTGTGCCCATGCCCAGAGCTACTTTGCTGGGCATGACTGTGTGACCTCTTGGGCCTGGAAGTCTGCTTGTAGTATGATTTTAAAGGGTCAAATGGTCTCCATTGTGTGTCCAGGTTTAAGGCTACTTTGCTTGGCATGTGATTTGGACCCATCGGGTACGGAAGCCTTTCCGTCACGTGCTCATTTTCCACGCCTTCAGCGCAGGTAGCCTGCGAATTTTAAACCGACGTGCATTTTATTCTTTTCCCCTTTTATCCTTTCATATCTCTCCGCTACCTTGGAGAAGAGAGACGCACGCGGGTAAATAAAATGTAAATATCTGTAAATATCTGTATAATATGTAAATAAAAGGAAGAAGTGAATTATGTAGTATATACTATCTGTGTTATATCCAGCAGTAATGATACTTGCTCTGGCAGATATGAAAATGGCCTGTGAACAGGAGAAGAAATCTCTGGAGGAAGAACTTGAGAAGCACAGACTGTCACTGCACGTAGAGATCCCTTATAGTGTCAGTACACATCCACCAGTACCTCCACCTTTCACTTATAACGTCAGTACACATTCAGTACACATTCCCACCTTTCCATTGTACTGGCTGTAGTGATGATTCGTGTGTGTGTTATACCAGCCCATAGAGGAGGACATTATGAGTCTGAAAGTGGCGCTGGAGATGAAGAACCAGGAGATCAAAGATCAGCACGATCTTTTGGTCAAACTATATACTCTGTATGTATACTATATACTCTGTATGTAGTACCTGGTTTAACACTATATCCTCTGTATATATACTATATACTGTTTATGTAGTACCTGGTTTAACACTATACCCTCAGCTTACTCTAGTCTGCAGATGTGAAGAAATTAAACAGAATGTGTATCTGTGTATATGTGCGCACCTGTATGTGTCTGGTTGTAGTATTATTTAAAGGGTCAAACTGCATGAAGTGTGCCCAGGCCCAGAGCTACTTTGCTGTGCATGACTGTGTGACCTCTAGGCCCTGGAAGTCTGGTGGTAGTAGTAGTATGATTTAAAGGCACAAAGTGATTGAAGTGTGCCCAGGCCCAGAGCTACTTTGCTGGGCATGACTGTGTGACCTCTTGGGCCAGGAAGTCTGTTTCTAGTTTTATTTAAACGGTCAAACTGCGTGAAGTGTGCCCAGGCCCAGACCTACTTTGCTGGGCATGACTGTGTGACCTCTTGTGCCTGGAAGTCTGGTTGTAGTATGATTTTAAAGGGTCAAATGGTCTCCATTGTGTGTCCAGGTTTAAGGCTACTTTGCTGGGCATGTGATTTGGACCCATCGGGTACGGAAGCTTTTCCGTCACGTGCTCGTTTTCCACGCCTTCATCGCAGGTAGCCTGCGAATTTAAAACCGACGTGCATTTTATTCTTTTCCCCTTTTATCCTTTCATATCTCTCCGCTACATTGGAGAAGAGAGACGCACACGAGTAAATAAAATGTAAATATCTGTATAATATGTAAATAAAAGGAAGAAGTGGTTGTGTAGTGTAGTCATTTGATTATAAATAATCTCATAATAATTTTATCCACAAATTCTCTGTTTTATCGTTTTTTCCTGATCAATAATAGAAAAAAAGAAAAAAAAAAGATGAACAGCACCCTCTAGCGATGAACCTCAATTATTTCAAGATAACTGTAAAACATGGCTAGGTTAAGTCGGCGTTAGAACAAAAAATGCTCAGATTAACTTGTGTCTCATGGCACGCAGCTGAGTTTAAAATTAAACACAATGAAATCAAATTAAACTGACCCAGCTGCAACAGGCTCAGCAACCACATTTAATTTCACTGATTGGTCAGTTAGCCAGGCTATACAAAACAGGCTATTGTTAGAAATTCTGCACATGTGCTTCGCTTAGCTTCACATCTCACACTGCTTATAATTATAAGATAACGTATCCACGTTCGTAATAACGTGGTGAAATCTGCCAAAAATGGTGAGACTGAGCATAATACGTAATAAGACAATCTGAGCACTTAGTCCACATATTTCTAAATGAGAAGAAAAAGTTCCTCCAAACAATACACACAGACACCCCCATACCAACATAATCATAGTGCAACTCTTTGTTTACGCACCAGAGACTGAGTGGGCAAGTGCGTGTATATGCGAGTTTAAATTATTATACACAAATGTAAGTAGTAGGCTATTTATGTGAAAATGTTTCATATGTATGTACAAGTAGTGTTTCCCTGATTTCTCCCTAAATGGCCCCTCATAGTTCAGCAGTAATGAGGCTAGTTAGATTTTGCTCAGAATTAAGTACACTTTGGGATGTTATACGTATCACAGTCTCCGGTGAGCCGTACATGGTTGATCAATCCAGGTTGAGGTAGAGTCACTGCATTAATGACACGTCTGTTTGCATTGCCAGTTGTTGCTATGGCAGCAATGAAATTAGGAAATTCAAAGAAAAACAACTCATCTACGCTCTTGGAACTTTAGAACCCCATATGTCCTGTGGCCCGATGTCACACGTGAGGGGAATCCCATGAACACCTTTACAGATCAGTCTGTGGAAAGACACTGAAGAGGACAGAGGAAAAATGAGGCGTTTCTGGAGCTGGTGTGCTGGACGCATCGAGGACGAATACACAGACACAAAGGATGTGGAGGGTAAATGTAAATATAATGCCACTCACACCTGCGGTTGCTGGTGCTGGCACTCATACCTGTGGTTACAATTCCTTTTTTGTCTTTAGCGCTGCATTGTCGCCTCTATCTCCCAATAATTCATACTCGAGGCTTTAGAAATCTAAGTTTTTGGGGGGTATATGCCATTTCCTGTTATTTGTGCAGAATACACACACTTTCACTTTGGAATCCACAAAGTTTTATAAATGAGGTCCCTGAATAACATCTATCTATTTCTACACTATATGGCTTGCTAATTTGTGTGTGTGTGTGTGTGTGTGTGTGTGTGTGTTATACCAGCCCATAGAGGAGGACATGAGTCTGAAAGTGGTGCTGGAGATGAAGAACCAGGAGATCAAAGATCAGCACGATCTTTTGGTCAAACTATATACTCTGTATGTAGTACCTGGTTTAACATTATATCCTCTGTATATATATTATATACTGTTTATGTAGTACCTGGTTTAACACTATACCCTCAGCTTACTCTAGTCTGCAGATGTGAAGAAATTAAACAGAATGTGTATCTGTGTATATGTGCGCACCTGTATGTGTCTGGTTGTAGTATTATTTAAAGGGTCAAACTGCGTGAAGTGTGCCCAGACCCAGGCATGACTCTGTGACCTCTTGGGCCAGGAAGTCTGTTTCTAGTTTTATTTAAACGGTCAAACTGCGTGAAGTGTGCCCAGGCCCAGAGCTACTTTGCTGGGCATGACTGTGTGACCTCTTGGGCCTGGAAGTCTGGTTTTAGTATGATTTTAAAGGGTCAAATGGTCTCCATTGTGTGTCCAGGTTTAAGGCTAGTTTGCTGGGCATGTGATTTGGACCCATCGGGTACGGAAGCCTTTCCCTCAAGTGCTCGTTTTATACGCCTTCAGCGCAGGTAGCCTGCGAATTTAAAACCGACGTGCATTTTATTCTTTTCCCCTTTTATCCTTTCATATCTCTCCGCTACCTTGGAGAAGAGAGACGCACGCGGGTAAATAAAATGTAAATATCTGAATAATATGTAAATAA
Organism: Electrophorus electricus; assembly: GCF_041902795.1. Lineage (NCBI taxonomy): Eukaryota > Metazoa > Chordata > Actinopteri > Gymnotiformes > Gymnotidae > Electrophorus > Electrophorus electricus. The sequence continues at coordinate 175,146 of NW_027658746.1, read as the reverse complement.
AAGGAAGAAGTGGTTGTGTAGTGTAGTCGTTTGATTATAAATAATCTCATAATAATTTTATCCACAAATTCTTATACATTTATACATGTTTATCTCTCTCTCTGTGTGTGTGTGTGTGTGTGTGTGTGTCTGTGTGTGTGTGTGGTTCTGTGTCACTAGTTGTGCCTGTGGCCCGATTGGAGTGTTTGCGGTGTGAGAAGGAGGAGTTGGAGAACAGTTTGTTGGAGCAGCTGAAGGATGTGAGGTTGCAGAAGCAGAAGGAGCTGCAGGTTCTTCAGGAGATGCTGAAACACAAGCAGCAAAAGGAGACAGAGCTCCTGCAGAAACAGCAGGAGGAGGAGGAGCATAACAGGTCCATCAAGAGTAAGTACTATGGAAATGCAATAATAATAACATAACTAATAATGAATGTTAGCCTTTAGGCTCCAATAAAAGTGATACTAATATATGTATAGTACTATATATATTATATTTTATATATTCAGTAGTAATTATTTAGTATATACAATCTGTGTTATATCCAGCAGTAATGATACTTGCTCTGGCAGATATGAAAATGGCCTGTGAACAGGAGAAGAAATCTCTGGAGGAAGAACTTGAGAAGCTCAGACTGTCACTGCAGGTAGAGATCCCTTATAGTGTCAGTACACATCCACCAGTACCTCCACCTTTCACTTATAACGTCAGTACACATTCAGTACACATTCCCACCTTTCCATTGTACTGGCTGTAGTGATGATTCGTGTGTGTGTTATACCAGCCCATAGAGGAGGACATTATGAGTCTGAAAGTGGCGCTGGAGATGAAGATCCAGGAGATCAAAGATCAGCACGATCTTTTGGTCAAACTATATACTCTGTATGTAGTACCTGGTTTAACATTATATCCTCTGTATATATACTATATACTGTTTATGTAGTACCTGGTTTAACACTATACCCTCAGCTTACTCTAGTCTGCAGATGTGAAGAAATTAAACAGAATGTGTATCTGTGTATATGTGCGCACCTGTATGCGTCTGGTTGTAGTATTATTTAAAGGGTCAAACTGCGTGAAGTGTGCCCAGGCCCAGAGCTACTTTGATGGGCATGATTCTGTGACCTCTTGGGCCTTGAAATGTGCTGCTTTGAATGATTTAAAGAGTGAAACGGTCTGAAGTGTGCCCACGTTTAAAGTAACCTTGCTGGGCATGACTGTGTGACCTCTTGTGCCTGGAAGTCTGGTTGTAGTATTATTTAAACGGTCAAACTGCGGGAAGTGTGCCCAGGCCCAGAGCTACTTTGCTGGGCATGACTGTGTGACCTCTTGGGCCTGGAAGTCTGGTTGTAGTATGATTTTAAAGGGTCAAATGGTCTCCATTGTGTGTCCAGGTTTAAGGCTACTTTGCTGGGCATGTGATTTGGACCCATCGGGTACGGAAGCCTTTCCGTCACGTGCTCGTTTTCCACGCCTTCAGCGCAGGTAGCCTGCGAATTTAAAACCGACGTGCATTTTATTCTTTTCCCCTTTTATCCCTTCATATCTCTCCGCTACCTTGGAGAAGAGAGACGCACGCGGGTAAATAAAATGTAAATATCTGTATAATATGTATATAAAAGGAAGAAGTGGTTGTGTAGTGTAGTCGTTTGATTATAAATAGTCTCATAATAATTTTATCCACAAATTCTTATACATTTATACATGTTTATCTTTCTCTGTGTGTGTGTGTGTGTGTGTGTGTGTGTGTGTGTGTGTGTGTGTGTGGTTCTGTGTCACTAGTGGGGCCTGTGGTCCGATTGGAGTGTTTGCGGTGTGAGAAGGAGGAGTTGGAGAACAGTTTGTTGGAGCAGCTGAAGGAGTTGAGGTTGCAGAAGCAGAAGGAGCTGCAGGTTCTTCAGGAGATGCTGAAACACAAGCAGCAGGAGGAGACAGAGCTCCTGCAGAAACAGCAGGAGGAGGAGGAGCATAACAGGTCCATCAAGAGTAAGTACTATGGAAATGCAATAATACTAACATAACTAATAATGAATGTTAGCCTTTAGGCTCCAATAAAAGTGATACTAATATATGTATAGTACTATATATATTATATTTTATATATTCAGTAGTAATTATGTAGTATATACAATCTGTGTTATATCCAGCAGTAATGATACTTGCTCTGGCAGATATGAAAATGGCCTGTGAACAGGAGAAGAAATCTCTGGAGGAAGAACTTGAGAAGCTCAGACTGTCACTGCAGGTAGAGATCCCTTATAGTGTCAGTACACATCCACCAGTACCTCCACCTTTCACTTATAACGTCAGTACACATTCAGTACACATTCCCACCTTTCCATTGTACTGGCTGTAGTGATGATTCGTGTGTGTGTTATACCAGCCCATAGAGGAGGACATTATGAGTCTGAAAGTGGCGCTGGAGATGAAGAACCAGGAGATCAAAGATCAGCACGATCTTTTGGTCAAACTATATACTCTGTATGTATACTATATACTCTGTATGTAGTACCTGGTTTAACACTATATCCTCTGTATATATACTATATACTGTTTATGTAGTACCTGGTTTAACACTATACCCTCAGCTTACTCTAGTCTGCAGATGTGAAGAAATTAAACAGAATGTGTATCTGTGTATATGTGCGCACCTGTATGCGTCTGGTTGTAGTATTATTTAAAGGGTCAAACTGCGTGAAGTGTGCCCAGGCCCAGAGCTACTTTGATGGGCATGATTCTGTGACCTCTTGGGCCTTGAAATGTGGTGCTTTGAATGATTTAAAGAGTGAAACGGTCTGAAGTGTGCCCACGTTTAAAGTAACCTTGCTGGGCATGACTGTGTGACCTCTTGTGCCTGGAAGTCTGGTTGTAGTATTATTTAAACGGTCAAACTGCGTGAAGTGTGCCCAGGCCCAGAGCTACTTTGCTGGGCATGACTGTGTGACCTCTTGGGCCTGGAAGTCTGGTTGTAGAATGATTTTAAAGGGTCAAATGGTCTCCATTGTGTGTCCAGGTTTAAGGCTACTTTGCTGGGCATGTGATTTGGACCCATCGGGTACGGAAGCCTTTCCGTCATGTGCTCGTTTTCCACGCCTTCAGCGCAGGTAGCCTGCGAATTTAAAACCGACGTGCATTTTATTCTTTTCCCCTTTTATCCTTTCATATCTCTCCGCTACCTTGGAGAAGAGAGACGCACGCGGGTAAATAAAATGTAAATATCTGTAAATATCTGTATAATATGTAAATAAAAGGAAGAAGTGGTTGTGTAGTGTAGTCGTTTGATTATAAATAATCTCATAATAATTTTATCCACAAATTCTCTATTTTATCGTTTTTTCCTGATCAATAATAGAAAAAAAAGAAAAAAAAAGATGAACATCACCCTCTAGCGATGAACCTCAATTATTTCAAGATAACTGTAAAACATGGCTAGGTTAAGTCGGCGTTAGAACAAAAAATGCTCAGATTAACTTGTGTCTCATGGCACGCAGCTGAGTTTAAAATTAAACACAATGAAATCAAATTAAATTGACCCAGCTGCAACAGGCTCTGCAACCACATTTTATTTCACTGATTGGTCAGTTAGCCAGGCTATACAAAACAGGCTATTGTTAGAAATTCTGCACATGTGCTTCGCTTAGCTTCACATCTCACACTGCTTATAATTATAAGATAACGTATCCACGTTCGTAATAACGTGGTGAAATCTGCCAAAAATGGTGAGACTGAGCATAATAAGTAATAAGACAATCTGAGCACTTAGTCCACATATTTCTAAATGAGAAGAAAAAGTTCCTCCAAACAATATAAGGCACACAATTCTATATGGGAAAACAGTTACAGTTGTCATTAAGAGAAGCACTACTCATTACACAGATGTCAATAACCGTCCTAATATTAATAGTTCAACAGTCTTCCTCTGTCTATTATACGCACTGTACACATGTTAAATATCTGCCTTGAAATGACAATGAAATGACTTCCGGGCGCACTGAAAATTGTTATATACACACAGACACCCCCATACCAACATAAGCATAGTGCAACTCTTTGTTTACGCACCAGAGATTGAGTGGGCAAGTGCGTGTATATGCGAGTTTAAATTATTATACACAAATGTAAGTAGTAGGCTATTTATGTGAAAATGTTTCATATGTATGTACAAGTAGTGTTTCCCTGATTTCTCCCTAAATGGCCCCTCATAGTTCAGCAGTAATGAGGCTAGTTAGATTTTGCTCAGAATTAAGTACACTTTGGGATGTTATACGTATCACAGTCTCCGGTGAGCCGTACATGGTTGATCAATCCAGGTTGAGGTAGAGTCACTGCATTAATGACACGTCTGTTTGCATTGCCAGTTGTTGCTATGGCAGCAATGAAATTAGGAAATTCAAAGAAAAACAACTCATCTACGCTCTTGGAACTTTAGAACCCCATATGTCCTGTGGCCCGATGTCACACGTGAGGGGAATCCCATGAACACCTTTACAGATCAGTCTGTGGAAAGACACTGAAGAAGACAGAGGAAAAATGAGGCGTTTCTGGAGATGGTGTGCTGGACGCATCGAGGACGAATACACAGACACAAAGGATGTGGAGGGTAAATGTAAATATAATGCCACTCACACCTGCGGTTGCTGGTGCTGCCACTCATACCTGTGGTTAAAATTCCTTTTTTGTCTTTAGCGCTGCATTGTCGCCTCTATCTCCCAATAATTCATACTCGAGGCTTTAGAAATCTAAGTTTTTGGGGGGTATATGCCATTTCCTGTTATTTGTGCAGAATACACACACTTTCACTTTGGAATCCACAAAGTTTTATAAATGAGGTCCCTGAATAACATCAATCTATTTCTACACTATATGGCTTGCTAATTTCATATGTCTGTGTGTCTTTCTGTTTGTCTGTGTGTGTGTGTGTGTGTGTGTGTGTGTGTGTGTGTGTGTGTGTGTGTGTGTGTGTGTGTGTGTGTGTGTGTATACCAGCCCATAGAGGAGGACATGAGTCTGAAAGTGGCTGGAGATAAAGAACCAGGAGATCAAAGATCAGCACGATCTTTTGGTAAAACTATATACTGTTTACATAGTACCTGGTTTAACATTATACCCTCAGCTTACTCTAGTCTGCAGATGTGAAGAAATTAAACAGAATGTGTATCTGTGTATATGTGCGCACCTGTATGTGTCTGGTTGTAGTATTATTTAAAGGGTCAAACTGCGTGAAGTGTGCCCAGGCCCAGAGCTACTTTGATGGGCATGACTGTGTGACCTCTTGGGCCAGGAAGTCTGTTTCTAGTTTTATTTAAACGGTCAAACTGCGTGAAGTGTGTATAGGCCCAGAGTTACTTTTCTGGGCATGACTGTGTGACCTCTTGGGCCTGGAGGTCTGGTGTTTCCATTATATAAAAGGTGAAATGGCCTGAAGTGTACACAGGCCCAGAGCTACTTTGATGGGCATGATTCTGTGACCTCCTGGGCTTTGAGTTCTGTTTCTAGTTTTGGTTAAAGGGTCAAATTGCATGGTCTGCCCAGGCCCATAGCGACTTTGCTGGGCATGACTCTGTGACCTCTTCGGCTTGGAAGTCTGGTTGTAGTATTATTTAAAGGCACAAAGTACATGAAGTGTGCCCTGGCCCAGCACTACTTTGCTGTGCATGACTGTGTGACCTCTTGTGCCTGGAAGTCTGGTTGTAGTATTATTTAAAGGGTCAAACTGCATGAAGTGTGCCCAGGCCCAGAGCTACTTTGCTGGGCATGACTGTGTGACCTCTTGTGCCTGGAAGTCTGGTTGTAGTATTATTTAAAGGGTCAAACTGCATGAAGTGTGCCCAGGCCCAGAGCTACTTTGCTGGGCATGATTCTGTGACCTCTTGGGCCTTGAAATCTGGTGCTTTGAACGATTTAAAGAGTGAAACGGTCTGAAGTGTGCCCACGTTTAAAGCAACCTTGCTGGGCATGACTGTGTGACCTCTTGTGCCTGGAAGTCTGGTTGTAGTATTATTTAAAGGGTCAAACTGTGCCCTGTAAACCGCACTGTGCCCTTCTGCGAAGAGCAAAGATGGTAAGGAAATCTCACAATTAATATCGTGATATGTCATCAGCTTGGCAAACGTCACATCCGGGTCAACCCAACACCATCTCAGCCTGCAGATGGCGTAAGTTTACACGACGGATTCTTTTATTCTCTTCAACGACAAAACTCAGGTCTATACACCAAAAATATGGCTGATTAAAATGCACGTAAATTAAATTTTGAGTCAATAAAATGCATATGAATTGACGTTTTGACTGATAAGTAGTTTTATTTGACTCAAGTTTAATCAACTTATCTTTCAACTTTATCCATTTTTATTACTTGCCTTATTTATCGTTTATTTGAAGTTTGCGGGCGCAACGTTCTGATTGACATTTTTGCCTCGAGAGGCGGAAGTAACGAAAATTGCTTGGGTTAAACCATGGATTGATTAATTAATGAATGTTATTGGATAAACAAGGCAACTAAAACAGTTACTAATGTTAAGTGATAAAAGAGTCCGGTAACACAAACGGCTTGAGTTAAACGTTAAATGACGTGACACAAAGTTATTCCAATTATTTAATTATATACCACTGTAGTATTTAGTTCACATGCATTTGTTGTTTACACCCTCATAGAAACTCCCTTGGTCATGAATGATCAAACTTGATATTTGATTTTTAAAAATATATCAAATCAAGACTGTTTTAATCCTATCACTTACATTTTAAATTCACAAGCATTTTTTCATGACCAGTTTATATTTTCATGGATTTTTATCAGCTTCGATTTCATCATTTAGAATTTGCTAGTTCCTCCACTCATGTGCCTGAAATGTTACTAAATTAGTAGATTCATTCCTGTTTGAGGAATTCTGGCTTGTGTTTATTGTCTGTGGGCAGAAAGGCTTTCCTAGATGCCAACTGGCAAAATGTTCCAAGATTTCTAAGAAATTATTAAACTTCCCTGAAAAAAACACACACACAAAAAAACCAAATAAGTAAGCTGAGAGAACTAAAACGAAAGCTATAAATACAACTTGACAGTTTTCAGCAGCAGGCGAATTTGTACGGTTACTGAGCTGCTAGCTAGCTAGCGAGCTACCGGCTGCAAGGTTAACAGTGCAAAGTCAGTAGCTAGCTAGCTACAGTAGCTACTACTAGCTAGCTACTGACTTTGCACTGTTAAAAGTGCTTCCGGTAGCTAGCTAGCTACAGTAGCTACTACTAGCTAGCTAATGACTTTGCACTGTGAAAAGTGCTTCCGGTAGCTAGCTAGCTACAGTAGCTACTACTAGCTAGCTACTGACTTTGCACTGTTAAAAGTGCTTCCGGTAGCTAGCTAGCTAGCTAGGTAGCTTGGTAATGGCTTTGCACTGTTAACCGTGCAGCCGGTAACTAGCGGTATCTAGTGGTTTAAATGCTTGCGGTTTAAATGCTTGGTGGACATTTGTATGGTTTACTGAGCTGATAGCTAGCTAGCTAGCTACGGTTACTGAGCTGAAAGCTAGCTAGCTACTTTACTGGGTATGATTCTGTGAGCTCCTGGGCTTGCAGGTCTGTTTCTAGTTTTGGTTAAAGGGTCAAACTGCGTGAAGTGTGCCCAGGCCCAGAGCTACTTTGCTGGGCATGACTGTGTGACCTCTTGGGCCTGGAAGTCTGGTTGTAGTATGATTTTAAAGGGTCAAATGGTCTCCATTGTGTGTCCAGGTTTAAGGCTACTTTGCTGGGCATGTGATTTGGACCCATCGGGTACGGAAGCCTGTCCGTTACGTGCTCGTTTTCCACGCCTTCAGCGCAGGTAGCCTGCGAATTTAAAACCGACGTGCATTTTATTCTTTTCCCCTTTTATCCTTTCATATCTCTCCGCTACCTTGGAGAAGAGAGACGCACACGGGTAAATATCTGTAAATATCTGTATAATATGTAAATAAAAGGAAGAAGTGGTTGTGTAGTGTAGTCGTTTGATTATAAATAATCTCATAATAATTTTATCCACAAATTCTTATACATTTATACATGTTTATCTCTGTGTGTGTGTGTGTGGGGGGTTCTGTGTCACTAGTGGGGCCTGTGGCCCGATTGGAGTGTTTGCGGTGTGAGAAGGAGGAGTTGGAGAACAATTTGTTGGAGCAGCTGAAGGAGTTGAGGTTGCAGAAGCAGAAGGAGCTGCAGGTTCTTCAGGAGATGCTGAAACACAAGCAGCAGGAGGAGACTGAGCTCCTGCAGAAACAGCAGGAGGAGGAGGAGCATAACAGGTCCATCAAGAGTAAGTACTATGGAAATGCAATAATACTAACATAACTAATAATGAATGTTAGCCTTTAGGCTCCAATAAAAGTGATACTAATATATGTATAGTACTATATATATTATATTTTGTATATTCAGTAGTAATTATGTAGTATATACAATCTGTGTTATATCCAGCAGTAATGATACTTGCTCTGGCAGATATGAAAATGGCCTGTGAACAGGAGAAGAAATCTCTGGAGGAAGAACTTGAGAAGCTCAGACTGTCACTGCAGGTAGAGATCCCTTATAGTGTCAGTACACATCCACCAGTACCTCCACCTTTCACTTATAACGTCAGTACACATTCAGTACACATTCCCACCTTTCCATTGTACTGGCTGTAGTGATGATTTGTGTGTGTGTGTTATACCAGCCCATAGAGGAGGACATTATGAGTCTGAAAGTGGCGCTGGAGATGAAGAACCAGGAGATCAAAGATCAGCACGATCTTTTGGTCAAACTATATACTCTGTATGTATACTATATACTCTGTATGTAGTACCTGGTTTAACACTATATCCTCTGTATATATACTATATACTGTTTATGTAGTACCTGGTTTAACACTATACCCTCAGCTTACTCTAGTCTGCAGATGTGAAGAAATTAAACAGAATGTGTATCTGTGTATATGTGCCCACCTGTATGTGTCTGGTTGTAGTATTATTTAAAGGGTCAAACTGCGTGAAGTGTGCCCAGGCCCAGAGCTACTTTGCTGGGAATGACTATGTGACCTCTTGGGCCTGGAAGTCTGGTTGTAGTATGATTTTAAAGGGTCAAATGGTCTCCATTGTGTGTCCAGGTTTAAGGCTACTTTGCTGGGCATGTGATTTGGACCCATCGGGTACGGAAGCCTTTCCGTCACGTGCTCGTTTTCCACGCCTTCAGCGCAGGTAGCCTGCGAATTTAAAACCGACGTGCATTTTATTCTTTTCCCCTTTTATCCTTTCATATCTCTCCGCTACCTTGGAGAAGAGAGACGCACACGGGTAAATATCTGTAAATATCTGTATAATATGTAAATAAAAGGAAGAAGTGGTTGTGTAGTGTAGTCGTTTGATTATAAATAATCTCATAATAATTTTATCCACAAATTCTTATACATTTATACATGTTTATCTCTGTGTGTGTGTGTGGGGGGGGTTCTGTGTCACTAGTGGGGCCTGTGGCCCGATTGGAGTGTTTGCGGTGTGAGAAGGAGGAGTTGGAGAACAATTTGTTGGAGCAGCTGAAGGAGTTGAGGTTGCAGAAGCAGAAGGAGCTGCAGGTTCTTCAGGAGATGCTGAAACACAAGCAGCAGGAGGAGACTGAGCTCCTGCAGAAACAGCAGGAGGAGGAGGAGCATAACAGGTCCATCAAGAGTAAGTACTATGGAAATGCAATAATACTAACATAACTAATAATGAATGTTAGCCTTTAGGCTCCAATAAAAGTGATACTAATATATGTATAGTACTATATATATTATATTTTGTATATTCAGTAGTAATTATGTAGTATATACAATCTGTGTTATATCCAGCAGTAATGATACTTGCTCTGGCAGATATGAAAATGGCCTGTGAACAGGAGAAGAAATCTCTGGAGGAAGAACTTGAGAAGCTCAGACTGTCACTGCAGGTAGAGATCCCTTATAGTGTCAGTACACATCCACCAGTACCTCCACCTTTCACTTATAACGTCAGTACACATTCAGTACACATTCCCACCTTTCCATTGTACTGGCTGTAGTGATGATTTGTGTGTGTGTGTTATACCAGCCCATAGAGGAGGACATTATGAGTCTGAAAGTGGCGCTGGAGATGAAGAACCAGGAGATCAAAGATCAGCACGATCTTTTGGTCAAACTATATACTCTGTATGTATACTATATACTCTGTATGTAGTACCTGGTTTAACACTATATCCTCTGTATATATACTATATACTGTTTATGTAGTACCTGGTTTAACACTATACCCTCAGCTTACTCTAGTCTGCAGATGTGAAGAAATTAAACAGAATGTGTATCTGTGTATATGTGCCCACCTGTATGTGTCTGGTTGTAGTATTATTTAAAGGGTCAAACTGCGTGAAGTGTGCCCAGGCCCAGAGCTACTTTGCTGGGAATGACTATGTGACCTCTTGGGCCTGGAAGTCTGGTTGTAGTATGATTTTAAAGGGTCAAATGGTCTCCATTGTGTGTCCAGGTTTAAGGCTACTTTGCTGGGCATGTGATTTGGACCCATCGGGTACGGAAGCCTTTCCGTCACGTGCTCGTTTTCCACGCCTTCAGCGCAGGTAGCCTGCGAATTTAAAACCGACGTGCATTTTATTCTTTTCCCCTTTTATCCTTTCATATCTCTCTGCTACCTTGGAGAAGAGAGACGCACGCGGGTAAATAAAATGTAAATATCTCTAAATGTCTGTATAATATGTAAATAAAAGGAAGAAGTGGTTGTATAGTGTAGTCGTTTGATTATAAATAATCTCATAGTAATTTTATCCACAAATTCTTATACATTTATACATGTTTATCTCTCTCTTTGTGTGTGTGTGTGTGTGTGTGTGTGTGTGTGGTTCTGTGTCACTAGTGGGGCCTGTGGCCCGATTGGAGTGTTTGCGGTGTGAGAATGAGGAATGAGGAGTTGGAGAACAGTTTGTTGGAGCAGCTGAAGGAGTTGAGGTTGCAGAAGCAGAAGGAGCTGCAGGTTCTTCAGGAGATGCTGAAACACAAGCAGCAGGAGGAGACAGAGCTCCTGCAGAAACAGCAGGAGGAGGAGGAGCATAACAGGTCCATCAAGAGTAAGTACTATGGAAATGCAATAATACTAACATAACTAATAATGAATGTTAGCCTTTAGGCTCCAATAAAAGTGATACTAATATATGTATAGTACTATATATATTATATTTTATATATTCAGTAGTAATTATGTAGTATATACAATCTGTGTTATATCCAGCAGTAATGATACTTGCTCTGGCAGATATGAAAATGGCCTGTGAACAGGAGAAGAAATCTCTGGAGGAAGAACTTGAGAAGCTCAGACTGTCACTGCAGGTAGAGATCCCTTATAGTGTCAGTACACATCCACCAGTAGCTCCACCTTTCACTTATAACGTCAGTACACATTCAGTACACATTCCCACCTTTCCATTGTACTGGCTGTAGTGATGATTTGTGTGTGTGTGTTATACCAGCCCATAGAGGAGGACATTATGAGTCTGAAAGTGGCGCTGGAGATGAAGAACCAGGAGATCAAAGATCAGCACGATCTTTTGGTCAAACTATATACTCTGTATGTATACTATATACTCTGTATGTAGTACCTGGTTTAACACTATATCCTCTGTATATATACTATATACTGTTTATGTAGTACCTGGTTTAACACTATACCCTCAGCTTACTCTAGTCTGCAGATGTGAAGAAATTAAACAGAATGTGTATCTGTGTATATGTGCCCACCTGTATGTGTCTGGTTGTAGTATTATTTAAAGGGTCAAACTGCGTGAAGTGTGCCCAGGCCCAGAGCTACTTTGCTGGGAATGACTATGTGACCTCTTGGGCCTGGAAGTCTGGTTGTAGTATGATTTTAAAGGGTCAAATGGTCTCCATTGTGTGTCCAGGTTTAAGGCTACTTTGCTGGGCATGTGATTTGGACCCATCGGGTACGGAAGCCTTTCCGTCACGTGCTCGTTTTCCACGCCTTCAGCGCAGGTAGCCTGCGAATTTAAAACCGACGTGCATTTTATTCTTTTCCCCTTTTATCCTTTCATATCTCTCTGCTACCTTGGAGAAGAGAGACGCACGCGGGTAAATAAAATGTAAATATCTCTAAATGTCTGTATAATATGTAAATAAAAGGAAGAAGTGGTTGTATAGTGTAGTCGTTTGATTATAAATAATCTCATAGTAATTTTATCCACAAATTCTTATACATTTATACATGTTTATCTCTCTCTTTGTGTGTGTGTGTGTGTGTGTGTGTGTGTGTGTGTGTGGTTCTGTGTCACTAGTGGGGCCTGTGGCCCGATTGGAGTGTTTGCGGTGTGAGAATGAGGAATGAGGAGTTGGAGAACAGTTTGTTGGAGCAGCTGAAGGAGTTGAGGTTGCAGAAGCAGAAGGAGCTGCAGGTTCTTCAGGAGATGCTGAAACACAAGCAGCAGGAGGAGACAGAGCTCCTGCAGAAACAGCAGGAGGAGGAGGAGCATAACAGGTCCATCAAGAGTAAGTACTATGGAAATGCAATAATACTAACATAACTAATAATGAATGTTAGCCTTTAGGCTCCAATAAAAGTGATACTAATATATGTATAGTACTATATATATTATATTTTATATATTCAGTAGTAATTATGTAGTATATACAATCTGTGTTATATCCAGCAGTAATGATACTTGCTCTGGCAGATATGAAAATGGCCTGTGAACAGGAGAAGAAATCTCTGGAGGAAGAACTTGAGAAGCTCAGACTGTCACTGCAGGTAGAGATCCCTTATAGTGTCAGTACACATCCACCAGTACCTCCACCTCTCACTTATAACGTCAGTACACATTCAGTACACATTCCCACCTTTCCATTGTACTGGCTGTAGTGATGATTCGTGTGTGTGTTATACCAGCCCATAGAGGAGGACTTTATGAGTCTGAAAGTGGCGCTGGAGATGAAGAACCAGGAGATCAAAGATCAGCACGATCTTTTGGTCAAACTATATACTCTGTATGTATACTATATACTCTGTATGTAGTACCTGGTTTAACACTATATCCTCTGTATATATACTATATACTGTTTATGTAGTACCTGGTTTAACACTATACCCTCAGCTTACTCTAGTCTTCAGATGTGAAGAAATTTAAACAGAATGTGTATCTGTGTATATGTGCGCACCTGTATGTGTCTGGTTGTAGTATTATTTAAAGGGTCAAACTGCGTGAAGTGTGCCCAGGCCCAGAGCTACTTTGATGGGCATGATTCTGTGACCTCTTGGGCCTTGAAATGTGGTGCTTTGAATGATTTAAAGAGTGAAACGGTCTGAAGTGTGCCCACGTTTAAAGCAACCTTGCTGGGCATGACTGTGTGACCTCTTGGGCCAGGAAGTCTGTTTCTAGTTTTATTTAAACGGTCAAACTGCGTGAAGTGTGCCCAGGCCCAGAGGTACTTTGCTGGGCATGACTGTGTGACCTCTTGGGCCTGGAAGTCTGCTTGTAGTATGATTTTAAAGGGTCAAATGGTCTCCATTGTGTGTCCAGGTTTAAGGCTACTTTGCTGGGCATGTGATTTGGACCCATCGGGTACGGAAGCCTTTCCGTCACGTGCTCGTTTTCCACGCCTTCAGCGCAGGTAGCCTGCGAATTTAAAACCGACGTGCATTTTATTCTTTTCCCCTTTTATCCTTTCATATCTCTCCGCTACCTTGGAGAAGAGAGACGCACGCGGGTAAATAAAATGTAAATATCTGTAAATATCTGTATAATATGTAAATAAAAGGAAGAAGTGGTTGTGTAGTGTAGTCGTTTGATTATAAATAATCTCATAATAATTTTATCCACAAATTATTATACATTTATACATGTTTATCTCTCTCTTTGTGTGTGTGTGTGTGTGTGTGTGTGTGTGTGTGTGTGTGTGTGTGTGTGGTTCTGTGTCACTAGTGGGGCCTGTGGCCCGATTGGAGTGTTTTCGGAGTGAGAAGGAGGAGTTGGAGAACAGTTTGTTGGAGCAACTGAAGGAGTTGAGGTTGCAGAAGCAGAAGGAGCTGCAGGTTCTTCAGGAGATGCTGAAACACAAGCAGCAGGAGGAGACACAGAGCTCCTGCAGAAACAGCAGGAGGAGGAGGAGCATAACAGGTCCATCAAGAGTAAGTACTATGGAAATGCAATAATACTAACATAACTAATAATGAATGTTAGCTTTTAGGCTACAATAAAAGTGATACTAATATATGTATAGTACTATATATATTATATTTTATATATTCAGTAGTAATTATGTAGTATATACAATCTGTGTTATATCCAGGAGTAATGATACTTGCTCTGGCAGATATGAAAATGGCCTGTGAACAGGAGAAGAAATCTCTGGAGGAAGAACTTGAGAAGCTCAGACTGTCACTGCAGGTAGAGATCCCTTCTAGTGTCAGTACACATCCACCAGTACCTCCACCTTTCACTTATAAAGTCAGTACACATTCAGTACACATTCCCACCTTTCCATTGTACTGGCTGTAGTGATGATTCGTGTGTGTGGGTTATACCAGCCCATAGAGGAAGACATTATGAGTCTGAAAGTGGCGCTGGAGATGAAGAACCAGGAGATCAAAGATCAGCACGATCTTTTGGTCAAACTATATACTCTGTATGTATACTATATACTCTGTATGTAGTACCTGGTTTAACACTATACCCTCAGCTTACTCTAGTCTGCAGATGTGAAGAAATTAAACAGAATGTGTATCTGTGTATATGTGCCCACCTGTATGTGTCTGGTTGTAGTATTATTTAAAGGGTCAAACTGCGTGAAGTGTGCCCAGGCCCAGAGCTACTTTGCTGGGCATGACTGTGTGACCTCTTGGGCCTGGAAGTCTGGTTGTAGTATGATTTTAAAGGGTCAAATGGTCTCCATTGTGTGTCCAGGTTTAAGGCTACTTTGCTTGGCATGTGATTTGGACCCATCGGGTACGGAAGCCTTTCTGTCACGTGCTCGTTTTCCACGCCTTCAGCGCAGGTAGCCTGCGAATTTAAAACCGACGTGCATTTTATTCTTTTCCCCTTTTATCCTTTCATATCTCTCCGCTACCTTGGAGAAGAGAGACGCACGCGGGTAAATAAAATGTAAATATCTGTATAATATGTAAATAAAAGGAAGAAGTGGTTGTGTAGTGTAGTCGTTTGATTATAAATAATCTCATAATAATTTTATCCACAAATTCTTATACATTTATACATGTTTATCTCTCTGTGTGTGTGTGTGTGTGTGTGTGTGTCTGTGTGTGTGTGTGGTTCTGTGTCACTAGTGGGGCCTGTGGTCCGATTGGAGTGTTTGCGGTGTGAGAAGGAGGAGTTGGAGAACAGTTTGTTGGAGCAGCCGAAGGAGTTGAGGTTGCAGAAGCAGAAGGAGCTGCAGGTTCTTCAGGAGATGCTGAAACACAAGCAGCAGGAGAAGACAGAGCTCCTGCAGAAACAGCAGGAGGAGGAGGAGCATAACAGGTCCATCAAGAGTAAGTACTATGGAAATGCAATAATACAAACATAACTAATAATGAATGTTAGCCTTTAGGCTCCAATAAAAGTGATACTAATATATGTATAGTACTATATATATTATATTTTATATATTCAGTAGTAATTATGTAGTATATACAATCTGTGTTATATCCAGGAGTAATGATACTTGCTCTGGCAGATATGAAAATGGCCTGTGAACAGGAGAAGAAATCTCTGAAGGAAGAACTTGAGAAGCTCAGACTGTCACTGCAGGTAGAGATCCCTTATAGTGTCAGTACACATCCACCAGTACCTCCACCTTTCACTTATAACGTCAGTACACATTCAGTATACATTCCCACCTTTCCATTGTACTGGCTGTAGTGATGATTCGTGTGTGTGTTATACCAGCCCATAGAGGAGGACATTATGAGTCTGAAAGTGGCGCTGGAGATGAAGAACCAGGAGATCAAAGATCAGCACGATCTTTTGGTCAAACTATATACTCTGTATGTAGTACCTGGTTTAACATTATATCCTCTGTATATATACTATATACTGTTTATGTAGTGCCTTGTTTAACACTATACCCTCAGCTTACTCTAGTCTGCAGATGTGAAGAAATTAAACAGAATGTGTATCTGTGTATATGTGCCCACCTGTATGTGTCTGGTTGTAGTATTATTTAAAGGGTCAAACTGCGTGAAGTGTGCCCAGGCCCAGAGCTACTTTGCTGGGCATGACTGTGTGACCTCTTGGGCCTGGAAGTCTGGTTGTAGTATGATTTTAAAGGGTCAAATGGTCTCCATTGTGTGTCCAGGTTTAAGGCTACTTTGCTGGGCATGTGATTTGGACCCATCGGGTACGGAAGCCTTTCCGTCACGTGCTCGTTTTCCACGCCTTCAGCGCAGGTTGCCTGCGAATTTAAAACCGACGTGCATTTTATTCTTTTCCCCTTTTATCCTTTCATATCTCTCCGCTACCTTGGAGAAGAGAGACGCACGCTTGTAAATAAAATGTAAATATCTCTAAATATCTGTATAATATGTAAATAAAAGGAAGATGTGGTTGTGTAGTGTAGTCGTTTGATTATAAATAATCTCATAGTAATTTTATCCACAAATTCTTATACATTTATACATCTTTATCTCTCTCTCTCTGTGTGTGTGTGTGTCTGTGTGTCTGTGTGTGTGTGTGTGGTTCTGTTTCACTAGTGGGGCATGTGGCCCGATTGGAGTGTTTGCAGTGTGAGAAGGAGGAGTTGGAGAACAATATGTTGGAGCAGCTGAAGGAGTTGAGGTTGCAGAAGCAGAAGGAGCTGCAGGTTCTTCAGGAGATGCTGAAACACAAGCAGCAAGAGGAGACAGAGCTCCTGCAGAAACAGCAGGAGGAGGAGGAGCATAACAGGTCCATCAAGAGTAAGTACTATGGAAATGCAATAATACTAACATAACTAATAATGAATGTTAGCCTTTAGGCTCCAATAAAAGTGATACTAATATATGTATAGTACTATATATATTATATTTTATATATTCAGTAGTAATTATGTAGTATATACAATCTGTGTTATGTCCAGCAGTAATGATACTTGCTCTGGCAGATATGAAAATGGCCTGTGAACAGGAGAAGAAATCTCTGGAGGAAGAACTTGAGAAGCTCAGACTGTCACTGCAGGTAGAGATCCCTTATAGTGTCAGTACACATCCACCAGTACCTCCACCTTTCACTTATAACGTCAGTACACATTCGGTACACATTCCCACCTTTCCATTGTACTGGCTGTAGTGATGATTCGTGTGTGTGTTATACCAGCCCATAGAGGAGGACATTGAGTCTGAAAGTGGCGCTGGAGATGAAGAACCAGGAGATCAAAGATCAGCACGAACTCTTGGTCAAACTATATACTCTGTATGTAGTACCTGGTTTAACATTATATCCTCTGTATATATACTATATACTGTTTATGTAGTACATGGTTTAACACTATACCCTCAGCTTACTCTAGTCTGCAGATGTGAAGAAATTAAAAAGAATGTGTATATGTGCGCACCTGTATGTGTCTGGTTGTAATATTATTTAAAGGGTCAAACTGCGTGAAGTGTGCCCAGGCCCAGAGCTACTTTGATGGGCATGACTGTGTGACCTCTTGGGCCAGGAAGTCTGTTTCTAGTTTTATTTAAATGGTCAAACTGCGTGAAGTGTACCCAGGCCCGGAGCTACTTTGCTGTGCATGACTGTGTGACCTCTTGGCCCTGGAAGTCTGGTAGTAGTAGTATGATTTAAAGGCACAAATTGATTGAAGTGTGCCCAGGCCCAGAGCTACTTTGCTGTGCATGACTGTGTTTGACCTCTTGGGCCTGGAAGTCTGGTAGTAGTAGTAGTATGATTTAAAGGTACAAAGTGAATGAAGTGTGCCCAGGCCCAGAGCTACTTTGCTGTGCATGACTGTGTGACCTCTTGGGCCTGGAAGTCTGGTAGTAGTAGTAGTATGATTTAAAGGTACAAAGTGAATGAAGTGTGCCCAGGCCCAGAGCTACTTTGCTGTGCATGACTGTGTGACCTCTTGTGCCTGGAAGTCTGGTTGTAGTATTATTTAAAGGGTCAAACTGCGTGAAGTGTGCCCAGGCCCAGAGCTACTTTGCTGGGCATGACTGTGTGACCTCTTGGGCCTGGAAGTCTGGTTGTAGTATGATTTTAAAGGGTCAAATGGTCTCCATTGTGTGTCCAGGTTTAAGGCTACTTTGCTGGGCATGTGTTTTGGACCCATCGGGTACGGAAGCCTTTCCGTCACGTGCTCGTTTTCCACGCCTTCAGCGCAGGTAGCCTGCGAATTTAAAACCGACG
Organism: Electrophorus electricus; assembly: GCF_041902795.1. Lineage (NCBI taxonomy): Eukaryota > Metazoa > Chordata > Actinopteri > Gymnotiformes > Gymnotidae > Electrophorus > Electrophorus electricus. Next base: position 156,819 of record NW_027658746.1, on the reverse strand, counting down.
TGCATTTTATTCTTTTCCCCTTTTATCCTTTCATATCTCTCCGCTACCTTGGAGAAGAGAGACGCACGCGGGTAAATAAAATGTAAATATCTGTAAATATCTGTATAATATGTAAATAAAAGGAAGAAGTGGTTGTGTAGTGTAGTCGTTTGATTATGAATAATCTCATAATAATTTTATCCACAAATTCTTATACATTTATACATGTTTATCTCTCTCTTTGTGTGTGTGTGTGTGTGTGTGTGTGTCTGTGTGTGTGTGTGTGTGGTTCTGTGTCACTAGTGGGGCCTGTGGCCCGATTGGAGTGTTTGCGGTGTGAGAAGGAGGAGTTGGAGAACAGTTTGTTGGAGCAGCTGAAGGAGTTGAGGTTGCAGAAGCAGAAGGAGCTGCAGGTTCTTCAGGAGATGCTGAAACACAAGCAGCAGGAGGAGACAGAGCTCCTGCAGAAACAGCAGGAGGAGGAGGAGCATAACAGGTCCCTCAAGGGTAAGTACTATGGAAATGCAATAATACTAACATAACTAATAATGAATGTTAGCCTTTAGGCTCCAATAAAAGTGATACTAATATATGTATAGTACTATTTATATTATATTTTATATATTCAGTAGTAATTATGTAGTATATACAATCTGTGTTATATCCAGCAGTAATGATACTTGCTCTGGCAGATATGAAAATGGCCTGTGAACAGGAGAAGAAATCTCTGGAGGAAGAACTTGAGAAGCTCAGACTGTCACTGCAGGTAGAGATCCCTTATAGTGTCAGTACACATCCACCAGTAGCTCCACCTTTCACTTATAACGTCAGTACACATTCAGTACACATTCAGTACACATTCCCACCTTTCCATTGTACTGGCTGTAGTGATGATTCGTGTGTGTGTTATACCAGCCCATAGAGGAGGACATTATGAGTCTGAAAGTGGCGCTGGAGATGAAGAACCAGGAGATCAAAGATCAGCACGATCTTTTGGTCAAACTATATACTCTGTATGTATACTATATACTCTGTATGTAGTACCTGGTTTAACACTATATCCTCTGTATATATACTATATACTGTTTATGTAGTACCTGGTTTAACACTATACCCTCAGCTTACTCTAGTCTGCAGATGTGAAGAAATTAAACAGAATGTGTATCTGTGTATATGTGCGCACCTGTATGCGTCTGGTTGTAGTATTATTTAAACGGTCAAACTGCGTGAAGTGTGCCCAGGCCCAGAGCTACTTTGCTGGGCATGACTGTGTGACCTCTTGGGCCTGGAAGTCTGGTTGTAGAATGATTTTAAAGGGTCAAATGGTCTCCATTGTGTGTCCAGGTTTAAGGCTACTTTGCTGGGCATGTGATTTGGACCCATCGGGTACGGAAGCCTTTCCGTCATGTGCTCGTTTTCCACGCCTTCAGCGCAGGTAGCCTGCGAATTTAAAACCGACGTGCATTTTATTCTTTTCCCCTTTTATCCCTTCATATCTCGCCGCTACCTTGGAGAAGAGAGACGCACGCGGGTAAATAAAATGTAAATATCTGTATAATATGTAAATAAAAGGAAGAAGTGGTTGTGTAGTGTAGTCGTTTGATTATAAATAATCTCATAATAATTTTATCCACAAATTCTCATACATTTATACATGTTTATCTCTCTCTGTGTGTGTGTGTGTGTGTGTGTGTGTGTGTGTGTGTGTGTGTGTGGTTCTGTGTCACTAGTGGGGCCTGTGGCCCGATTGGATTGTTTGCGGTGTGAGAAGGAGGAGTTGGAGAACAATTTGTTGGAGCAGCTGAAGGAGTTGAGGTTGCAGAAGCAGAAGGAGCTGCAGGTTCTTCAGGAGATGCTGAAACACAAGCAGCAGGAGGAGACAGAGCTCCTGCAGAAACAGCAGGAGGAGGAGGAGCATAACAGGTCCATCAAGAGTAAGTACTATGGAAATGCAATAATACTAACATAATAATGAATGTTAGCCTTTAGGCTCCAATAAAAGTGATACTAATATATGTATAGTACTATATATATTATATTTTATATATTCAGTAGTAATTATGTAGTATATACAATCTGTGTTATATCCAGCAGTAATGATACTTGTTCTGGCAGATATGAAAATGGCCTGTGAACAGGAGAAGAAATCTCTGGTGGAAGAACTTGAGAAGCTCAGACTGTCACTGCAGGTAGAGATCCCTTATAGTGTCAGTACACATCCACCAGTACCTCCACCTTTCACTTATAACGTCAGTACACATTCAGTACACATTCCCACCTTTCCATTGTACTGGCTGTAGTGATGATTCGTGTGCGTGGGTTATACCAGCCCATAGAGGAGGACATTATGAGTCTGAAAGTGGCGCTGGAGATGAAGAACCAGGAGATCAAAGATCAGCACGATCTTTTGGTCAAACTATATACTCTGTATGTATACTATATACTCTGTATGTAGTACCTGGTTTAACACTATATCCTCTGTATATATACTATATACTGTTTATGTAGTACCTGGTTTAACACTATACCCTCAGCTTACTCTAGTCTGCAGATGTGAAGAAATTAAACAGAATGTGTATCTGTGTATATGTGCGCACCTGTATGTGTCTGGTTGTAGTATTATTTAAAGGGTCAAACTGCGTGAAGTGTGCCCAGGCCCAGAGCTACTTTGATGGGCATGATTCTGTGACCTCTTGGGCCTTGAAATGTGGTGCTTTGAATGATTTAAAGAGTGAAACGGTCTGAAGTGTGCCCACGTTTAAAGCAACCTTGCTGGGCATGACTGTGTGACCTCTTGGGCCAGGAAGTCTGTTTCTAGTTTTATTTAAACGGTCAAACTGCGTAAAGTGTGCCCAGGCCCAGAGCTACTTTGCTGGGCATGGCTGTGTGACCTCTTGGGCCTGGAAGTCTGCTTGTAGTATGATTTTAAAGGGTCAAATGGTCTCCATTGTGTATCCAGGTTTAAGTCTACTTTGCTGGGCATGTGATTTGGACCCATCGGGTACGGAAGCCTTTCCGTCACGTGCTCGTTTTCCACGCCTTCAGCGCAGGTAGCCTGCGAATTTAAAACCGACGTGCATTTTATTCTTTTCCCCTTTTATCCTTTCATATCTCTCCGCTACCTTGGAGAAGAGAGACGCACGCGGGTAAATAAAATGTAAATATCTCTAAATATCTGTATAATATGTAAATAAAAGGAAGATGTGGTTGTGTAGTGTAGTTGTTTGATTATAAATAATCTCATAATAATTTTATCCACAAATTCTTATACATTTATACATGTTTATCTCTCTCTGTGTGTGTGTGTGTGTGTGTGTGTGTGTGTGTGTGTGTGTCTGTGTCTGTGTGTGTGTGTGGTTCTGTGTCACTAGTGGGGCCTGTGGCCCGATTGGAGTGTTTGCGGTGTGAGAAGGAGGAGTTGGAGAACAGTTTGTTGGAGCAGCTGAAGGAGTTGAGGTTGCAGAAGCAGAAGGAGCTGCAGGTTCTTCAGGAGATGCTGAAACACAAGCAGCATGAGGAGACAGAGCTCCTGCAGAAACAGCAGGAGGAGGAGGAGCATAACAGGTCCATCAAGAGTAAGTACTATGGAAATGCAATAATACTAACATAACTAATAATGAATGCTAGCCTTTAGGCTCCAATAAAAGTGATACTAATATATGTATAGTACTATATATATTATATTTTATATATTCAGTAGTAATTATGTAGTATATACAATCTATGTTATATCCAGCAGTAATGATACTTGCTCTGGCAGATATGAAAATGGCCTGTGAACAGGAGAAGAAATCTCTGGAGGAAGAACTTGAGAAGCTCAGACTGTCACTGCAGGTAGAGATCCCTTATAGTGTCAGTACACATCCACCAGTACCTCCACCTTTCACTTATAACGTCAGTACACATTCAGTACACATTCCCACCTTTCCATTGTACTGGCTGTAGTGATGATTCGTGTGTGTGGGTTATACCAGCCCATAGAGGAGGACATTATGAGTCTGAAAGTGGCGCTGGAGATGAAGAACCAGGAGATCAAAGATCAGCACGATCTTTTGGTCAAACTATATACTCTGTATGTATACTATATACTCTGTATGTAGTACCTGGTTTAACACTATATCCTCTTTATATATACTATATACTGTTTATGTAGCTCCTGGTTTAACACTATACCCTCAGCTTACTCTAGTCTGCAGATGTGAAGAAATTAAACAGAATGTGTATCTGTGTATATGTGCGCACCTGTATGTGTCTGGTTGTAGTATTATTTAAAGGGTCAAACTCCGTAAAGTGTGCCCAGGCCCTGAGCTACTTTGATGGGCATGATTCTGTGACCTCTTGGGCCTTGAAATGTGGTGCTTTGAATGATTTAAAGAGTGAAACGGTCTGAAGTGTGCCCACGTTTAAAGCAACCTTGCTGGGCATGACTGTGTGACCTCTTGGGCCAGGAAGTCTGTTTCTAGTTTTATTTAAACGGTCAAACTGCGTGAAGTGTGCCCAGGCCCAGAGCTACTTTGCTGGGCATGACTGTGTGACCTCTTGGGCCTGGAAGTCTGGTTGTAGTATGATTTTAAAGGGTCAAATGGTCTCCATTGTGTGTCCAGGTTTAAGGCTACTTTGCTGGGCATGTGATTTGGACCCATCGGGTACGGAAGCCTTTCCGTCACGTGCTCGTTTTCCACGCCTTCAGCGCAGGTAGCCTGCGAATTTAAAACCGACGTGCATTTTATTCTTTTCCCCTTTTATCCTTTCATATCTCTCCGCTACCTTGGAGAAGAGAGACGCACGCGGGTAAATAAAATGTAAATATCTCTAAATATCTGTATAATATGTAAATAAAAGGAAGATGTGGTTGTGTAGTGTAGTCGTTTGATTATAAATAATCTCATAATAATTTTATCCACAAATTCTTATACATTTATACATGTTTATCTCTCTCTGTGTGTGTGTGTGTGTGTGTGTGTGTGTGTGTGTGTGGTTCTGTGTCACTAGTGGGGCCTGTGGCCCGATTGGATTGTTTGCGGTGTGAGAAGGAGGAGTTGGAGAACAATTTGTTGGAGCAGCTGAAGGAGTTGAGGTTGCAGAAGCAGAAGGAGCTGCAGGTTCTTCAGGAGATGCTGAAACACAAGCAGCAGGAGGAGACAGAGCTCCTGCAGAAACAGCAGGAGGAGGAGGAGCATAACAGGTCCATCAAGAGTAAGTACTATGGAAATGCAATAATACTAACATAATAATGAATGTTAGCCTTTAGGCTCCAATAAAAGTGATACTAATATATGTATAGTACTATATATATTATATTTTATATATTCAGTAGTAATTATGTAGTATATACAATCTGTGTTATATCCAGCAGTAATGATACTTGTTCTGGCAGATATGAAAATGGCCTGTGAACAGGAGAAGAAATCTCTGGAGGAAGAACTTGAGAAGCTCAGACTGTCACTGCAGGTAGAGATCCCTTATAGTGTCAGTACACATCCACCAGTACCTCCACCTTTCACTTATAACGTCAGTACACATTCAGTACACATTCCCACCTTTCCATTGTACTGGCTGTAGTGATGATTCGTGTGCGTGGGTTATACCAGCCCATAGAGGAGGACATTATGAGTCTGAAAGTGGCGCTGGAGATGAAGAACCAGGAGATCAAAGATCAGCACGATCTTTTGGTCAAACTATATACTCTGTATGTATACTATATACTCTGTATGTAGTACCTGGTTTAACACTATATCCTCTGTATATATACTATATACTGTTTATGTAGTACCTGGTTTAACACTATACCCTCAGCTTACTCTAGTCTGCAGATGTGAAGAAATTAAACAGAATGTGTATCTGTGTATATGTGCGCACCTGTATGTGTCTGGTTGTAGTATTATTTAAAGGGTCAAACTGCGTGAAGTGTGCCCAGGCCCAGAGCTACTTTGATGGGCATGATTCTGTGACCTCTTGGGCCTTGAAATGTGGTGCTTTGAATGATTTAAAGAGTGAAACGGTCTGAAGTGTGCCCACGTTTAAAGCAACCTTGCTGGGCATGACTGTGTGACCTCTTGGGCCAGGAAGTCTGTTTCTAGTTTTATTTAAACGGTCAAACTGCGTAAAGTGTGCCCAGGCCCAGAGCTACTTTGCTGGGCATGGCTGTGTGACCTCTTGGGCCTGGAAGTCTGCTTGTAGTATGATTTTAAAGGGTCAAATGGTCTCCATTGTGTATCCAGGTTTAAGTCTACTTTGCTGGGCATGTGATTTGGACCCATCGGGTACGGAAGCCTTTCCGTCACGTGCTCGTTTTCCACGCCTTCAGCGCAGGTAGCCTGCGAATTTAAAACCGACGTGCATTTTATTCTTTTCCCCTTTTATCCTTTCATATCTCTCCGCTACCTTGGAGAAGAGAGACGCACGCGGGTAAATAAAATGTAAATATCTCTAAATATCTGTATAATATGTAAATAAAAGGAAGATGTGGTTGTGTAGTGTAGTTGTTTGATTATAAATAATCTCATAATAATTTTATCCACAAATTCTTATACATTTATACATGTTTATCTCTCTCTGTGTGTGTGCGTGTGTGTGTGTGTGTGTGTGTCTGTGTCTGTGTCTGTGTGTGTGTGTGTGGTTCTGTGTCACTAGTGGGGCCTGTGGCCCGATTGGAGTGTTTGCGGTGTGAGAAGGAGGAGTTGGAGAACAGTTTGTTGGAGCAGCTGAAGGAGTTGAGGTTGCAGAAGCAGAAGGAGCTGCAGGTTCTTCAGGAGATGCTGAAACACAAGCAGCATGAGGAGACAGAGCTCCTGCAGAAACAGCAGGAGGAGGAGGAGCATAACAGGTCCATCAAGAGTAAGTACTATGGAAATGCAATAATACTAACATAACTAATTATGAATGCTAGCCTTTAGGCTCCAATAAAAGTGATACTAATATATGTATAGTACTATATATATTATATTTTATATATTCAGTAGTAATTATGTAGTATATACAATCTATGTTATATCCAGCAGTAATGATACTTGCTCTGGCAGATATGAAAATGGCCTGTGAACAGGAGAAGAAATCTCTGGAGGAAGAACTTGAGAAGCTCAGACTGTCACTGCAGGTAGAGATCCCTTATAGTGTCAGTACACATCCACCAGTACCTCCACCTTTCACTTATAACGTCAGTACACATTCAGTACACATTCCCACCTTTCCATTGTACTGGCTGTAGTGATGATTCGTGTGTGTGGGTTATACCAGCCCATAGAGGAGGACATTATGAGTCTGAAAGTGGCGCTGGAGATGAAGAACCAGGAGATCAAAGATCAGCACGATCTTTTGGTCAAACTATATACTCTGTATGTATACTATATACTCTGTATGTAGTACCTGGTTTAACACTATATCCTCTTTATATATACTATATACTGTTTATGTAGCTCCTGGTTTAACACTATACCCTCAGCTTACTCTAGTCTGCAGATGTGAAGAAATTAAACAGAATGTGTATCTGTGTATATGTGCGCACCTGTATGTGTCTGGTTGTAGTATTATTTAAAGGGTCAAACTCCGTAAAGTGTGCCCAGGCCCAGAGCTACTTTGATGGGCATGATTCTGTGACCTCTTGGGCCTTGAAATGTGGTGCATTGAATGATTTAAAGAGTGAAACGGTCTGAAGTGTGCCCACGTTTAAAGCAACCTTGCTGGGCATGACTGTGTGACCTCTTGGGCCAGGAAGTCTGTTTCTAGTTTTATTTAAACGGTCAAACTGCGTGAAGTGTGCCCAGGCCCAGAGCTACTTTGCTGGGCATGACTGTGTGACCTCTTGGGCCTGGAAGTCTGGTTGTAGTATGATTTTAAAGGGTCAAATGGTCTCCATTGTGTGTCCAGGTTTAAGGCTACTTTGCTGGGCATGTGATTTGGACCCATCGGGTACGGAAGCCTTTCCGTCACGTGCTCGTTTTCCACGCCTTCAGCGCAGGTAGCCTGCGAATTTAAAACCGACGTGCATTTTATTCTTTTCCCCTTTTATCCTTTCATATCTCTCCGCTACCTTGGAGAAGAGAGACGCACGCGGGTAAATAAAATGTAAATATCTCTAAATATCTGTATAATATGTAAATAAAAGGAAGATGTGGTTGTGTAGTGTAGTCGTTTGATTATAAATAATCTCATAATAATTTTATCCACAAATTCTTATACATTTATACATGTTTATCTCTCTCTGTGTGTGTGTGTGTGTGTGTCTGTGTGTGTGTGTGTGTGTGGTTCTGTGTCACTAGTGGGGCCTGTGGCCCGATTGGAGTGTTTGCGGTGTGAGAAGGAGGAGTTGGAGAACAGTTTGTTTGAGCAGCTGAAGGAGTTGAGGTTGCAGAAGCAGAAGGAGCTGCAGGTTCTTCAGGAGATGCTGAAACACAAGCAGCAGGAGGAGACAGAGCTCCTGCAGAAACAGCAGGAGGAGGAGGAGCATAACAGGTCCATCAAGAGTAAGTACTATGGAAATGCAATAATACTAACATAACTAATAATGAATGTTAGCCTTTAGGCTCCAATAAAAGTGACACTAATATATGTATAGTACTATATATATTATATTTTATATATTCAGCAGTAATTATGTAGTATATACAATCTGTGTTATATCCAGCAGTAATGATACTTGCTCTGGCAGATATGAAAATGGCCTATGAACAGGAGAAGAAATCTCTGGAGGAAGAACTTGAGAAGCTCAGACTGTCACTGCAGGTAGAGATCCCTTATAGTGTCAGTACACATCCACCAGTACCTCCACCTTTCACTTATAACGTCAGTACACATTCAGTACACATTCCCACCTTTCCATTGTACTGGCTGTAGTGATGATTCGTGTGTGTGGGTTATACCAGCCCATAGAGGAGGACATTATGAGTCTGAAAGTGGCGCTGGAGATAAAGAACCAGGAGATCAAAGATCAGCACGATCTTTTGGTCAAACTATATACTCTGTATGTATACTATATACTCTGTATGTAGTACCTGGTTTAACACTATATCCTCTTTATATATACTATATACTGTTTATGTAGCTCCTGGTTTAACACTATACCCTCAGCTTACTCTAGTCTGCAGATGTGAAGAAATTAAACAGAATGTGTATCTGTGTATATGTGCGCACCTGTATGTGTCTGGTTGTAGTATTATTTAAAGGGTCAAACTCCGTAAAGTGTGCCCAGGCCCAGAGCTACTTTGATGGGCATGATTCTGTGACCTCTTGGGCCTTGAAATGTGGTGCTTTGAATGATTTAAAGAGTGAAACGGTCTGAAGTGTGCCCACGTTTAAAGCAACCTTGCTGGGCATGACTGTGTGACCTCTTGGGCCAGGAAGTCTGTTTCTAGTTTTATTTAAACGGTCAAACTGCGTGAAGTGTGCCCAGGCCCAGAGCTACTTTGCTGGGCATGACTGTGTGACCTCTTCGGCCTGGAAGTCTGGTTGTAGTATGATTTTAAAGGGTCAAATGGTCTCCATTGTGTGTCCAGGTTTAAGGCTACTTTGCTGGGCATGTGATTTGGACCCATCGGGTACGGAAGCCTTTCCGTCACGTGCTCGTTTTCCACGCCTTCAGCGCAGGTAGCCTGCGAATTTAAAACCGACGTGCATTTTATTCTTTTCCCCTTTTATCCTTTCATATCTCTCCGCTACCTTGGAGAAGAGAGACGCACGCGGGTAAATAAAATGTAAATATCTCTAAATATCTGTATAATATGTAAATAAAAGGAAGATGTGGTTGTGTAGTGTAGTCGTTTGATTATAAATAATCTCATAATAATTTTATCCACAAATTCTTATACATTTATACATGTTTATCTCTCTCTGTGTGTGTGTGTGTGTGTGTGTGTGTGTGTGTGTGTGGTTCTGTGTCACTAGTGGGGCCTGTGGCCCGATTGGATTGTTTGCGGTGTGAGAAGGAGGAGTTGGAGAACAGTTTGTTTGAGCAGCTGAAGGAGTTGAGGTTGCAGAAGCAGAAGGAGCTGCAGGTTCTTCAGGAGATGCTGAAACACAAGCAGCAGGAGGAGACAGAGCTCCTGCAGAAACAGCAGGAGGAGGAGGAGCATAACAGGTCCATCAAGAGTAAGTACTATGGAAATGCAATAATACTAACATAATAATGAATGTTAGCCTTTAGGCTCCAATAAAAGTGATACTAATATATGTATAGTACTATATATATTATATTTTATATATTCAGTAGTAATTATGTAGTATATACAATCTGTGTTATATCCAGCAGTAATGATACTTGTTCTGGCAGATATGAAAATGGCCTGTGAACAGGAGAAGAAATCTCTGGAGGAAGAACTTGAGAAGCTCAGACTGTCACTGCAGGTAGAGATCCCTTATAGTGTCAGTACACATCCACCAGTACCTCCACCTTTCACTTATAACGTCAGTACACATTCAGTACACATTCCCACCTTTCCATTGTACTGGCTGTAGTGATGATTCGTGTGCGTGGGTTATACCAGCCCATAGAGGAGGACATTATGAGTCTGAAAGTGGCGCTGGAGATGAAGAACCAGGAGATCAAAGATCAGCACGATCTTTTGGTCAAACTATATACTCTGTATGTATACTATATACTCTGTATGTAGTACCTGGTTTAACACTATATCCTCTGTATATATACTATATACTGTTTATGTAGTACCTGGTTTAACACTATACCCTCAGCTTACTCTAGTCTGCAGATGTGAAGAAATTAAACAGAATGTGTATCTGTGTATATGTGCGCACCTGTATGTGTCTGGTTGTAGTATTATTTAAAGGGTCAAACTGCGTGAAGTGTGCCCAGGCCCAGAGCTACTTTGATGGGCATGATTCTGTGACCTCTTGGGCCTTGAAATGTGGTGCTTTGAATGATTTAAAGAGTGAAACGGTCTGAAGTGTGCCCACGTTTAAAGCAACCTTGCTGGGCATGACTGTGTGACCTCTTGGGCCAGGAAGTCTGTTTCTAGTTTTATTTAAACGGTCAAACTGCGTAAAGTGTGCCCAGGCCCAGAGCTACTTTGCTGGGCATGGCTGTGTGACCTCTTGGGCCTGGAAGTCTGCTTGTAGTATGATTTTAAAGGGTCAAATGGTCTCCATTGTGTATCCAGGTTTAAGTCTACTTTGCTGGGCATGTGATTTGGACCCATCGGGTACGGAAGCCTTTCCGTCACGTGCTCGTTTTCCACGCCTTCAGCGCAGGTAGCCTGCGAATTTAAAACCGACGTGCATTTTATTCTTTTCCCCTTTTATCCTTTCATATCTCTCCGCTACCTTGGAGAAGAGAGACGCACGCGGGTAAATAAAATGTAAATATCTCTAAATATCTGTATAATATGTAAATAAAAGGAAGATGTGGTTGTGTAGTGTAGTTGTTTGATTATAAATAATCTCATAATAATTTTATCCACAAATTCTTATACATTTATACATGTTTATCTCTCTCTGTGTGTGTGTGTGTGTGGTTCTGTGTCACTAGTGGGGCCTGTGGCCCGATTGGAGTGTTTGCGGTGTGAGAAGGAGGAGTTGGAGAACAATTTGTTGGAGCAGCTGAAGGAGTTGAGGTTGCAGAAGCAGAAGGAGCTGCAGGTTCTTCAGGAGATGCTGAAACACAAGCAGCAAGAGGAGACAGAGCTCCTGCAGAAACAGCAGGAGGAGGAGGAGCATAACAGGTCCATCAAGAGTAAGTACTATGGAAATGCAATAATACTAACATAACTAATAATGAATGTTAGCCTTTAGGCTCCAATAAAAGTGATACTAATATATGTATAGTACTATATATATTATATTTTATATATTCAGTAGTAATTATGTTGTATATACAATCTGTGTTATATCCAGCAGTAATGATACTTGCTCTGGCAGATATGAAAATGGCCTGTGAACAGGAGAAGAAATCTCTGGAGGAAGAACTTGAGAAGCTGAGACTGTCACTGCAGGTAGAGATCCCTTATAGTGTCAGTACACATCCACCAGTAGCTCCACCTTTCACTTATAACGTCAGTACACATTCAGTACACATTCCCACCTTTCCATTGTACTCGCTGTAGTGATGATTCGTGTGTGTGTTATACCAGCCCATAGAGGAGGACATTATGAGTCTGAAAGTGGCGCTGGAGATGAAGAACCAGGAGATCAAAGATCAGCACGATCTTTTGGTCAAACTATATACTCTGTATGTATACTATATACTCTGTATGTAGTACCTGGTTTAACACTATACCCTCAGCTTACTCTAGTCTGCAGATGTGAAGAAATTAAACAGAATGTGTATCTGTGTATATGTGCGCACCTGTATGTGTCTGGTTGTAGTATTATTTAAAGGGTCAAACTCCGTAAAGTGTGCCCAGGCCCAGAGCTACTTTGATGGGCATGATTCTGTGACCTCTTGGGCCTTGAAATGTGGTGCATTGAATGATTTAAAGAGTGAAACGGTCTGAAGTGTGCCCACGTTTAAAGCAACCTTGCTGGGCATGACTGTGTGACCTCTTGGGCCAGGAAGTCTGTTTCTAGTTTTATTTAAACGGTCAAACTGCGTGAAGTGTGCCCAGGCCCAGAGCTACTTTGCTGGGCATGACTGTGTGACCTCTTGGGCCTGGAAGTCTGGTTGTAGTATGATTTTAAAGGGTCAAATGGTCTCCATTGTGTGTCCAGGTTTAAGGCTACTTTGCTGGGCATGTGATTTGGACCCATCGGGTACGGAAGCCTTTCCGTCACGTGCTCGTTTTCCACGCCTTCAGCGCAGGTAGCCTGCGAATTTAAAACCGACGTGCATTTTATTCTTTTCCCCTTTTATCCTTTCATATCTCTCCGCTACCTTGGAGAAGAGAGACGCACGCGGGTAAATAAAATGTAAATATCTGTACATATCTGTATAATATCTAAATAAAAGGAAGAAGTGGTTGTATAGTGTAGTCGTTTGATTATAAATAATCTCATAATAATTTTATCCTCAAATTCTTATACATTTATACATGTTTATCTCTCTCTGTGTGTGTGTGTGTGTGTGTGTGTGTGTGTGTGTGTGTGTGTGTGTGTGTGTGTGTGTGTGGTTCTGTGTCACTAGTGGGGCCTGTGGCCCGATTGGAGTGTTTGCGGTGTGAGAAGGAGGAGTTGGAGAACAGTTTGTTGGAGCAGCTGAAGGAGTTGAGGTTGCAGAAGCAGAAGGAGCTGCAGGTTCTTCAGGAGATGCTGAAACACAAGCAGCAGGAGGAGACAGAGCTCCTGCAGAAACAGCAGGAGGAGGAGGAGCATAACAGGTCCATCAAGAGTAAGTACTATGGAAATGCAATAATACTAACATAACTAATAATGAATGTTAGCCTTTAGGCTCCAATAAAAGTGACACTAATATATGTATAGTACTATATATATTATATTTTATATATTCAGTAGTAATTATTTAGTATATACAATCTGTGTTATATCCAGCAGTAATGATACTTGCTCTGGCAGATATGAAAATGGCCTGTGAACAGGAGAAGAAATCTCTGGAGGAAGAACTTGAGAAGCTCAGACTGTCACTGCAGGTAGAGATCCCTTATAGTGTCAGTACACATCCACCAGTACCTCCACCTTTCACTTATAACGTCAGTACACATTCAGTACACATTCCCACCTTTCCATTGTACTGGCTGTAGTGATGATTCGTGTGTGTGTTATACCAGCCCATAGAGGAGGACATTATGAGTCTGAAAGTGGCGCTGGAGATGAAGATCCAGGAGATCAAAGATCAGCACGATCTTTTGGTCAAACTATATACTCTGTATGTATACTATATCGAACCCACGGTTTTCTCGCTACGATTTTTTTAAATGTGGTGAGCTGCGGAGAAAAGTCGCGGTCCGGACGTATTTGTGGCTTAATATCTTTGGGCTCCTTGGGAGTAGGAAGTCTGTTCATGCCTCTTTGGAAAGGGTTGCGTTTCCCCTGTAATCGCCTTTAAGCGGCACGCGGATCGGACCCACCGTTCTTACGCTACGATTTTTTAAATGTGGTGCGCGGCGTAGAAAAGACGCGCGTAGGACGTATTTGCGGCTTAATATCTTTGGGCTCCTTGGGAGTAGGAAGTCTGTTCATGGCTCTTTGGAAAGGGCTGCATCTCCCCTGTAATCGCCTTCGCGCGGCACGCGGATCGGAACCATCGTTATCACGCTACGATTTTTTAATGCCTCTAGGGACGGGCCGAAAGCGTGGCAGGTGGCGTTCGTTAGGGACAGTCATGGAGGTGATGCGCGCCGAGTTGCAGGCCATTTGGTCCTGGCCCGGCCTAGATGTGAGCGTTCAAAGTCAGCGCGTTTGTTTAAACTTTCTCCTCCAATTCGTTGCAATTGTACAAGCGTTTCTCGCTCATCCGACTAGAGCGTAACGCTTTATCTGTTAATATCTCTGGTCTCCTTGGGAGTAGAAAGTCTGTTCATGGCTCTTTGGAAAGGGCTGCATCTCCCCTGTAATCGCCTTCGAGCGGCACGCGGATCGAACCCACGGTTTTCACGCTATGATTTTTTTAAATGTGCTGCGCAGCGGAGAAAATGCGCGCGTCGGACGTCATTGCGGCTTAATATCTCTTGTCTCCTTGGGAATAGAAAGTCTGTTCATGGCTCTTAGGAAAGGGCTGCATCTCCCCTGTAATCGCCTTCGAGCGGCACGCGGATGGAACCCACGGTTTTCACGCTATGATTTTTTTAAATGTGGTGCGCGGCGGAGAAAATGCGCGCGTCGGACGTCATTGCGGCTTAATATCTCTTGTCTCCTTGGGAGTAGAAAGTCTGTTCATGGCTCTTTGGAAAGGGCTGCATCTCCCCTGTAATCGCCTTTAAGCGGCACGCGGATCGGACCCACCGTTCTCACGCTACGATTTTTTAAATGTGGTGCGCGGCGCAATAAATGCGCGCGTCGGACGTCATTGCGGCTTAATATCTCTTGTCTCGTTGGGAGTAGGAAGTCTGTTCATGGCTCTTTGGAAAGGGCTGCATCTCCCCTGTAATCGCCTTCGAGCGGCACGCGGATGGAACCCACGGTTTTCACGCTATGATTTTTTAAAATGTGTTGCGCGGCGGAGAAAATGCTCGCGTCGGACGTCATTTCGGCTTAATATCTCTTGTCTCCTTGGGAGTAGAAAGTGTTTTCATGGCTCTTTGGAAAGGGCTGCATTTCCCTTGTAATCGCCTTTAAGCGGCACGCGGATCGGACCCACCGTTCTCACGCTAAGATTTTTTAAATGTGGTGCGCGGCGTAGAAAAGACGCGCGTAGGACGTATTTGCGGCTTAATATCTTTGGTCTCCTTGGGAGTAGAAAGTCTGTTCATGGCTCTTTGGAAAGGGCTGCATCTCCCCTGTAATCGCCTTCGCGCGGCACGCGGATCGGAACCATCGTTTTCACGCTACGATTTTTTAATGCCGACAGGGACGGGCCGAAAGCGTGGCAGGTGGCGTTCGTTAGGGACAGTCATGGAGGTGATGCGCGCCGAGTTGCAGGCCATTTGGACCTGGCCCGGCCTAGATGTGAGCGTTCAAAGTCAGCGCGTTTGTTTAAACTTTCTCCTCCAATTCGTTGCAATTGTACAAGCGTTTCTCGCTCATCCGACTGGAGCGTAACGCTTTATCTGTTAATATCTCTGGTCTCCTTGGGAGTAGAAAGTCTGTTCATGGCTCTTTGGAAAGGGATGCATCTCCCCTGTAATCGCCTTTAAGCGGCACGCGGATCGGACCCACCGTTCTCACGCTACGATTTTTTAAAGTCTGTTCATGGCTCTTTGGAAAGGGTTGCATCTCCCTTGTAATCGCCTTTAAGCGGCACGCGGATTGGGCCCACCGTTCTTACGATACGATTTTTTAAATGTGGTGCGCGGCGTAGAAAAGACGCGCGTAGGACGTATTTGCGGCTTAATATCTTTGGGCTCCTTGGGAGTAGGAAGTCTGTTCATGTCTCTTTGGAAAGGGCTGCATCTCCCCTGTAATCTCCTTCGGGCGGCACGCGGATCGAACCCACGGTTTTCACGCTATGATTTTTTTAAATGTGGTGCGCGGCGGAGGAAATGCGCGCGTCGGACGTCATTTCGGCTTAATATCTCTTGTCTCCTTGGGAGTAGAAAGTCTTTTCATGGCTCTTTGGAAAGGGCTGCATCTCCCCTGTAATCGCCTTTAAGCGGCACGCGGATCGAACCCACGGTTTTCACGCTACGATTTTTTTTAAATGTGTTGCGCGCGGAGAATAGACGCGCGCCGGACGTATTTGCGGCTTGATATCTCTTGTCTCATTGGGAGTAGAAAGTCTGTTCATGGCTCTTTGGAAAGGGCTGCATCTCCCCTGTAATCGCCTTCGAGCGGCACGCGGATGGAACCCACGGTTTTCACGCTATGATTTTTTTAAATGTGGTGCGCGGCGGAGAAAATGCGCGCGTCGGACGTCATTGCGGCTTAATATCTCTTGTCTCCTTGGGAGTAGAAAGTCTGTTCATGGCTCTTTGGAAAGGGCTGCATCTCCCCTGTAATCGCCTTTAAGCGGCACGCGGATCGGACCCACCGTTCTCACGCTACGATTTTTTAAATGTGGTGCGCGGCGCAATAAATGCGCGCGTCGGACGTCATTGCGGCTTAATATCTCTTGTCTCGTTGGGAGTAGGAAGTCTGTTCATGGCTCTTTGGAAAGGGCTGCATCTCCCCTGTAATCCCCTTCGAGCGGCACGCGGATCGAACCCACGGTTTTCACGCTATGATTTTTTAAAATGTGTTGCGCGGCGGAGAAAATGCTCTCGTCGGACGTCATTTCGGCTTAATATCTCTTGTCTCCTTGGGAGTAGAAAGTCTTTTCATGGCTCTTTGGAAAGGGCTGCATTTCCCTTGTAATCGCCTTTAAGCGGCACGCGGATCGGACCCACCGTTCTCACGCTGATTTTTTAAATGTGGTGCGCGGCGTAGAAAAGACGCGCGTAGGACGTATTTGCGGCTTAATATCTTTGGGCTCCTTGGGAGTAGAAAGTCTGTTCATGGCTCTTTGGAAAGGGCTGCATCTCCCCTGTAATCGCCTTCGCGCGGCACGCGGATCGGAACCATCGTTATCACGCTACGATTTTTTAATGCCGACAGGGACGGGCCGAAAGCGTGGCAGGTGGCGTTCGTTAGGGACAGTCATGGAGGTGATGCGCGCCGAGTTGCAGGCCATTTGGACCTGGCCCGGCCTAGATGTGAGCGTTCAAAGTCAGCGCGTTTGTTTAAACTTTCTCCTCCAATTCGTTGCAATTGTACAAGCGTTTCTCGCTCATCCGACTGGAGCGTAACGCTTTATCTGTTAATATCTCTGGTCTCCTTGGGAGTAGAAAGTCTGTTCATGGCTCTTTGGAAAGGGATGCATCTCCCCTGTCATCGCCTTTAAGCGGCACGCGGATCGGACCCACCGTTCTCACGCTACGATTTTTTAAAGTCTGTTCATGGCTCTTTGGAAAGGGTTGCATCTCCCTTGTAATCGCCTTTAAGCGGCACGCGGATTGGGCCCACCGTTCTTACGATACGATTTTTTAAATGTGGTGCGCGGCGTAGAAAAGACGCGCGTAGGACGTATTTGCGGCTTAATATCTTTGGGCTCCTTGGGAGTAGGAAGTCTGTTCATGTCTCTTTGGAAAGGGCTGCATCTCCCCTGTAATCGCCTTCGAGCGGCACGCGGATCGAACCCACGGTTTTCACGCTATGATTTTTTTAAATGTGGTGCGCGGCGGAGGAAATGCGCGCGTCGGACGTCATTTCGGCTTAATATCTCTTGTCTCCTTGGGAGTAGAAAGTCTTTTCATGGCTCTTTGGAAAGGGCTGCATCTCCCCTGTAATCGCCTTTAAGCGGCACGCGGATCGAACCCACGGTTTTCACGCTACGATTTTTTTTAAATGTGTTGCGCGCGGAGAATAGACGCGCGCCGGACGTATTTGCGGCTTGATATCTCTTGTCTCATTGGGAGTAGAAAGTCTGTTCATGGCTCTTTGGAAAGGGCTGTATCTCCCCTGTAATCGCCTTCGAGCGGCACGCGCATCGGAACCATCGTTATCACGCTACGATTTTTTAATGCCGCCAGGGATAGGCCGAAAGCGTGGCAGGTGGCGTTCGTTAGGGACATTCATGGAGGTGATGCGCACCGAGTTGCACGCCATTTGGAGTTGGCCCGGCCTAGATGTGAGCGTTCAAAGTCAGCGCGTTTGTTTAAACTTTCTCCTCCAATTCGTTGCAATTGTACAAGCGTTTCTCGTTCATCCGACTGGAGCGTAACGCTTTATATGTTAATATTTCTGGTCTCCTTGGGAGTAGAAAGTCTGTTCATGGCTCTTTTGAAAGGGCTGCATCTCCCCTGTAATCGCCTTTAAGCGGCACGCGGATCGGACCCACCGTTCTCACGCTACGATTTTTTAAATGTGGTGCGCGGCGCAATAAATGCGCGCGTCGGACGTCATTGCGGCTTAATATCTCTTGTCTCCTTGGGAGTAGAAAGTCTTTTCATGGCTCTTTGGAAAGGTTTGCATCTCCCCTGTAATCGCCTTTAAGCGGCACGCGGATCGGACCCACCGTTCTTACGCTACGATTTTTTAAATGTGGTGCGCGGCGTAGAAAAGACGCGCGTAGGACGTATTTGCGGCTTAATATCTTTGGGCTCCTTGGGAGTAGGAAGTCTGTTCATGCCTCTTTGGAAAGGGCTGCATCTCCCCTGTAATCGCCTTCGAGCGGCACGCGGATGGAACCCACGGTTTTCACGCTACGATTTTTTTTAAATGTGTTGCGCGGCGGAGAATAGACGCGCGCCGGATGTATTTGCGGCTTGATATCTCTTGTCTCATTGGGAGTAGAAAGTCTGTTCATGGCTCTTTGGAAAGGGCTGCATCTCCCCTGTAATCGCCTTCGAGCGGCACGCGGATCGGACCCACCGTTCTTACGCTAAGATTTTTTAAATGTGGTGCGCGGCGTAGAAAAGACGCGCGTAGGACGTATTTGCGGCTTAATATCTTTGGGCTCCTTGGGAGTAGAAAGTCTGTTCATGGCTCTTTGGAAAGGGCTGCATCTCCCCTGTAATCGCCTTCGAGCGGCACGCGGATCGAACCCACGGTTTTCACGCTATGATTTTTTTAAATGTGGTGCGCGGCGGAGGAAATGCGCGCGTCGGACGTCATTTCGGCTTAATATCTCTTGTCTCCTTGGGAGTAGAAAGTCTTTTCATGGCTCTTTGGAAAGGGCTGCATCTCCCCTGTAATCGCCTTTAAGCGGCACGCGGATCGAACCCACGGTTTTCACGCTACGATTTTTTTTAAATGTGTTGCGCGTCGGAGAAAATGCGCGCGTCGGACGTCATTGCGGCTTAATATCTCTTGTCTCCTTGGGAGTAGAAAGTCTTTTCATGGCTCTTTGGAAAGGTTTGCATCTCCCCTGTAATCGCCTTTAAGCGGCACGCGGATCGGACCCACCGTTCTTACGCTACGATTTTTTAAATGTGGTGCGCGGCGTAGAAAAGACGCGCGTAGGACGTATTTGCGGCTTAATATCTTTGGGCTCCTTGGGAGTAGGAAGTCTGTTCATGCCTTTTTGGAAAGGGCTCCATCTCCCCTGTAATCGCCTTCGAGCGGCACGCGGATCGAACCCACGATTTTCACGCTATGATTTTTTTAAATGTGCTGCGCGGCGGAGAAAATGCGCGCGTCGGACGTCATTGCGGCTTAATATCTCTTGTCTCCTTGGGAGTAGAAAGTCTTTTCATGGTTCTTTGGAAAGGGTTGCATCTCCCCTGTAATCGCCTTTAAGCGGCACGCGGATCGGACCCACCGTTCTTACGCTACGATTTTTTAAATGTGGTGCGAGGCGTAGAAAAGACGCGCGTAGGACTTATTTGCGGCTTAATATCTTTGGGCTCCTTGGGAGTAGAAAGTCTGTTCATGGCTCTTTGGAAAGGGCTGCATCTCCCCTGTAATCGCCTTCGCGCGGCACGCGGATCGGAACCATCGTTATCACGCTACGATTTTTTAATGCCGACAGGGACGGGCCGAAAGCTTGGCAGGTGGCGTTCGTTAGGAAAAGTCATGGACGTGATGTGGACCGAGTTGTAGGCCATTTGGACCTGGCCCGGCCTAGATGTGAGCCTTCAAAGTCAGCGCGTTTGTTTAAACTTTCTCCTCCAATTCGTTGCAATTGTACAAGCGTTTCTCGCTCATCCGACTGGAGCGTAACGCTTTATCTGTTAATATCTCTGGTCTCCTTGGGAGTAGAAAGTCTGTTCATGGCTCTTTGGAAAGGGATGCATCTCCCCTGTAATCGCCTTTAAGCGGCATGCGGATCGGACCCACCGTTCTCACGCTACGATTTTTTAAACGTGGTGCGCGTCGGAGAAAATGCGCGTAATATCTCTTGTCTCCTTGGGAGTAGAAAGTCTGTTCATGGCTCTTTGGAAAGGGCTGTATCTCCCCTGTAATCGCCTTCGAGCGGCACGCGCATCGGAACCATCGTTATCACGCTACGATTTTTTAATGCCGCCAGGGATAGGCCGAAAGCGTGGCAGGTGGCGTTCGTTAGGGACATTCATGGAGGTGATGCGCACCGAGTTGCACGCCATTTGGAGTTGGCCCGGCCTAGATGTGAGCGTTCAAAGTCAGCGCGTTTGTTTAAACTTTCTCCTCCAATTCGTTGCAATTGTACAAGCGTTTCTCGTTCATCCGACTGGAGCGTAACGCTTTATATGTTAATATTTCTGGTCTCCTTGGGAGTAGAAAGTCTGTTCATGGCTCTTTTGAAAGGGCTGCATCTCCCCTGTAATCGCCTTTAAGCGGCACACGGATCGGACCCACCGTTCTCACGCTACGATTTTTTAAATGTGGTGCGCGGCGCAATAAATGCTCGCGTCGGACGTCATTGCGGCTTAATATCTCTTGTCTCCTTGGGAGTAGAAAGTCTTTTCATGGCTCTTTGGAAAGGTTTGCATCTCCCCTGTAATCGCCTTTAAGCGGCACGCGGATCGGACCCACCGTTCTTACGCTACGATTTTTTAAATGTGGTGCGCGGCGTAGAAAAGACGCGCGTAGGACGTATTTGCGGCTTAATATCTTTGGGCTCCTTGGGAGTAGGAAGTCTGTTCATGCCTCTTTGGAAAGGGCTCCATCTCCCCTGTAATCGCCTTCGAGCGGCACGCGGATCGAACCCACGGTTTTCACGCTATGATTTTTTTAAATGTGGTGCGCGGCGGAGAAAATGCGCGCGTCGGACGTCATTGCGGCTTAATATCTCTTATCTCCTTGGGAGTAGAAAGTCTTTTCATGGTTCTTTGGAAAGGGTTGCATCTCCCCTGTAATCGCCTTTAAGCGGCACGCGGATCGGACCCACCGTTCTTACGCTACGATTTTTAAAATGTGGTGCGAGGCGTAGAAAAGACGCGCGTAGGACTTATTTGCGGCTTAATATCTTTGGGCTCCTTGGGAGTAGAAAGTCTGTTCATGGCTCTTTGGAAAGGGCTGCATCTCCCCTGTAATCGCCTTCGCGCGGCACGCGGATCGGAACCATCGTTATCACGCTACGATTTTTTAATGCCGACAGGGATAGGCCGAAAGCGTGGCAGGTGGCGTTCGTTAGGGACAGTCATGGAGGTGATGCGCACCGAGTTGCACGCCATTTGGAGTTGGCCCGGCCTAGATGTGAGCGTTCAAAGTCAGCGCGTTTGTTTAAACTTTCTCCTCCAATTCGTTGCAATTGTACAAGCGTTTCTCGTTCATCCGACTGGAGCGTAACGCTTTATATGTTAATATTTCTGGTCTCCTTGGGAGTAGAAAGTCTGTTCATGGCTCTTTTGAAAGGGATGCATCTCCCCTGTAATCGCCTTCGAGCGGCACGCGGATCGAACCCACGTTTTTCACGCTACGATTTTTTTTAAATGTGTTGCGCGGCGGAGAAAAGACGCGCGCCGGACGTATTTGCGGCTTAATATCTCTTGTCTCATTGGGTGTAGAAAGTCTGTTCATGGCTCTTTGGAAAGGGCTGCATCTCCCCTGTAATCGCCTTCGAGCGGCACGCGGATCGAACCCACGGTTTTCACGCTATGATTTTTTTAAATGTGGTGCGCGGCGGAGAAAATGCGCGCGTCGGACGTCATTGCGGCTTAATATCTCTTGTCTCATTGGGAGTAGAAAGTCTGTTCATGGCTCTTTGGAAAGGGCTGCATCTCCCCTGTAATCGCCTTTAAGCGGCACGCGGATCGGACCCACCGTTCTCACGCTACGATTTTTTAAATGTGGTGCGCGGCGCAATAAATGCGCGCGTCGGACGTCATTGGGGCTTAATATCTCTTGTCTCGTTGGGAGTAGGAAGTCTGTTCATGGCTCTTTGGAAAGGGCTGCATCTCCCCTGTAATCGCCTTCGAGCGGCACGCGGATCGAACCCACGGTTTTCACGCTATGATTTTTTTAAATGTGTTGCGCGTCGGAGAAAATGCGCGCGTCGGACGTCATTGCGGCTTAATATCTCTTGTCTCCTTGGGAGTAGAAAGTCTTTTCATGGCTCTTTGGAAAGGTTTGCATCTCCCCTGTAATCGCCTTTAAGCAGCACTCGGATCGGACCCACCGTTCTTACGCTAAGATTTTTTAAATGTGGTGCGCGGCGTAGAAAAGACGCGCGTAGGACGTATTTGCGGCTTAATATCTTTGGGCTCCTTGGGAGTAGAAAGTCTGTTCATGGCTCTTTGGAAAGGGCTGCATCTCCCCTGTAATCGCCTTCGCGCGGCACGCGGATCGGAACCATCGTTATCATGCTACGATTTTTTAATGCCGACAGGGACGGGCCGAAAGCTTGGCAGGTGGCGTTCGTTAGGAAAAGTCATGGACGTGATGCGGACCGAGTTGCAGGCCATTTGGACCTGGCCCGGCTTAGATGTGAGCCTTCAAAGTCAGCGCGTTTGTTTAAACTTTCTCCTCCAATTCGTTGCAATTGTACAAGCGTTTCTCGCTCATCCGACTGGAGCGTAACGCTTTATCTGTTAATATCTCTGGTCTCCTTGGGAGTAGAAAGTCTGTTCATGGCTCTTTGGAAAGGGATGCATCTCCCCTGTAATCGCCTTTAAGCGGCACGCGGATCGGACCCACCGTTCTCGCGCTACGATTTTTTAAACGTGGTGCGCGTCGGAGAAAATGCGCGTAATATCTCTTGTCTCCTTGGGAGTAGAAAGTCTGTTCATGGCTCTTTGGAAAGGGCTGTATCTCCCCTGTAATCGCCTTCGAGCGGCACGCGCATCGGAACCATCGTTATCACGCTACGATTTTTTAATGCCGCCAGGGATAGGCCGAAAGCGTGGCAGGTGGCGTTCGTTAGGGACAGTCATGGAGGTGATGCGCACCGAGTTGCAGGCCATTTGGAGTTGGCCCGGCCTAGATGTGAGCGTTCAAAGTCAGCGCGTTTGTTTAAACTTTCTCCTCCAATTCGTTGCAATTGTACAAGCGTTTCTCGTTCATCCGACTGGAGCGTAACGCTTTATATGTTAATATTTCTGGTCTCCTTGGGAGTAGAAAGTCTGTTCATGGCTCTTTTGAAAGGGATGCATCTCCCCTGTAATCGCCTTCGAGCGGCACGCGGATCGAACCCACGGTTTTCACGCTATGATTTTTTTAAATGTGGTGCGCGGCGGAGAAAATGCGCGCGTCGGACGTCATTGCGGCTTAATATCTCTTGTCTCATTGGGAGTAGAAAGTCTGTTCATGGCTCTTTGGAAAGGGCTGCATCTCCCCTGTAATCGCCTTCGAGCGGCACGCGGATGGAACCCACGGTTTTCACGCTATGATTTTTTTAAATGTGGTGCGCGGCATAGAAAAGACGCGCGTCGGACGTCATTGCGGCTTAATATCTCTTGTCTCCTTGGGAGTAGAAAGTCTTTTCATGGCTCTTTGGAAAGGTTTGCATCTCCACTGTAATCGCCTTTAAGCGGCACGCGGATCGGACCCACCGTTCTTACGCTAAGATTTTTTAAATGTGGTGCGCGGCGTAGAAAAGACGCGCGTAGGACGTATTTGCGGCTTAATATCTTTGGGCTCCTTGGGAGTAGAAAGTCTGTTCATGGCTCTTTGGAAAGGGCTGCATCTCCCCTGTAATCGCCTTCGAGCGGCACGCGGATCGAACCCACGGTTTTCACGCTATGATTTTTTTAAATGTGGTGCGCGGCGGAGGAAATGCGCGCGTCGGACGTCATTTCGGCTTAATATCTCTTGTCTCCTTGGGAGTAGAAAGTCTTTTCATGGCTCTTTGGAAAGGGCTGCATCTCCCCTGTAATCGCCTTTAAGCGGCACGCGGATCGAACCCACGGTTTTCACGCTACGATTTTTTTTAAATGTGTTGCGCGCGGAGAATAGACGCGCGCCGGACGTATTTGCGGCTTGATATCTCTTGTCTCATTGGGAGTAGAAAGTCTGTTCATGGCTCTTTGGAAAGGGCTGCATCTCCCCTGTAATCGCCTTCGAGCGGCACGCGGATCGAACCCACGGTTTTCACGCTATGATTTTTTTAAATGTGTTGCGCGTCGGAGAAAATGCGCGCGTCGGACGTCATTGCGGCTTAATATCTCTTGTCTCCTTGGGAGTAGAAAGTCTTTTCATGGCTCTTTGGAAAGGTTTGCATCTCCCCTGTAATCGCCTTTAAGCGGCACGCGGATCGGACCCACCGTTCTTACGCTACGATTTTTTAAATGTGGTGCGCGGCGTAGAAAAGACGCGCGTAGGACGTATTTGCGGCTTAATATCTTTGGGCTCCTTGGGAGTAGGAAGTCTGTTCATGCCTTTTTGGAAAGGGCTCCATCTCCCCTGTAATCGCCTTCGAGCGGCACGCGGATCGAACCCACGATTTTCACGCTATGATTTTTTTAAATGTGCTGCGCGGCGGAGAAAATGCGCGCGTCGGACGTCATTGCGGCTTAATATCTCTTGTCTCCTTGGGAGTAGAAAGTCTTTTCATGGCTCTTTGGAAAGGGCTGCATCTCCCCTGTAATCGCCTTTAAGCGGCACGCGGATCGAACCCACGGTTTTCACGCTACGATTTTTTTTAAATGTGTTGCGCGCGGAGAATAGACGCGCGCCGGACGTATTTGCGGCTTGATATCTCTTGTCTCATTGGGAGTAGAAAGTCTGTTCATGGCTCTTTGGAAAGGGCTGCATCTCCCCTGTAATCGCCTTCGAGCGGCACGCGGATCGAACCCACGGTTTTCACGCTATGATTTTTTTAAATGTGTTGCGCGTCGGAGAAAATGCGCGCGTCGGACGTCATTGCGGCTTAATATCTCTTGTCTCCTTGGGAGTAGAAAGTCTTTTCATGGCTCTTTGGAAAGGGCTGCATCTCCCCTGTAATCGCCTTTAAGCGGCACGCGGATCGGACCCACCGTTCTTACGCTACGATTTTTTAAATGTGGTGCGCGGCGTAGAAAAGACGCGCGTAGGACGTATTTGCGGCTTAATATCTTTGGGCTCCTTGGGAGTAGGAAGTCTGTTCATGCCTTTTTGGAAAGGGCTCCATCTCCCCTGTAATCGCCTTCGAGCGGCACGCGGATCGAACCCACGGTTTTCACGCTATGATTTTTTTAAATGTGGTGCGCGGCGGAGAAAATGCGCGCGTCGGACGTCATTGCGGCTTAATATCTCTTGTCTCATTGGGAGTAGAAAGTCTGTTCATGGCTCTTTGGAAAGGGCTGCATCTCCCCTGTAATCGCCTTCGAGCGGCACGCGGATGGAACCCACGGTTTTCACGCTATGATTTTTTTAAATGTGGTGCGCGGCATAGAAAAGACGCGCGTCGGACGTCATTGCGGCTTAATATCTCTTGTCTCCTTGGGAGTAGAAAGTCTTTTCATGGCTCTTTGGAAAGGTTTGCATCTCCACTGTAATCGCCTTTAAGCGGCACGCGGATCGGACCCACCGTTCTTACGCTAAGATTTTTTAAATGTGGTGCGCGGCGTAGAAAAGACGCGCGTAGGACGTATTTGCGGCTTAATATCTTTGGGCTCCTTGGGAGTAGAAAGTCTGTTCATGGCTCTTTGGAAAGGGCTGCATCTCCCCTGTAATCGCCTTCGAGCGGCACGCGGATCGAACCCACGGTTTTCACGCTATGATTTTTTTAAATGTGGTGCGCGGCGGAGGAAATGCGCGCGTCGGACGTCATTTCGGCTTAATATCTCTTGTCTCCTTGGGAGTAGAAAGTCTTTTCATGGCTCTTTGGAAAGGGCTGCATCTCCCCTGTAATCGCCTTTAAGCGGCACGCGGATCGAACCCACGGTTTTCACGCTACGATTTTTTTTAAATGTGTTGCGCGCGGAGAATAGACGCGCGCCGGACGTATTTGCGGCTTGATATCTCTTGTCTCATTGGGAGTAGAAAGTCTGTTCATGGCTCTTTGGAAAGGGCTGCATCTCCCCTGTAATCGCCTTCGAGCGGCACGCGGATCGAACCCACGGTTTTCACGCTATGATTTTTTTAAATGTGTTGCGCGTCGGAGAAAATGCGCGCGTCGGACGTCATTGCGGCTTAATATCTCTTGTCTCCTTGGGAGTAGAAAGTCTTTTCATGGCTCTTTGGAAAGGTTTGCATCTCCCCTGTAATCGCCTTTAAGCGGCACGCGGATCGGACCCACCGTTCTTACGCTACGATTTTTTAAATGTGGTGCGCGGCGTAGAAAAGACGCGCGTAGGACGTATTTGCGGCTTAATATCTTTGGGCTCCTTGGGAGTAGGAAGTCTGTTCATGCCTTTTTGGAAAGGGCTCCATCTCCCCTGTAATCGCCTTCGAGCGGCACGCGGATCGAACCCACGATTTTCACGCTATGATTTTTTTAAATGTGCTGCGCGGCGGAGAAAATGCGCGCGTCGGACGTCATTGCGGCTTAATATCTCTTGTCTCCTTGGGAGTAGAAAGTCTTTTCATGGTTCTTTGGAAAGGGTTGCATCTCCCCTGTAATCGCCTTTAAGCGGCACGCGGATCGGACCCACCGTTCTTACGCTACGATTTTTTAAATGTGGTGCGAGGCGTAGAAAAGTCGCGCGTAGGACTTATTTGCGGCTTAATATCTTTGGGCTCCTTGGGAGTAGAAAGTCTGTTCATGGCTCTTTGGAAAGGGCTGCATCTCCCCTGTAATCGCCTTCACGCGGCACGCGGATCGGAACCATCGTTATCACGCTACGATTTTTTAATGCCGACAGGGACGGGCCGAAAGCTTGGCAGGTGGCGTTCGTTAGGAAAAGTCATGGACGTGATGTGGACCGAGTTGTAGGCCATTTGGACCTGGCCCGGCCTAGATGTGAGCCTTCAAAGTCAGCGCGTTTGTTTAAACTTTCTCCTCCAATTCGTTGCAATTGTACAAGCGTTTCTCGCTCATCCGACTGGAGCGTAACGCTTTATCTGTTAATATCTCTGGTCTCCTTGGGAGTAGAAAGTCTGTTCATGGCTCTTTGGAAAGGGATGCATCTCCCCTGTAATCGCCTTTAAGCGGCACGCGGATCGGACCCACCGTTCTCACGCTACGATTTTTTAAACGTGGTGCGCGTCGGAGAAAATGCGCGTAATATCTCTTGTCTCCTTGGGAGTAGAAAGTCTGTTCATGGCTCTTTGGAAAGGGCTGTATCTCCCCTGTAATCGCCTTCGAGCGGCACGCGCATCGGAACCATCGTTATCACGCTACGATTTTTTAATGCCGCCAGGGATAGGCCGAAAGCGTGGCAGGTGGCGTTCGTTAGGGACATTCATGGAGGTGATGCGCACCGAGTTGCACGCCATTTGGAGTTGGCCCGGCCTAGATGTGAGCGTTCAAAGTCAGCGCGTTTGTTTAAACTTTCTCCTCCAATTCGTTGCAATTGTACAAGCGTTTCTCGTTCATCCGACTGGAGCGTAACGCTTTATATGTTAATATTTCTGGTCTCCTTGGGAGTAGAAAGTCTGTTCATGGCTCTTTTGAAAGGGATGCATCTCCCCTGTAATCGCCTTCGAGCGGCACGCGGATCGAACCCACGGTTTTCACGCTATGATTTTTTTAAATGTGGTGCGCGGCGGAGAAAATGCGCGCGTCGGACGTCATTGCGGCTTAATATCTCTTGTCTCATTGGGAGTAGAAAGTCTGTTCATGGCTCTTTGGAAAGGGCTGCATCTCCCCTGTAATCGCCTTCGAGCGGCACGCGGATGGAACCCACGGTTTTCACGCTATGATTTTTTTAAATGTGGTGCGCGGCATAGAAAAGACGCGCGTCGGACGTCATTGCGGCTTAATATCTCTTGTCTCCTTGGGAGTAGAAAGTCTTTTCATGGCTCTTTGGAAAGGGCTGCATCTCCCCTGTAATCGCCTTTAAGCGGCACGCGGATCGAACCCACGGTTTTCACGCTACGATTTTTTTTAAATGTGTTGCGCGCGGAGAATAGACGCGCGCCGGACGTATTTGCGGCTTGATATCTCTTGTCTCATTGGGAGTAGAAAGTCTGTTCATGGCTCTTTGGAAAGGGCTGCATCTCCCCTGTAATCGCCTTCGAGCGGCACGCGGATCGAACCCACGGTTTTCACGCTATGATTTTTTTAAATGTGTTGCGCGTCGGAGAAAATGCGCGCGTCGGACGTCATTGCGGCTTAATATCTCTTGTCTCCTTGGGAGTAGAAAGTCTTTTCATGGCTCTTTGGAAAGGGCTGCATCTCCCCTGTAATCGCCTTTAAGCGGCACGCGGATCGGACCCACCGTTCTTACGCTACGATTTTTTAAATGTGGTGCGCGGCGTAGAAAAGACGCGCGTAGGACGTATTTGCGGCTTAATATCTTTGGGCTCCTTGGGAGTAGGAAGTCTGTTCATGCCTTTTTGGAAAGGGCTCCATCTCCCCTGTAATCGCCTTCGAGCGGCACGCGGATCGAACCCACGATTTTCACGCTATGATTTTTTTAAATGTGCTGCGCGGCGGAGAAAATGCGCGCGTCGGACGTCATTGCGGCTTAATATTTCTGGTCTCCTTGGGAGTAGAAAGTCTGTTCATGGCTCTTTTGAAAGGGCTGCATCTCCCCTGTAATCGCCTTTAAGCGGCACGCGGATCGGACCCACCGTTCTCACGCTACGATTTTTTAAATGTGGTGCGCGGCGCAATAAATGCTCGCGTCGGACGTCATTGCGGCTTAATATCTCTTGTCTCCTTGGGAGTAGAAAGTCTTTTCATGGCTCTTTGGAAAGGTTTGCATCTCCCCTGTAATCGCCTTTAAGCGGCACGCGGATCGGACCCACCGTTCTTACGCTACGATTTTTTAAATGTGGTGCGCGGCGTAGAAAAGACGCGCGTAGGACGTATTTGCGGCTTAATATCTTTGGGCTCCTTGGGAGTAGGAAGTCTGTTCATGCCTCTTTGGAAAGGGCTCCATCTCCCCTGTAATCGCCTTCGAGCGGCACGCGGATCGAACCCACGGTTTTCACGCTATGATTTTTTTAAATGTGGTGCGCGGCGGAGAAAATGCGCGCGTCGGACGTCATTGCGGCTTAATATCTCTTATCTCCTTGGGAGTAGAAAGTCTTTTCATGGTTCTTTGGAAAGGGTTGCATCTCCCCTGTAATCGCCTTTAAGCGGCACGCGGATCGGACCCACCGTTCTTACGCTACGATTTTTAAAATGTGGTGCGAGGCGTAGAAAAGACGCGCGTAGGACTTATTTGCGGCTTAATATCTTTGGGCTCCTTGGGAGTAGAAAGTCTGTTCATGGCTCTTTGGAAAGGGCTGCATCTCCCCTGTAATCGCCTTCGCGCGGCACGCGGATCGGAACCATCGTTAT
The DNA here is from genome assembly GCF_041902795.1 of Electrophorus electricus. NCBI lineage: Eukaryota > Metazoa > Chordata > Actinopteri > Gymnotiformes > Gymnotidae > Electrophorus > Electrophorus electricus. Next base: position 127,079 of record NW_027658746.1, on the reverse strand, counting down.
CACGCTACGATTTTTTAATGCCGACAGGGATAGGCCGAAAGCGTGGCAGGTGGCGTTCGTTAGGGACAGTCATGGAGGTGATGCGCACCGAGTTGCACGCCATTTGGAGTTGGCCCGGCCTAGATGTGAGCGTTGAAAGTCAGCGCGTTTGTTTAAACTTTCTCCTCCAATTCGTTGCAATTGTACAAGCGTTTCTCGTTCATCCGACTGGAGCGTAACGCTTTATATGTTAATATTTCTGGTCTCCTTGGGAGTAGAAAGTCTGTTCATGGCTCTTTTGAAAGGGATGCATCTCCCCTGTAATCGCCTTCGAGCGGCACGCGGATCGAACCCACGTTTTTCACGCTACGATTTTTTTTAAATGTGTTGCGCGGCGGAGAAAAGACGCGCGCCGGACGTATTTGCGGCTTAATATCTCTTGTCTCATTGGGTGTAGAAAGTCTGTTCATGGCTCTTTGGAAAGGGCTGCATCTCCCCTGTAATCGCCTTCGAGCGGCACGCGGATCGAACCCACGGTTTTCACGCTATGATTTTTTTAAATGTGGTGCGCGGCGGAGGAAATGCGCGCGTCGGACGTCATTTCGGCTTAATATCTCTTGTCTCCTTGGGAGTAGAAAGTCTGTTCATGGCTCTTTGGAAAGGGCTGCATCTCCCCTGTAATCGCCTTCGAGCGGCACGCGTATCGAACCCACGGTTTTCACGCTATGATTTTTTTAAATGTGGTGCGCGGCGGAGAAAATGCGCGCGTCGGACGTCATTGCGGCTTAATATCTCTTGTCTCATTGGGAGTAGAAAGTCTGTTCATGGCTCTTTGGAAAGGGCTGCATCTCCCCTGTAATCGCCTTTAAGCGGCACGCGGATCGGACCCACCGTTCTCACGCTACGATTTTTTAAATGTGGTGCGCGGCGCAATAAATGCGCGCGTCGGACGTCATTGGGGCTTAATATCTCTTGTCTCGTTGGGAGTAGGAAGTCTGTTCATGGCTCTTTGGAAAGGGCTGCATCTCCCCTGTAATCGCCTTCGAGCGGCACGCGGATCGAACCCACGGTTTTCACGCTATGATTTTTTTAAATGTGTTGCGCGTCGGAGAAAATGCGCGCGTCGGACGTCATTGCGGCTTAATATCTCTTGTCTCCTTGGGAGTAGAAAGTCTTTTCATGGCTCTTTGGAAAGGTTTGCATCTCCCCTGTAATCGCCTTTAAGCGGCACGCGGATCGGACCCACCGTTCTTACGCTAAGATTTTTTAAATGTGGTGCGCGGCGTAGAAAAGACGCGCGTAGGACGTATTTGCGGCTTAATATCTTTGGGCTCCTTGGGAGTAGAAAGTCTGTTCATGGCTCTTTGGAAAGGGCTGCATCTCCCCTGTAATCGCCTTCGCGCGGCACGCGGATCGGAACCATCGTTATCATGCTACGATTTTTTAATGCCGACAGGGACGGGCCGAAAGCTTGGCAGGTGGCGTTCGTTAGGAAAAGTCATGGACGTGATGCGGACCGAGTTGCAGGCCATTTGGACCTGGCCCGGCTTAGATGTGAGCCTTCAAAGTCAGCGCGTTTGTTTAAACTTTCTCCTCCAATTCGTTGCAATTGTACAAGCGTTTCTCGCTCATCCGACTGGAGCGTAACGCTTTATCTGTTAATATCTCTGGTCTCCTTGGGAGTAGAAAGTCTGTTCATGGCTCTTTGGAAAGGGATGCATCTCCCCTGTAATCGCCTTTAAGCGGCACGCGGATCGGACCCACCGTTCTCACGCTACGATTTTTTAAATGTGGTGCGCGGCGCAATAAATGCGCCCGTCGGACGTCATTGCGGCTTAATATCTCTTGTCTCATTGGGTGTAGAAAGTCTGTTCATGGCTCTTTGGAAAGGGCTGCATCTCCCCTGTAATCGCCTTCGAGCGGCACGCGGATCGAACCCACGGTTTTCACGCTATGATTTTTTTAAATGTGGTGCGCGGCGGAGGAAATGCGCGCGTCGGACGTCATTTCGGCTTAATATCTCTTGTCTCCTTGGGAGTAGAAAGTCTGTTCATGGCTCTTTGGAAAGGGCTGCATCTCCCCTGTAATCGCCTTCGAGCGGCACGCGGATCGAACCCACGGTTTTCACGCTATGATTTTTTTAAATGTGGTGCGCGGCGGAGAAAATGCGCGCGTCGGACGTCATTGCGGCTTAATATCTCTTGTCTCATTGGGAGTAGAAAGTCTGTTCATGGCTCGTTGGAAAGGGCTGCATCTCCCCTGTAATCGCCTTCGAGCGGCACGCGGATGGAACCCACGGTTTTCACGCTATGATTTTTTTAAATGTGGTGCGCGGCGGAGAAAATGCGCGCGTCGGACGTCATTGCGGCTTAATATCTCTTGTCTCCTTGGGAGTAGAAAGTCTGTTCATGGCTCTTTGGAAAGGGCTGCATCTCCCCTGTAATCGCCTTTAAGCGGCACGCGGATCGGACCCACCGTTCTCACGCTACGATTTTTTAAATGTGGTGCGCGGCGCAATAAATGCGCCCGTCGGACGTCATTGCGGCTTAATATCTCTTGTCTCGTTGGGAGTAGGAAGTCTGTTCATGGCTCTTTGGAAAGGGCTGCATCTCCCCTGTAATCGCCTTCGAGCGGCACGCGGATCGAACCCACGGTTTTCACGCTATGATTTTTTAAAATGTGTTGCGCGGCGGAGAAAATGCGCGCGTCGGACGTCATTGCGGCTTAATATCTATTGTCTCCTTGGGAGTAGAAAGTCTTTTCATGGTTCTTTGGAAAGGGCTGCATCTCCCCTGTAATCGCCTTTAAGCGGCACGCGGATTGGACCCACCATTCTTCCGATACGATTTTTTAAATGTGGTGCGCGGCGTAGAAAAGACGCGCGTAGGACGTATTTGCGGCTTAATATCTCTTGTCTCATTGGGTGTAGAAAGTCTGTTCATGGCTCTTTGGAAAGGGCTGCATCTCCCCTGTAATCGCCTTCGAGCGGCACGCGGATCGAACCCACGGTTTTCACGCTATGATTTTTTTAAATGTGTTGCGCGTCGGAGAAAATGCGCGCGTCGGACGTCATTGCGGCTTAATATCTCTTGTCTCCTTGGGAGTAGAAAGTCTTTTCATGGCTCTTTGGAAAGGTTTGCATCTCCCCTGTAATCGCCTTTAAGCGGCACGCGGATCGGACCCACCGTTCTTACGCTACGATTTTTTAAATGTGGTGCGCGGCGTAGAAAAGACGCGCGTAGGACGTATTTGCGGCTTAATATCTTTGGGCTCCTTGGGAGTAGGAAGTCTGTTCATGCCTCTTTGGAAAGGGCTCCATCTCCCCTGTAATCGCCTTCGAGCGGCACGCGGATCGAACCCACGGTTTTCACGCTATGATTTTTTTAAATGTGCTGCGCGGCGGAGAAAATGCGCGCGTCGGACGTCATTGCGGCTTAATATCTCTTGTCTCCTTGGGAGTAGAAAGTCTTTTCATGGTTCTTTGGAAAGGGTTGCATCTCCCCTGTAATCGCCTTTAAGCGGCACGCGGATCGGACCCACCGTTCTTACGCTACGATTTTTTAAATGTCCTGCGAGGCGTAGAAAAGACGCGCGTAGGACTTATTTGCGGCTTAATATCTTTGGGCTCCTTGGGAGTAGAAAGTCTGTTCATGGCTCTTTGGAAAGGGCTGCATCTCCCCTGTAATCGCCTTGGCGCGGCACGCGGATCGGAACCATCGTTATCACGCTACGATTTTTTAATGCCGACAGGGACGGGCCGAAAGCTTGGCAGGTGGCGTTCGTTAGGAAAAGTCATGGACGTGATGCGGACCGAGTTGCAGGCCATTTGGACCTGGCCCGGCTTAGATGTGAGCCTTCAAAGTCAGCGCGTTTGTTTAAACTTTCTCCTCCAATTCGTTGCAATTGTACAAGCGTTTCTCGCTCATCCGACTGGAGCGTAACGCTTTATCTGTTAATATCTCTGGTCTCCTTGGGAGTAGAAAGTCTGTTCATGGCTCTTTGGAAAGGGATGCATCTCCCCTGTAATCGCCTTTAAGCGGCACGCGGATCGGACCCACCGTTCTCACGCTACGATTTTTTAAACGTGGTGCGCCTCGGAGAAAATGCGCGTAATATCTCTTGTCTCCTTGGGAGTAGAAAGTCTGTTCATGGCTCTTTGGAAAGGGCTGCATCTCCCCTGTAATCGCCTTCGAGCGGCACGCGGATCGAACCCACGGTTTTCACGCTATGATTTTTTTAAATGTGGTGCGCGGCGGAGAAAATGCGCGCGTCGGACGTCATTTCGGCTTAAATCTCTTGTCTCCTTGGGAGTAGAAAGTCTTTTCATGGCTCTTTGGAAAGGGTTGCATCTCCCCTGTAATCGCCTTTAAGCGGCACGCGGATCGGACCCACCGTTCTCACGCTACGATTTTTTAAACGTGGTGCGCGTCGGAGAAAATGCGCGTAATATCTCTTGTCTCCTTGGGAGTAGAAAGTCTGTTCATGGCTCTTTGGAAAGGGCTGTATCTCCCCTGTAATCGCCTTCGAGCGGCACGCGCATCGGAACCATCGTTATCACGCTACGATTTTTTAATGCCGCCAGGGATAGGCCGAAAGCGTGGCAGGTGGCGTTCGTTAGGGACAGTCATGGAGGTGATGCACACCGAGTTGCACGCCATTTGGAGTTGGCCCGGCCTAGATGTGAGCGTTCAAAGTCAGCGCGTTTGTTTAAACTTTCTCCTCCAATTCGTTGCAATTGTACAAGCGTTTCTCGTTCATCCGACTGGAGCGTAACGCTTTATATGTTAATATTTCTGGTCTCCTTGGGAGTAGAAAGTCTGTTCATGGCTCTTTTGAAAGGGATGCATCTCCCCTGTAATCGCCTTCGAGCGGCACGCGGATCGAACCCACGTTTTTCACGCTACGATTTTTTTTAAATGTGTTGCGCGGCGGAGAAAAGACGCGCGCCGGACGTATTTGCGGCTTAATATCTCTTGTCTCATTGGGTGTAGAAAGTCTGTTCATGGCTCTTTGGAAAGGGCTGCATCTCCCCTGTAATCGCCTTCGAGCGGCACGCGGATCGAACCCACGGTTTTCACGCTATGATTTTTTTAAATGTGGTGCGCGGCGGAGGAAATGCGCGCGTCGGACGTCATTTCGGCTTAATATCTATTGTCTCCTTGGGAGTAGAAAGTCTTTTCATGGCTCTTTGGAAAGGTTTGCATCTCCCTTGTAATCGCCTTTAAGCGGCACGCGGATTGGACCCACCATTCTTCCGATACGATTTTTTAAATGTGGTGCGCGGCGTAGAAAAGACGCGCGTAGGACGTATTTGCGGCTTAATATCTTTGGGCTCCTTGGGAGTAGGAAGTCTGTTCATGGCTCTTTGGAAAGGGCTGCCTCTCCCCTGTAATCGCCTTCGAGCGGCACGCGGATCGAACCCACGGTTTTCACGCTATGATTTTTTTAAATGTGCTGCGCAGCGGAGAAAATGCGCGCGTCGGACGTCATTGCGGCTTAATATCTCTTGTCTCCTTGGGAGTAGAAAGTCTGTTCATGGCTCTTAGGAAAGGGCTGCATCTCCCCTGTAATCGCCTTCGAGCGGCACGCGGATCGGAACCATCGTTATCACGCTACGATTTTTTAATGCCTCTAGGGACGGGCCGAAAGCGTGGCAGGTGGCGTTCGTTAGGGACAGTCATGGAGGTGATGCGCACCGAGTTGCAGGCCATTTGGACCTGGCCCGGCCTAGATGTGAGCGTTCAAATTCAGCGCGTTTGTTTAAACTTTCTCCTCCAATTCGTTGCAATTGTACAAGCGTTTCTCGCTCATCCGACTGGAGCGTAACGCTTTATATGTTAATATTTCTGGTCTCCTTGGGAGTAGAAAGTCTGTTCATGGCTCTTTGGAAAGGGCTGCATCTCCCTTGTAATCGCCTTCGAGCGGCACGCGGATCGAATCCACGGTTTTCACGCTATGATTTTTTTAAATGTGGTGCGCGGCGGAGAAAATGCGCGCGTCGGACGTCATTGCGGCTTAATATCTCTTGTCTCATTGAGAGTAGAAAGTCTGTTCATGGCTCGTTGGAAAGGGCTGCATCTCCCCTGTAATCGCCTTCGAGCGGCACGCGGATGGAACCCACGGTTTTCACGCTATGATTTTTTTAAATGTGGTGCGCGGCGGAGAAAATGCGCGCGTCGGACGTCATTGCGGCTTAATATCTCTTGTCTCCTTGGGAGTAGAAAGTCTGTTCATGGCTCTTTGGAAAGGGCTGCATCTCCCCTGTAATCGCCTTTAAGCGGCACGCGGATCGGACCCACCGTTCTCACGCTACGATTTTTTAAATGTGGTGCGCGGCGTAGAAAAGTCGCGCGTAGGACGTATTTGCGGCTTAATATCTTTGGGCTCCTTGGGAGTAGAAAGTCTGTTCATGGCTCTTTGGAAAGGGCTGCATCTCCCCTGTAATCGCCTTCGCGCGGCACGCGGATCGGAACCATCGTTATCACGCTACGATTTTTTAATGCCGACAGGGACGGGCCGAAAGCGTGGCAGGTGGCGTTCGTTAGGGACAGTCATGGAGGTGATGCGCGCCGAGTTGCAGGCCATTTGGACCTGGCCCGGCCTAGATGTGAGCGTTCAAAGTCAGCGCGTTTGTTTAAACTTTCTCCTCCAATTCGTTGCAATTGTACAAGCGTTTCTCGCTCATCCGACTGGAGCGTACCGCTTTATCTGTTAATATCTCTGGTCTCCTTGGGAGTAGAAAGTCTGTTCATGGCTCTTTGGAAAGGGATGCATCTCCCTGTAATCGCCTTTAAGCGGCACGCGGATCGGACCCACCGTTCTCACGCTACGATTTTTTAAACGTGGTGCGCGACGGAGAAAATGCGCGCGTCGGACGTCATTGCGGCTTAATATCTATTGTCTCCTTGGGAGTAGAAAGTCTTTTCATGGTTCTTTGGAAAGGGCTGCATCTCCCCTGTAATCGCCTTTAAGCGGCACGCGGATCGGAACCATCGTTATCATGCTACGATTTTTTAATGCCGACAGGGACGGGCCGAAAGCTTGGCAGGTGGCGTTCGTTAGGAAAAGTCATGGACGTGATGCGGACCGAGTTGCAGGCCATTTGGACCTGGCCCGGCTTAGATGTGAGCCTTCAAAGTCAGCGCGTTTGTTTAAACTTTCTCCTCCAATTCGTTGCAATTGTACAAGCGTTTCTCGCTCATCCGACTGGAGCGTAACGCTTTATCTGTTAATATCTCTGGTCTCCTTGGGAGTAGAAAGTCTGTTCATGGCTCTTTGGAAAGGGATGCATCTCCCCTGTAATCGCCTTTAAGCGGCACGCGGATCGGACCCACCGTTCTCACGCTACGATTTTTTAAACGTGGTGCGCGTCGGAGAAAATGCGCGTAATATCTCTTGTCTCCTTGGGAGTAGAAAGTCTGTTCATGGCTCTTTGGAAAGGGCTGTATCTCCCCTGTAATCGCCTTCGAGCGGCACGCGCATCGGAACCATCGTTATCACGCTACGATTTTTTAATGCCGCCAGGGATAGGCCGAAAGCGTGGCAGGTGGCGTTCGTTAGGGACAGTCATGGAGGTGATGCGCACCGAGTTGCAGGCCATTTGGAGTTGGCCCGGCCTAGATGTGAGCGTTCAAAGTCAGCGCGTTTGTTTAAACTTTCTCCTCCAATTCGTTGCAATTGTACAAGCGTTTCTCGTTCATCCGACTGGAGCGTAACGCTTTATATGTTAATATTTCTGGTCTCCTTGGGAGTAGAAAGTCTGTTCATGGCTCTTTTGAAAGGGATGCATCTCCCCTGTAATCGCCTTCGAGCGGCACGCGGATCGAACCCACGTTTTTCACGCTACGATTTTTTTTAAATGTGTTGCGCGGCGGAGAAAAGACGCGCGCCGGACGTATTTGCGGCTTAATATCTCTTGTCTCATTGGGTGTAGAAAGTCTGTTCATGGCTCTTTGGAAAGGGCTGCATCTCCCCTGTAATCGCCTTCGAGCGGCACGCGGATCGAACCCACGGTTTTCACGCTATGATTTTTTTAAATGTGGTGCGCGGCGGAGGAAATGCGCGCGTCGGACGTCATTTCGGCTTAATATCTCTTGTCTCCTTGGGAGTAGAAAGTCTGTTCATGGCTCTTTGGAAAGGGCTGCATCTCCCCTGTAATCGCCTTCGAGCGGCACGCGGATCGAACCCACGGTTTTCACGCTATGATTTTTTTAAATGTGGTGCGCGGCGGAGAAAATGCGCGCGTCGGACGTCATTGCGGCTTAATATCTCTTGTCTCATTGGGAGTAGAAAGTCTGTTCATGGCTCTTTGGAAAGGGCTGCATCTCCCCTGTAATCGCCTTTAAGCGGCACGCGGATCGGACCCACCGTTCTCACGCTACGATTTTTTAAATGTGGTGCGCGGCGCAATAAATGCGCGCGTCGGACGTCATTGGGGCTTAATATCTCTTGTCTCGTTGGGAGTAGGAAGTCTGTTCATGGCTCTTTGGAAAGGGCTGCATCTCCCCTGTAATCGCCTTCGAGCGGCACGCGGATCGAACCCACGGTTTTCACGCTATGATTTTTTTAAATGTGTTGCGCGTCGGAGAAAATGCGCGCGTCGGACGTCATTGCGGCTTAATATCTCTTGTCTCCTTGGGAGTAGAAAGTCTTTTCATGGCTCTTTGGAAAGGTTTGCATCTCCCCTGTAATCGCCTTTAAGCGGCACGCGGATCGGACCCACCGTTCTTACGCTAAGATTTTTTAAATGTGGTGCGCGGCGTAGAAAAGACGCGCGTAGGACGTATTTGCGGCTTAATATCTTTGGGCTCCTTGGGAGTAGAAAGTCTGTTCATGGCTCTTTGGAAAGGGCTGCATCTCCCCTGTAATCGCCTTCGCGCGGCACGCGGATCGGAACCATCGTTATCACGCTACGATTTTTTAATGCCGACAGGGACGGGCCGAAAGCGTGGCAGGTGGCGTTCGTTAGGGACAGTCATGGAGGTGATGCGCGCCGAGTTGCAGGCCATTTGGACCTGGCCCGGCCTAGATGTGAGCGTTCAAAGTCAGCGCGTTTGTTTAAACTTTCTCCTCCAATTCGTTGCAATTGTACAAGCGTTTCTCGCTCATCCGACTGGAGCGTAACGCTTTATCTGTTAATATCTCTGCTCTCCTTGGGAGTAGAAAGTCTGTTCATGGCTCTTTGGAAAGGGATGCATCTCCCCTGTAATCGCCTTTAAGCGGCACACGGATGGGACCCACGGTTTTCACGCTACGATTTTTTTTAAATGTGTTGCGCGGCGGAGAATAGACGCGCGCCGGATGTATTTGTGGCTTGATATCTCTTGTCTCATTGGGAGTAGAAAGTCTGTTCATGGCTCTTTGGAAAGGGCTGCATCTCCCCTGTAATCGCCTTCGAGCGGCACGCGGATCGAACCCACGGTTTTCACGCTATGATTTTTTTAAATGTGTTGCGCGTCGGAGAAAATGCGCGCGTCGGACGTCATTGCGGCTTAATATCTCTTGTCTCCTTGGGAGTAGAAAGTCTTTTCATGGCTCTTTGGAAAGGTTTGCATCTCCCCTGTAATCGCCTTTAAGCGGCACGCGGATCGGACCCACCGTTCTTACGCTACGATTTTTTAAATGTGGTGCGCGGCGTAGAAAAGACGCGCGTAGGACGTATTTGCGGCTTAATATCTTTGGGCTCCTTGGGAGTAGGAAGTCTGTTCATGCCTCTTTGGAAAGGGCTCCATCTCCCCTGTAATCGCCTTCGAGCGGCACGCGGATCGAACCCACGGTTTTCACGCTATGATTTTTTTAAATGTGCTGCGCGGCGGAGAAAATGCGCGCGTCGGACGTCATTGCGGCTTAATATCTCTTGTCTCCTTGGGAGTAGAAAGTCTTTTCATGGTTCTTTGGAAAGGGTTGCATCTCCCCTGTAATCGCCTTTAAGCGGCACGCGGATCGGACCCACCGTTCTTACGCTACGATTTTTTAAATGTCCTGCGAGGCGTAGAAAAGACGCGCGTAGGACTTATTTGCGGCTTAATATCTTTGGGCTCCTTGGGAGTAGAAAGTCTGTTCATGGCTCTTTGGAAAGGGCTGCATCTCCCCTGTAATCGCCTTGGCGCGGCACGCGGATCGGAACCATCGTTATCACGCTACGATTTTTTAATGCCGACAGGGACGGGCCGAAAGCTTGGCAGGTGGCGTTCGTTAGGAAAAGTCATTGACGTGATGCGGACCGAGTTGCAGGCCATTTGGACCTGGCCCGGCTTAGATGTGAGCCTTCAAAGTCAGCGCGTTTGTTTAAACTTTCTCCTCCAATTCGTTGCAATTGTACAAGCGTTTCTCGCTCATCCGACTGGAGCGTAACGCTTTATCTGTTAATATCTCTGGTCTCCTTGGGAGTAGAAAGTCTGTTCATGGCTCTTTGGAAAGGGATGCATCTCCCCTGTAATCGCCTTTAAGCGGCACGCGGATCGGACCCACCGTTCTCACGCTACGATTTTTTAAACGTGGTGCGCCTCGGAGAAAATGCGCGTAATATCTCTTGTCTCCTTGGGAGTAGAAAGTCTGTTCATGGCTCTTTGGAAAGGGCTGCATCTCCCCTGTAATCGCCTTCGAGCGGCACGCGGATCGAACCCACGGTTTTCACGCTATGATTTTTTTAAATGTGGTGCGCGGCGGAGAAAATGCGCGCGTCGGACGTCATTTCGGCTTAAATCTCTTGTCTCCTTGGGAGTAGAAAGTCTTTTCATGGCTCTTTGGAAAGGGTTGCATCTCCCCTGTAATCGCCTTTAAGCGGCACGCGGATCGGACCCACCGTTCTCACGCTACGATTTTTTAAACGTGGTGCGCGTCGGAGAAAATGCGCGTAATATCTCTTATCTCCTTGGGAGTAGAAAGTCTGTTCATGGCTCTTTGGAAAGGGCTGTATCTCCCCTGTAATCGCCTTCGAGCGGCACGCGCATCGGAACCATCGTTATCACGCTACGATTTTTTAATGCCGCCAGGGATAGGCCGAAAGCGTGGCAGGTGGCGTTCGTTAGGGACAGTCATGGAGGTGATGCACACCGAGTTGCACGCCATTTGGAGTTGGCCCGGCCTAGATGTGAGCGTTCAAAGTCAGCGCGTTTGTTTAAACTTTCTCCTCCAATTCGTTGCAATTGTACAAGCGTTTCTCGTTCATCCGACTGGAGCGTAACGATTTATATGTTAATATTTCTGGTCTCCTTGGGAGTAGAAAGTCTGTTCATGGCTCTTTTGAAAGGGATGCATCTCCCCTGTAATCGCCTTCGAGCGGCACGCGGAGTTTTTCACGCTACGATTTTTTTTAAATGTGTTGCGCGGCGGAGAAAAGACGCGCGCCGGACGTATTTGCGGCTTGATATCTCTTGTCTCATTGGGAGTAGAAGGTCTGTTCATGGCTCTTTGGAAAGGGCTGCATCTCCCCTGTAATCGCCTTCGAGCGGCACGCGGATCGAACCCACGGTTTTCACGCTATGATTTTTTTAAATGTGGTGCGCGGCGGAGAAATTGCGCGCGTCGGACGTCATTTCGGCTTAATATCTCTTGTCTCCTTGGGAGTAGAAAGTCTTTTCATGGCTCTTTGGAAAGGGCTGCATCTCCCCTGTAATCGCCTTTAAGCGGCACGCGGATCGGACCCACCGTTCTCACGCTAAGATTTTTTAAACGTGGTGCGCGTCGGAGAAAATGCGCGTAATATCTCTTGTCTCCTTGGGAGTAGAAAGTCTGTTCATGGCTCTTTGGAAAGGGCTGTATCTCCCCTGTAATCGCCTTTGAGCGGCACGCGCATCGGAACCATCGTTATCACGCTACGATTTTTTAATGCCGCCAGGGATAGGCCGAAAGCGTGGCAGGTGGCGTTCGTTAGGGACAGTCATGGAGGTGATGCACACCGAGTTGCACGCCATTTGGAGTTGGCCCGGCCTAGATGTGAGCGTTCAAAGTCAGCGCGTTTGTTTAAACTTTCTCCTCCAATTCGTTGCAATTGTACAAGCGTTTCTCGCTCATCCGACTGGAGCGTAACGCTTTATCTGTTAATATCTCTGGTCTCCTTGGGAGTAGAAAGTCTGTTCATGGCTCTTTGGAAAGGGATGCATCTCCCCTGTAATCGCCTTTAAGCGGCACGCGGATCGGACCCACCGTTCTCACGCTACGATTTTTTAAACGTGGTGCGCGTCGGACGTCATTGCGGCTTAATATCTCTTGTCTCCTTGGGAGTAGAAAGTCTGTTCATGGCTCTTAGGAAAGGGCTGCATCTCCACTGTAATCGCCTTCGAGCGGCACGCGGATCGGAACCATCATTATCACGCTACGATTTTTTAATGCCTCTAGGGACGGGCCGAAAGCGTGGCAGGTGGCGTTCGTTAGGGACAGTCATGGAGGTGATGCGCACCGAGTTGCTGCTTAATATCTCTTGTCTCCTTGGGAGTAGGAAGTCTGTTCATGGCTCTTTGGAAAGGGCTGCATCTCCCCTGTAATCGCCTTCGAGCGGCACGCGGATCGAACCCACGGGTTTCACGCTATGAATTTTTTAAATGTGCTGAGCGGCGGAGAAAATGTGCGCGTCGGACGTCATTGCGGCTTAATATCTCTTGTCTCCTTGGGAATAGAAAGTCTTTTCATGGCTCTTTGGAAAGGGTTGCATCTCCCCTGTAATCGCCTTTAAGCGGCATGCGGATCGGACCCACCGTTATCACGCTACGATTTTTTAATGCCGACAGGGACGGGCCGAAAGCGTGGCAGGTGGCGTTCGTTAGGGACAGTCATGGAGGTGATGCGCGCCGAGTTGCAGGCCATTTGGACCTGGCCCGGCCTAGATGTGAGCGTTCAAAGTCAGCGCGTTTGTTTAAACTTTCTCCTCCAATTCGTTGCAATTGTACAAGCGTTTCTCGCTCATCCGACTGGAGCGTAACGCTTTATCTGTTAATATCTCTGGTCTCCTTGGGAGTAGAAAGTCTATTCATGGCTCTTTGGAAAGGGCTGCATCTCCCCTGTAATCGCATTTAAGCGGCACGCGGATCGGACCCACCGTTCTTACGATACGATTTTTTAAATGTGGTGCGCGGCGTAGAAAAGACGCGCGTAGGACGTATTTGCGGCTTAATATCTTTGGGCTCCTTGGGAGTAGGAAGTCTGTTCATGGCTCTTTGGAAAGGGCTGCATCTCCCCTGTAATCGCCTTTAAGCGGCACGCGGATTGGACCCACCGTTCTTCCGATACGATTTTTTAAATGTGGTGCGCGGCGTAGAAAAGACGCGCGTAGGACGTATTTGTGGCTTAATATCTTTGGGCTCCTTGGGAGTAGGAAGTCTGTTCATGCCTCTTTGGAAAGGGCTGCATCTCCCCTGTAATCGCCTTCGAGCGGCACGCGGATCGCACCCACGGTTTTCACGCTATGATTTTTTTAAATGTGGTGCGCGGCGGAGGAAATGCGCGCGTCGGACGTCATTTCGGCTTAATATCTCTTGTCTCCTTGGGAGTAGAAAGTCTTTTCATGGCTCTTTGGAAAGGGCTGCATCTCCCCTGTAATCGCCTTCGAGCGGCACGCGGATCGAACCCACGGTTTTCACGCTACGATTTTTTTTAAATGTGTTGCGCGGCGGAGAAAATGCGCGCGTCGGATGTCATTGCGGCTTAATATCTCGTTTCCTTGGGAGTAGAAAGTCTTTTCATGGTTCTTTGGAAAGGGTTGCATCTCCCCTGTAATCGCCTTTAAGCGGCACGCGGATCGGACCCATCGTTCTCACGCTACGATTTTTTAAAATCCGCCAAGGACGGAACGAACGCTTGGCAGGTGGCGTTCGTGACGGACAGTCAAGCAGTTAATGCGCACCGAGCTGCAGGCCATTTGGACCTGGCCCAGCCTAGATGTGAGTATTCAAAGTCAGCACGTTTGTTTCAAAGTTCTCCACCAATTCGTTGTAATTGCGTGTGTGCGCGTGAACACCAGGTTTGTGGAGGAGTTCGTCCTTGGACTGTACAAGGGGAGACAGTGTGTGGCCTGGCTGCGTGAGGTTGCAGTTTGCTGGGCATGAGAGATTGGCATGTGGTGCCCTGGAGGTGTGGTTGTTCCAGGACGGGCAAGGTGGGGTAGTGTGGCTGGGTGACGGTGCGCTTCACTGGGGATGTGGTTGTGAGTTGCAGGCCCATTCCTTTGAATGACAGAAAGGATCTGATTTGTTTCCAGGTTTAAACGTACTTTGCTGGGTATGACTGTGACCTCTTGGGCCAGGAAGTCTGTTTCTAGTTTTATTTAAACGGTCAAACTGCGTGAAGTGTGCCCAGGCCCAGAGCTACTTTGATGGGCATGATTCTGTGACCTCTTGGGCCTTGAAATGTGGTGCTTTGAACGATTTAAAGAGTGAAACGGTCTGAAGTGTGCTCACGTTTAAAGTAACCTTGCTGGGCATGACTGTGTGACCTCTTGGGCCAGGAAGTCTGTTTCTAGTTTTATTTAAACGGTCAAACTGCGTGAAGTGTGCCCAGGCCCAGACCTACTTTGCTGGGCATGACTGTGTGACCTCTTGTGCCTGGAAGTCTGGTTGTAGTATGATTTTAAAGGGTCAAATGGTCTCCATTGTGTGTCCAGGTTTAAGGCTACTTTGCTGGGCATGTGATTTGGACCCATCGGGTACGGAAGCTTTTCCGTCACGTGCTCGTTTTCCACGCCTTCAGCGCAGGTAGCCTGCGAATTTAAAACCGACGTGCATTTTATTCGTTTCCCCTTTTATCCTTTCATATCTCTCCGCTACATTGGAGAAGAGAGACGCACACGAGTAAATAAAATGTAAATATCTGTATAATATGTAAATAAAAGGAAGAAGTGGTTGTGTAGTGTAGTCATTTGATTATAAATAATCTCATAATAATTTTATCCACAAATTCTCTGTTTTATCGTTTTTTTCCTGATCAATAATAGAAAAAAAGGAAAAAAAAGATGAACAGCACCCTCTAGCGATGAACCTCAATTATTTCAAGATAACTGTAAAACATGGCTAGGTTAAGTCGGCGTTAGAACAAAAAATGCTCAGATTAACTTGTGTCTCATGGCACGCAGCTGAGTTTAAAATTAAACACAATGAAATCAAATTAAATTGACCCAGCTGCAACAGGCTCAGCAACCACATTTAATTTCACTGATTGGTCAGTTAGCCAGGCTATACAAAACAGGCTATTGTTAGAAATTCTGCACATGTGCTTCGCTTAGCTTCACATCTCACACTGCTTATAATTATAAGATAACGTATCCACGTTCGTAATAACGTGGTGAAATCTGCCAAAAATGGTGAGACTGAGCATAATACGTAATAAGACAATCTGAGTACTTAGTCCACATATTTCTAAATGAGAAGAAAAAGTTCCTCCAAACAATATAAGGCACACAATTCTATATGGGAAAACAGTTACATTTGTCATTAAGAGAAGCACTACTCATTACACAGATGTCAATAACCGTCCTAATATTAATAGTCCAACAGTCTTCCTCTGTCTATTATACGCACTGTACACATGTTAAAAATATGCGAGTTTAAATTATTATACACAAATGTAAGTAGTAGGCTATTTATGTGAAAATGTTTCATATGTATGTACAAGTAGTGTTTCCCTGATTTCTCCCTAAATGGCCCCTCATAGTTCAGCAGTAATGAGGCTAGTTAGATTTTGCTCAGAATTAAGTACACTTTGGGATGTTATACGTATCACAGTCTCCGGTGAGCCGTACATGGTTGATCAATCCAGGTTGAGGTAGAGTCACTGCATTAATGACACGTCTGTTTGCATTGCCAGTTGTTGCTATGGCAGCAATGAAATTAGGAAATTCAAAGAAAAACAACTCATCTACGCTCTTGGAACTTTAGAACCCCATATGTCCTGTGGCCCGATGTCACACGTGAGGGGAATCCCATGAACACCTTTACAGATCAGTCTGTGGAAAGACACTGAAGAAGACAGAGGAAAAATGAGGCGTTTCTGGAGATGGTGTGCTGGACGCATCGAGGACGAATACACAGACACAAAGGATGTGGAGGGTAAATGTAAATATAATGCCACTCACACCTGCGGTTGCTGGTGCTGCCACTCATACCTGTGGTTAAAATTCCTTTTTTGTCTTTAGCGCTGCATTGTCGCCTCTATCTCCCAATAATTCATACTCGAGGCTTTAGAAATCTAAGTTTTTGGGGGGTATATGCCATTTCCTGTTATTTGTGCAGAATACACACACTTTCACTTTGGAATCCACAAAGTTTTATAAATGAGGTCCCTGAATAACATCAATCTATTTCTACACTATATGGCTTGCTAATTTCAAATGTCTGTGTGTCTTTCTGTTTGTCTGTGTGTGTGTGTGTGTGTGTGTGTGTGTGTGTGTGTGTGTGTGTGTGTGTGTGTGTGTGTGTGTGTGTGTTATACCAGCCCATAGAGGAGGACATGAGTCTGAAAGTGGCTGGAGATAAAGAACCAGGAGATCAAAGATCAGCACGATCTTTTGGTAAAACTATATACTGTTTACATAGTACCTGGTTTAACATTATACCCTCAGCTTACTCTAGTCTGCAGATGTGAAGAAATTAAACAGAATGTGTATCTGTGTATATGTGCGCACCTGTATGTGTCTGGTTGTAGTATTATTTAAAGGGTCAAACTGCGTGAAGTGTGCCCAGGCCCAGAGCTACTTTGATGGGCATGACTGTGTGACCTCTAGGGCCAGGAAGTCTGTTTCTAGTTTTATTTAAACGGTCAAACTGCGTGAAGTGTGCCCAGGCCCAGAGCTACTTTGCTGGGCATGACTGTGTGACCTCTTGGGCCTGGAAGTCTGGTTGTAGTATGATTTTAAAGGGTCAAATGGTCTCCATTGTGTGTCCAGGTTTAAGGCTACTTTGCTGGGCATGACTGTGTGACCTCTTGGGCCAGGAAGTCTGTTTCTAGTTTTATTTAAACGGTCAAACTGCATGAAGTGTGTATAGGCCCAGAGTTACTTTTCTGGGCATGACTGTGTGACCTCTTGGGCCTGGAGGTCTGGTGTTTCTATTATATAAAAGGTGAAATGGCCTGAAGTGTACACAGGCCCAGAGCTACTTTGATGGGCATGATTCTGTGACCTCCTGGGCTTTGAGTTCTGTTTCTAGTTTTGGTTAAAGGGTCAAATTGCATGGTCTGCCCAGGCCCATAGCGACTTTGCTGGGCATGACTCTGTGACCTCTTCGGCTTGGAAGTCTGGTTGTAGTATTATTTAAAGGCACAAAGTACATGAAGTGTGCCCTGGCCCAGCACTACTTTGCTGTGCATGACTGTGTGACCTCTTGTGCCTGGAAGTCTGGTTGTAGTATTATTTAAAGGGTCAAACTGCATGAAGTGTGCCCAGGCCCAGAGCTACTTTGCTGGACATGACTGTGTGACCTCTTGTGCCTGGAAGTCTGGTTGTAGTATTATTTAAAGGGTCAAACTGCATGAAGTGTGCCCAGGCCCAGAGCTACTTTGCTGGGCATGATTCTGTGACCTCTTGGGCCTTGAAATCTGGTGCTTTGAACGATTTAAAGAGTGAAACGGTCTGAAGTGTGCCCACGTTTAAAGCAACCTTGCTGGGCATGACTGTGTGACCTCTTGTGCCTGGAAGTCTGGTTGTAGTATTATTTAAAGGGTCAAACTGTGCCCTGTAAACCGCACTGTGCCCTTCTGCGAAGAGCAAAGATGGTAAGGAAATCTCACAATTAATATCGTGATATGTCATCAGCTTGGCAAACGTCACATCCGGGTCAACCCAACACCATCTCAGCCTGCAGATGGCGTAAGTTTACACGACGGATTCTTTTATTCTCTTCAACGACAAAACTCAGGTCTATACACCAAAAATATGGCTGATTAAAATGCACGTAAATTAAATTTTGAGTCAATAAAATGCATATGAATTGACGTTTTGACTGATAAGTAGTTTTATTTGACTCAAGTTTAATCAACTTATCTTTCAACTTTATCCATTTTTATTACTTGCCTTATTTATCGTTTATTTGAAGTTTGCGGGCGCAACGTTCTGATTTACATTTTTGCCTCGAGAGGCGGAAGTAACGAAAATTGCTTGGGTTAAACCATGGATTGATTAATTAATGAATGTTATTGGATAAACAAGGCAACTAAAACAGTTACTAATGTTAAGTGATAAAAGAGTCCGGTAACACAAACGGCTTGAGTTAAACGTTAAATGACGTGACACAAAGTTATTCCAATTATTTAATTATATACCACTGTAGTATTTAGTTCACATGCATTTGTTGTTTACACCCTCATAGAAACTCCCTTGGTCATGAATGATCAAACTTGATATTTGATTTTTAAAAATATATCAAATCAAGACTGTTTTAATCCTATCACTTACATTTTCAATTCACAAGCATTTTTTCATGACCAGTTTATATTTTCATGGATTTTTATCAGCTTCGATTTCATCATTTAGAATTTGCTAGTTCCTCCACTCATGTGCCTGAAATGTTACTAAATTAGTAGATTTATTCCTGTTTGAGGAATTCTGGCTTGTGTTTATTGTCTGTGGGCAGAAAGGCTTTCCTAGATGCCAACTGGCAAAATGTTCCAAGATTTCTAAGAAATTATTAAACTTCCCTGAAAAAAACACACACACAAAAAAACCAAATAAGTAAGCTGAGAGAACTAAAACGAAAGCTATAAATACAACTTGACAGTTTTCAGCAGCAGGCGAATTTGTACGGTTAGTGAGCTGCTAGCTAGCTAGCGAGCTACCGGCTGCAAGGTTAACAGTGCAAAATCAGTAGCTAGCTAGCTAGCTACAGTAGCTACGACTAGCTAGCTACTGACTTTGCACTGTGAAAAGTGCTTCCGGTAGCTAGCTAGCTACAGTAGCTACTACTAGCTAGCTACTGACTTTGCACTGTTAAAAGTGCTTCCGGTAGCTAGCTAGCTAGCTAGGTAGCTTGGTAATGGCTTTGCACTGTTAACCGTGCAGCCGGTAACTAGCGGTATCTAGTGGTTTAAATGCTTGCGGTTTAAATGCTTGGTGGACATTTGATTGTATGGTTTACTGAGCTGATAGCTAGCTAGCTAGCTACGGTTACTGAGCTGAAAGCTAGCTAGCTACTTTACTGGGTATGATTCTGTGAGCTCCTGGGCTTGCAGGTCTGTTTCTAGTTTTGGTTAAAGGGTCAAACTGCGTGAAGTGTGCCCAGGCCCAGAGCTACTTTGCTGGGCATGACTGTGTGACCTCTTGGGCCTGGAAGTCTGGTTGTAGTATGATTTTAAAGGGTCAAATGGTCTCCATTGTGTGTCCAGGTTTAAGGCTACTTTGCTGGGCATGTGATTTGGACCCATCGGGTACGGAAGCCTTTCCGTCACGTGCTCGTTTTCCACGCCTTCAGCGCAGGTAGCCTGCGAATTTAAAACCGACGTGCATTTTATTCTTTTCCCCTTTTATCCTTTCATATCTCTCCGCTACCTTGGAGAAGAGAGACGCACGCGGGTAAATAAAATGTAAATATCTGTACATATCTGTATAATATCTAAATAAAAGGAAGAAGTGGTTGTATAGTGTAGTCGTTTGATTATAAATAATCTCATAATAATTTTATCCTCAAATTCTTACACATTTATACATGTTTATCTCTCTCTTTCTGTGTGTGTGTGTGTGTGTGTGTGTGTGTGTGTGTGTGTGTGTGTGTGTGTGTGTGTGTGGTTCTGTGTCACTAGTGGGGCCTGTGGCCCGATTGGAGTGTTTGCGGTGTGAGAAGGAGGAGTTGGAGAACAGTTTGTTGGAGCAGCTGAAGGAGTTGAGGTTGCAGAAGGAGCTGCAGGTTCTTCAGGAGATGCTGAAACACAAGCAGCAGGAGGAGACAGAGCTCCTGCAGAAACAGCAGGAGGAGGAGGAGCATAACAGGTCCATCAAGAGTAAGTACTATGGAAATGCAATAATACTAACATAACTAATAATGAATGTTAGCCTTTAGGCTCCAATAAAAGTGACACTAATATATGTATAGTACTATATATATTATATTTTATATATTCAGTAGTAATTATGTAGTATATACAATCTGTGTTATATCCAGCAGTAATGATACTTGCTCTGGCAGATATGAAAATGGCCTGTGAACAGGAGAAGAAATCTCTGGAGGAAGAACTTGAGAAGCTCAGACTGTCACTGCAGGTAGAGATCCCTTATAGTGTCAGTACACATCCACCAGTAGCTCCACCTTTCACTTATAACGTCAGTACACATTCAGTACACATTCCCACCTTTCCATTGTACTGGCTGTAGTGATGATTCGTGTGTGTTTTATACCAGCCCATAGAGGAGGACATTATGAGTCTGAAAGTAGCGCTGGAGATGAAGAACCAGGAGATCAAAGATCAGCACGATCTTTTGGTCAAACTATATACTCTGTATGTATACTATATACTTTGTATGTAGTACCTGGTTTAACACTATATCCTCTGTATATATACTATATACTGTTTATGTAGTACCTGGTTTAACACTATACCCTCAGCTTACTCTAGTCTGCAGATGTGAAGAAATTAAACAGAATGTGTATCTGTGTATATGTGCCCACCTGTATGTGTCTGGTTTAGTTTTATTTAAACGGTCAAACTGCGTCATGTGTGCCCAGGCCCAGAGCTACTTTGCTGGGCATGACTGTGTGACCTCTTGGGCCTGGAAGTCTGGTTGTAGTATGATTTTAAAGGGTCAAATGGTCTCCATTGTGTGTCCAGGTTTAAGGCTACTTTGCTGGGCATGTGATTTGGACCCATCGGGTACGGAAGCCTTTCCGTCACGTGCTCGTTTTCCACGCCTTCAGCGCAGGTAGCCTGCGAATTTAAAACCGACGTGCATTTTATTCTTTTCCCCTTTTATCCTTTCATATCTCTCCGCTACCTTGGAGAAGAGAGACGCACGCGGGTAAATAAAATGTAAATATCTGTACATATCTGTATAATATCTAAATAAAAGGAAGAAGTGGTTGTATAGTGTAGTCGTTTGATTATAAATAATCTCATAATAATTTTATCCTCATATTCTTATACATTTATACATGTTTATCTCTCTCTCTGTGTGTGTGTGTGTGTGTGTGTGTGTGTGTGTGTGTGTGTGTGTGGTTCTGTGTCACTAGTGGGGCCTGTGGCGCGATTGGAGTGTTTGCGGTGTGAGAAGGAGGAGTTGGAGAACAGTTTGTTGGAGCAGCTGAAGGAGTTGAGGTTGCAGAAGCAGAAGGAGCTGCAGGTTCTTCAGGAGATGCTGAAACACAAGCAGCAGGAGGAGACAGAGCTCCTGCAGAAACAGCAGGAGGAGGAGGAGCATAACAGGTCCATCAAGAGTAAGTACTATGGAAATGCAATAATACTAACATAACTAATAATGAATGTTAGCCTTTAGGCTCCAATAAAAGTGACACTAATATATGTATAGTACTATATATATTATATTTTATATATTCAGTAGTAATTATGTAGTATATACAATCTGTGTTATATCCAGCAGTAATGATACTTGCTCTGGCAGATATGAAAATGGCCTGTGAACAGGAGAAGAAATCTCTGGAGGAAGAACTTGAGAAGCTCAAACTGTCACTGCAGGTAGAGATCCCTTATAGTGTCAGTACACATCCACCAGTACCACCACCTCTCACTTATAACGTCAGTACACATTCAGTACACATTCCCACCTTTCCATTGTACTGGCTGTAGTGATGATTCGTGTCTGTGTTATACCAGCCCATAGAGGAGGACATTGAGTCTGAAAGTGGCGCTGGAGATGAAGAACCAGGAGATCAAAGATCAGCACGATCTTTTGGTCAAACTATATACTCTGTATGTATACTATATACTCTGTATGTAGTACCTGGTTTAACACTATATCCTCTGTATATATACTATATACTGTTTATGTAGTACCTGGTTTAACACTATACCCTCAGCTTACTCTAGTCTGCAGATGTGAAGAAATTAAACAGAATGTGTATCTGTGTATATGTGCGCACCTGTATGTTTCTGGTTGTAGTATTATTTAAAGGGTCAAACTGCGTGAAGTGTGCCCAGGCGCAGAGCTACTTTGATGGGCATGATTCTGTGACCTCTTGGGTCTTGAAATGTGGTGCTTTGAATGATTTAAAGAGTGAAACGGTCTGAAGTGTGCCCACGTTTAAAGCATCCTTGCTGGGCATGACTGTGTGACCTCTTGGGCCTGGAAGTCTGGTTGTAGTATGATTTTAAAGGGTCAAATGGTCTCCATTGTGTGTCCAGGTTTAAGGCTACTTTGCTGGGCATGTGATTTGGACCCATCGGGTACGGAAGCCTTTCCGTCACGTGCTCGTTTTCCACGCCTTCAGCGCAGGTAGCCTGGGAATTTAAAACCGACGTGCATTTTATTCTTTTCCCCTTTTATCCTTTCATATCTCTCCGCTACCTTGGAGAAGAGAGACGCATGCGGGTAAATAAAATGTAAATATCTGTAAATATCTGTATAATATGTAAATAAAAGGAAGAAGTGGTTGTGTAGTGTAGTCGTTTGATTATGAATAATCTCATAATAATTTTATCCACAAATTCTTATACATTTATACATGTTTATCTCTCTCTTTGTGTGTGTGTGTGTGTGTGTGTGTGTGTGTGTGTGTGTGTGTGTTTGTGTGTGTGTGTGTGGTTCTGTGTCACTAGTGGGGCCTGTGGCCCGATTGGAGTGTTTGCGGTGTGAGAAGGAGGAGTTGGAGAACAGTTTGTTGGAGCAGCTGAAGGAGTTGAGGTTGCAGAAGCAGAAGGAGCTGCAGGTTCTTCAGGAGATGCTGAAACACAAGCAGCAGGAGGAGACAGAGCTCCTGCAGAAACAGCAGGAGGAGGAGGAGCATAACAGGTCCATCAAGAGTAAGTACTATGGAAATGCAATAATACTAACATAATAATGAATGCTAGCCATTAGGCTCCAATAAAAGTGATACTAATATATGTATAGTACTATATATATTATATTTTATATATTCAGTAGTAATTATGTAGTATATACAATCTATGTTATATCCAGCAGTAATGATACTTGCTCTGGCAGATATGAAAATGGCCTGTGAACAGGAGAAGAAATCTCTGGAGGAAGAACTCGAGAAGCTCAGACTGTCACTGCAGGTAGAGATCCCTTATAGTGTCAGTACACATCCACCAGTACCTCCACCTTTCACTTATAACGTCAGTACACATTCAGTACACATTCCCACCTTTCCATTGTACTGGCTGTAGTGATGATTCGTGTGTGTGGGTTATACCAGCCCATAGAGGAGGACATTATGAGTCTGAAAGTGGCGCTGGAGATGAAGAACCAGGAGATCAAAGATCAGCACGATCTTTTGGTCAAACTATATACTCTGTATGTATACTATATACTCTGTATGTAGTACCTGGTTTAACACTATATCCTCTGTATATATACTATATACTGTTTATGTAGTTCCTGGTTTAACACTATACCCTCAGCTTACTCTAGTCTGCAGATGTGAAGAAATTTAAACAGAATGTGTATCTGTGTATATGTGCGCACCTGTATGTGTCTGGTTGTAGTATTATTTAAAGGGTCAAATGGTCTCCATTGTGTGTCCAGGTTTAAGGCTACTTTGCTGGGCATGTGATTTGGACCCATCGGGTACGGAAGCCTTTCCGTCACGTGCTCGTTTTCCACGCCTTCAGCGCAGGTAGCCTGCGAATTTAAAACCGACGTGCATTTTATTCTTTTCCCCTTTTATCCTTTCATATCTCTCCGCTACCTTGGAGAAGAGAGACGCACGCGGGTAAATAAAATGTAAATATCTCTAAATATCTGTATAATATGTAAATAAAAGGAAGATGTGGTTGTGTAGTGTAGTCGTTTGATTATAAATAATCTCATAATAATTTTATCCACAAATTCTTATACATTTATACATGTTTATCTCTCTCTTTGTGTGTGTGTGTGTGTGTGTGTGTGTGTGTGTGTGGTTCTGTGTCACTAGTGGGGCCTGTGGCCCGATTGGAGTGTTTGCGGTGTGAGAATGAGGAATGAGGAGTTGGAGAACAGTTTGTTGGAGCAGCTGAAGGAGTTGAGGTTGCAGAAGCAGAAGGAGCTGCAGGTTCTTCAGGAGATGCTGAAACACAAGCAGCAGGAGGAGACAGAGCTCCTGCAGAAACAGCAGGAGGAGGAGGAGCATAACAGGTCCATCAAGAGTAAGTACTATGGAAATGCAATAATACTAACATAACTAATAATGAATGTTAGCCTTTAGGCTCCAATAAAAGTGATACTAATATATGTATAGTACTATATATATTATATTTTATATATTCAGTAGTAATTATGTAGTATATACAATCTGTGTTATATCCAGCAGTAATGTTACTTGCTCTGGCAGATATGAAAATGGCCTGTGAACAGGAGAAGAAATCTCTGGAGGAAGAACTTGAGAAGCTCAGACTGTCACTGCAGGTAGAGATCCCTTATAGTGTCAGTACACATCCACCAGTACCTCCACCTCTCACTTATAACGTCAGTACACATTCAGTACACATTCCCACCTTTCCATTGTACTGGCTGTAGTGATGATTCGTGTGTGTGTTATACCAGCCCATAGAGGAGGACATTATGAGTCTGAAAGTGGCGCTGGAGATGAAGAACCAGGAGATCAAAGATCAGCACGATCTTTTGGTCAAACTATATAGTCTGTATGTAGTACCTGGTTTAACATTATATCCTCTGTATATATACTATATACTGTTTATGTAGTACATGGTTTAACACTATACCCTCAGCTTACTCTAGTCTGCAGATGTGAAGAAATTAAACAGAATGTGTATCTGTGTATATGTGCGCACCTGTATGTGTCTGGTTGTAGTATTATTTAAAGGGTCAAACTGCATGAAGTGTGCCCAGGCCCAGAGCTACTTTGATGGGCATGATTCTGTGACCTCTTGGGCCTTGAAATGTGGTGCTTTGAATGATTTAAAGAGTGAAACGGTCTGAAGTGTGCCCACGTTTAAAGCATCCTTGCTGGGCATGACTGTGTGACCTCTTGGGCCAGGAAGTCTGTTTCTACTTTTATTTAAACGGTCAAACTGCGTGAAGTGTGCCCATGCCCAGAGCTACTTTGCTGGGCATGACTGTGTGACCTCTTGGGCCTGGAAGTCTGCTTGTAGTATGATTTTAAAGGGTCAAATGGTCTCCATTGTGTGTCCAGGTTTAAGGCTACTTTGCTTGGCATGTGATTTGGACCCATCGGGTACGGAAGCCTTTCCGTCACGTGCTCATTTTCCACGCCTTCAGCGCAGGTAGCCTGCGAATTTTAAACCGACGTGCATTTTATTCTTTTCCCCTTTTATCCTTTCATATCTCTCCGCTACCTTGGAGAAGAGAGACGCACGCGGGTAAATAAAATGTAAATATCTGTAAATATCTGTATAATATGTAAATAAAAGGAAGAAGTGAATTATGTAGTATATACTATCTGTGTTATATCCAGCAGTAATGATACTTGCTCTGGCAGATATGAAAATGGCCTGTGAACAGGAGAAGAAATCTCTGGAGGAAGAACTTGAGAAGCACAGACTGTCACTGCAGGTAGAGATCCCTTATAGTGTCAGTACACATCCACCAGTACCTCCACCTTTCACTTATAACGTCAGTACACATTCAGTACACATTCCCACCTTTCCATTGTACTGGCTGTAGTGATGATTCGTGTGTGTGTTATACCAGCCCATAGAGGAGGACATTATGAGTCTGAAAGTGGCGCTGGAGATGAAGAACCAGGAGATCAAAGATCAGCACGATCTTTTGGTCAAACTATATACTCTGTATGTATACTATATACTCTGTATGTAGTACCTGGTTTAACACTATATCCTCTGTATATATACTATATACTGTTTATGTAGTACCTGGTTTAACACTATACCCTCAGCTTACTCTAGTCTGCAGATGTGAAGAAATTAAACAGAATGTGTATCTGTGTATATGTGCGCACCTGTATGTGTCTGGTTGTAGTATTATTTAAAGGGTCAAACTGCATGAAGTGTGCCCAGGCCCAGAGCTACTTTGCTGTGCATGACTGTGTGACCTCTAGGCCCTGGAAGTCTGGTGGTAGTAGTAGTATGATTTAAAGGCACAAAGTGATTGAAGTGTGCCCAGGCCCAGAGCTACTTTGCTGGGCATGACTGTGTGACCTCTTGGGCCAGGAAGTCTGTTTCTAGTTTTATTTAAACGGTCAAACTGCGTGAAGTGTGCCCAGGCCCAGACCTACTTTGCTGGGCATGACTGTGTGACCTCTTGTGCCTGGAAGTCTGGTTGTAGTATGATTTTAAAGGGTCAAATGGTCTCCATTGTGTGTCCAGGTTTAAGGCTACTTTGCTGGGCATGTGATTTGGACCCATCGGGTACGGAAGCTTTTCCGTCACGTGCTCGTTTTCCACGCCTTCAGCGCAGGTAGCCTGCGAATTTAAAACCGACGTGCATTTTATTCTTTTCCCCTTTTATCCTTTCATATCTCTCCGCTACATTGGAGAAGAGAGACGCACACGAGTAAATAAAATGTAAATATCTGTATAATATGTAAATAAAAGGAAGAAGTGGTTGTGTAGTGTAGTCATTTGATTATAAATAATCTCATAATAATTTTATCCACAAATTCTCTGTTTTATCGTTTTTTCCTGATCAATAATAGAAAAAAAGAAAAAAAAAAGATGAACAGCACCCTCTAGCGATGAACCTCAATTATTTCAAGATAACTGTAAAACATGGCTAGGTTAAGTCGGCGTTAGAACAAAAAATGCTCAGATTAACTTGTGTCTCATGGCACGCAGCTGAGTTTAAAATTAAACACAATGAAATCAAATTAAATTGACCCAGCTGCAACAGGCTCAGCAACCACATTTAATTTCACTGATTGGTCAGTTAGCCAGGCTATACAAAACAGGCTATTGTTAGAAATTCTGCACATGTGCTTCGCTTAGCTTCACATCTCACACTGCTTATAATTATAAGATAACGTATCCACGTTCGTAATAACGTGGTGAAATCTGCCAAAAATGGTGAGACTGAGCATAATACGTAATAAGACAATCTGAGTACTTAGTCCACATATTTCTAAATGAGAAGAAAAAGTTCCTCCAAACAATATAAGGCACACAATTCTATATGGGAAAACAGTTACATTTGTCATTAAGAGAAGCACTACTCATTACACAGATGTCAATAACCGTCCTAATATTAATAGTCCAACAGTCTTCCTCTGTCTATTATACGCACTGTACACATGTTAAAAATATGCGAGTTTAAATTATTATACACAAATGTAAGTAGTAGGCTATTTATGTGAAAATGTTTCATATGTATGTACAAGTAGTGTTTCCCTGATTTCTCCCTAAATGGCCCCTCATAGTTCAGCAGTAATGAGGCTAGTTAGATTTTGCTCAGAATTAAGTACACTTTGGGATGTTATACGTATCACAGTCTCCGGTGAGCCGTACATGGTTGATCAATCCAGGTTGAGGTAGAGTCACTGCATTAATGACACGTCTGTTTGCATTGCCAGTTGTTGCTATGGCAGCAATGAAATTAGGAAATTCAAAGAAAAACAACTCATCTACGCTCTTGGAACTTTAGAACCCCATATGTCCTGTGGCCCGATGTCACACGTGAGGGGAATCCCATGAACACCTTTACAGATCAGTCTGTGGAAAGACACTGAAGAGGACAGAGGAAAAATGAGGCGTTTCTGGAGCTGGTGTGCTGGACGCATCGAGGACGAATACACAGACACAAAGGATGTGGAGGGTAAATGTAAATATAATGCCACTCACACCTGCGGTTGCTGGTGCTGGCACTCATACCTGTGGTTAAAATTCCTATTTTGTCTTTAGCGCTGCATTGTCGCCTCTATCTCCCAATAATTCATACTCGAGGCTTTAGAAATCTAAGTTTTTGGGGGGTATATGCCATTTCCTGTTATTTGTGCAGAATACACACACTTTCACTTTGGAATCCACAAAGTTTTATAAATGAGGTCCCTGAATAACATCTATCTATTTCTACACTATATGGCTTGCTAATTTGTGTGTGTGTGTGTGTGTGTGTGTTATACCAGCCCATAGAGGAGGACATGAGTATGAAAGTGGTGCTGGAGATGAAGAACCAGGAGATCAAAGATCAGCACGATCTTTTGGTAAAACTATATACTCTGTATGTAGTACCTGGTTTAACATTATGTCCTCTGTATATATATTATATACTGTTTATGTAGTACCTGGTTTAACACTATACCCTCAGCTTACTCTAGTCTGCAGATGTGAAGAAATTAAACAGAATGTGTATATGTGTATATGTGCGCACCTGTATGTGTCTGGTTGTAGTATTATTTAAAGGGTCAAACTGCGTGAAGTGTGCCCAGACCCAGGCATGACTCTGTGACCTCTTGGGCCAGGAAGTCTGTTTCTAGTTTTATTTAAACGGTCAAACTGCGTGAAGTGTGCCCAGGCCCAGAGCTACTTTGCTGGGCATGACTGTGTGACCTCTTGGGCCTGGAAGTCTGGTTTTAGTATGATTTTAAAGGGTCAAATGGTCTCCATTGTGTGTCCAGGTTTAAGGCTAGTTTGCTGGGCATGTGATTTGGACCCATCGGGTACGGAAGCCTTTCCTTCAAGTGCTCGTTTTATACGCCTTCAGCGCAGGTAGCCTGCGAATTTAAAACCGACGTGCATTTTATTCTTTTCCCCTTTTATCCTTTCATATCTCTCCGCTACCTTGGAGAAGAGAGACGCACGCGGGTAAATAAAATGTAAATATCTGTAAATATCTGTATAATATGTAAATAAAAGGAAGAAGTGGTTATGTAGTGTAGTCGTTTGATTATAAATAATCTCATAATAATTTTATCCACAAATTCTTATACATTTATACATGTTTATCTCTCTCTCTGTGTGTGTGTGTGTGGTTCTGTGTCACTAGTGGGGCCTGTGGCCCGATTGGAGTGTTTGCGGTGTGAGAAGGAGGAGTTGGAGAACAGTTTGTTGGAGCAGCTGAAGGAGTTGAGGTTGCAGAAGCAGAAGGAGCTGCAGGTTCTTCAGGAGATGCTGAAACACAAGCAGCAGGAGGAGACAGAGCTCCTGCAGAAACAGCAGGAGGAGGAGGAGCATAACAGGTCCCTCAAGGGTAAGTACTATGGAAATGCAATAATACTAACATAACTAATAATGAATGTTAGCCTTTAGGCTCCAATAAAAGTGATACTAATATATGTATAGTACTATATATATTATATTTTATATATTCAGTAGTAATTATGTAGTATATACAATCTGTGTTATATCCAGCAGTAATGATACTTGCTCTGGCAGATATGAAAATGGCCTGTGAACAGGAGAAGAAATCTCTGGAGGAAGAACTTGAGAAGCTGAGACTGTCACTGCAGGTAGAGATCCCTTATAGTGTCAGTACACATCCACCAGTAGCTCCACCTTTCACTTATAACGTCAGTACACATTCAGTACACATTCCCACCTTTCCATTGTACTCGCTGTAGTGATGATTCATGTGTGTGTTATACCAGCCCATAGAGGAGGACTTTATGAGTCTGAAAGTGGCGCTGGAGATGAAGAACCAGGAGATCAAAGATCAGCACGATCTTTTGGTCAAACTATATACTCTGTATGTATACTATATACTCTGTATGTAGTACCTGGTTTAACACTATATCCTCTGTATATATACTATATACTGTTTATGTAGCGCCTGGTTTAACACTATACCCTCAGCTTACTCTAGTCTGCAGATGTGAAGAAATTAAACAGAATGTGTATCTGTTTATATGTGCGCACCTGTATGTGTCTGGTTGTAGTATTATTTAAAGGGTCAAACTCCGTAAAGTGTGCCCAGGCCCAGAGCTACTTTGATGGGCATGATTCTGTGACCTCTTTGGCCTTGAAATGTGGTGCATTGAATGATTTAAAGAGTGAAACGGTCTGAAGTGTGCCCACGTTTAAAGCAACCTTGCTGGGCATGACTGTGTGACCTCTTGGGCCAGGAAGTCTGTTTCTAGTTTTATTTAAACGGTCAAACTGCGTGAAGTGTGCCCAGGCCCAAAGCTACTTTGCTGGGCATGACTGTGTGACCTCTTGGGCCTGGAAGTCTGGTTGTAGTATGATTTTAAAGGGTCAAATGGTCTCCATTGTGTGTCCAGGTTTAAGGCTACTTTGCTGGGCATGTGATTTGGACCCATCGGGTACGGAAGCCTTTCCGTCACGTGCTCGTTTTCCACGCCTTCAGCGCAGGTAGCCTGCGAATTTAAAACCGACGTGCATTTTATTCTTTTCCCCTTTTATCCTTTCATATCTCTCCGCTACCTTGGAGAAGAGAGACGCACGCGGGTAAATAAAATGTAAATATCTGTACATATCTGTATAATATCTAAATAAAAGGAAGAAGTGGTTGTATAGTGTAGTCGTTTGATTATAAATAATCTCATAATAATTTTATCCTCAAATTCTTATACATTTATACATGTTTATCTCTCTCTCTGTGTGTGTGTGTGTGTGTGTGTGTGTGTGTGTGTGTGGTTCTGTGTCACTAGTGGGGCCTGTAGCCCGATTGGAGTGTTTGCGGTGTGAGAAGGAGGAGTTGGAGAACAGTTTGTTGGAGCAGCTGAAGGAGTTGAGGTTGCAGAAGCAGAAGGAGCTGCAGGTTCTTCAGGAGATGCTGAAACACAAGCAGAATGAGGAGACAGAGCTCCTGCAGAAACAGCAGGAGGAGGAGGAGCATAACAGGTCCATCAAGAGTAAGTACTATGGAAATGCAATAATACTAACATAACTAATAATGAATGCTAGCCTTTAGGCTCCAATAAAAGTGATACTAATATATGTATAGTACTATATATATTATATTTTATATATTCAGTAGTAATTATGTAGTATATACAATCTATGTTATATCCAGCAGTAATGATACTTGCTCTGGCAGATATGAAAATGGCCTGTGAACAGGAGAAGAAATCTCTGGAGGAAGAACTTGAGAAGCTCAGACTGTCACTGCAGGTAGAGATCCCTTATAGTGTCAGTACACATCCACCAGTACCTCCACCTTTCACTTATAACGTCAGTACACATTCAGTACACATTCCCACCTTTCCATTGTACTGGCTGTAGTGATGATTCGTGTGTGTGGGTTATACCAGCCCATAGAGGAGGACATTATGAGTCTGAAAGTGGCGCTGGAGATGAAGAACCAGGAGATCAAAGATCAGCACGATCTTTTGGTCAAACTATATACTCTGTATGTATACTATATACTCTGTATGTAGTACCTGGTTTAACACTATATCCTCTGTATATATACTATATATTGTTTATGTAGCACCTGGTTTAACACTATACCCTCAGCTTACTCTAGTCTGCAGATGTGAAGAAATTAAACAGAATGTGCATCTGTGTATATGTGCGCACCTGTATGTGTCTGGTTGTAGTATTATTTAAAGGGTCAAACTGCGTGAAGTGTGCCCAGGCCCAGAGCTACTTTGATGGGCATGATTCTGTGACCTCTTGGGCCTTGAAATGTGGTGCTTTGAATGATTTAAAGAGTGAAACGGTCTGAAGTGTGCCCACGTTTAAAGCAACCTTGCTGGGCATGACTGTGTGACCTCTTGGGCCAGGAAGTCTGTTTCTAGTTTTATTTAAACGGTCAAACTGCGTGAAGTGTGCCCAGGCCCAGAGCTACTTTGCTGGGCATGACTGTGTGACCTCTTGGGCCTGGAAGTCTGGTTGTAGTATGATTTTAAAGGGTCAAATGGTCTCCATTGTGTGTCCAGGTTTAAGGCTACTTTGCTGGGCATGTGATTTGGACCCATCGGGTACGGAAGCCTTTCCGTCACGTGCTGGTTTTCCACGCCTTCAGCGCAGGTAGCCTGCGAATTTAAAACCGACGTGCATTTTATTCTTTTCCCCTTTTATCCCTTCATATCTCTCCGCTACCTTGGAGAAGAGAGACGCACGCGGGTAAATAAAATGTAAATATCTCTAAATATCTGTATAATATGTAAATAAAAGGAAGAAGTGGTTGTGTAGTGTAGTCGTTTCATTATAAATAATCTCATAATAATTTTATCCACAAATTCTTATACATTTATACATGTTTATCTCTCTCTGTGTGTGTGTGTGTGTGTGTGTGTGTGTGTGTGTGTGTGTGTGTGTGTGGTTCTGTGTCACTAGTGGGGCCTGTGGCCCGATTGGAGTGTTTGCGGTGTGAGAAGGAGGAGTTGGAGAACAGTTTGTTTGAGCAGCTGAAGGAGTTGAGGTTGCAGAAGCAGAAGGAGCTGCAGGTTCTTCAGGAGATGCTGAAACACAAGCAGCAGGAGGAGACAGAGCTCCTGCAGAAACAGCAGGAGGAGGAGGAGCATAACAGGTCCATCAAGAGTAAGTACTATGGAAATGCAATAATACTAACATAACTAATAATGAATGTTAGCCTTTAGGCTCCAATAAAAGTGATACTAATATATGTATAGTACTATATATATTATATTTTATATATTCAGTAGTAATTATGTAGTATATACAATCTATGTTATATCCAGCAGTAATGATACTTGCTCTGGCAGATATGAAAATGGCCTGTGAACAGGAGAAGAAATCTCTGGAGGAAGAACTTGAGAAGCTCAGACTGTCACTGCAGGTAGAGATCCCTTATAGTGTCAGTACACATCCACCAGTACCTCCACCTTTCACTTATAACGTCAGTACACATTCAGTACACATTCCCACCTTTCCATTGTACTGGCTGTAGTGATGATTCGTATGTGTGGGTTATACCAGCCCATAGAGGAGGACATTATGAGTCTGAAAGTGGCGCTGGAGATGAAGAACCAGGAGATCAAAGATCAGCACGATCTTTTGGTCAAACTATATACTCTGTATGTATACTATATACTCTGTATGTAGTACCTGGTTTAACACTATATCCTCTGTATATATACTATATACTGTTTATGTAGTACCTGGTTTAACACTATACCCTCAGCTTACTCTAATCTTCAGATGTGAAGAAATTTAAACAGAATGTGTATCTGTGTATATGTGCGCACCTGTATGTGTCTGGTTTAGTATTATTTAAAGGGTCAAACTGCGTGAAGTGTGCCCAGGCCCAGAGCTACTTTGATGGGCATGATTCTGTGACCTCTTGGGCCTTGAAATGTGGTGCTTTGAATGATTTAAAGAGTGAAACGGTCTGAAGTGTGCCCACGTTTAAAGCAACCTTGCTGGGCATGACTGTGTGACATCTTGGGCCAGGAAGTGTGTTTCTAGTTTTATTTAAACGGTCAAACTGCGTGAAGTGTGCCCAGGCCCAGAGGTACTTTGCTGGGCATGACTGTGTGACCTCTTGGGCCTGGAAGTCTGCTTGTAGTATTATTTTAAAGGGTCAAATGGTCTCCATTGTGTGTCCAGGTTTAAGGCTACTTTGCTGGGCATGTGATTTGGACCCATCGGGTACGGAAGCCTTTCCGTCACGTGCTCGTTTTCCACGCCTTCAGCGCAGGTAGCCTGCGAATTTAAAACCGACGTGCATTTTATTCTTTTCCCCTTTTATCCTTTCATATCTCTCCGCTACCTTGGAGAAGAGAGACGCACGCGGGTAAATAAAATGTAAATATCTGTAAATATCTGTATAATATGTAAATAAAAGGAAGAAGTGGTTGTGTAGTGTAGTCGTTTGATTATAAATAATCTCATAATAATTTTATCCACAAATTATTATACATTTATACATGTTTATCTCTCTCTGTGTGTGTGTGTGTGTGTGTGTGTGTGTGTGTGTGTGTGTGTGTGTGTGTGTCTGTGTCTGTGTGTGTGTGTGGTTCTGTGTCACTAGTGGGGCCTGTGGCCCGATTGGAGTGTTTGCGGTGTGAGAAGGAGGAGTTGGAGAACAGTTTGTTGGAGCAGCTGAAGGAGTTGAAGTTGCAGAAGCAGAAGGAGCTGCAGGTTCTTCAGGAGATGCTGAAACACAAGCAGCAGGAGGAGACAGAGCTCCTGCAGAAACAGCAGGAGGAGGAGGAGCATAACAGGTCCATCAAGAGTAAGTACTATGGAAATGCAATAATACTAACATAACTAATAATGAATGCTAGCCTTTAGGCTCCAATAAAAGTGATACTAATATATGTATAGTACTATATATATTATATTTTATATATTCAGTAGTAATTATGTAGTATATACAATCTATGTTATATCCAGCAGTAATGATACTTGCTCTGGCAGATATGAAAATGGCCTGTGAACAGGAGAAGAAATCTCTGGAGGAAGAACTTGAGAAGCTCAGACTGTCACTGCAGGTAGAGATCCCTTATAGTGTCAGTACACATCCACCAGTACCTCCACCTTTCACTTATAACGTCAGTACACATTCAGTACACATTCCCACCTTTCCATTGTACTGGCTGTAGTGATGATTCGTGTGTGTGGGTTATACCAGCCCATAGAGGAGGACATTATGAGTCTGAAAGTGGCGCTGGAGATGAAGAACCAGGAGATCAAAGATCAGCACGATCTTTTGGTCAAACTATATACTCTGTATGTATACTATATACTCTGTATGTAGTACCTGGTTTAACACTATATCCTCTGTATATATACTATATACTGTTTATGTAGTACCTGGTTTAACACTATACCTTCAGCTTACTCTAGTCTGCAGATGTGAAGAAATTAAACAGAATGTGTATCTGTGTATATGTGCGCACCTGTATGTGTCTGGTTGTAGTATTATTTAAAGGGTCAAACTGCGTGAAGTGTGCCCAGGCCCAGAGCTACTTTGATGGGCATGATTCTGTGACCTCTTGGGCCTTGAAATGTGGTGCTTTGAATGATTTAAAGAGTGAAACGGTCTGAAGTGTGCCCACGTTTAAATCAACCTTGCTGGGCATGACTGTGTGACCTCTTGGGCCAGGAAGTCTGTTTCTAGTTTTATTTAAACGGTCAAACTGCGTGAAGTGTGCCCAGGCCCAGAGCTACTTTGCTGGGCATGACTGTGTGACCTCTTGGGCCTGGAAGTCTGGTTGTAGTATGATTTTAAAGGGTCAAATGGTCTCCATTGTGTGTCCAGGTTTAAGGCTACTTTGCTGGGCATGTGATTTGGACCCATCGGGTACGGAAGCCTTTCCGTCACGTGCTCGTTTTCCACGCCTTCAGCGCAGGTAGCCTGCGAATTTAAAACCGACGTGCATTTTATTCTTTTCCCCTTTTATCCCTTCATATCTCTCCGCTACCTTGGAGAAGAGAGACGCACGCGGGTAAATAAAATGTAAATATCTGTATAATATGTAAATAAAAGGAAGAAGTGGTTGTGTAGTGTAGTCGTTTCATTATAAATAATCTCATAATAATTTTATCCACAAATTCTTATACATTTATACATGTTTATCTCTCTCTCTGTGTGTGTGTGTGTGGTTCTGTGTCACTAGTGGGGCCTGTGGCCCGATTGGAGTGTTTGCGGTGTGAGAAGGAGGAGTTGGAGAACAGTTTGTTGGAGCAGCTGAAGGAGTTGAGGTTGCAGAAGCAGAAGGAGCTGCAGGTTCTTCAGGAGATGCTGAAACACAAGCAGCAGGAGGAGACAGAGCTCCTGCAGAAACAGCAGGAGGAGGAGGAGCATAACAGTTCCCTCAAGGGTAAGTACTATGGAAATGCAATAATACTAACATAACTAATAATGAATGTTAGCCTTTAGGCTCCAATAAAAGTGATACTAATATATGTATAGTACTATATATATATTATATTTTATATATTCAGTAGTAATTATGTAGTATATACAATCTGTGTTATATCCAGCAGTAATGATACTTGCTCTGGCAGATATGAAAATGGCCTGTGAAGAGGAGAAGAAATCTCTGGAGGAAGAACTTGAGAAGCTCAGACTGTCACTGCAGGTAGAGATCCCTTATAGTGTCAGTACACATCCACCAGTACCTCCACCTTTCACTTATAACGTCAGTACACATTCAGTACACATTCCCACCTTTCCATTGTACTGGCTGTAGTGATGATTCGTGTGTGTGTTATACCAGCCCATAGAGGAGGACATTATGAGTCTGAAAGTGGCGCTGGAGATGAAGAACCAGGAGATCAAAGATCAGCACGATCTTTTGGTCAAACTATATACTCTGTATGTATACTATATACTCTGTATGTAGTACCTGGTTTAACACTATATCCTCTGTATATATACTATATACTGTTTATGTAGTTCCTGGTTTAACACTATACCCTCAGCTTACTCTAGTCTGCAGATGTGAAGAAATTTAAACAGAATGTGTATCTGTGTATATGTGCGCACCTGTATGTGTCTGGTTGTAGTATTATTTAAAGGGTCAAATGGTCTCCATTGTGTGTCCAGGTTTAAGGCTACTTTGCTGGGCATGTGATTTGGACCCATCGGGTACGGAAGCCTTTCCGTCACGTGCTCGTTTTCCACGCCTTCAGCGCAGGTAGCCTGCGAATTTAAAACCGACGTGCATTTTATTCTTTTCCCCTTTTATCCTTTCATATCTCTCCGCTACCTTGGAGAAGAGAGACGCACGCGGGTAAATAAAATGTAAATATCTGTAAATATCTGTATAATATGTAAATAAAAGGAAGAAGTGGTTGTGTAGTGTAGTCGTTTGATTATAAATAATCTCATAATAATTTTATCCACAAATTCTAATACATTTATACATGTTTATCTCTCTCTGTGTGTGTGTGTGTGTGTGTCTGTGTGTGTGTGTGGTTCTGTGTCACTAGTTGTGCCTGTGGCCCGATTGGAGTGTTTGCGGTGTGAGAAGGAGGAGTTGGAGAACAGTTTGTTGGAGCAGCTGAAGGATGTGAGGTTGCAGAAGCAGAAGGAGCTGCAGGTTCTTCAGGAGATGCTGAAACACAAGCAGCAAAAGGAGACAGAGCTCCTGCAGAAACAGCAGGAGGAGGAGGAGCATAACAGGTCCATCAAGAGTAAGTACTATGGAAATGCAATAATACTAACATAACTAATAATGAATGTTAGCCTTTAGGCTCCAATAAAAGTGATACTAATATATGTATAGTACTATATATATTATATTTTATATATTCAGTAGTAATTATGTAGTATATACAATCTGTGTTATGTCCAGCAGTAATGATACTTGCTCTGGCAGATATGAAAATGGCCTGTGAACAGGAGAAGAAATCTCTGGAGGAAGAACTTGAGAAGCTCAGACTGTCACTGCAGGTAGAGATCCCTTATAGTGTCAGTACACATCCACCAGTACCTCCACCTTTCACTTATAACGTCAGTACACATTCGGTACACATTCCCACCTTTCCATTGTACTGGCTGTAGTGATGATTCATGTGTGTGTTATACCAGCCCATAGAGGAGGACATTGAGTCTGAAAGTGGCGCTGGAGATGAAGAACCAGGAGATCAAAGATCAGCACGAACTTTTGGTCAAACTATATACTCTGTATGTAGTACCTGGTTTAACATTATATCCTCTGTATATATACTATATACTGTTTATGTAGTACATGGTTTAACACTATACCCTCAGCTTACTCTATTCTCCAGATGTGAAGAAATTAAAAAGAATGTGTATATGTGCGCACCTGTATGTGTCTGGTTGTAGCATTATTTAAAGGGTCAAACTGCATGAAGTGTGCCCAGGCCCAGAGCTACTTTGCTGTGCATGACTGTGTGACCTCTTGGCCCTGGAAGTCTGGTGGTAGTAGTAGTATGATTTAAAGGCACAAAGTGATTGAAGTGTGCCCAGGCCCAGAGCTACTTTGCTGGGCATGACTGTGTGACCTCTTGGGCCAGGAAGTCTGTTTCTAGTTTTATTTAAACGGTCAAACTGCGTGAAGTGTGCCCAGGCCCAGAGCTACTTTGCTGGGCATGACTGTGTGACCTCTTGGGCCTGGAAGTCTGGTTGTAGTATAATTTTAAAGGGTCAAATGGTCTCCATTGTGTGTCCAGGTTTAAGGCTACTTTGATGGGCATGTGATTTGGACCCATCGGGTACGGAAGCCTTTCCGTCACGTGCTCGTTTTCCACGCCTTCAGCGCAGGTAGCCTGCGAATTTAAAACCGACGTGCATTTTATTCTTTTCCCCTTTTATCCTTTCATATCTCTCCGCTACCTTGGAGAAGAGAGACGCACGCGGGTAAATAAAATGTAAATATCTGTACATATCTGTATAATATCTAAATAAAAGGAAGAAGTGGTTGTATAGTGTAGTCGTTTGATTATAAATAATCTCATAATAATTTTATCCTCATATTCTTATACATTTATACATGTTTATCTCTCTCTCTGTGTGTGTGTGTGTGTGTGTGTGTGTGGTTCTGTGTCACTAGTGGGGCCTGTGGCCCGATTGGAGTGTTTGCAGTGTGAGAAGGAGGAGTTGGATAACAGTTTCTTGGAGCAGCTGAAGGAGTTGAGGTTGCAGAAGCAGAAGGAGCTGCAGGTTCTTCAGGAGATGCTGAAACACAAGCAGCAGGAGGAGACAGAGCTCCTGCAGAAACAGCAGGAGGAGGAGGAGCATAACAGGTCCATCAAGAGTAAGTACTATGGAAATGCAATAATACTAACATAACTAATAATGAATGTTAGCCTTTAGGCTCCAATAAAAGTGATACTAATAAATGTATAGTACTATATATATTATATTTTATATATTCAGTAGTAATTATGTAGTATATACAATCTGTGTTATATCCAGCAGTAATGATACTTGCTCTGGCAGATATGAAAATGGCCTGTGAACAGGAGAAGAAATCTCTGGAGGAAGAACTTGAGAAGCTCAGACTGTCACTGCAGGTAGAGATCCCTTATAGTGTCAGTACACATCCACCAGTACCTCCACCTTTCACTTATAACGTCAGTACACATTCAGTACACATTCCCACCTTTCCATTGTACTGGCTGTAGTGATGATTCGTGTGTGTGGGTTATACCAGCCCATAGAGGAGGACATTATGAGTCTGAAAGTGGCGCTGGAGATGAAGAACCAGGAGATCAAAGATCAGCACGATCTTTTGGTCAAACTATATACTCTGTATGTATACTATATACTCTGTATGTAGTACCTGGTTTAACACTATATCCTCTGTATATATACTATATACTGTTTATGTAGTACCTGGTTTAACACTATAACCTCAGCTTACTCTAGTCTGCAGATGTGAAGAAATTTAAACAGAATGTGTATCTGTGTATATGTGCGCACCTGTATGTGTCTGGTTGTAGTATTATTTAAAGGGTCAAACTGCGTGAAGTGTGCCCAGGCCCAGAGCTACTTTGCTGGGCATGGCTGTGTGACCTCTTGGGCCTGGAAGTCTGGTTGTAGTATGATTTTAAAGGGTCAAATGCTCTCCATTGTGTGTCCAGGTTTAAGGCTACTTTGCTGGGCATGTGATTTGGACCCATCGGGTACGGAAGCCTTTCCGTCACGTGCTCGTTTTCCACGCCTTCAGCGCAGGTAGCCTGCGAATTTAAAACCGACGTGCATTTTAT
Source organism: Electrophorus electricus (assembly GCF_041902795.1). Taxonomy (NCBI): domain Eukaryota; kingdom Metazoa; phylum Chordata; class Actinopteri; order Gymnotiformes; family Gymnotidae; genus Electrophorus; species Electrophorus electricus. The sequence goes on along the minus strand of NW_027658746.1, from coordinate 87,554 downwards.
TCTTTTCCCCTTTTATCCTTTCATATCTCTCCGCTACCTTGGAGAAGAGAGACGCACGCGGGTAAATAAAATGTAAATATCTCTAAATATCTGTATAATATGTAAATAAAAGGAAGATGTGGTTGTGTAGTGTAGTCGTTTGATTATAAATAATCTCATAATAATTTTATCCACAAATTCTTATACATTTATACATGTTTATCTCTCTCTTTGTGTGTGTGTGTGTGTGTGTGTGTGTGGTTCTGTGTCACTAGTGGGGCCTGTGGCCCGATTGGAGTGTTTGCGGTGTGAGAAGGAGGAGTTGGAGAACAGTTTGTTGGAGCAGCTGAAGGAGTTGAGGTTGCAGAAGCAGAAGGAGCTGCAGGTTCTTCAGGAGATGCTGAAACACAAGCAGCATGAGGAGACAGAGCTCCTGCAGAAACAGCAGGAGGAGGAGGAGCATAACAGGTCCATCAAGAGTAAGTACTATGGAAATGCAATAATACTAACATAACTAATAATGAATGTTAGCCTTTAGGCTCCAATAAAAGTGATACTAATATATGTATAGTACTATATATATTATATTTTATATATTCAGTAGTAATTATGTAGTATATACAATCTGTGTTATATCCAGCAGTAATGATACTTGCTCTGGCAGATATGAAAATGGCCTGTGAACAGGAGAAGAAATCTCTGGAGGAAGAACTTGAGAAGCTCAGACTGTCACTGCAGGTAGAGATCCCTTATAGTGTCAGTACACATCCACCAGTACCTCCACCTTTCACTTATAACGTCAGTACACATTCAGTACACATTCCCACCTTTCCATTGTACTGGCTGTAGTGATGATTCGTGTGTGTGGGTTATACCAGCCCATAGAGGAGGACATTATGAGTCTGAAAGTGGCGCTGGAGATGAAGAACCAGGAGATCAAAGATCAGCACGATCTTTTGGTCAAACTATATACTCTGTATGTATACTATATACTCTGTATGTAGTACCTGGTTTAACACTATATCCTCTGTATATATACTATATACTGTTTATGTAGTACCTGGTTTAACACTATAACCTCAGCTTACTCTAGTCTGCAGATGTGAAGAAATTTAAACAGAATGTGTATCTGTGTATATGTGCGCACCTGTATGTGTCTGGTTGTAGTATTATTTAAAGGGTCAAACTGCGTGAAGTGTGCCCAGGCCCAGAGCTACTTTGCTGGGCATGGCTGTGTGACCTCTTGGGCCTGGAAGTCTGGTTGTAGTATGATTTTAAAGGGTCAAATGCTCTCCATTGTGTGTCCAGGTTTAAGGCTACTTTGCTGGGCATGTGATTTGGACCCATCGGGTACGGAAGCCTTTCCGTCACGTGCTCGTTTTCCACGCCTTCAGCGCAGGTAGCCTGCGAATTTAAAACCGACGTGCATTTTATTCTTTTCCCCTTTTATCCTTTCATATCTCTCCGCTACCTTGGAGAAGAGAGACGCACGCGGGTAAATAAAATGTAAATATCTCTAAATATCTGTATAATATGTAAATAAAAGGAAGATGTGGTTGTGTAGTGTAGTCGTTTGATTATAAATAATCTCATAATAATTTTATCCACAAATTCTTATACATTTATACATGTTTATCTCTCTCTTTGTGTGTGTGTGTGTGTGTGTGGTTCTGTGTCACTAGTGGGGCCTGTGGCCCGATTGGAGTGTTTGCGGTGTGAGAAGGAGGAGTTGGAGAACAGTTTGTTGGAGCAGCTGAAGGAGTTGAGGTTGCAGAAGCAGAAGGAGCTGCAGGTTCTTCAGGAGATGCTGAAACACAAGCAGCATGAGGAGACAGAGCTCCTGCAGAAACAGCAGGAGGAGGAGGAGCATAACAGGTCCATCAAGAGTAAGTACTATGGAAATGCAATAATACTAACATAACTAATAATGAATGTTAGCCTTTAGGCTCCAATAAAAGTGATACTAATATATGTATAGTACTATATATATTATATTTTATATATTCAGTAGTAATTATGTAGTATATACAATCTGTGTTATATCCAGCAGTAATGATACTTGCTCTGGCAGATATGAAAATGGCCTGTGAACAGGAGAAGAAATCTCTGGAGGAAGAACTTGAGAAGCTCAGACTGTCACTGCAGGTAGAGATCCCTTATAGTGTCAGTACACATCCACCAGTACCTCCACCTTTCACTTATAACGTCAGTACACATTCAGTACACATTCCCACCTTTCCATTGTACTGGCTGTAGTGATGATTCGTATGTGTGGGTTATACCAGCCCATAGAGGAGGACATTATGAGTCTGAAAGTGGCGCTGGAGATGAAGAACCAGGAGATCAAAGATCAGCACGATCTTTTGGTCAAACTATATACTCTGTATGTATACTATATACTCTGTATGTAGTACCTGGTTTAACACTATATCCTCTTTATATATACTATATACTGTTTATGTAGCTCCTGGTTTAACACTATACCCTCAGCTTACTCTAGTCTGCAGATGTGAAGAAATTAAACAGAATGTGTATCTGTGTATATGTGCGCACCTGTATGTGTCTGGTTGTAGTATTATTTAAAGGGTCAAACTCCGTAAAGTGTGCCCAGGCCCAGAGCTACTTTGATGGGCATGATTCTGTGACCTCTTGGGCCTTGAAATGTGGTGCTTTGAATGAGTTAAAGAGTGAAACGGTCTGAAGTGTGCCCACGTTTAAAGCAACCTTGCTGGGCATGACTGTGTGACCTCTTGGGCCAGGAAGTCTGTTTCTAGTTTTATTTAAACGGTCAAACTGCGTGAAGTGTGCCCAGGCCCAGAGCTACTTTGCTGGGCATGACTGTGTGACCTCTTGGGCCTGGAAGTCTGGTTGTAGTATGATTTTAAAGGGTCAAATGGTCTCCATTGTGTGTCCAGGTTTAAGGCTACTTTGCTGGGCATGTGATTTGGACCCATCGGGTACGGAAGCCTTTCCGTCACGTGCTCGTTTTCCACGCCTTCAGCGCAGGTAGCCTGCGAATTTAAAACCGACGTGCATTTTATTCTTTTCCCCTTTTATCCTTTCATATCTCTCCGCTACCTTGGAGAAGAGAGACGCACGCGGGTAAATAAAATGTAAATATCTCTAAATATCTGTATAATATGTAAATAAAAGGAAGATGTGGTTGTGTAGTGTAGTCGTTTGATTATAAATAATCTCATAATAATTTTATCCACAAATTCTTATACATTTATACATGTTTATCTCTCTGTGTGTGTGTGTGTGTGTGTGTGTGTGTGTGTGTCTGTGTGTGTGTGTGTGTGTGTGTGGTTCTGTGTCACTAGTGGGGCCTGTGGCCCGATTGGAGTGTTTGCGGTGTGAGAAGGAGGAGTTGGAGAACAGTTTGTTTGAGCAGCTGAAGGAGTTGAGGTTGCAGAAGCAGAAGGAGCTGCAGGTTCTTCAGGAGATGCTGAAACACAAGCAGCAGGAGGAGACAGAGCTCCTGCAGAAACAGCAGGAGGAGGAGGAGCATAACAGGTCCATCAAGAGTAAGTACTAAGGAAATGCAATAATACTAACATGACTAATAATGAATGTTAGCCTTTAGGCTCCAATAAAAGTGACACTAATATATGTATAGTACTATATATATTATATTTTATGTATTCAGCAGTAATTATGTAGTATATACAATCTGTGTTATATCCAGCAGTAATGATACTTGCTCTGGCAGATATGAAAATGGCCTGTGAACAGGAGAAGAAATCTCTGGAGGAAGAACTTGAGAAGCTCAAACTGTCACTGCAGGTAGAGATCCCTTATAGTGTCAGTACACATCCACCAGTACCACCACCTCTCACTTATAACGTCAGTACACATTCAGTACACATTCCCACCTTTCCATTGTACTGGCTGTAGTGATGATTCGTGTCTGTGTTATACCAGCCCATAGAGGAGGACATTATGAGTCTGAAAGTGGCGCTGGAGATGAAGAACCAGGAGATCAAAGATCAGCACGATCTTTTGGTCAAACTATATACTCTGTATGTATACTATATCGAACCCACGGTTTTCACGCTACGATTTTTTTAAATGTGGTGAGCTGCGGAGAAAAGACGCGGTCCGGACGTATTTGCGGCTTAATATCTCTTGTCTCGTTGGGAGTAGGAAGTCTGTTCATGGCTCTTTGGAAAGGGCTGCATCTCCCCTGTAATCGCCTTCGAGCGGCACGCGGATCGAACCCACGGTTTTCACGCTATGATTTTTTTAAATGTGGTGCGCGACGGAGGAAATGCGCGCGTCGGACGTAATTTCGGCTTAATATCTCTTGTCTCCTTGGGAGTAGAAAGTCTTTTCATGGCTCTTTGGAAAGGGCTGCATCTCCCCTGTAATCGCCTTTAAGCGGCACGCGGATCGAAACCACCGTTCTTACGCTACGATTTTTTAAATGTGGTGCGCGGCGTAGAAAAGACGCGCGTAGGACGTATTTGCGGCTTAATATCTTTGGGCTCCTTGGGAGTAGGAAGTCTTTTCATGCCTCTTTGGAAAGGGCTGCATCTCCCCTGTAATCGCCTTCGAGCGGCACGCGGATCGAACCCACGGTTTTCACGCTATGATTTTTTTAAATGAGCTGCGCAGCGGAGAAAATGCGCGCGTCGGACGTCATTGCGGCTTAATATCTCTTGTCTCCTTGGGAGTAGAAAGTCTTTTCATGGTTCATTGGAAAGGGTTGCATCTCCCCTGTAATCGCCTTTAAGCGGCACGCGGATCGGACCCACCGTTCTTACGCTACGATTTTTTAAATGTGGTGCGCGGCGTAGAAAAGACGCGCGTAGGACGTATTTGCGGCTTAATATCTTTGGGCTCCTTGGGAGTAGGAAGTCTGTTCATGCCTCTTTGGAAAGGGCTCCATCTCCCCTGTAATCGCCTTCGAGCGGCACGCGGATCGAACCCACGGTTTTCACGCTATGATTTTTTTAAATGTGTTGCGCGTCGGAGAAAATGCGCGCGTCGGACGTCATTGCGGCTTAATATCTCTTGTCTCCTTGAGAGTAGAAAGTCTTTTCATGGCTCTTTGGAAAGGTTTGCATCTCCCCTGTAATCGCCTTTAAGCGGCACGCGGATCGGAACCATCGTTATCACGCTACGATTTTTTAATGCCGACAGGGACGGGCCGAAAGCTTGGCAGGTGGCGTTCGTTAGGAAAAGTCATGGACGTGATGCGGACCGAGTTGCAGGCCATTTGGACCTGGCCCGGCCTAGATGTGAGCCTTCAAAGTCAGCGCGTTTGTTTAAACTTTCTCCTCCAATTCGTTGCAATTGTACAAGCGTTTCTCGCTCATCCGACTGGAGCGTAACGCTTTATCTGTTAATATCTCTGGTCTCCTTGGGAGTAGAAAGTCTGTTCATGGCTCTTTGGAAAGGGATGCATCTCCCCTGTAATCGCCTTTAAGCGGCACGCGGATCGGACCCACCGTTCTCACGCTACGATTTTTTAAACGTGGTGCGCGTCGGAGAAAATGCGCGTAATATCTCTTGTCTCCTTGGGAGTAGAAAGTCTGTTCATGGCTCTTTGGAAAGGGCTGTATCTCCCCTGTAATCGCCTTCGAGCGGCACGCGCATCGGAACCATCGTTATCACGCTACGATTTTTTAATGCCGCCAGGGACGGGCCGAAAGCGTGGCAGGTGGCGTTCGTTAGGGACAGTCATGGAGGTGATGCGCACCGAGTTGCACGCCATTTGGAGTTGGCCCGGCCTAGATGTGAGCGTTCAAAGTCAGCGCGTTTGTTTAAACTTTCTCCTCCAATTCGTTGCAATTGTACAAGCGTTTCTCGCTCATCCGACTGGAGCGTAACGCTTTATATGTTAATATCTCTGGTCTCCTTGGGAGTAGAAAGTCTGTTCATGGCCCTTTGGAAAGGGCTGCATCTCCCCTGTAATCGCCTTCGAGCGGCACGCGGATCGAACCCACGGTTTTCACGCTATGATTTTTTTAAATGTGTTGCGCGTCGGAGAAAATGCGCGCGTCGGACGTCATTGCGGCTTAATATCTCTTGTCTCCTTGAGAGTAGAAAGTCTTTTCATGGCTCTTTGGAAAGGTTTGCATCTCCCCTGTAATCGCCTTTAAGCGGCACGCGGATCGGACCCACCGTTCTTACGCTACGATTTTTTAAATGTGGTGCGCGGCGTAGAAAAGACGCGCGTAGGACTTATTTGCGGCTTAATATCTTTGGGCTCCTTGGGAGTAGAAAGTCTGTTCATGGCTCCTTGGAAAGGGCTGCATCTCCCCTGTAATCGCCTTCGCGCGGCACGCGGATCTGAACCATCGTTATCACGCTACGATTTTTTAATGCCGACAGGGACGGGCCGAAAGCTTGGCAGGTGGCTTTCGTTAGGAAAAGTCATGGACGTGATGCGGACCGAGTTGCAGGCCATTTGGACCTGGCCCGGCCTAGATGTGAGCCTTCAAAGTCAGCGCGTTTGTTTAAACTTTCTCCTCCAATTCGTTGCAATTGTACAAGCGTTTCTCGCTCATCCGACTGGAGCGTAACGCTTTATCTGTTAATATCTCTGGTCTCCTTGGGAGTAGAAAGTCTGTTCATGGCTCTTTGGAAAGGGTTGCATCTCCCTTGTAATCGCCTTTAAGCGGCACGCGGATTGGACCCACCGTTCTTACGATACGATTTTTTAAATGTGGTGCGTGGCGTAGAAAAGACACGCGTAGGACGTATTTGCGGCTTAATATCTTTCGGCTCCTTGGGAGTAGGAAGTCTGTTCATGCCTCTTTGGAAAGGGCTGCATATCCCCTGTAATCGCCTTCGAGCGGCACGCGGATCGGAACCATCGTTATCACGCTACGATTTTTTAATGCCTCTAGGGACGGGCCGAAAGCGTGGCAGGTGGCGTTCGTTAGGGACAGTCATGGAGGTGATGCGCACCGAGTTGCAGGCCATTTGGACCTGGACCGGCCTAGATGTGAGCGTTCAAATTCAGCGCGTTTGTTTAAACTTTCTCCTCCAATTCGTTGCAATTGTACAAGCCTTTCTCGCTCATCCGACTGGAGCGTAACGCTTTATATGTTAATATTTCTGGTCTCCTTGGGAGTAGAAAGTCTTTTCATGGCTCTTTGGAAAGGGCTGCATTTCCCTTGTAATCGCCTTTAAGCGGCACGCGGATCGGACCCACCGTTCTCACGCTAAGATTTTTTAAATGTGGTGCGCGGCGGAGAAAATGCGCGCGTCGGACATCATTGCGGCTTAATATCTCTTGTCTCCTTGGGAGTAGGAAGTCTGTTCAGGGCTCTTTGGAAAGGGCTGCATCTCCCCTGTAATCGCCTTCGAGCGGCACGCGGATCGAACCCACGGTTTTCACGCTATGATTTTTTTAAATGTGGTGCGCGGCGGAGAAAATGCGCGCGTCGGACGTCATTTCGGCTTAAATCTCTTGTCTCCTTGGGAGTAGAAAGTCTTTTCATGGCTCTTTGGAAAGGGTTGCATCTCCCCTGTAATCGACTTTAAGCGGCACGAGGATCGGACCCACCGTTCTTACGCTACGATTTTTTAAATGTGGTGCGCGGCGTAGAAAAGACGCGCGTAGGACGTATTTGCGGCTTAATATCTTTGGGCTCCTTGGGAGTAGAAAGTCTGTTCATGGCTCTTTGGAAAGGGATGCATCTCCCCTGTAATCGCTTTTAAGCGGCACGCGGATCGGACCCACCGTTCTCACGCTACGATTTTTTAAACGTGGTGCGTGTCGGACAAAATGCGCGCGTCGGACGTCATTGTGGCTTAATATCTCTTGTCTCCTTGGGAGTAGAAAGTCTGTTCATGGCTCTTTGGAAAGGGCTGCATCTCCCCTGTAATCTCCTTCGCGCGGCACGCGGATCGGAACCATCGTTATCTCGCTACGATTTTTTAATGCCGACAGGGACGGGCCGAAAGCTTGGGAGGTGGCGTTCGTTAGGAAAAGTCATGGACGTGATGCGGACCGAGTTGCAGGCCATTTGGACCTGGCCCGGCCTAGATGTGAGCCTTCAAAGTCAGCGCGTTTGTTTAAACTTTCTCCTCCAATTCGTTGCAATTGTACAAGCGTTTCTCGCTCATCCGACTGGAGCGTAACGCTTTATCTGTAAATATCTCTGGTCTACTTGGGAGTAGAAAGTCTGTTCATGGCTCTTTGGAAAGGGATGCATCTCCCCTGTAATCGCCTTTAAGCGGCACGCGGATCGGACCCACCGTTCTCACGCTACGATTTTTTAAACGTGGTGCGCGTCGGAGAAAATGCGCGTAATATCTCTTGTCTCCTTGGGAGTAGAAAGTCTGTTAATGGCTCTTTGGAAAGGGCTGTATCTCCCCTGTAATCGCCTTCGAGCGGCACGCGCATCGGAACCATCGTTATCACGCTACGACTTTTTAATGCCGCCAGGGACGGGCCGAAAGCGTGGCAAGTGGCGTTCGTTAGGGACAGTCATGGAGGTGATGCGCACCGAGTTGCACGCCATTTGGAGTTGGCCCGGCCTAGATGTGAGCGTTCAAAGTCAGCGCGTTTGTTTAAACTTTCTCCTCCAATTCGTTGCAATTGTACAAGCGTTTCTCATTCATCCGACTGGAGCGTAACGCTTTATATGTTAATATTTCTGGTCTCCTTGGGAGTAGAAAGTCTGTTCATGGCTCTTTTGAAAGGGATGCATCTCCCCTGTAATCGACTTCGAGCGGCACGCGGATCGAACCCACGTTTTTCACGCTACGATTTTTTTTAAATGTGGTGCGCGGCGGAGAAAAGACGCGCACCGGACGTATTTGCGGCTTAATATCTCTTGTCTCATTGGGTGTAGAAAGTCTGTTCATGGCTCTTTGGAAAGGGCTGCATCTCCCCTGTAATCACCTTCGAGCGGCACGCGGATCGAACCCACGGTTTTCACGCTATGATTTTTTTAAATGTGGTGCGCGGCGGAGAAAAGACGCGCACCGGACGTATTTGCGGCTTAATATCTCTTGTCTCATTGGGTGTAGAAAGTCTGTTCATGGCTCTTTGGAAAGGTTTGCATCTCCCCTGTAATCGTCTTTAAGCGGCACGCGGATCGGACCCACCGTTCTTACGCTACGATTTTTTAAATGTGGTGCGCGGCGTAGAAAAGACACGCGTAGGACGTATTTGCGGCTTAATATCTTTGGGCTCCTTGGGAGTAGGAAGTCTGTTCATGCCTCTTTGGAAAGGGCTGCATCTCCCCTGTAATCGCCTTCGAGCGGCACGCGGATCGAACCCACGGTTTTCACGCTATGATTTTTTTAAATGTGGTGCGCGGCGGAGGAAATGCGCGCGTCGGACGTCATTTCGGCTTAATATCTCTTGTCTCCTTGGGAGTAGAAAGTCTTTTCATGGCTCTTTGGAAAGGGATGCATCTCCCCTGTAATCGCCTTTAAGCGGCACGCGGATCGGACCCACCGTTCTCACGCTACGATTTTTTAAACGTGGTGCGCGTCGGAGAAAATGTACGCGTCGGACATAATTGCGGCTTAATATCTCTTGTGTCCTTGGGAGTAGAAAGTCTGTTCATGGCTCTTTGGAAAGGGTTGCATCTCCCTTGTAATCGCCTTTAAGCGGCACGCGGATCGGAACCATCGTTATCACGCTACGATTTTTTAATGCCGACAGGGACGGGCCGAAAGCGTGGCAGGTGGCGTTCGTTAGGGACAGTCATGGAGGTGATGCGCGCCGAGTTGCAGGCCATTTGGACCTGGCCCGGCCTAGATGTGAGCGTTCAAAGTCAGCGCGTTTGTTTAAACTTTCTCCTCCAATTCGTTGCAATTGTACAAGCGTTTCTCGCTCATCCGACTGGAGCGTAACGCTTTATCTGTTAATATCTCTGGTCTCCTTGGGAGTAGAAAGTCTGTTCATGGCTCTTTGGAAAGGGTTGCATCTCCCTTGTAATCGCCTTTAAGCGGCACGCGGATTGGACCCACCGTTCTTACGATACGATTTTTTAAATGTGGCGCGCGGCGTAGAAAAGACGCGCGTAGGACGTATTTGCGGCTTAATATCTTTCGGCTCCTTGGGAGTAGGAAGTCTGTTCATGCCTCTTTGGAAAGGGCTGCATCTCCCCTGTAATCGCCTTCGAGCGGCACGCGGATCGAACCCACGGTTTTCACGCTATGATTTTTTTAAATGTGGTGCGCGGCGGAGGAAATGCGCGCGTCGGACGTCATTTCGGCTTAATATCTCTTGTCTCCTTGGGAGTAGAAAGTCTTTTCATGGCTCTTTGGAAAGGGCTGCATCTCCCCTGTAATCGCCTTCGAGCGGCACGCGGATCGAACCCACGGTTTTCACGCTATGATTTTTTTAAATGTGTTGCGCGTCGGAGAAAATGCGCGCGTCGGACGTAATTTCGGCTTAATATCTCTTGTCTCCTTGAGAGTAGAAAGTCTTTTCATGGCTCTTTGGAAAGGTTTGCATCTCCCCTGTAATCGCCTTTAAGCGGCACGCGGATCGGACCCACCGTTCTTACGCTACGATTTTTTAAATGTGGTGCGCGGCGTAGAAAAGACGCGCGTAGGACTTATTTGCGGCTTAATATCTTTGGGCTCCTTGGGAGTAGAAAGTCTGTTCATGGCTCTTTGGAAAGGGCTGCATCTCCCCTGTAATCGCCTTCGCGCGGCACGCGGATCGGAACCATCGTTATCACGCTACGATTTTTTAATGCCGACAGGGACGGGCCGAAAGCTTGGCAGGTGGCGTTCGTTAGGGACAGTCATGGACGTGATGCGGACCGAGTTGCAGGCCATTTGGACCTGGCCCGGCCTAGATGTGAGCGTTCAATGTCAGCGCGTTTGTTTAAACTTTCTGCTCCAATTCGTTGCAATTGTACAAGCGTTTCTCGCTCATCCGACTGGAGCGTAACGCTTTATCTGTTAATATCTCTGGTCTCCTTGGGAGTAGAAAGTCTGTCCATGGCTCTTTGGAAAGGGTTGCATCTCCCCTGTAATCCCCTTTAAGCGGCACGCGGATCGGACCCACCGTTCTCACGCTACGATTTTTTAAACGTGGTGCGCGTCGGAGAAAATGCGCGCGTCGGACATAATTGCGGCTTAATATCTCTTGTGTCCTTGGGAGTAGAAAGTCTGTTCATGGCTCTTTGGAAAGGGTTGCATCTCCCTTGTAATCGCCTTTAAGCGGCACGCGGATCGGACCCACCGTTCTCACGCTACGATTTTTTAAACGTGGTGCGCGTCGGAGAAAATGCGCGTAATATCTCTTGTCTCCTTGGGAGTAGAAAGTCTGTTAATGGCTCTTTGGAAAGGGCTGTATCTCCCCTGTAATCGCCTTCGAGCGGCACGCGCATCGGAACCATCGTTATCACGCTACGACTTTTTAATGCCGCCAGGGACGGGCCGAAAGCGTGGCAAGTGGCGTTCGTTAGGGACAGTCATGGAGGTGATGCGCACCGAGTTGCACGCCATTTGGAGTTGGCCCGGCCTAGATGTGAGCGTTCAAAGTCAGCGCGTTTGTTTAAACTTTCTCCTCCAATTCGTTGCAATTGTACAAGCGTTTCTCATTCATCCGACTGGAGCGTAACGCTTTATATGTTAATATTTCTGGTCTCCTTGGGAGTAGAAAGTCTGTTCATGGCTCTTTTGAAAGGGATGCATCTCCCCTGTAATCGCCTTCGAGCGGCACGCGGATCGAACCCACGTTTTTCACGCTACGATTTTTTTTAAATGTGTTGCGCGGCGGAGAAAAGACGCGCACCGGACGTATTTGCGGCTTAATATCTCTTGTCTCATTGGGTGTAGAAAGTCTGTTCATGGCTCTTTGGAAAGGGCTGCATCTCCCCTGTAATCGCCTTCGAGCGGCACGCGGATCGAACCCACGGTTTTCACGCTATGATTTTTTTAAATGTGGTGCGCGGCGGAGGAAATGCGCGCGTCGGACGTCATTGCGGCTTAATATCTCTTGTCTCCTTGGGAGTAGAAAGTCTGTTCATGGCTCTTTGGAAAGGGTTGCATCTCCCTTGTAATCGCCTTTAAGCGGCACGCGGATTGGACCCACCGTTCTTGCGATACGATTTTTTAAATGTGGTGCGCGGCGTAGAAAAGACGCGCGTAGGACGTATTTGCGGCTTAATATCTTTGGGCTCCTTGGGAGTAGGAAGTCTGTTCATGCCTCTTTGGAAAGGGCTGCATCTCCCCTGTAATCGCCTTCGAGCGGCACGCGGATCGAACCCACGGTTTTCACGCTATGATTTTTTTAAATGTGGTGCGCGGCGGAGGAAATGCGCGCGTCGGACGTCATTTCGGCTTAATATCTCTTGTCTCCTTGGGAGTAGAAAGTCTGTTCATGGCTCTTTGGAAAGGGATGCATCTCCCCTGTAATCGCCTTTAAGCGGCACGCGGATCGGACCCACCGTTCTCACGCTACGATTTTTTAAACGTGGTGCGCGTCGGAGAAAATGTACGCGTCGGACATAATTGCGGCTTAATATCTCTTGTGTCCTTGGGAGTAGAAAGTCTGTTCATGGCTCTTTGGAAAGGGTTGCATCTCCCTTGTAATCGCCTTTAAGCGGCACGCGGATCGGAACCATCGTTATCACGCTACGATTTTTTAATGCCGACAGGGACGGGCCGAAAGCGTGGCAGGTGGCGTTCGTTAGGGACAGTCATGGAGGTGATGCGCGCCGAGTTGCAGGCCATTTGGACCTGGCCCGGCCTAGATGTGAGCGTTCAAAGTCAGCGCGTTTGTTTAAACTTTCTCCTCCAATTCGTTGCAATTGTACAAGCGTTTCTCGCTCATCCGACTGGAGCGTAACGCTTTATCTGTTAATATCTCTGGTCTCCTTGGGAGTAGAAAGTCTGTTCATGGCTCTTTGGAAAGGGTTGCATCTCCCTTGTAATCGCCTTTAAGCGGCACGCGGATTGGACCCACCGTTCTTACGATACGATTTTTTAAATGTGGCGCGCGGCGTAGAAAAGACGCGCGTAGGACGTATTTGCGGCTTAATATCTTTCGGCTCCTTGGGAGTAGGAAGTCTGTTCATGCCTCTTTGGAAAGGGCTGCATCTCCCCTGTAATCGCCTTCGAGCGGCACGCGGATCGAACCCACGGTTTTCACGCTATGATTTTTTTAAATGTGGTGTGCGGCGGAGGAAATGCGCGCGTCGGACGTCATTTCGGCTTAATATCTCTTGTCTCCTTGGGAGTAGAAAGTCTTTTCATGGCTCTTTGGAAAGGGCTGCATCTCCCCTGTAATCGCCTTCGAGCGGCACGCGGATCGAACCCACGGTTTTCACGCTATGATTTTTTTAAATGTGTTGCGCGTCGGAGAAAATGCGCGCGTCGGACGTAATTTCGGCTTAATATCTCTTGTCTCCTTGAGAGTAGAAAGTCTTTTCATGGCTCTTTGGAAAGGTTTGCATCTCCCCTGTAATCGCCTTTAAGCGGCACGCGGATCGGACCCACCGTTCTTACGCTACGATTTTTTAAATGTGGTGCGCGGCGTAGAAAAGACGCGCGTAGGACTTATTTGCGGCTTAATATCTTTGGGCTCCTTGGGAGTAGAAAGTCTGTTCATGGCTCTTTGGAAAGGGCTGCATCTCCCCTGTAATCGCCTTCGCGCGGCACGCGGATCGGAACCATCGTTATCACGCTACGATTTTTTAATGCCGACAGGGACGGGCCGAAAGCTTGGCAGGTGGCGTTCGTTAGGGACAGTCATGGACGTGATGCGGACCGAGTTGCAGGCCATTTGGACCTGGCCCGGCCTAGATGTGAGCGTTCAAAGTCAGCGCGTTTGTTTAAACTTTCTGCTCCAATTCGTTGCAATTGTACAAGCGTTTCTCGCTCATCCGACTGGAGCGTAACGCTTTATCTGTTAATATCTCTGGTCTCCTTGGGAGTAGAAAGTCTGTCCATGGCTCTTTGGAAAGGGTTGCATCTCCCCTGTAATCCCCTTTAAGCGGCACGCGGATCGGACCCACCGTTCTCACGCTACGATTTTTTAAACGTGGTGCGCGTCGGAGAAAATGCGCGCGTCGGACATAATTGCGGCTTAATATCTCTTGTGTCCTTGGGAGTAGAAAGTCTGTTCATGGCTCTTTGGAAAGGGTTGCATCTCCCTTGTAATTGCCTTTAAGCGGCACGCGGATTGGACCCACCGTTCTTACGATACGATTTTTTAAATGTGGCGCGCGGCGTAGAAAAGACGCGCGTAGGACGTATTTGCGGCTTAATATCTTTGGGCTCCTTGGGAGTAGGAAGTCTGTTCATGCCTCTTTGGAAAGGGCTGCATCTCCCCTGTAATCGCCTTCGAGCGGCACGCGGATCGAACCCACGGTTTTCACGCTATGATTTTTTTAAATGTGTTGCGCGGCGGAGGAAATGCGCGCGTCGGAGGTCATTTCGGCTTAATATCTCTTGTCTCCTTGGGAGTAGAAAGTCTTTTCATGGCTCTTTGGAAAGGGCTGCATCTCCCCTGTAATCGCCTTTAAGCGGCACGCGGATCGAACCCACGGTTTTCACGCTACGATTTTTTTTAAATGTGTTGCGCGGCGGAGAATAGACGCGCGCCGGACGTATTTGCGGCTTGATATCTCTTGTCTCATTGGGAGTAGAAAGTCTGTTCATGGCTCTTTGGAAAGGGCTGCATCTCCCCTGTAATCGCCTTTAAGCGGCACGCGGATCGGACCCACCGTTCTTACGCTACGATTTTTTAAATGTGGTGCGCGGCGTAGAAAAGACGCGCGTAGGACTTATTTGCGGCTTAATATCTTTGGGCTCCTTGGGAGTAGAAAGTCTGTTCATGGCTCTTTGGAAAGGGCTGCATCTCCCCTGTAATCGCCTTCGCGCGGCACGCGGATCGGAACCATCGTTATCACGCTACGATTTTTTAATGCCGACAGGGACGGGCCGAAAGCTTGGCAGGTGGCGTTCGTTAGGAAAAGTCATGGACGTGATGCGGACCGAGTTGCAGGCCATTTGGACCTGGCCCGGCCTAGATGTGAGCCTTCAAAGTCAGCGCGTTTGTTTAAACTTTCTCCTCCAATTCGTTGCAATTGTACAAGCGTTTCTCGCTCATCCGACTGGAGCGTAACGCTTTATCTGTTAATATCTCTGGTCTCCTTGGGAGTAGAAAGTCTGTTCATGGCTCTTTGGAAAGGGATGCATCTCCCCTGTAATCGCCTTTAAGCGGCACGCGGATCGGACCCACCGTTCTCACGCTACGATTTTTTAAACGTGGTGCGCGTCGGAGAAAATGCGCGTAATATCTCTTGTCTCCTTGGGAGTAGAAAGTCTGTTCATGGCTCTTTGGAAAGGGCTGCATCTCCCCTGTAATCGCCTTTAAGCGGCACGCGGATCGAACCCACGGTTTTCACGCTACGATTTTTTTTAAATGTGTTGCGCGGCGGAGAATAAACGCGCGCCGGACGTATTTGCGGCTTGATATCTCTTGTCTCATTGGGAGTAGAAAGTCTGTTCATGGCTCTTTGGAAAGGGCTGCATCTCCCCTGTAATCGCCTTCGAGCGGCACGCGGATCGAACCCACGGTTTTCACGCTACGATTTTTTTAAATGTGTTGCGCGTCGGAGAAAATGCGCGCGTCGGACGTCATTGCGGCTTAATATCTCTTGTCTCCTTGAGAGTAGAAAGTCTTTTCATGGCTCTTTGGAAAGGTTTGCATCTCCCCTGTAATCGGCTTTAAGCGGCACGCGGATCGGACCCACCGTTCTTACGCTACGATTTTTTAAATGTGGTGCGCGGCGTAGAAAAGACGCGCGTAGGACGTATTTGCGGCTTAATATCTTTGGGCTCCTTGGGAGTAGGAAGTCTGTTCATGCCTCTTTGGAAAGGGCTGCATCTCCCCTGTAATCGCCTTCAAGCGGCACGCGGATCGAACCCACGGTTTTCACGCTATGATTTTTTTAAATGAGCTGCGCAGCGGAGAAAATGCGCGCGTCGGACGTCATTGCGGCTTAATATCTCTTGTCTCCTTGGGAGTAGAAAGTCTTTTCATGGTTCTTTGGAAAGGGTTGCATCTCCCCTGTAATCGCCTTTAAGCGGCACGCGGATCGGACCCACCGTTCTTACGCTACGATTTTTTAAATGTGGTGCGCGGCGTAGAAAAGACTTGCGTAGGACTTATTTGCGGCTTAATATCTTTGGGCTCCTTGGGAGTAGAAAGTCTGTTCATGGCTCTTTGGAAAATGCTGCATCTCCCCTGTAATCGCCTTCGCGCGGCACGCGGATCGGAACCATCGTTATCACGCTACGATTTTTTAATGCCGACAGGGACGGGCCGAAAGCTTGGCAGGTGGCGTTCGTTAGGGACAGTCATGGACGTGATGCGGACCGAGTTGCAGGCCATTTGGACCTGGCCCGGCCTAGATGTGAGCGTTCAAAGTCAGCGCGTTTGTTTAAACTTTCTGCTCCAATTCGTTGCA
The DNA here is from genome assembly GCF_041902795.1 of Electrophorus electricus. Lineage (NCBI taxonomy): Eukaryota > Metazoa > Chordata > Actinopteri > Gymnotiformes > Gymnotidae > Electrophorus > Electrophorus electricus. Next base: position 71,166 of record NW_027658746.1, on the reverse strand, counting down.
ATTGTACAAGCGTTTCTCGCTCATCCGACTGGAGCGTAACGCTTTATCTGTTAATATCTCTGGTCTCCTTGGGAGTAGAAAGTCTGTTCATGGCTCTTTGGAAAGGGATGCATCTCCCCTGTAATCGCCTTTAAGCGGCACGCGGATCGGACCCACCGTTCTCACGCTACGATTTTTTAAACGTGGTGCGCGTCGGAGAAAATGCGGGCGTCGGACATAATTGCGGCTTAATATCTCTTGTGTCCTTGGGAGTAGAAAGTCTGTTCATGGCTCTTTGGAAAGGGATGCATCTCCCCTGTAATCGCCTTCGAGCGGCACGCGGATCGAACCCACGTTTTTCACGCTACGATTTTTTTTAAATGTGTTGCGCGGCGGAGAAAAGACGCGCGCCGGACGTATTTGCGGCTTAATATCTCTTGTCTCTTTGGGTGTAGAAAGTCTGTTCATGGCTCTTTGGAAAGGGCTGCATCTCCCCTGTAATCGCCTTCGAGCGGCACGCGGATCGAACCCACGGTTTTCACGCTATGATTTTTTTAAATGTGGTGCTCGGCGGAGAAAATGCGCGCGTCGGACGTCATTGCGGCTTAATATCTCTTGTCTCCTTGGGAGTAGAAAGTCTTTTCATGGCTCTTTGGAAAGGTTTGCATCTCCCCTGTAATCGCCTTTAAGCGGCACGCGGATCGGACCCACCGTTCTTACGCTACGATTTTTTAAATGTGGTGCGCGGCGTAGAAAAGACGCGCGTAGGACGTATTTGCGGCTTAATATCTTTGGGCTCCTTGGGAGTAGGAAGTCTGTTCATGCCTCTTTGGAAAGGGCTGCATCTCCCCTGTAATCGCCTTCGAGCGGCACGCGGATCGAACCCACGGTTTTCACGCTATGATTTTTTTAAATGAGCTGCGCGGCGGAGAAAATGCGCGCGTCGGACGTCATTGCGGCTTAATATCTCTTGTCTCCTTGGGAGTAGAAAGTCTTTTCATGGTTCTTTGGAAAGGGTTGCATCTCCCCTGTAATCGCCTTTAAGCGGCACGCGGATCGGACCCACCGTTCTTACGCTACGATTTTTTAAATGTGGTGCGCGGCGTAGAAAAGACGCGCGTAGGACTTATTTGCGGCTTAATATCTCTGGTCTCCTTGGGAGTAGAAAGTCTGTTCATGGCGCTTTGGAAAGGGATGCATCTCCCCTGTAATCGCCTTTAAGCGGCACGCGGATCGGACCCACCGTTCTCACGCTACGATTTTTTAAACGTGGTGCGCATCGGAGAAAATGCGCGTAATATCTCTTGTCTCCTTGGGAGTAGAAAGTCTGTTCATGGCTCTTTGGAAAGGGCTGTATCTCCCCTGTAATCGCCTTCGAGCGGCACGCGCATCGGAACCATCGTTATCACGCTACGATTTTTTAATGCCGCCAGGGACGGGCCGAAAGCGTGGCAAGTGTCGTTCGTTAGGGACAGTCATGGAGGTGATGCGCACCGAGTTGCACGCCATTTGGAGTTGGCCCGGCCTAGATGTGAGCGTTCAAAGTCAGCGCGTTTGTTTAAACTTTCTCCTCCAATTCGTTGCAATTGTACAAGCGTTTCTCGTTCATCCGACTGGAGCGTAACGCTTTATATGTTAATATTTCTGGTCTCCTTGGGAGTAGAAAGTCTGTTCATGGCTCTTTTGAAAGGGATGCAACTCCCCTGTAATCGCCTTCGAGCGGCACGCGGATTGAACCCACATTTTTCAAGCTACGATTTTTTTTAAATGTGTTGCCCGGCGGAGAAAAGACGCGCGCCGGACGTATTTGCGGCTTAATATCTCTTGTCTCATTGGGTGTAGAAAGTCTGTTCATGGCTCTTTGGAAAGGGCTGCATCTCCCCTGTAATCGCCTTCGAGCGGCACGCGGATCGAACCCACGGTTTTCACGCTATGATTTTTTTAAATGTGGTGCGCGGCGGAGGAAATGCGCGCGTCGGACGTAATTTCGGCTTAATATCTCTTGTCTCCTTGGGAGTAGAAAGTCTTTTCATGGCTCTTAGGAAAGGGCTGCATCTCCACTGTAATCGCCTTCGAGCGGCACGCGGATCGGAACCATCGTTATCACGCTACGATTTTTTAATGCCTCTAGGGACGGGCCGAAAGCGTGGCAGGTGGCGTTCGTTAGGGACAGTCATGGAGGTGATGCGCACCGAGTTGCAGGCCATTTGGACCTGGCCCGGCCTAGATGTGAGCGTTCAAATTCAGCGCGTTTGTTTAAACTTTCTCCTCCAATTCGTTGCAATTGTACAAGCGTTTCTCGCTCATCCGACTGGAGCGTAACGCTTTATATGTTAATATTTCTGGTCTCCTTGGGAGTAGAAAGTCTGTTCATGGCTCCTTTGAAAGGGATGCATCTCCCCTGTAATCGCCTTCGAGCGGCACGCGGATCGAACCCACGGTTTTCACGCTATGATTTTTTTTAAATGTGGTGCGCGGCGTAGAAAAGACGCGCGTAGGACGTATTTGCGGCTTAATATCTTTGGGCTGCTTGGGAGTAGGAAGTCTGTTCATGGCTCTTTGGAAAGGGCTGCATCTCCGCTGTAATCGCCTTCGAGCGGCACGCGGATCGAACCCACGGTTTTCACGCTATGATTTTTTTAAATGTGGTGCGCGGCGGAGAAAATGCGCGCGTCGGACGTCATTTCGGCTTAATATCTATTGTCTCCTTGGGAGTAGAAAGTCTTTTTATGGCTCTTTGGAAAGGGCTGCATCTCCCCTGTAATCGCCTTTAAGCGGCACGCGGAGTGGACCCACCGTTCTTCCGATACGATTTTTTAAATGTGGTGCGCGGCGTAGAAAAGACGCGCGTAGGACGTATTTGCGGCTTAATATCTTTGGGCTCCTTGGGAGTAGGAAGTCTGTTCATGCCTCTTTGGAAAGGGCTGCATCTCCCCTGTAATCGCCTTCGAGCGGCACGCGGATCGAACCCACGGTTTTCACGCTATGATTTTTTTAAATGTGGTGCGCGGCGGAGAAAATGCGCGCGTCGGACGTCATTTCGGCTTAAATCTCTTGTCTCCTTGGGAGTAGAAAGTCTTTTCATGGCTCTTTGGAAAGGGTTGCATCTCCCCTGTAATCGCCTTTAAGCGGCACGCGGATCGGACCCACCGTTCTTACGCTACGATTTTTTAAATGTGGTGCGCGGCGTAGAAAAGACTTGCGTAGGACTTATTTGCGGCTTAATATCTTTGGGCTCCTTGGGAGTAGAAAGTCTGTTCATGGCTCTTTGGAAAATGCTGCATCTCCCCTGTAATCGCCTTCGCGCGGCACGCGGATCGGAACCATCGTTATCACGCTACGATTTTTTAATGCCGACAGGGACGGGACGAAAGCTTGGCAGGTGGCGTTCGTTAGGGACAGTCATGGACGTGATGCGGACCGAGTTGCAGGCCATTTGGACCTGGCCCGGCCTAGATGTGAGCGTTCAAAGTCAGCGCGTTTGTTTAAACTTTCTGCTCCAATTCGTTGCAATTGTACAAGCGTTTCTCGCTCATCCGACTGGAGCGTAACGCTTTATCTGTTAATATCTCTGGTCTCCTTGGGAGTAGAAAGTCTGTTCATGGCTCTTTGGAAAGGGATGCATCTCCCCTGTAATCGCCTTTAAGCGGCACGCGGATCGGACCCACCGTTCTCACGCTACGATTTTTTTAAACGTGGTGCGCGTCGGAGAAAATGCGGGCGTCGGACATAATTGCGGCTTAATATCTCTTGTGTCCTTGGGAGTAGAAAGTCTGTTCATGGCTCTTTGGAAAGGGATGCATCTCCCCTGTAATCGCCTTCGAGCGGCACGCGGATCGAACCCACGTTTTTCACGCTACGATTTTTTTTAAATGTGTTGCGCGGCGGAGAAAAGACGCGCGCCGGACGTATTTGCGGCTTAATATCTCTGGTCTCCTTGGGAGTAGAAAGTCTGTTCATGGCGCTTTGGAAAGGGATGCATCTCCCCTGTAATCGCCTTTAAGCGGCACGCGGATCGGACCCACCGTTCTCACGCTACGATTTTTTAAACGTGGTGCGCATCGGAGAAAATGCGCGTAATATCTCTTGTCTCCTTGGGAGTAGAAAGTCTGTTCATGGCTCTTTGGAAAGGGCTGTATCTCCCCTGTAATCGCCTTCGAGCGGCACGCGCATCGGAACCATCGTTATCACGCTACGATTTTTTAATGCCGCCAGGGACGGGCCGAAAGCGTGGCAAGTGTCGTTCGTTAGGGACAGTCATGGAGGTGATGCGCACCGAGTTGCACGCCATTTGGAGTTGGCCCGGCCTAGATGTGAGCGTTCAAAGTCAGCGCGTTTGTTTAAACTTTCTCCTCCAATTCGTTGCAATTGTACAAGCGTTTCTCGTTCATCCGACTGGAGCGTAACGCTTTATATGTTAATATTTCTGGTCTCCTTGGGAGTAGAAAGTCTGTTCATGGCTCTTTTGAAAGGGATGCAACTCCCCTGTAATCGCCTTCGAGCGGCACGCGGATTGAACCCACATTTTTCAAGCTACGATTTTTTTTAAATGTGTTGCCCGGCGGAGAAAAGACGCGCGCCGGACGTATTTGCGGCTTAATATCTCTTGTCTCATTGGGTGTAGAAAGTCTGTTCATGGCTCTTTGGAAAGGGCTGCATCTCCCCTGTAATCGCCTTCGAGCGGCACGCGGATCGAACCCACGGTTTTCACGCTATGATTTTTTTTAAATGTGGTGCGCGGCGTAGAAAAGACGCGCGTAGGACGTATTTGCGGCTTAATATCTTTGGGCTGCTTGGGAGTAGGAAGTCTGTTCATGGCTCTTTGGAAAGGGCTGCATCTCCGCTGTAATCGCCTTCGAGCGGCACGCGGATCGAACCCACGGTTTTCACGCTATGATTTTTTTAAATGTGGTGCGCGGCGGAGAAAATGCGCGCGTCGGACGTCATTTCGGCTTAATATCTATTGTCTCCTTGGGAGTAGAAAGTCTTTTTATGGCTCTTTGGAAAGGGCTGCATCTCCCCTGTAATCGCCTTTAAGCGGCACGCGGAGTGGACCCACCGTTCTTCCGATACGATTTTTTAAATGTGGTGCGCGGCGTAGAAAAGACGCGCGTAGGACGTATTTGCGGCTTAATATCTTTGGGCTCCTTGGGAGTAGGAAGTCTGTTCATGCCTCTTTGGAAAGGGCTGCATCTCCCCTGTAATCGCCTTCGAGCGGCACGCGGATCGAACCCACGGTTTTCACGCTATGATTTTTTTAAATGTGGTGCGCGGCGGAGAAAATGCGCGCGTCGGACGTCATTTCGGCTTAAATCTCTTGTCTCCTTGGGAGTAGAAAGTCTTTTCATGGCTCTTTGGAAAGGGTTGCATCTCCCCTGTAATCGCCTTTAAGCGGCACGCGGATCGGACCCACCGTTCTTACGCTACGATTTTTTAAATGTGGTGCGCGGCGTAGAAAAGACTTGCGTAGGACTTATTTGCGGCTTAATATCTTTGGGCTCCTTGGGAGTAGAAAGTCTGTTCATGGCTCTTTGGAAAATGCTGCATCTCCCCTGTAATCGCCTTCGCGCGGCACGCGGATCGGAACCATCGTTATCACGCTACGATTTTTTAATGCCGACAGGGACGGGACGAAAGCTTGGCAGGTGGCGTTCGTTAGGGACAGTCATGGACGTGATGCGGACCGAGTTGCAGGCCATTTGGACCTGGCCCGGCCTAGATGTGAGCGTTCAAAGTCAGCGCGTTTGTTTAAACTTTCTGCTCCAATTCGTTGCAATTGTACAAGCGTTTCTCGCTCATCCGACTGGAGCGTAACGCTTTATCTGTTAATATCTCTGGTCTCCTTGGGAGTAGAAAGTCTGTTCATGGCTCTTTGGAAAGGGATGCATCTCCCCTGTAATCGCCTTTAAGCGGCACGCGGATCGGACCCACCGTTCTCACGCTACGATTTTTTTAAACGTGGTGCGCGTCGGAGAAAATGCGGGCGTCGGACATAATTGCGGCTTAATATCTCTTGTGTCCTTGGGAGTAGAAAGTCTGTTCATGGCTCTTTGGAAAGGGATGCATCTCCCCTGTAATCGCCTTCGAGCGGCACGCGGATCGAACCCACGTTTTTCACGCTACGATTTTTTTTAAATGTGTTGCGCGGCGGAGAAAAGACGCGCGCCGGACGTATTTGCGGCTTAATATCTCTGGTCTCCTTGGGAGTAGAAAGTCTGTTCATGGCGCTTTGGAAAGGGATGCATCTCCCCTGTAATCGCCTTTAAGCGGCACGCGGATCGGACCCACCGTTCTCACGCTACGATTTTTTAAACGTGGTGCGCATCGGAGAAAATGCGCGTAATATCTCTTGTCTCCTTGGGAGTAGAAAGTCTGTTCATGGCTCTTTGGAAAGGGCTGTATCTCCCCTGTAATCGCCTTCGAGCGGCACGCGCATCGGAACCATCGTTATCACGCTACGATTTTTTAATGCCGCCAGGGACGGGCCGAAAGCGTGGCAAGTGTCGTTCGTTAGGGACAGTCATGGAGGTGATGCGCACCGAGTTGCACGCCATTTGGAGTTGGCCCGGCCTAGATGTGAGCGTTCAAAGTCAGCGCGTTTGTTTAAACTTTCTCCTCCAATTCGTTGCAATTGTACAAGCGTTTCTCGTTCATCCGACTGGAGCGTAACGCTTTATATGTTAATATTTCTGGTCTCCTTGGGAGTAGAAAGTCTGTTCATGGCTCTTTTGAAAGGGATGCAACTCCCCTGTAATCGCCTTCGAGCGGCACGCGGATTGAACCCACATTTTTCAAGCTACGATTTTTTTTAAATGTGTTGCCCGGCGGAGAAAAGACGCGCGCCGGACGTATTTGCGGCTTAATATCTCTTGTCTCATTGGGTGTAGAAAGTCTGTTCATGGCTCTTTGGAAAGGGCTGCATCTCCCCTGTAATCGCCTTCGAGCGGCACGCGGATCGAACCCACGGTTTTCACGCTATGATTTTTTTAAATGTGGTGCGCGGCGGAGGAAATGCGCGCGTCGGACGTAATTTCGGCTTAATATCTCTTGTCTCCTTGGGAGTAGAAAGTCTTTTCATGGCTCTTTCGAAAGGGCTGCATCTCCGCTGTAATCGCCTTCGAGCGGCACGCGGATCGAACCCACGGTTTTCACGCTGTGATTTTTTTAAATGTGGTGCGCGGCGGAGAAAATGCGCGCGTCGGACGTCATTGCGGCTTAATATCTCTTGTCTCCTTGGGAGTAGAAAGTCTGTTCATGGCTCTTTGGAAAGGGCTGCGTCTCCCCTGTAATCGCCTTTAAGCGGCACGCGGATCGGACCCACCGTTCTCACGATACGATTTTTTAAATGTGGTGCGCGGCGGAGAAAATGCGCGCGCCGGACGTCATTGCGGCTTAATATCTCTTGTCTCCTTGGGAGTAGAAAGTCTTTTCATGGCTCTTTGGAAAGGGCTGCATCTCCCCTGTAATCGCCTTCGAGCGGCACGCGGATCGAACCCACGATTTTCACGCTATGATTTTTTTAAATGTGGTGCGCGGCGGAGGAAATGCGCGCGTCGGACGTAATTTCGGCTTAATATCTCTTGTCTCCTTGGGAGTAGAAAGTCTTTTCATGGCTCTTTGGAAAGTGCTGCATCTCCCCTGTAATCGCCTTCGCGCGGCACGCGGATCGGAACCATCGTTATCACGCTACGATTTTTTAATGCCGACAGGGACGGGCCGAAAGCTTGGCAGGTGGCGTTCGTTAGGGACAGTCATGGACGTGATGCGGACCGAGTTGCAGGCTATTTGGACTTGGCCCGGCCTAGATGTGAGCGTTCAAAGTCAGCGCGTTTGTTTAAACTTTCTGCTCCAATTCGTTGCAATTGTACAAGCGTTTCTCGCTCATCCGACTGGAGCGTAACGCTTTATCTGTTAATATCTCTGGTCTCCTTGGGAGTAGAAAGTCTGTTCATGGCTCGTTGGAAAGGGATGCATCTCCCCTGTAATCGCCTTTAAGCGGCACGCGGATCGGACCCACCGTTCTCACGCTACGATTTTTTAAACGTGGTGCGCGTCGGAGAAAATGCGCGCGTCGGACATAATTGCGGCTTAATATCTCTTGTCTCCTTGGGAGTAGAAAGTCTGTTCATGGCTCTTTGGAAAGGGTTGCATCTCCCTTGTAATCGCCTTTAAGCGGCACGCGGATTGGACCCACCGTTCTTACGATACGATTTTTTAAATGTGGTGCGCGGCGTAGAAAAGACGCGCGTAGGACGTATTTGCGGCTTAATATCTTTGGGCTCCTTGGGAGTAGGAAGTCTGTTCATGCCTCTTTGGAAAGGGCTGCATCTCCCCTGTAATCGCCTTCGAGCGGCACGCGGATCGAACCCACGGTTTTCACGCTATGATTTTTTTAAATGTGGTGCGCGGCGGAGGAAATGCGCGCGTCGGAGGTCATTTCGGCTTAATATCTCTTGCCTCCTTGGGAGTAGAAAGTCTTTTCATGGCTCTTTGGAAAGGGCTGCATCTCCCCTGTAATCGCCTTTAAGCGGCACGCGGATCGAACCCACGGTTTTCACGCTACGATTTTTTTTAAATGTGTTGCGCGGCGGAGAATAGACGCGCGCCGGACGTATTTGCGGCTTGATATCTCTTGTCTCATTGGGAGTAGAAAGTCTGTTCAGGGCTCTTTGGAAAGGGCTGCATCTCCCCTGTAATCGCCTTCGAGCGGCACGCGGATCGAACCCACGGTTTTCACGCTATGATTTTTTTAAATGTGTTGCGCGTCGGAGAAAATGCGCGCGTCGGACGTCATTGCGGCTTAATATCTCTTGTCTCCTTGAGAGTAGAAAGTCTTTTCATGGCTCTTTGGAAAGGTTTGCATCTCCCCTGTAATCGCCTTTAAGCGGCACGCGGATCGGACCCACCGTTCTTACGCTACGATTTTTTAAATGTGGTGCGCGGCGTAGAAAAGACGCGCGTAGGACGTATTTGCGGCTTAATATCTTTGGGCTCCTTGGGAGTAGGAAGTCTGTTCATGCCTCGTTGGAAAGGGCTGCATCTCCCCTGTAATCGCCTTCGAGCGGCACGCGGATCGAACCCACGGTTTTCACGCTATGATTTTTTTAAATGAGCTGCGCGGCGGAGAAAATGCGCGCGTCGGACGTCATTGCGGCTTAATATCTCTTGTCTCCTTGGGAGTAGAAAGTCTTTTCATGGTTCTTTGGAAAGGGTTGCATCTCCCCTGTAATCGCCTTTAAGCGGCACGCGGATCGGACCCACCGTTCTTACGCTACGATTTTTTAAATGTGGTGCGCGGCGTAGAAAAGACGCGCGTAGGACTTATTTGCGGCTTAATATCTCTTGTCTCATTTGGTGTAGAAAGTCTGTTCATGGCTCTTTGGAAAGGGCTGCATCTCCCCTGTAATCGCCTTCGAGCGGCACGCGGATCGAACCCACGGTTTTCACGCTATGATTTTTTTAAATGTGTTGCGCGTCGGAGAAAATGCGCGCGTCGGACGTCATTGCGGCTTAATATCTCTTGTCTCCTTGAGAGTAGAAAGTCTTTTCATGGCTCTTTGGAAAGGTTTGCATCTCCCCTGTAATCGCCTTTAAGCGGCACGCGGATCGGACCCACCGTTCTTACGCTACGATTTTTTAAATGTGGTGCGCGGCGTAGAAAAGACGCGCGTAGGACGTATTTGCGGCTTAATATCTTTGGGCTCCTTGGGAGTAGGAAGTCTGTTCATGCCTCGTTGGAAAGGGCTGCATCTCCCCTGTAATCGCCTTCGAGCGGCACGCGGATCGAACCCACGGTTTTCACGCTATGATTTTTTTAAATGAGCTGCGCGGCGGAGAAAATGCGCGCGTCGGACGTCATTGCGGCTTAATATCTCTTGTCTCCTTGGGAGTAGAAAGTCTTTTCATGGTTCTTTGGAAAGGGTTGCATCTCCCCTGTAATCGCCTTTAAGCGGCACGCGGATCGGACCCACCGTTCTTACGCTACGATTTTTTAAATGTGGTGCGCGGCGTAGAAAAGACGCGCGTAGGACTTATTTGCGGCTTAATATCTCTTGTCTCATTTGGTGTAGAAAGTCTGTTCATGGCTCTTTGGAAAGGGCTGCATCTCCCCTGTAATCGCCTTCGAGCGGCACGCGGATCGAACCCACGGTTTTCACGCTATGATTTTTTTAAATTTGGTGCGCGGCGGAGGAAATGCGCGCGTCGGACGTAATTTCGGCTTAATATCTCTTGTCTCCTTGGGAGTAGAAAGTCTGTTCATGGCTCTTTGGAAAGGGCTGCATCTCCCCTGTAATCGCCTTCGAGTGGCACGCGGATCGAACCCACGGTTTTCACGCTAGGATTTTTTTTAAATGTGTTGCGCGGCGGAGAATAGACGCGCGCCGGACGTATTTGCGGCTTGATATCTCTTGTCTCATTGGGAGTGGAAAGTCTGTTCATGGCTCTTTGGAAAGGGCTGCATCTCCCTTGTAATCGCCTTTAAGCGGCACGCGGATCGAACCCACCGTTCTTACGCTACGATTTTTTAAATGTGGTGCGCGGCGTAGAAAAGACGCGCGTAGGACGTATTTGCGGCTTAATATCTTTGGGCTCCTTGGGAGTAGAAAGTCTGTTCATGGCTCTTTGGAAAGGGCTGCATCTCCCCTGTAATCGCCTTCGCGCGACACGCGGATCGCAACCATCGTTATCACGCTACGATTTTTAAATGCCGACAGGGACGGGCCGAAAGCTTGGCAGGTGGCGTTCGTTAGGAAAAGTAATGGACGTGATGCGGACCGAGTTGCAGGCCATTTGGACCTGGCCCGGCGTAGATGTGAGCCTTCAAAGTCAGCGCGTTTGTTTAAACTTTCTCCTCCAATTCGTTGCAATTGTACAAGCGTTTCTCGCTCATCCGACTGGAGCGTAACGCTTTATCTGTTAATATCTCTGGTCTCCTTGGGAGTAGAAAGTCTGTTCATGGCTCTTTGGAAAGGGCTGCATCTCCCCTGTAATCGCCTTCGCGCGGCACGCGGATCGGAACCATCGTTATCACGCTACGATTTTTTAATGCCGACAGGGACGGGCCGAAAGCTTGGCAGGTGGCGTTCGTTAGGGACAGTCATGGAGGTGATTCGCGCCGAGTTGCAGGCCATTTGGACCTGGCCCGGCCTATATGTGAGCGTTCAAAGTCAGCGCGTTTGTTTAAACTTTCTCCTCCAATTCGTTGCAATTGTACAAGCGTTTCTCGCTCATCCGACTGGAGCCTAACGCTTTATCTGTTAATATCTCTGGTCTCCTTGGGAGTAGAAAGTCTGTTCATGGCTCTTTGGAAAGGGCTGCATCTCCCCTGTAATCGCCTTTAAGCAGCACGCGGATCGGACCCACCGTTCTTACGATACGAATTTTTAAATGTGGTGCGCGGCGTAGAAAACACGCGCGTAGGACGTATTTGCGGCTTAATATCTTTGGGGTCCTTGGGAGTAGAAAGTCTATTCATGGCTCTTTGGAAAGGGCTGCATCTCCCCTGTAATCGCCTTTAAGCGGCACGCGGATCGGACCCACCGTTCTTACGATACGATTTTTTAAATGTGGTGCGCGGCGTAGAAAAGACGCGCGTAGGACGTATTTGCGGCTTAATATCTTTGGGCTCCTTGGGAGTAGGAAGTCTGTTCATGCCTCTTTGGAAAGGGCTGCATCTCCCCTGTAATCGCCTTCGAGCGGCACGCGGATCGAACCCACGGTTTTCACGCTATGATTTTTTTAAATGTGGTGCGCGGCGGAGAAAATGCGCGCGTCGGACGTCATTGCGGCTTAATATCTCTTGCCTCATTGGGAGTAGAAAGTCTGTTCATGGCTCTTTGGAAAGGGCTGCATCTCCCCTGTAATCGTCTTCGAGCGGCACTCGGATGGAACCCACGGTTTTCACGCTATGATTTTTTTAAATGTGGTGCTCGGCGGAGAAAATGCGCGCGTCGGACGTCATTGCGGCTTAATATCTCTTGTCTCCTTGGGAGTAGAAAGTCTGTTCATGGCTCTTTGGAAAGGGCTGCATCTCCCCTGTAATCGCCTTTAAGCGGCACGCGGATCGGACCCACCGTTCTCACGCTACGATTTTTTAAATGTGGTGAGCGGAGCAATAAATGCGCGCGTCGGACGTGATTGCGGCTTAATATCTCTTGTCTCGTTGGGAGTAGGAAGTCTTTTCATGGCTCTTTGGAAAGGGTTGCATCTCCCCTGTAATCGACTTTGAGCGGCACGCGGATCGGACCCACCGTTCTTACGCTACGATTTTTTAAATGTGGTGCCCGGCGTAGAAAAGACGCGCGTAGGACGTATTTGCGGCTTATTATCTTTGGGCTCCTTGGGAGTAGAAAGTCTGTTCATGGCTCTTTGGAAAGGGATGCATCTTCCCTGTAATCGCCTTCGAGCGGCACGCGGATCGGAACCATCGTTATCACGCTACGATTTTTTAATGCCTCTAGGGACGGGCCAAAAGCGTGGCAGGTGGCGTTCGTTAGGGACAGTCATGGAGGTGATGCGCACCGAGTAGCAGGCCATTTGGACCTGGCCCGGCCTAGATGTGAGCGTTCAAATTCAGCGCATTTGTTTAAACTTTCTCCTCCAATTCGTTGCAATTGTACAAGCGTTTCTCGCTCATCCGATTGGAGCGTAACGCTTTATATGTTAATATTTCTGGTCTCCTTGGGAGTAGAAAGTCTGTTCATGGCTCTTTTGAAAGGGATGCATCTCCCCTGTAATCGCCTTCCAGCGGCACGCGGATCGAACCCACGGTTTTCACGCTATGATTTTTTTAAATGTGGTGCGAGGCGGAGAAAATGCGCGCGTCGGACGTCATTTCGGCTTAAATCTCTTGTCTCCTTGGGAGTAGAAAGTCTTTTCATGGCTCTTTGGAAAGGGTTGCATCTCCCCTGTAATCGCCTTTAAGCGGCACGCAGATCGGACCCACCGTTCTTACGCTACGATTTTTTAAATGTGGTGCGCGGCGTAGAAAAGACGCGCGTAGGACGTATTTGCGGCTTATTATCTTTGGGCTCCTTGGGAGTAGAAAGTCTGTTCATGGCTCTTTGGAAAGGGATGCATCTCCCCTGTAATCGCCTTCGAGCGGCACGCGGATCGGAACCATCGTTATCACGCTACGATTTTTTAATGCCTCTAGGGACGGGCCGAAAGCGTGGCAGGTGGCGTTCGTTAGGGACAGTCATGGAGGTGATGCGCACCGAGTTGCAGGCCATTTGGACCTGGCCCGGCCTAGATGTGAGCGTTCAAATTCAGCGCGTTTGTTTAAACTTTCTCCTCCAATTCGTTGCAATTGTACAAGCGTTTCTCGCTCATCCGATTGGAGCGTAACGCTTTATATGTTAATATTTCTGGTCTCCTTGGGAGTAGAAAGTCTGTTCATGGCTCTTTTGAAAGGGATGCATCTCCCCTGTAATCGCCATCGAGCGGCACGCGGATCGAACCCACGGTTTTCAGGCTACGATTTTTTTTAAATGTGTTGCGCGGCGGAGAAAAGACGCGCGCCGGACGTATTTGCGGCGTAATATCTCTTGTCTCCTTGGGTGTAGAAAGTCTGTTCATGGCTCTTTGGAAAGGGCTGCATCTCCCCTGTAATCGCCTTCGAGCGGCACGCGGATCGAACCCACGGTTTTCACGCTATGATTTTTTTTAAATGTGGTGCGCGGCGGAGAAAATGCGCGCGTCGGACGTCATTGCGGCTTAATGTCTCTTGTCTCATTGGGAGTAGAAAGTCTGTTCATGGCTCTTTGGAAAGGGCTGCATCTCCCCTGTAATCGCCTTCGAGCGGCACGCGGATCGAACCCACGGTTTTCACGCTATGATTTTTTTAAATGTGGTGCTCGGCGGAGAAAATGCGCGCGTCGGACGTCATTGCGGCTTAATATCTCTTGTCTCCTTGGGAGTAGAAAGTCTGTTCATGGCTCTTTGGAAAGGGCTGCATCTCCCCTGTAATCGCCTTCGCGCGGCACGCGGATCGGAACCATCGTTATCACGCTACGATTTTTTAATGCCGACAGGGACGGGCCGAAAGCTTGGCAGGTGGCGTTCGTTAGGAAAAGTCATGGACGTGATGCGGACCGAGTTGCAGGCCATTTGGACCTGGCCCGGCCTAGATGTGAGCCTTCAAAGTCAGCGCGTTTGTTTAAACTTTCTCCTCCAATTCGTTGCAATTGTACAAGCGTTTCTCGCTCATCCGACTGGAGCGTAACGCTTTATCTGTTAATATCTCTGGTCTCCTTGGGAGTAGAAAGTCTGTTCATGGCTCTTTGGAAAGGGCTGCATCTCCCCTGTAATCGCCGTTAAGCAGCACGCGGATCGGACCCACCGTTCTTACGATACGATTTTTTAAATGTGGTGCGCGGCGTAGAAAAGACGCGCGTAGGACGTATTTGCGGCTTAATATCTTTGGGCTCCTTGGGAGTAGAAACTCTATTCATGGCTCTTTGGAAAGGGCTGCATCTCCCCTGTAATCGCCTTTAAGCGGCATGCGGATCGGACCCACCGTTCTTACGATACGATTTTTTAAATGTGGTGCGCGGCGTAGAAAAGACGCGCGTAGGACGTATTTGCGGCTTAATATCTTTGGGCTCCTTGGGAGTAGGAAGTCTGTTCATGGCTCTTTGGAAAGGGCTGCATCTCCCCTGTAATCGCCTTCGAGCGGCACGCGGATCGAACCCACGGTTTTCACGCTATGATTTTTTTAAATGTGGTGCGCGGCGGAGAAAATGCGCGCGTCGGACGTCATTGCGGCTTAATATCTCTTGTCTCATTGGGAGTAGAAAGTCTGTTCATGGCTCTTTGGAAAGGGCTGCATCTCCCCTGTAATCGTCTTCGAGCGGCACGCGGATGGAACCCACGGTTTTCACGCTATGATTTTTTTAAATGTGGTGCTCGGCGGAGAAAATGCGCGCGTCGGACGTCATTGCGGCTTAATATCTCTTGTCTCCTTGGGAGTAGAAAGTCTGTTCATGGCTCTTTGGAAAGGGCTGCATCTCCCCTGTAATCGCCTTTAAGCGGCACGCGGATCGGACCCACCGTTCTCACGCTACGATTTTTTAAATGTGGTGAGCGGAGCAATAAATCCGCGCGTCGGACGTGATTGCGGCTTAATATCTCTTGTCTCGTTGGGAGTAGGAAGTCTGTTCATGGCTCTTTTGAAAGGGCTGCATCTCCCCTGTAATCGCCTTTAAGCGGCACGCGGATCGGACCCACCGTTCTCACGCTAAGATTTTTTAAATGTGGTGCGCGGCGGAGAAAATGGGCGCGTCGGACATAATTGCGGCTTAATATCTCTTGTCTCCTTGGGAGTAGAAAGTCTGTTCATGGCTCTTTGGAAAGGGCTGCATCTCCCCTGTAATCGACTTCGAGCGGCACGCGGATCGAACCCACGGTTTTCACGCTATGATTTTTTTAAATGTGGTGCGCGGCGGAGAAAATGCGCGCGTCGGACGTCATTTCGGCTTAAATCTCTTGTCTCCTTGGGAGTAGAAAGTCTTTTCATGGCTCTTTGGAAAGGGTTGCATCTCCCCTGTAATCGCCTTTAAGCGGCACGCGGATCGGACCCACCGTTCTTACGCTACGATTTTTTAAATGTGGTGCGCGGCGTAGAAAAGACGCGCGTAGGACGTATTTGCGGCTTAATATCTTTGGGCTCCTTGGGAGTAGAAAGTCTGTTCATGGCTCTTTGGAAAGGGATGCATCTCCCCTGTAATCGCCTTCGAGCGGCATGCGGATCGGAACCATCGTTATCACGCTACGATTTTTTAATGCCTCTAGGGACGGGCCGAAAGCGTGGCAGGTGGCGTTCGTTAGGGACAGTCATGGAGGTGATGCGCGCCGAGTTGCAGGCCATTTGGACCTGGCCCGGCCTAGATGTGAGCGTTCAAATTCAGCGCGTTTGTTTAAACTTTCTCCTCCAATTCGTTGAAATTGTACAAGCGTTTCTCGCTCATCCGACTGGAGCGTAACGCTTTATATGTTAATATTTCTGGTCTCCTTGGGAGTAGAAAGTCTGTTCATGGCTCTTTTGAAAGGGATGCATCTCCCCTGTAATCGCCTTCGAGCGGCACGCGGATGGAACCCACGATTTTCACGCTATGATTTTTTTAAATGTGGTGCGCGGCGGAGGAAATGCGCGCGTCGGACGTCATTTCGGCTTAATATCTCTTGTCTCCTTGGGAGTAGAAAGTCTTTTCATGGCTCTTTGGAAAGGGCTGCATCTCCGATGTAATCGCCTTCGAGCGGCACGCGGATCGAACCCACGGTTTTCACGCTATGATTTTTTTAAATGTGGTGCGCGGCGGAGGAAATGCGCGCGTCGGACGTCATTTCGGCTTAATATCTCTTGTCTCCTTGGGAGTAGAAAGTCTTTTCATGGCTCTTTGGAAAGGGCTGCATCTCCCCTGTAATCGCCTTCGAGCGGAACGCGGATCGAACCCACGGTTTTCACGCTATGATTTTTTTTAAATGTGGTGCGCGGCGGAGGAAATGCGCGCGTCGGACGTCATTTCGGCTTAATATCTCTTGTCTCCTTGGGAGTAGAAAGTCTTTTCATGGCTCTTTGGAAAGGGCTGCATCTCCGCTGTAATCGCCTTCGAGCGGCACGCGGATCGAACCCACGGTTTTCACGCTATGATTTTTTTAAATGTGGTGCGCGGCGGAGGAAATGCGCGCGTCGGACGTCATTTCGGCTTAATATCTCTTGTCTCCTTGGGAGTAGAAAGTCTTTTCATGGCTCTTTGGAAAGGGCTGCATCTCCCCTGTAATCGCCTTTAAGCGGCACGCGGATCGAACCCACGGTTTTCACGCTACGATTTTTTTTAAATGTGTTGCGCGGCGGAGAATAGACGCGCGCCGGACGTATTTGCGGCTTGATATCTCTTGTCTCATTGGGAGTAGAAAGTCTGTTCATGGCTCTTTGGAAAGGGCTGCATCTCCCTTGTAATCGCCTTCGAGCGGCACGCGGATCGAACCCACGGTTTTCACGCTATGATTTTTTTAAATGTGTTGCGCGTCGGAGAAAATGCGCGCGTCGGACGTCATTGCGGCTTAATATCTCTTGTCTCCTTGGGAGTAGAAAGTCTTTTCATGGTTCTTTGGAAAGGGTTGCATCTCCCCTGTAATCGCCTTTAAGCGGCACGCGGATCGGACCCACCGTTCTTACGCTACGATTTTTTAAATGTGGTGCGAGGCGTAGAAAAGACGCGCGTAGGAATTATTTGCGGCTTAATATCTTTGGGCTCCTTGGGAGTAGAAAGTCTGTTCATGGCTCTTTGGAAAGGGCTGCATCTCCCCTGTAATCGCCTTCGCGCGGCACGCGGATCGGAACCATCGTTATCACGCTACGATTTTTTAATGCCGACAGGGACGGGCCGAAAGCTTGGCAGGTGGCGTTCGTTAGGAAAAGTCATGGACGTGATGCGGACCGAGTTGCAGGCCATTTGGACCTGGCCCGGCCTAGATGTGAGCCTTCAAAGTCAGCGCGTTTGTTTAAACTTTCTCCTCCAATTCGTTGCAATTGTACAAGCGTTTCTCGCTCATCCGACTGGAGCGTAACGCTTTATCTGTTAATATCTCTGGTCTCCTTGGGAGTAGAAAGTCTGTTCATGGCTCTTTTGAAAGGGATGCATCTCCCCTGTAATAGCCTTCGAGCGGCACGCGGATCGAACCCACGTTTTTCACGCTACGATTTTTTTTATATGTGTTGCGCGGCGGAGAAAAGACGCGCGCCGAACGTATTTGCGGCTTAATATCTCTTGTCTCATTGGGTGTAGAAAGTCTGTTCATGGCTCTTTGGAAAGGGCTGCATCTCCCCTGTAATCGCCTTCGAGCGGCACGCGGATCGAACCCACGGTTTTCACGCTATGATTTTTTTAAATGTGGTGCGCGGCGGAGAAAATGCGCGTGTCGGACGTCATTTCGGCTTAATATCTCTTGTCTCCTTGAGAGTAGAAAGTCTTTTCATGGCTCTTTGGAAAGGGTTGCGTCTCCCCTGTAATCGCCTTTAAGCGGCACGCGGATCGGACCCACCGTTCTCACGCTACGATTTTTTAAACGTGGTGCGCGTCGGAGAAAATGCGCGTAATATCTCTTGTCTCCTTGGGAGTAGAAAGTCTGTTCATGGCTCTTTGGAAAGGGCTGTATCTCCCCTGTAATCGCCTTCGAGCGGCACGCGCATCGGAACCATCGTTATCACGCTACGATTTTTTAATGCCGCCAGGGATAGGCCGAAAGCGTGGCAGGTGGCGTTCGTTAGGGACAGTCATGGAGGTGATGCGCACCGAGTTGCACGCCATTTGGAGTTGGCCCGGCCTAGATGTGAGCGTTCAAAGTCAGCGCGTTTGTTTAAACTTTCTCCTCCAATTCGTTGCAATTGTACAAGCGTTTCTCGTTCATCCGACTGGAGCGTAACGCTTTATATGTTAATATTTCTGGTCTCCTTGGGAGTAGAAAGTCTTTTCATGGCTCTTTGGAAAGGGCTGCATCTCCGCTGTAATCGCCTTCGAGCGGCACGCGGATCGAACCCACGGTTTTCACGATATGATTTTTTTAAATGTGGTGCGCGGCGGAGAAAATGCGCGTGTCGGATGTCATTGCGGCTTAATATCTCTTGTCTCCTTGGGAGTAGAAAGTCTTTTCATGGCTCTTTGGAAAGGGTTGCATCTCCCCTGTAATCGCCTTTAAGAGGCACGCGGATCGGACCCACCGTTCTTACGCTACGATTTTTTAAATGTGGTGCGCGGCGTAGAAAAGACGCGCGTAGGACGTATTTGCGGCTTAATATCTTTGGGCTCCTTGGGAGTAGAAAGTCTATTCATGGCTCTTTGGAAAGGGCTGCGTCTGCCCTGTAATCGCCTTTAAGCGGCACGCGGATCGGACCCACCGTTCTTACGATACGATTTTTTAAATGTGGTGCGCGGCGTAGAAAAGACGCGCGTAGGACGTATTTGCGGCTTAATATCTTTGGGCTCCTTGGGAGTAGGAAGTCTGTTCATGCCTCTTTGGAAAGGGCTGCATCTCCCCTGTAATCGCCTTCGAGCGGCACGCGGATCGAACCCACGGTTTTCACGCTATGATTTTTTTAAATGTGGTGCGCGGCGGAGGAAATGCGCGCGTCGGACGTCATTTCGGCTTAATATCTCTTGTCTCCTTGGGAGTAGAAAGTCTTTTCATGGCTCTTTGGAAAGGGCTGCATCTCCCCTGTAATCGCCTCCGAGCGGCACGCGGATCGAACCCACGGTTTTCACGCTATGATTTTTTTAAATGTGTTGCGCGTCGGAGAAAATGCGCGCGTCGGACGTCATTGCGGCTTAATATCTCTTGTCTCCTTGGGAGTAGAAAGTCTTTTCATGGCTCTTTGGAAAGGTTTGCATCTCCCCTGTAATCGCCTTTAAGCGGCACGCGGATCGGACCCACCGTTCTCACGCCACGATTTTTTAAACGTGGTGCGCGTCGGAGAAAATGCGCGTAATATCTCTTGTCTCTTTGGGAGTAGAAAGTCTGTTCATGGCTCTTTGGAAAGGGCTGCATCTCCCCTGTAATCGCCTTTAAGCGGCACGCGGATCGAACCCACGGTTTTCACGCTACGATTTTTTTTAAATGTGTTGCGCGGCGGAGAATAGATGCGCGCCGGATGTATTTGCGGCTTGATATCTCTTGTCTCATTGGGAGTAGAAAGTCTGTTCATGGCTCTTTGGAAAGGGCTGCATCTCCCCTGTAATCGCCTTCGCGCGGCACGCGGATCGGAACCATCGTTATCACGCTACGATTTTTTAATGCCGACAGGGACGGGCCGAAAGCGTGGCAGGTGGCGTTCGTTAGGGACAGTCATGGAGGTGATGCGCGCCGAGTTGCAGGCCATTTGGACCTGGCCCGGCTTAGATGTGAGCGTTCAAAGTCAGCGCGTTTGTTTAAACTTTCTCCTCCAATTCGTTGCAATTTTACAAGCGTTTCTCGCTCATCCGACTGGAGCGTAACGCTTTATCTGTTAATATCTCTGGTCTCCTTGGGAGTAGAAAGTCTGTTCATGGCTCTTTGGAAAGGGATGCATCTCCCCTGTAATCGCCTTTAAGCGGCACGCGGATCGGACCCACCGTTCTCACGCTACGATTTTTTAAACGTGGTGCGCGTCGGAGAAAATGCGCGCGTCGGACGTCATTGCGGCTTAATATCTCTTGTCTCCTTGGGAGTAGAAAGTCTTTTCATGTCTCTTTGGAAAGGGCTGCATCTCCCCTGTAATCGCCTTTAAGCGGCACGCGGATCGAACCCACGGTTTTCACGCTACGATTTTTTTTAAATGTGTTGCGCGGCGGAGAATAGACGCGCGCCGGACGTATTTGCGGCTTGATATCTCTTGTCTCATTGGGAGTAGAAAGTCTGTTCATGGCTCTTTGGAAAGGGCTGCATCTCCCCTGTAATCGCCTTCGCGCGGCACGCGGATCGGAACCATCGTTATCACGCTACGATTTTTTAATGCGGACAGGGACGGGCCGAAAGCTTGACAGGTGGCGTTCGTTAGGAAAAGTCATGGACGTGATGCGGACCGAGTTGCAGGCCATTTGGACCTGGCCCGGCCTAGATGTGAGCCTTCAAAGTCAGCGCGTTTGTTTAAACTTTCTCCTCCAATTCGTTGCAATTGTACAAGCGTTTCTCGCTCATCCGACTGGAGCGTAACGCTTTATCTGTTAATATCTCTGGTCTCATTGGGAGTAGAAAGTCTGTTCATGGCTCTTTGGAAAGGGCTGCATCTCCCCTGTAATCGCCTTCGAGCGGCACGCGGATCGAACCCACCGTTCTCACGATACGATTTTTTAAATGTGGTGCGCGGCGGAGAAAATGCGCGCGTCAGACGTCATTGCGGTCTAATATCTCTTGTCTCCTTGGGAGTAGAAAGTCTTTTCATGGCTCTTTGGAAAGGTTTGCATCTCCCCTGTAATCGCCTTTAAGCGGCACGCGGATCGGACCCATCGTTCTCACGCTACGATTTTTTAAAATCCGCCAGGGACGGAACGAACGCTTGGCAGGTGGCGTTCGTGACGGACAGTCAAGCAGTTAATGCGCACCGAGCTGCAGGCCATTTGGACCTGGCCCAGCCTAGATGTGAGTATTCAAAGTCAGCACGTTTGTTTCAAAGTTCTCCACCAATTCGTTGTAATTGCGTGTGTGCGCGTGAACACCAGGTTTGTGGAGGAGTTCGTCCTTGGACGGTACAAGGGGAGACAGTGTGTGGCCTGGCTGCGTGAGGTTGCAGTTTGCTGGGCATGAGAGATTGGCATGTGGTGCCCTGGAGGTGTGGTTGTTCCAGGACGGGCAAGGTGGGGTAGTGTGGCTGGGTGACGGTGCGCTTCACTGGGGATGTGGTTGTGAGTTGCAGGCCCATTCCTTTGAATGACAGAAAGGATCTGATTTGTTTCCAGGTTTAAACGTACTTTGCTGGGTATGACTGTGACCTCTTGGGCCAGGAAGTCTGTTTCTAGTTTTATTTAAACGGTCAAACTGCGTGAAGTGTGCCCAGGCCCAGAGCTACTTTGCTGGGCATGGCTGTGTGACCTCTTGGGCCTGGAAGTCTGGTTGTAGTATGATTTTAAAGGGTCAAATGCTCTCCATTGTGTGTCCAGGTTTAAGGCTACTTTGCTGGGCATGTGATTTGGACCCATCGGGTACGGAAGCCTTTCCGTCACGTGCTCGTTTTCCACGCCTTCAGCGCAGGTAGCCTGCGAATTTAAAACCGACGTGCATTTTATTCTTTCCCCTTTTATCCTTTCATATCTCTCCGCTACCTTGGAGAAGAGAGACGCACGCGGGTAAATAAAATGTAAATATCTCTAAATATCTGTATAATATGTAAATAAAAGGAAGATGTGGTTGTGTAGTGTAGTCGTTTGATTATAAATAATCTCATAATAATTTTATCCACAAATTCTTATACATTTATACATGTTTATCTCTCTCTTTGTGTGTGTGTGTGTGTGTGTGTGTGTGTGGTTCTGTGTCACTAGTGGGGCCTGTGGCCCGATTGGAGTGTTTGCGGTGTGAGAAGGAGGAGTTGGAGAACAGTTTGTTGGAGCAGCTGAAGGAGTTGAGGTTGCAGAAGCAGAAGGAGCTGCAGGTTCTTCAGGAGATGCTGAAACACAAGCAGCAGGAGGAGACAGAGCTCCTGCAGAAACAGCAGGAGGAGGAGGAGCATAACAGGTCCCTCAAGGGTAAGTACTATGGAAATGCAATAATACTAACATAACTAATAATGAATGTTAGCCTTTAGGCTCCAATAAAAGTGATACTAATATATGTATAGTACTATATATATTATATTTTATATATTCAGTAGTAATTATGTAGTATATACAATCTGTGTTATATCCAGCAGTAATGATACTTGCTCTGGCAGATATGAAAATGGCCTGTGAACAGGAGAAGAAATCTCTGGAGGAAGAACTTGAGAAGCTCAGACTGTCACTGCAGGTAGAGATCCCTTATAGTGTCAGTACACATCCACCAGTACCTCCACCTTTCACTTATAACGTCAGTACACATTCAGTACACATTCCCACCTTTCCATTGTACTGGCTGTAGTGATGATTCGTGTGTGTGTTATACCAGCCCATAGAGGAGGACTTTATGAGTCTGAAAGTGGCGCTGGAGATGAAGAACCAGGAGATCAAAGATCAGCACGATCTTTTGGTCAAACTATATACTCTGTATGTATACTATATACTCTGTATGTAGTACCTGGTTTAACACTATATCCTCTGTATATATACTATATACTGTTTATGTAGTTCCTGGTTTAACACTATACCCTCAGCTTACTCTAGTCTGCAGATGTGAAGAAATTTAAACAGAATGTGTATC
This sequence comes from Electrophorus electricus, assembly GCF_041902795.1. Classification (NCBI taxonomy): domain Eukaryota; kingdom Metazoa; phylum Chordata; class Actinopteri; order Gymnotiformes; family Gymnotidae; genus Electrophorus; species Electrophorus electricus. The sequence goes on along the minus strand of NW_027658746.1, from coordinate 48,321 downwards.
TGTGTATATGTGCGCACCTGTATGTGTCTGGTTGTAGTATTATTTAAAGGGTCAAATGGTCTCCATTGTGTGTCCAGGTTTAAGGCTACTTTGCTGGGCATGTGATTTGGACCCATCGGGTAGGGAAGCCTTTCCGTCACGTGCTCGTTTTCCACGCCTTCAGCGCAGGTAGCCTGCGAATTTAAAACCGACGTGCATTTTATTCTTTTCCCCTTTTATCCCTTCATATCTCTCCGCTACCTTGGAGAAGAGAGACGCACGCGGGTAAATAAAATGTAAATATCTCTAAATATCTGTATAATATGTAAATAAAAGGAAGAAGTGGTTGTGTAGTGTAGTCGTTTCATTATAAATAATCTCATAATAATTTTATCCACAAATTATTATACATTTATACATGTTTATCTCTCTCTTTGTCTGTGTGTGTGTGTGTGTGTGTGTGTGTGTGTGTGTGTGTGTGTGTGTGTGTTTGTGTGTGGTTCTGTGTCACTAGTGGGGCCTGTGGCCCGATTGGAGTGTTTGCAGTGTGAGAAGGAGGAGTTGGATAACAGTTTCTTGGAGCAGCTGAAGGAGTTGAGGTTGCAGAAGCAGAAGGAGCTGCATGTTCTTCAGGAGATGCTGAAACACAAGCAGTAGGAGGAGACAGAGCTCCTGCAGAAACAGAAGGAGGAGGAGGAGCATAACAGGTCCATCAAGAGTAAGTACTATGGAAATGCAATAATACTAACATAACTAATAATGAATGCTAGCCTTCAGGCTCCAATAAAAGTGATACTAATATATGTATAGTACTATATATATTATATTTTATATATTCAGTAGTAATTATGTAGTATATACAATCTATGTTATATCCAGCAGTAATGATACTTACTCTGGCAGATATGAAAATGGCCTGTGAACAGGAGAAGAAATCTCTAGAGGAAGAACTTGAGAAGCTCAGACTGTCACTGCAGGTAGAGATCCCTTATAGTGTCAGTACACATCCACCAGTACCTCCACCTTTCACTTATAACGTCAGTACACATTCAGTACACATTCCCACCTTTCCATTGTACTGGCTGTAGTGATGATTCGTATGTGTGGGTTATACCAGCCCATAGAGGAGGACATTATGAGTCTGAAAGTGGCGCTGGAGATGAAGAACCAGGAGATCAAAGATCAGCACGATCTTTTGGTCAAACTATATACTCTGTATGTATACTATATACTCTGTATGTAGTACCTGGTTTAACACTATATCCTCTTTATATATACTATATACTGTTTATGTAGCTCCTGGTTTAACACTATACCCTCAGCTTACTCTAGTCTGCAGATGTGAAGAAATTTAAACAGAATGTGTATCTGTGTATATGTGCGCACCTGTATGTGTCTGGTTGTAGTATGATTTTAAAGGGTCAAATGGTCTCCATTGTGTGTCCAGGTTTAAGGCTACTTTGCTGGGCATGTGATTTGGACCCATCGGGTACGGAAGCCTTTCCGTCACGTGCTCGTTTTCCACGCCTTCAGTGCAGGTAGCCTGCGAATTTAAAACTGACGTGCATTTTATTCTTTTCCCCTTTTATCCTTTCATATCTCTCCGCTACCTTGGAGAAGAGAGACGCATGCGGGTAAATAAAATGTAAATATCTGTAAATATCTGTATAATATGTAAATAAAAGGAAGAAGTGGTTGTGTAGTGTAGTCGTTTGATTATGAATAATCTCATAATAATTTTATCCTCAAATTCTTATACATTTATACATGTTTATCTCTCTCTTTGTGTGTGTGTGTGTGTGTGTGTGTGTGTGTGTGTGTGTTTGTGTGTGTGTGTGTGGTTCTGTGTCACTAGTGGGGCCTGTGGCCTGATTGGAGTGTTTGCGGTGTGAGAAGGAGGAGTTGGAGAACAGTTTGTTGGAGCAGCTGAAGGAGTTGAGGTTGCAGAAGCAGAAGGAGCTGCAGGTTCTTCAGGAGATGCTGAAACACAAGCAGCAGGAGGAGACAGAGCTCCTGCAGAAACAGCAGGAGGAGGAGGAGCATAACAGGTCCATCAAGAGTAAGTACTATGGAAATGCAATAATACTAACATAATAATGAATGCTAGCCATTAGGCTCCAATAAAAGTGATACTAATATATGTATAGTACTATATATATTATATTTTATATATTAAGTAGTAATTATGTAGTATATACAATCTATGTTATATCCAGCAGTAATGATACTTGCTCTGGCAGATATGAAAATGGCCTGTGAACAGGAGAAGAAATCTCTGGAGGAAGAACTTGAGAAGCTCAGACTGTCACTGCAGGTAGAGATCCCTTATAGTGTCAGTACACATCCACCAGTACCTCCACCTTTCACTTATAACGTCAGTACACATTCAGTACACATTCCCACCTTTCCATTGTACTGGCTGTAGTGATGATTCGTGTGTGTGGGTTATACCAGCCCATAGAGGAGGACATTATGAGTCTGAAAGTGGCGCTGGAGATGAAGAACCAGGAGATCAAAGATCAGCACGATCTTTTGGTCAAACTATATACTCTGTATGTATACTATATACTCTGTATGTAGTACCTGGTTTAACACTATATCCTCTGTATATATACTATATACTGTTTATGTAGTTCCTGGTTTAACACTATACCCTCAGCTTACTCTAGTCTGCAGATGTGAAGAAATTTAAACAGAATGTGTATCTGTGTATATGTGCGCACCTGTATGTGTCTGGTTGTAGTATTATTTAAAGGGTCAAATGGTCTCCATTGTGTGTCCAGGTTTAAGGCTACTTTGCTGGGCATGTGATTTGGACCCATCGGGTACGGAAGCCTTTCCGTCACGTGCTCGTTTTCCACGCCTTCAGCGCAGGTAGCCTGCGAATTTAAAACCGACGTGCATTTTATTCTTTTCCCCTTTTATCCTTTCATATCTCTCCGCTACCTTGGAGAAGAGAGACGCACGCGGGTAAATAAAATGTAAATATCTCTAAATATCTGTATAATTTGTAAATAAAAGGAAGATGTGGTTGTGTAGTGTAGTCGTTTGATTATAAATAATCTCATAATAATTTTATCCACAAATTCTTATACATTTATACATGTTTATCTCTCTCTTTGTGTGTGTGTGTGTGTGTGTGTGTGTGTGGTTCTGTGTCACTAGTGGGGCCTGTGGCCCGATTGGAGTGTTTGCGGTGTGAGAAGGAGGAGTTGGAGAACAGTTTGTTGGAGCAGCTGAAGGAGTTGAGGTTGCAGAAGCAGAAGGAGCTGCAGGTTCTTGAGGAGATGCTGAAACACAAGCAGCAGGAGGAGACAGAGCTCCTGCAGAAACAGCAGGAGGAGGAGGAGCATAACAGGTCCATCAAGAGTAAGTACTATGGAAATGCAATAATACTAACATAACTAATAATGAATGTTAGCCTTTAGGCTCCAATAAAAGTGATACTAATATATGTATAGTACTATATATATTATATTTTATATATTCAGTAGTAATTATGTAGTATATACAATCTGTGTTATATCCAGCAGTAATGATACTTGCTCTGGCAGATATGAAAATGGCCTGTGAACAGGAGAAGAAATCTCTGGAGGAAGGACTTGAGAAGCTCAGACTGTCACTGCAGGTAGAGATCCCTTATAGTGTCAGTACACATCCACCAGTACCTCCACCTTTCACTTATAACGTCAGTACACATTCAGTACACATTCCCACCTTTCCATTGTACTGGCTGTAGTGATGATTCGTGTGTGTGTTATACCAGCCCATAGAGGAGGACTTTATGAGTCTGAAAGTGGCGCTGGAGATGAAGAACCAGGAGATCAAAGATCAGCACGATCTTTTGGTCAAACTATATACTCTGTATGTATACTATATACTCTGTATGTAGTACCTGGTTTAACACTATATCCTCTGTATATATACTATATACTGTTTATGAAGTACCTGGTTTAACACTATACCCTCAGCTTACTCTAGTCTTCAGATGTGAAGAAATTTAAACAGAATGTGTATCTGTGTATATGTGCGCACCTGTATGTGTCTGGTTGTAGTATTATTTAAAGGGTCAAATGGTCTCCATTGTGTGTCCAGGTTTAAGGCTACTTTGCTGGGCATGTGATTTGGACCCATCGGGTACGGAAGCCTTTCCGTCACGTGCTCGTTTTCCACGCCTTCAGCGCAGGTAGCCTGCGAATTTAAAACCGACGTGCATTTTATTCTTTTCCCCTTTTATCCTTTCATATCTCTCCGCTACCTTGGAGAAGAGAGACTCACACGGGTAAATATCTGTAAATATCTGTATAATATGTAAATAAAAGGAAGAAGTGGTTGTGTAGTGTAGTCGTTTGATTATAAATAATCTCATAATAATTTTATCCACAAATTCTTATACATTTATACATGTTTATCTCTCTGTGTGTGTGTGTGTGTGGGGTTCTGTGTCACTAGTGGGGCCTGTGGCCCGATTGGAGTGTTTGCGGTGTGAGAAGGAGGAGTTGGAGAACAATTTGTTGGAGCAGCTGAAGGAGTTGAGGTTGCAGAAGCAGAAAGAGCTGCAGGTTCTTCAGGAGATGCTGAAACACAAGCAGCAAGAGGAGACAGAGCTCCTGCAGAAACAGCAGGAGGAGGAGGAGCATAACAGGTCCATCAAGAGTAAGTACTATGGAAATGCAATAATACTAACATAACTAATAATGAATGTTAGCCTTTAGGCTCCAATAAAAGTGATACTAATATATGTATAGTACTATATATATTATATTTTATATATTCAGTAGTAATTATGTAGTATATACAATCTGTGTTATATCCAGCAGTAATGATACTTGCTCTGGCAGATATGAAAATGGCCTGTGAACAGGAGAAGAAATCTCTGGAGTAAGAACTTGAGAAGCTCAGACTGTCACTGCAGGTAGAGATCCCTTATAGTGTCAGTACACATCCACCAGTACCTCCACCTTTCACTTATAACGTCAGTACACATTCAGTACACATTCCCACCTTTCCATTGTACTGGCTGTAGTGATGATTCGTGTGTGTGTTATACCAGCCCATAGAGGAGGACATTATGAGTCTGAAAGTAGTGCTGGAGATGAAGAACCAGGAGATCAAAGATCAGCACGATCTTTTGGTCAAACTATATACTCTGTATGTATACTATATACTCTGTATGTAGTACCTGGTTTAACACTATATCCTCTGTATATATACTATATACTGTTTATGTAGTACCTGGTTTAACACTATACCCTCAGCTTACTCTAGTCTGCAGATGTGAAGAAATTAAACAGAATGTGTATCTGTGTATATGTGCGCACCTGTATGTGTCTGGTTTAGTTTTATTTAAACGGTCAAACTGCGTCATGTGTGCCCAGGCCCAGAGCTACTTTGCTGGGCATGACTGTGTGACCTCTTGGGCCTGGAAGTCTGGTTGTAGTATGATTTTAAAGGGTCAAATGGTCTCCATTGTGTGTCCAGGTTTAAGGCTACTTTGCTGGGCATGTGATTTGGACCCATCGGGTACGGAAGCCTTTCCGTCACGTGCTCGTTTTCCACGCTTTCAGCGCAGGTAGCCTGCGAATTTAAAACCGACGTGCATTTCATTCTTTTCCCCTTTTATCCTTTCATATCTCTCCGCTACCTTGGAGAAGAGAGACGCACGCGGGTAAATAAAATGTAAATATCTGTACATATCTGTATAATATCTAAATAAAAGGAAGAAGTGGTTGTATAGTGTAGTCGTTTGATTATAAATAATCTCATAATAATTTTATCCTCAAATTCTTATACATTTATACATGTTTATCTCTCTCTGTGTGTGTGTGTGTGTGTGTGTGTGTGTGTGTGTGGTTCTGTGTCACTAGTGGGGCCTGTGGCCCGATTGGAGTGTTTGCGGTGTGAGAAGGAGGAATGAGGAGTTGGAGAACAGTTTGTTGGAGCAGCTGAAGGAGTTGAGGTTGCAGAAGCAGAAGGAGCTGCAGGTTCTTCAGGAGATGCTGAAACACAAGCAGCAGGAGGAGACAGAGCTCCTGCAGAAACAGCAGGAGGAGGAGGAGCATAACAGGTCCATCAAGAGTAAGTACTATGGAAATGCAATAATACTAACATAACTAATAATGAATGCTAGCCTTTAGGCTCCAATAAAAGTGATACTAATATATGTATAGTACTATATATATTATATTTTATATATTCAGTAGTAATTATGTAGTATATACAATCTATGTTATATCCAGCAGTAATGATACTTGCTCTGGCAGATATGAAAATGGCCTGTGAACAGGAGAAGAAATCTCTGGAGGAAGAACTTGAGAAGCTCAGACTGTCACTGCAGGTAGAGATCCCTTATAGTGTCAGTACACATCCACCAGTACCTCCACCTTTCACTTATAACGTCAGTACACATTCAGTACACATTCCCACCTTTCCATTGTACTGGCTGTAGTGATGATTCGTGTGTGTGGGTTATACCAGCCCATAGAGGAGGACATTATGAGTCTGAAAGTGGCGCTGGAGATGAAGAACCAGGAGATCAAAGATCAGCACGATCTTTTGGTCAAACTATATAGTCTGTATGTAGTACCTGGTTTAACATTATATCCTCTGTATATATACTATATACTGTTTATGTAGTACCTGGTTTAACACTATACCCTCAGCTTACTCTAGTCTGCAGATGTGAAGAAATTAAACAGAATGTGTATCTGTGTATATGTGCGCACCTGTATGTGTCTGGTTGTAGTATTATTTAAAGGGTCAAACTGCATGAAGTGTGCCCAGGCCCAGAGCTACTTTGATGGGCATGATTCTGTGACCTCTTGGGCCTTGAAATGTGGTGCTTTGAATGATTTAAAGAGTGAAACGGTCTGAAGTGTGCCCACGTTTAAAGCATCCTTGCTGGGCATGACTGTGTGACCTCTTGGGCCAGGAAGTCTGTTTCTACTTTTATTTAAACGGTCAAACTGCGTGAAGTGTGCCCATGCCCAGAGCTACTTTGCTGGGCATGACTGTGTGACCTCTTGGGCCTGGAAGTCTGGTTGTAGTATGATTTTAAAGGGTCAAATGGTCTCCATTGTGTGTCCAGGTTTAAGGCTACTTTGCTTGGCATGTGATTTGGACCCATCGGGTACGGAAGCCTTTCCGTCACGTGCTCATTTTCCACGCCTTCAGCGCAGGTAGCCTGCGAATTTAAAACCGACGTGCATTTTATTCTTTTCCCCTTTTATCCTTTCATATCTCTCCGCTACCTTGGAGAAGAGAGACGCACGCGGGTAAATAAAATGTAAATATCTGTATAATATGTAAATAAAAGGAAGAAGTGGTAGTGTAGTGTAGTCGTTTGATTATAAATAATCTCATAATAATTTTATCCACAAATTCTTATACATTTATACATGTTTATCTCTCTGTGTGTGTGTGTGTGTGTGTGTGTGTGTCTGTGTGTGTGTGTGTGTGGTTCTGTGTCACTAGTGGGGCCTGTGGTCCGATTGGAGTGTTTGCGGTGTGAGAAGGAGGAGTTGGAGAACAGTTTGTTGGAGCAGCCGAAGGAGTTGAGGTTGCAGAAGCAGAAGGAGCTGCAGGTTCTTCAGGAGATGCTGAAACACAAGCAGCAGGAGGAGACAGAGCTCCTGCAGAAACAGCAGGAGGAGGAGGAGCATAACAGGTCCATCAAGAGTAAGTACTATGGAAATGCAATAATACTAACATAACTAATAATGAATGTTAGCCTTTAGGCTCCAATAAAAGTGATACTAATATATGTATAGTACTATATATATTATATTTTATATATTCAGTAGTAATTATGTAGTATATGCAATCTGTGTTATATCCAGGAGTAATGATACTTGCTCTGGCAGATATGAAAATGGCCTGTGAACACGAGAAGAAATCTCTGAAGGAAGAACTTGAGAAGCTCAGACTGTCACTGCAGGTAGAGATCCCTTATAGTGTCAGTACACATCCACCAGTACCTCCACCTTTCACTTATAACGTCAGTACACATTCAGTACACATTCCCACCTTTCCATTGTACTGGCTGTAGTGATGATTCGTGTGTGTGTGTTATACCAGCGCATAGAGGAGGACATTATGAGTCTGAAAGTGGCGCTGGAGATGAAGAACCAGGAGATCAAAGATCAGCACGATCTTTTGGTCAAACTATATAGTCTGTATGTAGTACCTGGTTTAACATTATATCCTCTGTATATATACTATATACTGTTTATGTAGTTCCTAGTTTAACACTATACCCTCAGCTTACTCTAGTCTGCAGATGTGAAGAAATTTAAACAGAATGTGTATCTGTGTATATGTGCGCAACTGTATGTGTCTGGTTGTAGTATTATTTAAAGGGTCAAACTGCGTGAAGTGTGCCCAGGCCCAGAGCTACTTTGATGGGCATGATTCTGTGACCTCTTGGGCCTTGAAATGTGGTGCTTTGAATGATTTAAAGAGTGAAACGGTCTGAAGTGTGCCCACGTTTAAAGCAACCTTGCTGGGCATGACTGTGTGACCTCTTGGGCCAGGAAGTCTGTTTCTAGTTTTATTTAAACGGTCAATCTGCGTGAAGTGTGCCCAGGCCCAGAGCTACTTTGCTGGGCATGACTGTGTGACCTCTTGGGCCTGGAAGTCTGGTTGTAGTATGATTTTAAAGGGTCAAATGGTCTCCATTGTGTGTCCAGGTTTAAGGCTACTTTGCTGGGCATGTGATTTGGACCCATCGGGTACGAAAGCCTTTCCGTCACGTGCTCGTTTTCCACGCCTTCAGCGCAGGTAGCCTGCGAATTTAAAACCGACGTGCATTTTATTCTTTTCCCCTTTTATCCCTTCATATCTCTCCGCTACCTTGGAGAAGAGAGACGCACGCGGGTAAATAAAATGTAAATATCTGTAAATATCTGTATAATATGTAAACAAAAGGAAGAAGTGGTTGTGTAGTGTAGTCGTTTGATTATAAATAATCTCATAATAATTTTATCCACAAATTCTTATACATTTATACATGTTTATCTCTCTCTTTGTGTGTGTGTGTGTGTGTGTGTGTGTGTGTGTGTGTGTGTCACTAGTGGGGCCTGTGGCCCGATTGGAGTGTTTGCGGTGTGAGAAGGAGGAGTTGGAGAACAGTTTGTTGGAGCAGCTGAAGGAGTTGAGGTTGCAGAAGCAGAAGGAGCTGCAGGTTCTTTAGGAGATGCTGAAACACAAGCAGCAGGAGGAGACAGAGCTCCTGCAGAAACAGCAGGAGGAGGAGGAGCATAACAGGTCCATCAAGAGTAAGTACTATGGAAATGCAATAATACTAACATAACTAATAATGAATGTTAGCCTTTAGGCTCCAATAAAAGTGATACTAATATATGTATAGTACTATATATATTATATTTTATATATTCAGTAGTAATTATGTAGTATATACAATCTGTGTTATGTCCAGCAGTAATGATACTTGCTCTGGCAGATATGAAAATGGCCTGTGAACAGGAGAAGAAATCTCTGGAGGAAGAACTTGAGAAGCTCAGACTGTCACTGCAGGTAGAGATCCCTTATAGTGTCAGTACACATCCACCAGTACCTCCACCTTTCACTTATAACGTCAGTACACATTCAGTACACATTCCCACCTTTCCATTGTACTGGCTGTAGTAATGATTCGTGTGTGTTTTATACCAGCCCATAGAGGAGGACATTATGAGTCTGAAAGTAGCGCTGGAGATGAAGAACCAGGAGATCAAAGATCAGCACGAACTTTTGGTCAAACTATATACTCTGTATGTAGTACCTGGTTTAACATTATATCCTCTGTATATATACTATATACTGTTTATGTAGTACCTGGTTTAACACTATACCCTCAGCTTACTCTAGTCTGCAGATGTGAAGAAATTAAAAAGAATGTGTATATGTGCGCACCTGTATGTGTCTGGTTGTAGTATTATTTAAAGGGTCAAACTGCGTGAAGTGTGCCCAGGCCCAGAGCTACTTTGATGGGCATGACTGTGTGACCTCTTGGGCCAGGAAGTCTGTTTCTAGTTTTATTTAAATGGTCAAACTGCGTGAAGTGTGCCCAGGCCCAGAGCTACTTTGCTGTGCATGACTGTGTGACCTCTTGGCCCTGGAAGTCTGGTAGTAGTAGTATGATTTAAAGGCACAAAGTGATTGAAGTGTGCCCAGGCCCAGAGCTACTTTGCTGTGCATGACTGTGTTTGACCTCTTGGGCCTGGAAGTCTGCTAGTAGTAGTAGTATGATTTAAAGGTACAAAGTGAATGAAGTGTGCCCAGGCCCAGAGCTACTTTGCTGTGCATGACTGTGTGACCTCTTGGGCCTGGAAGTCTGGTTGTAGTATTATTTAAAGGGTCAAACTGCGTGAAGTGTGCCCAGGCCCAGAGCTACTTTGCTGGGCATGACTGTGTGACCTCTTGGGCCTGGAAGTCTGGTTGTAGTATGATTTTAAAGGGTCAAATGGTCTCCATTGTGTGTGCAGGTTTAAGGCTACTTTGCTGGGCATGTGATTTGGACCCATCGGGTACGGAAGCCTTTCCGTCACGTGCTCGTTTTCCACGCCTTCAGCGCAGGTAGCCTGCGAATTTAAAACCGACGTGCATTTTATTCTTTTCCCCTTTTATCCTTTCATATCTCTCCGCTACCTTGGAGAAGAGAGACGCACGCGGGTAAATAAAATGTAAATATCTGTAAATATCTGTATAATATGTAAATAAAAGGAAGAAGTGGTTGTGTAGTGTAGTCGTTTGATTATAAATAATCTCATAATAATTTTATCCACAAATTCTTATACATTTATACATGTTTATCTCTCTCTCTCTCTGTGTGTGTGTGTGTGTGTGTGTGTGTGTGTCTGTGTGTGTGTGTGGTTCTGTGTCACTAGTGGTGCCTGTGGCCCGATTGGAGTGTTTGCGGTGTGAGAAGGAGGAGTTGGAGAACAGTTTGTTGGAGCAGCTGAAGGATGTGAGGTTGCAGAAGCAGAAGGAGCTGCAGGTTCTTCAGGAGATGCTGAAACACAAGCAGCAGAAGGAGACAGAGCTCCTGCAGAAACAGCAGGAGGAGGAGGAGCATAACAGGTCCATCAAGAGTAAGTACTATGGAAATGCAATAATACTAACATAACTAATAATGAATGTTAGCCTTTAGGCTCCAATAAAAGTGATACTAATATATGTATAGTACTATATATATTATATTTTATATATTCAGTAGTAATTATGTACTATATACAATCTGTGTTATGTCCAGCAGTAATGATACTTGCTCTGGCAGATATGAAAATGGCCTGTGAACAGGAGAAGAAATCTCTGGAGGAAGAACTTGAGAAGCTCAGACTGTCACTGCAGGTAGAGATACCTTATAGTGTCAGTACACATCCACCAGTACCTCCACCTTTCACTTATAACGTCAGTACACATTCAGTACACATTCCCACCTTTCCATTGTACTGGCTGTAGTGATGATTCGTGTGTGTTTTATACCAGCCCATAGAGGAGGACATTATGAGTCTGAAAGTAGCGCTGGAGATGAAGAACCAGGAGATCAAAGATCAGTACGAACTTTTGGTCAAACTATATACTCTGTATGTTGTACCTGGTTTAACATTATATCCTCTGTATATATACTATATACTGTTTATGTAGTACCTGGTTTAACACTATACCCTCAGCTTACTCTAGTCTGCAGATGTGAAGAAATTAAAAAGAATGTGTATATGTGCGCACCTGTATGTGTCTGGTTGTAGTATTATTTAAAGGGTCAAACTGCGTGAAGTGTGCCCAGGCCCAGAGCTACTTTGATGGGCATGACTGTGTGACCTCTTGGGCCAGGAAGTCTGTTTCTAGTTTTATTTAAATGGTCAAACTGCGTGAAGTGTGCCCAGGCCCAGAGCTACTTTGCTGTGCATGACTGTGTGACCTCTTGGCCCTGGAAGTCTGGTAGTAGTAGTATGATTTAAAGGCACAAAGTGATTGAAGTGTGCCCAGGCCCAGAGCTACTTTGCTGTGCATGACTGTGTTTGACCTCTTGGGCCTGGAAGTCTGCTAGTAGTAGTAGTATGATTTAAAGGTACAAAGTGAATGAAGTGTGCCCAGGCCCAGAGCTACTTTGCTGTGCATGATTGTGTGACCTCTTGTGCCTGGAAGTCTGGTTGTAGTATTATTTAAAGGGTCAAACTGCGTGAAGTGTGCCCAGGCCCAGAGCTACTTTGCTGGGCATGACTGTGTGACCTCTTGGGCCTGGAAGTCTGGTTGTAGTATGATTTTAAAGGGTCAAATGGTCTCCATTGTGTGTGCAGGTTTAAGGCTACTTTGCTGGGCATGTGATTTGGACCCATCGGGTACGGAAGCCTTTCCGTCACGTGCTCGTTTTCCACGCCTTCAGCGCAGGTAGCCTGCGAATTTAAAACCGACGTGCATTTTATTCTTTTCCCCTTTTATCCTTTCATATCTCTCCGCTACCTTGGAGAAGAGAGACGCACGCGGGTAAATAAAATGTAAATATCTGTAAATATCTGTATAATATGTAAATAAAAGGAAGAAGTGGTTGTGTAGTGTAGTCGTTTGATTATAAATAATCTCATAATAATTTTATCCACAAATTCTTATACATTTATACATGTTTATCTCTCTCTCTGTGTGTGTGTGTGTGTGTGTGTGTGTGTGTGTGTGTGTGTCTGTGTGTGTGTGTGGTTCTGTGTCACTAGTGGTGCCTGTGGCCCGATTGGAGTGTTTGCGGTGTGAGAAGGAGGAGTTGGAGAACAGTTTGTTGGAGCAGCTGAAGGATGTGAGGTTGCAGAAGCAGAAGGAGCTGCAGGTTCTTCAGGAGATGCTGAAACACAAGCAGCAGAAGGAGACAGAGCTCCTGCAGAAACAGCAGGAGGAGGAGGAGCATAACAGGTCCATCAAGAGTAAGTACTATGGAAATGCAATAATACTAACATAACTAATAATGAATATTAGCCTTTAGGCTCCAATAAAAGTGATACTAATATATGTATAGTACTATATATATTATATTTTATATATTCAGTAGTAATTATGTAGTATATACAATCTGTGTTATGTCCAGCAGTAATGATACTTGCTCTGGCAGATATGAAAATGGCCTGTGAACAGGAGAAGAAATCTCTGGAGGAAGAACTTGAGAAGCTCAGACTGTCACTGCAGGTAGAGATCCCTTCTAGTGTCAGTACACATCCACCAGTACCTCCACCTTTCGCTTATAACGTCAGTACACATTCAGTACACATTCCCACCTTTCCATTGTACTGGCTGTAGTGATGATTCGTGTGTGTTTTATACCAGCCCATAGAGGAGGACATTATGAGTCTGAAAGTAGCGCTGGAGATAAAGAACCAGGAGATCAAAGATCAGCACGAACTTTTGGTCAAACTATATACTCTGTATGTAGTACCTGGTTTAACATTATATCCTCTGTATATATACTATATACTGTTTATGTTGTACCTGGTTTAACACTATACCCTCAGCTTACTCTAGTCTGCAGATGTGAAGAAATTAAAAAGAATGTGTATATGTGCGCACCTGTATGTGTCTGGTTGTAGTATTATTTAAAGGGTCAAACTGCGTGAAGTGTGCCCAGGCCCAGAGCTACTTTGATGGGCATGACTGTGTGACCTCTTGGGCCAGGAAGTCTGTTTCTAGTTTTATTTAAATGGTCAAACTGCGTGAAGTGTGCCCAGGTCCAGAGCTACTTTGCTGTGCATGACTGTGTGACCTCTTGGCCCTGGAATTCTGGTAGTAGTAGTATGATTTAAAGGCACAAAGTGATTGAAGTGTGCCCAGGCCCAGAGCTACTTTGCTGTGCATGACTGTGTGACCTCTTGGGCCTGGAAGTCTGGTAGTAGTAGTAGTAGTATGATTTAAAGGTACAAAGTGAATGAAGTGTGCCCAGGCCCAGAGCTACTTTGCTGTGCATGATTGTGTGACCTCTTGTGCCTGGAAGTCTGGTTGTAGTATTATTTAAAGGGTCAAACTGCGTGAAGTGTGCCCAGGCCCAGAGCTACTTTGCTGGGCATGACTGTGTGACCTCTTGGGCCTGGAAGTCTGGTTGTAGTATGATTTTAAAGGGTCAAATGGTCTCCATTGTGTGTGCAGGTTTAAGGCTACTTTGCTGGGCATGTGATTTGGACCCATCGGGTACGGAAGCCTTTCCGTCACGTGCTCGTTTTCCACGCCTTCAGCGCAGGTAGCCTGCGAATTTAAAACCGACGTGCATTTTATTCTTTTCCCCTTTTATCCTTTCATATCTCTCCGCTACCTTGGAGAAGAGAGACGCACGCGGGTAAATAAAATGTAAATATCTGTAAATATCTGTATAATATGTAAATAAAAGGAAGAAGTGGTTGTGTAGTGTAGTCGTTTCATTATAAATAATCTCATAATAATTTTATCCACAAATTCTTATACATTTATACATGTTTATCTCTCTCTCTGTGTGTGTGTGTGTGTGTGTGTGTGTGTGTGTGTGTGTGTGTGTCTGTGTGTGTGTGTGGTTCTGTGTCACTAGTGGTGCCTGTGGCCCGATTGGAGTGTTTGCGGTGTGAGAAGGAGGAGTTGGAGAACAGTTTGTTGGAGCAGCTGAAGGATGTGAGGTTGCAGAAGCAGAAGGAGCTGCAGGTTCTTCAGGAGATGCTGAAACACAAGCAGCAGGAGGAGACAGAGCTCCTGCAGAAACAGCAGGAGGAGGAGGAGCATAACAGGTCCATCAAGAGTAAGTACTATGGAAATGCAATAATACTAACATAACTAATAATGAATGTTAGCCTTTAGGCTCCAATAAAAGTGATACTAATATATGTATAGTACTATATATATTATATTTTATATATTCAGTAGTAATTATGTAGTATATACAATCTGTGTTATGTCCAGCAGTAATGATACTTGCTCTGGCAGATATGAAAATGGCCTGTGAACAGGAGAAGAAATCTCTGGAGGAAGAACTTGAGAAGCTCAGACTGTCACTGCAGGTAGAGATCCCTTCTAGTGTCAGTACACATCCACCAGTACCTCCACCTTTCACTTATAACGTCAGTACACATTCAGTACACATTCCCACCTTTCCATTGTACTGGCTGTAGTGATGATTCGTGTGTGTGGGTTATACCAGCCCATAGAGGAGGACATTATGAGTCTGAAAGTGGCGCTGGAGATGAAGAACCAGGAGATCAAACATCAGCACGATCTTTTGGTCAAACTATATACTCTGTATGTATACTATATCGAACCCACGGTTTTCACGCTACGATTTTTTTAAATGTGGTGAGCTGCGGAGAAAAGACGTGCTCCGGACGTATTTGTGGCTTAATATCTCTTGTCTCCTTGGGAGTAGGAAGTCTGTTCATGGCTCTTTGGAAAGGGCTGCATCTCCCCTCTAATCGCCTTCGAGCTTCAAGCGGATTGGACCCACGGTTATCACGCTACGATTTTTTAAAGCCGCCAGGGACGGGCCGAAAGCGTGGCAGGTGACGTTCGTTAGGGACAGTCATGGAGGTGATGCGCACCGAGTTGCAGGCCATTTGGACTTGGCCAGACCTAGATGTGAGCGTTCAAAGTCAGCGCGTTTGTTTAAACTTTCTCCTCCAATTCGTTGCAATTGTACAAGCGTTTCTCGCTCATCCGACTGGAGCGTAACGCTTTATCTGTTAATATCTCTGGTCTCCTTGGGAGTAGAAAGTCTATTCATGGCTCTTTGGAAAGGGCTGCATCTCCCCTGTAATCGCCTTTAAGCGGCACGCGGATCGGAACCATCGTTATCACGCTACGATTTTTTAATGCCGACAGGGACGGGCCGAAAGCGTGGCAGGTGGCGTTCGTTAGGGACAGTCATGGAGGTGATGCGCGCCGAGTTGCAGGCCATTTGGACCTGGCCCGGCCTAGATGTGAGCGTTCAAAGTCAGCGCGTTTGTTTAAACTTTCTCCTCCAATTCGTTGCAATTGTACAAGCGTTTCTCGCTCATCCGACTGGAGCGTAACGCTTTATCTGTTAGTATCTCTGGTCTCCTTGGGAGTAGAAAGTCTATTCCTGGCTCTTTGGAAAGGGCTGCATCTCCCCTGTAATCGCCTTTAAGCGGCACGCGGATCGGACCCACCGTTCTTACGATACGATTTTTAAAATGTGGTGCGCGGCGTAGAAAAGACGCGCGTAGGACGTATTTGCGACTTAATATCTTTGGGCTCCTTGGGACTAGAAAGTCTGTTCATGGCTCTTTGGAAAGGGTTGCATCTCCCCTGTAATCGCCTTTAAGCGGCACGCGGATCGGACCCACCGTTCTCACGCTACGATTTTTTAAACGTGGTGCGTGTCGGAGAAAATGCGCGCGTCGGACGTCATTGTGGCTTAATATCTCTTGTCTCCTTGGGAGTAGAAAGTCTGTTCATGGCTCTTTGGAAAGGTTTGCATCTCCCTTGTAATCGCCTTTAAGCGGCACGCGGATTGGACCCACCGTTCTTACGATACGATTTTTTAAATGTGGTGCGCGGCGTAGAAAAGACGCGCGTAGGACGTATTTGCGGTTTAATATCTTTGGGCTCTTTGGGAGTAGGAAGTCTGTTCATGCCTCTTTGGAAAGGGCTGCATCTCCCCTGTAATCGCCTTCGAGCGGCACGCGGATCGAACCCACGGTTTTCACGCTATGATTTTTTTAAATGAGCTGCGCGGCGGAGAAAATGCGCGCGTCGGACGTCATTGCGGCTTAATATCTCTTGTCTCCTTGGGAGTAGAAAGTCTTTTCATGGTTCTTTGGAAAGGGTTGCATCTCCCCTGTAATCGCCTTTAAGCGGCACGCGGATCGGACCCACCGTTCTTACGCTACGATTTTTTAAATGTGGTGCGCGGCGTAGAAAAGACGCGCGTAGGACTTATTTGCGGCTTAATATCTTTGGGCTCCTTGGGAGTAGAAAGTCTGTTCATGGCTCTTTGGAAAGGGCTGCATCTCCCCTGTAATCGCCTTCGCGCGACACGCGGATCGCAACCATCGTTATCACGCTACGATTTTTAAATGCCGACAGGGACGGGCCGAAAGCTTGGCAGGTGGCGCTCGTTAGGAAAAGTCATGGACGTGATGCGGACCGAGTTGCAGGCCATTTGGACCTGGCCCGGCCTAGATGTGAGCCTTCAAAGTCAGCGCGTTTGTTTAAACTTTCTCCTCCAATTCGTTGCAATTGTACAAGCGTTTCTCGCTCATCCGACTGGAGCGTAACGCTTTATCTGTTAATATCTCTGGTCTCCTTGGGAGTAGAAAGTCTGTTCATGGCGCTTTGGAAAGGGATGCATCTCCCCTGTAATCGCCTTTAAGCGGCACGCGGATCGGACCCACCGTTCTCACGCTACGATTTTTTAAACGTGGTGCGCATCGGAGAAAATGCGCGTAATATCTCTTGTCTCCTTGGGAGTAGAAAGTCTGTTCATGGCTCTTTGGAAAGGGCTGTATCTCCCCTGTAATCGCCTTCGAGCGGCACGCGCATCGGAACCATCGTTATCACGCTACGATTTTTTAATGCCGCCAGGGATAGGCCGAAAGCGTGGCAAGTGTCGTTCGTTAGGGACAGTCATGGAGGTGATGCGCACCGAGTTGCACGCCATTTGGAGTTGGCCCGGCCTAGATGTGAGCGTTCAAAGTCAGCGCGTTTGTTTAAACTTTCTCCTCCAATTCGTTGCAATTGTACAAGCGTTTCTCGTTCATCCGACTGGAGCATAACGCTTTATATGTTAATATTTCTGGTCTCCTTGGGAGTAGAAAGTCTGTTCATGGCTCTTTGGAAAGGGCTGTATCTCCCCTGTAATCGCCTTCGAGCGGCACGCGCATCGGAACCATCGTTATCACGCTACGATTTTTAAATGCCGACAGGGACGGGCCGAAAGCGTGGCAAGTGTCGTTCGTTAGGGACAGTCATGGAGGTGATGCGCACCGAGTTGCACGCCATTTGGAGTTGGCCCGGCCTAGATGTGAGCGTTCAAAGTCAGCGCGTTTGTTTAAACTTTCTCCTCCAATTCGTTGCAATTGTACAAGCGTTTCTCGTTCATCCGACTGGAGCATAACGCTTTATATGTTAATATTTCTGGTCTCCTTGGGAGTAGAAAGTCTGTTCATGGCTCTTTGGAAAGGGCTGCATCTCCCCTGTAATCGCCTTCGAGCGGCACGCGGATCGAACCCACGGTTTTCACGCTATGATTTTTTTAAATGTGGTGCGCGGCGGAGGAAATGCGCGCGTCGGACGTAATTTCGGCTTAATATCTCTTGTCTCCTTGGGAGTAGAAAGTCTTTTCATGGCTCTTTCGAAAGGGCTGCATCTCCGCTGTAATCGCCTTCGAGCGGCACGCGGATCGAACCCACGGTTTTCACGCTATGATTTTTTTAAATGTGGTGCGCGGCGGAGAAAATGCGCGCGTCGGACGTCATTGCGGCTTAATATCTCTTGTCTCCTTGGGAGTAGAAAGTCTGTTCATGGCTCTTTGGAAAGGGCTGCGTCTCCCCTGTAATCGCCTTTAAGCGGCACGCGGATCGGACCCACCGTTCTCACGATACGATTTTTTAAATGTGGTGCGCGGCGGAGAAAATGCGCGCGCCGGACGTCATTGCGGCTTAATATCTCTTGTCTCCTTGGGAGTAGAAAGTCTTTTCATGGCTCTTTGGAAAGGGCTGCATCTCCCCTGTAATCGCCTTCGAGCGGCACGCGGATCGAACCCACGATTTTCACGCTATGATTTTTTTAAATGTGGTGCGCGGCGGAGGAAATGCGCGCGTCGGACGTAATTTCGGCTTAATATCTCTTGTCTCCTTGGGAGTAGAAAGTCTTTTCATGGCTCTTTGGAAAGTGCTGCATCTCCCCTGTAATCGCCTTCGCGCGGCACGCGGATCGGAACCATCGTTATCGCGCTACGATTTTTTAATGCCGACAGGGACGGGCCGAAAGCTTGGCAGGTGGCGTTCGTTAGGGACAGTCATGGACGTGATGCGGACCGAGTTGCAGGCCATTTGGACTTGGCCCGGCCTAGATGTGAGCGTTCAAAGTCAGCGCGTTTGTTTAAACTTTCTGCTCCAATTCGTTGCAATTGTACAAGCGTTTCTCGCTCATCCGACTGGAGCGTAACGCTTTATCTGTTAATATCTCTGGTCTCCTTGGGAGTAGAAAGTCTGTTCATGGCTCGTTGGAAAGGGATGCATCTCCCCTGTAATCGCCTTTAAGCGGCACGCGGATCGGACCCACCGTTCTCACGCTACGATTTTTTAAACGTGGTGCGCGTCGGAGAAAATGCGCGCGTCGGACATAATTGCGGCTTAATATCTCTTGTCTCCTTGGGAGTAGAAAGTCTGTTCATGGCTCTTTGGAAAGGGTTGCATCTCCCTTGTAATCGCCTTTAAGCGGCACGCGGATTGGACCCACCGTTCTTACGATACGATTTTTTAAATGTGGTGCGCGGCGTAGAAAAGACGCGCGTAGGACGTATTTGCGGCTTAATATCTTTGGGCTCCTTGGGAGTAGGAAGTCTGTTCATGCCTCTTTGGAAAGGGCTGCATCTCCCCTGTAATCGCCTTCGAGCGGCACGCGGATCGAACCCACGGTTTTCACGCTATGATTTTTTTAAATGTGGTGCGCGGCGGAGGAAATGCGCGCGTCGGAGGTCATTTCGGCTTAATATCTCTTGCCTCCTTGGGAGTAGAAAGTCTTTTCATGGCTCTTTGGAAAGGGCTGCATCTCCCCTGTAATCGCCTTTAAGCGGCACGCGGATCGAACCCACGGTTTTCACGCTACGATTTTTTTTAAATGTGTTGCGCGGCGGAGAATAGACGCGCGCCGGACGTATTTGCGGCTTGATATCTCTTGTCTCATTGGGAGTAGAAAGTCTGTTCAGGGCTCTTTGGAAAGGGCTGCATCTCCCCTGTAATCGCCTTCGAGCGGCACGCGGATCGAACCCACGGTTTTCACGCTATGATTTTTTTAAATGTGTTGCGCGTCGGAGAAAATGCGCGCGTCGGACGTCATTGCGGCTTAATATCTCTTGTCTCCTTGAGAGTAGAAAGTCTTTTCATGGCTCTTTGGAAAGGTTTGCATCTCCCCTGTAATCGCCTTTAAGCGGCACGCGGATCGGACCCACCGTTCTTACGCTACGATTTTTTAAATGTGGTGCGCGGCGTAGAAAAGACGCGCGTAGGACGTATTTGCGGCTTAATATCTTTGGGCTCCTTGGGAGTAGGAAGTCTGTTCATGCCTCGTTGGAAAGGGCTGCATCTCCCCTGTAATCGCCTTCGAGCGGCACGCGGATCGAACCCACGGTTTTCACGCTATGATTTTTTTAAATGAGCTGCGCGGCGGAGAAAATGCGCGCGTCGGACGTCATTGCGGCTTAATATCTCTTGTCTCCTTGGGAGTAGAAAGTCTTTTCATGGTTCTTTGGAAAGGGTTGCATCTCCCCTGTAATCGCCTTTAAGCGGCACGCGGATCGGACCCACCGTTCTTACGCTACGATTTTTTAAATGTGGTGCGCGGCGTAGAAAAGACGCGCGTAGGACTTATTTGCGGCTTAATATCTCTTGTCTCATTGGGTGTAGAAAGTCTGTTCATGGCTCTTTGGAAAGGGCTGCATCTCCCCTGTAATCGCCTTCGAGCGGCACGCGGATCGAACCCACGGTTTTCACGCTATGATTTTTTTAAATTTGGTGCGCGGCGGAGGAAATGCGCGCGTCGGACGTAATTTCGGCTTAATATCTCTTGTCTCCTTGGGAGTAGAAAGTCTGTTCATGGCTCTTTGGAAAGGGCTGCATCTCCCCTGTAATCGCCTTCGAGTGGCACGCGGATCGAACCCACGGTTTTCACGCTAGGATTTTTTTTAAATGTGTTGCGCGGCGGAGAATAGACGCGCGCCGGACGTATTTGCGGCTTGATATCTCTTGTCTCATTGGGAGTGGAAAGTCTGTTCATGGCTCTTTGGAAAGGGCTGCATCTCCCTTGTAATCGCCTTTAAGCGGCACGCGGATCGAACCCACCGTTCTTACGCTACGATTTTTTAAATGTGGTGCGCGGCGTAGAAAAGACGCGCGTAGGACGTATTTGCGGCTTAATATCTTTGGGCTCCTTGGGAGTAGAAAGTCTGTTCATGGCTCTTTGGAAAGGGCTGCATCTCCCCTGTAATCGCCTTCGCGCGACACGCGGATCGCAACCATCGTTATCACGCTACGATTTTTAAATGCCGACAGGGACGGGCCGAAAGCTTGGCAGGTGGCGTTCGTTAGGAAAAGTCATGGACGTGATGCGGACCGAGTTGCAGGCCATTTGGACCTGGCCCGGCCTAGATGTGAGCCTTCAAAGTCAGCGCGTTTGTTTAAACTTTCTCCTCCAATTCGTTGCAATTGTACAAGCGTTTCTCGCTCATCCGACTGGAGCGTAACGCTTTATCTGTTAATATCTCTGGTCTCCTTGGGAGTAGAAAGTCTGTTCATGGCGCTTTGGAAAGGGATGCATCTCCCCTGTAATCGCCTTTAAGCGGCACGCGGATCGGACCCACCGTTCTCACGCTACGATTTTTTAAACGTGGTGCGCATCGGAGAAAATGCGCGTAATATCTCTTGTCTCCTTGGGAGTAGAAAGTCTGTTCATGGCTCTTTGGAAAGGGCTGTATCTCCCCTGTAATCGCCTTCGAGCGGCACGCGCATCGGAACCATCGTTATCACGCTACGATTTTTTAATGCCGCCAGGGACGGGCCGAAAGCGTGGCAAGTGTCGTTCGTTAGGGACAGTCATGGAGGTGATGCGCACCGAGTTGCACGCCATTTGGAGTTGGCCCGGCCTAGATGTGAGCGTTCAAAGTCAGCGCGTTTGTTTAAACTTTCTCCTCCAATTCGTTGCAATTGTACAAGCGTTTCTCGTTCATCCGACTGGAGCGTAACGCTTTATATGTTAATATTTCTGGTCTCCTTGGGAGTAGAAAGTCTGTTCATGGCTCTTTGGAAAGGGCTGCATCTCCCCTGTAATCGCCTTCGCGCGGCACGCGGATCGGAACCATCGTTATCACGCTACGATTTTTTAATGCCGACAGGGACGGGCCGAAAGCTTGGCAGGTGGCGTTCGTTAGGGACAGTCATGGAGGTGATTCGCGCCGAGTTGCAGGCCATTTGGACCTGGCCCGGCCTATATGTGAGCGTTCAAAGTCAGCGCGTTTGTTTAAACTTTCTCCTCCAATTCGTTGCAATTGTACAAGCGTTTCTCGCTCATCCGACTGGAGCCTAACGCTTTATCTGTTAATATCTCTGGTCTCCTTGGGAGTAGAAAGTCTGTTCATGGCTCTTTGGAAAGGGCTGCATCTCCCCTGTAATCGCCTTTAAGCAGCACGCGGATCGGACCCACCGTTCTTACGATACGAATTTTTAAATGTGGTGCGCGGCGTAGAAAACACGCGCGTAGGACGTATTTGCGGCTTAATATCTTTGGGGTCCTTGGGAGTAGAAAGTCTATTCATGGCTCTTTGGAAAGGGCTGCATCTCCCCTGTAATCGCCTTTAAGCGGCACGCGGATCGGACCCACCGTTCTTACGATACGATTTTTTAAATGTGGTGCGCGGCGTAGAAAAGACGCGCGTAGGACGTATTTGCGGCTTAATATCTTTGGGCTCCTTGGGAGTAGGAAGTCTGTTCATGCCTCTTTGGAAAGGGCTGCATCTCCCCTGTAATCGCCTTCGAGCGGCACGCGGATCGAACCCACGGTTTTCACGCTATGATTTTTTTAAATGTGGTGCGCGGCGGAGAAAATGCGCGCGTCGGACGTCATTGCGGCTTAATATCTCTTGCCTCATTGGGAGTAGAAAGTCTGTTCATGGCTCTTTGGAAAGGGCTGCATCTCCCCTGTAATCGTCTTCGAGCGGCACTCGGATGGAACCCACGGTTTTCACGCTATGATTTTTTTAAATGTGGTGCTCGGCGGAGAAAATGCGCGCGTCGGACGTCATTGCGGCTTAATATCTCTTGTCTCCTTGGGAGTAGAAAGTCTGTTCATGGCTCTTTGGAAAGGGCTGCATCTCCCCTGTAATCGCCTTTAAGCGGCACGCGGATCGGACCCACCGTTCTCACGCTACGATTTTTTAAATGTGGTGAGCGGAGCAATAAATGCGCGCGTCGGACGTGATTGCGGCTTAATATCTCTTGTCTCGTTGGGAGTAGGAAGTCTTTTCATGGCTCTTTGGAAAGGGTTGCATCTCCCCTGTAATCGACTTTGAGCGGCACGCGGATCGGACCCACCGTTCTTACGCTACGATTTTTTAAATGTGGTGCCCGGCGTAGAAAAGACGCGCGTAGGACGTATTTGCGGCTTATTATCTTTGGGCTCCTTGGGAGTAGAAAGTCTGTTCATGGCTCTTTGGAAAGGGATGCATCTTCCCTGTAATCGCCTTCGAGCGGCACGCGGATCGGAACCATCGTTATCACGCTACGATTTTTTAATGCCTCTAGGGACGGGCCGAAAGCGTGGCAGGTGGCGTTCGTTAGGGACAGTCATGGAGGTGATGCGCACCGAGTAGCAGGCCATTTGGACCTGGCCCGGCCTAGATGTGAGCGTTCAAATTCAGCGCGTTTGTTTAAACTTTCTCCTCCAATTCGTTGCAATTGTACAAGCGTTTCTCGCTCATCCGATTGGAGCGTAACGCTTTATATGTTAATATTTCTGGTCTCCTTGGGAGTAGAAAGTCTGTTCATGGCTCTTTTGAAAGGGATGCATCTCCCCTGTAATCGCCTTCCAGCGGCACGCGGATCGAACCCACGGTTTTCACGCTATGATTTTTTTAAATGTGGTGCGAGGCGGAGAAAATGCGCGCGTCGGACGTCATTTCGGCTTAAATCTCTTGTCTCCTTGGGAGTAGAAAGTCTTTTCATGGCTCTTTGGAAAGGGTTGCATCTCCCCTGTAATCGCCTTTAAGCGGCACGCAGATCGGACCCACCGTTCTTACGCTACGATTTTTTAAATGTGGTGCGCGGCGTAGAAAAGACGCGCGTAGGACGTATTTGCGGCTTATTATCTTTGGGCTCCTTGGGAGTAGAAAGTCTGTTCATGGCTCTTTGGAAAGGGATGCATCTCCCCTGTAATCGCCTTCGAGCGGCACGCGGATCGGAACCATCGTTATCACGCTACGATTTTTTAATGCCTCTAGGGACGGGCCGAAAGCGTGGCAGGTGGCGTTCGTTAGGGACAGTCATGGAGGTGATGCGCACCGAGTTGCAGGCCATTTGGACCTGGCCCGGCCTAGATGTGAGCGTTCAAATTCAGCGCGTTTGTTTAAACTTTCTCCTCCAATTCGTTGCAATTGTACAAGCGTTTCTCGCTCATCCGATTGGAGCGTAACGCTTTATATGTTAATATTTCTGGTCTCCTTGGGAGTAGAAAGTCTGTTCATGGCTCTTTTGAAAGGGATGCATCTCCCCTGTAATCGCCATCGAGCGGCACGCGGATCGAACCCACGGTTTTCAGGCTACGATTTTTTTTAAATGTGTTGCGCGGCGGAGAAAAGACGCGCGCCGGACGTATTTGCGGCGTAATATCTCTTGTCTCCTTGGGTGTAGAAAGTCTGTTCATGGCTCTTTGGAAAGGGCTGCATCTCCCCTGTAATCGCCTTCGAGCGGCACGCGGATCGAACCCACGGTTTTCACGCTATGATTTTTTTTAAATGTGGTGCGCGGCGGAGAAAATGCGCGCGTCGGACGTCATTGCGGCTTAATGTCTCTTGTCTCATTGGGAGTAGAAAGTCTGTTCATGGCTCTTTGGAAAGGGCTGCATCTCCCCTGTAATCGCCTTCGAGCGGCACGCGGATCGAACCCACGGTTTTCACGCTATGATTTTTTTAAATGTGGTGCTCGGCGGAGAAAATGCGCGCGTCGGACGTCATTGCGGCTTAATATCTCTTGTCTCCTTGGGAGTAGAAAGTCTGTTCATGGCTCTTTGGAAAGGGCTGCATCTCCCCTGTAATCGCCTTCGCGCGGCACGCGGATCGGAACCATCGTTATCACGCTACGATTTTTTAATGCCGACAGGGACGGGCCGAAAGCTTGGCAGGTGGCGTTCGTTAGGAAAAGTCATGGACGTGATGCGGACCGAGTTGCAGGCCATTTGGACCTGGCCCGGCCTAGATGTGAGCCTTCAAAGTCAGCGCGTTTGTTTAAACTTTCTCCTCCAATTCGTTGCAATTGTACAAGCGTTTCTCGCTCATCCGACTGGAGCGTAACGCTTTATCTGTTAATATCTCTGGTCTCCTTGGGAGTAGAAAATCTGTTCATGGCTCTTTGGAAAGGGCTGCATCTCCCCTGTAATCTCCTTCGCGCGGCACGCGGATCGGAACCATCGTTATCACGCTACGATTTTTTAATGCCGACAGGGACGGGCCGAAAGCGTGGCAGGTGGCGTTCGTTAGGGACAGTCATGGAGGTGATTCGCGCCGAGTTGCAGGCCATTTGGACCTGGCCCGGCCTATATGTGAGCGTTCAAAGTCAGCGCGTTTGTTTAAACTTTCTCCTCCAATTCGTTGCAATTGTACAAGCGTTTCTCGCTCATCCGACTGGAGCCTAACTCTTTATCTGTTAATATCTCTGGTCTCCTTGGGAGTAGAAAGTCTGTTCATGGCTCTTTGGAAAGGGCTGCATCTCTCCTGTAATCGCCTTTAAGCAGCACGCGGATCGGACCCACCGTTCTTACGATACGATTTTTTAAATGTGGTGCGCGGCGTAGAAAAGACGCGCGTAGGACGTATTTGCGGCTTAATATCTTTGGGCTCCTTGGGAGTAGAAAGTCTATTCATGGCTCTTTGGAAAGGGCTGCATCTCCCCTGTAATCGCCTTTAAGCGGCACGCGGATCGGACCCACCGTTCTTACGATACGATTTTTTAAATGTGGTGCGCGGCGTAGAAAAGACGCGCGTAGGACGTATTTGCGGCTTAATATCTTTGGGCTCCTTGGGAGTAGGAAGTCTGTTCATGGCTCTTTGGAAAGGGCTGCATCTCCCCTGTAATCGCCTTCGAGCGGCACGCGGATCGAACCCACGGTTTTCACGCTATGATTTTTTTAAATGTGGTGCGCGGCGGAGAAAATGCGCGCGTCGGACGTGATTGCGGCTTAATATCTCTTGTCTCGTTGGGAGTAGGAAGTCTGTTCATGCCTCTTTGGAAAGGGCTGCATCTCCCCTGTAATCGACTTCGAGCGCCACGCGGATCGAACCCACGGTTTTCACGCTATGATTTTTTTAAATGAGCTGCGCAGCGGAGAAAATGCGCGCGTCGGACGTCATTGCGGCTTAATATCTCTTGTCTCCTTGGGAGTAGAAAGTCTTTTCATGGTTCATTGGAAAGGGTTGCATCTCCCCTGTAATCGCCTTTAAGCGGCACGCGGATCGGACCCACCGTTCTTACGCTACGATTTTTTAAATGTGGTGCGCGGCGTAGAAAAGACGCGCGTAGGACTTATTTGCGGCTTAATATCTTTGGGCTCCTTGGGAGTAGGAAGTCTGTTCATGCCTCTTTGGAAAGGGCTGCATCTCCCCTGTAATCGCCTTCGAGCGGCACGCGGATCGGAACCATCGTTATCACGCTACGATTTTTTAATGCCTCTAGGGACGGCCGAAAGCGTGGCAGGTGGCGTTCGTTAGGGACAGTCATGGAGGTGATGCGCACCGAGTTGCAGGCCATTTGGACCTGGCCCGGCCTAGATGTGAGCGTTCAAATTCAGCGCGTTTGTTTAAACTTTCTCCTCCAATTCGTTGCAATTGTACAAGCGTTTCTCGCTCATCCGATTGGAGCGTAACGCTTTATATGTTAATATTTCTGGTCTCCTTGGGAGTAGAAAGTCTGTTCATGGCTCTTTTGAAAGGGATGCATCTCCCCTGTAATCGCCTTCGAGCGGCACGCGGATCGAACCCACGGTTTTCAGGCTACGATTTTTTTTAAATGTGTTGCGCGGCGGAGAAAAGACGCGCGCCGGACGTATTTGCGGCGTAATATCTCTTGTCTCCTTGGGTGTAGAAAGTCTGTTCATGGCTCTTTGGAAAGGGCTGCATCTCCCCTGTAATCGCCTTCGAGCGGCACGCGGATCGAACCCACGGTTTTCACGCTATGATTTTTTTAAATGTGGTGCTCGGCGGAGAAAATGCGCGCGTCGGACGTCATTGCGGCTTAATATCTCTTGTCTCCTTGGGAGTAGAAAGTCTGTTCATGGCTCTTTGGAAAGGGCTGCATCTCCCCTGTAATCGCCTTCGCGCGGCACGCGGATCGGAACCATCGTTATCACGCTACGATTTTTTAATGCCGACAGGGACGGGCCGAAAGCTTGGCAGGTGGCGTTCGTTAGGAAAAGTCATGGACGTGATGCGGACCGAGTTGCAGGCCATTTGGACCTGGCCCGGCCTAGATGTGAGCCTTCAAAGTCAGCGCGTTTGTTTAAACTTTCTCCTCCAATTCGTTGCAATTGTACAAGCGTTTCTCGCTCATCCGACTGGAGCGTAACGCTTTATCTGTTAATATCTCTGGTCTCCTTGGGAGTAGAAAGTCTGTTCATGGCTCTTTTGAAAGGGCTGCATCTCTCCTGTAATCGCCTTTAAGCAGCACGCGGATCGGACCCACCGTTCTTACGATACGATTTTTTAAATGTGGTGCGCGGCGTAGAAAAGACGCGCGTAGGACGTATTTGCGGCTTAATATCTTTGGGCTCCTTGGGAGTAGAAAGTCTATTCATGGCTCTTTGGAAAGGGCTGCATCTCCCCTGTAATCGCCTTTAAGCGGCACGCGGATCGGACCCACCGTTCTTACGATACGATTTTTTAAATGTGGTGCGCGGCGTAGAAAAGACGCGCGTAGGACGTATTTGCGGCTTAATATCTTTGGGCTCCTTGGGAGTAGGAAGTCTGTTCATGGCTCTTTGGAAAGGGCTGCATCTCCCCTGTAATCGCCTTCGAGCGGCACGCGGATCGAACCCACGGTTTTCACGCTATGATTTTTTTAAATGTGGTGCGCGGCGGAGAAAATGCGCGCGTCGGAAGTGATTGCGGCTTAATATCTCTTGTCTCGTTGGGAGTAGGAAGTCTGTTCATGCCTCTTTGGAAAGGGCTGCATCTCCCCTGTAATCGACTTCGAGCGCCACGCGGATCGAACCCACGGTTTTCACGCTATGATTTTTTTTAAATGAGCTGCGCAGCGGAGAAAATGCGCGCGTCGGACGTCATTGCGGCTTAATATCTCTTGTCTCCTTGGGAGTAGAAAGTCTTTTCATGGTTCATTGGAAAGGGTTGCATCTCCCCTGTAATCGCCTTTAAGCGGCACGCGGATCGGACCCACCGTTCTTACGCTACGATTTTTTAAATGTGGTGCGCGGCGTAGAAAAGACGCGCGTAGGACTTATTTGCGGCTTAATATCTTTGGGCTCCTTGGGAGTAGGAAGTCTGTTCATGCCTCTTTGGAAAGGGCTGCATCTCCCCTGTAATCGCCTTCGAGCGGCACGCGGATCGGAACCATCGTTATCACGCTACGATTTTTTAATGCCTCTAGGGACGGCCGAAAGCGTGGCAGGTGGCGTTCGTTAGGGACAGTCATGGAGGTGATGCGCACCGAGTTGCAGGCCATTTGGACCTGGCCCGGCCTAGATGTGAGCGT
The DNA here is from genome assembly GCF_041902795.1 of Electrophorus electricus. Taxonomy (NCBI): domain Eukaryota; kingdom Metazoa; phylum Chordata; class Actinopteri; order Gymnotiformes; family Gymnotidae; genus Electrophorus; species Electrophorus electricus. The sequence continues at coordinate 19,702 of NW_027658746.1, read as the reverse complement.
TCAAATTCAGCGCGTTTGTTTAAACTTTCTCCTCCAATTCGTTGCAATTGTACAAGCGTTTCTCGCTCATCCGATTGGAGCGTAACGCTTTATATGTTAATATTTCTGGTCTCCTTGGGAGTAGAAAGTCTGTTCATGGCTCTTTTGAAAGGGATGCATCTCCCCTGTAATCGCCTTCGAGCGGCACGCGGATCGAACCCACGGTTTTCAGGCTACGATTTTTTTTAAATGTGTTGCGCGGCGGAGAAAAGACGCGCGCCGGACGTATTTGCGGCGTAATATCTCTTGTCTCCTTGGGTGTAGAAAGTCTGTTCATGGCTCTTTGGAAAGGGCTGCATCTCCCCTGTAATCGCCTTCGAGCGGCACGCGGATCGAACCCACGGTTTTCACGCTATGATTTTTTTAAATGTGGTGCTCGGCGGAGAAAATGCGCGCGTCGGACGTCATTGCGGCTTAATATCTCTTGTCTCCTTGGGAGTAGAAAGTCTGTTCATGGCTCTTTGGAAAGGGCTGCATCTCCCCTGTAATCGCCTTCGCGCGGCACGCGGATCGGAACCATCGTTATCACGCTACGATTTTTTAATGCCGACAGGGACGGGCCGAAAGCTTGGCAGGTGGCGTTCGTTAGGAAAAGTCATGGACGTGATGCGGACCGAGTTGCAGGCCATTTGGACCTGGCCCGGCCTAGATGTGAGCCTTCAAAGTCAGCGCGTTTGTTTAAACTTTCTCCTCCAATTCGTTGCAATTGTACAAGCGTTTCTCGCTCATCCGACTGGAGCGTAACGCTTTATCTGTTAATATCTCTGGTCTCCTTGGGAGTAGAAAGTCTGTTCATGGCTCTTTGGAAAGGGCTGCATCTCCCCTGTAATCGCCGTTAAGCAGCACGCGGATCGGACCCACCGTTCTTACGATACGATTTTTTAAATGTGGTGCGCGGCGTAGAAAAGACGCGCGTAGGACGTATTTGCGGCTTAATATCTTTGGGCTCCTTGGGAGTAGGAAGTCTGTTCATGGCTCTTTGGAAAGGGCTGCATCTCCCCTGTAATCGCCTTCGAGCGGCACGCGGATCGAACCCACGGTTTTCACGCTATGATTTTTTTAAATGTGGTGCGCGGCGGAGAAAATGCGCGCGTCGGACGTCATTGCGGCTTAATATCTCTTGTCTCATTGGGAGTAGAAAGTCTGTTCATGGCTCTTTGGAAAGGGCTGCATCTCCCCTGTAATCGCCTTTAAGCGGCACGCGGATCGGACCCACCGTTCTCACGCTACGATTTTTTAAATGTGGTGAGCGGAGCAATAAATCCGCGCGTCGGACGTGATTGCGGCTTAATATCTCTTGTCTCGTTGGGAGTAGGAAGTCTGTTCATGGCTCTTTTGAAAGGGCTGCATCTCCCCTGTAATCGCCTTTAAGCGGCACGCGGATCGGACCCACCGTTCTCACGCTAAGATTTTTTAAATGTGGTGCGCGGCGGAGAAAATGGGCGCGTCGGACATAATTGCGGCTTAATATCTCTTGTCTCCTTGGGAGTAGAAAGTCTGTTCATGGCTCTTTGGAAAGGGCTGCATCTCCCCTGTAATCGACTTCGAGCGGCACGCGGATCGAACCCACGGTTTTCACGCTATGATTTTTTTAAATGTGGTGCGCGGCGGAGAAAATGCGCGCGTCGGACGTCATTTCGGCTTAAATCTCTTGTCTCCTTGGGAGTAGAAAGTCTTTTCATGGCTCTTTGGAAAGGGTTGCATCTCCCCTGTAATCGCCTTTAAGCGGCACGCGGATCGGACCCACCGTTCTTACGCTACGATTTTTTAAATGTGGTGCGCGGCGTAGAAAAGACGCGCGTAGGACGTATTTGCGGCTTAATATCTTTGGGCTCCTTGGGAGTAGAAAGTCTGTTCATGGCTCTTTGGAAAGGGATGCATCTCCCCTGTAATCGCCTTCGAGCGGCATGCGGATCGAACCCACGGTTTTCACGCTACGATTTTTTTTAAATGTGTTGCGCGGCGGAGAATAGACGCGCGCCGGACGTATTTGCGGCTTGATATCTCTTGTCTCATTGGGAGTAGAAAGTCTTTTCATGGCTCTTTGGAAAGGGCTGCATCTCCGCTGTAATCGCCTTCGAGCGGCACGCGGATCGAACCCACGGTTTTCACGCTATGATTTTTTTAAATGTGGTGCGCGGCGGAGGAAATGCGCGCGTCGGACGTCATTTCGGCTTAATATCTCTTGTCTCCTTGGGAGTAGAAAGTCTTTTCATGGCTCTTTGGAAAGGGCTGCATCTCCCCTGTAATCGCCTTTAAGCGGCACGCGGATCGAACCCACGGTTTTCACGCTACGATTTTTTTTAAATGTGTTGCGCGGCGGAGAATAGACGCGCGCCGGACGTATTTGCGGCTTGATATCTCTTGTCTCATTGGGAGTAGAAAGTCTGTTCATGGCTCTTTGGAAAGGGCTGCATCTCCCCTGTAATCGCCTTCGAGCGGCACGCGGATCGAACCCACGGTTTTCACGCTATGATTTTTTTAAATGTGTTGCGCGGCGGAGAAAATGCGCGCGTCGGACGTCATTGCGGCTTAATATCTCTTGTCTCCTTGGGAGTAGAAAGTCTTTTCATGGTTCTTTGGAAAGGGTTGCATCTCCCCTGTAATCGCCTTTAAGCGGCACGCGGATCGGACCCACCGTTCTTACGCTACGATTTTTTAAATGTGGTGCGAGGCGTAGAAAAGACGCGCGTAGGAATTATTTGCGGCTTAATATCTTTGGGCTCCTTGGGAGTAGAAAGTCTGTTCATGGCTCTTTGGAAAGGGCTGCATCTCCCCTGTAATCGCCTTCGCGCGGCACGCGGATCGGAACCATCGTTATCACGCTACGATTTTTTAATGCCGACAGGGACGGGCCGAAAGCTTGGCAGGTGGCGTTCGTTAGGAAAAGTCATGGACGTGATGCGGACCGAGTTGCAGGCCATTTGGACCTGGCCCGGCCTAGATGTGAGCCTTCAAAGTCAGCGCGTTTGTTTAAACTTTCTCCTCCAATTCGTTGCAATTGTACAAGCGTTTCTCGCTCATCCGACTGGAGCGTAACGCTTTATCTGTTAATATCTCTGGTCTCCTTGGGAGTAGAAAGTCTGTTCATGGCTCTTTTGAAAGGGATGCATCTCCCCTGTAATAGCCTTCGAGCGGCACGCGGATCGAACCCACGTTTTTCACGCTACGATTTTTTTTATATGTGTTGCGCGGCGGAGAAAAGACGCGCGCCGAACGTATTTGCGGCTTAATATCTCTTGTCTCATTGGGTGTAGAAAGTCTGTTCATGGCTCTTTGGAAAGGGCTGCATCTCCCCTGTAATCGCCTTCGAGCGGCACGCGGATCGAACCCACGGTTTTCACGCTATGATTTTTTTAAATGTGGTGCGCGGCGGAGAAAATGCGCGTGTCGGACGTCATTTCGGCTTAATATCTCTTGTCTCCTTGAGAGTAGAAAGTCTTTTCATGGCTCTTTGGAAAGGGTTGCGTCTCCCCTGTAATCGCCTTTAAGCGGCACGCGGATCGGACCCACCGTTCTCACGCTACGATTTTTTAAACGTGGTGCGCGTCGGAGAAAATGCGCGTAATATCTCTTGTCTCCTTGGGAGTAGAAAGTCTGTTCATGGCTCTTTGGAAAGGGCTGTATCTCCCCTGTAATCGCCTTCGAGCGGCACGCGCATCGGAACCATCGTTATCACGCTACGATTTTTTAATGCCGCCAGGGATAGGCCGAAAGCGTGGCAGGTGGCGTTCGTTAGGGACAGTCATGGAGGTGATGCGCACCGAGTTGCACGCCATTTGGAGTTGGCCCGGCCTAGATGTGAGCGTTCAAAGTCAGCGCGTTTGTTTAAACTTTCTCCTCCAATTCGTTGCAATTGTACAAGCGTTTCTCGTTCATCCGACTGGAGCGTAACGCTTTATATGTTAATATTTCTGGTCTCCTTGGGAGTAGAAAGTCTTTTCATGGCTCTTTGGAAAGGGCTGCATCTCCGCTGTAATCGCCTTCGAGCGGCACGCGGATCGAACCCACGGTTTTCACGATATGATTTTTTTAAATGTGGTGCGCGGCGGAGAAAATGCGCGTGTCGGATGTCATTGCGGCTTAATATCTCTTGTCTCCTTGGGAGTAGAAAGTCTTTTCATGGCTCTTTGGAAAGGGTTGCATCTCCCCTGTAATCGCCTTTAAGAGGCACGCGGATCGGACCCACCGTTCTTACGCTACGATTTTTTAAATGTGGTGCGCGGCGTAGAAAAGACGCGCGTAGGACGTATTTGCGGCTTAATATCTTTGGGCTCCTTGGGAGTAGAAAGTCTATTCATGGCTCTTTGGAAAGGGCTGCGTCTGCCCTGTAATCGCCTTTAAGCGGCACGCGGATCGGACCCACCGTTCTTACGATACGATTTTTTAAATGTGGTGCGCGGCGTAGAAAAGACGCGCGTATGACGTATTTGCGGCTTAATATCTTTGGGCTCCTTGGGAGTAGGAAGTCTGTTCATGCCTCTTTGGAAAGGGCTGCATCTCCCCTGTAATCGCCTTCGAGCGGCACGCGGATCGAACCCACGGTTTTCACGCTATGATTTTTTTAAATGTGGTGCGCGGCGGAGGAAATGCGCGCGTCGGACGTCATTTCGGCTTAATATCTCTTGTCTCCTTGGGAGTAGAAAGTCTTTTCATGGCTCTTTGGAAAGGGCTGCATCTCCCCTGTAATCGCCTCCGAGCGGCACGCGGATCGAACCCACGGTTTTCACGCTATGATTTTTTTAAATGTGTTGCGCGTCGGAGAAAATGCGCGCGTCGGACGTCATTGCGGCTTAATATCTCTTGTCTCCTTGGGAGTAGAAAGTCTTTTCATGGCTCTTTGGAAAGGTTTGCATCTCCCCTGTAATCGCCTTTAAGCGGCACGCGGATCGGACCCACCGTTCTCACGCTACGATTTTTTAAACGTGGTGCGCGTCGGAGAAAATGCGCGTAATATCTCTTGTCTCTTTGGGAGTAGAAAGTCTGTTCATGGCTCTTTGGAAAGGGCTGCATCTCCCCTGTAATCGCCTTTAAGCGGCACGCGGATCGAACCCACGGTTTTCACGCTACGATTTTTTTTAAATGTGTTGCGCGGCGGAGAATAGATGCGCGCCGGATGTATTTGCGGCTTGATATCTCTTGTCTCATTGGGAGTAGAAAGTCTGTTCATGGCTCTTTGGAAAGGGCTGCATCTCCCCTGTAATCGCCTTCGCGCGGCACGCGGATCGGAACCATCGTTATCACGCTACGATTTTTTAATGCCGACAGGGACGGGCCGAAAGCGTGGCAGGTGGCGTTCGTTAGGGACAGTCATGGAGGTGATGCGCGCCGAGTTGCAGGCCATTTGGACCTGGCCCGGCTTAGATGTGAGCGTTCAAAGTCAGCGCGTTTGTTTAAACTTTCTCCTCCAATTCGTTGCAATTTTACAAGCGTTTCTCGCTCATCCGACTGGAGCGTAACGCTTTATCTGTTAATATCTCTGGTCTCCTTGGGAGTAGAAAGTCTGTTCATGGCTCTTTGGAAAGGGATGCATCTCCCCTGTAATCGCCTTTAAGCGGCACGCGGATCGGACCCACCGTTCTCACGCTACGATTTTTTAAACGTGGTGCGCGTCGGAGAAAATGCGCGCGTCGGACGTCATTGCGGCTTAATATCTCTTGTCTCCTTGGGAGTAGAAAGTCTTTTCATGTCTCTTTGGAAAGGGCTGCATCTCCCCTGTAATCGCCTTTAAGCGGCACGCGGATCGAACCCACGGTTTTCACGCTACGATTTTTTTTAAATGTGTTGCGCGGCGGAGAATAGACGCGCGCCGGACGTATTTGCGGCTTGATATCTCTTGTCTCATTGGGAGTAGAAAGTCTGTTCATGGCTCTTTGGAAAGGGCTGCATCTCCCCTGTAATCGCCTTCGCGCGGCACGCGGATCGGAACCATCGTTATCACGCTACGATTTTTTAATGCGGACAGGGACGGGCCGAAAGCTTGACAGGTGGCGTTCGTTAGGAAAAGTCATGGACGTGATGCGGACCGAGTTGCAGGCCATTTGGACCTGGCCCGGCCTAGATGTGAGCCTTCAAAGTCAGCGCGTTTGTTTAAACTTTCTCCTCCAATTCGTTGCAATTGTACAAGCGTTTCTCGCTCATCCGACTGGAGCGTAACGCTTTATCTGTTAATATCTCTGGTCTCATTGGGAGTAGAAAGTCTGTTCATGGCTCTTTGGAAAGGGCTGCATCTCCCCTGTAATCGCCTTCGAGCGGCACGCGGATCGAACCCACCGTTCTCACGATACGATTTTTTAAATGTGGTGCGCGGCGGAGAAAATGCGCGCGTCAGACGTCATTGCGGTCTAATATCTCTTGTCTCCTTGGGAGTAGAAAGTCTTTTCATGGCTCTTTGGAAAGGTTTGCATCTCCCCTGTAATCGCCTTTAAGCGGCACGCGGATCGGACCCATCGTTCTCACGCTACGATTTTTTAAAATCCGCCAGGGACGGAACGAACGCTTGGCAGGTGGCGTTCGTGACGGACAGTCAAGCAGTTAATGCGCACCGAGCTGCAGGCCATTTGGACCTGGCCCAGCCTAGATGTGAGTATTCAAAGTCAGCACGTTTGTTTCAAAGTTCTCCACCAATTCGTTGTAATTGCGTGTGTGCGCGTGAACACCAGGTTTGTGGAGGAGTTCGTCCTTGGACGGTACAAGGGGAGACAGTGTGTGGCCTGGCTGCGTGAGGTTGCAGTTTGCTGGGCATGAGAGATTGGCATGTGGTGCCCTGGAGGTGTGGTTGTTCCAGGACGGGCAAGGTGGGGTAGTGTGGCTGGGTGACGGTGCGCTTCACTGGGGATGTGGTTGTGAGTTGCAGGCCCATTCCTTTGAATGACAGAAAGGATCTGATTTGTTTCCAGGTTTAAACGTACTTTGCTGGGTATGACTGTGACCTCTTGGGCCAGGAAGTCTGTTTCTAGTTTTATTTAAACGGTCAAACTGCGTGAAGTGTGCCCAGGCCCAGAGCTACTTTGCTGGGCATGGCTGTGTGACCTCTTGGGCCTGGAAGTCTGGTTGTAGTATGATTTTAAAGGGTCAAATGCTCTCCATTGTGTGTCCAGGTTTAAGGCTACTTTGCTGGGCATGTGATTTGGACCCATCGGGTACGGAAGCCTTTCCGTCACGTGCTCGTTTTCCACGCCTTCAGCGCAGGTAGCCTGCGAATTTAAAACCGACGTGCATTTTATTCTTTCCCCTTTTATCCTTTCATATCTCTCCGCTACCTTGGAGAAGAGAGACGCACGCGGGTAAATAAAATGTAAATTTCTCTAAATATCTGTATAATATGTAAATAAAAGGAAGATGTGGTTGTGTAGTGTAGTCGTTTGATTATAAATAATCTCATAATAATTTTATCCACAAATTCTTATACATTTATACATGTTTATCTCTCTCTTTGTGTGTGTGTGTGTGTGTGTGTGTGTGTGGTTCTGTGTCACTAGTGGGGCCTGTGGCCCGATTGGAGTGTTTGCGGTGTGAGAAGGAGGAGTTGGAGAACAGTTTGTTGGAGCAGCTGAAGGAGTTGAGGTTGCAGAAGCAGAAGGAGCTGCAGGTTCTTCAGGAGATGCTGAAACACAAGCAGCAGGAGGAGACAGAGCTCCTGCAGAAACAGCAGGAGGAGGAGGAGCATAACAGGTCCCTCAAGGGTAAGTACTATGGAAATGCAATAATACTAACATAACTAATAATGAATGTTAGCCTTTAGGCTCCAATAAAAGTGATACTAATATATGTATAGTACTATATATATTATATTTTATATATTCAGTAGTAATTATGTAGTATATACAATCTGTGTTATATCCAGCAGTAATGATACTTGCTCTGGCAGATATGAAAATGGCCTGTGAACAGGAGAAGAAATCTCTGGAGGAAGAACTTGAGAAGCTCAGACTGTCACTGCAGGTAGAGATCCCTTATAGTGTCAGTACACATCCACCAGTACCTCCACCTTTCACTTATAACGTCAGTACACATTCAGTACACATTCCCACCTTTCCATTGTACTGGCTGTAGTGATGATTCGTGTGTGTGTTATACCAGCCCATAGAGGAGGACTTTATGAGTCTGAAAGTGGCGCTGGAGATGAAGAACCAGGAGATCAAAGATCAGCACGATCTTTTGGTCAAACTATATACTCTGTATGTATACTATATACTCTGTATGTAGTACCTGGTTTAACACTATATCCTCTGTATATATACTATATACTGTTTATGTAGTTCCTGGTTTAACACTATACCCTCAGCTTACTCTAGTCTGCAGATGTGAAGAAATTTAAACAGAATGTGTATCTGTGTATATGTGCGCACCTGTATGTGTCTGGTTGTAGTATTATTTAAAGGGTCAAATGGTCTCCATTGTGTGTCCAGGTTTAAGGCTACTTTGCTGGGCATGTGATTTGGACCCATCGGGTACGGAAGCCTTTCCGTCACGTGCTCGTTTTCCACGCCTTCAGCGCAGGTAGCCTGCGAATTTAAAACCGACGTGCATTTTATTCTTTTCCCCTTTTATCCCTTCATATCTCTCCGCTACCTTGGAGAAGAGAGACGCACGCGGGTAAATAAAATGTAAATATCTCTAAATATCTGTATAATATGTAAATAAAAGGAAGAAGTGGTTGTGTAGTGTAGTCGTTTCATTATAAATAATCTCATAATAATTTTATCCACAAATTATTATACATTTATACATGTTTATCTCTCTCTTTGTCTGTGTGTGTGTGTGTGTGTGTGTGTGTGTGTGTGTGTGTGTGTGTGTGTTTGTGTGTGGTTCTGTGTCACTAGTGGGGCCTGTGGCCCGATTGGAGTGTTTGCAGTGTGAGAAGGAGGAGTTGGATAACAGTTTCTTGGAGCAGCTGAAGGAGTTGAGGTTGCAGAAGCAGAAGGAGCTGCATGTTCTTCAGGAGATGCTGAAACACAAGCAGTAGGAGGAGACAGAGCTCCTGCAGAAACAGAAGGAGGAGGAGGAGCATAACAGGTCCATCAAGAGTAAGTACTATGGAAATGCAATAATACTAACATAACTAATAATGAATGCTAGCCTTCAGGCTCCAATAAAAGTGATACTAATATATGTATAGTACTATATATATTATATTTTATATATTCAGTAGTAATTATGTAGTATATACAATCTATGTTATATCCAGCAGTAATGATACTTACTCTGGCAGATATGAAAATGGCCTGTGAACAGGAGAAGAAATCTCTAGAGGAAGAACTTGAGAAGCTCAGACTGTCACTGCAGGTAGAGATCCCTTATAGTGTCAGTACACATCCACCAGTACCTCCACCTTTCACTTATAACGTCAGTACACATTCAGTACACATTCCCACCTTTCCATTGTACTGGCTGTAGTGATGATTCGTATGTGTGGGTTATACCAGCCCATAGAGGAGGACATTATGAGTCTGAAAGTGGCGCTGGAGATGAAGAACCAGGAGATCAAAGATCAGCACGATCTTTTGGTCAAACTATATACTCTGTATGTATACTATATACTCTGTATGTAGTACCTGGTTTAACACTATATCCTCTTTATATATACTATATACTGTTTATGTAGCTCCTGGTTTAACACTATACCCTCAGCTTACTCTAGTCTGCAGATGTGAAGAAATTTAAACAGAATGTGTATCTGTGTATATGTGCGCACCTGTATGTGTCTGGTTGTAGTATGATTTTAAAGGGTCAAATGGTCTCCATTGTGTGTCCAGGTTTAAGGCTACTTTGCTGGGCATGTGATTTGGACCCATCGGGTACGGAAGCCTTTCCGTCACGTGCTCGTTTTCCACGCCTTCAGTGCAGGTAGCCTGCGAATTTAAAACTGACGTGCATTTTATTCTTTTCCCCTTTTATCCTTTCATATCTCTCCGCTACCTTGGAGAAGAGAGACGCATGCGGGTAAATAAAATGTAAATATCTGTAAATATCTGTATAATATGTAAATAAAAGGAAGAAGTGGTTGTGTAGTGTAGTCGTTTGATTATGAATAATCTCATAATAATTTTATCCTCAAATTCTTATACATTTATACATGTTTATCTCTCTCTTTGTGTGTGTGTGTGTGTGTGTGTGTGTGTGTGTGTGTTTGTGTGTGTGTGTGTGGTTCTGTGTCACTAGTGGGGCCTGTGGCCTGATTGGAGTGTTTGCGGTGTGAGAAGGAGGAGTTGGAGAACAGTTTGTTGGAGCAGCTGAAGGAGTTGAGGTTGCAGAAGCAGAAGGAGCTGCAGGTTCTTCAGGAGATGCTGAAACACAAGCAGCAGGAGGAGACAGAGCTCCTGCAGAAACAGCAGGAGGAGGAGGAGCATAACAGGTCCATCAAGAGTAAGTACTATGGAAATGCAATAATACTAACATAATAATGAATGCTAGCCATTAGGCTCCAATAAAAGTGATACTAATATATGTATAGTACTATATATATTATATTTTATATATTCAGTAGTAATTATGTAGTATATACAATCTATGTTATATCCAGCAGTAATGATACTTGCTCTGGCAGATATGAAAATGGCCTGTGAACAGGAGAAGAAATCTCTGGAGGAAGAACTTGAGAAGCTCAGACTGTCACTGCAGGTAGAGATCCCTTATAGTGTCAGTACACATCCACCAGTACCTCCACCTTTCACTTATAACGTCAGTACACATTCAGTACACATTCCCACCTTTCCATTGTACTGGCTGTAGTGATGATTCGTGTGTGTGGGTTATACCAGCCCATAGAGGAGGACATTATGAGTCTGAAAGTGGCGCTGGAGATGAAGAACCAGGAGATCAAAGATCAGCACGATCTTTTGGTCAAACTATATACTCTGTATGTATACTATATACTCTGTATGTAGTACCTGGTTTAACACTATATCCTCTGTATATATACTATATACTGTTTATGTAGTTCCTGGTTTAACACTATACCCTCAGCTTACTCTAGTCTGCAGATGTGAAGAAATTTAAACAGAATGTGTATCTGTGTATATGTGCGCACCTGTATGTGTCTGGTTGTAGTATTATTTAAAGGGTCAAATGGTCTCCATTGTGTGTCCAGGTTTAAGGCTACTTTGCTGGGCATGTGATTTGGACCCATCGGGTACGGAAGCCTTTCCGTCACGTGCTCGTTTTCCACGCCTTCAGCGCAGGTAGCCTGCGAATTTAAAACCGACGTGCATTTTATTCTTTTCCCCTTTTATCCTTTCATATCTCTCCGCTACCTTGGAGAAGAGAGACGCACGCGGGTAAATAAAATGTAAATATCTCTAAATATCTGTATAATTTGTAAATAAAAGGAAGATGTGGTTGTGTAGTGTAGTCGTTTGATTATAAATAATCTCATAATAATTTTATCCACAAATTCTTATACATTTATACATGTTTATCTCTCTCTTTGTGTGTGTGTGTGTGTGTGTGTGTGTGTGGTTCTGTGTCACTAGTGGGGCCTGTGGCCCGATTGGAGTGTTTGCGGTGTGAGAAGGAGGAGTTGGAGAACAGTTTGTTGGAGCAGCTGAAGGAGTTGAGGTTGCAGAAGCAGAAGGAGCTGCAGGTTCTTGAGGAGATGCTGAAACACAAGCAGCAGGAGGAGACAGAGCTCCTGCAGAAACAGCAGGAGGAGGAGGAGCATAACAGGTCCATCAAGAGTAAGTACTATGGAAATGCAATAATACTAACATAACTAATAATGAATGTTAGCCTTTAGGCTCCAATAAAAGTGATACTAATATATGTATAGTACTATATATATTATATTTTATATATTCAGTAGTAATTATGTAGTATATACAATCTGTGTTATATCCAGCAGTAATGATACTTGCTCTGGCAGATATGAAAATGGCCTGTGAACAGGAGAAGAAATCTCTGGAGGAAGGACTTGAGAAGCTCAGACTGTCACTGCAGGTAGAGATCCCTTATAGTGTCAGTACACATCCACCAGTACCTCCACCTTTCACTTATAACGTCAGTACACATTCAGTACACATTCCCACCTTTCCATTGTACTGGCTGTAGTGATGATTCGTGTGTGTGTTATACCAGCCCATAGAGGAGGACTTTATGAGTCTGAAAGTGGCGCTGGAGATGAAGAACCAGGAGATCAAAGATCAGCACGATCTTTTGGTCAAACTATATACTCTGTATGTATACTATATACTCTGTATGTAGTACCTGGTTTAACACTATATCCTCTGTATATATACTATATACTGTTTATGAAGTACCTGGTTTAACACTATACCCTCAGCTTACTCTAGTCTTCAGATGTGAAGAAATTTAAACAGAATGTGTATCTGTGTATATGTGCGCACCTGTATGTGTCTGGTTGTAGTATTATTTAAAGGGTCAAATGGTCTCCATTGTGTGTCCAGGTTTAAGGCTACTTTGCTGGGCATGTGATTTGGACCCATCGGGTACGGAAGCCTTTCCGTCACGTGCTCGTTTTCCACGCCTTCAGCGCAGGTAGCCTGCGAATTTAAAACCGACGTGCATTTTATTCTTTTCCCCTTTTATCCTTTCATATCTCTCCGCTACCTTGGAGAAGAGAGACTCACACGGGTAAATATCTGTAAATATCTGTATAATATGTAAATAAAAGGAAGAAGTGGTTGTGTAGTGTAGTCGTTTGATTATAAATAATCTCATAATAATTTTATCCACAAATTCTTATACATTTATACATGTTTATCTCTCTGTGTGTGTGTGTGTGTGGGGTTCTGTGTCACTAGTGGGGCCTGTGGCCCGATTGGAGTGTTTGCGGTGTGAGAAGGAGGAGTTGGAGAACAATTTGTTGGAGCAGCTGAAGGAGTTGAGGTTGCAGAAGCAGAAAGAGCTGCAGGTTCTTCAGGAGATGCTGAAACACAAGCAGCAAGAGGAGACAGAGCTCCTGCAGAAACAGCAGGAGGAGGAGGAGCATAACAGGTCCATCAAGAGTAAGTACTATGGAAATGCAATAATACTAACATAACTAATAATGAATGTTAGCCTTTAGGCTCCAATAAAAGTGATACTAATATATGTATAGTACTATATATATTATATTTTATATATTCAGTAGTAATTATGTAGTATATACAATCTGTGTTATATCCAGCAGTAATGATACTTGCTCTGGCAGATATGAAAATGGCCTGTGAACAGGAGAAGAAATCTCTGGAGTAAGAACTTGAGAAGCTCAGACTGTCACTGCAGGTAGAGATCCCTTATAGTGTCAGTACACATCCACCAGTACCTCCACCTTTCACTTATAACGTCAGTACACATTCAGTACACATTCCCACCTTTCCATTGTACTGGCTGTAGTGATGATTCGTGTGTGTGTTATACCAGCCCATAGAGGAGGACATTATGAGTCTGAAAGTAGTGCTGGAGATGAAGAACCAGGAGATCAAAGATCAGCACGATCTTTTGGTCAAACTATATACTCTGTATGTATACTATATACTCTGTATGTAGTACCTGGTTTAACACTATATCCTCTGTATATATACTATATACTGTTTATGTAGTACCTGGTTTAACACTATACCCTCAGCTTACTCTAGTCTGCAGATGTGAAGAAATTAAACAGAATGTGTATCTGTGTATATGTGCGCACCTGTATGTGTCTGGTTTAGTTTTATTTAAACGGTCAAACTGCGTCATGTGTGCCCAGGCCCAGAGCTACTTTGCTGGGCATGACTGTGTGACCTCTTGGGCCTGGAAGTCTGGTTGTAGTATGATTTTAAAGGGTCAAATGGTCTCCATTGTGTGTCCAGGTTTAAGGCTACTTTGCTGGGCATGTGATTTGGACCCATCGGGTACGGAAGCCTTTCCGTCACGTGCTCGTTTTCCACGCTTTCAGCGCAGGTAGCCTGCGAATTTAAAACCGACGTGCATTTCATTCTTTTCCCCTTTTATCCTTTCATATCTCTCCGCTACCTTGGAGAAGAGAGACGCACGCGGGTAAATAAAATGTAAATATCTGTACATATCTGTATAATATCTAAATAAAAGGAAGAAGTGGTTGTATAGTGTAGTCGTTTGATTATAAATAATCTCATAATAATTTTATCCTCAAATTCTTATACATTTATACATGTTTATCTCTCTCTGTGTGTGTGTGTGTGTGTGTGTGTGTGTGTGTGTGGTTCTGTGTCACTAGTGGGGCCTGTGGCCCGATTGGAGTGTTTGCGGTGTGAGAAGGAGGAATGAGGAGTTGGAGAACAGTTTGTTGGAGCAGCTGAAGGAGTTGAGGTTGCAGAAGCAGAAGGAGCTGCAGGTTCTTCAGGAGATGCTGAAACACAAGCAGCAGGAGGAGACAGAGCTCCTGCAGAAACAGCAGGAGGAGGAGGAGCATAACAGGTCCATCAAGAGTAAGTACTATGGAAATGCAATAATACTAACATAACTAATAATGAATGCTAGCCTTTAGGCTCCAATAAAAGTGATACTAATATATGTATAGTACTATATATATTATATTTTATATATTCAGTAGTAATTATGTAGTATATACAATCTATGTTATATCCAGCAGTAATGATACTTGCTCTGGCAGATATGAAAATGGCCTGTGAACAGGAGAAGAAATCTCTGGAGGAAGAACTTGAGAAGCTCAGACTGTCACTGCAGGTAGAGATCCCTTATAGTGTCAGTACACATCCACCAGTACCTCCACCTTTCACTTATAACGTCAGTACACATTCAGTACACATTCCCACCTTTCCATTGTACTGGCTGTAGTGATGATTCGTGTGTGTGTTATACCAGCCCATAGAGGAGGACTTTATGAGTCTGAAAGTGGCGCTGGAGATGAAGAACCAGGAGATCAAAGATCAGCACGATCTTTTGGTCAAACTATATACTCTGTATGTATACTATATACTCTGTATGTAGTACCTGGTTTAACACTATATCCTCTGTATATATACTATATACTGTTTATGAAGTACCTGGTTTAACACTATACCCTCAGCTTACTCTAGTCTTCAGATGTGAAGAAATTTAAACAGAATGTGTATCTGTGTATATGTGCGCACCTGTATGTGTCTGGTTGTAGTATTATTTAAAGGGTCAAATGGTCTCCATTGTGTGTCCAGGTTTAAGGCTACTTTGCTGGGCATGTGATTTGGACCCATCGGGTACGGAAGCCTTTCCGTCACGTGCTCGTTTTCCACGCCTTCAGCGCAGGTAGCCTGCGAATTTAAAACCGACGTGCATTTTATTCTTTTCCCCTTTTATCCTTTCATATCTCTCCGCTACCTTGGAGAAGAGAGACTCACACGGGTAAATATCTGTAAATATCTGTATAATATGTAAATAAAAGGAAGAAGTGGTTGTGTAGTGTAGTCGTTTGATTATAAATAATCTCATAATAATTTTATCCACAAATTCTTATACATTTATACATGTTTATCTCTCTGTGTGTGTGTGTGTGTGGGGTTCTGTGTCACTAGTGGGGCCTGTGGCCCGATTGGAGTGTTTGCGGTGTGAGAAGGAGGAGTTGGAGAACAATTTGTTGGAGCAGCTGAAGGAGTTGAGGTTGCAGAAGCAGAAAGAGCTGCAGGTTCTTCAGGAGATGCTGAAACACAAGCAGCAAGAGGAGACAGAGCTCCTGCAGAAACAGCAGGAGGAGGAGGAGCATAACAGGTCCATCAAGAGTAAGTACTATGGAAATGCAATAATACTAACATAACTAATAATGAATGTTAGCCTTTAGGCTCCAATAAAAGTGATACTAATATATGTATAGTACTATATATATTATATTTTATATATTCAGTAGTAATTATGTAGTATATACAATCTGTGTTATATCCAGCAGTAATGATACTTGCTCTGGCAGATATGAAAATGGCCTGTGAACAGGAGAAGAAATCTCTGGAGTAAGAACTTGAGAAGCTCAGACTGTCACTGCAGGTAGAGATCCCTTATAGTGTCAGTACACATCCACCAGTACCTCCACCTTTCACTTATAACGTCAGTACACATTCAGTACACATTCCCACCTTTCCATTGTACTGGCTGTAGTGATGATTCGTGTGTGTGTTATACCAGCCCATAGAGGAGGACATTATGAGTCTGAAAGTAGTGCTGGAGATGAAGAACCAGGAGATCAAAGATCAGCACGATCTTTTGGTCAAACTATGTACTCTGTATGTATACTATATACTCTGTATGTAGTACCTGGTTTAACACTATATCCTCTGTATATATACTATATACTGTTTATGTAGTACCTGGTTTAACACTATACCCTCAGCTTACTCTAGTCTGCAGATGTGAAGAAATTAAACAGAATGTGTATCTGTGTATATGTGCGCACCTGTATGTGTCTGGTTTAGTTTTATTTAAACGGTCAAACTGCGTCATGTGTGCCCAGGCCCAGAGCTACTTTGCTGGGCATGACTGTGTGACCTCTTGGGCCTGGAAGTCTGGTTGTAGTATGATTTTAAAGGGTCAAATGGTCTCCATTGTGTGTCCAGGTTTAAGGCTACTTTGCTGGGCATGTGATTTGGACCCATCGGGTACGGAAGCCTTTCCGTCACGTGCTCGTTTTCCACGCTTTCAGCGCAGGTAGCCTGCGAATTTAAAACCGACGTGCATTTCATTCTTTTCCCCTTTTATCCTTTCATATCTCTCCGCTACCTTGGAGAAGAGAGACGCACGCGGGTAAATAAAATGTAAATATCTGTACATATCTGTATAATATCTAAATAAAAGGAAGAAGTGGTTGTATAGTGTAGTCGTTTGATTATAAATAATCTCATAATAATTTTATCCTCAAATTCTTATACATTTATACATGTTTATCTCTCTCTGTGTGTGTGTGTGTGTGTGTGTGTGTGTGTGTGTGGTTCTGTGTCACTAGTGGGGCCTGTGGCCCGATTGGAGTGTTTGCGGTGTGAGAAGGAGGAATGAGGAGTTGGAGAACAGTTTGTTGGAGCAGCTGAAGGAGTTGAGGTTGCAGAAGCAGAAGGAGCTGCAGGTTCTTCAGGAGATGCTGAAACACAAGCAGCAGGAGGAGACAGAGCTCCTGCAGAAACAGCAGGAGGAGGAGGAGCATAACAGGTCCATCAAGAGTAAGTACTATGGAAATGCAATAATACTAACATAACTAATAATGAATGCTAGCCTTTAGGCTCCAATAAAAGTGATACTAATATATGTATAGTACTATATATATTATATTTTATATATTCAGTAGTAATTATGTAGTATATACAATCTATGTTATATCCAGCAGTAATGATACTTGCTCTGGCAGATATGAAAATGGCCTGTGAACAGGAGAAGAAATCTCTGGAGGAAGAACTTGAGAAGCTCAGACTGTCACTGCAGGTAGAGATCCCTTATAGTGTCAGTACACATCCACCAGTACCTCCACCTTTCACTTATAACGTCAGTACACATTCAGTACACATTCCCACCTTTCCATTGTACTGGCTGTAGTGATGATTCGTGTGTGTGGGTTATACCAGCCCATAGAGGAGGACATTATGAGTCTGAAAGTGGCGCTGGAGATGAAGAACCAGGAGATCAAAGATCAGCACGATCTTTTGGTCAAACTATATAGTCTGTATGTAGTACCTGGTTTAACATTATATCCTCTGTATATATACTATATACTGTTTATGTAGTACCTGGTTTAACACTATACCCTCAGCTTACTCTAGTCTGCAGATGTGAAGAAATTAAACAGAATGTGTATCTGTGTATATGTGCGCACCTGTATGTGTCTGGTTGTAGTATTATTTAAAGGGTCAAACTGCATGAAGTGTGCCCAGGCCCAGAGCTACTTTGATGGGCATGATTCTGTGACCTCTTGGGCCTTGAAATGTGGTGCTTTGAATGATTTAAAGAGTGAAACGGTCTGAAGTGTGCCCACGTTTAAAGCATCCTTGCTGGGCATGACTGTGTGACCTCTTGGGCCAGGAAGTCTGTTTCTACTTTTATTTAAACGGTCAAACTGCGTGAAGTGTGCCCATGCCCAGAGCTACTTTGCTGGGCATGACTGTGTGACCTCTTGGGCCTGGAAGTCTGGTTGTAGTATGATTTTAAAGGGTCAAATGGTCTCCATTGTGTGTCCAGGTTTAAGGCTACTTTGCTTGGCATGTGATTTGGACCCATCGGGTACGGAAGCCTTTCCGTCACGTGCTCATTTTCCACGCCTTCAGCGCAGGTAGCCTGCGAATTTAAAACCGACGTGCATTTTATTCTTTTCCCCTTTTATCCTTTCATATCTCTCCGCTACCTTGGAGAAGAGAGACGCACGCGGGTAAATAAAATGTAAATATCTGTATAATATGTAAATAAAAGGAAGAAGTGGTAGTGTAGTGTAGTCGTTTGATTATAAATAATCTCATAATAATTTTATCCACAAATTCTTATACATTTATACATGTTTATCTCTCTGTGTGTGTGTGTGTGTGTGTGTGTGTGTCTGTGTGTGTGTGTGTGGTTCTGTGTCACTAGTGGGGCCTGTGGTCCGATTGGAGTGTTTGCGGTGTGAGAAGGAGGAGTTGGAGAACAGTTTGTTGGAGCAGCCGAAGGAGTTGAGGTTGCAGAAGCAGAAGGAGCTGCAGGTTCTTCAGGAGATGCTGAAACACAAGCAGCAGGAGGAGACAGAGCTCCTGCAGAAACAGCAGGAGGAGGAGGAGCATAACAGGTCCATCAAGAGTAAGTACTATGGAAATGCAATAATACTAACATAACTAATAATGAATGTTAGCCTTTAGGCTCCAATAAAAGTGATACTAATATATGTATAGTACTATATATATTATATTTTATATATTCAGTAGTAATTATGTAGTATATGCAATCTGTGTTATATCCAGGAGTAATGATACTTGCTCTGGCAGATATGAAAATGGCCTGTGAACACGAGAAGAAATCTCTGAAGGAAGAACTTGAGAAGCTCAGACTGTCACTGCAGGTAGAGATCCCTTATAGTGTCAGTACACATCCACCAGTACCTCCACCTTTCACTTATAACGTCAGTACACATTCAGTACACATTCCCACCTTTCCATTGTACTGGCTGTAGTGATGATTCGTGTGTGTGTGTTATACCAGCGCATAGAGGAGGACATTATGAGTCTGAAAGTGGCGCTGGAGATGAAGAACCAGGAGATCAAAGATCAGCACGATCTTTTGGTCAAACTATATAGTCTGTATGTAGTACCTGGTTTAACATTATATCCTCTGTATATATACTATATACTGTTTATGTAGTTCCTAGTTTAACACTATACCCTCAGCTTACTCTAGTCTGCAGATGTGAAGAAATTTAAACAGAATGTGTATCTGTGTATATGTGCGCAACTGTATGTGTCTGGTTGTAGTATTATTTAAAGGGTCAAACTGTGTGAAGTGTGCCCAGGCCCAGAGCTACTTTGATGGGCATGATTCTGTGACCTCTTGGGCCTTGAAATGTGGTGCTTTGAATGATTTAAAGAGTGAAACGGTCTGAAGTGTGCCCACGTTTAAAGCAACCTTGCTGGGCATGACTGTGTGACCTCTTGGGCCAGGAAGTCTGTTTCTAGTTTTATTTAAACGGTCAATCTGCGTGAAGTGTGCCCAGGCCCAGAGCTACTTTGCTGGGCATGACTGTGTGACCTCTTGGGCCTGGAAGTCTGGTTGTAGT